>NC_056671.1:44796102-46137352 GCF_018350195.1 Panthera tigris
TCCTTTCTCTTCCCTTTGATTGTTTCTGAAGTTCTGGGGCCCTATGTGCCATTAGTAAGTCTGAGGCAAGAGGCTCACTTTCAGAGGTGTGAAAGAATTTATCTGCTTTAAACTCCACCCCCTCCCCCAAAAAAACCCCACACAAAGAAACCAAAACCCCACATCAGGGTGTGGCTACCATCTAGGTGTGTCAGATGAGAAAGGGGAGGTTAGGCCAAGTAGTGCTTTGCTTTACTTGTAAAGCAGACAACCTGTACTGTAGGAATTAGCAATTCTTCCATTCTAGGAAGAAGTGATTAATCATTACAGGAAATAGTTTTGATTTGCTTTGTTTTTCTCAAGTACCTTAGCAATGAAAGTAATTAAAACTAGAAACTTCAGTTGAGAACAATTTTGGGAGAAGTCTGGATGGAGATGGGCATCCCAGGATTGAAGTTGACATCTTCAAATCATTTAATCCTGTCATGGTTTTCATCCCTGACATGATCTCTCCAAGGCCACAAAAGGCTTCAAATTTTTTGAAACACAAAAAAGGTTTTTTAATGCTACTTTATAGCTAAAGACTTAGAATACCGTCAGCTATAAGAATAATGGTAAGTAATGATAGCTAACTAACTAAAAATTAGCCTCTTTTCCATCTGCAAAAAATGGGGAAGGCACAGTGCATCTGGAGCCCAAGGCCGGCTTGGTCAGCACAAGGCCAGCCCTGTGAGCACAGGGGTCTGACCATTTTCTTTATAGCATCATTTGTGCTGGACTGAGATGTCTCACCCTCTATTTCCACCTGGTTTCATTCAAGCTCTAGCTTGCCGGTAGTTACCATTAACCAGTTTCTTTGAATTGTTCTCTTCAAAGAAGATAGGTTCTAAATTATTCTTTCCTCTAATTGTGGCTGGGGGTCATTTTACTACATTATGAATGTGATTTTAGTTGACATTCC
The DNA here is from genome assembly GCF_018350195.1 of Panthera tigris. Lineage (NCBI taxonomy): Eukaryota > Metazoa > Chordata > Mammalia > Carnivora > Felidae > Panthera > Panthera tigris. The sequence continues at coordinate 44,797,043 of NC_056671.1, forward strand.
CCAAATGGCTGCAGTTGGGAATTAGTGTCACGTGTGACCTTAGGCTCATGGCTTCTTTGGGCTGGCCTACATGGCCAGCCACTTGTTCCCACTCCACTTTCATGTGGAGCAAACAAAGCTACTTCTGACAGGGTTGATTTTACCCAGGGGCCAAGGATTTGGGGCTCCTTGCTCTCCTTTTCTAAAGTAGAAAGGCAAGCTCCCTTTTCTCATGAATCTTTCCCTGCAGTGGACACTTCCCTGTGCCTCAAACGCAAGCGGCTCTATCTGAACTCATGGCTGCCATTTATATGGTGAATGAGAAAGGAGAGAGAAAGGGCAGTAAAGGTGCTTTGAATGAACTGTTTCTGTAGAGCCTGTGCCTTTTGGCATCCCTTCCAGTGCTGGGCTGGGCTCCAAGAGGCTGGAGTTTGTTGCCTGTCCAATAGCCAGCTTCTTGTCTCTCACCTTGGGGCACCTCTGTTCCCTGGCCTCATCTGTGTCTCCCTCCAGGCAGTGGAGGGCAGGAAGGCTGGTCTGTGGCTCAGCCTCACTCCTGAACATAAAAAGACTGAGACTAGCCTGAGTCGTGTTCACAAATTCTCTTCTCAAAGGTTTGCTGCTCACATTCCAGCAGGGTCAGGAAACAGGAAGCCACACAGAGGAAAGAAGTACAGAAGGAGAGGCCTACAGGGAGACAAAGAAAAGATACATTCTCAAATCTGACCCACTAATTGGCTCCTTCTGTTAACTTCAGGTAAGGAAGGCAATGGAAATAGAGAAGACTTTAATTAGATATTTTATTTTGATGAAATATATAATCAAAAGAGCATATATATCTGCATTTATTCAGTTTAAAGAATAATAATGAGAGGGGCACCTGGGTGGCTCAGTCGTTTGAGCGTCTGACTTTGAGTTCGAGCCTTGTGTTGGGCTCTGCACTGATATCCCAGAACCTGCTTCAGATCCTCTGTCTCCCTCTCTCTCCCTCCCCAACAAAGTCTCTCTCTCTCTAAAAAATAAATAGACATTAAAAAAAAAAAAAAAACTTGACCAATAAAGAGACGCCCAGGTACCCACCACCCAGCTTAAGAAATAAAGCATTAACGGAGTTAATCCCTCATGGGTCTCTGGGGAGTTTTCAGTTACCTATGGCTACATAATCAATACTCACGTGTCTGAATCTACCATACATTTATATTTAAATATGTCAAATATTCACCTCTTTTGGCATTCTCCAGATAAGAAATGGTTTTATTTTATTTTATTTATTTATTTTTTTCAAGTAAACTCTATGCCTAATGTGTGCTTGAACTCACAATCCCGAGATCAAGAGTCACATGCTCTACCAACTGAACAAACCAGGCACTCCAGATAAAAATTGGTTTTAATGATTTGAAGGATTCCCTACTTCCCCAAAGCCTTCTCATTAGCCTCTCCCCCACCCCAGCCACCATTAAGGGTTTTTCCCAATCTTTGTCTGCAAAAAAACGGGTTGATAATCCATCTAGGGAGACCTATACGTGTAAATAGCATCCATTTAGCTACCTGATCTTCCTAAATTCTGCAGATGTCAGAGCCAGGAATTCTACATACTTAAGAAAGAAGCAAATGCCTTTCTTTCAGGGGGAGAGGGGTGGAAGGGGAGGTTGCAAGTGTGATTTTCCTTTCTTTAATGCACAGGCGTTGAGGCTTGCAACAAAGATCACTTTTCCTTGTCTGGTCTTCTCCACAGGGATACTGTAGAATGATATTATATGTTCTGTATGGGTGACCTTAGGAACTACAAGCTGGGTGGATGGATTGATGCAGGTAGGTTTGATCATATTAAGACAGACATGGCTGAGAAGCCATTCTGAGCAGTACTGATAGTCTACCTGCCTCTGAAGGTCGAGAAGCTTCTCCCATTGTTCATCATTCAAAAGCAGGCTGTGATGCTTTTGTCACCCACATATGTCATGGTATGCGTGCACCTGCCCGTTCATCATTCCGTGGGTGTTACCAGACACTGGTTCTGGGATTTTTAGGTGCCCTCCACCCCATTCCGATACCATTGACCACTGGACTGAACCTGGACCAATTTTAGCTCTCCTAACTTCTGCTGCCTCTTCCACAGGGCTTTGAGAATGATCTGGATATGAGACGTAGATGGACCTAAATCTGGTCCTGTTTCAGAATGACCTTTACTTTTTTTTTTCAGTCTACTTCCCAGAATCCCATGGCCTTACACCACCAAGTGGGGCATTTTGGTCCTGGACCCAGAGGAACTTTTGGTTTTGAGGCTTTTTGGGGAGGGGATCTTCTTGTATTTGGCATTATCATTAATGGGCAGGGTCCAGGCAAAAGAAGAAACTCCTTCTTATTCCTCTCAGGAAAGTTCAGACCAACTGTGCTGAAGGCTAGCTCTGATAGCCTTAGGGCTTGAGAACAGGACCTTGCCCTGAGTCTCCTGCAGTTTGCAGAGGATCGCAGATCCATTAAAGATGACCAGAGGATGAAGTCACTAGTGAGTCAGGTGGAGACGAAATTACCAGCTAAGAGCAGGTGATCTTGACCTGGGACCTGCAAATATCTGGACTTTCTTGAAAATATTGCATGTATGTAGGTATGTACATTTTTTCTGTACATTTTTTCCATTGTTTTCCTCAGGTTCTCAAAGGCACTTATGACACAAAGTAGATTAAGAATCAGTGTTCACTTCCGATTACTCATTTGCAATAAAATGAGAAAAATAGTGGCTATAATTGAATTTTTCATAAACCTTAAATGGGAGAAATGTCCTTTATTGTGGGATTATGTCCATTCTATTTTTTTTTTTTTGGAATTAAAATATTTTATTTCCTTTTATGGGATAATGGTGATAGTGAATGAGAATAACTACAGAAAAAAGTTCTTTCTTGACAAAGTCAAAAATTGGTAACGTTCCCAATTACAATCTCTTTTTGTTTTTTCTGGCCTGTGAAATCTCACATCCTGGGAACCACTAATCTAGAGGCTTGCCTTTATACTTGTGTATGGTTTCCAAGGGTGCTGTTGCGAAGCACTGTCCCCCAACTGTCCCCTGTACGTGAGAGTTGCCTTTTATTATGTGCAAAGCTGTCTTAAAGAAAATGTTAAAAGGGGCACCTGGGTGGCTCAGTCGGTTGGGCGTCTGACTTCCGCTCAGGTGATGATCTCACGGTTTGTGAGCTCGAGCCCTACATCAGGCTTGGCACTGACAGCTCTGAGCCTGGAGCCTGCTTCGGAGTCTGTGTCTCCTTCTCTCTTTACACTTCCCCTACTCACGCTCTGTCTCTCTCTCTCAAAAATAAATAAACATTAAGGATAAAAGAAAAGGTTAAAAGATTAACTGAGGCATGTTACAAATTTTAAAAGTTTATTTGAACAAAAATCAATTGGAGCTGGGCCACACCAAATTGGAAGTGGCTAGGAGTGCTCCTTAAGTCTTAGGACAAGAATTTTATAGGGAAGATGCATAAGCAAAGCAAGGAAATCATTGGATTGGCTAAGGCTTAAGTTGTTGCTTTATTTGGAAAGCCTAGTTGGGCATTTGTGATTGGTTGTCCAGGTGTGGATTTCTTAACCTTGAGGCATTATAGGCTTTGGTTTTGGTTTTCTTACATAGGCTGTTAAGGTGTTAGAATTACCTCAGTCTAATGGTCTCCTTGTTTAATTAATTTAACCTATTTAAACCCAATTTCTTCTGGTTCTAAGAAAACGTAACTGTCACTTTGGGCAAATAACCCAATCTTCCTGGATGTTGATTTTCTTATTAAAATCAGAGAGCTGGGCTGGGAACTCTCAAAGCTTTGTCTAAATCTAACATTATGTAATTCACATGAATACGTGTGAGGCCAGGTGGGAAAGACTGGAATGCAGACAGGGCCTTGAGGGAAAAGATGAAGGGTAGAGAGAAAACTCTTTCTTTTGACTTTTCACAAAAACTAGAGTAGAAGAAAAAATTGGGGGCATCTTTTTGAAATTCTGGATTAGGGGCCCCTGGGTAGTTCAGTTGGTTAAGCATCTGACCTGATTTTAGGCTCGGGTCATGATCTCACAGTTTGTGAGATCAAGCCCCACGTCAGGCTCCATGCCAACAGTTCAGAGACTGCTTGGGACTCACTCTCTTCTCTGCCCGTCTCCTGCTTGCATTCTTTCTCTCAAAATAAATAAATACACTTATAAAGATATGAAATTCTGGGTTACATGAGTCTATTAACTCATGCTAATCTGGTTTTATGAGGTGTTCTTATCGAGATTAAATGTGAAATATTTACAAAAAATGTATAGCCTTTGTCTAAAAGTTGTTAATATGCTTTTTATACAAAGATGGGTAAAGGAGAAATTTATCAAAATCAGATATAACAGTGATAAAAGCAGTGGGGAAAAAATAATGATAATTACTGCTCAGTTCATTGAGTTCCAGCTCTGAACTGAACTTTGCAGTCAATACCTCATGAAACCCTGCAGGGTGAGTTTGATCATCTCATTTTTATAGATACAGTCATTGGCTGGGCAGCCAGTAAGTGGCAGAGCTATGATTTGAACCCAAATCCACTCAACTTGAAAGCTCCCTCCCCTTCCAACACACCTCACATTCAATTTCACTTTTCAAAGTGGGGTCCAATGTCCAGCATCACGGATGTCACCTAGGGGCTTGTTGGAGCATCTTGGTGCCCTCACCCCAGACCTATTCAAGCAAAATCTGGATTTAACAAGACTCTTGGGGTTACAGATTCATGTGAAAGTTTGAGAAGCACTGGTTTATACATCTTGATTTAAAAATTTTTTTTTAATGTTTATTTATTTTCGAGGAGCAGGGAGGGGCAGAGAGAGAGGGAGACACAGTCTGAAGCAGGCTTCAGGCTCAGCGCTGTCAGCACAGAGCCCAACGCGGGGCTGGAACTCATGAACTGTGAGGTCATGATCTGAGCCAAAGCTGGATGCTTAGCCGCCTGAGCCACCCAGGCACCCGGGTTTTTTTTTTTGAATTTTTTTATTTTTTTAAACGTGTCCTGCATGTTAATGCACCTCAGGGGTTCCCTTGCTTGATGGTTGAAGAAAAGCCTTCCACAGATGTCATGAGAGAGGGAAGTTTTGTTTGTGGAGCACGCAGTCCTTGCTTACTGACTGGTTGTGAATTTCCATTCTCCTCCTGCCTACTTCCTTCCTTGAAAACCGAGTATGTCAGAGAATGCACAACACTGAAAGTGAATCTAGTTTTAAAGTATGAACTCTGGGTGATGAGGAGGTTCGCTGACTGTAACAAATGTGTCATTCTGGTGTGGATGTCCACAGTGAGGTCGTGTGGGGAGCCGGCGTGTATGGGAACTCTCTGTACTTTCTACTCAATTTTGCTGTGAACTGAAAACCGCTCTAAAAATATATATTAAAAAAAACAACAACAACCCAACACAATTGAATATGTGAGCTGTAGGCCTTGCCAAAGATGGGACAGCCAGAAAGATAAAGCCTGTTAAATTCTTTTTTTATCCATTTGGATAAAAGGTGCTTTTGAAAGAGAGGGTTTTGTCAAGTGCCATGATCTCATCATCTGGCAACACCGCTGGGAGAGGATCCAAGGGAAACCCAGGGCGTTGACGTGTGGGTGACTCAGGGGCCCACACCGCTGACAGTGAGCAGCCCCTGGTTTGGAGTCGGTGGGAGGGGGCAGGGGACGTGCCGTTCCCTTTCGGGATGTGCTGATCAGTCATGAGAGCCTGGAGGCTCCCACCATGGGCTTTAACCTGCCCAGAAGTGCCAGGCGCTGGCTTTTGCTTCTTGCTGTTGTTTTGGGCCATGTTTTCCCCTTTGTTCTTCCATAGATGGTTGTGATCTGCGGTGGCCCTTTCAAAGGCTTTGCTGGCACAGGGCTGTCCTGGATCTCGGTGTACAGATGTTCCAGCCCAGTTCCCAAGCTGTGCCCTCCCTGGCAACTTCAAGGGGCACTTCACATGCCTGAAACACACCCTTTTATGTGTTTTGCTTGTGTTTTCATTTATTTAATAATGTTACTAACACACGTGTAAAGCTTTTAAAAATTTTTCATTCCTGTATCGCATTTGATGCTCATGACAGCATCTGGTAGACGGATGGGTGAATGATGGTATTGGAGAGGCCAGATGCTTATCTTCTGTATCGAAGAAAGAGAAATTCAGTGAGTGGAGTGGCTTGCCTCAGCTGGGTGCCACTGGGCGACGTGAGTGACATGGGCCACGGTTCCTGGGACTCTTCCCCATCCCAGGGTTTCTGGCCGTCTAAGCCCTCAGTCTCACGGGGCTTGTGCTGCTTAAACGCTAACTAGTTTAGTAAAATAGGCTAACTTGGTAGCCATCAAGGGAGAAAATTAACCCTGTGTGTTTGCATTTGTGGGATTTCCCCAAAGTTAGCACTTTCTCAAGAGATTTAGGATCTGGGCAGAAAACAATAAAGCGAAATGATTATTTTTTTATTTTGAATTTTATTTAAGTAGGCTCCATGCTCAGCATGGAGCCCAATGTGGACCTTGAACTCACAACCCTGAGATTAAGACCTGAGCTGAGTTGAAGAGCTGGATGCTTAACCGACTGAGCTACCCAGGTGCCCCCAAAATGATTCTTTAAGAGGACTTTTTTTTATTTGTCTGTGCTGTTGAGGCCAAGCGCTTAACTAAGCCTTTCTTATTTTTATCCATAGTGCTTTTTTTTTTAAAGTTTATTTATTTTGAGAGAGACAGAGACAGCTCAAGTGGGGGAGGGGCAGAAAGAGCAGGGGAGAGAGAATGCCAAGCAGGCTCTGCACTGTCAGCACAAAGCCGGACGTGGGGCTCAAACTCACAAAACCGTGAGATCATGACCTGAGCCGAAACCAAGAGTTGGATGCTTAACTGACTGAGCCACCCAGGTGCCCCCATACTGCTAATTTTTAAGAAACAAAATACCCGGGAAAACAAAGCTGAATGAAATGGCTCAGCTTGGCTGAGAGATGCCTAGCTTAGGTCTCATCTGAGCGGCAAGGAAACTGGGTGAAACCATGGTGGCCTCAGGGGAGCTAGGCTGTTGCTGACAAGATGGGTTATCAGAATTGGAGGCAAATGGTCCCAGTGGCTGTTTAGCATCTTGGGCTTTCACAGCTTCCCTTCCAAGCCAGCAACTCACTTGGGCCCCCCAAGTGACCTGTGTTCCATACTTCAAGTGGTTCCCCCCTCCCCCACCAGGTGGCTTATTCACTAGCAAATGTGAGAAGGACTAATTAGCACCCCCTCTGCCTGCTAAAGCAGTGTAGGCTATAGGTGGATGTTTAAAAAGAACAACTTCTCATCCCTCTACTTCCTCTGCCATACTCGCATTGACACTGGAAGGATGTCTCCATTAGCAAAACCACCAAGACACTGAGGAGTTTTAAACTGAAAAGATGCATGTAAAAAAATGCTTCAAACGTTTGAAAAAAATGTAAAGACCTCTACTACTACCGTCTTAATGTGACTGCAGTACTTTTTTTATATTTGCATTTTTCCTAGTCTTTGTCTACAAATACTGTATACGTTTGTTTGGCATTATTGCAAGTTCATTGTAGCCTACCCATTTATTGAATATTGTAACACCCAAGTATTGTGCTTATCTTCTCCTAATATTAACCCTGCATATTCTCCATGCTTATATATTATCTTAATAATGATCGTTTTCACAATGTGTCTGCACAATACCTACTACACTGACACCCTCAATGGATCGACCAATCTCTTTGATGGACATTTTGATTGTTTCTAGATTTTCTGTTATTGAAACAGTCAGGAACATTTTAGTGTGTAGGTACTTTATCTTCTTTGAAATTGTTTTCTTTTAATGTTTATTTATTTTTGAGACAGAGACAGAGCATGAACAGGGGAGGGGCAGAGAGAGAGGGAGACACAGAATCTGAAATGGGCTCCAGGCTCTGAGCTGTCAGCACAGAGCCCGACGCGGGGCTCGAACTCACGGATTGTGAGATCATGACCTGAGCCGAAGTCGGTCACTTAACCAACTGAGCCACCCAGGCGCCCCGAAATTGTTTTCTTAAGGAAATACCAGCAGTAACAATTGAAAGAAAGTTGCTAGAAAGATGGTTCCAGTCTTCTGCATCTGTTCCCACTGGAGGGAGATTCTCAATTGCTTTCAAGCTATCTCATGGGGGCTGCTGTCTGAAATACTTTCTCAGTTCCTTTAAAATATCCCTCCTCAGGGCGCCTGGGTGGCTCAGTCGGTTAAGTGTCCGACTTGGGCTCGGGTCACGATCTCGAGGTCCGTGAGTTCGAGCCCTGCGTCGGGCTCTGGGCTGATGGCTCGGAGCCTGGAGCCTGCTTCCGATTCTGTGTCTCGCTCTCTCTCTGCCCCTCCCCCATTCATGCTCTGTCTCTCTCTGTCTCAAAAATAAATAAAACATTAAAAAAAATTTTTTTTAAAAATATCCCTCCTCAGGTGTGCCTGGATGGCTCAGTAAGTTAAGTGTCTGACTCTTAATTTCGGCTCAGGTCGTGGTCTCACAGTTCATGAGATTGAGCCCAGCCTTGGGCTCTGCATTCACAGCGGGAAGCCTGCTTGGGATTCTCTCTGTCTCTCTCCTTCTCAAAATAAATAAATAAACATTAAAAATAAAATAAAATATCTCTCCTTGGTTCCTACTTATGCTTCTGCCCTCTTGTCTTCCTATTTCTTTTCCCAACCATCTTTTCTCAGCTTCAATCCACCCCTTGGACTCCCTGAGAACATCTATCACCCCATCCCCAGAAGGGTCTCTTCTGAATGATCCTTCTTTTCTGTCCTGGCTCCTTTTTGAAGAGCTACCTTCAGAGGAAGAGGGGGAAGGGAACAACTCACACTTGAATCTTATCAGCCTCTTGATCTGATGTCTTATCTAAATATTGTTTCTTGTCCTGCTTATGTCACAAGCCCTCAAGGCAAGAGCCATGCCTCTGCATGCTCCATGGAGAACAGAGAGCTCTGCTGGCACTCAGAATGTTGCCATGGTGAGGTGTTGGTAATTGGAAGATGTGAGTAGATGTTCTTGGAGGTAGAACCCATGCTAGAAATGAATGGGGCTTCATGGGAAGACCACTAAGGAAAAGGTTTTCACAGGAAAGGGGTCATTTTGAGCTTTCACCTATGTTTTCAGAGACGCGTCTGGGGCTTCTGCTGCTGGGAAATGACGTTCAAGTAGGTGCTTGAATAGGGATGCTATACACTTGAACAACACCTCATGATACATTTTGTGTCCCAAGTTGAACTCAGGGCCTTAGACAAAGGAGTGACACAAAGACATGGCTGGGGTACTCCTTCAGTGACATTGAGCAGTGGGACTGGAACTCCTTGATAATTTCTACATTTTAATATTTGAAGTTTCGGAATGGAGGGTAAACTTTATAGTGGATATTTCAAGTATAAAAATCTCTTGTTGGGATTGTCCATTCTCCGCAACATCAACCAAGGGTAAACTGTTATCCTTTTTTACTTTATTCTAAGATATTAGTAATATATACCTAACTTCCCTTGATAATTTTAAGCTAAGGTCTTTCATTAGTTAAATAGGGATTACAAATAGGATAGAAATCAAAATCCTATCTGGTAAGGGCCTTTCAGATCAGGTTTTAAAACACCATTTGAGGGGCGCCTGGGTGGCTCAGTCGGTTAAGCGGCCAACTTCGGCTCAGGTCATGATCTCGCGGTCCGTGAGTTCGAGCCCCGCGTCGGGCTCTGTGCTGACAGCTCAGAGCCTGGAGCCTGTTTCAGATTCTGTGTCTCCCTCTCTCTGACCCTCCCCTGTTCATGCTCTGTCTCTCTCTGTCTCAAAAATAAATAAAAACGTTAAAAAAAAAAATTTAAAACACCATTTGAGTAAAATGTTTCTACAAATGGGCTCTTTTGTTTTGTTTTGTTTTGTTAATGTTTATTTATGTTTGAGAAAGAGAGACAGAGACAGAGCATGAGTGGGGGAAGGGCGGATAGAGAGGGAGACATAGAATCTGAAGCAGGCTCCAGCTGTGCTGACAGCTCAGAGCCTAATGCAGGGCTCGAACTCATGAACCATGGGATCATGACTTGAGTCAAGGTCAAACGCTTAACTGACTGAGCCACCCAGATGCCAACAAATGGGTTCTTTTTAATGTAGAGTCTGTTTTTGGATTTGAAATGTGTTGATGTTTATGAATTCATGAATTTTTAAAGACAAATTGTGTAGAAGGGATACCTATAACTATTTACATGTTGTTCGATAGTTCGGCAAGCACTTTAATATATATTTTCTCTGTAGTCTCATAACAACTTGTGAAGTAGATATAGATATAGTAGGTACAGTGAACACGGAGGCTAAAGAGGGTAAGGGAGTGTAGGCAATAAGTTGTTGAATCAGAATTTAAGCTCGGCGTTACGAATTTGTCTAGGGCAATGCTGTCTCTCAGGTATGGAAATGATAGTAATTTCTGGTGCAATCTCATCCTTTTCCTGTCTTTATGAGTATTCAGTGATTTGCCTTCATCGTCTCTTCTTATCATCTGTCTCGTGGGTATCATTCTTGTGTTGTTAAAATTCCAGACAACCCGTTGGACTTTGTGTTGGTGAAATCGTCAATACATGCAGCCCAGAAATGGCAGCCTCAGGTATTTTCAGGCAACAGGACTGGAAGAGGGGAGGAAAGGGAAGCCCAGTCAGCTAAAAGCATCCATTAGACACCGTGTAAAGCCCACATGACGCATTTAAACAGAAATGTTCCAACGTGTGAGTTGAAAGAGAGTTGGCACTTCTGAGTCATTTTTGGAATGCTATAACTGCCCTAGAAATGCTGCAGATAATGCTGCCCTGATAATGCTGATTGGAATCGCCAGCAGGTTTGGGTGCATTACCAGGAGTGAGCATTTTGTGAAGTGCTAATAGACAAACCATAAGTGTTTAAATTACCTTTTAATTAAATTACATAAATTGCCTATAGATGTCTTTAGAGTCTCTTGGTATATCCACTATTATTACTGTGTGACTTTGGGAAAGTGACTTCATGTCTCTGTGCTTCATTTATGAAATAGAGATACTATTTTTTTTCTTGGTTCTTTTTTTATTATTATTTTTTAATGTTTGTTTCTTTTTGAGATAGAAAGAGACAGAGACAGAGAGTGAGTGGCGGAGGGGCAGAGAGAGAGGGAGACACAGAATCTGAAGCAGGCTCCAGGCACAGAGCCTGAAGTGGGGCTCGAACTCACAAACGGTAAGATCATGACCTGAGCTGAAGTCAGACTATTAACCAACTGAGCCACCTAGGCTCCCCTCTTTTTTAATTTTTAAAAGTTGTGGTAAAATATACATACCATAAATTTTGCCATCTTAACTAGTTTTGAGTGTATAGATCAGTGACTCAGGTACATGCACACTGTTGTGCAAGATATGTTATTTTAAGTGGGGAGTGGACCAGGGAAGGCAATGGGTGTGGGTGCTGTGGGTGCAGCGTTCAGAGCTCTGTTCTGGGCACAGCCCAGTGCAGGGAGTGAGCAGGGTGACGGGGCCATAGGGAGGAGAGCCAGGCAATTGTTGTCCAACTGTTCTGTGAGCAACTGAGAGGCTGACACTCAAATATTTATGTCGTGTCATGTCTCCACTTTGTTTTCATCCACTTCCATGGTTTCATTTGCTCAATTGATTCTTTGACCCTGGGAAGTAAAGGCCTGTGTTCAGATCCACTCTGTGGGTATCATTTCTTTGAAATGTCAGCAAATTAGTGGCTGAGAGAACATTTAGAAGTGCAGTGTGCCACGATCCAGAGGTTCCTGACTCAGGTCTTAATCTAGATGACCAGATTAAGTGTGGAACTGAACTCAGTCATCTGACTGCATTCCTTGACATGGACAAGCCCAGAAGTTCAGAAGATCAATTTCTGAAAGTCATAAGGATGTGAGAACAGACAGACTTTCATAAAAATGGGAAGTCTGTATCCTCATCTCTCTGAGATTGTATCTTGAAGTTGTTGGTTGTAGGGGGCACCTGGGTGGCTCAGTTGGTTAAGTGTCTGACTCATGATTTCGGCTCAGGTCATGATTTCACTGTTGGTGAGTTCTGCCCGAGTCGGGCCCGCTGACAGCACAGAGCCTGCTTGGGATTCTCTCTCTCTCCTCTCTCTCTCTGCCCCTCCCTCACTTACTCTCTCTCTCTCAAAAAAAAAAAAAAAAAAAAAAAATGTATATATATATATATAAATTAATTGTTGGTTGTAGAATTTACTAGAAATCTACTTAAAATGATCTCATCCTCTCCCAGAGCAGGTTTATTGTGAGCAGCTTCTTTCTTCTCCTCCTCCTCCTCCTCTTCCTCCTCCTCCTTCTTTTAATGTTTATTTACATTTGAAGGAGAGAGAGACAGGGCATGAGTGGGGGGAGGGGCAGAGAGAGAGGGAGACACAGAATCCAAAGCAGGCTCCAGGCTCTGAGCTGTCAGCACAGAGCCTGACTCGGGCTGGAACACACAAACCATGAGACCTGAGCCGAAGTCGGATGCCCAACCCACTTGAGCCACCCAGGTGCCCCTATTGTGAGAAGTTTCTAATGTGTCACTTTTCAGGTAAGTGCCTGTTATCCCTGACGCTGAGTTTGTTATTTAGCTCTGCTGGGCCTGTTTAGCTTGAAGGTGTCAAACAGACATGCGTGAGATTTTAGGTTGTGGCTGACTGGAAACATCAAAGAGCATCCATTTTCTCTGAGGTGGCTGCCCTAGTTGTCACTTAGAGTTCATACAGAGACCTGTTGGCGACCTGAAGGCTCCAGGCAGGCACACCTGTGGCAACCACCTAGAGGTGATTATTTTACTTTCCATCTTCATCGAGATGTAATTGACATGTAACATTGTAGAAGTTTAAGATGTACACCTAGTGATTTGATATATGTGTATATTGCAAAATGATCACCCCAGTAAGGTTAGTTAACACATCCATCATCTCACATGGTTACAATTTTTTTTCAATGTTTATTTGTTTTTGACAGAGAGAGAGAGAGAGACAGAGCATGAGCAGGGGAGGGGCAGAGAGAGAGAGGGAGACACAGAATCCAAAGCAGGCTCCAGGCTCTGAGCTGTCAGCACTGAGCCCGATGCAGGGCTTGAACTCACAAACTGTGAGATCAGGACCTGAGCCGAAGTCAGACGCTCAACTGACTGAGCCACCCAGGCGCCCTGTCACATGGTTATAATTTTTGTGTGTGTATGTGTTAAGAACTTCTAAAATCGACTCTCCCTTAGCAACTTTTACGTATAAGATACAGGGCTGTTAAGTACAGTCACCATGTTGTGTGTTACATCCCCAGGACTTGTTCGTCTTTGGAAGTGTGTTCCCCTTGACCACCTTTGTGCATTTCCTGTCCCTGCCCCCTCAGCCTGTGCCCCTGGCAACCACCGGTCTGTTCTATGTTTTTGTGAGTTCAGTGTTGTTAAACTCCACGTAAAAATGAGATCATACAGTGCGTGTCTTTCTCTGACTTACTTCACTTAGTGTGATGCCCTCAGAGTTCATCTATGTTGTCGCAAATGGCAGAATTTCCTTCTTTGTTGTCGTCTTTTTTTTTTTAAATGGCTTTATTATTTCCTTTATCTATTCAGTCACTGGACATTTAGGTTATTTCCATGTCTTGGCTGTTGCAAATAGTGCCACAGTGAACATGGGGGTGCAGATATCTCTTCAAGATAGTGATTTTGTTTCCTTTAGCTAGATACCCAGAAGTGGAATGGCTGGATCACATGATAATTCTATTTTTAACTTTTCAAGGAAACCTCATACTGTTTTCCATAGTGGCTTTGCCAATTTATATTCCTACCATTGGTGCATAAGAGTTCCCTTTACTCCCCGTCCTCGTTAACACTTGTTATCTCTTGTCTTTTTGATATAAAGATTTTAATTTAGCCATCCATCCATCCATCTATCCAAAAAGCACTGCATATACTCACAGACGTTGAGAGTTTTCATGAGGGGGGATCATATGTAGCATTTCCCTGTGTAGTCTACCCATGGAACCTCAAGTATCCAGTGAAGAAATTTTGGAAACACTAAAAAGTGAAGTGCACAATACTCTTGAATTCCCTTTACTGCCTCATCTATAACTCTAACCCGACTTGCCTTCATATCTCCTGGGGTATTTTGCGAAGAGTAAGATTTCGGTAGACAGTGGCTAGAATTTGTTAAATCCACAAAATGCTGTGAAATCCATCCTTCTTCAGTGATTTGAGGAGTTGGACTTTCAGTTTGGATGAAAAGAATAGAGAAACAGCTCTCTGAGCATGCCAGGCCTCCCCTCCTGCATTTTCTAGATAAACAAAAACTGCCACCTTCCTTTCATGCAGAGCCACCTGGCCTCTGGCCTCACACCTGGGATGTTTCATCTTTAAGTATCTGATTGACCTGCCTTTCCACTCTCTACCTCCTACTCCCAGTTGGAATCCAGGGAGCTGTGACCGTGCGTGTTTGGGGAGAAGGAAGGAATGGCAGTCCCACCTGGAGGTTGGGCAGGCACACCCCTGCATGCGATGTTTATGTTTGTGTGAAGGTGTAGAGGTCCTGGCTGGAAACTCATCTCTTGTTGGGTCTAACAGGCCGGTGATGCCTGGGGAAATCAACCCCCAATTTCCCGGGTCCCCCCCTTCCATCTCTCCCTGAGGTCTCTTCTCTCATCCCACCCTAGATGGGGTGATGTGGGGTCCTGAGGGAGAGGATGAGGAAGGGTATCCCCCTTTTGTAGTCTCTGAGGATCAGAGAGTCCTAAGCATTTCCTCTGAAGAGCACTGCTTCCTGACATGTTGCTTGTCTTGCGATCAGGTTTCTTAGCAGGAAGAAACAGCTTCTCCTTCCCTCCCACGAACATTCCAAGTATGGGGATGGTCATAGTTTAGAAAGAGAGAATAGAAAATAAGACAAGAATAGCTTCAAGTCCCTCTCTGCCAATCTAGGGGAGATAGAAGAATGAACCCACAAACAAAACAGTAGTTTCCTTAAATTTGTAAAAATTGCCTTTAAAAGAACTGCCAACGGCATCATTGCCCTGTATAATATGCAAGTGGCATGCTTAACGAGGGACTTGGACGCTAGGATTCTGTTTTCATACATGTGTGTGCATCACATCATCATTAACAAAGTAATATGCGTGAAAGTGCTTTATAAACAGGAAAAGAAGTATGTACAGGAAGTGATTCTTGTTCCAACAACATTTATTAAAGCTTTGCTTTTTGTGCGGTATCATGGCAGGCCCTTCACCAAGTCTGGCTTTAACACTTAGGTAGCATAAATGGATACCCGCCTGATGGAACAGCCCCGGCTCCTTGTCATGTTACCTCAAATTCCCATCATTTGTCCTGCTTTTATGCCAACTGGATGGGATAACATCGTAAGGCATGCTCACTATAATGCAGCTTATTTGAATTTAGCAGAAAGCAGAGCTTTGAGGTACTGGAGGAAGGAACAGATCCATTTTGAAAGAGGAGAGGTAGGAGACGAAGCAGATGACCTGAGGTCACAGGTATTCCGCAGCACTAAATGTCTGAAAAGTTGAAAAGAACAAAGGAGAAATAACAATGAAAGCTCCGTTTGCCTTGTGGTTCTCCCTGTCTTTCAGCTTGAATGAATCTGACAAGATCCTTGCCATTTAGAAGCTGGTGATCAATAATACAATGGTGATATAGACAAACATATGACAGCATTAATAAATACCTATGATAAAGTATTTCCATTATGGTAAATGCAGCCTGTGGGGTGTTGAGTGACGGGGAATTCAGATAGGGTGCCTGAAAATGTCCCTGACTCTCAGGGGGTCAGCGACTGCTTCTTGGAGACAGTGGACTTCAGGAGCCCTCAAAGTGACAGCCTGAAAGTTCTAGATGCAAGGGAGGGGATAGAGTAAGGCTCAAGAGAGGACTTGGAGCTTTGGTTGGAAATTTGTAGGTTGATCACTGAAATTTGCAGGAAATCTTACATAAATTACCAAGATATTGTCCTGGATTAACAGCAAAGAATTTTAATGTGTTGTAAGAAATCCTAATAAACATGTCTTTCTTTTTCTAAAATCAGCATAAATGCCAGGTCCTTTCGTGCAGTAGAGTCTTAATAAAGGCCTCAAATGGAGGTGTGTGGCTTCTGAGTAGGCTTTCCATGCAAGTAAAAATGTATTGCTACTGAATCTGGTCAGAGTTGCTTCTTGGAATACAGACTGTGCTGTGATTTTGGCAAAAGTTCTGGGTGGCCTCTGAATGTTTTGCTTGTTGTATGGCTCCTGAAACAATACAGTCTACAACTTGAAGGATAGGAGCTTCCACTCACTGGCTGGTTGGTTGCTTGGTTAAACTAATTTTTATTTCTCTCTTAAGACCTTGGAGAATTTTCAGTTGAATTTTCATTAAAAGGGTTATTTCTTTGAAGTTCATTAATATGTTCACTAAAATCTATGCTTCCAGATTCAACAACACATTTACTAAAAAAAAAAAACACCAAGATTTTACAGATTTGGGGGTTTGACCAGATTCTGCTTGTGTGGGAAGTGGATTCTTAGGAATATAGAGGATGAGATGGAAAGAAATGTTCAAATTCTCTCAGGCCGAGATGTAATTTATAATTCCGACTCCCACATGGTTAAAATTCCGGAATATCCAGAGCCATTATTTTCATTAATAATTGTTTATTGATGGGAGTCTGAACTCTAATACTTCAGAGTGAATGTCTGAAAACCAAGGACCCTTACTTCAAGGATCTTGTAATAACAAAAGAGCCCATTGTTGGATACTTAAACACCTACACTTATGCAGTTTTGTCCCAAGGCCTGTGGGAAATACAAAAGAAATCTAAGTCTCTGTCCTTCAAGAATTTGTGGTTTAGTTGGATATTAAGATCAGTACATAAGAAACAATGGGGCTTATCTCAGAATTTTTTTTTTTTTTTAAAGCTTATTTATTTATGTCGAGAGAGCCAGAGAGCACAAGGAGCGGGGAGAGGCAGAAGCAGGCTCTGTGCTGACAGCAGACAGCCCGATCAGGGCGCGAACTCACGAACCATGAGATCATGACCTGAGCCGAATCAAGTCAGAGGCTTAACCCACTGAGCCACCCAGGCGCCCCTCAGAATGTTTATGACTGCAGGAAACAAAAACCTCAACTGTGGCTGGCTGAAACAAGTAACTGGTCAAGTAACCAGACAGCAGAGGTGGACTTGTTTTAGACATTATTTAAGACCCAGATTCTGTGAGTCATTTCCCTTTGCCAACCCCAAGGCTGCTTCATCTTGGGATGTAGGATGACAGTTGGTAGCAGTCAGGGTTAAGGCTCCTTCTTCGTGTCCAGTGGGAGAGAGCTGGCATCCTATAGCTTGCTCAGAAGAGCAAGAAAATTCCATTCTCAGAAACTCAGAAAGTCCCCTGTCACTTCTCATTAGCCCTAATTAGTCACGCAGCCATCCCTGAAACAAGAAATTTGGCAAAGGTGATGGGAATACTCTAATTGACTCAGATTATTCAGGGTTCACCACTGGAGCTGGGATAAAGGTCAGCTTCCATTAAAGCATTGGACTGCATGAAGGAGGGTAGATACTAGAAGGGGAGTACGGGTTCAGTTGAAAAGGGGTCAGATGGATACTGGGTTGACTGATATGTATGTTCACTATGGGATCCAAGCAATATGTTAGGGCGTATTGGGAGAAATTTGGCTATCTGTAACCACAGCTGCCTTCCAGCAATGCTGGATGCCATTAGATGGACACCATCTTGCTGGTGCCATCTTTGGAAATGTGCCAGATTTGGACTATGAAGTAGTGGGGGGAGGGTGATCAGCTTTACACAGAGGAGGCATAAAGAATTGAAAGTTGGGAGTTTGAAAAAGGAAAACTCTAACAGAGAGAAGAGCCAGGCAGGACCAGCATTTCCTTGGGTAGAAGCAGAGACGGAAATCCTTGGGGTGGTGGAGGGGAGTGGCAGATGAGAAGATTGCAGAGAGATGTCTAATAAAGATTTTTAAAGTTGCTGCAGGCAGGTGCAATGAAAACTGATGAGCCTTCTCCAAAGTGCTACGTAAAGTTTATGCTATTCAATAATCCTTTTGCTTTAGTGTTGGAGTTTAAGAATATCCTGCAATTACGCTCTTCATCCAGTTCGCCTTTTTGTCACTTTTTGTGGTCGTTCTCCCCACCCCGCCCCACCCCAACCGGGTTTTTGCAGCAGGAACTGCTGGGGAGACTGAGACATTGTCCATCCTCCCCAGATCTCAATTTCCTGGCTTCTGTGTCAAAGGGAGAGGCAGTGACTAGGAGGATACCCAGTAGAGGGTCCCTTCCATCAGCAGATATTGGCTCTGACGTCTCTCAGATGCACCCGGTGGCTTCTGATGATGGTTATGATTTCTTTGCGGTGCGCAAGCGCTACAAGGGTTCCTTGGGCTAGCTTAGGTAGCATGTACAGCACAACATATCTGTATGCAGAGAATTGTCTTTCTTTTCTTGATTTTGCAGGGCCAGTGGGATTACATGCCTTCCCTCATTTATTCTTACAACAGTCCACTGCGGTGGGTGCTATTATTATCCTCATTTTACAGATGAGAAGCTAAAGCTCAGAGACATTCGGGCCGATAATTCGTCACAGTGAATCCTGAATTCACTTAGAACCCACAGTCCTGACCAACACACTGCATAGCCTCCTTCATTTCTGGAGGGGTTTACAGGGGACCCCCTCGCTAAATGCAGACACTCCGTTTCACCCAGTTCAGTGCTCATGCTATAGTCACTATAGTGCGCTTGGGCCTCCAGTGCCTTATCTGTAAGATACAGCTGTAAGCATCTGATGAATCTGGATGAGCTTGGGGCCTTGAGTTAATAAACTAAATTCCAAGACCAAGCTGTAATTTTACTTCTTTAATAGCCATGTTTTATCAATATTCAACAAAATTTGAACATCTCGTAAGTGCCACACATTTTTCTAGAAGTGCCCAAGGCAGATAAAACCCCTCAGTCTATTCTGGGGAACATGTTTTACTAAAAGACATACACAGGGTTGTCTTTTGGGGTCGGAAAGTGAGAGTTTTCCATTGTTAGCATTCTTTCCCTGCCTGCCCTAACTGACTAACTTTTCATATTCTTGGGGGGAGTCAACAGCTTCTTTGTCCTCATCTTCCTTATTTCAATAACCCCGTCATGTGAGAGAATCTGAGCGGAGAGCAGAAGAATTCTCTGCCACACTGCTTTCCTAAAACACAGTTCATGCCATCAGATTCTCATTCATGGGAGCACCGAGAGCAAGTCGGTGGGATGGACTGGCCAGCCCCTCTCACCCAGCAGGGACCTTGCACAGCCCAGCACATGGCTTATTAGGTATGAATGAATGAATGAACGCACTTCTGAATGAATGCACTTCTGAATGAATGATGTGGCTTTTCAGAAACTAGGCAATGACAAAATGAATCCTGAACCTGATATACTGAAACATTTCGGAAGTCATTTATAATTTTCTCAGGTTTGCTTGGACATTTCAGTTGTCTAGAAGTTTGGCAGGCTGTAGATCAAAGATCAAAATGAGTGTTCTTTTATTATATCGCTTTATTGTTTACAATTTCCCACTTGTGTTCTCCTTTGTGGTTTTTTTAAAAGTTTATTTATTTTAGAGAGACAGAGCACGAGTGGGGGAGGGCAGAGAGGGAGGGATACACAGAATCTGAAAAAGGCTTCAGGCTCTGAGCTGTCAGCACAGAGCCCAAGAGGGGGCTCAAACCCACAAACTGTGAAGTCATGACCTGAGCTGAAGTTGAATGCTTAACCAACTGAGCCACCAAGGCACCCCACTCCTTTGTGTTTTAGAATGATACGATACAATCTAAACCCATAAGCAACAGTTCCCTCCATATTTATATGACCTAATCCAATTAACTTTATGTACCATACATGAGTGGATTCACAGATGCCTTAAGGAGGGTAAAACATAAGCAAATTCAAATTGTTTCCTCATCTGTTTCTTCCTGCTGGGCACCAGGGCGGCTTAATACTGGCAACAAAATCTACTTCTTTTCTTTTTTTTTTTTAAAGGTTCTTTATTTATTTTGAGAAAGACACAAACAGGGGAGGGGAAGAGAGAGAAGGGGAGAGAGAGAATCCCAAGAAGATTCCATGCTGCCAGCTGTGGAGCCCGATGCAGGACTCGAACCTATGAACCGTGAGATCATAACCTGAGCCGAAACCAAAAGTTGGACGCTTAACCACCAAAGCCACCCAGGTGCCCCCAAATCTACTTCCTTTCTGAAATGGGGAACAGCTCAATAACCAACAGGGCACATGTATCTTGCATCTTTCTTTCATTTAATCCAAATACTGACACATTCTCTGTCAAATATTTAAGCTGCCTGGTAAAAGGCCAAACAGTATTACTCAAATTCCTTAAATCAATGATTAAAGATTTTTAATCTTGTCTTTCAAACGGCACACTGGAGGTATAGCCTGTAAGAATGGCTGACAAGCCTAGCGGAGATATGAGTTACAAAGTAACTAAAGAAGTCTTTTCAACAAAACCCAAGTTAATTCTTGCCTGGTGTTGATTCACAATAGATCTGTGTCATCCCTTTTGTTACTTAACCATAAAAAATGATCCTGAAGTCAACTATTTATTACTTTTGAATTTATCTACTTATCACCCGATAGATAATCAAAGGAGTTCAGTACTGGAGAAGATGTAGGAAACCTATAGTTTATTCTAGACCTAACACTTCCCCCCAGTTGCAGAGATAGTCTGAGACAGAGCCCAGTTTTCCTGACCCCACCCCAGGGATGCTCTCCGCTAACATGACGATGCCTGCTCCTGGCCGGAACTTCAATACTCCTCCTGAAGAAAGAAGCCTCACACTTTGCCTGGAATGAAGAACAGCCATGTGGGCAGAGGCTGAACTGCAGAAGCGGCCGCTGTCCTCCCGGGTGCCTTCACTGTGGACCTGCTAAGAGGGGAACGTTTCCCTCTCTAAAACCCATTGGTTCTAAAGTAGGAACTGATAGTTTATTTCACAGCCATCATCACCATTATTAGTAATAAACTTTTTACATTTTATAGGACTAACTTTTCACAGCGCCTTCTGTACTGACCTTTCATGCACCAACTTATCCTCATTGCAACTCTGAGTGCAAGTGCCAGTGTTCCCATATCACTGGCGAGAAGCTTGGGGCCTAGCGTGTTATTTGATGGAGGTCTTGTACCCCGGTAGATATGAGTAGGTAGAGGGTTCTAGCTTTTACTAGAACTGGGGTCTTTTAATTCCTCTCTTTTATCCATTCATTTATATTAATTACGACTTCTGTTACTGAGATGACCAATAGTTCTGTAATTGTGAGGGAGAAACTTAAATCTTCGGTGATTTATGTTGAAAACATCTTGGATGATTTGATTCCTACTAAGCCATTCTCTTTGGCCTCTGACTTTTGTCCCCTCCACAAGGACAGTTCACAATTGGGTTCCTATTTGGAAGATTCTCATTCCAGGTGTGCACTGTGTGGCCAGGGCAGTTCCAAGGTCTACTGTGGGCTTGGTCTCCACAGCACTTGAGTTCCGTCTCAAGGAAGGAACCACACCATGCTTGCTGGCCAGTGCTCTTTAGCTCCCAGAAGGCATTCGGGCTGGCAACACCCCAAACTGCCACTGAGGCACCTGCCTTAAATTCTCTCTCGTATATTTTCTAAATCCTGAAATCTGTGGATTTCCTGACAATGCTCTTAAGACCTCAGGGGCTTATTTTAATGGTTACAAAGGGCCGGTTGGGTCAACTTCCTTAGGGCACGACCTCCCTCTTTGGGAGAATTCTGCACCCACAAATCATGGCTGGAACCAGGAAGTATTTTTATTCATGTGTCCCGCATTCCCTTTTTTCTTTTGAGTCGTCTGCCAAAGGCTTCAGGATTACCCTTCTTGCTGCTCCTCGCCTCAAATGTAAACAAATCATAAATTCTGCAGGAAAGCAGTGCAAAGGTTTCAAAGGCTGTGTTTACAACCAGGTTTGATCTTCTGAAAACCGAACTTTACTCAAGATAGAGAAAAATCCAAGGAAGAAAGAGAAGAGGGAGATAGCTTGCATTGCATAATTCTCTCTTTTCACCTCCCCGGCCTCCAATCTGAGAGAAACACATTCCTGGTGTTCAGAACCAGCGTTCTCACACATTGACATCTGCAATCCAAGTTAAAGGCATTGAGGGTTTGTATGGGAGTACTGCCCACAAAACCTGTACCTCATGATGAATGATCAGTTAAGTGTTTCAGATCTAGACAATGGCCTCTGTGGATAAGAGAGAATATTCTGAGCTCAGACCTTTTTGTTCTTTCAAGAAGTCTGTCTGCAGACTCAGAGGTCCTCCGAGGACCTACTGTGGCTCCTGAGAGGCTGGACCTTGAAGGCTCGTGACTCCCACAGGGCACCAGGTCCTGCAGCCACAGACCAGAAACATGCATGCAGAGGAGCCATTGGAGGTGGCCTGGCCATCAAATCTACTTGCCCAAACCACCAGAAGCCTGCTTTTCCTGCTTCCATTATTGGAAGGAAGAAAATTCATAGATATGCAGGTTGAGGCTGTCAGCAGTCCCTGGAAAGAATGAAGGCTGAACCTGGGAATGTACAGGCGGCTCAGCCATGTAGACTCCTTGGAGAGGGGTCATCAATTTAGAAAAAAAAAATTGAGAGGGCTCTTCATGGATACTTTAACCATCTGTCTTGGTGAGAGGATCTGAAATAACCTTTCCCTTTCCCTTTGTTTTCAAATAGCTGCAAGCAACAGAGAGCACTGGGTCTGCTGACTTCCCCCCCCCTCCGCCCCCCACCCCACACATCTTCCACAGCTGGCCCTGTCCCCGAAGCCATGCCTGCGACCTGCTCCTCCCTGGACTGCTTAGCTGTGATTAGTTATATTCCTTCTTTGGGTTATATTTGCCTTTATTTCTCACACCTCTCGGTCTTGTCTCCTGCTTTTGCATGTAAGATTCTCAAGATAGGGTAACACATAATAGCACAGTGAAGGCGCTTGACTGGACTCTGCCTCGTCATTGACTGAGAGCTGAGTCTAGAAGCGTCTAAAATTCAGCTGGTGAGATAGAGGTAGGCTGGCAGTGTCTTTTGATCTGGACAATTGTTCTTTTTCAATTCTGTATGAAATTCCAAAGGAACTTTGCTGTTTTTCTTAAACTTGTCTCAAAGGTGTGTTTGCTATAAAAACACTCCTTCAAGACAAGTTCCCTAAATCTCCGCTTTTAACTTCATCTTCTCCTGACCAGATGTCCTGGACCCACTACTGGCTATATCTCTGTGGTTACAAAGATGGGATCTGAGGCGCTCACGAGTCAAGAAAACTCACAAGTCAATATTGGTCAATACTGAAAGCCTATCACAAGGCAAGACATTTTATTTGAAATATAAGAAATTTCAGGATATAATAGAGGGATTGTGGCTGATGGATACTTTTTTCAGAAGTGGATGGAGGCAATTTTGCTGTGCACCTTCTGCCAAGCACAAGGTAAATAAATAACATTCAGCAGGTTATGAATTTGTTTAAACAGTGGGTGTCTCACTGGACATCGGAATCTCTGTATACAACGGTCCTGATCCCTATTTGCAAGTTTTTGGGTTGCTTTGTTTTATTTAAACACAAAGTGTTAAGTGGCAAACTCAGGGGTGAAAATTCAAAGTCACTGATGTGCAGTGTAAACCCCAAATAATAGTGAACTCCTCATAAGAACTTTGCTTTGACCGCTGACCCCGTGTAGTCCGCTCCCACATGATGTGTTCTCTGCAAATGATCTCCCTGATCTTCTTGACAACCTGTGAGACATGTGTGATTATCCCCATCTTGCACCTGAGAAAACTGAGGCTCAAAAATTCAATAATGTGCCCACAAACACAGAGCTCTAACTAGTGTCTGCATCCAGGTCTGTCTGATAGCAAAGCTCCTGCTTGTCCTACTGCACAATATTAATATATAAAATAAGGTTTGGCATGTGAGGGAGCCAGTTGGAAATACACTGTAGATACTTTGCAATGCATTTATTTTAATTTTTTAAATGTTTATTTGTTTATCTATTTTTGAGAAAGCACACATGCACAGGAGCCCACGAGTGGGGGAGGGGCAGAGAGAGAGGGAGACACAGAATCCGAAGCAGGCTCCAGGCTCCGAGCTGTCAGCACAGAGCCCGACGTGGGGCTGGAACCCAAGAACCATGAGATCATGACCTGAGCCAAGAAATCAAGAGTTGGACACGTAGCTGATGGTGCCCTGGATCCAGGTGCCCTGGATCTTTTTTTTTTTTTTTTAAATAATTTGTTTTAAAATAATTTTAAAATTGTAGGAGTTGCAAGAACATTACGAAGACATCTCATATCCTTTTCACCCAGAGTACCCATTTATTAGTATTTTGTATTTGCAGGCTCTTTCTCTTGCCTTCTCTCTCTGTCCATATAGTTTGGTTGTACATATTATACATATATAAATAATTAATGTATGGTCTTTTTTCTGAACTACTTGAGAGCAAGTTGCTGACACGCTGCTCCATCATTCCTAATGACTCCGGTGTGTATTTCCCCAAAGCAAGGACACTCTCCCATATAAACATCATACAACCATGCTGGTCACTTTCATATATCATTCCATCCTCCACAGACTCCATTTACACGTTGTCAACTGTCCCCACCATGTCCCCTCTTTCTTTCTTGTCCAGGGTACAACTCAAGGTCATATGTGGCAGTTAGTGGCCAAGTCTCTTCAGTTTCTTCTGATTTGGAATGGTTTAGTTTTTCCCTGTCTTTCAGGATCTTGAGTGGAAAAGTATTAGACTTTCATTTATAAAATGGGTCTGTCTGATATCTCTTAACGCCCGCACTAAGGTCACACATTCTTGGCAGGAATCTTTTAGAAATGATGCTATGCGTTGAGAAGTTGCCAGCCATTCAACCACTGGAGATGTTATTCTCCATCACCTGGTTTCTCCACCAAAAATTCCCATTTTCCCTTCATCATTGATAAGGATTTTGTGAGATGACAATGGCCTGTTCTCACCAGCCTGTCCCCACTGATGACTCCCTTCTGAATCAACCACCACTATGATAGTTATCAAATAATGGTTTTTTGGGTTTATCATTCCTTCTGCCTACTACTTTCTACCGTAAGCATTTATCTGCTATATATACATATGTGAAGAGATGCATGGATTCCCATCATTTAAGAGACTATTGTTATCATCATTAGTTACTTTTGATGCTCAAAGTGACATTTGACCAGAAGGAACATCTTCAAACTGGCTCCTGTCATGACTCCATCATTCACTTTTTTAGCTTTTCCTTATTTTCTGGAGCAACATATTCCCAGTTCACTGCCCCAGTCTAGGAAACAGCCATTTCTCCAGGAAGCTTTCTGGTTCCTTTCGGTGGAGGATGGTGCTCAGAAACCCAGGACCTGGTCCATATGCAGACATGCACACATATGTCCGTATCTATTTCTGTACATGTTTTATAAAATGAGTGCTCGCTGATACATCTAAATCTAGTCCAACCTCAGTTTTCTTTATGGTTTTCTCCCTTTCAGTGTTTGTAGATTCCTTCTCTGATGATGAGAAATAGGCTCCCATGGGCTCCCATATACTTACTTGTTCAACCCTCTTGGGTATCATTAATCTCTTTATTGTTTCCACTGCCTCTTTGGGCAGCTGCCTCTGTGGTCTGCCATTTTTCCCTTCCTGCCTCCAGCTTGGCCACCAGGCACGCCACCATCTCTGCAGTGTCCCTTGTCGCTACTGTTCCCTGGGCACACTGCTGCCTCCTAACCCCCCAGACCTGCCCCCACCCCTGCCCCCCTGCCTGCGTGTGCTGCTGCTTCTGCACATGGAAGAGAAGGACTTCAGTCCTATTTGATATACCTACAATTTGAGCCCCCAAACAAAGATACGTAAGAGGGGAGGCAAGCTTGATAAATGAAATGGAGCCTTCTTTTCTTTTTTTCTTTTAGACGAACAGTGCTCAGTATTTTTGATAATGATGCTGTGCTGTGTTTAAGCTGTATTTATAGCCATCTAATAAGTTAGTGCATGGAGCTACTCTCCTGTTAACAAAGCAGACAAAGGGATGAAGTTTAGTCTATTTTAAGAAGAATTTCACATGGGGTACCGTTTGGTACTGTGCAGTCCTATTTCCTATTTCCTAATATGACCAACCATCTGTTTTGAACTTGGTTTTATAAAGTAGATACCATTTCCTGATAGCCAGAAAAGCTCAGCGTTCCATCCTCTTTCTTACTTTTTATAAGTGTACGGAGAACATTTCTATAAAAATTCTTACCTGGCCTATTGAGAGGGCAGAGGGGAAGAAGGTAAAACTCACATAGAACTGGGGTGCCTGGCTGGCTCAGTCACTAAGCATCTGACTGCAGCTTAGGTCATGATTTCACAGTTCATGAGTTCGAGTCCCACATTCGGTGAGCTCAAGCTCCACGTCGGGTGAGCACGAGCCCTGCTTCTCTCTCTCTCTCTCTCTCTCTCTCTCTCCGTCGTGGGATTCTCTCTCTCTGCCTCTCGCTCACTTGAGCCCTCTCTCAAAACAACAATAACAACACCAACAACAAAAACAAAAACCTTATGTAGAACTAGGGGAAATGTGGGAATTGTAAAATTACAAAGTTTAAATCAGATCAGCCCTGGAGACCTCAGACCTATTTCCTACCTGTGCCTTTTCAAGAGGCTACAGGAGCAATGATGGAAGTCCATGACTTAAACTTTTTTAACGTTTATTCCCCAACTAGATTACTTTAGATTTTAGTAAAATCAGTTATTTCATTTTGTAGTCTTGTTTTGAGGGCTGCTTCTGGTTATTTTGAGGGCTCTCCCATGCAGAGCAATCAGTAGAGTTTTGTGCAAGGATGATGTGAAGGTCCCAGAATGGCACATGATGGACAGAGTCTAGACTCATGGTTAAACATGCACATAACGGGCACCTGGCTGGCTCAGTCAGGAGAGCATGCGATTCTTGATCTCAGGGTCGTGAGTTCAAGTCCCACGTTAGGCGTGGAGCCTACTTAATTAAAAACAAACAAACAAGGGGCGCCTGGGTGGCTCAGTCGGTTAAGTGTCCGACTTTGGCTCAAGTCATGATCTCCTGGTTTGTGGGTTTGAGCCCTCTGTTGGGCTGTGTGCTGACAGCTCAGAGACTGGAGCCTGCTTCGGATTCTGTGTCTCCCCCTCTCTCTCTGCCCTTCCCCTGCTCGTGCTCTGTCTCTCTCCCAAAAATAAACATTGAACAAATAAACAAAACCCCAACCCCCCCCACAAAACCTTGCACGTAACAGAAGGCAGGCCTGATCTCTGCTGTGGCACCTCAGGACAATGACTTCATTTCTCTGTCTCAGGTTTCAAATCTATTAAATGGGGGTCTTATTATGTGGGGTTGTTCTGAGGAATTATAAAAGAGAGAGAACGGGCTTCCACCTAGCGCAGTGCTTGGCATAGGGAGAGTCCAGTGGAGGTCATGATTATGAGGAAGGTCTAATACCTGTCCCTTGACCTTGGTTGCTCACAATCGTTTAGTTAATGAGACGGAAGTACAAGAGAAGTCAAAGCACCATCCTGTTAGCTTGTGTCTCCTAGTGTTGCCACTGCTCCCAAAGCACAAAAGAACTTGGATATTTTAGGAAATTAAAAAAAAAAACAAAAAACAAAACACAAAACCACGTTGCTTCCTTTCTCTGTGTGCCAAAGGGCGTTCCCCCAAGCCCCCACCTTGCCTGTCTTAGGTCAAGCTCCCCAGAAGCAGACCTTAGAGAAAACCTCCAGCACATGATTTATCAAGGGCATGTACCCTGGAGAGACAGGTAAGGGAGCAGGAGAAGCAGGATGGGGAGACAGAGGTCCCCCAGGCAAGGGTGTGGTTTCAGAAGTCCCTCAGGGGATAGGTTGGCCTGACTCAGCAGAAGAATCCTGAATGTAATCTAAGCCTCAGAATTACCCCAGCACCTGTCAGTCCCCAGGCAGGGCTGCCCTGGGGGAAGAAGTTCCAGGCCCTCTGGCTCTCTGCTATTTGGGTAATGTGGTTCCAGTAGACTGAGGGTGGTTGTCCAAGGAAGAGCCTGGGGGCGCTGCTGTGGGATTGAAAGCCACTTAAGTGGGGATGGGAAGGGGTGGGTCATGGGTGGAGCACAACACGTCTACCACGAGACCCACTCCTTTCTCAGGTTGTGGAGGGCTGACAAGGCGGGGGATGATCTGTGGAGTCAAAGCTGCCCTGTCTCTCACCCCTTCCTCTCCTCTCCACAGTTCTTCCTCATCACAGAAGGCAGTGAAAAGTCCCTGGGGCTTCCGACCAGGTTCCCACCTCTCCGCCAGGCTGTACCGCCAAAACATGACT
This sequence comes from Panthera tigris, assembly GCF_018350195.1. Lineage (NCBI taxonomy): Eukaryota > Metazoa > Chordata > Mammalia > Carnivora > Felidae > Panthera > Panthera tigris. The sequence continues at coordinate 44,825,362 of NC_056671.1, forward strand.
TCTGTCCTGCCAGCCCACTTCATTTTCCCCTTGGTAGGGCCTACGTAATTGTTACCAGCAAACACGAGTCCTGGGATTCACATCAAGGGAAGAGTCATCTGGCCCAGGATAGCGCACAATGAATTGCCAAAGCAGTAGTCGATATCATGGAAGGACTGGTAGTGTGGGACAGGAGAGCTGTCTAGGACTGGTGGCTGGCTAGGAAAAGAAAGCTTCCAGGGCTTTTAGGCCAGCCCTGACAGCAGGCCCCACTCTGGTAGAGAGGGGCAAACGTCTTGCCAGTGGGACTGATACAGGCAGAAACGTAAGGGGTTTGGAGTGAATCATGAATCTTTCTGTTCGTCACTGGCGCACAGAGGGAAGAAGAGAGAATTGCTGGGAGGGGCAAGGAGTCCAGGGAAGAGGCTGAGCAGCAACCCACCCCTCAGAGCTTGGTTTGGGGTGGGCACAGCAGGAACAGAAGGGTCCTTCCTCTGGGACTCCTGAAATGTGGGCCAATTTTAGGAATATTTTAGAGCAATTATTTTAGGAGCTACATAGCTAGATCAGTCATGGACTTATACATAAAATTGTGACTTTGTCCAGAGGAGGGGAATTTTTTTTTAATGTTTTTATTTTTGAGGAGAGAGAGAGTGAGCAGGGGAGGGGCATACAGAGAAGGGGACAGAGGGCCCAAAGCAAAGCAGGCTCTACGCTGACAGGGCTCGAACTCATGAACTGTGAGATCATGACCTGAGCCCAAGTCGGGTGCTCTACCGAATGAGCCAGGCGGCCCCAGAGGAGGGGGATTTTGGTAGATGATAGACTCTACCCGCTACCCATGGTTTGAAGGAGGTAGGATTAAAAATAGACATTGCATCAGGTTGTATTAATCTGATTTCTTAAAAGTGATCCTGACACATTTAAGAGACAAATGGGGGTGTGAACTGCCCGCCCCTGCACGTAGTAGGTACTTGACAAATAATGATCAGAATAATTTGCTCAGAGCCAGTATTGGGATAGTTTGACTTTAGTGCTGTCTCCTTATTTCGTGCAGAGTGTGGCCTGCAGGCTGGCTGTCACTGGGTGCTGACTGCTGAGACAACAGGAGCTGTGCTTTGGTCTTTTTGGCAGGGGAGAGTGTGCTTTTGTGGGTGCCTCAGAACACCGGCTCCCAAGAAGACAGAATGTTCCAGAAGGGGAATCACGTACATGGGTGTTGAAGGAAATAAACCACTTGATTTTCCAAGTTCTTTTAGGCTTTAATCCTCCTAGGCCAGAATACTGGGTACCATGTACCTATGGCACAAAATTACAAAATACGCAAATAACACACCATGCAAAGGTGTATTTCCCATTTATCTGTTCCTTAGCCACCCATTTTGCCTCCCCAAAGGGAACCATTGGTGCCAATCCCACATATATCCTTTTAGAGACTCTTTCTTTTGTTTGTTTGTTTAATTTTATTTTAGAGAGAAAGTGTGGGAGCAGGGGAGAGGGGCAGAGGGAGGGAGAGAGACTCTTAAAAGCAGGCTCCACAGTCAGTGTGGAGCCTGATGTGGAGCTTGATCCCATGACCCTGGGATCGTAACCTGAGCTGAAATCAAGAGTCAGGAGCTCAACCGACTGAGCCACCCAGGCACCCCTAGATGTTTCATTTTTTAAACAGCCACTTAACCTTGTATTCCAGACCACAGACATACGATATTTTATGTAATCTGTGCATTAGTCATTTTACATGTATAGAGGGGGTCTGCTGGGTAAATTCCTAGAATGCAGAGAACTGCTTGCCTCCCCTGTGCTTCTGTTTCCTTATCAGTCCATTCATAAATCTAATCTGTCTCTCATTTGTTTATTTACTAATTATGTCAACCCCGAAGCCTGTCAGGTGCTGCCTATCACTCTAAGTTCTTGACTGATTTAAACCTAGCTTCCTTTTTTAAGATATAGTATTATTTTGCAAATAGAGAGACTTGTGCAACTATAGAAGTTAAAGGCCTTCTTATCTATTCCCTGCCTTGTGCTCAGACCACCCAGAAGTTATCCTAGTCAGCTGAGTGGGCATCAGCCTTCAAGAGAAGAACACGCCTGATGTCCCCGAGTCCTCGAGACCCCTGGAGGCCCTGTGCTTCAGTTCCACCCAAACCCGGTCCCTCTGCCTTGGCTATGAATGAGTTTGGCAGTGGCTGGGAAGCCAGTCAATTGTGTTCCAAGTGCCAGATGAGTAGGAGAGAGGTCTCATGCCAGCCAGCGGGTAGGTAAGTATTAGTCACACAGGAGCACAAACAAGTCTCTGAAGCCACAGTTAGCCAGCTGTGGCCAGCGGTGTGCCATGGTTGGCTGCCTACAGACACCTTTGTGCCACATTAAGAAAGAGTTCCCATTTGTTGCGGCAACAAAGCCAGCTGCTGGGAATTAGGTGGTAAAGCTCACAGGAGGGGGTGGCGCAGGGACCGAAAGGGAAGGCCGGGCCACTCCCTGCACAAACAATTCTTTGTAAGTCTCCTCTGAATGGGAGTTGGCACCAGAAAAGGAGGTGGGTCAGAGGAAAGGAAGGCAGTTCTCCAAACCCTCGCCACTTCTTCAATGAAAAGAGAGAACACTTGTGCGGCATGGTCCTGATAATGGCATCGGGCTCCCGCCACAGAGGGTGGGATGAGGCAGAAGGGCCGAGGCAAATATTTAGTTTCTACCGCTACTCAAAGAATAAGTGACAAGTATTCCTTTCCTTGCTTTGAGTGTGATTTTTAAGTTTAAATCTCAAAGTACAATCTTTATTTTTTGAAAATATTTCCAGAAGTGGATAAATGTTCCCAACGCATTTATAGTGCAAAAGCTGTGCCTTCACTTTGAAAGATGTGTCCGTGATTCTGACATCTTTCATTCATTCAGTGATTTGTGGGATTAGTAATCCATCAAGGGAACATTTATTTAGTGCTTATTTTGTACCAGGCAAAGCTGTCTGTAGAGGAGGGAGAAGGTGTTATGGGATCATCCAGGGAAGACGTTTATTTTGACTGGGGAATCCAGGGAGGGTCTTGAGGATGTTGTAGCATTTGGACCCAAGCCTTGAGGGATGAACGTCCACATTCGATCTCATGGATTCAATGATGGCAGGTTAAGGGTGGATGAAGCCCTGATTTAAAGGGGGAAAAATGCTGTCCCGTTTCTGGTTGCCCGGTTTATATTGACTTTAATGTAAATTCCTACCCAAGAGTATTCGGTCCCTGGTTGTATATGGCATCCGGTCTCTGTGGGTTTGATAGAAAGCATGTTGTCCATGTTCCCTTGCTGAAGGATAATCCTAAATTGCTCTTCATAGCTTTCTACAGCATGGGCCTTGTATCTCCTTTTCAGAAATCACTATTTGGATGAAGTTACTCGGCTTGGCTCATGCCTATAAAAATCCCCATTCCTTACTAATGATGAAAAACTGCCCTGATTGTGTACTTTCCCCCCTCACCTTCGACCAACCCCATCTTTCATAATTGGAAGGGGAGAGTGAATATTCTTTGCTTTTGATCAAGACATGTCTCCTGCCAGGAGCAAGGAAGGATGTGTAGGAGGGAATGTCTCCGACAATAACAATAACAAGAGTAATGAGTAAAAGTTCTCAACAGGATCTCAGGCAACTAAGTTACCCTGACCATTTATGCATGTTTACAGTGTGTGTGTTTTTTTTCTCCAGCTAACAATGGTTCCCAAATGCCTTCCTTCCCTAGGCCCCCTCCCTAGCATGGTGAATGGTCCTGTTTGAATGATAGCACAACAGCTCTCAAAACCAGAATTTCATTCCTGCTTGGTTTTGGCAGTGCAAAAAGCTAAGTGGGGTGCCCTTAGGTTTTGGTTATGGGAAGGCAAGGCATTCACTGGGCCCGGTTCTGGACTTCACAGCTGGGGGTGTCTCATGACCTTCCTAGGCCAAAATGCAGCTTATTCTCCAAGTGGCTGAAGAAAACTTTTGTTCAGTTCCCTCCACGTCTCAGCTCTAAGGTAACTGAAGTTGTGATCCTCTGTTTAAGAAACAGACTGTGACTTCAGCAACAATTAACTGACTTCCTACACATCCCTCTGTACCACCTCTTGGGTGATTTAAGAGGAAACAAGATTTCCTCCTCCCCGTCTCCACTGGACAGAGCCTCCTCCAGCTTGGAATAGCCCAGTCTTCGCTCTGCGGCCGCAGGAAGTTTCTGTCATCCTCCGCACCCCATTCACATCCTGGTAACAGGAGGATGAGCAGGAAGTGGAAAGTGTCAGGGCAAAGCCTTTCAAGCTCACAGTTGGCTCCAGGCAGGGCAAAGCGTGGGCCTTTAGGAAAACAATACCAAACTTTCCAAATGGTTCTGTTAATGGTTCTCTACAAATACTCTACACAGTCGTGTTAGAAATTGTTGGTCACTGAGATGCTGGGCTACTTATTTATTTTTTCTTTTCATTTTGCTACAAAAAAAAAAAAAAAAAAAGTCAGAGTTGAGTGTTTCTCTCCAAACTCTCTTTCTGATTGTTTGGGATACTTTTGACAGAAGACAGGACAGGCCACTGGTAGTCCTCTGGTACAAGACAGTAGCCTGCAGCAGCCCCTATGTTCAGGATCAGAAAAATTGGTTAGCCCAAATCAATGATCTAAATTTGGGAAAAGGCTCCCCCCCCCCCCCCCGCCCCAAGTGCCAGCTGCCAGCTTGTTCTAAACCTTTGGACATAGCACATCACTTTTCCAGGCCTCAGTGTCCTTATTCATAAAATAAAGGCGCTGGAATCATTAAGGTCTAATGTTCTCTGAGATAGTGAGCCTCTGACGAGACCCACACAGAGGCCCTCTGGACTCTCAGGAGGCAACCAATCTCAAGTACGCCTCAAGCCCCTTGTCCAGGAGGCACTTCTCCATGTCCTCTGTCCTTTCCTCCTGTGTGAGGCTGACCTCTGAACTTCAGCAAATCCTCACTGACTAGGTGTCAGGCATGGTCTGGGAGCGGGGCTTTCACACAAGGGTCCTCCTGAGTCTCTATCAGGGGGATCTTTTTTTTTAATAGATTTTTTTTAAGTTTATTTATTTATCTTGAGAGAGAGAGAGAGTAGGGGAGGGGCAGAGGGAGAGGCAGAGGGAGAGAGAGAGAATCGCAAGCAGGGATTCCCTCCCGAGCAGGGAGCCCCAATACGGGGCTCAAAATCACAAAGCGTCAGATCATGACCTGAGCCGAAAGCAAGAGTCGGACTCTTAACTGACTGAGCCACCCAGGCACTCCATGAGGGATTATTTTTAATCTTAGCCTAAGAATCACAAACTAGGCCCAAAGATGGACCTGCTTGTAAGAACTCCTTTTTCGTCAGTGCCTCTTATTGAAGCACTCTTGCCCTTATTATTATGCCGCTTACTGCACAAAGCCGGGTGGAAAATAATCTGGGATACTTCTCCATGCCCTCACCTCACCACCTGCCCCTTTTCTTCTTCTTTTTGAAAAAAATTTTTTAAATGTTTGTTTACCTTTGAGAGAGACAGAGTGTGAGCGGGGAAGGGGCAGAGAGAGAGGGAGACGCAGAATCTGAAGGAAGTTCCAAGCTCTGAGCTGTCAGCATAGAGCCCGGCATGGGGCTCGAACTCAAGAACCTCGAGATCTTGACCTGAGCTGAAGTTGGGTGCTTATCTGACTGAGCCACCCAGGTGCCCCTACCCCATTTCTTCTTTAGCTATTGAGGAATAATAGGGAAAAGGAGCTGTTTTGGTTAGGAGGTTGGCATTTACCAAAAAAAACATTTTCCATGACTAATTTCCAGATACTGCCCATCCATTACCTTGGAATGTAAATATATTTGAAAAGCAGACCTGTACTAATGCTCTCCCCAACTCCCACAGCTAGAGATCTCAGGGTAACACCTCTTTGCCTTGGTGTGAGGTTGTCATTCAGAAACTTCTTGAGAGATGCAGAAACCCCAGCTGCCTCTGATTCCAAGCCAAAGGCAATGCTACCTGGCAGAGGTACTTGTACACAGAGCTTCCCTGAATTTAGAAAATAATGGACCATGATGGAACTCAAACAGATCTTTTGGGAGTTATTTATCTTTCTTCCTTGCTTTTATTCCTTGTTTTATTATTTTTAAAAACTATTCCTTGTTCTAGGGGCACCTGGATGGTTCAGTTGGTTAAGCATTCGACTTCAGCTCAGGTCATGATCTCATGCTTCATGAGTTCGAGCCCCCATCATGTTCTGCACTGACAGTGTGGAGCCTGCTTGGGATTCTCTTTCTCCCTCTCTCTCTCTGCTCCTCCCCCACTTGTGCTTTCTCTCTCTCTCTCAAAATAAGTAAATAAACTTAAAAAAATTATTTAAATAAAAAAGGGGTGCCTGGGTGGCTCAGCCAGTTAAGCATCCGGCTTCGGTTAAGGTCATGATCTTCCCATTAGTGGGTTTGAGCCCCGCATCAGGCTCTCTGCTGACAGTTAGGAGTCTGGAGCCTGCTTCAGATTCTGTGTCTCCCTCTCTTGCTGCCCCTCCTCTTTCCCTCTCTCTCTCTCTCTCTCTCTCAAAAATAAACATTAAAAAAATTAAATTATTCCTTGTTCTTTTTTAAAAAATTGTTTAAACACTTATTCATTCTTTGAGAGACAGAGAGCACAAGCAGGGGAGGGGCAGAGAGAGTACAAAGTAGGTACTCAATTAATGTGAGCATTCTTCTCTATTCCCACTTTTCACTGCATACAATGTGTGCATGCACCTGCTCAGAGTTAGTATCCTAAAGAGCTGGGGAAACAGAGGGAGAGGAGAGGAGGAGACCCATAGGTGCTGGTTGGGACCCTTCCTTTCCAGAATATAATTGTACAAATGAAATATTCAGCTCTCAGTGAATGCCTAGGGCAGCCTTCAAGGAGAAGGGGCCATGAAGGGGAGCAGGTTTTATCTGCCTGATTTGCCCTGGAGGCCCCAAAGACTTTACACTTGTGAAAAAATGAGTTCCAGGTCCTTTTTAAAGCATCGAGGGTCTGAATTGTCCCCTTTTCCCTCGGCAACAAATGCCTGAACCACATTCACTTGAGGACTTCACCAAGTGCAAACCGCAGCCAGGTCATTGAATCTTTGCAAGGTCAGCTGAGGCCTGCATCTTTAGAATCTCACAAGTTAGAGCTCCCTTGGGAAGCCAGTGTCCATGAACCTGGAGGCCCGGATGATTCAGTCATGGGCGACCATAAAAAAGGCATTGAAATCAGGCTGAGATGATGGCTGATTCCACTCTGGTTTATATCGTTTCTCCTTTTATAGAACTTAGATGAGAATCTGCCACTCAGAAGCTTGGAAGTCTAAATCGAGAAGCATCCAAACAAAACTGGGGGACTCTGAGGAAACTATGGAAGAGTTGCTTGTGACATTGACATCACCGCGGAATGCAAGAGACTGGCCAACTCTTCTAGGCCTGGTTCTCCTTCATGTAACCCCCTCCTGGGCTTCTCCACGCATCCTTGCTGATGTGGGTCTTCTTCCACTGCTGTCCTGTATTTGACTCAAGCCAGCTGCCGGGCTCGTCCGTGGCTTTTGAAATGCACGTAGCTTTCTACCTTAATTGCTCCTGCTTTTCTGCGGCTGTGACTCTTCATCCGCACATTCCTGAATCTGATGAAATTCTCTGTTATGGGACACACTTCCCTCTTCGTGTTCAGGAAAACCGTGCTTTGGTTAGGTTCCCAGATTGAGGAGCCCTCTCCCTGGCTGCGTGGCTGGTCGCTGTCCTGCGCTGACCATCTTGCCCATCCTGGCCAGGAGCCACACCATCAGCTGTGCCATTTCAGCCTCCACAGCCTCCCTCTGACTCAACCCCAGTCTCTATCCTACACTTCCTTTGGTCTCCACTGACTCTGGGCGCAGTGATTTCTCTGACTGCCTTTTTACATCTTGGGAAAAGGCTGCTTGCCCTGAGTCCTAGTTTTGGATAGGAAGTAGTTGCTTCTAAGCAACACGTTGGCCTGGTTGTCTGTCTTCTTGGTGAGGTAAGCTCAACATAGATTTGTTGTGTACCAACCTTGTGGAGGGCACTCTGCCAGGCACTACGGGTCCAGAGAAGCTCTCGGCCCAGGGAGCAGACCAGACACGGATATTGCATTGCAAAACAACATGGAGAATTGAGGGCTACAAAGAAGGGGTACTGAAATACCCTTCGAGTGTTTGGTTCAGGCAAACCTGATGCTTGTGACCCGCCTGCATTCCAACTGTTTGGGCTGCTGCTCTGAGTGGACGGTGCCCAGACAGCAGTGAATATCCGGAGACAGAAGCAAGCAGAGCACCAAGGAAGGGAGACTTAGCCCAACCACTAGGCATCTCAGAATCCCGGGTACTGAGCTGCTGACTTTAAAGAGGAGGAAGAGTCGGGTTAAGGAGGAAGGGAAGGGTGTACCAGGCAGTGGCTCCCAGTGAGAGGAGGTGTTAAAAGGCAGAGTGTGGGGTGCCTGGGTGGCTCAGTCACTTAAGCATCCGACTTCGACTCAGGTCGTGATCTCACAGCTCATGAGTTTGAGCCCGGCATTGGGCTCTGTGCTGACAGCTCGGGACCTGGAGCCTGCTTTGAATTCTGTGTCTCCCTCCCTCTCTGCCCTTAACCCACTGATGCTCTGCCTCTCTGTGTCTCTCTCTGTCTCTGTCTCTCTCTCAAAAATAAATAAACATTAAAAAAAAAAAAAAGGTAGAGTGTGTTCAGGCATCCCTGGATGGCCAAGTCTGCGGGGTGGAGGAGAGCAGTACAGACAAGCTGCCCTGTGAACGATGGGCAAGCTTGACAGAGACTTGGCCAGATTTTTTAAAAAGTATACCTGGTGGCCAAGAGGAACATGGAGTTAAAGGAGACAAGGCTAGGGAAACACGTCCAGTTAAGGACTCTTTGCAACTAAGGGATCCAGGAAATAGGCAATCCGGTTCTTATGGGGGTTTCTTTCCTTTCTCTTTCATATTTCCCTCTTCTTCCCCAGCTTTGAAGCAAGTGACTAAAGCGCCACTATCTTCTTCTTCCTTCTCCTCCTCTTCCTTTGTTTTGTTCTTTTTATTTTTAAATAATTATGGACTCATAAGTAGCTGTATAAATACTACCAAGCCCTCTTTGACCTTCCCCCAGCTTCCCCAAAGGTATCAACTTGTGTAACTTTAGTACATTATCAAAACTAGGAAACTGACCTTGTACAGAACTGTGAACCAGGCTATAGATTATATTCAGATTTCACCCATTTTAACATGCCTGTGTGTGTGTGTGTGTGTGTGTGTGTGTGTGTGTAGTTCTGTTCAGCATTATCACCATGTATATTCAGATGACCACCCCCTAAATCAAGGTACAGAACCATGCCAGCACCACTGGGGGGACCCCACACTGCCCCTTCCCGGCAGCACCACCCGCCTTGTCCCGAGGTGCATTCTAATGAGTTAAAGTAAAGCATGTGTTCAAACTGCTGCTGACTCATAAAGGGGGAAAAAAAAGACCTTTCTTGGCATATCTATGTCTCTGGAATTTTTCTCCCTTACTCTGTGTAGATCATGTCTACCTCCCTAGAGAACATGGGTGTGTGTTGGGGGGAACCTAGGCTTTGGCTCTGAAGCATAATTATTACCCCATGGATGGATTCGGTCCTGCTCAGCTTTTCCTGAGGCTGAGAATGGGGGCTCTTCTTGCCCCAGCTGTGCACCCGTCTTATAAAGTACCTCTTTTTTTTTTTTTTAACATTTATTCATTTTTGAGAGACAGAGACAGAGTGTGAGTGGGGGAGGGGTAGAGAGAGAGGGAGGCACAGACTCCGAAGCAGGCTCCAGGCTGAGCTGTCAGCGCAGAGCCTGATGTGGGGCTCAAACTCATGAGCCATGAGATCATGACCTGGGCCAAAGTCAGATGCTCAACCAACTGAGCCACCCAGGCGCCCCTAAAGTATCTCTTTTATGAGAGCTCTTAGGTCCCCAGTAGAGAATAGAGCTAAGGCTTAGGAATGGATAGTGATTTTAAACATATATATGTTTAAACATCCATTTAAACATGCATATGTTTAATACAGATGTACAAGAAATCAATATTATGTGGCTGAATACACGCTTATTTTATAGACTTTAAATATCATTCTATTTCTTTAAAAAGGCCCATTCTTTGCCAAATGATGAATCATTAATTCAGTAAGAGCCTCTCATCCTCACTCAGTCCATTGTGTATTTGGGAGTTCATAACTATCACATACATGTGGACTGACCTCATCACAGGTATGTTTCTGAGATTTATATATAAAGTAAATTTTTCAGGGACACCTGGGTGGCTCCGTCGGTTAAGCGTCCGACTCTTGAATTCAGCTCAGGTCATGATCCCAGGGTCGTGGGATGGAGCCCAGGATTCTCTCTCTCCCTCTCTCTGCCCCTTCCCCACTGGTGTTCACACTCTTTCTCTCTCTCCATCTATTTCTCTCTCTCTCTCTCTCTCAAAAACAAATTAAGAAAATAAAGTAAAATTTTCAGTATTCAGTAGTGTAGTGAATCAAAGCTATTATAATTTTGGAGGCATCATAATAGCAGTTTAGACTTGGAATGGCATTTGATATCATCTGGTATAATTTTTTCCTTAATTAAAAAATCACTTTTCTAAAGCTCTGATACTTGTAGGGCAGCAGCCACCCTGTGTCAGATAGCTTGAATCATTGGTGCGTTTTCCATTTGTTTTTTAGTCCCAAATCTTCCATCCTATGAATTTCATTTACTGGTTAAAGTTTGTCCTTTTGAACTACTCAGAATACTGTAATCCCTTTTCCAAGCCCAGTCTTGTTGGGATGTGGAAGCAGTTCTTGTGTTTCCTTGAAGACTTCTCTTTCTAGTATAAACACCTTCACTTCCTTGAACTCATGCTCTTAGGCCTTGTTTCCCAGACTCTTCACCATCTCGTCACTTCCTCAGGAAGCGCTCGCGTTTACCCATGTCACTCTTAAGACGTGCTGTCTGCCATTTCTCTGTTATCACAGAAGGAAAAACAACAACAAAGTTGGACGGACCTCACTATATAAACCACATGTAGGATATTGAATACTTTAAACAGTATCCTGCTTTTGTGATGTAAATTCTCTGCCTTTAATTTTCCCTACATTCCTGTAAGAAGAGTTAGTCACATGAAGACTTCATTTATATAGTAAGCATTTAATAAAAGTTCACTTTTATTATTATTGCTAATTTAAAACAACTAACACTATATATTTTAAAAAAACAATAAGAGGAAAGAAAGAAAGAAAGAAAGAAAGAAAGAAAGAAAGAAACCCAAAAAGCCACAAGAAGTGATTAAAGTCATGAATATGGGGAGAAGTGAATAACTGAGGACAATAAGGCAGTTTCCCCTCAACTTTAGTCAGTTGATAGTCAAACCTTCCTCTTTTTTTTTTTCAGTGTTTATTTTTGAGAGAGAGAGAGAGAGAGACAGACAGACAGACAGAGTGTGAGCAGGAGAGGGGCAGAGAGAAAGGGAGACCCAGAATCCGAAGCAGGCTCCAGGCTCTGAGCTGTCAGCACAGAGCCAGACGCAGGCTCGAACTCATGAGCTGTGAAATCATGACCTGGGCCAAAGCAGGACGCTCAACGGACTGAGCCACCCAGGCACCCCATAACCTTCCTGACTCTTTAAGGAGGTCTTGCCTTCTGAAGGATAAACAGAAAAAATCAATTCACTATTGATAAGCATAGACAGCAATCTCATTTATTTTCCTGAGATAAAGCCTAATTGGGCCTTCCTTCCTTTCTTCCTTCCTTCCTTCCTTCCATCCTTCCGTCCTTCCGTCCTTCCTACCTTTCTTTCCTTCTTTCCTTCTTTCTTGCTTTCAAGAGGAAGAGTGGTGACGTCCTATTTCTGGGTTTTAGAAATAGTTTTTAGGTAGTAAGACACATGTTTTCTTGTTTCATTAAGAATTGTTGGTATGAAGAATCTGCTATTCATGCTTAAGGCTATGCTGGGTCGTAGTAGCAAATACAGTTAAGACTTCTATTTATAATATAGAGAGTTTGAAGTAATTTAAAAATTCCAGAGAAATTGCAAGAACAGTGCAAAGAACTCCCAAATCTCCCTGCCCAATTTCCCCAACTATTAATATTTCACTGTGTGTGCTCTATCACCATTTCCCTCTCTCCCTGATGAGTTTTCCCAGTTTTGTTGAGATATAATTGACATATAACATTGTATTAGTTTAAGGTGCACACCCGAATGCTTTCATATGTGAATATAATTGTAAAATGATTACCACAATAAGTTACCATCCATCACCTTGCATAGTTACATGATTTTTCTTGTGATGAGAGTTTTAAAAAAATATTTATTTTGAGAGGGGGGAGGGGCAGAGAAAGAGGGAGACAGAGAATCTGAAGCAGGCTTCTTTCTGTCAGCACAAAGCCTGACCCAGGGCTTGAACTCACGAATGGTAAGATCATGACCAGAGCCGAAGTCAGACGCTTAATCAACTGAGCCACCCAGGTGCCCCATGATGAGAATTTTTAAGATTTACTTTCTTATCAACTTTCAAGTATACAATACAGTATTGTTAACTATAGTCACAGTGCTGGACATTATATCCCCAGGACTTACTTATTTTATAACTGAGTGTTTGTACCTTTTTACCACCATCACCCATTTCCTTCACCCCACACTCCTGACTCTTCCTAATGGTTACCATTAGTGTCTCTCCGAACCATCTGAGAATGAACTGCAGACATAATGCCCCTTAAATCCCAAATATTCTGGGGTGCGATTCCCCAGCACTTCACCATATAATCATTAAATAACTTCCAACTCAACATTGATAAATCATTGCTGTATTGCCAATAGATGCCGTTCAGATTTTGCCGTATGTCCCATTAACGTCTGCTTTTGGTTTCTAGTCTAGGATCTCATCCAGAAACCCGATGCGTTTAGGTCCCATGTTTCTTCCGTCTTCTCCAGTCTAGAACAATTCCTCAGTCCTTCTCTTTCTTTAAGGCCCCTGCCTTTGACAGTTTTAGAGAGAACAGACCTGACCTTCATCAGGACTAGTTCCTTGTCACTCATTCTCTGGTTCAGTCTAGAGTTTATCCCAGTTATTTGTTGTTATGCTAATGACCGTCTTTTTATTTCCAAGATTTTTGATTATTGACATCCATTAGTTCATGTTTCATTTCTTACTATTTCTGTCTCATAATTTCTTATACTTGTTTGTCTATTTTTGTTTTTAAAATTATTCTTATACTTTTAAAATGAAAGTTATTCCATTGTTTGAGCCCTCTAAATGATATAGTTTGTGTTCTATAAAGTAAATTTAGTTTGGCGTGAGTTTTATTCTGATTGCTGATTTCATCGGCTTTCTTTCATTGAATTAGCCTTTCTTACTCTGGCTTGTCCCAACTGCTTCCCCCTTGCCCCCACAACACACACTGTTTTTGAGATTTCCTCCACCGGTTCTCTGGGGTCCCCAGGTCAGAGCCAGGTTCCAAAGGGGTTTTCAGAACTTTGGTCCTGCAGGGATTTGGAGCTATCACAGATCTGGTTACAGAGCTGGCAGGCAGCTTGGCTCAGTTACCAGTGGTAACTGTGTCCTTTTGTCTGCCTGGGCCTGTCGGTTGCTCAAAGCGTCAGCCCAGGCAGTAGTAGGCACTAGCTTTTTTCTTGTCCTTCCTCTGTACCTTTCACTGTTGGAGGTGACCTTCTTCCCCTCATTGTCTTTGGCTGCACTGAATGTCCTTTGCGGCTCTCTCTTAGACCAGGGGCCTGTTGCTTCAGCCCTGCTCACTCCTTTGCATTTATGATCCATTTCACTGCTTCAGGCTTGGGCTTAGGAATTGAATGACAGCACTTGTGGGTGGCTTCAGGTAATACATAATAACCAGTGCCCCAGACCCACCTGCTGGGATCTCTCATCTGGACCTTCTGCAGGAGCTTCCCAACAGGGCTCTCTTCTTCATGTTTGCTCCCACAATCCATTTGCCATTGAAAATGTACATGGAAAAATGATGTCCCTCTTTAACTGAAAATCCTCCTGGTATCCCCTTGCTCTCAAGTTTAAAATCTTTCAGCATAATTTACAAGGCCCTGTTAGATCTTGTTCAGCCTTTCTTCCAGATTTATTTATGCCACTCGCCCCTGGATCACGAATCTCCTCTCTGTAGTCATGTTGGCTCCCTTTCAGCTCCTGGAAACACTGGTGTCCCACATACTTCAGGCCTTTACACAAGCTTTCCCCTCTGCCTGAAATCCTCCTCCCCCCTTTACATCCCTGCCTCCCTGATTAAATCCTAGTAATCCCCAGATCTCAGCAGGGATGTCTTGTCCTCAAGGAGACATCTCCAATGCCCATGATTCCCCCAGCTTGGGTGACCTTATTATAAACCTTCAGGGGCCTTCTAATTTTTCTTTAAATAGCTTATTTATTGGTATGTTATTCACATTTATTTATGGGATTATTTGTTACTACCTGAGGATTTTGTTCACTGTTATATCCCCAGCATCACGTATGGATTATAACAACTCCCTACAGATTCATGAATGACAAATGAGCCCTCCAAGCCCCACATGGTCTGACCCCTGTTTCCTCTCTGACCTCATTTCTACCACTTTCCCTCTCTCTCACTCTGAGTCCCACTGATCATGTTGCTTTTCCACAAACTTAGTAGGTATGCTCCTGTGTGCAGGCCTGTCTTAATCGGCTTGGGCTGCATAACAAAATAGCAAAGCATGGATTCAACAACAGAAATTAAGTTTCTTTATTCCAGAGGCTGAAAGGGAAGATCAAGTTCCCAGCAGGGTTTGGTTTTTGGTGACGCTTTCCTTCTTGGCTTGCAGATGGTAGCTTTGGCCTTACATGGCCTTTCCTTTGAGCATGGGGAGAAGGAGGGGAAGAAGTGGGGAAGGGGAGGACGAAACAGAAGGAGAGAGCACGCTGGTATTTCTTCTTATAAGGACACTAATCCTATCAGATGAAGACCTCACCCTTATGAACTCCTTTAACTTCAATTACCACCTAAAGGCCCATCTCCACATTTGGCTACGCTGAGGGTTAGGGCTTCAACATGAATTTGAGGAGAACACAGTTCAGGCCATGGCATTCCACCCCTGCCCCCCCTCCCAAATTCATGCCCTTATTATATGCAAAATACATTCTTTCCATCCCAACAACCCCCTAATTTTTAACTCATCCCAACGTCACCTATAAACCCCAAAGTCTCTATCAGCTAAATATCATGTCAATCAGGTATGGGTGTGACTGGAGATACAATTCATCCTGAGGCCAAATTCCTCTCCAGCTGTGCACCTGCAAAACCAGACAAGTTAAGTGCTTCCAAAATACAGTGGTGGGGCAGCACAGGATAGGTATTCCCTTTCCAAAAGGGAGGGATCTGAAAGAAAGAGGTGACAGATCCCAAGTAAGACCAAAACCCAGCAAGGCAAATTCCATTAGATTTTGAGACACAAAAATCCTCCTCTTTGGCTCATCACTGTGCCTTCCAGCCCATCCTGTGGCCCTAGAGAGGGGTCCCTGCTTGTGTCGCACTGCTGGGTGGGGGTCCCATCCCCATGGCTCTGGCTGGTGGCTGCTCAGCCTGTTGAAACCACGTTGGTGGCCCCACCCTTTGAAACTGAGATGGAGGTGGCCCTAATGATCTCTGAATCACCTTTGGGGTCCTTGTTCCCTTTTCTTTAAGAATAGTGAGCATTTGCAGCCAAACAGCAGTTTTGTCCAGTTCTGTGGAATCCAAGAAGTCTGACAGTCTTCCTTCATTTATCTTTCATTTCTTTCCCTTGTCCTGGCAGTATTTCTGCTGGTATAATCCCATCTCTTTCTGGCTTCTTCCAAGGTGGCTGATTAAATTCATGGTTCACACACATATTGATCTCCTTATCAAATGATGTTTCAACCACACCCTTGTGTTCTCTTCAGAACACTTTCTTCTCATTTTTTTTTTTTTTTGCAGTACGGACAGGCAGAGAATTTTCCAAATCTTCAAGTTCTGGTTCTTTTTTGCTTAAAAAAAAAATTCCTTCAATTTATTTCTCTGTTCTCATTTTCTTTCAGTGGTAAGAGAAAACCACACCATACCTTCAGCACTTTGCTTAGAAATATCCTCAGCTAAATACCCAACTTCATTGTTGGCAAGTTCTACGTTCTATAGAATGCTAAATCACAATTCAGCCTGGCTCTTTCTCACCATATGGCAAAGATCTATTTTCCAATGACCTGTGCTTCACTTCTGCCTGAGACCTCACCAGAAAGGCTTGTGATGTCATTTCTACCAACATTCTGTTCCTGTATTCTCTAAGAAGATGGAGACTCTCTCTACAGCTCCCCTCTGTTCTTTCTGAGACCTCACCAGAACTGCCTTTAACATCCACATTTCCAACAACAGTCCTTTGGTGGCAATTTAGGCTTTCTCTGGCAAGCACCATCAAACTCTAACCTCTACCCATTACCCAGTTCCAAAGCTGCTTCTGCATTTTTAGGTATTCGTTAGAGTAGTATCCCCCTCCTTGATGTCCAACTCCAGTCTGCTTGGGCTGTCATAACAAAATGCCACAAACTAGGTGCCTTAAGCAATAGAATTTTTTTTTTTTTTTACAATTCTAGACTCTGGGATGTCCAAGCTGAGGGTTCCAGCAGGGTACGGTTGCTGGTGAAGGTTCTCTCCCACTTCTCTGTTTCATCTCCTCGGGAGCACTGAGCACCGTCCAAAATTCCACAGGCTTCACTTGCTTGTTGTCTTTCTCCATGAGAGGTAAGTGCCAGGAGAGCAGCCATATATCCCTGGAGTTCATTGACGGATCCTCAACACTTAGAACATGGCCCGTGCCAACTAGATATTTGCTAAACGAGGGAACGAATCGCCTCCCATTGTGTATGTGTTCACAAGAGTGTGTGTAAAACAGGATAAAGAATATTATTTACTGTTTACTTTGTTTTCACTGATGAGGAAAGAAAGCCTTGTCACACCTACTTTAAACCTAAGGTTATTTTCTTCTTCACAATTTTAAAAAATTCTTATTCATTTTTACCTCTTGAAGCCCAACAGGCATTTCCTCCGCATATGTGTTTGGTTTTATGTTCCTGAGATGTTCCTCTTGAGAAAAACACATATTCCTGTTTCTCTCATTAAATATCTTCAAGTGGTAACAATTGTGTCCCAGCACAGATAACGTTCAAATCCTAGAAAAGTTCCCCATTGCAGGTGGCAGATAGCATTCCTGCGGTGGGGATCCTTGTAGCTGTAAACAGTCAGTTAAACAAAATACTAAATAAAGGTGGGGGGATGGGAACTTTTGTAGTCAGAACCAGCGCTGTGTTTGGGGCTCGTTTCTAAGTGCCAGTGAAGCTGCTCTCAGTTCCAGCTTGTGAACAGAGCCTCACCCCCAGGCCTGCCTGCGACCTCCCCCCAACCCCTCCCGCTCTCCAGAGATGGCAACAGCCGCACACACTCCGGGCTTTGGCAGGTCCAGGTGGGAGAGTCTGTTTTCACAGGTGCCTCCCACAGCCCAGAGTTGAAATTTGGCTCATAATGTGTCCCTGCATAGAGAAGCTCCATTTTTATTCTGCCGTGAATGAAGATTCTTCCCCTGCAACACTGAAACAGGTCGCAGAGCCTTTGACATTTTTCGACCCAAGGATGTTCCTGCCTTTCATTGTCACAGGGAAAGTTTCTTTCTGCTCCAGATGCAGACTGACAATTATAATAATTTCTGAAATCTATTATGTAGCTTGAAATATTTGGGGATTGAGAAAAAAGACTCTTTTTCTCCCCTCCCCCGTCCAACTTATTTTTAGGAGAGTTCCCCAAACTACAGGCATTCTTTTGCCTTTTGATAGATAGGAAGGCTCTGAATAAATGACCTAAGCTCTATTGACAGGTCAGCCTCTACCATTGTTTTATTTACATTAAAAAAAAGTTTTTTTTAAGTTTATTTATTTATTTTGAGAGAGAGAGAGAGAGAGCATGAGCAGGGGAGGGACAGAGAGAGAGGGAGAGAGAGAGAGGATTCCTGTCAGCTCAGAGCCTGACCTGGGGCTTGATCTCACGAACTATGAGATCATGACCTGAGCTGAAATCAAGAGTTGACGCTTATTGGACTGAGCCACCCAGGTACCCCTATTTACATTAAAAATTTTTTAAAAATGTTTATTTATCTTTGAGAGAGAGAGTGAGAGAGCAGGGGAGGGGCAGAGAGATCAGGACAGAGGATCCAAAGCGGGCTCTAAGCTGACAGCAGCAAGCCCGATGTGGGGCTCGAACTCACAAACCGTGAGATCATGACTTGAGCCGAAGTTGGACGCTTAACCAACTGAGCCACTCAGGGGCCCCGCCCCTATTTACATTTTTAAAAAAACGTTTAAAAATCTGCATCACTCACTGTATTGTTAGTCCCCGGGGCTTAGAAGAGTCGGTTCGTGAATAGATTTCTGATGCTAGGGCTTTATGGACACAGAAATGCAGCAGTATGTGGTGGTTAGATGAAAATCCTTCTGGAGTCAGGATAGCAGTCTAACTTTTACATTTATGTTAAAACACATGTACTTTTAATGTGTCAGCCCTTTAAAAAAGGTTTAAAATGTTAACATTGACTCATTTTGTCCCTGTAACAATTCTACACACTAGATATTAACATTGACCTCTTTCTGCAGAGGCAGGACGGTTTGGGTGTCCTGTCCAAGGCCCGCTGTTAGCAAGTGGCAGAATTAGAATCCAAACCCAGGCAGCCCGAGCTTCGAGTTGGTTCTTAACCACTTCCAGCCTGTGGTTGGCGGTCTTGGGTCACACACGTTCTTCCCCCTTTGTGCGAGGCTGAGGTTGGACACTGCACCCTTACTTCTGGCACAGTGGCAAAAGGGCTTTGCCACTTTTCCCTCCCTTGATGGCACCTGTCATATGCTTCAGGGCAAAGGAGCTGCTCTCCTTGCCTGGGAATGAATCTCTGTCCTCCACCCTTTCAAGCCACTTGGGAGCCCTATGAGTTTCAGGGTTTCGGTCCCTTCTCCCACACAGCAAACCTGTCAACCTGGAATGTCTGTTCTCTTGATTGAATGTTTTCAAATCTCCTTCACTTGGGATCTAAGGGGAAACTCCTACCTTTCACCTGGTTGGTATTCCTGGCCTCAACTTATGCAGGAACCACTTAGTGAAGTAGGCATTGGGAGTCGGTCCTCTGAAGGACAGAGAAGCATCCTTTTGCGATGGAAACAGATAACATGACATATTCCCCTGGCATTCGAAACAGAACAGGCTGTACTTTTTAGAAATAGCACCCACCTCTTAATCAGTTATTTTAGGGCCTGTGCATCCTGAGCTGTCACCAGGAACCTCCTGAACTTCGGGGGTGACGGAAGGTGTCCAGCGAGGCAGCGTCATCCTGTGCTCGGGACACACAGGGTCAGGGGGTGGGGAGGCTCTCAGAGGCCTGGGCGGCCTGTAGGGGGCTCTGAATAGCGCAGCCAGGTTCCCACTCTCTTCCCTGAATGTGCTTTGGCATTTCTAATGCATCCTCGAAAGAGGATAAAACATCTCCACAGAGGTGAACTCTAGGCCATTCTAGATACAAGCCCTTGGGAATGTTTATGATTCGTCCAGATGATTCAACAGGAGAATCCAGAGAGATGCCCTTCTGGCCACTGGTGCTTGTCCTGAGTGTCTGGAAACAGCCCTTCAGTCTCTAGCTCTAGACAGACCATCCTGCTGGCTTTCTGTGTGGACGTCAAAGAGGTGTGGTCTGCAGTGGCTTCCTGCAGGTAATGGTGCCCCACGTCCCTCAGGGGATGAAATATATGAGATTAGAATAATGTGGGTCTTGTTTGTTTTATTTTTTTTTAAGTTTATTTATTTATTTATTTATTTAGAGAGCTTTAGTGGGGGAGGGGGACAGAGGGGGCGAGAGAGAATCCCAAGCGGGCTCCACGTTGTCAGTGTGGAGCCCAATGTGAGGCTCGAACTCACGAACGGTGAGATCGTGACCTGAGCTGAATTCAAGAGTTGGACACTTAACCAACTGAGCTACCGAGGTGCCCCAGAATCATGTGGGTCTTGAAACTGACGTGGGAGCTGGCATGACTGAAGGAGAGCGGTGGGTGTGGGGAGAGAAGATCTGGGATCCTGGCGGGCTTGGCTCCTTTCTGCTGCGTGACTTAGGGCAGGGCTCAGCATCCTCCACTGCAGGCAGGAGCAGCCTTGGTTTCCCAGAGGTCTGCTGCGGAGCGGGCACTGACCTCACTTCATTTTCATAGCCTCCTTTCCTGCCGGCCTCATGTCGTTACATGAGATGATCTTGTGAAAGACGAGGGAAGCCATATGCGCATGGAAGGTGCTGCTGAGGCCTCTTATTTAATATTAGTTCGGTTTAGGATTATTGTCTTCCTACCTTGCCACTGCCTTCCTGGCTTGTTGCCAAAACTCTTCTTTTCCTTACTTGAAAATACATGCAACCATACACACCCTACCTTACTTAGAAGGTTATCCACTGTAAAACCTAAAACTACTCTAAACAAGTGAAGTCTACTCAAAAGAGAATATCCCTTTGTTTTTTTTTTTTTAATGTTTATTTATTTTGAGAGAGAAAAAGAGAGAAAGAGAGAGGAGGAGGGGAAGGCAGGGAGAGAGAGAGAGGGAGAGAGAGAATCCCAAGCAGGCTCTATGCTGTCAGTGCAGAGCCCAATATGGGGGCTCAAAGCCAAGAGCCATGAGATCATGACCTGAACCGAAATCAAGTGTCAGACACTTAACTGACTGAGCCACCCAGGCACCCCACAGGCAGCTTTCCTTTTCCAAGGCCACCTTTGTGGAGCCGCACTGCCCACTACCAGCTTGTGAACTTCCGGAGGATGTTACTCTTATGGCCCAATAGGCTAGTGGCGCATAGAGAAAAGGTGCAAGCAGGGTTTGTGGAGTGAGTGGTGGTGCCATGACTTTAATGCTTGGGACGTGTGCTCTGCAGTTTGCTGAGATCCCCTGTGGCCTGCATTCTTAGTGGCTTTACTCCTCCGTTGCCCTGGGGCAAGTGACGCTGAGGCTATAGATCTGTGTAATACTCTTCCCAAAGTCCCAACTCAGGCGATTGTGTTTGAATTATTTGTGCCAAGATTTGATGCTGTGAGCGAATCCCATTAGTACCTGGGCTTAGCACAGGTAGGAGACCCTCAATAAATATTTGTTGGAGTGAAATGAAAGCTTGAATAAATGTGAAGAGTAAGGTAAGTCCTTGGCTGACCTCAGCAGGTAAAAGCCCTTAGATGAACTATAGGAAAGAGAATCTGAAATTCTAGATTTCATGAGGCTCTTGAAACCACCCATCCTCCTCCTTTGCTTTCATTTTACTTCAGATTGATTCTACATCAAGGAAAAGATGGGATTTGAATAGGAAGAGTGTACAATTCAGAAATGACTTTTCCGGGGCACCTCGGTGGCTCAGTCGTTTAGGTGTCTGACTCTTGATTTTGGTTCAGGTCATGATCTGACGGTAGGTGGGATCGAGCCCTGCGAGGGGCTCTGCACTGGCAGCGGGAGCCGGCTTGGGATTTTCTCCTTCTCTCTCTTTCCCTCCCCCCACCCCCCCACCCCTGCTCTCAAAATAAAGAAATAAACTTAAAATAATGACCTTTCCCCCAAATAATATTTATTTTGTAACTATTGTGACTGCCTCTAAGAAAATAAATTGAATCTGGCCAAGATTGTGACAAGGAAGAAAGCTGATAGAAAAAGGAAGCATTTGTGGACTAAACTGAGAGGAGCTAGTGGCTGGAGGGACAGGGAGCCAGGGGAGAGGGTTTTGGAGGTGGGGGGCTCCTGTCTTTGCCCGGGGCACTCTATCTCTGCCTGAAGGCCCGGCTGTGGGGGCATTTCCCTGCAGCCCTTCCTGTCTTCATGTAACACCTGGCAGAGCTTCCTGGCTGATAAAAATCTGGTACTCCTTGGTTAGGAGCAGAAAAAGTCACTGTTTGGAAAGAAAAAACCCTCTTCTTAGGGATCAGAAGAGACTTCTCTAGTTACCTGTTAGTCCTCTGAGGATCTGAGTTGACCAGATCAGAACTTGAAATGGCAGTAAGGGGCCGTTCAGAGAGTCCTAGCCTAAAATCTCGTCTTTGCTCTTTCCTTTCCATAGTCCTGCCCTGATTTTTTTTCTTTTTCTTTGTTTCCACCCCAATCTTTGGGTGTTGTCATGATTCTTTGGTGCCAACTGCATAGGTTTTCTATTGCTGCCGTCACAAATTAACACAAACGTAATGGCTTAAAACAAAACCTATTTATTATGCCAAAGTCCTGTAGGTCAGGAGTGTAAGTGGGCTCCTTATAACTGGGCTTTGCTCATTGGCTCAGGTCGAGATGTCAGCTGGCTGGGCTCCTGCCTGCAGGCTCTGCAGAAGATTCTGCTTCTTTATTTCTTTAATGTTACTTTTATGTTTCTTTAATGTTCTTTAATGTTTACTTTTATTTTTGAGAGAGAGAAAGAGAGAGACAGAGTGTGAGCAGGGGAGGGAGCAGAGAGAGAGGGAGACACAGAATCCGAAGTAGGCTTCAGGCTTTGAGCTGTCAGCTGAGAGCCTGACGTAGTGCTCCAACTCACAAACCAGGAGATCATAATCCGAGTCAAAGTCGCAGGCTTAACCAACTAAGCCACCCAGGCACCCCAGAAGATTCTGCTTCTAAGCCCTTTCAGTTTGTTGGCAGGATCCAGTTCCCTATGGTTGTAGGACTGAGGTCCTGTTTCCTTGCTGACTGTCAGCCCAGCCACTCTGTGCAACTAGGGTCTCTTACTTTCCTTCTCATATGGTCTCCGGCATCTTCAAGCCAGTGACGGTGTATCAAGCCCCTCTTGGGCTTCAGTCCCTCTGTGTCCTTTTACCTTCCCCTTTGCCTCTAGCTACAGAACATTCTCTGAGTTTGTGGGCCCATGTGACCATGCTGACTAACTTGGATAATCTCCCCTTTTTAAGGTCAACTGTGCCACATAACATAACATGATACGATATTTCATCATGTTCGCACGTTCTGGCATCAGGGGGGAGAATCTTAGGGGCCATTCTTAGAAATCCTGCCTACCACACCAGCTGTTGGTGTGATAGCCAATGCTGCCTGAGGGTGTGTCCATTTTATCGACAGCCATTGAGAAGGAAAACTGAGAATCACGCGTCCATTTGGTGGCAGAGTGGAAGCCATCTGCCTTGTCACAAGACCTCTTTCAAGTGCTCGCTCAGTTTAGCAAGTTCAAGAAACCTTTGTCATTCTCTTTCGAGCTTTAAAAAAGGTGAATGACCTACGGTAGATTTTTCTTCTTTTTGGATCATTTATTTATTTGTTTGTTTTATGCGAAGCTCTCGGCTCTCATTTTAACCTTGCTGTTGCTAAACGAGAGCTCAGTGAAAGGCATATTGTGGAAAGTAAATTATTTTTAGTCAAACAATATGGAGCCAGGCAATAAAATTCAGGAAAGGGGCCTGTTTGGAAACTTGTGGCCTTGTGTAAATCACTGAGTGTCGATAAATTGCTTCCAAAGCAGGTGGGACTCCCCTCGCCTGGCTGTGGATTGAGCCAGTCTGGTGAACTTCGGGGGATGGAAGATGTCTGGGCTCCACAGTCACATTCTATTAATGCTTCATTAGACCTAGTGATTCAAGCCCTGTCTTTACATGTTATGTGCTGGGTGATGGGAGAGACAGATGCCAGTTTCCCAAGAGGGAAAAAAAGTAACTGGAAAAAAGGAAATGGCAGATTGTCAGTGAGATAGCTTTTGTTTCAATTTTCCCTCCTTTGTTTTCTTTTTAAGCTCTCTGTGAATTACCGTACTTTCCCTTTTGGTATTTTGGGCCATAGATCTCTGCATTAACCCGAACTCTTTTTTTTTTTTTTTTTTCTTTTCTCCCTTTCCCCTAATATTCATCTGGAAAATACCCCTACACCTGACTGCCTGGTGTTAGTGAGATCCGCTGTCCACTTCCAGATTGTTTTATTGAGGGAGAGTGGCATGGTCCCCCTGGCAGGAGTCCCAGACTGGAAGCCAGGAAAGCTGGGCCCCTTTCCCAGGTCGGTGCACCACGCCTCTGTGCTGCCTCGAGGCCTCCCTTACCCTGCACTGGGCCTGGGGTGTGCTCATGTGATACCTGGAGATAAGCAAAGAGCTGCCTTTGTTGGGTCATAGTTCCCAGCTATGCCATGAACCAGCCGTGTGACCTTGGGCTCAATCAGTATTCCTGTCTCTGAGCCTCAGTTTGTTCTTTGGTCAACTGGGGAAAAAGATATTTGCTTCCTCGTGTGAGAAGCTGGGCAGGAGCAGGAAGTGGCCAAGCTATGGTGTTGAGGATGAGCCATCCTCGAATTGGGGCAATACAACCTGCAGCCCTGTGGCCCCTGACACCAGTGGGTCTGTCGAGGACAGTGGCTGCCAGAGCAGAAAAAGGCAAAGGCCACAGCATCAGGCAGGGTGGGCAGGCTCAGTGAAGCAGATGGAAACAGCCATTTATAGGGTTGCTACTTGGGGTCTTTGAGTCTGTCTCGCTCTAGCACCCTGTCCTAGTACTTTCCCAAATTTTCTCTGGGAAGCTTTGCTTCTGGCACTGGTGGCTGTGGTAACAAAAATATCTAGATCTAGGGGTACCTTGGTGGCTTGGTTAAGTGTCCAACTTCGGCTCAGGTCATGAACTTGCAGTTGGTGAATTCAAGCCCCACGTCAGGCTCTGTGCTGACGGCTCAGAGCCTGGAGCCTGCTTCGGATTCTGTGTCTCCCTCTCTCTCTGCCCCTCTCCTGTTCATTCTCTGTCTTTCTTTCCATCAAAAATAAGTAAACATTTAAAAAATTTAACAAAATATCTGTATCTATATCTATATCTCTATATCCATCTATCTATCATCTATCTACTTATGTATTTATTGATCGATAGATAAGTAGATAGATAAAGGAAAAAACACACTGGACTTGGGTTCAGACCAACTAGATCTTGGATTTGAGTTTTGATTTCACTAGTTCCATGACCCTGGCTAATTGACTTAACTCCTGTGCCTCAGTTTCCTCATCCGGAGTAATATCAGCTCTGTTGACCTCTCTGGTTTGCTATGAATCACAGTCCACGGGTGTATGTTGTAGGCCTTATATTGTGTGTTATCATAATGAGTCTTTTATTTTCCTGTAGGGCATTTTAAGGACAAGCTAAATGAAAGTGGCAGTTGGGTTTGGACATGGCCTACTCTGGCTGAGAACGAAGTGGGCATTATGAGGGGCCCACTCCTCTCTTGACTTCTCATACTAATAGACATCTATGTTTCCACTCAGAATTCCTACTCGTTTGTCAGGTACAAGCCAAGCTACCAAAATAGCACTTGTGTACGGCTGAAACTATTACTGCTCAATTGCTTCTGGGCTTTACTTCTTTCGCTCAACCCCACCTCGCCCAGAGTATCTGCAGACGTGTCAAGGATGTGGTGCAGGCCCGGTGACGGTGGTCAGGAATGGTCCAAACATTACACATGGAGGCAAGAATTTTGAGATGTTCCAGGGGACAGGCTCGGGCCCCGAGGCCCCCCAGCAAGCTGATCACCCAATGCCAGCAACAGTGGGGGGCTGAAATGTGCCCCACATGCTGCAGAGTCCTGGCTTATGCAGGTAAAGGAGGCCAACGTGACGGATGTTCAACTTTCAGGGAAGAATTTAAAATACGTTTCTGGACAGGGCAATGGATGTCGTAGGTCGGCATTTCGGAGCTCATCACTTACACCAACCAGCAAATTCCTTTTCATAAACACACAAGCGTTTTCTAACAGACAGAGCCGTTGAGTTTCACGTGTTTGATAGCAACTGCATCTAAATAATGTTGGAAACACTGGAGATGTCACTTTGAGAAGGCACAGTGACCCTGTAGGACAGGCACAGACCTTTGTGCCGACCCTCTTTTCTGTCATTTTGGGCCTTCAGCAAACCCAATAAGCCTCCCTTTGGTTTCTTCTTCTTCAAAGTGGGGGAAATTATGTTGAACTTGGGGCTTGTTGTGAGGAGTTAAGATAATGTGTGAAAAGAGCTGAACCCAGGTCCAACGCTGGTAGGAATTCAAAACCTATAATCTTTTGTTGTTAAAAAAATAAAACAGGGGGCACCTGGGTGGGTCAGTCAGTTGAGCATCTGACTTTGGCTCAGGTCATGATCTTGGGGTTCGTGAGTTCAAGTCTCACATCAGGCTCTCTGCTGTCAGCATAGAGTCTGCTTCGGATCCTCTGCCCTGCTCTCTCTGCCCCTCCCCTGTTTGCACTCTCTCAAAAATAAACATTAAAAAAAAAAAAGAAAGTAAAACAGTACCCATGGTGTTTGTGATGTACCATTTTAAAGTCCTGTCTGATTTTTCCCCCCTTCTTAAATGGAGTATGATGGACAGATTTAGTAGAACTTCTGTATTTTGTTTATGATCTTAGCTGATTTCCCTGTGGTGGGTTACTTTAGAAATTAAGTATAAAATCACAGCAATAAAATGAAACCAGTAAAACTTGTATCATGTGCCAGGTAGTGGGGCTGTCATTCTACATGTAGAAACAATACTCAAAAGACCTTAGGCAGTGGGTACCATTGCTGTCCCCACTTTGCAGCGGAGAGAGCAGCTGAGCTGAAGTTGGACGCTCAACTGACTGAGGCACCCAGGCGCCCCATGACTTCAGTTATTTTAAGGTCAAGCCCAAGAGTCTCAGTAAGGTGCCGACAGTGACCTTCCCTTCCCTCCTCATCTTTTATCTTCCCTCAGTCACTCTCAACCACGCCCCCCTGGGTGCCCTTCATGGACACAGCCCATCCCACCTCCTGCCTTCTCTAGGCGGCACCAGGCCAGCTCTGGGCTCTAGCCCCTAGACAGGCAAGTACCTAAGATGCAGCCCAGAGGCAGCACTGCACAATGGAAAAGCCAAACCCTTGTATTCACTCTTGTATTCATTCATCCATTCAGCCATTTTTTGTTAAACACCAGCTGTTAGAACACAACAGATATTCAGGCACAAGACTTCCCTTACAGCTCAGTGGAGGGGACAGACTCAGAAACAAAGAATGATGGCTCAGTAGATAAGTCTGCGTGGTAACATCAACTAGACCCCATGAGTGTATAGAAGAGAATCGAGGAGGCTGAGATGGAACAACGGGGTTTCAGGTGGAGGAAAAAGAATATGTAAAGATATAGGGGCGCCTGGGTGACTCAGGCTTAGGTTAAGCATCTGATTTCGGCTCAGGTCATGATCTCATGGTTCTGTTCGTGCGTTCAAGCCCCACATTGGGCTCTGAGCTGACAGTGCAAAGTCTGCTTGGGATTCTTTCTTTCTCTCTCTTGCCCCTCCCCACACTGTACTTTCCCTCTCTCTCTCGAAATAAATAAATAAATAAACTTTAAAAAAAAAAAAAGAATGTATAAAGATCCAGAGGTGAGGAGGAGCTGGGGATTTCACAGAAATACACAGAAATCAATGTGACTGGAACATACTGTGTGTGGAGAAATGCCAAGAACCCCAACTCATTCTGCTAGACTAGTTAGCCACCTTCCCAGCTCTCACTCAAATGGAGTAACTGAGGAGATTGCAGGGGCAGTACCCACATAGATATGGGAGTGTTCGAAGGAACCAGTGAGGAGTGGGGCACACCCTGGGGCCAGTAGAAGAAGAAAGGAGGAACTGTTACCACTCCTAGCACTGAAGCAGCAAGTGGAGGGACCAGTGATTAAAATCCCAAGAAAGCTACAGCTATGAGCATAGAAGAAGGCTGTCGGATAAGAGCGGGGGACTTTGGTAAAAGACATAGCCACTGCCAGTCCACAGCCTGGCAGAAAGATGCTGAATGGGCGCCTAGGTGGCTCAGTCTGTTAAGTGTCCGACTGCAGCTCAGGTCACAATGTCGTGGTTCACGAGTTCGAGCCCCGTGTCGGGCTCTGTGCTGATAGGTCAGGGCCTGGAGCCTGCTTTGGATTCTGTGTCTCCCTCTCTCTCTCTGTCCCCACTCTGCTTGCACTCTGTCTCTCTCTCTCTCTTAAAAATAAATAAACATTAAAAAAAAAAAAAAAGAGCAGGGTGAAGGGTGAGGAGTCTACCTGGAGGGAAGCAGAAAATAGCCAGCATGGAAGACATCAATCATGTCTCTTAGTTCTACCCCAGCTCCTATTTATTGCCTGTATCACAGACAACAAATCTCATTCAAAGCGCTGGGCCAGTGCACAGCAAAAACACACCACAAAGGAAGAAATATATATTTAAAAGTAGAATCCAGACCACAGAAAACGCAAATTCAAGGTCAAGTATGGGGAAAGAGAGAAAGCTGGATAG
This sequence comes from Panthera tigris, assembly GCF_018350195.1. Taxonomy (NCBI): domain Eukaryota; kingdom Metazoa; phylum Chordata; class Mammalia; order Carnivora; family Felidae; genus Panthera; species Panthera tigris. The sequence goes on from NC_056671.1 coordinate 44,853,585, forward strand.
CAAAACAAATGTGTGGCGATCGTTTGGATTTCCAGAGTTGCCATTGTGGAGACTGCCATAGGACTCTGAGTTTCCTGGTGGCCAAATTTTAAAGGATGATGAGGTCAGTTATGTAGTTTTACTTGTGGAAGAAAGTGAAAACATGCTTATTTGTATCAGAACCTAGACTCTTTCTAGACCGTAGCGTGGATAGGAGTTTCCTCCATTGGGGCAGCATGATTTTGAACAGACTGTGATTCTCTGAAATTTCCTCTAGCAAATTGAGGTCAGTACTGCACCCCCGGCTTCTGTGCTGTTCACGAGTGGTGCTGAGTTCAAGAATAGTGTTCACCAGTGGTGTTCAAGCTCTGCCTCTCTCACATGATTGAGTTCATGTTCCTTGAGATCAGGGACCATTCTTCGTATGCCTTTTCTACTTCCCGTGTCACATTCGTTGGAAATTGAATCTAGTGAAAGTATTTTGAGTATTAAATTTTTCCTGTGATTGCAGAAATAATTTCTTACATACTCTCAAGAATAATTAGGCCAAGCACAGCTGGCTGCACAAGCAGGTGCTCCAGGGGTTCAGGGTACAGTGGAGAGTTTCCATTGTTGGAGGTATTGGAGAAGACCACGCGCCACCCTTGTGGACCTGTGCACCGAGATGGAAGGGACCATAACAATTCCTCCAGCTCTCAGTTTAATGGAATGCAGTTGAGACCAGTGATGCTTAGCATTTGGGGGTCAAATACCCCTTTGAAAAGAAAATGAAAACTACGGACTCTTTACCCAGAAAAAGAACAAAGACCTACAATTTTGGTTCAAGTTCCAGGAAGCTCACAAACTTCTTGTCCATCCCTGGATTCATTAAGGGTCTATGGACCCTAGTTTGGAATTCCTAGTCTAACATGGTCTCATAACATATTGGATGGGGGATTTTTTTCTGGATGTTCTGTGGCCCCATTAGTGATAGACACAAAGTGATATTCCTGGGATCAAGTTCATCATTCCCATGGCGGGTGAGAGGAGCAGGCAAATTACTAAGCAGGCTCTTACACCCCTTCCTCCACACAAATATTCTGCAATATGACACGTGGACTATTAACTAGCCATAAAAAGGAAGGAAATTCCAACACAGGCTACAACATGGATCAACCTTGAGGACATTATGCTAAGTGAAATAAGCCAGTCACGAAAGGACAGACACTATCTGGTTCTACTTCTAGGAGGTACCTAGAGAAGTCAGATCCATAGCATAGAAAGTAGAATGGTGGTTGCTGGGGGCTGCGGGGAGAGAATGGGGAATGAGCGTTTATGGTCATGGTTTCAGTTTTGCAACTTGAGAGCTCTGCAACTGCAGACAGATGGTGGTGATGGCTGCACAACGCTGTGAACGTAGTGAACACTATTGAACTCCACACTAAAAAAGGCTAGGATAGTAAATGTGATGTAAATGCATATTACCAAAATTAAAGCAAACAAATAAACAGGAGTTTAAAACTGTGGAGGCTGAAGAATGCAGCATGCAGCTGGAGGGTACGTGGGATGGGAGGTCGAGGCTTATCTGCTAGCTTTGGTGCCCTGTGGCCTGACGAAATGAGCCTCTGGGAGCCAGTTCTTTCTGCCACTGGGTAGGCTCCCTGAGCTGTGCTGAGCCATGGCATTGAAAACCAGCACCAGGAGCACCTCGATTTGCGCTGGGATGGCTCTGCTAGGAACTTTGGACTCGTTGCTGTTACTGACATTCATTTTTCCTTCTTCTATTTCCTAGGGCTCTACACATAATTTTGTAAGGAATACTGTAGCTGCGTATATGATTCACCATGCAGGAACTCTTCACTTTATAGGACCCATTTTTTTTTTTTTTTATAACAGGAAGTAAATATGTGTTGCTAAGCTACTATGTCTACCTCCCCCAAAATATCATAGAGTAGATTACATTGTAGTCTTTGTGTTCTGTGAGAGTTGATGATTCCTTTATGCTAATTCACCCCTTTTGTTTTTGACCTCCTTTAACTTTAGTTAGAGTTTGGCCATAGTTTATTGGGTGTAAACAGAAAAAAAAAAAAAAGGCTTGAATCATAATTTCCTATGAGAAAACAGAAGTCTTCCTTAAAATTTCTCAAAGGAATTTAAAAAGCATTTATTGGCCCATACTTTCAGTTCTGCCTCTATCTATCTACCACCTATCTATCTGTCTACTTATCTATCATCTATGGTTCAAGGAAACTGTAAACATCTGATCTGATTTAATCTGATTGCAAAGGAAAGAAATACAGACTGCACGAGTAAATTTTAGGAGTTGCAGGTACCTTTTTCGATCCTCTGGGGATGAGGTTTCAGTTCTCCACCTCTGAGAAGAATAAGGCAAGTAGAGACCATTTTAAGATGCATGCTTAAGAGATTTAGGCCAGAGGAAAGGAAAAACTGCAGGTCAGTTAGACTGAGATCTCAAAATAAAAGTGGATATCATTGGGGCACCTGGGTGGCTCAGCTGGTTAAGCATTTGACCTCAGCTCAGGTCATGATCTCATGGTTCATGAGTTCGAGCCCCACATTAGGCTCTGCAATGCCCCTCCCCCAGTTGTGCTCTCTGTCAAAATAGATAAATAAACTTCAAAAAGATGGATATCATTGCCCATATCAGATGCTCTGACCCTCAGGGTAATGGGAGGTTCCAGATGTAATGGAACCATTCCATCTGTGTATTTAATTTACATGAACTCAAATATGCACACATTTAAATAGAGCTGACAGTTTGGTCTATCATTCAACCCAAGGTCCCACAGGAAGACAGTATGGGGTTACAGGAATTTATACCTCACAACTGGATTTTCTTCCTTGCTGTCAGTGAAAACAACTCATCTTGCTGAGTGTGATTCTAGTGGTTTTTATTCCCATACAGCATGGCTTCCACACACAAGTCATTATCCTCATTGAATGCCTGGTGGTTGTTAGTTTCAACTCTAGGGCAAGAGCTGGCTATACTGAGCTTCCTGGGAGATGGGCTGTCCATCTCCAGCATGGTTCACAATTATGGCCTTGCTCAGTATAGCAGGGATCATGAAGATTTGAGGGAGAAAAAGATCATCAAGCCGTGACATCAAGTACTACAATGATCATCCAGGAGACAAGTCAAATATGTATAAGATTTTAGTGAAGACTGACCTGGCACCTGACTTGTTCCTGGAGGAACTGGATTATGAGCGTATGCCTATGAATTTTAACACATGCTTGACCTTCCTGCCAAAGAGGTATAGACTTCTAATGAAAAGGAATTTCCAGGAATAATTTCAACTCTACATGTTTTTCACCAATATATGGTCTTCTGACCCTAGCTCCTGTAGAAATTACAGTAGTGGAGAGCATGAACTTTGGGGTCAGATTCCAAATCCCAGTTCTTCCAATATCAACCAGCTAACATGTTAATTTTACTAAGCCTTCATTTCCTCAGATGTAACAGTAGTTCTTACCTTATAAGATAGTTCTGCAGATTAAAGGCAAAGCATTCAGCACCTGCATTTAACAAGTAATGCAATAGATGTTTACTCTGATTATTCAGGAAGCAAAAGCAATCCAATGCATTGGCTGAATGCCACTGATTTGTGGGAAGAACAAAGGACTGGTTCTGTGCTCTGGATCCAAAGCAATGCAAAAGCTTCAAAAACATATTTGTTTTTATTCTTTCATATGTTATGTTTTATATACCTAACTTCTAAAGTATTTAAATATACCTGTTAGCTATGCACCTATCCATCCAATGTATCCAGTCAATATTTGTTGAGTACCTGCTATGTGCCAAGCTAGGTGTTGGTGATGCAGAGGCAAGACAGTCCCTGAAGAGTGGGAAGCCATAGCCACATAAACTGGTAGTTATAAGCTAGCATAGAGAAGGGAGTTCCTGGGGTACCTGAAAGGACTTAGGTACAAACAGCAGAGAATGGGTCAAGGAGGACTTCTGATGTGAGAAAGGTGTGGAGATGAGAAACAGAAGGGGCACAGGGGCAACTACAAAGAAAGTACAAATCTGGGAAGGTAGGCAAAGAGCCTGGAGAGAGGGGCTTTTCTGGAGCCCTTCCGTGCTCCACTAGGGCCTTTGACCTTCATCCTTAAGGCTGTCCGAGCTGTTGATTGAATATATATTCTCATTTGAGATAGATGATTCTGTGCAGAAGACAGATTGGAGGGGGAGACCACAGGCAAGGGTCAGGGTACCAGACTACAGCAGCCATTGGGTGAAGACTGGTGAGGGGGATGTGGGTGGGTCCTCTAAAGAAAGAGGGGAGGCAGGGACACCCAGAAATGAACAGCAAGTGAATGTAACAGGACTTGTAATGGCTGGGGTGGAAGGGGGGGGGAAGGGACAAGTTAAGGGTGATTCCCAGTTGTCTAGTTTAGGCAACTGAGGGCCTGGTGCTACCAATGGAGACATTTTTAGAATAAAAGAGGAAGAACATGTTTGGAGGGTAGAAGATGATTTTGCTCCTTTTGAAAGAAGTTTTAGTTGTATAGATCTCACAGTCTAGGAACATAATGGTTCAAATGTGCTTTTCTTTCATTACATCTGGAATTCAGTAATCAAAGAAATTATCTGCAATAACAAATTCTCACAAAGCATGTGTAACCGGGATGTTGCATAGTCCATTATTCTCATCCAGAATCAAGCAACATCTGAGCCCAAATGACCTTCATGGTTTAAGATAGGCAGGAGGAAAACTTAAAGAAAGATGGGGAAAGAGAGAGGCTGGATAAAGGACAACCACATATAATATAATACTAATTAAAAAAAGTAAAAATCCTGACTTCAGATATTTTCTACCTTCTCCCTGACATTTAATTAATTGCATTTCAATCTGCCATTCCCCCCCCCCACCCATTATCCTCTAATGGATATTCTAGAATAAGTGGTGAAGAGCAAAAAATGAAAACAAGAGAAGGAGAGAGAGATGGGGCTTGGATAATCCACAACCTGATACTTGAACTGCTTAAATCAGGTAGAGGTCAGAATACCAAGCAGGCAAGCCTGGGAGAAGTTAAGAATGAATGTGGGGTTGTGTTCCCAAGATTAGCCAGAGTGTGGACTCAAAATTCTTTTCTTTTTGATTTAGTCATCTTATTTTGGAGGGTTCTGGATAGTAGCGAGAAGCAGCATTTGGTTTCACCCCCAAAGTTGGTTAAATAAGAAACTAGGAGTGGGAAGAAGAAGATGCATACATTTTTATTTGCTGAAAATGGATCAGCAGTGCCATAGCAGTATACAAAGGGCTTCTTAGAGTTATCATTTGACAAAGTGCCCTCGGAGAGGGCTGATGTCAGTGGGGAGAGGGCCGTGGGTGGGTGTCCCCAGGATGACTTCCTCTCTCCTCTCCCTGCCAGAGCTCCCTTGTCCAAACCTGTAATCCCTGCCTGAGCAATTCCAGGTCTGGGTGTTTCTTAAGCAAATAGAATAGAGCAAATCATGCCAGTATTAGGGGTTGTCACCTTTTATAGATTGTATTCCAGGGCAACTATTCATGACTGTTTTTCATGACTCAGTGTCACTGCCTCATCTGTGACTCTGATTTCTCCCTCCCCCAACTCCTCACTGCATTCACATCTGTATGTGTAGTTAACACCAATAACATGCTGTCATGTTTCCTAATCTACTTTGTGAAGTCGAGCACTTCCTCATTTATGTGCTGTCACATTCTCCAGTAGTTTCTCAGGCTTATATCTTCCTGCCCCAATACATGGGAAGCTTTCTGCAACTGGGAAGAAATGTGTCAGCTGCTTCCTGCATAAGCATCTTCCCCACCTTCCTCCTCCTGCCCCAACCTGATTCTAGTACACAGCAGGCAGGTGTTCAGCAAATGCTTGTGGATTGTGAAGCAGTGCCACCAAAATGTTATCTCCAAGTGAAGTTGTATATCAGAGTGCTGAACATAAGGTTTCTACACAAAATAAAAACAAGTACCTGCCCCTCAGAGGAGGTCTTCTTAGTATTCATGTAAAGGATAAAAATAGTAACTCTTGTTACGCACTTGCTATGTGTCAGGCGCTGTTCTAGGGCAATTTACATGCATCACTGTATTTGATCTTCACACGAGTCTTCTGCCTATTGCTATCCTCATTTTAAAAATGAGGAAACCACGGCACGGAAAGGCTAAAAGTTTGCCCAAGAGTCAAAACTGTGCAATGGGAAAAGGATAGTTTCTTGAACAAATGGTACTGGGAAAATTGGACAGCTACATGCAAAAGAATGAAACCGGACTTTCTTATACCTTACACTCAAATAAACTCAAAGTGGATTAAAGACATAAATGTGAGGCCTGAAACCATAAAACTCCTACAAGAAAACATAGGCAGTAATTTTTTTGACATCAGCTGTAGAAACATTTTTCTAGATGTCTCCTTTGGCAAGAGAAACAAAGCCAAAATTAAACTATTGGGACTACAACAAAATAAAAAGGTTTTGCACAGCAAAGGAAGCCATCCACTAAAAGGAAAGATAGCCCACAAATGGGAGAAGACATTTGCAAATGGTATATCTGATAAGGGTTAATATCCAAAACATATAATGAACTTCTACAACTCAACACCAAAAAACCAATTCAATTAAAAATGGGCAAAAGACATGAACAGACATTTCGCCAAAGAAGACATACAGATGATCAACAGACACATGAAAAGATGCTCAACATAACTAATCATCAGAGAAATGCAAATCAAAACCACAATGAGATATCACCTCACACCTGTCAGAATGGCTAAAATCAACAACACAAGAAACAACAGGTGTTGGCAAGGATGTGGAGAAAGGGGAATCCTTATGCACTGTTGATGGAAATGCAAACTGGAACAGCTACTGTGGAAAACAGTGTGGAAAACAGTATGGAAAAAAAATTAAAAATAGAATTACCATATGACCCAGTAATTCCACTACTGGGTAGTTGCCCCCTCAAAATGAAAACACTAAGTAAAAAAGATATATGCACCCCTATGTTTATTGCAGCATTATTTACAATAGCCAAGATATGGAAGCAGCCCAAGCATCCATCCATAGATGAATGAATAAAGAAAATGTGGTATGTATGTGTATATGTATGTGTGTGTTTTATATATATATATATATATATATATATAGAGAGAGAGAGAGAGAGAGAGAGAGACTATATATATAGACATATATATATATAGACATATATATATAGACATATATATATGTCTACATACACACACACACACACACATAACAAAATATTACTCAGCCGTAAAAAGAATGAAATTTTGCCATTTGCAACAGCATGGGTAGATCTAGAGGGTATAATGCTAAATGAAATATGTCAATCAGAGAAAGACAAATACCATATGATTTCATTCATGTGGAACTTAAGAAACAAAATAAGTGAACAAAGAAAATAAAGAGACAAAGCAAAAAATAGACTCTTAACTATAGAGAACAAGCTGGTGGTTACCAGAGGGGAGGTGGGTGGGGGGATGGAGAAAATAGGTGAAAGGGATTAAGAGTACACTTATCATGATGAGCACTGAATAATATATAGAATTGTTGGATCACTATATTGTATACCTGAAACTAATATAATACTGTATGTTAATTATACTGGAATTAAAAAATAAATAAACAAACAAAAAACTTGTCCAAGGGTAGAATCAGATTTCAAACTTAAGCGGTTTGAGTCTGGAATATACACTCTTACCTCTAGACTACATTGCTCTTTGTGTCCCATTTAAGCTTGTTTCTACCTTCTACAAGGTTATTCTCCCATGCTTTCTTCTAGAAGCCCTACTGTTTTATTGTACATTTAAATCTACAACTACTAGGAATAGCATTTTGTGTCTGGTATGGGGTCAAAATTGATTTTCACCTTTTGGGTTCCCAATTGAAAGTACATCATTTATGGAAAAAGACCACTCTTTTTCTAGTATGTGGTAGTATCACCTTTGTCATAAGTCTGGTCACCTTACAGATGTGAGTAGGTTTGGGAGTCTCTATGCTCTTCTATTGCTCTATTTATCTTTGTGCCAAAATGACATTGTCTTAATTTCTATAGCCTGATATGTCATGATCTAGAAAGGCAAGTCTTTTAACTTTTTCCTTCAGTTTTTAACATTGCCTTGACTGTTCTTGGCCCTTTGTATTTCCATAAAAATTTTAGAATCATTTTGCCAACACACACACACACACACACACACACACACATTCATGCTAGGATTTTTATTGAGATATCATTGAGTCTATAGATGGATTTGGGAAGAATTAACATCTATGTCGGGTCCATGTACATGGTATATACCTCAGTTTACTTAGGTTTTTGTTAATTTCTCTCAATAATGTTATATAGTTTTCTGTGTACAGGTCTCATTCACATTTTGTTAAATTTGTTTTTAGGTATTCAGTTTTTTAAATCATATTATAAATGCTATCACCTAAAAACTTTCATTTGCTAATTGTTTGTGGTGGTATATAGGATTTTTGTATATTCATCTTGTAAGTAGAGACCTTGCGGTTCACTTAGTAATTTCAATTATAGAATGTTTCTAGATTTCCTATGCATATTATCATGTTATCTAAAATAATGACAAGTTTATCTCTCTTTTCTAATTTCTAAAACTTTTATTTCCTTTTCTTGATTTATAGGCATTCCAGAATAATGTTGACTTGAAGTAGTGATAGTGAACATTCTTATTTTATTCTCAATCTTAGGGGGAGGCTTTCAATATTTGCTAGGTATTACATTTGTTGTAGTTTTAGATAATTAAGATATTTAGTTAAGTACCCTTTCATCCCTTGTAAGCTAAAACTTTTTAAAAAATCACAAATGGGTGTTGAATTTTATCAAATGGTTTTTCTTCATCTATTGAAATGATTATGAATTCTCTTCTTTATTCTGTAAATATAGTGAATTATTTTGATTGAATTTTTTTGTATAACTTTTAAAAAACTGCAGTATCATATGTCTCACATGAAGCTAATCATTTAAACAATTTTTAAGTATACATTCTGTGACATTAAGTATAGTCCCTATCTTGTGCAACCATTAGCATTATTCAATTCCAGATCATTTTTATTATCTCAAACAGAAATTTCTGTAGCCATTAAATAATAAATTATCTTTCCCGTCTCCCCTCAGCCCCTGGTAACCTCTATTCCATTGTCTTTTATGAATTTGACTATTGTAGGTATCTCATGTAAATGAAATAATCCAATATTTGTCCTTTTGTATTGTGCTTATTTCACTTAGCATAATGTCCTCAAAGTTATCTACGTTGTAGTGTATCCCAGAATTTCATTCCTTCTTCAGGTTGAATAATATTCCTTTGTATGTATATATTACATTTCGTTTATCCACTCATCTGTTGATGGACACTGGGGTTGTTTACATGTTTTGACTATTGTGAATAATGCTGCTATGAACATGGGTTTACAAGAACCTGTTTGAGTCCCCACTTTCAATTCTTTGGGGTATGTACCTAGAAATAGAATTGCTGAATCATATGGTAATTCTACATTCAACTTTCCAAAGAACCTTCAAATAGTTTTGTATGGTGGCTGCACCATTTTACATTCCCATCAGCAATGTACAAGAGTCTCAGTTTCGCCACATCCTGTCAACACTTGTTCTTTTATTTTTTTTTAAATATTTATTTTTGAGAGAGAGAGAGAGAGAGAGAATGAGTGGGGAAGGGGCAGAGAGAGAGGGAGAGAGAGAATCCCAACCAGGCTCTGCATAGTCAGCACAGAGCCCAACGTGGGGCTCGAACTCACAAGCTGTGAGATCATGATGTGAGCTGAAACCAAGAGTCAGATGCTTAACTGACTGAGACACCCAGGCACCCCAACACTTGTTATCATCTGTTTCTTTTTTATAATAGTTATCTTAATAAGTATGAAGTTGATATCTCATGGGTTTGATCAACATTAGTGATGTTGAGCATCTTTTATGTGCCTATTGACTGCTTGTACATTTTTTTTTTTTTTTGAGAAATGTCTATTCAAGCCCTTTGCCCATTTTTGAATTTGGTTATTTGTTTTCTTGTTGAATTGTAGGCATTCTTTATGCATTCTGGATATTAACCCATTGTCAGAAATATGATTTGCAAATATTTTCTCTCATTCTGTGGATTGTTTTCTCATTCTCTTGATAGTGTCTTTTAAAGCACAGAACTTTTAAACTTTGATGAAGTACAAATGATCTATTTTGTCTTTTGTTGCCTGTTCTTTTGGTGTCATATCTAGGAAGTCATTACCAAATCCGGTGTCATGTAGCTTTTCCCTCTGTTTTCTTCTAAGAGTTTTATAGTTTTAACTATTATGTGTAGGTCTTTGATTGATTTGGGGTTCATTTTTGTATATGGTTTATGTAAGAGTTCAACTTTATTCTTTTGTATGTGGATATCCAATTTTCCAAGCATCATTTGTTTAAAAGTCTGTCCTTTGAATCATCTTGGCATCCTCTATTATCATTATTATTATTATTATTAAGCTTAAACAATGTAACAAGTTTTTGTGTTTTTGTTTTTTTTTTCTTTTCCATAGTTCTGGTGGCTGAAAGTCCAAGATCAAAGTGTGGACAAATTTGGTTTCTCCTCCTGAGGCTTCTCTCTTTGGCTTGAAGAATTGCATCCTGTTCTGCTTCTTGTCAGGGTTGTTACTCTGCAAGCATACATTCCTGTGTTTCTTCCTCTTCTTATAAGGACATCATTTATATAGAATTAGAGCTCACTTTAAAGGCTTCATTTTAACTTCATCACCTCTTCAAATACCTTATTTCTAAATACAGTTACATTTTGGGGTACATGTACTTCTACATACAAATTTTAGGAGGACACAATTCAGGCCATTAAACCCACCCCAGCTGATGGAGCTCTCATCCTTTCAGCTGCTGGGATCAAAATCTCTGAGGTCATTTCTGACTCCTCCCTTCATCTCTGTCTCCTACAACATCCAAAAATCTGCTGTCTTTTCTTTAAAAAATGGAGTCAGAATCCAAGCACTTCTCTCAGTTCCAAGGCCATTCTGGTCCAACATTCACTTGGACTATTCCAGTAGCCTCTTCCTGGACTCCAGGCCTCTTCTCTTCCCCCCACGGTCTATTCCCAGCCCTGCAGCCAGATGGAGCTTGTTTGTACTTGGGCAAGGCTTCCTCCTTCCTCTGATCCAAACCTCCCATTATCTCTATAATAGATGCCCAACTTCTCAGGCAGCTATTACAGCCCTCACTCTTGCCTTATTCTCTTTATTGAAAGAAAGGGGACCTACGGTTTCCTGAGCAGACCTAGCTCAGGTTTACCTCTCAGAATGTGCACATCTGGCTACCAGTTCCTGGGATAAACATCCACACCTCTTAGCACTGGTTGCCAAAAATGGGAAGCCTTCCCCTGGACTCAGGACCCTGGACTTGGGCTCTCTCTAGAGTCTCCAGACCCAAGGCTTGGGAAAAGAGCAGGTGGAGAGTCTCAGGACACCATAATCTCAGAGACCGTATGAATGCGGTTGGGATCAGGGAAGGACTGGGAAACCCTCTGTTTCCCTGTGCACATTCCACAAGTGCTTCCTCAGCCATCTGAACTTGGGGGAAGTGGCAGGTGACCATGGCTGAGCTCCATGGGCTCGAGCCTCCCTTGTACCCCTGCCCAACCTGGAGCCAGATGACCTCAAGCTATCTGACTGACCTAGGTGCTTCAGTCCTCAGTGCCACCCCTTACCAGCTCTGTGACCTCTCACAAGCGATCAACCTTCCTGTGCCTCAGTGTCTCCACCATTCCCATTCTAGCTGTTCTTCCTCTGCGCAGCTTTTGGAAAACTCTTACAACTCTAACTCATTGAATCCCCTTTCTGTTCACAACTTGCCAGGGCCCTGAGAATGAATTACAACTCCCCAGCCCACCATTCTCAATGTGACTGTGCCTTGTTCCCTGCAGACACAGGAAGGCCCCCAGCTTTCCTGAATCTTTCTGGCTCAGTCTCACCTCTAAGGCTTTTTACACATGGTGGTCCCTCCGCCTGTAACATTCCCATACCCCATCACACACAGACATAGGGAACCCACCCAGGAGCATCTCACTGGCCTGGACATAGGGGCCCAGGCTGCAGGGATGTGAACAAGTGCCCCTCAGTGGGGACTTTAGGATGTGGGGCGAGCGAAGGCCTGGAGAAGGAGATTCCTGAGCTGGTCTGTTAACAAGGCCACCGAGTCTGTGGGCAAAGGGGGGCCAGCTGGCAGTCCTTACCCAGGCCCTGGTGATGGTGAGTGCGCCCTGCAGACCTGCCTCTATGCTGCAGGGACAGTGACGTCTTTCGCACCTGTCACCGTGGGCCCCACCCAGCCACCTGGAGCCTCTGATCGGATCCCTTAAATCCAAGGATCTGCCATGATGTTTCCTTTTACATTCCATTTGGATTTGGACAATATTTGCATTCTTTTTTCTTGATTAGTCTTGCTAGGTGTTTATAAATATTATCTTTTTAAGGAACCAACTTTATTGATTTTCTCTCTCGTACGTTTGTTTTCTATTTCCTTAATTCATGTTATTTTTTATTTTTCTTACTTATTTGTATTTAATTTGCCACTTTTTGCACTAACTTCTTGTTTGATTTTCAGCTCTTTCTTTTGGCTAGCATATGCACTTAATACTACATATTTTCCTTAACCAGAATTTTAGCCACATTCCACAGGTCGAGGTCATATTTTCATTATAGTATATAGTTCAACATGTTTTCTTTTCTTTTTTTTTTATTTTTTTAATGTTTATTCATTTTTGAAAGAGAGAGACAGAGCACAAGCAGGGGTGGGACAGAGAGAGAGAGGGGGACACAGAATCTGAAGTAGGCTCCAGGCTCTGAGCTGTCAGCACAGAGCCCGATGCGGGGCTCAAACCCACGAACCGTGAAATCATGACCTGAGTCGAAGTCGGACGCGCAACCAACTGAGCCACCCAGGCGCCCCAGTTCAACATGTTTTCCAGTTTTTATTGTGACTTACTCTTTGACTCAGGGTGAGTGTTTTTAAATATTAATTTATTTTTAAAGGTGAGTTGCTTAATTTCCAAACATTTGGGCATTTCACTGTGGTCAGCAAATACACTCTGAAAGATTTTTAAAACTTGAAATTTGTTAAGAATTTATTTATCGACAGCATAAGGCCACTTTTGTAGATGTTCCATGTGTACTTGGAATGATTGAGGACTTTTTACTGTTGGGTGGAGTATTCTGCATTTGTCAAATAAATCAGATTTGTTGATTTTGTCATTCATATCTCCTGTGTTCTTACCAATTTATTGATTTATTTTTGCCTGTTTTTACCTCATCTGCTACAAGAGGCTTGTTAAAGTCTCCTTCTCTCACTGTGCATTTCTTCCTTCAGTTCTTCAATTTTTGAAGCTATGTTATTTAGAATTAGATGGATTTACATTTTTATCATTATGAATGTCCTTTATCTTTAGTAATGTTTCTTGCCTTGAAGTTTTCTTTGCTTGGTATTAATGTAGTTATAGTACTTTTTTGTTAACATTCTCATGGCTAATCTTTTTCCCTGTTTTACTTTTAATCTCTCCGTGATTGAGGACTTGGAGTCACGCCCTCATATTTAAGATGTGTATCTTCTAAGCTGCAGAGTTGTCTGGGTTCTGCTGTTGTTTTCGTGGTTGTTACACAGACTGACTATGAACTTTTCAGTTGGAGCTTTTATTCTGCTTACATTTAATGTAATTACTGAGATAATTGGTGTATATCTATCTTATGTTTGCTTTCTTTATGTTCACGCGTTTTATGATTCCTTTTCTCTCCTTTTCTGCCTTATTTTCTTTTAATCAAGTTTTTTTTTTATTATTCCACATTTCCTTTTATGAGCTTGTTATGTATGCTTTTAGTTATTGGTGTAGAGATTAAAATATCATTCCTTGATTTATTTGCATATCAGATAATCTGTAGTCTCACCATTGCCTGTTAAACAATGCTTCTTGAGTAATAATTTAACTAATTTCCCCTTCTTGCCTCTTTTTGTTATTGTTGGCACACATTTTAATTCTACATACATTGCAGACTCTACAAGACATTTTGACTGCTCCTTGATGCAATCAAGATTAAATGTTACAAATTCACCTTTTTTATTTCTGCACTTCTATGTTTCTATCTGGTATTGTCTTCCTTATATAAGAATTTTCATCAGTATTTTCTCCCCTCCCCCACTTTTTTTTCCTGAGATGTAATTGACATATAACCTTATATTAGTCTCAGGTGTACAACATAATGATTTGGTATTTGTATAAATTATGCAGTGATCAGCACAATAAGCCTCGTTAATATCCACCACCACGTAATATTTCCTTTAACGGAAGTCTGCTGACAAGGAATTATCTGATTGTTTTTTATATGCCTGAAAATTTGTTTCTAATTTATCTTCATTTTTGAAGGCTATTTTCAGTTGGTGATACAGAATTTTAGGTGGGCATTTATTTTCTTGCACTTTAAAGATGGCATTTCTTTGTTTCTTTGTTCGTTTGGGGTCTTATTCTGTCTCCTCTGAAAGTAATGTGTCTGTTTTCCCTGGCTGTTTTTAAGACTTTTGTCTTTGTCGCTGTTTTTAGGCAGTTTTAGGAAGCTGTACCAGGTGTGGTTTTCTTTGTTTATCCTCCTTAGGTTCTAGAACAGTTTAGATTTTTCCTTGATGACTTTTGTGAGTTTTTGAAACATCTAAGATGTTATTTCTTCATATACTGCTTCTGCCCTATTTTGTGTCCTCTTTCTTCCCTTTTGGTGTTAATTTCCACCTTGCTATCTATTTTTCTGAACATGCAAATTCCAGTCTCTGATAATGCCAACGTCTGGGTTACTTGTCTGTTTCTATGGCCGATTTATTTTTTTAGTCTTGTTTCTTCTCATGACTGGTAACTATTGATTAAAGGCCAGATATTTTGTATAAAAAAATGTAAGAAACTCTGGATGAAATGATCTTCTTCCAGAAAGGATTCACACTCTCTTCTAATTGGCAGTTAAAGCAGGGCTGTCTTGAGACTGAGCTGTGGCCTCTGTGAGGATCGTCTGTCTTTGGTTTGTTCTTCATCTCTGTGGCGGACACTTGCAGATGTCCCGACTAAGACCTGGAGCGTTTACAACGGCAGTTCCTTCCTGGCGGGCCTTAAACTTCAGTTTTTGTTTTATTTTTTCTTTAATTTTCAGTACAGTGAAACTACTGTCTCTTTCTCTGTGTAGCTTAAGAATTTGGAAAGTGCCTCAAAATGTCATTGTCAAATGTTGGGCTCATTTTTCTGTGCCTCCATTCTCTCAGGGACACTGTTGTTTCCGTCCTAGCTGCCTGAGAACCATACTTCCCCAATTTTATTGTATTTTAAAATATTTATTTACTTATTAAAAACAATTAGTGTTTATTTATTTTTGAGAGAGAGAGAGAGAGAATGTGAGCAAGGGAGGGGCAGCGAGGGAGACACAGAATCCAGAGCAGGCTCCAGGCTCTGAGCTGTCACCGCAGAGACAGACACAGGGCTTGAACTCACAAATCGTGAGATCATGACCTAAACTGAAGTCGGAGGCTTAACTAACTGAACCACCCAGGCACCCCATATTTTAAAATTTTTATTATTTTTTTAATGTGTCCCCTCCCTCCCCCACCTCCAATGCCAAATTCATATGAAGCCTAATGTGCTGGTGTTTGGAGGTGGGGCCTTTGAGAGGTAATTAGGTCATGATGGAGGAGGCCTCGTGGATGGGATTAGCGTCCTTATAGCAGAGAACCCAGAGAGATCCCTCATGCCAGGTCACAGTGATAAGATGGCTGTCAGTGAGGAGTAGGCTCCCACCAGACATCAGATCTGCTGGTTCTTGAACTTGGACTTCCCAGCCTTTGGAACCTTCAGAAATCAGTGTCGGTTGTTTATAGGCCACCCCGTCTATGGTATTCAGTTATAGCAGCCCCAGTGACGTAAGAGAGGGGGGAACTTTGTTTTGTTTTAACTGAGGTATAATTGCCATATAACATTATATGGGTTTCAGGGCCACAATATAATGATTTGATATTTGTATATATTTATTGTGAAATAATCTCCATGATACGTCCAGTTTCCACCCATCACCGTGCATGTGATAATTTTTTTCTGGTGATGAGAACTTTCAAAAAATATATAATACAGTGCTGTTCAGCATGGTCACCGTGCTGCACATTACATCCCTGGAACTTCTTTATTTTATGACTGGAAGCTTCTCCCTTTTGCATACTCCTCCAGTTTTAATTTGTCTCCCCAATCCCCTGGGATCGCTTGAAAGATTGGTTGAGTTCCTGCTTCTTAGCAGTGGTCCTTTATCTAGTTTTTCAGCCCCTTCTACCCCTGCACCCGGAATGAACAAATGTCACTGGGAAACAGAGGTTGCATGCAAAATGTTGGGATTACCTCAGAGACCTCTTCTTTCTAGAATCTTGAGTCCTCATGTCCTGGCAGCCCAAGCAGCTCTTTCACCACCTCAAACACTTACACTTTTATATTATATTCAGCTTTTCTGGCTGTTTTCTGTGGGAGTACCAGTCTGCTACAATCTACTACATCATAGCCGCAAAGTTAAGTTACCAGAAGTGACCATTTAATGTCAAATAATACGGACTTCTGTATTAGTCACTGTTCCCCAGAGAAACAGAGTCAGTATAGATATATAAGAGGAGATTTATTATGGGAATTGGCTTATGCAATTATACAGGCTGAGATGTGTCTGCGTCTGCTGTCTGTAAGCTGGAGAATGAGGAAAGTGGGTGGCGTTGCATCCGAAGCCCTGAGACCAGAGTAGCTGATGGTGTGAATCCCAGTCTGAGGCCAAGGGCCTGAGAGTGGGGAGGGTGGTGGTGGGGACGCTGGTGTAAGTCCCAGGGCTCAGTGCCTGAAGAGCAAGAGCTCTGATGCAGAAAGGCAGAAGATGGATATCCCACGTCCTAGCTCAAGAAGTGAAAGAGATAAAATCACCCTTCTTCTCCCTGTTCGGGCCCCTCGGTGGTTGGGTGATGCCAGATGAGGGCTGGTATCTTAGTCTATGGATTCAAATGCTAATCTCTTCCAGAAATACCCTCACAGACACACCCAAAATAATGTTTTACCTGTTCTCTGGGTATCGCTTAGCCCAGTCAAGTTGACACATAAAACAAACCGTTACAACTTCTAAAGACCTTGGATGTATATTACCAAGGTGCTCCCCAGAGGGCTATTCTAATCATGTTTCTGTCCAGAGTATATTATGTAATTACCACGTACCCATTCCTAATATAGTTACCTGTGTGCATGTAATATGCACTATTCAGGAGTAAGTGATTGGATAGAAGAGATTTTCTCCTACTCCCCTCTTGCTCACAGCACAGTGCCTTACTTATAATAATGCAGTAGAATGAGAACACCACAGCCTCACCACTTTTTAGTTGTGCAATCTTGAGCGGATTAATTTGATTCTGTGAATTTTGATTTTTTTTTTTTTTATCTTCAGGTGGTATAAATCTCCCAGAGTTATTTAGGCAATTAGTTGAGCTAAAATGTATAAAGCTGCAGGCATGTGGCCTGTGTTCATTAAATGGGAACTATTTATAAGTAGCATGTCATTTTTATTTGTTGAGGGAGTGAATAAATAAGCTAATGATTTAGGGAAAATGAAGCTGCCCATTTCTGCTTTGGATGGGACAGGAGACAGCATCAGGAAGCTGGGCATCTGCAGCAGGGGACAGCACAGTGCAGCAGATAAACTCACAAGGGAGCGTGTGCCAGTGATGTTTCACAAACTTGCCAAAAGATGGAAAAGTAATTGTCAGAATATAGGGGTGCAAGTCTCCATTGTTCATGAGCCATTTGGAATTGTGGGAGACTTCAGAATCATTTGTGCTTTCTATTATGTTAACCCTCAGGTGAATGCTGAGAAAAGGGATCTATTTCCCTGGTCACTTCCAACACGGGTAAATTTGACTTTCCATAAAGCAAAATCAATGACAATAAATTCTTTCACAAAAACCTTTCTTCACATCAGTTGCAAAATCATAGTAACCAAGCATTGGAGAAATCTCTGAATCTGAGAGCTGAAGAGACCTCAGGGATCGTTGGTGGTAGTTTTCATCCTCATTGGAATCACTGCAGCAGAATTCCTCACCGTTGATCAGACACCTGCTGCCGGTTTGCTCAGTGCTCCATGATTTCTCTGCTTCATGGGGAGGTCTATTCCATGTTAGCCCATCAGGTCCAATATTCTCCCAAGAAGAGGGCTGAACTTGGCCTTTGATAGCATTCCTCTGTTAATCTGGTGTTGGTTGTTCCTCTAAGGATAAAAGAATGATTCAATTCTTTTTTCTAAAACATCTTTTTGAACTATTTGAAAGTAGCCCTCCATGGAAAAACAGCAGAGGAATCAGAAGACTTGAATTATGATCCAAGTTCTATTACTAGCAGTGTGACATTGTATAATACTCATTTTATAGAATAGGAAGCTGAGGCTTTAAAATTAAGGAAAGGTCACACAGATATTAAGTGGTGCACTTGACTGTGAGCCCAGCTTTGTTGATGCTCAAGCTCAAGCTCTTATTCATTACGTCGTAGGGCATCTGTGTGCTATTGGCATGTACTGAACTTGTGTCTTTTACTAAACTTCAGTCTTCTCTCTCTAACAAATTTTGATCAAGTCAGATTTTCACCATTTGGAATTTATGTGATTCCCTATCTATCTATCTATCTATCATCTATCGTCTGTCTATCATCTGTCATGTACCCATCTATTTATTTAAAATTTTTTTCTAACGTTTATTCATTTTTGAGAGACACAGAGAGAGATGGAGTATGAGCTGAGGAGGGGCAGAGAGAGACAGAGACACAGAATCCAAAGCAGGTTCCAGGCTCTGAGCTGTCAGCACAGAGCTTGATGTGGGGCTCGAACCCATGAACCATGAGATCGTGACCTGAGCCAAAGTTGGACACTTAACTGACTGAGCCACCCAGATGCCCCTATTTGTTTTTACTTCAATGTATAGCTATACTTTTCCTATTAAATCTGAAATGGAGGGGTTGACCATTTCAGTCTGTCCAAATGATTATTGGTGTTTATCATATGACATCTGCCTTCAAACTTCAAATTATCCACAAATCTGAGGATTTTCAAAGTTGAAAAAAAAATTGCTAAAATTTTTAATAGAATTATATCAGGCAGGGTTATATGACAGGTCACTGGCAACTTTAACCAATTGTGAATATATCCAACTGCCCTGTTATCTTAATCTCATATTTTCACTTTGACCACAGTGACATCCCAATAGACTTAACCTTAATTCCTAGTGGATATGTTTGATGTTTTGGCATCCTGATTTAGTGAATCCATGTTGGCTCCCTGTGATCACAGCATTCTTTTCTAAGTGGTTCACAAACCATATATTTAGTAATTTCATTCTCGATTTTTGCCAAAGGTTGACAGGTTGACATCAGGAATTTGCTTTGACCGAATTGTAGTTCCCAGAATCTAGGTTTTCTCAAATTTCACAATCAAAAGCTATTTTCTAGTTTTCTGGCCTCTTTTGTTCATGTCTTCCCCTACCTCACACCCCACCAAGATTGCCAACAGTAGTTGCACAATAACATCTTTGAGTCTTTTATTGCTTCAGGTTATGATCTGTCTGGGCTGGAAGATGTGACCTAGCTTGAAATGTTATATAATGGAAAGAGAAGTGTACCCAGCGTTGTAGACCTAAATTCTCGTCTAGTTGCTTTTGACCTGGGGTAAATTACTTAGCCTCTGTGTCCTCATTTGTAAGAGGGAATAAAACCTGACAGAGACTTGAAAGAATTTTGTGAGTTAACAGCTGGGAAAGTGTGTAGTGTATCATAAGCTTTAACAATCTGAATTTTCTCTTAATGCCTTATGTGTCTTGGATTTCAACTTATTCTTTACATTTTTAACTGTCCGTTAGAATTTGAAGATTTTTCTTTTTCTTTCTTTCTTTCTTTCTTTCTTTCTTTCTTTCTTTTTATTTCTTTCTTTCTCTTTCTTTCTTTCTTTCTTTCTTTCTTTCTTTCTTTTGCAGAAGAATGCAAAGATGCCGAAGAATTGCATCTTGGGGATGCAAGATGGTGTAGCACACTGGCCTGGGAGTGATGTAAGACGTCATTCGTTACGTGAGACGTCGTCATTCGTTGGGAGGACGTTTCACTAATTTTTCGTGTGACTCAGAGCAAGTTATGCAATCTCTCTGGATTTTATATTCATGTGTAAAATGAGGGAGAAGGACTGGGCAATTTCTCAGTTCTAGTTCTTAGTTCTAAATTCTGAGTCCAATTTTGCCTTTGCTATGTTTTTGAATTGTATAACCTTCTGTTTATGGGGGGCTCTATCCTTTCCGTCAGTTCTTGATCCGCTTGGTGAATCAGTCTCATTAATGAAAAACGTCCTAAGCAGATCGCTCACCACACAGAGTGCTTCTGAGCTGAAACTCTGTCATCTGTGTGTTGACATGGGCTATTTGCCCAAATGAGCCCAAATTGGGATGACAAACTTGCTGTCCCTACTCTATTTATTATTCACTGTTTTGGGTCCTCCAGAATTTGATTCTGTCACTAATCTAATGATTGAGAATTGATGACATAATAATACTAAGTCAACATATAGAGATGTTATAGAAATAATGGAAATAATTATATAGCACTTACCAAACTGAAGTGTTTTTTGATAAATGAGATTGGATTTCAGATGTAAAATATGGCAATTACTCTTTGCCCTAGAATGCTGAAAGAAGCCTTTGGATCTACACAGGAAGTAGCTATTCATCAGTTGTGATTAATTTGGGGGAAAAAAACCACATTGCATGTCTCTAAAAAATTAATAAGAATTTTGTTTTTTTGTGCTTATTTTCTACTCTGGGAACACTAACCAGAATCTACAGAAAGTATCTTCTTTTTTTAATTTTTTTAATTAAAAATTTTTTTAATCTTTATTTATTTTTGAAAGAGAGAGAGACAGAGCACAAGTGGGGGGCAGGTGGAGGGAGACAGAGAGAGAGGGAGACACAGAATCCGAAGCAGGCTCCAGGCTCTGAGCTGTCAGCACAGACCCCGACACGGGGCTCAAACTCACAAACTGCGAGATCATGACCTGAGCTAAAGTTGGATGCTTAACTGACTGAGCTACCCAGGGGCCCCTACAGAAAGTATTTTCTGATCTTGAGGTAATTAAATACATAGATATCTTTGCTTCACTTTTCAGGGCAGATTTTACCAGATAAACTTCCTTCATCCGTTTGTGTATGCACTTCCAACTGTGTATACATTAATTCAGTGAAGAAATATTTCAAACACTTGTTATATGCCATGCCACACATGGGCTCAGAAAAGAATTGAGGACGTGATCCCTGTATTTAGAGAGGTCTCAACTTTTGGGGGGGGGGTGGTGATCTGTTAGCAAAGGCTGACGGAGAGACTGTGGTAAGGACCATTAGGAAGTGAGTTCTAGGGGTGCCTGGGAGGCTCAGTTGGTTGAATGTCTGCCTCTTGATTTCAGCTCAGGTCATGATCCCAGGGTCGTGGGATCAAGTCCCATGTGGCCACATGTTGGGCTCTGCACTGAGGGTGGAGCCTGTTTAAGGTTTTCTCTCTCTCTTTCTCCCTCTACCCCTCTGCCCTGCTGTGTGTGCTCGCATGTGCTCTCTCTCTCTCTCTCTCTCTCTCTCATATAATAATAATAAAAAGAAAGTGAGCTCTGGATCCTGGACTTTTCAGGAGCTTTTTCAGGAGCCTTGCTCTTTGGTTAATCCCTCTCTCTGCATTCTTAACCTCTTGGTTTTATCATCCCAATATGCTCTGTGTCTTAAAAATAAACAACTAACCTCTGCTAACTCATCAGTCCCTCCAGGCTTACCCCACTTTCCCATTCTCCATGGAAGAGCGGTTTGCATATGCTACCTGCTCTTTACCTCCCATTCATTCTTCATTGGAGTCTGGTCCACCTTCCCCTCTATGATCCCACTGAAACTGCTCTTGATAAGCTCACAAATGACTTCCAAATTAATCCAATGGATCTTTCCAAATTCTTATCTTACTTGACTCTTAGCAGCATTTGAACCAATTGATATTCCCTCTTGAAATACTCTTCTCCTTTGAAAATCCAGTGTCTGGTTTCCTTCTTCAATGGCCAGTCCCTTCTGTTATCCTCTGATGGTTTCTCTTATGCTGTGCTGCCTTTAATGACTGGTATTCCCCATGACTTGTTCTTGGGCCTTTTCATCTTCTCTTTTCTCTTCTGCTCTGTTCTTTCTTCCCCTTTTCTCTTCTCCCTCTCTTCTCTCCCCTTTTTGGGGTAACCTTGTCCTTATGGTTTAAATGATACCTATATGCTGAAGAGCCCCACATTTATAACTGCAGCCCAGCTCTGTTTTCTGAGCGCCAGATGCCAATACTGAACTGACTAATTGGTACTGTTATTTGAATGTCTCATAGACATTTCAAATGGCATCAGAAAATCCGAGTGCAGATGGCCCTCCACAAATCTGCTCCTGCCACCAGATTCTTCCCGGGGAACTGTATCTCTGTGTACCCAGCTTCTACAGGGCGTCTCTGGTCTATTTCTGCTCTTTGAACTCTGGTATCACATGTCTTACAGGCATTGCAGACTCAACATGCCCCAAACTAGCTTCTTGATTTCCATCTTTTCTGCTATTGTTCTGTTCTCAAGCATCTTCAAAACAAAACATACCGAGGAAGGAAGGATAGAAGGAAAGAAGGAAGGAAGGAAGAAAAGGAGGGAAGGAGGGAGGGAGGGAGGAAGGGAAACTGGAAGAAAGGAAGTGCAAAAATAAATCCAGAGCCTTCTGTTTCTGCTTCATGACCATCCACTGAACCATTAAAGTCAGAACCTGGTGGTGAGTTTTGACTCCTCCCTTTCCTTTATCCCTTATATCAAATTCATGCAAGAAAAAGTAACTTCCACTTCTGGCCATGATGGAGTAACGGGGAGTAGATTCACCCTTTTATCTTACAGGCTAAAAAACTGGGCAAAATATTTGAAATGATTTTCAAGGGATTGGACAGCTGGTTGATTGGACAAGAGGTGGTGCAGGACAATAGTCCCTAGGAGGAGGTAAACAATGTGAGCCCTACAATTGATTTATCAAGCATGTTAATATTTTACCTATTTGTGTGCCCATGGATTGTTTGTCTCCCTCTGCTAGAATATGAACTCCAGGAAGGGCAGGGCATTGGCTGTCTAGCTGAGCACCTAGCCGAATTCCTAACCCATTGTAAGCACTCAATAAACTTTCTGGACGGGATAGATAAATGAGTGAATCCTTGGTAACATCTGCTCCCTCACTAGCCAAGTTCTGTCTATTCTCCTCTTTTTTTTTTTTTTTTAATGTTTATTTACTTTTGAGAGACAGAGAGAGACAGAGCACAAGCAACAGAGGAGCAGAGAGAGATGGAGACACAGAATCCGAAGTAGGCTCCAGGCTCTGAGCTGTCAGCACAGAGCCCCATGTGGGGCTGGAACTCGTGAACTGCGAGATCATGACCTGAGCTGAAGTTGGACGATGCTTAACTGACTGAGCCACCCAAGCACCCCTCTATCTGTTCTACTTTTAAACTACATCTCAAATCCATCCTCTTCTCTCTGGCTCTACTGCTATTACCCTGATCCGCAACACCATCAGCTCTCCCCCGGACAAAGGCTCTACCTTCTCAGGTGGTCTCCTGACTTCTACTCTTGCCTTCCTCCAATCACTTTCTTATTTAAAAAGCAAACGTCAGGGGCACCTGGGTGACTCAGTCGGTTAGTCATCCGACTTCAGCTCAGGTTATGATCTCACAGTTCATGGGTTCGAGCCCCACGTTGCGCTCTGTGCTGACAGCTCAGAGCCTGGAGCCTGCTTCAGATTCTGTGTCTCCCTCTTTCTCTGTCCCTCCCCTGATTGTGCTCTGTCTCTCTCAAAAATAAATAAATAAACATTTTAAAAAATAAATAAAAAACAAACTTCATCCTGTCACTTTATATTAAAACATATAATGATTTCTGCACTTGGAATAATCCGAACTCCTTACAAAGGGGTGGTCAGCTGCCACCTGTCTCTTTGCCCTACTCCTCATACCTCCAGCTGTCCAATTCAGCAGCCCCTTGAATCCGTGAGACACAATTGGAAAACCAGAGACCTAGATGATGGCTGGTGTCCTTTCAGCTCTAGGTGCTATGCTATGATACTTCCTTAGACTTATTTGCCCCAATTTAAGTTACTCATTAAAACATAATTGATAAACATTACCTGTAAGTTTAACAATTCTAAGCACAGTGACAAGTACAAATAGGACGAGAGTAAGTCTCATTGACAATGGGAAAATGAAGGTTGGGCCATAAGAATTTATCAGTGATATTCTGGCACCCTCGACGGAAAGGGACATCTCAGTCTAAATACTCATCTTGGTTTTTCAAGCATAGCTATGATGGAAGACGAATTTCTCAGTCTACCAGGACTTTCTATAACTATCGTGTGACACAATACAAACACCTTTGCTTTGATCTTATATTCTTTGCTTTGTTGTTTGGCTTCTGGGGTGGATTTATCTCAAACACAGTGTCCAGTCTAAATGTATGTTCTTGCTTTTTGGGTCAGTTTTATCTTTCTGAGTAATTTGCCACGTTGTTCTCCAAGTGTACAAATCAGCCTCTTGTGGGTTTAATTAGTGTGAATCGGTTTCCCAACCACCAGACTGTACAGAGTGAATAGATAAAATGCTTTTTGTGGTTCTGCAAATTTAAGGACCTGACTGGACCATGAACATCTCGGCTCCCTTTAATGAAGAAATGATGTCATGGCAGAATAGGGTCACAGTGATATACAGTGTTGACTCATGAAAGTTCGAAGGAGTCCCCAGTCTCAAGCCATGGTCACACAGAAGGAATGGGGAGAAGAGGGAAATAATTGTCATAGTAGCCAGTATAATTGCTGGGACCCATTTCATGTACACAGAGGGACCAATAAGATCACATTTCATCTTTTTTTGAAGATAAGACCTTCCCTACTCTCCACATGCCTAGATAAACAGGAAGTCCTCTCTCTCTCTCTCTCTCTCTCTCTCTCTTTCTCTAAGCTCCCCTCTCTCCCTTATGTGGCCAGTAATCTACAGGGTCTTGTCTGTATCTCTCATCTTAAGCTGGACACAGAACGCAGGTGACCTTTCAGGCTGGAGGAACCACCTTGCTGAGTTCCAAGAACACTTCATTGATGCTGGTTTTATTCCAAAACACAAGCCGTGTCTGGGTCTCTGTTTTGGGTCACTGCTGCGGCACATGGTTACTGTTTGAAGGGTAAAGAGGCTCAACTCCTGTCAGACCCGCCCTTCCCCTGACACAAACAGAGACCCCCCCACCCCTAACACACGTGCAAACTCCCATGCCGAACTGGCCTACTCCCAACATTCTACTTTTAAAATCCACTATTTTCACTGCCAGTTTCCTGGGTGCTAGTGATCTTGACAGGGCTGGCTTGGGACAGGCTCCAGCAACCACTACCACGTGGACCCTGAGTGGCCACTACTCTGAGGTCATTAACTTGTTCCCTCCCAGAGCCAAGAACAGCCTGCTCAGGAGACACATTCTTACTTCCACTTTTAGAGCCGCAGGAAGCAAGTTTCTGGAAGATTTCCAATACCTTTTGTCCCTAATTTCACCCTCAGGCATTCAGAAATGTTGAGATCTAGTTTCATAACACCCCACAACACATTCAACATTTTTGTTTTAATAATTTAAAAAGTAGATCTATGTGCTCCTTGTTTTTGGTTTGGGGGCTGTTTTTGTTTTTGTTTGTTTTTGTTTTTGTTTTTGCTGTGTGTGTATGTGTGTGTTTAATCTTGTTAGCTAAAGTGCTGGACACCCCCCACTCTGGCTACATGTGCTGAAAATATGGTGTGTGTGTGTGTGTGTGTGTGTGTGAGCGTGAATGTACCTGCTTGTGCAGACACACAGGCAGGGAGAGGCTGCTGCAGAGATTCATGCAGGCCCAGGCACCTAGCGGATGGGACTGAGGGCAAGGGGGTTAGGGCATATGTAGGGGTGCCGTCCACAGAGACAGGAAACTCAGCAAGAGAATCTTACTGGGGAGAGAGGCGCGTGAGTCCGTATGGTGTGGTGGTTAAGAATGTGGGTTCTGGAGCCAGACTAAAGAGCAAGGTTCAGACACCTGTCTTGCTAATTAAGTTGTGTGACCTCAGTTGCTTCACATGTAAAAAGGGAATGGTGATGATGATGGTGGTGGTGATGAGGATGATAGAGAGATGAAAGGAGTTAAGCAACATAAAGCATTAGTAAACGCTATAAAGGTGTTACCTGTTGTTATCATTTTTGCCACGTGTGTAAAGATAGAATTTTTTTATCTGACACATTTTCTATCTCTTATGACTGCGTGAATTGAGTATTCCCAAGAGCATAAAGAATTAGAAGCAGAAGAATTGGAAGAACAGGGACTTTTCTCATGCTAATGCCATTGAGATAGCTTTGGCCTTCCGGGGGGGCGTGTGGGTGGCTGGTGGGGGTGAGGTGGGGAGTGTACAATGGCCCAGATTGTGGGGAGGGCGAGAGGGTGAAAGGTCTGCAAAGGGGCAGCCCTCAGAGGGAAGTGGGGTGTGGAGAAGGAGGGAGAAGCCCTGTCTCAGGGAGAAGGTTCACGGAGAAGAGAGAGACTGAAAGAAAATCACATCTTCCCGCAGATCCTCGAGAAACCATCAAGAAAAATGACATTACAGTAAAACCTTGGTTTGTGAGCATAACTTGTTCCAAACATGCTTGTAATCCAAAACACTTGTATATCAAGGTAAATTTCAAGAACCATTGGCTCAGTTATGATCATGTGACATTCGCATCACATACTACTCATATTGCAAGACATGGCTCATTTATCAAGTTAAAATTTATTAGAAATGTTTGCTTGTCTTGTGGAACACTCGCAGAACAAGTTACAATCCAAGGTTTTACTGTATTTTGGAAGGCCTGAGTGAGGTCTGACTTTTGTTTTCTTTTGTTTTTTAAAACAAGCCCCATTATAGTTCAGGTATCCATGTAAAGAATTTTGAGGCTCTAAATTATGAATTATGTCCATCAATTCCCTTTTTTTGTTATGTCTGTCTTCCTTTTTTTTTTTTTTTGTAAGTTTATTTATTTTTGAGAGAGAGAGGGAGAGAGAGAGCAGGGGAGGGGCAGAGGGAGAGAGAGAATCCCAAGCAGACTCCACGCTGTGAGTGTGGAGCCCAGTGGGGGGCTTGAACCCACGTATTGTGAGATCCTGACCTGAGCCAAAATCAAGAGTCTGACGCACAGCTGACTGAGCAACCCAGGCACCCCTACGTATATTTCCCTTCTAAAATTATAGATTAATTTAGTGAGATTCCTGCTACCCCCCCCCCCATTTTGCCACATTTAAAAAATATATAGGGTTTCTGCTTGATTTTGTCTTCTACTAGTTCACCTGTACTGTAAGTCAGTCTACCATTTCGTGTGCACATGTGGACGAGACTCTTGCTGGCAGTCTGACAGTCACGAATCGATGCTGGCTTCTTACACGTTTTGGGTAACAGTTCCTTCAGCACTCTGGAGTAGCTGCTCTCTGGCTCTGATGACTTTTGTTCTGTCAACCTTGTCTAGAACATTCTGGGCATTTAATATGTCCCATTAGCGTACTTCCAAACTGAATTTGGGAGACAGAGTTTCCCTAAAAACTCCATTTAGTCTCTTTTTACTTTCAGCTTCAATCAAATCTTTTGCACCATGATCAAAAGGGCAGGCTTCCAGCCGAACTTCCCTCATCTCTTACCCCTGTGTTTGAAGCTTCCTGGCAGACCTTTCTGCTGCCCAATTTCTGGTTTACACCTGTCCTTCAAACTCTGTTTTCTTATTCCTCTTACTGAGTCAATCTTTACATTAAAGAGAGAGAGAGAGAGAGAGAGAGAGAGACTCCTCCTAAAATAGAGGTGGTTTTTGTTTGTTATTAACAATCAGTTGTTATATAATTCTTTTTAAGAAACATCTTTTTTATTCGTGGCAAATACTTTTTTTGGATTTCTAGTAATGTTTTAGCAATAAACTAGCTTTCTCAATTAATTTCCCTTTATGTGACTCCTTTTAACATCCCTCCCCCTGCTCCGCCCCGGCCCAATGTACTGCTTGTGGGTTGGTTACAGTTCCCTTTTTAGAGTTGGGTAACTGCATGATGGATTTTTAAAGTTTTCTTCCAGAATGTGGAACTAAATTGTGTTGTAACAACTGTTAATGTAGTGATTCCTGTGAAAGCACTCAAAGCCATGACCACGATGGTTCCTTTGTGAATTCTAAGGAGCAATCTTTTGTTTGGTCCCCAGACTGTGCCTCCCCTTGTGTGATAAAATGAGGTCTGCCATTTTTCTGCCTTACTTGATCTTGTGGTTTCTTCACTTTCACTTAACATTTTTAGTTTCATCTCACAGATTTTTGGCTGATAGTAAAGCCCCATAGCAACATAGTCATGACTTAACCATGAAATTCCTGCCTAGAAAAATCCGACTGTACTTTCTTTCTGCAAGAATTTTCCAGGGTTGCTGTTGATTTTGTGCCACATATACAGTGTCTTCTGGGCAACGCGTTCCCTCCTCTTCCATGCTTGTTACTGGGCAGCGCTCGGTGCATTGCTGACCTTCTTTCTCCTAGAAATTGCTTTGGAAAGTCCTCCAACTTTCAGCGGAAAGGGCCGAATCCTCCTTTTCTGTTTCGTGTGTTGTAAAGCAGAAGGTGCTATGTATGTTCGCTTCACTTTCCCCAAGCCCCACTGGGTCAGTTGTCTACCGAGGTGCTTGCATTACTTTATTTTCTTCTTTTTCCCCTCAATGTCAAGCTAAAACTCATGTTTATTCACACTGATCAGAAGTACCCTAATATTTACTTTGCAAAGACCTGGTCGGCTTCTAGTGCTAGAAGCCTCATACCAGTTTGGTTTGAATTCAGCCTGTCCTGCCTTTATAAGTTCTAGTTATCCTAAAGATAACTTTTATTAGGTAATTATCAGGGACGTACCAAGATAGAAGTTTATCTTGCTTTTAAGTAAACATTATCTATGGCTGGTATGGCGGCTCCGTTATCATCAGAGACCCAGGCTCCTACACTTTTGTGTCACTATCCTCAACATGTGGTTTTCACACTGAGGTCTGAGTTGGCTTCTCTAACCTCAGCCATCACACTTACATGTCAGTGACCAGGAATAGAAAAGACAGAAGAATAGGGCAAGCTCCCTTCTCCTTCTTTCTCCTTCTTCTCATTCTTTTGAGAGAGAGAGAGAGAGAAAGAAAGCGAGAGAGAGAGAGAGAGAGAGAGAGAGAGAGAGAGAATCTCAAGCAGGCTCCACACTCAGCACAGAGCCTGACATGGGGCCCGATCTCACAACCCTGAGATCACGATCTGAATTGAAATCAAGAGTTGGATGTTTAACCAACTGAGCCACCCAGGCGCCCCTGGACTCCCTCCTTTTAAAGACATATTCTGAAGTTATGCATACCATTTCCTCTTTTAATCCATTGGCCAAAACTTAGATGGATATGACTCTGTAGCAATGGATGCTAAGAAATATAGTTTTTATTTTAGGCAACCATGTGTCCTGCTAACATTTGGAAGTTCTGTTACTGTGCAAGAAGGGGAGATTAGATAATAGAGCCCGGTTAGAAATCCGTGACATGTACCATAACTCCAAAGAAATTCCCAGCTTCTTCCTTCTATAATGTCCTTTAAGCAACCAAATTTTAGAAATTATTTAATTCAGTTTATTTACCAGGCTTATTGAGATGTAACTGATGTATAATATTGCCTAAGGTTGGGGCGCCTGGGTGGCTCAGTCAGTTGAGCATCTGCCTCTTGATTTCAGCTCAGGTCATGATCCCAGAGTGGTGGGATTGAGCCCCAGGGCGGGCTCTGCTCTGAGCGTGGAGCCTGCTGAAGATTCTCTCTCTCTGTCTCTCTGTCTCTCTTCCTCTGGCTCTTTCCCCTGCTCGTTCTCTCTCTCTTTCAAATTAAAAATATATATATTGTGCAAGCTTAAGGTGTACTGTGTATTGATCTGATACACTTATATGTTGCAAAATGATTACTACCATAGTGTTGGCTAGCACCTCCATCACATCCCAGGACCAGTGTTTTCTTTTTGGGTGTGGTGGGAACATTTGAGATTTACTCTCTCAGCAACTTTAAAGCATAAAATACAGTTCTATTAATTATAATCACCATGGATCCTAAGAACTTACTCATCTTTTAAAAAAAATTTTTTTTTTTACGTGTATTTATTTTTTTAGAGACCGAAGAGAGACAGAGCACAAACAGGGAAGGGGCAGACAGAGAGGGAGACACAGAATCCGAAGCAGTCTCCAGGCTCTGAGCTGTCAGCACAGAGCCTGACGCGGGGCTCGAACTCATGAACTGTGAGATCATGACCTGAGCCGAAGTCGGACACTTAACCGACTGTGCCCCAGAACTTACTCATCTTATAACTGGAAGTTTCTACCCTCTCCATTTCCCCCACTCCCCACTCCACCTCTGGTTAAAAACCACTCTACTTCTGTTTCTATGAGTTTGGCGTTTTTAGATTCCACATATAAATGATCTGTTACAGTATTTGTCTTTTTCTGTCTGATTTATTTCACTTATCTTTATGTCCTTAAGGTCCATCCATGTTGTTGCAAATGGCAGGATTTCCTTCTTTCTCATGGTTGAATGATACTCTTATCTCTGTCTATCTATCATCTACCTATCAGTCATCTCATTTCTTCTTTATGCATTCATCTTTGACAGACACTTATGTTGTTTCCATGTCTTGGCTGTTGTGAGTAATGATGCAGTGACCATAGGAAGGCAGATACTCCTCAAGGTCCTGTCTTTATCTCCTTTGGATATATACCCAGAAGCGGGATTGCTGGTTCGGAACTACTTGCTTGTAAGTCTTGCCTTTGGGAACATAATTCTTTTAGTGAGGAACTTACCTGTTTTCCCACTGGCTCTCTCCCACCCTCCACAGCACCGTGAGTCGTGCCACCTTTGTTCAGACATGGAAGGTAACACTTTTCTAGTAAACTGGAGGTTCATGAATCTGAGAAAAGATTCTACTTTTGATGGTGTCAAAGGTTAACATCCCTCTGCTAAATATTTTATTTCATTTCATGTTAATGCATACATTTCTAATTTTTGTATCTCCAATTCACTTCTGTTTACCACAGCGGTCTCCTAACTCCTCCGTTCACGGTTGGGGAGGGCTTGCTCGTTCTTTTGCCTTTCCCTCCCATTTGCTCCTGGCAGATCTTCGTGCTTACCTTCATTTCACATACGGACATTTCTTTTTTCTGATATTTGCATGCCTTGCTTTTCACCAAGTTTGTTAACATCTTTCCTGGTGTCTACCTTCTTCTGGGTGGAGTGTCTCTTTCTGTGGATTTTGGCATCAGTTTGCACCTCTTTCTACTTTCTATGGAAGTAACTACAGAGCAGAAAATGTCAGGTAAAAGTTTACATGGTATCTAAAAGAGCAGTGAGCTATCTTAGACCAGCTACACATATTCAAGAACCATTGTGATTTTAAGCCCTGATTGCCTCCCTTAGCAAAATATGTTTTGATTCCATGTAGTGCTGTTCTGCTCTTCTGTTATAAATGAAAACATGATCTGGCAACTCTATACTATTTTGATGCGTATGCTCAAAATCCCCCCAACTTGGTGAATTTCAAAGTTATATGAAACTTAAGCCAACAAGAATATTAACCTTAATTTTAACCATGTGTCTTAGAATAAGAAATTAAAAAGAAATTTCCACGATGACTAAGTCGGTAATAAATATTGCAAAATTTATTCTGCAGGATGCTTCGTATACTTCATTAATTCCTCTTGTCTGGTGCCACCGCCATGCCCTGGGTTCCGGCTTTTCATTCCGTCCCTCTCCGTCACTCCTTGTATCCAGTCATTTGAAAGCATCTTTCCTTCCTCTGCAGAGTCTCTTGGATCTGTACCCAGGTCTCAGTTTCAGTGCCACCTCTCAGAGCCAAGTCCCTATCAAGTCCCATATAAATTACTACAGCCGTCTCTTCACTGGTCTCTTCCCTTTCAATTTATCCTACAGACTGTTGCCAGATTCATCATTGCTTTCATCATCTCCCCCCTGATTAAGACCCTACGCTATTGCCTTATTTCTGATTATTTCAAGTCTGGACTCCTTAGCTTGTTAACAATGAATCTTGCTCAATAAATCATATTTTTCCATTTTCTCCCACAGAGCAACCCACTACACATGCCCTACTTCAGCAAGCTGCTTTTCTTCATGTCCTCGTCTCTATTTTACCCACATGTCTCCACCTTCAGGTCTTTGCCTATGCTCTACCCTCCCTGGAGAGCCTCTTCTCACCTCCACATGATGTCTTTCCTTCAATATCCCAAAGACTGCCCACCACCACTCCATTCTACGGTGACCTGTCCTTTATATGTAATATTTCTGATTATGCTCTGTATTTATCCAATTGCTTCAAACGAATTGAAGATTGCTTTAAGGTTGTTCTATATTTGTTTTACTTACATACCTCATCTCTCCTCAACTGGTCTGTTTTATTTGTTTTCTCTTCCTACATGGTCTAGCTGGATGCAATTTGGTATTTAATGTGATTAGATCAACAAATTCAGACATAGAAGACTCAACACATTTATTTCACATGTTTTGCTGTAATGCCCTCCTACTTGTTCTTGGAGTGGGTTTAAGGTTTAAATCTTTTCATTTCAGTCACAAAATATGACAATTGTTCTTAAATATACCTTCGTTTCTTATCTTTATGGACTTGTAATTTCCATACGTAAGTGAAACAATTATGACATGCAGATCACAGACTAAGCCCAAGGGGAATGATATTAAATGAAAGGAACATAGAAAGTAAAAATGTCCTTACTGAGATCTACTCTCATGAGATTTGAATATTTTCAAATATACTCCTTTCGAAGCTACAAAGGGTAGCTATCTGTTGGAATTTGTTCTCACCCTGGCTGAGCTATTTAGAATTGATTCATGCAGTCTGTTTCCCATGATATTGGATAAAATATCATCTATCTTAAAGATCTATGATAAAATATTGTGTATAACCAAACAAAAATAGTTAGGGTAGGTCTAAGACAAGCTAAAAGGGAGAAACTACATAAAGATGAGTTACCTTAAAATTGTGGCTCTCAAAATCTATTTGTCTTAGCAAGAAACTAGGCCTTGAAATTCAGAGACTCAAGTTAGCTGTTGAAGACTGTAAGTTTGGGCTGATTTGATGGCTGGCGTTGAGCCTCAAATATGGTCCTCCCAAGAACGAATGCTAAAAACGTGAAGTCACATGCTGCAGGGGTTAGCTTTGTTTTGGCAGAGTTTCATGTTCCTCTGCTCTGATAGGGCCAAGAAGCACACTACCTTTTGGTCTCCCTTGTCTGCTGAGGATGATGATTTGTCAGCCCTGTGAACCCCAAGTGCCTAAAAGGTGATAGCCAAAGTCATTCATGTGATAGACAACTAAGTCATGGTGCTCTCTGCAGAACATAAAAATGTGGAGCAGGGACTGGGTAGATGCTTGCCAATCCTGAATCATCTTCCTAGGCAGGCCTAGCCTTCCTCGCAGTTAAGTCAGAGCAGTATGATTAGTTCTGGTCAATGGAATTTGGGTAAAAGTGATGTCTTCCATTCCCGGGCCTGGCCTCCAACACCTGAGGAGATCTTGGCTTGCTCATTCTCTTTGCATGCTGGCTGGTCAGATGAAGAAAACCCAGTAGAAGATTTGAAGGTAGAGTATGGTAGAGCCACAAGATAGAAGAGACCTGGGGCCTGGAGTAATTGTCTAGATTGCTGCCCACATAACACCTTTATTAAGCAGTGAAATGAATGCAAAATCTACTTTGATTGATTTAAGCCCCTGAGGTTTTAGTGTTGTTTGTTAATATTATTAGCTTGACTAAATAATGATGTCTTTAATCATCTCAAGATTTAGAACAATTATACTTAAAAAAAATTCCTGTTTAAGAAAAAATTCTTTTTAAAAAAATTTTATTTAAAAAATTATTTTTATTTATTTTGAGAGTGAGAGAGTGAGGGAAAAGCCGAAGGGGGAGAGAGAGAGAATCCCAGCCAGGCTCTGCACTGTCAGCACAGAGCCCAATGTGGGACTTGAACTCACAAACCCATGACCTGAGCCAAAATCAAGAGTCGGAGGCTTAACTGACTGAGCCACCCAGGTGCCCCTGTTTAAGAAAAAAAATATTTTTTTTCTTTAAAGTTTTTCAGGTAATTAAAAAAATTTTTAATGTTTTTTTATTTTTGAGAGGAAGAGGGGGCGGGGAGAGAGAGAATGAGACAGAGGATCTGAAGAGAGCTCTGTGCTGACAGCAGAGAGCCTGATGAGGGGCTCAAAGTCACAAATCATGAGATCATGACCTGAGCCAAAGTTGGATGTAACTGACTGAGCCACCCAGATGCCCCAAGAAAAAATTTTTAAATTTTTAAAAATGTTTTTATTTACTTTTGAGAGACAGAGAAAGACAGAGTGTGTGTATGGGTGGGGGGGGGGCGTTGCAGAGAGAGAGAGGGAGACAGAATATGAGGCAGGCTCCAGACTCTGAGCTGTCAGCACAGAGCCCGACATGGGGCTTGAACTCAAGGACCGTGAGATCATGACCAGATCTGAAGTTGGATGCTTAACCAACTGAGCCACCTAGGCACCCCTCCAAGAAAAAATTCTTAGAGCTACCAAATTTAATCCAGTTTAACAAATAGTTGATGAATAACTACCTATGTGCAAATAACAATAATAATAATACTGAGATGTATATAGCATACTGGGAATAAATGCTGGACAGGGCAGAATATTTTGCTGGGGAAGGCAGATAAAAATATACAAGTGAATAAACAATATGTTTATGAGTGCTAGGAAGAAAATAAAGCACAATAGCAAACTGAAAGAGAGTGGGTGGAGCCTTGCTTTGAGAAGGTGACACTTGAGACTTGGATAGAGAGAAGGCACCAGTCATGTGGCTATCCAGGGAAGAGCTATCTGCACAGAAGGCATAGCTTGTGCAAAATCCCTGAGGCAGGAACACACTTGGTGTGTTCGAGGCAATGATTAGTGTGATGGAGGCTTAGTGAGCAAGGAAGGGGTCATGGTGCCAGGTCATGCGTGGCCTTTTGCCTTGGGTTAAAGGTTTATACTTTATTCCAAGAACATCAGTGGGGTTTTAACATTAATGGGCCTGACTTGTGTGTTTTTTGTTTCTGGTTTTTTTTTAAATCACTGGCTGCAGTTTGGAGAATGGATTCTAGAGAAAAAACAGGGATGCCTCTCAGGCCATGAAGCAGGAGCCCCAGTGAGATATGATGGTAGTTTAAACTAGGATAGAATTGGATGTATTTGGGATTGAGATGAAAGGATGACTTTTCAGATGGATTGAACACGAGGAGGCTGGGAAAAGAGAAATGAAGATTTATTAGAGAATTCAACAAATATTGATTTAACACCAGCTATGTGCCAGGTGCTCTTCTAGGCTCTGGGGACAGAGTAGTGCACAAAATAGATCAAGTCCCTGCTCTCCCAGATCTTACACTCTAGTGGAGAGAAACAGATAGTAATAAACCACATATTTATTTAGGTGGGGATAGTGAAGAAAAGCAAAGCATTGTGAAGGGATAAAGAGGGACTTGGATGGCTAGTTTTAGATAAGATAATCAGGGAGTTTTCTTTGATGGGATGACATTTGAGCAAAGAAGTGAGGAAGTAAGCCACGCAGATATCTGAGGCAAGGGTGCCCCAGGAAGAGAAAACAGTGAGTGTAGAGGCCGTGGGGTGGAACTCACAAACCATGTGAGGGGCATGCTGGAGGGGCAGCTCTTAGGCACTGTGGTGGGAGGGGTGTGGACAGGGAGGAAGTGGGAGGAGATGAGGTCATGGAGAAGTCGGTGGGTGGGCAAATCATAGGCTAAGATCAGGGCTTTGACACGATGATTTTGAGGCGGAAAGCCATCGGAGAATTTTGAATAGAGGAAGAGAAGTAGGAAGACCAGCTAGAAGGCAATAGCCTTAGCAAGATATGGTGGTTTTATTTTAGCCACTGATTGGATGTTGGTGCCATTATTGAGAAGGAGAAGACAGAGGAAGAAATATGGGAGGGGAAATCAAAGTGCTGTTGAGGATGGGTTAACTTTGAAATGCCTCTCAGACATAAAATTAGAGATATCAAGTAAATAGGTGGATATTGAGTCCAGAACTCAGGAGAAGGGTCAGGATCTGAGATAGAAATTTGGAGCTGTCAGCCTCGGCATGGTGTCTGGTGTCTCGGGACTAGAGGCACTCACCCAGTTGGAGAAAAGAGCCGAGGTGTGGCCCTGGGGCTCTCCTCCTTGTAGAAAGTAGCAGATGGGAAGGAGATTGAGAAGGAGTGGCCTGTGAGGTTGGATGAGAATCAGAAGAGTTTAGTGTTACAGAAGCCGAGATAAGAAAATGTTTCAAATTAGAGAATTTAACCGTGTCAGATGCTGCCAAGAGTCGAGGAGGAAGACCGAAATGTGGCCCTTGGATTTGACCATGTGACATCACTGGTGACTTAGCCAGGTAGGAATGAGCTCAGGAGATGAGGTGGACACGGGATAATGAACAACTCTTAAGACAAATTTTGCAGGAAGGAAAACATAGAAAGGTGAGAGTAACTGGAGGGAAATGCAATTTCTATGGGTCAAGATCTGATTTTTCCTCTGATCTCTCAAAGGTGCTAGGAGAAGGCATCACCTAGACTAATTTGTACCGGACTGATGGCTTCATGTGCTATTTCTTTTGTGTAATTTGCATTTTAAAAGGAGGAACTTTACATTTCATGCAGTAGATAGTCTGATATATGTTGGGTAGCTAGAAAGAATATTCTAGCTACGACTAGCTCTGGACTGTGTGTGTGTGTGTGTGTGCGCGTGTACATGCATTGTCTTCAAATCTGGTGAGCTGGAAATCTTCCTGACAATCTGTTAGGCATCAGGGATTTTTATCTCCAGATGGATGCTCCATTTTTCTTTTTGATAACCCTTTACTAATGAAGAGCCAGGGATGGGAGTTCCATTTACAAATGGTGAATCATTAGAAACAGATTTGTAGGTGGAGAAGGCTCTCCCAGCAGCAGAGCCTCACTTCTGAGGCATGCCGTCAGTTCCCTGCACAAATGGGCCCTGGGAGCAGATCTATGGGAGGGGAGACAACTCTTTACACATGTGCCCTCCCACACCGCTGCTCCAACCACAAGCCTTCATCAGAAAGCCCGAGGCCAAAAGGACAAGCGCTCCATTTAGGGATCACCTTCCAAGTCTCTGCCCCACCTCTCCTCTCTCCCTCCTTCCTTTGCAGCGCTCTGGGAGGCTGAACATTTCCTTGCACGGCACCGTGCAGCGGTGAAGCAGTGGCCTCCTCTTTCAGCTCCCTTGGCCCGCCTCTGAGCTTCTTTTCATCTTGGCCTTTATGGAGAGAGTGTGCTGCCCTTCCTTCTCTGCCCAGTCTGTAAGTGGATGTGCCCCTGCTCTGAGAAGGGGTATTTTTCTGTAACTCGGAGAGTGGAGATACCTCTAGGACCCCCGGTGGAAGGCAAGCCGGGCCAGTGGACTTTCACCAGGAAAGAAGAGTCACATTCTAGAATTGACCATTAGAGTCCTTCCCAAGTCCTAGCCCCTCATTCCTGTGACATTTTGACGAATTGTTTCAGTCTGCTCAGCCTTCTCCTTCTAAACGCCCATGACCCGGTCCTCCTTCCTTGTCACTTTCCATCTGACCTCCAGAGGGTGGTTCTAGAACTTCAGCCATTCATGTACCTCCTTTGTGATTTTTTTGGCCATATGTATGTGCCACCGATGCTATTATTTACCTAAAAGTTTTCTTTAAATCAACTCATCATTTTATTTAAATATTTTTTGTTACTACATAGGTAGAAATTCAGGGTAAATAAAAAATAAATGCAAATGAAACACCAAATCTATGTTATCAAATTCTAGTTGTATGCTTATTTACTAAGGGCTATGAGCTTGCTTTGTCTTTTTCCCTGGAAGGGAGATTATCAAATATTAGAGCTATTAGAGACATAACAGCACCAAGCTGAGACTTTCTCCTTGACACAGTCTGACATATTGAAAGAGAAATGCTGTTTGCACAGCACTGCGAATGTACTAGAAGCCACCAAACTGTACATATTAAAATGGTTAAAATATTAGACACTTCTCTAAAGAAGACATCCAGATGGCCAACAGGCACATGAAAAGATGCTCATCACTCCTCATCAGGGAAATACAAATCAAAACCACACTGAGATACCACCTCACGCCAGAGTGGCTAAAATGAACAAATCAGGAGACTATAGATGCTGGAGAGGATGTGGAGAAACGGGAACCCTCTTGCATTGTTGGTGGGGATGCAAACTGGTGCAGCCGCTCTGGAAAACAGTGTGGAGGTTCCTCAAAAAATTAAAAATAGATCTACCCTATGACCCAGCAATAGCACTGCTAGGAATTTACCCAAGGGATACAGGGGTGCTGATGCATAGGGGCACTTGTACCCCAATGTTTATAGCAGCACTTTCAACAATAGCCAAATTATGGAAAAAGCCTAAATGTCCATCAACTGATGAATGGATAAGAAGTTGTTTATATATACAATGGAATACTACTAGGCAATGAGAAAGAATGAAATCTGGCCTTTTGTAGCAACGTGGATGGAACTGGAGAGTGTGATGCTAAGTGAAATAAGTCATACAGAGAAAGATACCATATGTTTTCACTCTTATGTGGATCCTGAGAAACTTAACAGAAGACCATGGGGGAGGGGAAGGGGGAAAAAAAAAGAGAGGGAGAGAGCCAAACCATAAGAGACTCTTAAAAACTGAGAATAAACTGAGGGTTGATGGGGAGTGGGGCGGGGGGGTGGGAGGGAGGGGAGGGTGGGTGATGGGTATTGAGGAGGGCACCTGTTGGGAGCAGCACTGGGTGTTGTATGGAAACCAATTTGACAATAAATTTCATATTAAAAACAACAAAATAAAATGGTTAAAATAGTCTATGTCAGGTGAATTTTACCTCAACTGAGAAAACAGAAGAGAAATAGAATAATTTTAATTCAGTGATATAATATCTTATTATAGTACCGCTTAAAATCGTTTGTCCCTCATTTTGGTGAAACACTGCACCAGGAAAGCCGTAATGCTGAGAGCCTCATGGTTCAGTCTCAGAGTAGTTCTGCTGTCTGAGGAGCACAGCTTGGGAGTCTGAAGTCTAAAGCAGTTTTAAAATAAGCCAGTACCTTCACTTGAATTTCTTGAATAATGGAAAGTAACACATAGACAAATACTCTTTTATTTATTTATTTATTTCCTTTCCACTTCTGAAAACTATAGTATGTTTGAACTTGAATAATTTACTTTTCGGAACTTAAATTTCTTTATCTGTGAAATAGAGATAATGCTATCCATCTTACAGTGTTGCTGTGAAGAGAACCTGGGAAATTCATGGAAGAGCCTAGAAAAGTCCCTGGGACAAATCTTCATTCTTTTCCCTACTCCCAACTCAGTTGAAGAATAGTAGGGAGGCAAATTTATATGGATGCTCTATGAGTGATTTGATACTGATGTGTTGATGATTTGCTAGAAATCCTTATAATCCAAACCTGGAGTAATGTAGAGAGTCTGGAAAATAGTCACTATTAAGTATTTAGCCAGTGCCAAAAAAAAAAAAAAAATCAGACTATTCTAATTTCATTTTCAGAACCATTGATTGTTGAAATATATCTCATCATTTGCATTAAGAAGTATTAAATCACTATTTGTATCCCTGTTGAGTTTCTATAGAATTCTCTTCTAGTACAGTTTTATATGTTGGGACTTCGCCAACCTGGTTTAATTAATTAATCTTCAAATCAATCCAAAGCATATTAAGAACATTTATGGGATTTCCTTATGAAATATCATCACTTCTGGTTCACCCGCATTTTGCTGTTTTTGGTCATCGTTATTTGTATTGTTGCGTTTGGCAGGAATCCTGGAAATACAATTTACTTTATGCTAAAACCATGTCTAAGGAAAGACTGTGAGTCCACTGTGGAGTGAAATATGCCTACACTCCCTGCATTGTGTTCTCGGTCTTGGCCATACATCAAACTAGCAATGATGTATTCTTTCAAACTTTAGAACTTGAGTGTGGGAGGTAGGGAACTTTCAGATGCCACAAAACACACTCTAAAAAGCATTTCAGAACCAATCTTCTCTAGGAAGAGAAAGACAATTAAATTCTCCAATCTTTTTAACCAAATAAATAAATAAATACGGTAAAAAAAAAAAAAGGCACTAGCATGGGAAAAAAAGGAGGGAGTACTGTTGATATAGGCTTCTCATGGCATTTGAAAAGATGAGCAAGGTCTCATTTTGTATGCTGGAGGCATAGTTTGGCTCGTGGAGTAACTAAAGCCATATGAAGTGTTTTGTGATGGGTGTTGCAGTTCATTAAATATTCACTTACAAGGAGGATCTTTTAACACTGTAATTCTTAAGGTAGGCATTTTCCTCCTCAAAGTCCAGAAGGCTGCAGGCTCTAGAATGAGAATCAGATGCCAGGCAAATTAAAGAGAGCTGGAGTTTCCTCTTGCAGGTTCTTTGTGTTTTTGGTGGGTGAAATTACTTGGGGAGCATCCTGTGTAAATCCTTCACTCTCAGTGCTCGTCCCAATAAGTGCCCTCCTCAATGCCCATCACCCATTTTCCCCTTCCCCCTGCCTCCTTCCCCATCAACCCTCAGTTTGTTCTCTGTATTTAAGAGTCTGGGTGTTGTATGTAAGTGATGAATCATGGGAATCTACTCCCGAAGCCAAGAGTACACTGTATACGCTGTATGTTAGCTAACTTGACAATAAATTATATTTAAACCCTTAAAAAAAAAAAAAAGAATGCTTATCTAATTAATCAATGTCAAAAGAGCAAAAATTATGTGAAAAATTGTTCGTAAAACATTTTGTAATTTTGATTAAATGAAAGTAAGAGAATAAATTTTTTTAAGTAAAATAAAATCCTTCACCCCCATGCACTGAGCATAGCCCTTCACATCTTTTTTGAAAAGAACCATCTAAACATCTAAATCTTAAAAATTAAGGTGTGGTTGGGGCGACTGGGTGGTTCAGTCAGTTAAGTGTCTGACTTCAGCTCAGGTCATGATCTCACGGCTGGTGAGTTCGAGCCCCGCGTCGGGCTCTGTGCTGACAGCTCGGAGCCTGGAGCCTGCTTCGGATTCTGTGTCTCCCTGTCTCTCTGCCCCTAACCCACTCGCATTCTGTCTCTGTCTCTCTCAAAAATAAATATTAAAAAAAATTAAAAAAAGATTAAGGTGTGGATATATACATATTTAGGGCTGATAGTAAATGTCCCTCTTGACTCACCATGGTTTTCTTTTTAATTTATTTTGAGAGAGAGAGAGAGAGAGAGAGAGACAGAGTACGGGTGGAGGAGGGGCAGAGGGAAGGAGAGAGAGAGAATCCCAAGTGGGCTCTGTGCTGTCAGCACAGAGCCTGATGCAGGGCTTGAACCCATGAACCGT
This sequence comes from Panthera tigris, assembly GCF_018350195.1. Lineage (NCBI taxonomy): Eukaryota > Metazoa > Chordata > Mammalia > Carnivora > Felidae > Panthera > Panthera tigris. Next base: position 44,895,156 of record NC_056671.1, read on the forward strand.
GAGATCACGACCTGAGCAGAAACCAAGAGTGAGATGCTTAACTGTCTGAGCCACCCAGGTGCCCCTGATTCACCTTTATTGATCAATACGCCAGGTTTGGTCTACATGCACACACAGTCCAACTGTGCTTGACTTTGTCACCAGTTACCTAAACTGACTATACCTTTGGGAAATTTGAGCTTTTCAGAGAGGCCTGGCTAAGGATTGCGGTTCTCTGGACTAATACCAGCTATAGGAAGCCAAGAGGATTTTTTCTGAATGCAGTTAATTAATTCTGAAACGACTTCTCACAGAGTTCCCTGACGTCCAGTGGAATTGGACAGCTCTGAGTTTTAATCTCTTGTGAGTGTTGTGAAATCATCGTGTTATATAAGCAAGCAATCATCTCGCCAGGTTTGGGGCTCACCTTGTTGACAGGTCTGAGACAGTAGCTCAGTGTGAGTGCTGGGGCAGGGCTCCCCACCCCCACAGGGTGCAAGATCACATTCTTTTAGACAAACACTACTCACTTTCTTTCGGTGCAAAAAGTCTGTGTGTAATTAAGCAGATTCGAGGCTCTTGGCGGTGTAGTAAAGCGGAACAAAGCACTATCCATGATGGGTGAGACAGGTGTGGGCTTCCTCCTCCTTTGGGCATCGCTGCTCCTCATGAGAGTGTCCCTCTGAGAGAAGACAAGCACAACAGAAAAGTCAGGGGCCAGGCCCTAATCCCTACTTTTACAGCCAGAGGCTCAGTGTTGAGTCTCAGCAATTCCTGTGCACCACTCTTCCCCCATTCGATCCCAACAAGTCTGGGTAAGCTGTCAATCCTCTCAGGAAGCCCTCCCAGGAAGAACCTAGGTTTATTTGCCTTTGGTGCAACCTTGTGGTCCTTTTCTGTCTTCTTGCGACTTTCGATTACTTTCTCTTCATCCTCAGGCATTTTTTGTTCTTAGGTCCTTTTGCGTCCTCTCCTCTAAAACAGACTTTTTGGCAAAGGCTCTGATAAACACATTTGCACTGAGGTGTAAATGGCTGATAAAAGGTGTGTTTCTTCTCCCAGGAGTATTTGCATTGGAGCAAAGACATAAATTTTGAAGGGTGGAATTTCAGATCTGCAAGCCAGGTGGAAGAGGGCTTTAGGAGTGAGGAATCTTCCTGCGGCCACCCTAGGCCTGCTCCTGAAGACAGCCCTGCTCCAAGGTAGCCAGCAGCTGGTGATGGGAGGCCCAGGCTGCTGGCCGTGGGAGGGACTGGTCCCATCGCTGAGACTCTGGCCTTGCTCCATGATTGGAGTTTGAAGTCGTGGGGCCCTGTCTGCAAATCTTGAGCAACAGCCTTGCTTATCCCAGAGGAATGTTTGGAAACACTAATAATATTACATTGGTGGTAAGTGTTTCACCATCTTACTGTTCTCTTCAGCTGATGCCATAGACACCTCTCAGTTTTAAGGATTCTTGCTTGAACTTGCCTTTTTGTGAAATATCCAAAGTTCCCACGTAGAGGTTCGCTCCTGCTGATAGAAACCGGTTAGTTTCATCATTCCTCAGCTTGTCTAAATCAAAAGTGTTTTTGATATTCACATGCTGACCTTTGGGCAAATGAAAAATCGTTACATTGCAGGGAAATTCCTCCAGGCTTGGAGCATATGCTGATGAGCGCATGGCTGCAGAATGGGATCCCTGGGGCTGATGTCAAGACAGGGAACACCAGCCCGGGGCACAGTCCTGCCCCTCCCCCGGAGTTCTCCTAATAGACTCGTGAGCCAGTCTGTTCCCTTGTGCTTGACCTGAGATTGCTCTCAGAACACCCCCTGGCCCATTTTTAAAAATCATTCAGCTCCATGTAACTAAAAGCAAGGAATACTGGTTAACATTTTTTTCCCCTTAAAAAACAATTCATAGGTTTGAGAGACTAGTTTTAGCTTCTGTTTTGTCCCAGTGAGTTGAAATTTCACTGTGCATTTCCCCTCCTTGATGCTTAGGAATAAATCAGAACTATGCCTTTTGTCTTTACAGCCCAAGTTCCTTAAGGACAGTGGCTGAATCTTACGTACCTTTTCTTCCCTCCAGGGCCCTATGTAGAGTAAATGCCTATCAAAACTTGTGAGGTGGAAAATGAATAAAGATACTTATTCCTCACCCTACTTTTGGGAGTAAACATCCTTCATTTCCTCGCTGTTTTGTCTATAGCACTCTAAACATCCTATATGGCCATCATAATACTGTTTATGCTACAACACAGGTGAGCCTCAGAAACTTACAAACTGATGCTCACTGAAAGCAGCCAGTCCTAGAAGACCACATATTGGATAATTCCATTTGTATGAAATGTCCAGAACAGGAAAATCTATAGAGACAGAAAATAGATTAGCTGTTACACAGGGCTGAGACGGGAGGGGAAGGGGTGTCGTGATTGGAAGTTTCCTTTTGGGGTGATGAAAAATGTTCTAACATTGATATTACGATGATGATTCATTAAGTCTATAAATATACACTGGGTGGTACACTTTAATGTTATGGTATGTAAGTTACATGCCAATAAAGGTTTTGGAAAGGAAGAGACTATGGTTTTGGGTGAAATGGAGAGAAAAGGAGAGATCTTGACTTGGGCTCTACCTTTTTACAGGTGAGGAAAAAAGAAAGAGCAGATCTTAGAATTTTACAGACACAGAAAGTATTTTTGTGTGGAGGTGAAAATGAAGACAAAATAATCCTTTTTGGGAATAAAAAGGGAACTGAGGCAAGCAGGCAAGGAACTTGTGGTGGACACACCCTAAGGTGATCCTTAATGACCTGACTTGTAGAATTCTCTTCTCCGGAATGTGGGTGACACCTGTGACCTTCCTCTAACCAGTAGAATATGGTAAAGGTGATAGCACACCATTATGTTCCGTTCTCTAAGACTCCACGTTCGCAGACCAGGGTGAGAGGCGCTCCTGCCAGCCTTGAAGAAGCAAGCTGCTGGGACATGGGCTTCCCGTGTAGAAAGCCGCAAAGCGGGGAACCGCAGGGAGAGCCTCTAACCAGGAAGAAACCAGGAGCCCTCTGTCCCGTCTCCATGATGACCTGAATTCCCCCCACAACCACCTGAGCTCCGAAGAAGACCCTGAGATCCAGAAGGGACACAGCTCTGCTAACAGCTTGGCTGCAGCCTAGCGGGATCCTGAGCACAGGACCCAGAAACTGTGAGATAATAAACATGTGTTGTTTCAAGCTACTAAATTTGGTGTAATTTTTTTGTTTTTGTTTTTGTTTTGTTTTGTTTTACAGCAATGAAAAATTAATGCAAAGCTGTGGCAGAAAGAAAAGTGATTTTCAGAATCAGTTTAGTAGAAGGGCTTCTGGAAAAGAAAACTCAGGGTAATATCAAACCTGGGTTAGGAAGGGGGTCTTGCTGTTGACATGTGCAGAAGGCAGTTAAGGTGACCAAAGATCAAATGAATCAGAAAATATGGGCTCCCGTCCACTTAGATTCATGTTGGACATTCACATCTCACAGATGAGTGGAGATGCCTGGAAAAGCAGAAGAATATTAAATATTGACTATCATTTTACTAGTGATAACAATGACAAAAATATATGCGTGTGTGTGTGTGTATGCATGTGTGCATACCAGGCACTGGGCTAAGCCCTTTTATGCATATTTAATTTTTTTTTTTTTTTGAGAGAGCGTGAGATGGGGAGGGGTAGAGGCAGAGGGAGAGAGAGAATCTTAAGCAGACTCCATGCTCAGTGCAGAGCCCAATGTGGGGCTCGATCTCATGATGAAGAGATCATGACCTGAGCCAAAATCAAGAGTCGAACGCTTAACCGACTAAGCCACCCAGGTGCCCATGAGCCACCCAGGTGCCCCAATTATTTCATTTTTAAAGATACAACGTAGGAGAGGTTCTAGTGCTGAATTTGGAACACCAGTTCCAAGTCTGGCTCTGTCAACTTACCAACCACATGACCTTCAGCAAGTCACTGAACACTCTTTCCCCTCAATCTACACATTTGTAAAACAAGCTTAGTAAGACTATCTACCTCACAGAGTTGGTATGAGGACTAAATGAAATAATCCACACGCAGCTCCTAGTAACTGTGCCTGGCACATGGTAAGTGCTCAATAACCACTAACTGTTATTGCTGTTACTGCCGCTGTTCAGTATTGTTATATCACATGGTGATTATGTGTACCCCCTCTGCCACTTATCCATTGGGTGACCTTGGGCAAGTGACTTTCTTACCTTCTGTTCCTCTTTTGTGAAATGGGGAAAGGAACAATAGCTTCTTTGTAGGGTTTTGTGGACGATGCTGTGTGCAGAGGTCTGACTGAGGAGATGGTCTTTGTTCCATCCTATCAGGGTAGACGTGCCTGATGCTTCTTGGTGCCAAATAGAACATTATAATCTCTTTCTTTCTTTTTTTTTTTTTTTTAATTTCTTTAATGTTTATTTATTTATGTGTGTGTGTGTGAGAGAGAGAGAGAGAGAGACAGAGCGTGAGCAGGGGAGGGGCAGAGAGAGAGAGGGAGACACAGAATCCGAAGCAGGATCCAGGCTCTGAGCTGTCAGCACGGAGCCCAACACGGGGCTTGAACCCACTAACTGTGAGATCATGACCTGAGCCAAAGTCAGACAGCCGACTGAGCCACCCAGGTGCTCCTATAATCTCTTTACTCAGTAGTTTTGTCTGCAAGCTTGGGAAAAGGCACCTAGCATGGCAATCAACATGTGTTAACTTTCAGTGAGTGTCAGTTACTGTTCATGATTGCGTATAATCCTCACAACCACTCTATCAAATTGGGTTCTTTATTATACCCATTTTACATATCTAAAACTTAGGCTTCAAGAAGGCAACTTGCCTAATGCGAAGCAGGGTCAGAAATGAAAGGCAGACTTACCTGACTCCCAAAGTAAAAAAATTTCCGGAAAGCATGTGTTACACAGATAACAGAGGACAAAGACCCTTAATAGGGCCAAGACCAAAATCATACTTTGCAATGGAGTTGGGGGAAAATGAGGTAGAAAAGGACAAGGGAGAAAAGAAAACACAGGCTAAATGAAACTTCTGGTAAACAAGCCAATGACATCAAGATACATTTAAGTCCACTTGCATATTTTACAAATAGATGTGATTTTTACAGCAACACAGTGACACTGGGTTAGAAGTTCTCATTTCCTGGCTCAGGGGTGGAATGTGTGGACAACCCAAGTGAGCGCTTCCACGTCTGACTTCTGTGGGCCGTCATCCGAGACAGACACGATTACAAAATCCCAGTCTGGCTGGGGTTGGTTGGGAGGCAGGAATCCATTGGGCTCTTTCTCCAGCTAAGAGAGGGAAGACTTCAGGCAAATGGGAGGAAGCTGTTCCAGGGCCACACACTCTGACTTCGGGCCAGCTCGTATCCTGGCTTCACTCTTTCAGAATCCCAAGGCCTCCCTTGACAGTACTTTTTACCACCCAAGTATTAGAGTTGCCTGGAATAGACCTTCGGGGCAGCCTCAGAGGCTGCAAGATGAATATCGTTTTGCTTGTGCAACCAAGTTACCACCCGAGAGCTGTCTGAGTAGCCGGCCTCGCCAGAGCACTTTTGTAGTATGGCATAGACAGGGTGGCATCCATGACGAAGACGATGATGATGGTGATGATGATAGTGGGCATTTACTGACTTGATGGCAACATGAGGCCTTTCAATGGGTGTTAGGAGCATGGACTTTGGTTACAGATTGATTGTCTAGGTTGCAATTCCAGGTCTGCTGCTTACTAGCTGTGTGACTTGGGGCAAGTTACCTAACTTGTCTCCGTTTCTTCACCTGTAAAGTGGAGACAATCATAGTTCCTACATCATAGGGTTGTTGTAGGATTATATGTTGTCATAGCCAATATGTGTATAAATATACTATATTTATAAATATACAAATATAAATATATAGATATATACACACATATTATATATATTTACATATTTCTCTGTGTGTGTGTGTGTGTGTGTGTGTGTGTAGTTACAAAGTATATAAAGCACTTACGGTGCTAATGGTCAGGGCAATCATTAGCACTCAGGTGCCTACTAGCAGTGATTGAGGGTTTCTTCTGGGATAAATGTTTAAAGACGTGATCTCATTTAATTTTTACAGCAGCCCTGTGAGGTATCACCTTTACCACGTTACAGATGAAGAAACTGAGGCAGAGAGATGGAGTGATGTGCCGCAGGTCACGTTCTGATGGAGCTAGGACTTAACCCTGGTCTCTGTCTTCAAAGCCTGACATGTACAAGGTTAAGCCATCTCCCCATGGATGTAAGCAAACTACCCACAAATATCCCAGTGCCTGTGTTTCCCTAAGACATCCTTAATTCATATGCCAGAACAGAGGCTTAACTACAGAGCTCTCTATGAACCATACGAATATCTGCATGGTTTTAGCATAAAACGATTTACATCCACTCTGGTAGAAACCAGAATGTTACCCATGATAACTAAAATGCGTGCCACTGCATAAGTGGATTTTACAGCCCACAGAAGAAGGTATGTGAGTCTGCTGGGGAGAGAGGAGTCATTTAAATGAGAATTTTTCTCTTTTCTCTCTAATAGTTCACACTCCCCATTTAAGAATAGTGAAAATTATAGCAGGTTGCAACCAGAGAGGACAAAGAATCCAGATTGGAGACTGTGCTTTCCCATACTGAGTGTACTTAGTTCTCCAGAGGATGTCACTCGCTGCCACAAGATTTAATTCCTTCAGAAAAGAGATTGGCACCAGTGCCAGACCCTATGTTAGGTGCTGAGGGATCAGAGATTAGCAGTCTGGAGTCACACAGGTAAGACAAGCATGACCAATGGAGGGGCTGTGTGTGTAGAACACGGGGGTCTAGAAGTGAGGGAGGGGGAGTATCTCCCTACTGATAGGAATTGTGGGGGGCTTCATGGTGGAGGTGAGCTAGGTCCAATGGATGAATGGGGTCTCACCAGGTAGCAAGTAGGAGAAGGCCTCCCAGATAGGAGATATCTGTATTTGTAAAGGTACGGAGGCATGAACAAGGCTGCATGCTCAGGGAAACAAGGAAGGTAGATCTGGCTGAAGCAGAGAGTGGAGAGAGAGTAGGAGGAGGGTTGCAGCAGAATATGTAGCTGATAAGGCCAAGGGGCGTCTGACAGGGAAGGGGCTTGTGTTTCCAGGGCTGCAGCTCTGAGAAAGGGTACCATCCACAGGCAGCAACGTGACTGTTCCATGTTTGTAAAGATTGGAAGCAGGAAAGGCCAGAGAAAAGATCAACCAGAGAGGAGGCCATTGTGATGTTATGACAGGAGGTGATGACAGATCGAATTAAGAAGTGGCAGTGGGATGGAGGAGAAGGAGAGGATGGCTGTAAGGTCATTGGGGTTGTTCTCCGTCAGGTGGGAAAGTCGAGGGGGGAAGACATTAGGGGCGACAGAGGTTTCTACTCTGCACAACCAGGTACTTGACTAAAGAGGACACACAAAAGGAGCATCGGCAGAAAGAAAACATAATATCAATTTTCCATTGGATGGATTTCCAATGGATTTCTCATTGGATGGATTTTCCATCGGATTTTCCAATGGTTGTGGGAAAGCGGGCTGTTCTGCAGGGTGAGTATCTTACTGGTTTCTATCTTAGATGGCTGCCTATCTATCATGGTTGTTGACTTTGCGGGATTCTTGTGTGTGGAGGCAGCGGGGAGATGGAAAGGGGGTGCGGGGCCCACGAGAGAGCTGAGGAGTACTCACCTGGGTGTGGGGCCACTAGGAGAGGGGTTGCAGCTCAAGCCCCAGGGAAAGGAGCTTGCTGGGGGCAGCAGCGGAGGAGAGAAGGCTGGCTGCGAATGTGCCATGCGGAGCACCCCACGCTGAAGGGAGAGCGGCTGGAGGAGGAGCACACAAGATAAGAGAACAGAAAGATTCGAGAAGAGAGTTCTGGCTCGTGTCAGATGCCACCAGAGGCCACGTGGGAGAGTCCTGAAGACCCATGGTGCGTTTTCTCATAAGGAGCCGTGAGTGGCCAGCAGAGCTCCTAGGTCTGAAGACTCAGGTGAAGTCGTGGATGGGAGGATGTTAGGATGAAAGGAGGCGATTTATGCGAAAACATGCTCCTCAGTGTCCAGCGGTGGAGACCAGCGTTGGGAGTCCAGTGTCACTACGTTCATGTCACGGACTCATCTTACAACATCCTGTCACCAAATCCTGGAAACAGGAAAAGATTTTGATTATGCTGAGCTGGTCCTGGCACTGGTGCTAATGTCTTGTGGAACCATAAGGAAGAGCAGAATGCTGAAGAAATTGTAAAGAAGGGTTTAGTGAAAAGGAGAGAGCAACCTTTCTCAGCTGTGGACAGCAGCAGACAGAAAGTACCAGAAGTGCCACCAGAGGTGGCACCGAGCAAGGCAGGTGGGGACAGGAGGGCGGGTTGCTTGTCTGCCGTGAGTATCTGATGTGAGGCGTAATGGCACTGAAATTTCATGACTAAGTCCTTGGATCTGACCTGAAAGGCCAGGGGGAGCCACGGAAGGTTTCTGAGAAACGGAGTGACGTTATCAAACAACATAGTATATGCAGCATCAGGGGCCAAGGCCAGATTATCAGACATGACCTCCATGTTGTGTGCTTGCTTGGTCAAACACAGTCTGCAGTGGAAACGACCGTGTTTGTTCTTGTCCCAATAAACTCCGAAAAGTGCTTTGGCGTGGGTGGCTGACACCACACTCAATTGCACATGCAAATACAGTAATTATGCCTGAAAAATTAGAGGTCAGCTGGAGGCCAGCGGAAGATTTGGCCTCTCTGCTTCCAGATTTTGAAATAGCAGATTATGTACAACTCACTGTCTTCCGCCAAGACCTCATTACACACTTTTGCCAGGATCTCATTTTACAATTTCCATTCTTTTAAAGAGAAATCCCCACACAATGGTGATTCTGGCCAACTAAGTGCTTTTCCCCCAAGTGCAGATGTCAGAACCCCCACCCCTCCTCGGGCCGGCTCCCTGTACCTGCTGGCCTCCAGGACCCTGGGGCCTCGGGGCCACAAAGGAAAATGCCTGAAGCCAACGGCGCCTGGATTTTCTTAGGAGAAACATTTTGGGAGAGAAGGATATAATAGAGTCCTGAATATTATATGGCACAACAATCTTAAATATTCCAGACAGGAAAAGTTTTTTGTCAAAGCCTCTGACAGTTTAAACTTTAAAGCTTTAGCAAAACTTTTAAACTTTTAAACTTTGAACCTGTTTGAACCTCTCGTGATTTATGAATTATTAAATGTACCACTGAAAATCACGGACTTTCTCTTTAACTAGGAAAGCTTTCTGCTTAAAAGCAGCCAAGAAGAAAGTGGCTGTGGGGAAGGAAGAGGGAAGAGAGGGCCGTGGTTTTTTTTCCTGGAGTCGTACTCTTTTTGGTTCTGTAAAACCCAAACCCAGAAAATATTCGGGAGATTAAAGGCCCCAACCAAAGAACACAATATGAAGAGGGGGGGAGAGATCAAAAGTAAAATGTAAACTGTCTGAAATTAGTTACATATCTAGAGAAGAGTTGAGCCTATGCATATATTTAACATACATTTTATATATTGGTGGTAAAATACACATAATGTGGAAGTTACCATTTTAACCGGTTTTTAAAGAATGTTTATTTTTGAGAGAGTGCAAGCAGGGGAGGGGCAGAGAGGGGGCACAGAGGATCCGAAGTGAGCTCTCCGCTGACAGGCTGACAGCAGCAAGCCCGACGTGAGGCCCAAACTCGCAAACGCGAGATCATTACCTGAATCGGAGTCGGACGCTCAATCAACTGAACCACCATTTTAACCATTTTTAAGTGTTCAGTGGCATTAAGTATATTCCCATTGTTGTACAACCATAACCCATATCCATCTCCAGAGTTTTTCATCTTAAACTGAAACTCGGTTCCCATTAAACACTGTACCTCCCCGTTCCCCCTCCCAGCCCCTAGCAACCTCCCTTCTATGCATCTGAGTATTGTAGGCACCTCATATAAGTGGAACACAAATATTGCACAATCCCCCTTAAGTGGGGAACTTGGAATGGAGAAATAATATATGCGAATTTTTTTTTACTGCTTTCATAATATAGCAACACACATGAGGAGGGTATTAGGCAAGGAAGAATCTGAGGTTTTCCATGCATTTCAGACAGAAGTGAACGGCAAGCCAAGTGAGTACAGATAGGAAAAAAAAATTGGTTATAATTTATGCTTCCCAGAGGGTACAATTCATTTCAATCCTTAGGAGCCTCGGATCTCTGTTAAAATGTATGGGCTGAGTTGAGCCCTGTCACTGACGGCCCAGTCTTTTTTTTTTTTAATTGAAGTATAGTTGACATACCATATATTAGTTTCGGGTGTACAGCAGAATGAGCCGACAACTCTACGCATTACAAAATGCTCACCACGCTGTCACCACACAAACTTACTATAGTATCGTTGACATCCTCGTGTCTTATTTTATAACTGGAACTTTGTACCTCTCCATCCCCTTCAACCATTTCACGCTAACAGCCCAGTCCTGAGGGCTGCGCAGGGGATGGCTGGGGTCAGGGCCGGGCAGAGGAGGGACTGGGAGAGTTATTTGCAGGGGGCACATGTCGGGGAGCTCGTGAAGGGTGAGTGATCTAAGTCGTGACCTCTCCCTGGAGCTTGGGCACGCGTGGGATGCAATTGTGTGTCCGACTTCCCCCTGGCTCCCAGCACAAAGATTCGATCACTTCTGTTAGCGTGTTTTCGTGGGCTTAGTAACCAGTTCATAGAAACGGCGCCCCCACCCTCACTTGCCAGCATCAAGTGCAAACTCTGTATACATCTTAGCAGCCCACAGGTGAGCAGCAGAGAACTTAGGAATTACCTGAAGACATTCCACCAGCTGCATCTTTTGTGCATTTCACTCGGGTGAAGGCATAATGGCACCTGGGAGGTGCAGTCAGCTAGCCGGTTGGCAAATTAGCTGGGATTTGTTCCTTTAATAATGTCCACTACTACCAAAATGACAGGAGCCCCCAGAAGGCTGGGGGTGAGTCACGAAACGTATGCCTCGGGAGGAAGAGAGGAGGGAAGGGAGGGCTGCTTCAGCGGGTAGACGCCTCCACATGGCACAAGGGCACGAGGTCCCCAGGATGGAGGTGGGAGGGACCCCAAAAGGGGAAGCGGCTTGCTTCACAGTTTGCCAACTGTCGTCCCTCACTTTAGCTCTCGGAGAAAGCCTGTCCTCGTATGGTTGGTTTGGGGAAGGTGAACACATTGGCCCAGAAATTGCTCAATCTATAACTGGATCTACCTAGTTCTCTTGTCCTAGGTATGGAGGTACACACTTTCTTAATGGTGGATTTTCTGTGACAGGTGCCATGTCCATGGGGGGTGGGGGTGGATTCTGGCAATAGCCAGAAAGGCAGGACGAGAACCCGGCTGGGGTAGGGTTCTACGCCTCCTGTTGCACCTGTTAGCAGCAGGTGGCAGTTGATGTCAAGTCCCAGAAAACTGGACTAGCCGTGTGTGAATGCCTCCGAGTAGGCAGGGCAGGGTGATAGGAGGGGCACCTGGCTGGGAACCCACTTCACCCAAGGGTGGAGGCTCAGGAGTTAGCTCACTCCACCTGCCTCTGACACCATCATGGATTCACAATCTCCATGGGAGAATTTTCCATGTTCTCCCCTAATAGTGACTTTCCACAATGGATCTGCCCAGGAACTTTACGCCAAGGACGGCACACAAGTTCTTGGGCTAATGAGTGGATATCCCTTAGGAAGAGGTCCCCGAGCTATGTCTTACAGTCTGTTGCTTAACGCTGTCCCCACCCCAGCAAAGAAGAGCCACAGTTTACCAGTCGCCAGAGAGAGCCACAGCATCCTCCCGTTCCGTGACCCTTCCAGCCACCATGGCCACAGGACGCTGGAGAGAGGAAGAACAAGATAAAAAAGGGGACAAGATACCCCAGGAGGCTGAATGGAACTTGAGCAGTCTGAACATTTAAACATGGAAACTTGGCTCTGGTTTAATGTCAACAGGGTATCTGAACTGAGAGAAGGAGGAGAGGACATCCTGAGGTCAGCAAATGGGAAAGGTTTGGGAGAAGGAGCATAGTTACTATGCCACCATTTACTGACCGCTTCATGTATCCTAAGAACTGACTGACCATTTTATTTAAAACTTCTATTTTAGTACTGGAGGAATTCTGGAGCCGGACAGCCAGGGTTTGAATTCTGGCTCCACCACTTATTTCCTATGTAACCTTTGGCAACTGTCTTAAATACTTGCTGATTTAATTTCCTTGATTGTCAAACAGAGATAATAGAAATACCTAACTCACAAGGTTGTTCTGATGACTGACGAAGATAGTATTTGTAAATCTCTTAGCACGGTGCCTGGCATATAGTAAATGCCAGTGTTAAGTGTTGGACACGTATGTGTACATAAATGTGTGTGTGTGCATCCCCTAATCCAGTAGTGTGAATAAAGTAGCTGAGGCTCAGAGACGTTAGGTAATTTGCCAGAGGTTGGCCAGCCAAGGTTTGAACCTAGGCCTGTTTGACAATTTCACTTCTGGTTACCTTAACTAGCAGGGTGGAGTGTTTTCAGAAATAGAATCTTTTCTCTGAGATGGTGGATGATGATGAACACTGCTTTATATACATTATTTAATTTAATTCTTCTAATAATCCTTTTGTTATATATATATCCTCCTCATCTCCACGTATTGGGTTGAATAGTATGCCTCTGAAATTCACGTCTATCCAAAACCTCAAAGTGTCACCTTATTTGGAAAAAAGGGTCTTTGCAGATGTAATTAGTTAGGTTGAGGTTCTACTGGATCAGGGTGGCCCCTAAATCCAATGACTGGTTTTCTTATAAGAAGGCCATGAGGGGGCACCTGGGTGGCTCAGTTGGTTAAGCTTCTGATTTGGGCTCAGGTCATGATCTCATGGTTGGTGAGTTCAAGCCCCACATCATGCACGCTGCTGTCAGCCTGTGAGCCTATCAGTGTAGAGCCCACTTGGGATCCTCTGCCCCCTCTGTCTGCCCCTGCCCTGATTGTGCTTTTTGAAAGATAACTGTTTTTTGAAAAGGCCATGAAAATATATAGAGAAACACAGGGAAGATGCCAGGTGACAATGAAGACGGAGATGACAGAGGTATTGCCACAGCCAAAGAATGCCAGGGAATGTTAGAGGCCACCAGGGGCTAGACAAGGCAAGGGCAGTCCTTCCTTAGAGACTTCAGAGGGAATATGGTCCTGCCAGAACTGGGAGGGGATAGGTTTCTGCTGTTTCAAGGCACCTCATTTGTAGTCCTTTGTTATAGCAGCCCTAGGGAGCTAAAACTCCTCAGTTGACGTTTGAGAAACTGAGGCTCAGTCAGGCTAAAGGATTTGCCTCAAGCCAGCTCATTGGTGGCAGCAGACCTGGGACTTGAACTTGGGTCTGACTCCCAACACTGCTCTGACATCTGCCAGTAAGTGCCAGGGTCGCCAAGGCATCTGGGTCATGTTTGGGCTAGCTGTCACGGGCACCCGGCCCAGCATCTTCCGGTCCAGTCTCTCCTGAACTTGACCCTGTGGTCCAGACACCATGAACCACGTGCTGCTCAGTGTGTCGTGTGGAAGGGACAAAACACAGCAGCCATGCCTCCCTTACTGCTGGGGAACAAATCCACCAAAAGCTTTGGAGAAAATTTCTCAGTTAAGCAGGTGTTAACTTAGGTTTTCTTTAAGTAAAGTGATAGAGACAATTATTCCAGAAAAAGAAAAGTTTTAGCTCCTGGGGAATTACTTTATATCTTTTCAGTGCACAGGATCAGATTAATGACCATTCTGGGCTCATGACACATCACCACCTTCAGTTCATGCATGGCTTTGCTATTTATTCCCTCTCTAGCGAACGACCATGAAGGTACCAATGAACCCCAGAAGTAGAATATTGACAATAACTCACAAAAACCTATATTATCCGCTCCATCCCCATCCCTCTCTCCTTGTATAGAACAACCCTCTTGAATTTTGTCTTTGTTATTTCCTTATAAATAAATACTTTTGTCAGATGTGCATGTGTGTCCATAACTCCTGTGTGGTCTGGCCATTTCTTCGATCTTGACTCCAGTTTTATTCATCTCGGTAACTGGCGGGTCATGCCTTAGTAGCCTGAATGGCTTACTGAGTAACATTTTCTGGGTCCTTGTAAGTGCCAGGCACTGTGCACCCACTGACTCCTTTCCTGCATGGTCCCACTCCCTGGCTTATCTTTCTTGGCTCTGCCAGAAGACCTGGCTGCAGACCCCTTTCCTGGAGACAAAGGCACGACACGCAGAGAAATGAGGGCCAGTCGTGTAACATAACTGAGCAGGGAACTGTGGGAATGGAGGCCGTGTGCCAGATTAGGTTTCTTTTGCCAAGTCTATTAGGTCATTTGATAGCTCATTAGCTCTCAGGTGGCCTTGCTATTTGTATGATCACACTTCTTTTCAGAAGGGATCCAAATAAAACCTTAATCCTGTGGCATTTTTACACACACAGGGGCTTTTGTTCCAAGGTCTTCTGCATGCAAATAATAATTTGGAAGCAGTTAAACAAATCTCCTTGTAACCCACTGAGGCCCATGCCTGTCCATATTTTGCAAAGGGAGCGGGCATGCAGGTGAAACCCAAAGGGAAATGTTTCTTTGTGGGGAGATTCTAGTCAGGCTTCTCTTGGTAGGTGGATAACACCCGATTTAAATGTCAGCGCTTCTCCCACACAAGGATGATGCTGGGGATTAGGAAGGAGAGGCAATGGGAAATGGAGGTCATTAAGGAAAGAGAGACTTCGTTCAATATCCTGGCTTTTTGTGGGAGGGGAGGAAGCAGAAAATGCATCCTCCACTGATTCACGGAGAAAACAGGCTTCTGGTGCCTTTCCTCCAGATCACTGACATTCTCCCTCGTGAATAAACACAGAGAAGGAAACAAAAGTGGAGAGGAGACTTCTAAGTAATTCCAGTAAGTTGTTTCTCTGGCCAGGGGCTAGCCTAGAGCCAGCACACTTCAAAGACAATATAGTCGCCTGTCAGCTGCAGAATTTCTCTTTGTCCTAGGTAAAATATTTCACGGAGGGATGAGGCAAAAGTTTTGGAAGGAGAAGGTGATAACACGAAGCCAAGGAAATAGAGAAGGAATGATACTCCAGCAGGGAGACATGCTTGGGGAGATGGGGGACAATTCTGGCCTGAACCTAGAAGGTAAAAATGTCATAACAGGCGAGCAGATGTCTTCTGGCTGAGAGATCAAAGCTGTTGCATTTGGAATGTTGTCATGATCCCTTTTTAAAAGGTGGCCATCTTCCAAATGGATGCGCAGTAACCAGTGAGTGTGGTCACGAGAAGTACTTGAGTGGAAATCATCAAAATCCATGAATTATCACAGCTTTTATTCCTTTCCCTGGGAGATTAATAATGGGTGGGGCAAGGACCAAAGCCAGAGGGATCTAAGGATCACAGGAAGAGTCCCTCAGGGCTTCCAGATGGAACCTGGGAGGTTATATTTTGGACATGGCTAGTGGCGTTTGGAAGGGTAATGCTCACTCAGTATTAGTTCTGTCCACGCAGAGCCCACAGATCAAAGGATGGCGGACGGCGACTTCCTGCCAAAAAAGTAGCCCATAAATTGCTTTATTAAGCACAGAGAAATGAGTTTGGCAAGAACACACTCTTACACGTGCGGGAAAAGTGATCAAGGTAAAGAAGCCAGTAAAAACCTTTAAAAGCCAGAAGTGTGGACATTTTTCAACTTAGGTGAAAACCTAATTGTGACAACCATAATCGAGTGACATTTCCAGCGATGAGGGATGATGACGTTAGGCCATTTCCTCAGGGAAAGCTGGTTATGGTTTGGGAAGTTTGGGCTTTTCTGGGGCCTCTCTCTGAACGGTGGAGCCGATGATAGATTTGGATCGACGGAGGCCTAGAGGCAGCACCATGACTCGGAACAGCTCAGACACTGGAGGGAAGGGCTGAGCCCCCAGGAGGCGTTCCAGTCCTTGCCTGACCTACTCCCTCTCCTCCTCTCATCCATTCTAGTTTTTCAGACCGCCAGGAACAACTTTTGCCAAAGTCTCGGTGATGGATATGGGATTGTCACCTGTTTGGGGCCTGGGGATTTAACAGATGTCATCTGCATCTGTTTGAGTCTTAGTTAGGTATGTCTAAATGACGGATGTGCCACTACCATCAGAGGGTGGGCACATGGGAAGGGGATGGAACCTGACAGTGTACATGGGGATTTTGGGGAACTAAAGAAGCTGAAGTGATTTTGAGAATCCAAAAGATGCATTATAACAAGAGAAGGAATCCCACCTTTTCCATGACAGTGCCCTAGCTCTCAGCATGGTTTCTGAAGCCCCTTGGGGTCTGTACCCATCAACCTCCACTTCTGGTGGTGTGCACCACAGCCCTAGAGTGAGACTGCCTGCAGTTCCCCAAGTGGGCTGTGGGGGGCAGACTCTCAGGGGTCCCCAAGGATCTCCACCTTCTGGTAGTCACCTATGTATAGAATCCCCTCCCCTTGAGTGTGGGCTGATCTAGCGACTTGCTTGTATCAGAGTATGACAAAGGTGATGGGGTGTCACTTCTGTCCTCCTAGCAGTCTCTGCTGCCTTCTTGGCTTGCACGCTTCAATGAGACCAGTGGCCATGTTGGAGAAGACCACTTGGCAGGGAACCAAAGGCAGCCTCCAGCCAGCTAGACCAAGACCCTCAGGCCAACAACCCTCGAAGAACAGAAGTCTGCTAACAACCACGTGAGCTTGGCAATGGATCCCTCTTACACGCCGTCAGATAAGCCCCCAGCCCGGGCCAGCACCTTGATTGCCACCTTGTGAGAGGCCCTGAGGGCAAGGACCCAACTAAGCCGTGCCCAGATTTTTGCCCTACAGACACTGTGAGATCATGTGCATTTTTTTAAGCCATTAAGTTTGTGGGTAACTTGTTCGGCAGCAACAGATATTAGTGTAGAGCCCTGGAAATTTCATGGACCCATGCCTTTGCTTCTGATCTTCCTAATGCCTGGAAAGACCTCTCCTACCTCCTCCTCGCCAGCTTGGCCAACCCCCACTCATTGTTTAAGATGTAGCTCAAATACTACATCTTCAGAAAGGCCTGCCCTGCCTTCCCCCCACCAAACCCTGCCTTTCTGTGCAATTGACTTCTCTCTTCTCAGACCTTGCATAGACTTTTCACAGCATTTAAACCTATAGTGCAACTTGCTATTATATTCTAACAGTCTCCATAGAAGCCTTCCAATTTCCTTGAAGAAGAAAATATTTTCACCGTTAGAACTGCAATAGACCTTTCTGAAGCACATAAAATCAGCTACTCTAATGGCTGTGGAGGTGATGGAGGAAGGGCCCAGTCTAGCCTGACGGTGAGCGGCGGCGGGGGGAGGGGCTGCTGAGAAGCAAACAAGGCAGTTGGGGGGAGGTAGCCCTTGTCCCACAGGCTTTGGGACAGAACAGAGGCAGAGTGAGAGACAGGAGGGTTGACACAGTGCATCCAGAGGGAGGTTTAAGGCTCAAACGTGAGCCCAGCTCATCAGGTAATGCAGAGCTCTGCGCGGGACATGGTTCAGCGCCACGGGATTTCCTCACATGTTGTAAAGATGTTACGCCCCCCTGTTTTTAAATTCTTTGTAATTTTATCAGCTATCATCACTTCAAGCACTTGTTTGCTTATTGCTCGGGGTGCTCACCATGGTCTTGTTCAATGTTGTAGCTGAGGGGTTAGCAGAGTCAAGGGTCCATGGCCGGCATTCATTAAGACTGTGCTGAACCAGAAGGCTACGGCACCGCCACCTGTGGCTGTGGGACCAGTGGAACAGGGAAAACAGAGAAGAACCGACACCAGAAGGGTGATTGCTGATTGCTGGCGAAGAGCGTCCTCTGCTTCTTCACACCTGGCTGGAGGGACGCCCTGGCAGGAGTGCCCGGTTACTTATGCATCCCTCCCGCTCTTGCTGACCTCCTAACAAGCACCAGGCCTGTATCGAGACTGAGGATGCTGTGACAAGACAGGACTAGGTTCCTGGCCAGGGGTGGAGCGAGCCTGGAGGAACTTGCAGGGGCTTCCAGGTGGGGATGGAGGAGGACCCAAGGTGAGGGCTGACCATGGAGGGAGGGATGAGTGGGGGAAGACTTCTTTCTGGGGCCTGTTGAGTAGGTGGGTGGAGTATCTGCATGCCCCCCAATTAAGAAGGATATTGTCTTGGATCACTCAGGCTGCTATAACAAACTACCATAGACTGGGCACCTCAAACGACAGAAATCTATTCTCTCTCAGTTCTGGAGGCTGGGAATTTCAAGATCAAGTTCGAGCAGGGTTTGATTTCTGGTGAGAACCCTTCCTGGCTTATGGACAGCTGCCTTCTTGTGATGTCCTCACGTGGCCCGGGATATAAGGTGGGGGGTGGGAGAGGAGGAGGTAAAGACCTGCCTCTTCTTTTTTTAATTTTTAAATTTTTTTAATGTTTATTATTTATTTATTTTTTTTTTTGAGAGAGAGACAGAGTGTGAGCAGGAGAGGGGCAGAGAGGGAGGGAAACACAGAATATGAAGCAGGCTTCAGGCTGTCAGCACAGAGACCGTTGCAGGGCTCGAACTCATGAACCCCAAGATCATGACCTGAGCCGAAGTCGGATGCTTAACTGACTAAGCCACCCCGGCGCCCCTAGATCTGCCTCTTCTTATAAGGTCACCAATCTTATTGGTTTAGGGACCCACCCTAATGACCTCATTTTGCTTTAATTACCTCCTAAAGGCCCATCTTCAAAAACTGTCACACTGTGGTGGGGTTAGGGCTTCAACATATGCATTGTGAGGGACACAATCCAGTCCATAGCAGTTGTTTCCTTCTGGAGCCAGGCAGTGCACTCCATGCAGAGACAGCCTGGGCTCCACTTTTTCTCAGGCCACATGTCCAAGCAAAAGCCCAGGGCTCTCTGGGCCCTGAGTGGGGTGCCAGGAGCATCTGACTCTTGATCTGCAATGACTTCATGCCCCAGAGGTGCTAGGTGGTATTTCCAAGCATTGGACTTTCAGAGCTGACAGGACTCCCTGCAGCGGATGTGATGCTTGTCATTAGAGGTGATTGCCTGGCCTTGGTGCAGCCTGCTTGCAGAGAGCGCCTGCGACGCTGCACATGTGGTAGGAAGTCACCCCAGCACCGGGGAGAGAAGAGCATTCATAGCCATTACTTTGCCAACGGTGATGGACCCAACGCCTCTGTCCAGGACGGACTTAGATATCAGCCCAGTAACAACTGATCCGAAGGCTTAAGGGGTTGCTCAGGGTTCCTGAGCACCTGTGAGGGACGTAAGGAAGGCCCTGAACTACCAGCAGATAATTCTCCTTCTTTCGGCTTCCACATCTCTGATCACTGGTACTGTGGTGCATTTGGCATGTGCAAGTGGGGACACACATCTTAAGCAAGGGAGGGAGTCAGGCAGTGGCAGAGAACATGGAGCTGACAGCCGTTCCTCGGCGGCCTATAGACTCCCCAACCCAGCCAGAATCCAGTTGGGGAAATTAGCTCACCTGGAAAACATAGTCTTTTCCTAGTGAAAAGCGACACAAGCTCATTATAAAACGTGAGAAAATATGGAAAAGGACAAGGAAAACCATTGTTCAGAATTCAACCATTCAAGGCCCCCACTACTGTAATAATATTGTGTCTTGTTCATACTTGAATCCATGGATACTTTTGTTTTATAAAGTTTTAATCATATAATAAATATAATTTTGTCCTGATTTTTAAAAGTTCCTGTTAATGGGTAAGCATTTTAAAGGGTATGAAAAACTTTATAAACTTTATTACTGCCCTTTTTATAACTTCCTTAGTTAAACACAAATAGTTTGTTTTTATTTTTTTCCAGATTAGCAATTATAAGTGTTGTAGGCAATGACTTCGCCTCTGGGAAAAGTCTGTTTGGGCAATGGTGTGTTTTTATTAATAGTACTTTCTGAATTTTCTAATGTTCTCAATTTAGATCTCAAATTTGACTTAAGAGTTGTTTATTATTTTTAAAATTCCAAATGGTGAGTTTTTATTTGTTAAAATCACTTAAACTGGCTATTACTCAAATTGGCAAGTATATTATTCCTTTTTGCTGTGCACTTTCAACTATTAACTAATTAATGTCCAACATCTTTGTACATGAATCTCTTGCCTTAATATATGATTTCTCAATGAGAGCAACAATTGTCCCTTGGGGGGGGTGAAATAAATCTTAATCTTTTTATGTATAAAACACAGATATAAATGTAGCACATAAATATATAGTGTATCTTTGTTACAAAATTGTAAGAGACAAAAGGAAAAAATTGCTTAAAAAAGCTTTTCAATAAAGGGCCGGTAAGAAAGAGAAAGGGTAAGAAAAACTGCCTGGGAATAGAGACACAGAAATGGAAATAGTAACTCAAAGGGCTTGAATATTTTAAAGGGCTTGATGCATATCCCAGGCTTGCCTTCTACAAAGATTGTACTGATGTATACTATCTTCAGCAATATAATTGTTTTATCCTATCCTATCACTTCACCTGTCTCAGCTTCAAATCCTACCCTGTGATAGAAGAATTTTGTTCCACAGCCAGGGTTCTTGGCTGCAAGTAATGAGAATTTATTCTGACTTATTTAGGTACAAGAGAAGTTTTGTGATGGGATTTGAATGGCTCAAAGAATCACTGAGAAGGGTGGGTCCAACCAGGCTCAGAAAATGTGCTGGAAACAAGGGAGGAGCCACCTGACCTGTTGCCTCTGGCATCCAGATGTTGCTAGAACAAATTCTCCCTGGCTCCTTCTTTCTGCCACTTGTTCCTGATTAAAATCTGATGGCCGGACCGGGTCACATGCCCACTTCCTGGTTGCCAGGTGGAAGGAGAAAGCAAGTGTCTGGCTTTGTGGCCTCTGGTCATGGATGAGAGAAAGGGAGCCTGCAAGCCCATAGAGGGAGAATTTCTCCACACCCAAGAAGGGGGGTCAGACACTGGGCAGCTAAGACACAAAGGTCAGAAGTCTCAAGACGTTCTTCACAGCACTTTAGAGGGTCTTTGGGAGGATCAGGTGAGCTGAAGCATGGAAAGTGCTGGTGTTTGGGAAGAGCTCAGTAGCTGCGAGCTGCTTCTCTCGTGGAACTATCTTAAGCCATAATTCTGCTCCCCACCAGAGCTCACTTGTCAGGACACACCCACAGGCACGTTGCACACTTCTTTACAGAATAACGCAGCAGGTGAACTTTCCATATAAGATGCTGGAAATGCCACAAAGACCTCATCTCTTTATGTGCCCAGTGCTTGGTACAGCCAGAAACTCAGCGGAGGAAGAGACATGGCTGGTGGGCCCGCCTGGGAAGGCTTTGTGGAGGAGGAGGGAGAAGTGAGTGATGAAATGCGGGCGGTTGCATAATTTGGCCCCTGCCTTGGAGTTGCATATATCACAGTTCTTCAGCAGGCCAAGAGCCCCCGGGGTGACTTTCCATTTGATCTGCAGCCTCCAGAGCTCGGGGGCCACATTGCCTATGTGGTGAACTTACCCCTCAGCTGGCCGTCCAGGGACGTGTGCGTCGGTGGGCCACATGAGGCCTTCTGGAAAGCCCCAAGTGGTTGCCAGATTGTCTGAGAATTCTGACTTGCACTGTAATATTGCGAGTTGATACCTATGACAGTAGCTGTCCATCCCTTTGGATGTTAAATGCATACCAGCCCCTCCCGCGGGTTTCTTCCTGCTCCTTCATGATGCCCGAGGCTGGGGCCCCCACACCTGCCCACACAATGGCAGGACCGCCATTTCCTTGCCCAGATGGTGGGAATCTGCTTCTTTCAGTTTGAGAACAGCAACGAGTTGCTATTTTTAGCTTTGCATGGGAAAGTCTGAGCCGGCAGGGAGAAAATGGAACAGCCAAAAATCTTTTCCAGGGCAGCTGCCTTCTCAGCCAACATGGAGCAAAAGAGGGGAGAAGGGAGGTAGAGATGTCTTAGTCACTCCATTAAACACCACTGACTTCAAGGTCCTCCCTAGAGCGCCCTGGCAATTAGGGACAGTGGAAAACTGAATCATTCTTCTTAGGCAGACATTCTTTGCCGGTGATAGGGACTGGAAAGGAAGAGATGAGAGATTCATTGTCTTCTGAAAACAGCAAATACCATCAGTAAGGCTCTGTGGGAGCTGCCTGTGGGCACTGAGCAGGACAGGAGGTGGCCCAGTGGGCAGATCAAGGGTTCGGTGACAGGTGATGAGAGAAAGCTCAATAAGACAGAGAATGTGGGGAGAGTAGACTGGCAGATGGCCGAGCAATTGGTCCCCATTAAATAGAACGAGAGGTTCAGTGCAGGGAGGCGGGCAGAGCAGAGGCAGGGCAGGCCCCGGGAGGTATGGGTGGTACGTGGTAGGGGTCAGGGACCACAGTCAGGAACTGGCTCTAGCTGCTCAGATGGAATCGGGGTCAAGACTCTAAGTCTGTGAGGAAAAGGAGGGCACAGAACAGGGCCTGTCTTTGGAGGAAATGAGATGCCAGCAGGTGATTCAGTGATGGAGACGCAACATGACATAATAGTGAGAGGGGGCTTTCAGACTGACCTGGGCTCAAATTCCTGTTACGATTATTAGCTGAGTGAACTTGAGCAAATCAGCCTCTCGACTCTGTGGGCCACCCAGCCATGGGTTACAGTGCAAGGGCAAGTGTATTCGATTGTGTTCACCAGAATTACTCCTGAGGAGAGCGTTATGTTTTATAGAAGTGCCATGATGTCCTGTTTGGGGAATGAGACTGATGCCCCAGGACATGGGCTCCAGCTAGGGAGAGCCAGGGGAGGGCGGGAGACTGCTGCACGATGTGCATTGCGCCCCCTCCTCTTCTCGACACTCAAGTCTCCAGCAAAGTTACCAAGCTCACGAATGATTTGGTGTGAAAGAGATCTTTTGGGATAACCAGAGGAAGGGCTGACACTTGTGTCGGGGTTGATGTGGAGCAAAGAGGCCGCACTACCCAGGAATGGGAAAAGGTGCTCAGCCGACTTCTCAGTTACAGGCACCAAGGGGTTAATGATACTAGTGTGGGGCACTTGTGCTGAGGAGTACCCCACCCGCTGCCTGGCATGAAGCTGGCGCCCAATAAATCACAGAGCTGCCCATTAGCCAGAAGAACTGACTCACGGGGGTTAGACGGGACACCATTGTCTGGGCTTCAGCTTCAAGGAAGGGCTTCGGAGGCTGAAATGAAGCAGAACCCCAGATACTGACCTGGGCCAGGTGGGTGCTGAGCCTCCCTAACCCCACACCCAGGCTGCTGGATGGCCGAGGGGGGCGCTGGGCGCAGGGCAGGCCTTGGATTTGCCATCCAGAAAGCCTGATGATCTTTTTTTTTTAATTTTTTTAATGTTTATTTATTTTTGAGAGAGACAGAAACAGAGTGTGAGCAGGGGAGGGGCAGAGAGAAAAGGAGACAGAATCCGGACCAGGCTCCAGGGCCTGAGCAAACTGTCAGCACAGAGCCTGATGCAGGGCTCGAACTCACAAACTGTGACATCATGACCTGAGCCGAAGTCAGACACTTAACCAACTAGCCACCCAGGTGCCCCAAGCTTGATGATCTTTAGATGCTGTATCTAATCTTTCTTGAACTTGATTGACACCAGGCTGAGAAAAAAATTACGACCAGTCAAAAATGATTTTAATGTTCACCTGTTGAACCCAAAGCTATGGGTTTAAATAAATACACAGAAATCTCTGTTTCTCATTTAAGGGACAACAATGCAAAAGGTGTTCTTCCTTCTTGTTTATTAAAAATGCTTGTTTTTTACTTTTTCATGAACCTGTTCCATTACTTTTCTTTAAAAAAAAAAATGTTTTTAGTTTATTTATTTTGAGGGAGGGAGGGGCAAGAGAGAGAGAGATTGGGAGAATCCCGAGCAGGCTCTGCACTGTCAGCACACGAACCCACGAACCATGAGATCATGACCTGAGCCGAAACCAAGAGTCGGACACTTAACCGACTGAGCCACCCAGGCATCCATGTTCCGTTCCATTACTTTTAATGCGGCAGCATCTCGACGTAAAATATTGAAACTTAAAGCTAAGGTAAAGTTCAGGAAGAAGAACATGTGAGCAATTTCATGCATTCCCTGCATTATAAGCTTCCAAAAGCTGACCTACAGAGTTTAAGATTTCCCCTCTTCAACTACAAACTTTGAAATTTTTCCCTTTGATAAAAACCTGAGATAGAAAATTAGACTTACTGACCATTTCCAACTTTATAGTTCCTTGAGCATGCATAGACACACCTCGGACACAATTCTCTGTTTCCAGGCAAATTTTGAAAGACTGCCATGTTCTCTGGAGAGTTGGAATGTATCGCCCACTATCCCTTCCCTGACACATTCAGTTTGGGTAGGAGGTGATCGTCCCAGGTCAAACGTGAATCCATCAGGTGATACCTGACCAAAGCTCGAAAACCTCAGGCTTTGAATTCACAGGATTGGAGGTGGGCTCCGTTTTGGAGGTGAAAAATAAAATATCTCCTTTTCGTTGAAAATACCCCATTCGGGTGAGAGATGGTTCTAAACGTGTGCCCTTGCCTCCAGGACCACAGTTTTGATGGCAATACTGTGTGTGTGAACGGTAGGGCTAAAGAACACAGAGTATTGCCTCTTCCAGCAGAATGATTGTTTTGGCCTTGAGGTTTGGGACCACTGTTGGTGTGGGCTGGGTTCCCCAGATGGAGCCTGGAGACGAGGACTCTCGTGCAGGTGAGTTTTGAATGAATGCCCCCAGGAAGTCCAGGGGAGTGGCATGGGGTAGCCAAGGGAAGGAGGCTGAGCAAAGAGGGGATATGAAGCCAAGTCTTCCAGTGGGTCTCTGAGGACAGGGCAGGACACACTCCCTGGGTGTCCTGCTCGAGGGGGTCAGAGGATGGAGTGTTTGCTCTCCTACAACTGGCTAAGGGCTGCCCTACAGGGTTCGGAATTCCCAGGCACTCCCTGCACGCAGGTGAGGTGCGCTCCAGCATGTGAGGGCAGCTCCTGACCCAAGTGGCAGTGCCGGCTGTGGGGAGTGAAAGCACCTGGAAACGGTCATCGAGGGAGATGACCGGTGACAGCCGCCCAGTCCCAACCTTGAGGCAGCCTTAGCCTCTTTGTTATGCATGTGTCTCTTCTTGTCTCCAGAAGCTTCTCGTTTATTTCAAATGTGAACGCTCCTCAAGTTATATGCTGGTGAAGGAAGTGCTGAGACAGATAGTAGCCGCCTCCATCAGACTCTGCTGTCTTGTTGTTACAAGAGAATTCAAGATGGCTCTGGCTGCCTAGGGACTTCTCTCTTTTTCTTTGAAGAAATTCATTCAAATTGGGGTGAGCTAACTCTGGCTGTGAGTCCAGTGAGTGGCTTGAGGACATTTATGCTGGCATTCAACGACTTTGCTCCAGGAGGGTTCTCCCTGACATGCTCTCTCCTCACGCGCTGTCTCCCCATCTCACCTCAGTGCTCTCCTCTCTAGGGCAGTGTGTGAGGACCTTTACTGCTTACCTCTTTGCTTTCACTTCATGCCACTATATCCCCATATCCTCTTTTCCAGCTGTATTTAGTGCACCAGGCAAACCTCTGTAAAGCACCTACTGTGTGCCTTACATCATTTCTGGCCTGGAGAGACAAAGATAAACAGTACAGATGGTATTCCTGCCTCCACAGGGCTTGTGGTCCATGGTGGAGTACAAACAAATAAACAGGTGTTAACAATGCTGTGTGATAAATGTTAGGGATGGGAAGGAGTAAACGGGGTGCCACACGGACTTGGGAGGTCAGGATGCTTCCTGGAGGAAGGGACGTTTAATTGGGGACCCACAGGGTAAGTTGCCGGGATACGAGTAAGCCAACAGAGGGTTGGGGAGGGGAGAAGAATGTTCCCGACAGCATGAGTAAAGGCTGAAGCAAGCAAGAAAAAAATTCTGTATGATTGAGAGATAGAAACTGAACCAAAAATGGGAAGAAAGCAAGAAAGAAAGAGGAAAGAAGGAAGGAAGGAAGGAAGGAAGGAAGGAAGGAAGGAAGGAAAGAGTTGGAGGGGTGGGCAGAGGCCTGACCACACTGAGATTTGTAAGCCAGCAAAGCAAAGGTAGGAAACAACTAGCAGTTCCTTGAATTGCCATTCACTTGCTCTGCGCCTTCTTACCTGACATCCCATTTGCCTGAAAAGTCTCCTCTCTAGGTAATGTCCTCAACCCAGGGTTAGGCATCCCTCCCGTCCCAGTGCCCTCGTAGTCCAGGGATATATCCGCCGCACTGCTCCAGGACCACTTGTGTTCTAATGAACCTCCCCCACCGGACTGAGGGCGGGTTGAGGGCAGGGACTATCTTTGTGCGCCAGGCGCAGGGCCTGGCGAGAGCAGGTGCTCACCAGCTTCGGGTTGGATGGCGGTCTGGGGCCAGCAGAAGGTGGCTGACCAGAAGGGAAACAGGAAGAGAATGGAGAGGCAGGGAGGGACAGGATATTGAGAGATGGAGAGAAAACAGAAAAGGGGAAAGAAGTGGAAAATTTTACTCAGCTTTTCAAGCTTCTTCGGGAAAGGGGAAAAAAGTGCATTTCTTACTAAAATGAAAAAGAACCACAGCACTCACCTTCAAAACTAAAGAATACAGGAGAGAAATAGTGTACGAAAGAATAACTGGACGGATCAAGGTAAAGAGGCCCTTTGACAGGGGCTGAGTAATGGCAGGGACTTGGGTCTCTGCCCATCAGTTAAGAGCAGGACTCCTCTGAGTCCTTCAAGCAATCAGAATGGTCAGTACCCACTGCAAAACTGTGGTTTGCTTTTATGGCTTTAATTAAATTGAATTAACTATAATAACCAGGGCTTCTGTCTGCCCCACTCTCTATTTCAAAACACTATTTTAGCTGTTGGGCACAGAGCTTCTGAGCTGAAAATCAGAGTGGTGGGGTGTGTGTGTGTGTGTGTGTGTGTGTGTGTTTACATTTTTTCCTTTACTAGAAGGGCAGGCTGATCTTTGAAGAACTGAATTACAGTAATGGGAATGGAAATGAGTTACTTATGGCAGCCCTGAGTCCCTAATGCTGTCACTTCCTTGCATCTCGGAGCCCCCGCGGCTAGGGCCGTCATCCAGGTCAAGTGCAGAGGGAGGAGCTTTAGCACTGGGTTAGGAGACTTGGCTGGACAGCCTGCTGTCTGTCCTTCACCAGCTGCGAGATCTTGGGCTCCCCTTCCAAAATGTTTGCTTATTTCAATTCTAGAGGCATACCTTCGGGAAAGTGAAAGAGTTCAACTTTTACTTTTAATGCTTTAAATAACTTCTAAATATAAGCCTGTTTGGAGAAAAGGCGGGGGTGGGGGTGGGGGTGGGGGGAACCATGCAAATGTCTGTCTTTGCAAAAGAGCAACAGGAAGCATCCGTTGGCAATGTTTTTCTGAGCACATTAGAGAGCTGAAGGTCAAGGTGCGGAAGGCATAGTGAGGGACTGAGTGTCCTTGCCATGTTCTGCCTGCACAGGAAGAGCTGTGCCTCTTCCAGGTCCCCTGGCCAGCCTGGTACCAGGAGCTTCTTTTTGACTCTTATGGAAGATTCTTTATGGGCCTCCCCTAGTTGCTCTGTGCACTTTCCACATGGGAGCCAGCTCAGGCCCCATAGAAAGTACTGAGGGTGCTCTATTTTTTAATATTCAAGGGGAAAACTCCTTGCAAGTGACAGAAAAAGGTCATCCTTTCTCAATACAGAGAACTTACATTATGATTATTGGAAACCACAACAAAAATCAGAACAAAGAAAAATCAACATCCATTCCATCTTGAAAATTCAAGTACAGAGCAATGATATATGTGCCTTGTGTTTCTGATGGGGCTGACTTTTTATTTTATTATTATTTTTTTATTTTTTAATGTTTATTTATTTTTAAGAGAGAGAAAGAGCATGAGCAGGGGAGGGGCAGAGAGAGAGAGAGAGAGAGAGAGAGAGAGTGTCTGAAGCAGGCTCCATGCTGTCAGTACAAAGCCCAACATGGGGCTCAAACTCTAACCGTGAGACCATGACCTGAGCTGAAGTCGGATGCTCAACTGACTGAACCGCCCTGTCGCCCCTCTCAAGGGGCTGACTCTTAAAAGGTCTGTAGTTCGCAAGGACATTCTGGATGGGGACAGCAGCCATCAGCAATGGGGATTGGTGTGGCCAGGGCTCTCCCATCACCAGTGGGCAGACAAACGGAGGGATTGTGTGCTGTGGTTGGGCTGTGGGCTGCCACTCAGCCAGCTCGCACTTCAGCCACAGCTCTGCCACTTTGTACTCGTGAGCTCTGGGCAAGGAGTTCATCCATGCTGCCTCAGTTCCTCGGCTGTATATGGGGAGAGTAATGGTATCCATCTCACAGGGTTGCCGAGAGCATTACACGAGCGAAGACAGGCAATACGGCTGATCAGTAAGTGTTATTTACTATTGGTGTGTTCTGATCCTAGTTTTGCAACCAGGGACATCATTAACCCCTCCATATAGCCTTCATTTCCTCCTTGTAAAATGAAGTGAAAATACTCACCTTGGGGCCCCTGTGAAGTTTAAACGGAATGATGTACTCACTGGTGTTTATTAAGTTGGGTTCTACACATGGCAGCTTTCCCAGTGAGGGTTTTTCTGAAGTCTTCTACACTTTCTTAGTTTCTCCATGACCTCTTTTCTGACACGACCCTAGCAACCCTCCCCTGCTCTGTGGACAAGACGAGGTGTGACCCTTGCTCACAATGGCATGGAGCAACAGTGAGTAAGGCAGGCAGCCCTTGCCCGGCGAGGAGACTCAAATAAAACAGTCACAGAAGGAAACGTTTAGAATGCTGCATGCACTGCTGAGAATCATTCTAAACATACGTTAGCTTGTTTAAATCTCAGAGCACTCTCGCAAGCTAGAACTATTCTCATTCCCCTTTGCAGGTGATGAACTGTGTCCAGAGAAGGTAAGCACAAGTGGGATTCAGACCTGGCTCATTTGGTTCTGGCGTCTGGGTCCTGAGCATTGGGTGCTGGCCTTGAGTAAGAGCGTTCTCTGGAGACAGGAGGCTGCTGAGAGCATGTGGGAGGAAGTGAGGGGGGAGGCTGTGCACGTGTTGCGGACTCCAGGCCCACCTTCATTTTAAAACAACTTCAAGGAAACAACCCATTTATTCATTGTCACCAAAGCAGCTGCGGTCGGGTCTCTGGTCTTGCATGTCCTTATAATCCTCCTTCCCCACTTCCTCTTTCCCCTCCCCCTGGCGGCCTCAATGATAGGAACACAGACAGATGAGGCCAGAAAACTCAGTGACCGCACACAGTGTCCTTCTGTGTGGGTCACTCGCTCACAAGGTCAGCACAACAAACTCACCCCACTGCAAAGATTGTAAGACTGTCCCTGGGAAGCAGGGGGTGGGGGACGGTGTTTCGTCTCCCGTTTGCCTCAGGCTCTAGCCCATGGGAGGCCGCGTGGGCGGCAAGGGGGGGGGTGAGGGGGTGGGGGTGGGGTGCTCATTGGAGAGGGAACATTTGGGGGAAGACAGGAGGGAGGTGGGGTGGAGGAAACTTGCTGGAGGGCGTAAAGAATACTTCATTCAGCATTTTGGAAAGTTACTCAGGAGGCTGTTAATTGGAATGAGATTTGCACCTCGAATACTTCATGTACACCAAGCACCTTGTTACCTTGTTTTGGTGACAACTGGAGTTTCAATCAATCACCCTCCTGCTCATTTTTAAAACCTTAAACGTCAGAAATATAATCCTTATTGTTAATGTGACTGTTTGGGAGGAGGTGGGGAAAGATTACCTACCCTGTGAATCACCGTGTATAGTACATTCCGTGGCGTAACGAGAAGATCTGTGTTCCTTTTCCCAACCAGAGATAGTCTAAGAATCCTATTGTAATTTATTTGTGTAACACCTAGTTTACAAATTATTTTACATATAGTTTCAGGAGACAAAAAATCCTTTTGTTTCATATGCATAGCCCTCTCAAAATAAAATCTCAGTATCCTTCTTTCTGGGCACAGCTTTCCAAGGCCAGGTTGCCGAACGGGGCTCTCTTTTCTCCCTTTATTTAAAGATGTATATGAATCTCAGGAAAAGAAAGCCACCGATTTTAGGTGGCTAAGAGCAAACATTTAGAAAGAAAAAAGAAGACTTGTTTGGGAGATCTGCCTAATTTGGGAATAGAAAGAGTTTTATTTCTTTGAGCCTGGAGGATTTATGGATTTATGTTTCCTCCTTAAGACAAATGACCCAAGCACATTTTTTTTTTCAGCACTAACTCCAATCAATTACCTTTGTTACTAAAGAAATAAATAATCTCTGAAGAGTAATAGAGTTAAAATGCACTGGGTTCTAGTGTTTGGGGTTATTTGAGACGTTTTGTTTGTTTGCTTTTGCCTCTCTAGAGCTGAGCTTTCGCTAATTCCTAGTTATGGAGCTTTTTGGTTTTTTTTTTTTTTTTTTTCCTTTTGCCAGCAGTCCTGATCCACACGAGGCAAGTCAGAATGTTAGGGCTGGAAGGGCCCTTGGAAAAGCCCTAGCCGCATGCCCTGGTTTTACAGCGGGGACAGAGGCCCAGAGAACGGGAGCGACTTGTCCAGCAACATCCTGCCGGGGTGGAACGCCGTCCCCCTGGGGCTTGCACACCTCCAGTTCTCTGCTCTGTCCCTCCTCTTTTACAGCTCAACACTTTGAGACAAAACCCTCTTCCTGCACCCCCTCGCCCCCCACCCCTAATCAAACAGGAGGTCCAAGCGTTTGAAAGAGCTCCCCGCCGCGGTAACGGACCGGGCTCCGGTCACCTTGCGGCGCGTGGGCTCCGCGAGCGCGCGCCGCGACGCCGGCCCCGGCGGCCCCGTCTCAGCGCCCGGCTCCGGCGGGGCGGCCCCGGCCGCGCCGCGCCAGGCTCGCGGGGGTCAAGTCCAGGTTGCGGCGCAGGAAGGCGGCGGGGGAGGGGCGGCCCGGCCGCGCCCCCACCTCCTCTCCCCTGCGCGGTGCGCGGAATGTTGGGACCGTTCCATCGGCGTGGTATGTCTGTGTAAACATCGTTAGCCTCGGGAGCCGACGCACTGTGCGTTTTTAATTTCGCCTTGCCAATTGCGGCCTGCCCGCGTTGGAGAAGAGGATGGAGACCTTGCCTCTCCGCCTTTGTGTTGCATTCCCAGGCGCCCTGCTTCCTAGACGCGACAGGGGGGAGGCGCGCCGTTTCCTTTTCTGCACCCAAGGGTGATTGATGTCCGTGCTGGGTTCTTAACGCACCTCATTTGTAACATCTTTGACTCAGGAGGAAATCTTCCCTACTCACCTGGAATTGGCAAAACGTGGTTTCATAAGAATGTTTGATCTCCTTGGCGCGAGAAGAGAGCAGAATCCTCTTGCCACCAAGCCACGGCGGTGGTGATGGCTGGTCCCCTCTGTAGGCCCGGGGGTCCGCATGCTTCTTACTGCTCTGCGGCCTTACATGTGTCCCTCTCACCTGGGCCCCTGCCACCATGCAGCGCACCCAGCCTCTCCCCACCTCCCTGCCTCATTTCTCGGAGCACTAGCCTCATTCAGAAGCTCCCTTCAAATCCACCAACGTTCAAAAATGTATTTCATCATCCATAAAGACAGCATCTCTGCTTTCTTCACTTTGATAGGGGGTGGGGATGTCATTCTGAGAACTCACTTGGGATAAGAAACCTCAAAGCGGAGGAGACACCTTTAAGGGTATGTATTTTGAGGCAGATCAGACAAATGACAAAGATAAAGTCCCTTGGAGCCTACGGCAGTTTTGACTTTAAACATGAGGCGAGTTAACAAGGAAAGAAGCAATAAATTCAGCCCAGGGCATGACCCAGCACTAAATTGTCTCTTACAGTGTCCAGATTTCTGGCCAAGTTGTCAATTTGATGCCCCCTTTCTCCGCCAGCCTCCTCAATTCCCCTTTCAGGTCGTGTTGTTTTTGTTGGTTTGCTTTTGTTTTACTGCCAAGTTATCTCTGCCATAACTCCCCCCCCCCCCCCCACCTCCATTTTCTGACTCTGTTTTCCAAGTTCCTTAAGCATGACCAGAAAAACACACCCACAGTTTCTCCTGCTAAATCCCTCAAGTTGCTTCCCTGGTAGAAATTCTGAAACAAGCTCACATCAGAACATTTTGTTCATCCCTCCCCACACACAAGCTGGTGAAAGATGGAAGGCTCTGGTATTTGCTGGAAATGAAAACATGGGGATGCTGCTGGAACAGACATCATGATGTTCTCTTTGTCCTTTGCACAAGGTGATCGTGTATCCTTCACATTCTATGTAAGAACAGCCCATAAAGAACATGTCACCCCAACTGGAGACGAGCAGTACTGGCGAGGGTTAACCAAGAAGCACTTAATGTGCCTGAGTAAATAGTCCGGGAAAGGATTAGACCAGGCTAGACTAACAGGCTGATCATAGTGATAAAGTTATCCCAAAGATTCTTTCCGCTTTATGTTTAACAGTTATTTTTCTTCAAAGGCGGTGGGTAAATGGTGTTGGTTTTATAGCCTGGAACCCTCTATACAGATAGCTACATAACAAGCCAGCATGAAACATTGTATTATCTTTCCCGCTCCATTAGATTTAGAAGGAAACTGTGATATCATTACATACACATCACACAGTATTTTCCTCTTGATGTTCTACAAAAGGAGGGAGATCAAACACGTTCAGCACACTGAATAAGTGTCTTATGGAATAAGTTGTCCACAGGCAGAGGTTTGGGACATGAAGCAGATAATTTCAACTGCCCACTGGGCAGTGTCAGGGATTGGGCAAGGTAAGAAGTGAAAAGAAAATGGGAGGGGCGCCTGGGGGCTCAGTCAGTTAGGCGTCTGACTTCGGCTCAGGTCATGATATCACAGTTTGTGAGTTCAAGCCCTTCATCGGGTTCTCTGAGGTCAGCACAAAGCCCGCTTCAGATCCTCTGTCCCCCTCTCTCTCTGCCCCTCCCCCTCTCACAAACACTCTCTCTCAAAAATAAACTTAAAAAAAAGAAAATGAGGATTTTCCTCAGCATACAGAGGTTGCTCAAAGCACACCTCTGTGTAGTGCTATGAATTGCCCTCTGTTTCTTGCTCAGCCGTAAAAATAATGACCCTGGTAATAATAGTAATGTAACGGCTAACATTTACCGAACACTTACAATGCGCCAAGCCCTGTGCTAAGTGCTTACATACATGATCTCACTTAATCCTCACAAGACCTCAGTGAGCTGGGCCCCTATTTTCCCAATGTCACAGATGAGGAAATGAAGTCAGAAAGAGGTTGTCACTTGCCTAGGGCCACACAGCAAGGAAACAAATGAATTTAGAGCACTGCTTTCAACTCCTACACTCATCTGCCTCCCATGTGCTTTCATACTGAAAAGTCTGTGGCACAGTGAGTAAAGAAATGAAACAAGATCTATTAAATATCTGGTTATGAGAAGTTCTACCATTAAGAGGGGCATTTAGTATGAGCTTGGCACTTAATCCCTACAGCTGCCCTTGAGATAGGTATGCAGTATCACCCCCAATTTGAGGATGGGACAATAGAGGCTCTCAAAAGCTGAGTAACATTCTCAAGATTGGAGCTGATGTTTCCCAAGTTCCCGGTAAAGGAGGCAAGGATGGTGAAAATAGATCTTTGAGTTCCAGTCACTGTTCTAAGCACTTCATATGCATTTGTTCATTTAATCCTCCATGAAATAACCATGCTTACGATGCTTATTTTACAGATGAGGAAACTGAATCACAGAATTTAAATAACCTGCTAAAGGTCATTTTGAGAATTAGGGACTGAGCCCTGACTTAAACCCAGAAAGTCTGGCTTCAGTTTCTGTGTTCTCAACTGTTTATTGCACACTGGCTTTTAAAAATAGCTGAACATTGGGGCGCCTGGGTGGCTCAGTTAAGCGGCCAACTTCGGCTCGGGTCACAATCTCGCGGTCCGTGAGTTCGAGCCCCGCGTCGGGCTCTGTGCTGACAGCTCAGAGCCTGGAGCCTGTTTCAGATTCTGTGTCTCCCTCTCTCTGACCCTCCCCCGTTCATGCTCTGTCTCTCTTTCTGTCTCAAAAATAAATAAACATTAAAAAAAAAAATAGCTGAACATTGGTCCAATTGTGTCCCAGCCACACACAGCCACTTCTTTGATGTGTATAATTGTGACCTTCGATCAAGGACGTCAAGGTCAAGATTTGTAGTCTCAATCAGTCTGACACATGCTGGTTTACACGCTCTCTCTCTGTTGTCTTTCAACTTCCTTAGATTTTTTTTTTTGGCCGGGTATAGTATACTTTATCGATGGTACGTAATAAGGTCAGGCTCCCCAAGCCCCTACCCTTTTCCAGCGGTCTGCAATGGAAACTGTGGAGGTTCGGAGATTCTCCACGTGTTGGGCAATGAGTTACAGCAAGGATCCCCCAGCAGCTGAGGGCCTCTCTCTTCCTCTTGCTCTTGCTGGGGCTGGTGGTCCAGAGGGCTCTTACTCTGTGGAGGCCATGTGGACCATAAAGTCCACCACCTGGTTGCTGTAGCCAAATTCATTGTGATACCGGGAAATAAGCTTGACAACGTGGTCACTGAGAGCGATGCCAGCCCCAGCATCGAAGGTGGAAGAGTGGGTGTCACGGTAGAGTCTCAGGAGATAATAACCTGGTCCTCAGTGTAGCCCAGGATGCCCTTGAGGGGACCCTCGGATGCCCTGCTTTACCATCTTGGTGATGTCATCATATCTGGCAGCTTTCTCCAGGCAGCCTTGGAATTTTTAATTCTTCTCACTCTTAATTATATGGAGTAGGACCAAACTTAGGCATCAAACTCTGCCCTTTCAAAATTCCCAGGGAAAGTAGCATGCAGCTCTAGATTGTGACAACAATGAAATAATTTCCGTGAAGATAGGCCTGTGTGAGTCCATTTCAAATTCAATGCCTGACCATCCTGTGAGGAACTTCAAGGCACTGAGGAGAACTCTTCCATGCTCGGAGCTTATGTGTCTTCCTGTCTACTTGTCAGAGCCTTGGAGGAACTTGGGGTGAAGAAGTGCTCTGTTCCAGTCTTCAAGTAACAGAGTTCACTGGCCAGCTTCACCCCTTCAAGCTGATCGTGCAGTTGCAGAGAGACCGGACTGGTTCCTTCGAAAATGGAAACAGGAAGCAGCTACACATGAAAATTTCGACTCCTGAATGCAAG
Organism: Panthera tigris; assembly: GCF_018350195.1. Taxonomy (NCBI): domain Eukaryota; kingdom Metazoa; phylum Chordata; class Mammalia; order Carnivora; family Felidae; genus Panthera; species Panthera tigris. The sequence goes on from NC_056671.1 coordinate 44,930,314, forward strand.
TTAATACATCAAGCAGCTGTACCGAATGTGACCATGAACCGGTGTTCCTCTAAATGCACTTAATAGCACAGCCAAATTTGAACTTCCTGTATCCCCCTGCAAGCATCCTTGCAGATCTGGCCTCCCAGTGACGTCGGTGAGCCGAACATTTTTAGGATTGGGGGACGTTGTGTTAAAGTAGATGCGAAGACCGCGGTGAGAAAAATGACATACAACAGCGACCAGATGATCCAGGGGAAGGGATGTGCCATTCTGATACTGAAAATGTCCTCTGATAAATGTATGAAGTTTCCTGGACATTAAATAAGAACAGGAAATACTTCACGGAAGACTTATTAATATAGTAACTATTGAGTATTCCAGGCCAACGGAGGGGTGGATTAATCAGGATAAGCATAGGAATTTGTACCTGTTTAAAGCAGGGGTCCCGGGTTTACGTTTAACCCCTCATCGGCTAAAGAGGTGGACCACAGGCAGGCTCATTTAGGCACAGCAAGAAACCGCTTGAAGGATCTTCAAAGTCCTTGGGATAAAAGTCCATATGAAACAATATTCAGGCAACTTCCTTGATGCTAGGAAGTCAGTTAGTTTTGTATTTCTGCCAGTTCTAGAAATAAATACAATACCTTGCATCTTATTTAAGCCTGTGATCTCACTTCGCCCTTCACAACAGCTCTGTGAGGTAAGTGGCCCACAATCTCCTTGACGTCTGTTTTACAGATGAAAAAACAGAGGGCAATTAGGGGCTCCGTCCAAGCTTCGGGGTTGTTTATGCAGAAGACCCAGGCCTTCTGACGGCCGCCACGCGCGCACGTCTCCACCACAGTCCCACAGCACAGGCTGTTCAGATTTCTCATATATTTAATATGAGATGTATCTAAGAACGATGGGGGTTCTGGTAAGGTCTGAATATTGGGGTGAAATACAGATAGTGGGATAGTCTCTTCACACCTGGGAGAGATAGTCCGCCGGTCCCCAGAGCTCTCACGGAGAGGATGAAGGCGAGCCAGGAGAATGTGGGTCTGTGGGAGTTGCCAGCTAGAGGAGAGTTCAGGTTCGTTCACTCCTGTCACATGTTCATTTCGCTTGTCCCCATAGCTGTCTCCGAGTGAGGATAAGAACCGTGATTCATGAGTTGCTAAAGACTGTGGAGGAAACTACTCTTATATAAACACCACTGATGTGGAATAGCTGTAGAAAACCAATTATTCAAAGCTGACTTTTATTGTACTTTCAAACTGAATCTGTTGTCATTCCATATCTCTGTTCTTTTCCTTTATTTGAATTTCTTTTCTTTTCTTTTTTCTTTTCTTCTTCTTTTCTTCTTTTCTTCCCTTCCCTTCCCTTCCCTTTCCTTTTTTTGTTTTGCCAACACACACATCTCAGTAGCTTAACACCATTAGAACCTAGTGACTTGCTCACATCAAACCTGAAATGAGTTTTTCTGATCAGCAGGCAGCTCTTCTCTAAGCAAGGGTGGTGAGGCAGGCTCTTCCATGCTGGGGCTCCCTCATCATCCATGTGAGGCCTTCTAGGTTATCGGCTCATCTCCATCAAGCATGCAGAAATGAAAGGAGCCCATAGCTTTGCCCGTGGAAGGGCTGTTGGGGACCTCTCTGGAAATGTCACTACTGCTGCTACTTCTGGTGAGAACGGGTTAGTATAGGTTCACCCCAACCCATCCACCGTGCACACTGGGGAGATGTGTAGCCGTGCGCCAGGAGAGAAGCAGGTGGGTTTGAAGAAGGCCAGCGTTCATGCGCCATTGATTCGCTCAATGAGTTCTCTTCTTACCAGAGCGGAGCTGGGCCCTGAGTGATGGGAGCTCCATCAGAATGTGCCGAACTGCAACGTGTAAAGATAAACCGCTTACTTTGAATAAATCCCTAAATTGTAGATGCTCTCTACTGCAACAGGCACTTGGCATGGAAAAAAAAAAATTCAAATAATCAATCTCAGGAGAGGAAAATATAGAAAAGATAGGCAAGTAAAAAAAAAAAAAGAAAAAACACACAATATTACCATTTTGATATATTTTCTTGGAGTGAATGGTTTTAAGAAGACTTTTCTACTGAAATAATTTTACTTAAATTTTGTTTAAAATATATCCCCAAAGAAACTGTATTTCTATCTATTTATACCTAAACATAGGTTTTACATGGTTGTAATAGTGAAGAGATATGGTTTTGAGTTTTGCTTTTTTCATCCTGTAATAATAACATTTTACATTAGTATGGGACATGACAGCATACAGAGGATATTTTTTGCACACATTTGCATGAACTTATTTATGATTTTCTACACTATTTTTCACTTTTGTATAGTCTTCATATTTACAGTCTTTAATATCACATATATTCTGTTGAGTTTCAACTTAACCATAACAGGCTTAATTATTTTCTTTTTCTTAAACTTTCAGTTCCTTTTCCCTCTCTCTGTAGTGGATGGGGTTGGTGCTCTCTCTAATTCCCTTCAGATTCTTTTTTGCATTTCTGTGTTGACAGAAATGTGAATCATTTAAGATTTTTTTGAAAGGCTACCTAGTAGATTCTACTGCAATTTAAAATTCATCCACTCTTTGACCCAGAAGTCACTTGTAGGAATGGGTGTTTTTATTTGTGTGAGATAGATTCCCAGGAATGGGATATCTGGAAAAATATTGAGGGATTATTCATAGTAGCAAAACAGAAAGAAAAACAAAATTGCAGAGCAAAACAACAAAAACCTGGTGACAAAGTGATTGTCCCAGTAATAAAATATTGTGCAGCCATTAGCGAGCATGAAATGGAACTATCCCAGTTGAATTGAAAGGCTTTCCGTGAAGTATTGGTCAGACAAAACGCAAGCAACTGTGTATACTGTCTTTAGTAGGATCTCACTTACGGAAAACAAACAGGACAAAAATAAACAAAAAAGTCTGCATGTATTATATAGATGAGCCAAATGGAAATATAGATGTATTTATGCCCCATCACAAATTTTATTTTTCAACTAACTGGAATAGTGATATTCAAATGAAATGTTATCTGTTTCTTTGGAGCAGGAATTACTACCCACCTCCAATACCTGATGAGAACAAGCATCTTTTTTTTAAACTTGTTTTTAATTTTTTAATTTTAATTTTATTTTTTAAATGTAATTTATTGTCAAGTTGGCTAACATACAGTGTATACAGTGTGCTCTTGGTTTTGGGGGTAGATTCCCGTGATTCATCGCTTACATACAGTACCCAGTGCTCATCCCAACAAGTACCCTACTCAGTGCCCATCACTCACTTTCCCCTCTGCCCCACCCTCCCCCCATGAACCCTCAGTTTGTTCTCTGTATTTAAGAGTCTCTTATGGTTTGCTTCCCTCCCTCTCCGTAACTATTTTTTCCCCTCCCTTTCCCCCATGGTCTTCTGTTAAGTTCCACATATGAGTGAGAACAAGCATCTTAATATGAGGTCGAAAGACATCTACGTAGAATCTAAGGATTAAAGGAAGAATTTGTTTCAAATGCATAGAACTAACCCTATTATTTTATTTTATTTTTTTATTTTTATTAAAAAAATTTTTTTAACATTTATTTATTATTGAGAGACAGAGAGAGACAGAGCAGGGAAGGGGCAGGGAGAGGGAGACACAGAATCTGAAGTAGGCTCCAGGCTCCGAGCTGTCAGCTCGGAGCCTGATGTGGGGCTCCAACTCATGAACTGTGAGATCATGACCTGACCCAAAGTCGGACGCTCAACCGACTGAATCACCCAGGCTCCCCAAGTAACCCTATTTTTAATGAGGCTACAGTTTTGCTTTACATTTTCGGTACTGCTTTAAAAATGTGGTACTTGTTCCTGGGGGAAAGTCAGAGTGAGATAGAGTGTTGGTAGGGATGACAATAACTAACTTTTAAAATTCTCGTTGGGGCACCTGGGTGGCTCAGCCGGTTGGGCGGCCGACTTCGGCTCAGGTCATGATCTCACGGTCCGTGAGTTCGAGCCCCGAGTTGGGCTCTGTGCTGACAGCTCAGAGCCTGGAGCCTGTTTCAGATTCTGTGCCTCCCTCTCTCTGACCCTCCCCTGTTCACGCTCTGTCTCTCTCTGTCTCAAAAATAAATAAACATTAAAAAAAATTTTTTTTAAAAATTCTTGTTATGTTTCAGACATTGGGCTAATTGCTTTAAATATACTATCTTATTTGTTACAATTCTAGAGGTATTATTTCTCCATTTTCCAGAAAAACCTGGAGAGGTTGATATTTATCGTGGGTTATATAGCTTGTGAGCAGTCAAGACAGATTTGAAATTAGAGTGGATAAATTTAAAGCCTGTGTATTTAATCATCTTCCTAAATGACCTGTCTTTTTACTGTCTTTCTGTACCACAAACCTCTTTCCATGCATGGAATTCATGCATTCTTGAAATACATAGGTAGGGTTAGTTTTTTTGGATTGAATCATATTTTATTACTGATTTATAATTTAAAATTAGGGATGTGTCCCTAAGGCCTAAATATTGGTCAAACTACAGCATAAAACTGCATGTATACACACCCATGTATGTGCATGTATGTATAATAGTGCAGTATATTTATGTATACACACCTATATATGAGTATGTATATATAATAATGGAGTGTGTGTATATGCATACATATATATGTATGTGCATGTATATGTATGTATATGTATGTATGTGTATGTATATATAATAGTGTAGTATATATGTATACACACATGTATATGTATGTATATATAATAGTGTAGTGTGTATATGTGTATATATACATGAATATGTATGTGTATGTATACATAATAGTGCAGTATATTTACATATACACACATATGTATGTGTATGTATATATAATAGTATAGTATATATGTATATACACCTATGTATGTGTATGTATATATAATAGTGTATCTTTATGCATATACACATATATATGTGTGTGTATATATAATACTGTAGTATATTTATGTATACACACATATGTATGTGTGTATATATAATAGTGTAGAATTATATATATTACATATGTATGTGTACGTATACATAATAGTGCAGTATATTTATGTATACGTACATATGTATGTGTATGTATATATAATAGAGTTCACGTGCATCTGTGTTTGCAGAGAGTGGAGTAGTGGGAAAGGTATAGAGCAGCTTTGTATTTCGTTCTGTAGCTAGACAGTAATTTTACCTTTTTCTTGCTTGGGTTCCAGATGGCAAAAAGGAATATGAGTTCTCTGCTACTCACCTTTGGGTTTTTGCACTGCTTTGAGGATTTTGAGATACTGTGATTCAGCTAGAGCCCCAAGAGAGGCTGGAAGTGCTGGGGGCAGCTAGGAGCCTCTGCTAGTGGCCAGAGGGACCTGAACGACCCACGGGCAAGAGTAGTTTGAGGTAATTAAATGAAAATAATTAAATAATGTTTTTGTCTTGGGTATTAGTTCAACATAATGTTTTACTTCATAAATGACATCTCTGCTTTCAGGAAAACCCGTTGTAAGTAGAATTGGAAATATATTAAAACAACAGAATGGGATTATCTGTGTTGCAAAGTGGAATTTCTGTCTCAGATTTACAAGCACCAACAACTTCATAAACAGAGGATTCATGACATAATTGCTACATCTCTCTTTTACTTTGGCTGGTAAAAATATATGAGAATTATTAGGCATATATTAAAATATTGGTGTGTTATGATTTCTTAACCTAATGTTTTTTTTTCAATATATTAAGGGCCACTTATTCAAAATTAAAAATAATAAAATCTACCAATGACTTCTTATGCTCCAAATGTTTAAAAAATGCTGACTTCTCCCTAGATGAAACATAAATATCGTCCTTCTCCATACTCCCAAGACAAAGGTAGATTTTCTTTCTCAGAAAGAGAACACTGGAGAAACAGACAGCCTGGTCCACAGAGTATCTGCACATTAGGGCAGGGCATTTCATTTGTTACTGTTATTTTAATCTTCATTTAAAGAGATCTCTGGTATTTAAAAATTTTTTAAAGTTTATTTATTTATTTTGACAGAGAGAGAGAGAACACAAGCAAGCGAGGGACAGAGAGAAGGTGAGACAGAATCCCAAGCAGGCTCCGCACAGCCAGATGCGAGGCTTGAACTCACCATCGGTGAGAGCAAGAATCAGAGGGTTAACTGACTGCACTACCAAGTGCCTACCCCCTCCCCCGCAAAGACCTCTTTGGTTTTAAGAGATACAGGTAAAGCCTGGGAAGCAGAAATTCTTTCTATGGATCTTTGGAGATATGTTAATGAATCTTTCCTTAATTGCCTGAAGGGTGGGGGGAACTAATTTTTTTTTCTGTAGTACACACAGAGATAGGAAAAAATTTCATTTCCCATACCAGCTCTAACAAATGGGTGGTTGTTTCCTGGGTTGAGAAGAACTTGGGGTCCAACTTCAGTTTTGAGATTAGTCAAAGTGTTCTGGGACCAGTATTTTATACTGGACCTCTGAGTTTACCATATTTGGTAGATTGGCCCTAGGCAAGCATTTCTCTGATTGCATAAAATGCAATTACATAAAGACGTTAGGTTAAAAAGCGTTCAGAAAATATCTTAAAATATATCATTAAACTGGGAGGAAAGGGAAAGTCTTGGGCTTCAAAAAGGGTACTCGAACCTAAAGGGGAGCAGGGGGACGTGGGCATAGGTCTCAGGAGCTGGGCACTAGGGGTTTGAATACTTAGATGGTGACAAGATGTGGTCTTTTTTTTTTTTTTTTTTTTTTAGCATTTATTTATTTTTGATAGAGAGGGACAGAGCACAAGTAGGGGAGGGGCAGAGAGAGAAGGAGACACAGAATCTGAAGCAGGCTTCAGGCTCCAAGCTGTCAGCACAGGACCCGACGCAGGGCTCGAACTCACAAACCGTGAGATCATGACCTGAACCGAAGTAGGACGCTCAACCGACTGAGCCATTCAGGTGCCCCGACGTGGTCTTAAGGGCTGAGGCTGTGGCCCTCAATCTGGGACACTCAAAGGGCCACTGACCTTTGAAAGAAGGATTGTAAAAGCAATATTTTGGGGTCAGACTAAAAACTAGGGTTTTATAGAAGCAAAGATTTAATAGTTTCTCCAGAGGGACCTTTGCATAAGGAAGGGTACATGAAGCTCCAACTGAAAAACAGCTTTTGCTGGAGACAAGCTAAAAAAATTACAGACTCCATAAGGAACAAGGCCACCATGATGTCGAGTCCCAGGTATGACAAATGGGAATACTGGCACCCAAGGATGTGAGAAAGTAGAACAAGCCCAAAGAGACACAAAATAGAAATGTTTTAAATGAATAGAAATAAATTATGGAAATAGTGAGATAAGAAAATGACCCGGGGCACCTGGGTGGCTCAGTTGGTTAAGCGTCATGATCTCACGGCTCGTGGGTTCAAGTCCCACGTTGGGCTCTGTGCTGACAGCTCAGAGCCTGGAGTCTGCTTCAGATTCTGTGTCTCCCTCTGTCTCTGCTCCTCCCCCACTCATGCGCTGTCTCTCTCTATCTCTCAAAAATAAATAAACACTTTTAAAAATTCAAGAAAATGACCCTATAAGAAAAGAATAAGCAGATTTGAAAAAGAAAAAAAAGAAATTATAAAAATGAAAAATATTGAAGTTTGGAATTCAGTAGACGGGTCAAAGAAGAAATTCACTGCAGTCGAAAGGAGAATCATTTAACCGGAAGGTAGAAGGAACACCCAGAATATATTAGAGAGAGATAAGGAAATGGAAATTTGAAGAGAGATTCAGTGATATGGATAACAGACTAAAAACACCTCTTATAGATTTAATTATAAGTTCTGGAATGAAAGTCAGAAAACCAAAGAGATGTAATATTTGAAGACAGAGAAGCTGATTATTTTCTTGAAATGGAGAAAAATATGAGCACAGAGTCTCCCTTCAGCAATTTCCTCCTCTCTACTACATTATTACCATCAGCAAGCACACACATTGAAATAACATGTCATAGTAAAATAAAACAAATTTCCCATGTCCCCCACCCTCCTCCAGATGCAACTCCAGCTCCCTGTTCTTCTCACAACAACACTCATTTGAAGAGTTGCCTGTATTCATCATCTACACCCTCTCCCCTAGTCTTTCTTGGAGCCCCTCTAATCCGGATGTCATCCCCATTCCTCCACAGAGAGGTCACCCATGATCTCCACGTTGTTAACTCCAATGGTGCATTCTCAGTCCTCATTATGTGCAGTCAGAAGGGTTTGACAGAACTGACTGCTCCCTCATCCTTGAAACGCTCTCTTCGCTTGGCTCCCAGGGCACCACTCTCTCTTGGTTCTCCTCATACTGCTCTGGCTGTTCCTCCCCAGTATCCTCTACGGGCTCCTTTCCATGTCCCGACCTTAAATGACCAAGTCATTGAAGCCTTAAATAGTCTCCTTCTCTATTCTCTGAGGCAATCTCATCACCATCATGTTGCTCTAAGTAGAAAGTGCTGGCAACTCCCAACTTTACATTTCCAGTTTGTATCTCTTCTCTGAACTTCAGATTTCTATATCCAACTTCCTATACTATATTTCCACCTGGAGGTCTGATAGACATCTCAAACTTAGTATATACAAAAGGAAACTCCTGATTTCCCCTACCCCTCCCTGCCAACTGCTCCTCTTGAAAATTTCCCATCTTAGAAAGTGACCATTCTGTTCTTTGAATTACTTGGTTCACGAAATTTGGTGTGATCCTTGTATCTTCTCTGTATCTCATGCCCCACATCCAATTCAACAAATACCATCTGTTCTACCCTCAAAATATATCCAGAATTCGACCAGTTCTCAACATGTCCACCATTACCGCAGTGGTTCAAATCTCCATCACCTTTCCTGTGCACCACTTCCGTGGTCTGCTAATTGGTCATCTTGCTTCCTTACGTAAAAAAAAATGTCTGTTATAGGGCCACTTGGGTGGCTCTGTTGGTTAAGCGTCCAACTTCGGCACGCGTCGTGATCTCATGGTTCGTGGGTTCAAGCCCGGCGTCGGGTTCTGTGCTGAAAGCTCAGAGCCTGGAGCCTGTCTCACATTCTGTGTCTCCTTCCCTCTCTCTGCCCCTCCCCCTCTCGCGCTCTGTCTCTCTCCGTCTCAAAAATAAACGTTAAAAAAAACCTGTTCTTTGCATAGCAGAGTGAGCCTTTTAGATTACATCCCACTCCAATTGTGTAAGACTCTAATGGTTTTCCAGAGTCTTTCCAAAGTCCTTAGAATGGGCTGTAGTGTCCAAATGCATTACCCACTCCTCCACTTGTCTGATCTGATCCACTGCCACATTGGCTTCTGTGCTGTTTTTTGACCACACTAGGCGTGTTCTGACCTCAGGGCTCCTGCATATGCTGGACCCTCCATCATAATGCTCTTTTCCTCAGATATTTACATAATTGGTGTCCTCATTTTTTTCAGTATCTCCTCATATGTCCCCTTATCAAAAAGGACTTCCTGATTACCGTATTTAGTGCTCTCCCAGAACTCACTATCCTTCATACCTTAATTCATTTTTCTCCATAGCACTTATCACTATCATACATAGTTTATTTGTGGGATTATGGTCTAATGCTCATTTCATCCCACCAGAATGTAAGCTGCTTGAACATGGAGACTTTGTCTGATTTGCTCTTTGTTGATCCCTCATGCCTGGATCTGGCATGTAGTAGGTGTCCAGTAAATACATACTGAGTGAATGAATAAATCCTGAGCAGAAAATATAAATACAGATCCACACCAGACACATCATAATGAAAACTGAGGTAACCAACACAGATATTTTAAAAATCCAGAGGACAAAGACAGATTACCTACAAAGGAATGATAATCAGTTGAGAACACAATTCTCAAAAATAAGACCAAAAGATGGCAGAATATTGTAAATTATGGAAGACAAAACGTCAACTTAGAATAAGTACCCAGCTAAGTTATTCAGAAAAAGAGGTAGAATGAAGACATTGCAGATAATAATTTAGAGTCCCTTAAAGAGCTACTTAAAAATATACATGCACTGCCCACTTACTTCCAATGATTCCTTCCTGAAAATCAGACATTCTAAATGAAAATACTATCAAGCCTATCTCTCATTATATCAATGGGAAAAATCTAATTTTTTATATGCCAACCTGAAACCACCACTTTCCTGAAATAAAACCAAACCACAGGAAAACATTAACATGTAACGACCATCGAATCCTTAAATAAATAAATGCTTACAGCATTATTTCATGATTAGAAAATAGTGGAGATGGCTATTAACAGTCTTGAGTAACACTGTGACGCTTTTCTTTAGAACCAACAACATACAGGGGACACTTCGTTGATTCTCGGAGGGCTTTTCAGCGTCTTCACATGATTCTAACAATTGTATTTGGAATAACACTTTAGACTCTTTTTTAACAGTGCTTTGTTGAAAGTGATGATGAAATTTTGAGATGAACATAAATTTTTTTTCTATAAAAGCCCAAGCCAAAAAAAATATTGTATTCATAAATAAATAAGGCTTATACATTTGGGAATTAAAAACAGGAAAATGTTCATCTAAAAATCACTTTTCAGAGTATTCCTGTGTTTCAGTAAGAAAGAAATTGAAACCAGTGGAAACAAAGAATTTGGTAAACATATAAGTAAAATTAATAAGCATTGATGTAAAAACAAACAACCCCCCAAAATCAGTAACGATAATACTAATTAGAAAGAGTTAAAATAAAGTGGAATTAAAACCACTGCATAATAATGTGGCTGGCAGGAAGGGTGAGTGTCCCTTGCTTTGTTGGGGACGAGGATACAGTAGAGCCAATGGTGACTTTTGGCTTTATCATGTGCCCGTGTTAAAAAATTTCCAATGGTAACTTTCCAAAAGAATAGAAATACGATTTATAAATTCAAGTCAGTAGAAGGATACAAAAGAGGATAAAGCAAGTTTGATCCCCTATAAGATATGAATGTGGAGAAACAGATACAAGAAGTATGGTATTAGAACACACAGGAAGAGATGGTAGAAATAAGTCAAAACATCAGTAAACAAATTCTTGAGTTAAAAGACAGAAAATCTCAGATTATTTTGGAGACAACGTCCAACCATATTCAGCTTATAAGAGACATGCCTTCAACGTAATGACACAGAAAGATACAAAAAGATGGGAAGGAATCTTGTGAACTACAAAGTTATTTCTAAATGAGAAAGATTGTTAGTCATTACGGTCACATCAGTCACCAGGTTATTCTGTCATGATCTTTGATATTCTCCCCTACTGGAGTGTGAAGTTTTTGAGGGCAGGAATCAAGTATTTTCAACATCCTGTCCTAGTATCTGACACATAGTAGGCTCTGAATAAATATTTGTTAAATGAACATATGAATAAATGAATGAGTGAATGAATGAATGAATGAATGAACAAAATAATAAGTCACCCTTTGACATTGACTATTTTGCATGTCAGAGAGGGACAGAGCATGAACAGGGGAGGGTCAGAGAGAGAGGGAGACACAGAATCTGAAACAGGCTCTGGGCTCCGAGCTGTCAGCACAGAGCCCGATGCGGGGCTCGAACCCACAGACCGCGAGATCATGACCTGGGCTGAAGTCGGACGCTCAACCGATTGAGCCACCCAGGCGCCCCGGAGGTGTCCTTCTCTTGATGTTGGTAAGGAGTTCCATGGATGTTATTTAGATGTTGTCAATTTTACTTTAGTTTTTCATTGCAGTTATTATGAATATCTTTGTTGTTTTGTAATATATTAGGTCTTTATTTCCCATTTGCTTGTCCTCCTCATTCATTTGGCTCAATGTCACTGATTCTCTTCTTGAAAATGAAATGATGCCAAATACATCAGATTTTGTAAAGCCTGCTTTGTCAGTGTATATCGTATCTTCTTTCAGTTTTTTCTTGTTTGTGTTGCCCAAGGTTGTGGTTATGATTATTTCTGAAAACAAAAATGTCTCAAGGCAGACACACCCTCGTTTGTAAATAATGGTTGTGTCACTTAAAGAGTATGTACAACTTGGTAACCATTGGAATTAAAACAGCTCCTATCAGCGCTCTCTGTAAGGCCGTGTCGGAGCAGGGAGGGGTTTGGCTGAGCTCTGTCACGTCCATGCTTGAGCCCCTGGGAGGCTGCCCTATGCCAGCTTTAGGCAGGCGTGTGTAGAATGTAGTGACACTTCTTGTTCCATCCTCTGGGAAACTAGAGACAGGAAACACTCCAGATATGCTATTAATAAAGGACACAACCACTTGATGGTAATTAATACTATCCTCATGACTAAATAGAGGTGTTAGCCAAGTTGTTTGGGCATGTTTGCTTCTTCTGGAGAAAATGTTATCTAGATTTGGCTTTTATCATTTTGCTATATTAAATCCAGCTTTACATTTTTGTCTGTGAAATGCTCTAAGAACATTGCCTCATACCCTCAGCTTAATTCCAAATGATCAACGTCGAAGTCGAGACTACGGGACACCGAACATCTGGATATTCGCAAACATTGTTTTTTGACTGAAGTTTTCCTCTCTTGGTGTTGACCTGCCAGGCTTCCTTGACGCTCTTGATTAACAACCATCGACAAAAAACTCCCTAAGTAATCCGTATCGGTGTGATTCAAACTAAAGAGTCTCTTTACCAAGAATGAATTATTTGTATAGAAAAAAAGTGACCGAACATGCTCCATTTTCATGTTCTACATTGAAATCCTCATTCTGTTTATTTGTGGACTCTGGGTGTGGATCTGGAGGCACACAGCTGAAATGGGCCCCAGCGCCTGGGCTGCAGACCCCTCCCCACACAGGCACCACACCCGGGCTCATGACTGGCTCTGGAAAGGCCTGTGCTGGCAACAGCCAAAGGCTCTCACTGGCAGCATGAACGCAAATGGCGACCCCGAGTTCAGCTGAGTTAGACCCTCACCAACAGACAAAGGGGAGCTGCTAGATGACCAACGGTCCCAGTGTATCTGGGGCCAGGAGGCTTCTCCAGACGCAGAACTTCCAGTGCTATAACTAGAACCATACTGGGCAGGCTGGTCTGGTTGGTCACCCTAGCGGGCTGGTGGGCTTTTTGGGATAGCAGCAAACACCACGTGGAGCCAGTTTGTGGCAACCCAAAGAATGCGTCTTTCCTGCACCACCTCTCCTGTGCTGGGTTTGTTGAATTCCCTTTATAGAAGATGCATATTACTTCTCTGGTTTTTTAAGTCCTACTGGTTCTTCCAGGTCTGGCTAAAACATCACCTCCTTTGTGAAACCTCCGTCAATTCAATTCTCCAATTCAAATAGACTAGTTCTCTACTGCTGGAACAGGCCCGTGGTTCCTGCTGTACTTATGAAATCCAAAAAGCTCCGACAATGAAAAGCTCTTATGTAAGTTTCTTGGCTGTAGAATCTTACCTTACTGACCTGGGGTTTTGATAGTCTTTATTTGTCTCACTGATATGAATATTCATACATTTTTGCTGCATGAATATATTAATGTGTTTGATAACAGAGGGACACTCCAGGCTCTGATGTGGGTGTTAGTTAATAAATGATACATACAGTACATTATCACTCCAGAATCTGAAAAAATCCTACGTTCAAGTGGTCCCAACGTTTCAGATAAAGGACAGTGGACCTGTACCTTTACAAGGGCACTGTTTCGCTTGACCTGCTTATAATTAATTATTGCATATCTCTGCGCCTCAACTTCCTCATCTATAAAATGAGACAATAACATCTGTTCTGACATATAAAATGAAAAGTGTTGCAAACAAGTAAAAGGCATTATTACTGTTACTTCTCTCATCACCCTTTTCCTAACGTGCTTTCTATTCTATTTATTTTTGAGTCTTTGCCAAGAACCATCTTTTTCATAGCTGGTGCTCAATAAACATTGTGAGACTTGGGTGTAGACACGTGTGCAAAATGGCAAGTCAGGAGTGATTTTCTCAGTGTCACATCTGGTAAGTCAAATTTCACATCAAACTGATCTACAACTTGGAGTGGGGGTGGGTTGGGAAAAAAATTGATCTATACTGAATTTCCAGAAAGTAGCCAGAATGTAGTCATTAAAATGTTGCCTCTGTCCTGTGGACTACATGCAGAACCTAGGTCATAATATATGGAAGCAGCTTCTCACAGGGGCATCCTTAAACTTGAATAAAGGAGAATTTAATAGCCCCTTTAGAACACAGCGCAGTAATGTATAAAATATCTGAGGCCGGTGAAAAGATGACACCACAGAAGGTGAGCCTGTTTCGCATTCAGCGTTTAGAAATGAGGTGACTCATTCAGAGCAAAGCAGCGTTCTCTGTAATTCAAATGCAATCTACTGAGGTCTAAATCATGGGACACTTTCTGACTGGTTCAACACAAACGCCAAGATGAAAGAAACTTGGAACAAAATCTCTGTTTTCCAATATTGAGATACCTGATATCAGGAAGGCATGGTTCTTACTCCTGAGCAATCTAAAAAAATAACTGTCACCCTTTTAAAGCCTGGTTTTTCATATATGATCAGCAAACACCAGTAGTGTCTTTTTTCAACTATAAAGGCGTAGTATAGTAATTAGAGCTCAAATGGGCCATGGAAGCTCCTAACTCATGCAGAAATTCCTTCCTTAGGGTCCTTCCCAAAGGGTCAGCCACCTTCTACTTGGCTTTGTTTGGGATGAAGGATCATTGACTCCAGGGGCAATCTTGTTTTCCAGCAATTCTAGTTGTTAGAAAATGAGTTCTGACACTGATCCAAAATCTTCCTTGTAATCCCCACTCTGTAGTTTCAGTTTTGCCTTCTAGAATGTCTGAAGACCAAATGTGTTTTTCCTCTCATAATGACAGGATCAGCTTGGAGTGTTTAGCTACAGTGAACAGAATACCTAACTCCTGTGGTTAAACAAATACAAGCTTGTCTTCCTTACAAAGCAAAATGTCTGGAGATTGACAGTCCAGCTGGTAGAGCTTTTAAGGATACAGGTGCTGTCCATCTTCTTAACCCTTCGTAGTGCGTTTTCTACTATATCCTCAGGTAGGAAGAAAGAAAGAACTAGGCAGTGACAGGCATGCCGGTTGACTCTTTTCTTCTCAGAAGGTAAGCAGAAACTTTCCTGAAAGCTTGATTCATTGGACTTCTCCTTAGCCAGAATGGGTTCACGGTCACCCCTAGGCTGGCTGTGGGAGATGATATTACCATGGCTGGTTTAGACCCACCGTGCTTCTACTTCCAGGAGCTGGGTGGCGCCTCTTCTCTGTGAGATCAAGACGGTAACCTAAACAGATCTGTTTGGTTAGCGGGGTAGAAGGAGGTAGGGTAGAGAGAATGGATGGTGCAAGGGCCGTGAGAACAGAACCTGCCAGAATCACACTTCAAATATTCAAAGATTGCTTTTACATCTCCCTGTAGTTTTCTCTCTTCGAGGTTAAAACGCATTGGTTTCCCCCGCCCCCCGCCCCCCCCCCCCAGCAACTCCTCCATTTTCCTACCTATTTTTGTTGGCCTCCTGTGTATGGCCCTAGTGTGGCCTGGAGCTCAGCCCAGTCTTTCTGATGTGCCTGGCACCAGTGCACAGTGCGGTAGGACTATCATTCGTGGTCCGACTCTGCACTTTCCATCCACATTGTTGGCTTTTGTGGCAGTCATTTCGTGGGCTGGCTCTTACAGTTTGCTGTCAATTCTTCAGTTTCATAGAAACTGCCAGCAAGTCAGATCATATCCAGTATCCGTGTAATTGATTAAAAAAAAATACCTAAATGAGGCATACAAAGTGCTGATTTGGGGAACCAATGTATTAAAATACAGCAAGGATTTATTTTGGTTAACCTTAAACAGCTGTTCACTAATAAAATATGTTCAGAAGACTAAGACATGAATTTTATAGAGCTTTTTAAAATTTTCTAAAAAATCCATAGGTAGCATTGATATATTTATTACTGCATATGGATTTAAAAGAAAAACTGTCACCTCTTTAGGTTTCTTTTTGCTTTTCCGAAAACACTTTCTTCTGGGACATTATTGTGTGCAACGACCAGGCCACACCAAATCAATTTGATTTATGCTGTAACAGACTGGAAAATAGAAAGTAAGGCACAATGACTTTAGTATGTTCAATAATAAGTATGTAATAGAGAACTAATACTTTTGGAAATATTTTATTTCATGAAATTTTAGGAAATATGGAATTCTCATTCTAGGTGCTTTTTGGTCTAAAGCATTTTTATCCAATATAGGATTAGTATGTCTTGAAAAGCAGAAGTGTTAACAGTTATACTGTAACCATCACATTTGGTTTTGTGATACTCAGCATGTATCCAGCCATCTCTAGGTTTGTCATGAAATAGTGATTATCAATGTCAATGATTTCAATTCTTTTTAATTATATATAGATGAATAGATATAGATAAATCTACTAAATAGATGACATGTAGAATTTGAGTGTAGATTGGGGATGTTATGAAAGTCTTTATCCAGAATAGAGTACCAAACATCCAAACCATTATAAATCACAGTTACATATTGTAATGTGGCTTTATAACTATTGCAATTACTCACTACCATAATAAGTGTGGGTCTTAAGGCCTGTCAAGAATCTGTTCTGAACACTAGAATTTCATCACAATCTGTAAAAGATTATTCTTACTGAATCTATAAGAGGCCACAGAGACAGTGACAAGAATATTTATTTTGCAAAGCTTATGCAAGCTTTCTAAGCAACCTGGAAAGAACAAAGTTGGCTTCCAAACCCACATACAAAATTGAAAGAATCATGCGTTTGCAGACTTTTAAAAGTACACTGTTGTTGGAGTAATATGAACATGATGGTATTCTGTGAGTTATGCCAATGTGTTGAAATGAATATATAAAATAACATGCTAAAAAATGCAGAATTCAACACAATGTGTACATACTACTTACAATCGTGTAAAATAGATGTATAACATTAAAAAAGTTGGGGAACGTATAGAGATATAATTAACAGCTTAGTGTTTAATAGGTTCTTTCTATATTTTTCAAAACTAAGTTACTCGCTCACTCTGGCTATGGCTGAGTGAGGAGAGTGGCAAATTTTGTCCCTGAAAAACAATTATGAACATGGACAAAGTGAGAAAACAAACAAACAAGAACCTATTCAGCACTCTAGAAACAATTAACGGTTATAATAATCTGAGAAGCATTTATTCTTGAAACACTGCTACACGTTGGTTAGGGAATGTAGTAATCTGTGGCTGTCTGGCCTACAGAGGCTCCCATTTCTCTCTCACTGCAGTACCCACAAATCCAGTCCACACAGGGGTTCTGCCAAGGCCAGGTTTTGCCAGGTGAGTACTGGCAGCTTGCCTACCACAGTCAAAAGGGGCTCACTTGATTTGGTGGTGTTGATCTAGAGATTTGGTGGTGTTAGATCTGAGCTCTAACGACCTCAGAGGCAGGTGAATGATCATGCCAATGGCTTCAGTCTGAGCTAGCAGTAGTGGCTGGGACAAACATATTCCTGCCCTAGGCTGCCTAAATACGTGGCAAGACAGGAAAGAGCTCAAGTCAGCCAGAGTCCTGACCAACCCTGAGCCAATGCACATACACAGAGGAGACGCAAAAAGGCACAGTGGAAAGGAATAACTGGGAAGACTCAACAATGACTTGATCTTTGAATTTTCTGCTCTACCCACATTCAGATCCATTGATGTAGGACAGAAGGCTTACTGGCTTGAGGTGGTTGAGTATGATCTCTCTCTGGTCATTGGATGACCATTATGCTGTGCAAACATAGGAAGTCAGGCTTAAAAATAATAAAGAAAATCAATGATTTTCTAAGAAAATCTCTTTTCTTTGAAAAGAGAAAAATAAAAAAAGACAAAGACAAACTCTTAGTTAGACTGACCAGAAAAACAGAAAGAAAACACAAACTTCTAAAATCAGGAATGAAAGAGGGGACATCGCTACTAACCCTACAGAAATTTTAAAAATTATAAGAAAATATTATGAACAAGTTTATGGCAACAAATTAAAAATCTTAGATGAGTGAGTTTTGGAAGTTTGTGTCTTTCAAGGAATTGGTTCCCTTAACCAAACATTTAAGGAAGAAACAATACCATTTATATGCACTGTCTTCCAGAAAATACAAGAGAAGGATCATGTTATAAGACCAGCATTACCCTGATATCAAAACTAGACAAAATAAAGAAGCAACTCACACAAAATTTTTGTGTATCTGGTAGGCTCTACTGAAGATTTTTAGCATATGGGGAGGGGGGAAGAGTTTACATTGTAGCAACACAAATAAAACAGAATATTAGATAGTCCTCTAATACACTGGTTCTCAATTAAAAAGTGAATTTTCCCCCTAGGGAATATTTGACAATGAGTAGAGATCTTTTTGGTTGTCACCACATTTTTGGTTGTCACAAGCGCTTTTAACAACTAAGTGAGTAAAGACCAGGGATGTTGATAAACATAATGTTCAGGATGGCCCTCCCCCTCAGAGTGAAATATCCAGCCCCAGATTTCAATAGTGTCTTTGTTGAGAAATACTGCTTTAAGATATCTGAGAGTACTTGGACCATATTCAATGGTGCTTGACAATTTCCTTTGATTCCTTTTTACTGTTCCGTCTTCCTTGTTCTCTATTATCGCAAATTCATATTTATTTCTAATGTATAACCCTTCAGCTATTCCCTTTTTTTTTCTCTTCCACAGTGGATTATGTTTTCAGGCTCATACCTCCATCTCAAGAGATTTAATAAGGTATCTTTCTAAGCAAATACAATATATTCTCTTAGAAGAATTTTATTGCCGTTGTTAAGATAACAATCATTTTCAACTTGTTGTACACCCACACCCACAGAGTTTTATACTTGGGGTACTACAGTGGATGTGTTTTTGTCATACACTTTTTTCACTTAATAGAGTATCATGAATATTTTCCCATCGCTCACCTAAAGGATGCTGTTTGCCAAATGTTCCTGGTTCTCCCTTCTTTAAGGATATAATAGGATCCCACCTCCTGGCACTTTGCAATGGATGGGGCGATGTGCCTAGCTTTGTTAAATGAGTTGAGAATGGAATTGACACAATTTCCAGGCCAGAGCATTAAATTTGCTTATTTGATAACTTTCAGAGATCTTTATTTCCTTATGGTAAGTTGACTAGCAATGTTTGAGGTCACAGTTTTTCCATCAGCCTGGATATCTGAGGGATGATGATGAAAAGAGTCCTTCACTGATGTGAAGTACATGTGGCATGAGAAAGAAATAGACTTCTGTTATGCAAATTTTTTAATGTTTATTTATTTTTGAGACAGAGAGATAAAGCATGAGTAAGGGAGGGACAGAGAGAGAGGTAACACAGAATCCAAAGCAAGCTCCAGGCTCTGAGCTGTCAGCACGGAACCCAACTCAGGGCTTGAATCCATGGACTGTGAGATCATGACCTGAGCCAAAGTTGGACACTTAACTGACTGAGCCACCCAGGTGCCCGGACTTCTGTTATTTTAAATCATTGGGACTTTTGTGATGTTTATTTCTGTAGTATGACCTAGCCTATCCTGATTGATACATCTGATACCCATTCATCATTCTGGTTAGAGGCTTACTTCTCACCATCAGATCTGTATCCAAGACCAAGAGGGTTCGTCTTCTTTGGTCTACCCAAATAATTGCCATCCTATTCTTCTTTCCAGTGGTTAGTTTAGGGGTAGGCTTATGACTTTCCAGTGGTTAGTTTAGGGGTAGGCATAATGGGAGGTCTGCTGGGGATTCCTAAGAGAAGTTTCCCTGATTCTAGATATGGGACTACGAAGAGATAGTCCTTTGGGTTTCTGAACATTGCTGTATTTGGATGTGGTGTCTGGGACCTTGTAGCCATCTTTAAATAGTGAAGGAGAATCCCCTAAAGCAAATCTGACCCACTAAGGATGGCAGAACAGAGTGATGGAAAGAACGTGGTTCTTGATAACATTATTGAGGTCAGGGATCAACCAACCTGAAACTTGTCCTACCTCTGGGCTTCCTGATAGGTGCCATAATAAAAGTACTTATTTTAAAGTCAGTTTCATCCAGTTTTATGTTACTTGAAGCTGAAAACATCGTAAGTGATATATCATGAAGTTGACTTCTGTAATGTTAATTTAATTGTCTGTAAAGCATGTCTAGACTGTAGTATATTTAATTAACTTCCTGTGACTTAACATTTAGGTAGTTTTATATTTTTAGCCACTATAATAAAAAGAGGGTCCCTTTCTGCAAATAGTGCCAAATAAAAGTTACCAGCATTTTTCTGCTTCCTAGGAGTGGGAGGCTTGCCTCCCTTTGAACCAGACCTTCATTCATTTACTCACTCACTTATATTTGTATTTACATTTACATTTACCACTGCTGGAGTCTTGAGATAGAACAGTAATTTAGAACTAACAAGATCCAGGTCCTCTTTGCAGTTCCTAAGAGCTTGTGTTCTTTTGATTTGGTAAAACCAACCAATGGTGCTTTAGTGATGTAAATGTGAAACTAATTCCCACCCTTTGACTCTTGGAGAAAAGATGGCAGCCTAGACTGAGAGATGAAGTATTTTGATTAGAGATATAAAGTAAACATATATTTTAGCGTAAAAAGTTTTGGCTCCAGACCTTGTAACTTCTTAAGGAAATCCACAGTTGCCCATGTAGGAATTTAAATTACCTATTCCTTCAAATTATTCCTTTGTTTTTAAAACCACTTAACTGAAGCACAATTGACTTACAGACACACAACTTGATGTGTTTGGAGATAAGTGTACATCTATGAAACCATCATTACAATCAGTGCCATAAACTAATGCATGACCTCTAAAAGTTTCTTCCCACCCCTAGAAAACAAAACACAATGAATTATCACCATACACATGTTAGGATGGATTATGCATATATATGGATATATAAAAGGGTTTCCTCATACACATAACAAGTATTGGCAAGGATATAGAGGAAAGGGAATCCTTTTACCCTGTTGGTGGGAATACAAAAGGGTGCAGCCACTATGGAAAACAATATGGAGGTTCCTCAAAAATTAAAAAAAAAATTACTATTTGATCAAGCAATCCCACTTCTGGGTATATTTCCAAAGGAATTGAAATCTGGATCTTGAAGAGATATCTGCACTCTCATGCTCATTGCAACATTATTTGTAATAGCCAAGACATGGAAACAACCTAAATGCCCATCAACAGATGAATGGATAAAGAAAATGTGAGACCAATATATATAATAGAAAATTATTTGGCCTTGCAGAAGAAGGAGATCCTGCCATTTGCAAGACATGGATGGACCTGGAGGACCTTATGTTAAATGAAATATGTCAGAGGGAAAAAAACCAAATATTGTGCACTCTCATTTATCTGTGGAATATAAAATAGTCAAACTTGTGGAAGCAGAAACTAAAATGATGGCAGGGGGAAGGGGAAAACAGGGACATACTGGTCAAAGGGTACAAAGTTTTGGTCATGCAGGATGAATAAGTTCTTTTTTATTTTTATTATTTTATTTTTTTATTCTCGCGTCAGACAACCTAGTCTTAGAGTAGAATCCAGTGATTCACTTACGTACAATACCCAGTGCTCATCCCAACAACTGCCCTCCTTGATGCCCATCACCCACTTTCCCCACCCCCATCAACCCTCAGTTTGTTCTCTGTATTTAAGAGTCTCTTATGTTTTGCCTCCCTTTCTATTTGTATCTTATTTTTCCTTCCCTTCCCCTGTGATCATCTGTTAAGTTTCTCAAATTCCACATGTGAGTGAAATCATATGATACCTGTCTTTCTCTGACTGATTTCACTTAGCATGATACGCTCCAGTTTCATCCACATTGCTCCAAATGGCAAGATTTCATTCTTTTTTTTTTTTTTTTTTATCACAGAGTAGTATTCCTTGTATATATGGACCACATCTTCTTAATCCATAGGATGAATAAGTTCTGGAGAACTACGACCGTTTGATGTAAGGCCTGTGATTAATAGTGCTGTATTGTACACCTAAAAATTTGATAACGGAGTAGATTTTATGTTAAGTACTCTTGCCACAGAAGGAAAAAAACAAAATAAAGCATAACAAAAAAAAAGATAGGTTGTCATTTTTTTAAAATGTTGTATGTTCTTAATGCATATCATCTAGGAAAAGTTGAGGGCTAGACCAGTAGGCACAGTACATGTGGCCTGAGTATATAGGTATAGAGGGAGAATACGATGAAAATAAGAATTGATTCCTCAAAAGATTGAGATTTAAAAAAAAAAAAGCTGTCTCCACAAACTTTTCCCCCCTCATTCTATAAAGATTTATCATTTCCAAATACAGTGAAAGGAACTTGAGTAATTTACCCATTTTGTTTTCTATTACGTGCCTTAGAGATGCCTCACTAAAAACTGGGATCTGACACAACGGAATAGCATTCGCAGCACCGAGGTTGATTGTTACAGACATATTAAACTCTTCGAGTATTAAATGGTTACATCCTATTTATTTATCTCATTCGATGTTCTGAGATAAAAGGGTTAACCATTGGGGTGCCCAGGTGGCTCAGTCGGTTAAGTGTCTGAATCCTGATTTTGGCTCAGGTCATGATCTCACCGTTTGTGAGTTGGAGCCCCGCAATGAGCTCTGAGCTGACAGCATGGAGCCTGCTTGGGATTCTCTCTTCCTCTCTCTCTCTCTCTGCCCTTCCCCTGCTTGCTCTCTCTCTCTCTCTCTCTCTCTCTCAGTGATCAATAAATTTAAAAAAAAAGGGTTAGCCATTAATTGCATTATTTTCTGCAGGTAAGTCCTTTTTCTCACACTGAAATCTGGCGGTAATTAAATTCTGATGTTTTTCCAAGCTACTGTATGAAGAGGAGGCTGAAGGCCAGAACTATATGGCACACTGTGGCATAAGGACTCTGTCTTCCGTTCACCAATTCTGGCACATTTCTCAACGGTACCCAACAATCCAGTTTTATTTCTGTCCAGGGGCCTGGGTGCCAAGTATCAGATATAAGCACAGGTTCATTTAAGCAGCAAGATTACAGTCAACAGACTCTGAACATTGAAAATGGCAGACTAGTGAGTCCAGTGAAGCCCCAGCCTCACCCCTTCTGGGCCCAGGACTGAGGAGGCATCTCCACAAACTTAACGATGGATTAGTCTCAGCTGTGAGGTCACAGAAATTACAGAACACGTGGTACCTGGATATCCAGGAATGGTTCACATTTCTGCTTCCTGCTTGCTGTGCAACATTGGACAAGACAATATACCACTCTGCATCCCAAGCGTAGAGATAAAAATGAAAGCGTTTACTTCATTGGGTTATTTTGAAACAAACAAACAAACAAAAAAACACAAAAACCCATCATAATGTATGTGAAAAAGCATTATT
Organism: Panthera tigris; assembly: GCF_018350195.1. Taxonomy (NCBI): domain Eukaryota; kingdom Metazoa; phylum Chordata; class Mammalia; order Carnivora; family Felidae; genus Panthera; species Panthera tigris. The sequence continues at coordinate 44,953,646 of NC_056671.1, forward strand.
AACTGGCAGAGATACTGCTTTTAGTTATTGTTTGTTTCGGGGGGCCAGTTAAATGAAAAATACTTTGAAGGTTGAATTCCCAGACACTTGCTGCAAAAAATATGTTTCTAATTTTTATTATACAATAATACACAATCATCACTGAAAAATAAAAACGCCAAACATATGCATGCCCTCATCCTTCCAACGTCAGTGTGTCTGTCTGGTGTCTCACTGACACTGTCCTCCCCCCTGGCTTCCAGGCAAAGGAAAGCAGTGACACAGTGACACTCCACATCCCTTCTTGATGTGGAGTATAATCTATCAGCATTGCCCTTCAGCTTTCTTTCCTTGTAATCCTTCTTAGGAAGCCCTTAGCTCAGGTTGTATCTGTATTTTATTCTAGAAGTCTGAGCATTTCTTTTACAAATATTTAAATTATTAGTCCATCTGGAATTAATCTGACATAGGGTGGGAGAGATGTGTCATATTTTTGCAAATGCTAAGCCATTTACAAAATAGATATTTTTGCAAATGGCACTCAACACCATTTATTGAATGACCCAGCCTTTCGTCACTGATAGGAGTTGCAAACTTTTCCATATACTAAGTTACTAAATATATATGAGAAGGTTTCTGGATGAAACATTCCACTGAATTGTTCTTGGCCTTGTCACTACCACATATTTTAATTAACTTTATAGAAGCTTTCCTGTCTAATGAGTGAAGCCTTCGACCTTGCTTTTCCAACATCCATTGGCTTTCCGGCATGCTTATTCTTTCGGAAGGTCTTTAGAATTTTTTTATTTTCACATTCTAGACATCCATGAAAATACAGGAAAATCTCCAAACTCTCAACAATATGATAGTTAAGGTGACAGACAATATAATACCAGAAGCAGGATTAAGATTTCTAAATCACAAGGAAGATGGAGCTGTATTTAGAAAACCTCCCAGCCACTTGGAAGATCCCGTAGCTTTGCTGCTCTGAATATGCACACCTCTATTACTGCAGTTAGTTTGCATTTTATTTTTTAAATGTTGGCTTCCCCATCGGAGTCTGAGCTCATTTAGGGCAGGGGCTATGTCTTAAATATCTTTTGTACCATTGCACAGTGATAGGGACATAGTAGATGCTCGAAAAACATTTAGTGAATTAATTCACAGTACACAAAATTTCCATTCGGCAGTTCCACGGCTGTATTTTCCCTCTGTCTTTGCTGGAGGGCAGGGTCCCGGAGTACCTGAGACTCGCCCCGCTCCAAGATGCTTTCCTCCCCAACCTGGCGCACAGTAGGTGGTCAGAAAATGTTGCCTTCTTCCATTTCCATGGCCTTTGTTTAGCTCTCCTCTCCCAGGGGCAGGGGAGGAAAAACAAGGCCTCACGTGTAGTCCACTAACATTTTCAAAAGAAAATCCGGATGTCTGCTGGAAGGACATGACAAGTTAAAAGGAAAACATGGTTCCCAACTGCGGCAGCTTCCACGCCCGGGGGGAGACTGACACCCTGAAATGCCCTCCTGGAGGCCAGTGTACCCAGCCTTACTTTTGTTAAAGAGTGAAGAAACGGGACCCTTCGGTTTGACTTTGAAGTTTGAAGTCTCTGGAGGACATGGGGAAGAAGGAGGTGCTAGCTGATGTCCATGGGTGAGGATGCCGGGAACAGCACATTATTCTTTTGAAGTCGCTCTCCCTGGGGTTCGCTTTAAAATGTCCCGGGCAGCTTTCCTTTTACAGCTTCTGGGTACCCTGCGTATGTTAAATAAAGAACCAAGGTTTTCTCTTGCACCACAGGATTAACTGGTCACGGACGCCTCTCTGATCGAGGACAGCTGCGGGGATGCACTGGTGGAAAATAACGTACCAGCCCATGTTGATGCCCACTTCCCCTTTGTGGCCGGTTGAAACTTTGGGAATGCCTCATTTAAAGGAGGAAAGAAAACAAAATTGTGTGACTGAGCTCTCTCTTTACTGTCCTTTCTCATGTTTTCATAGCAGTTTTGGGGGGTGCTTAGAGTTGATCTGAAGAGAATTTCCTAAAACCCACCAGAAGTCAACCTGAGGCTGGAGACAGTTTGGGGGGCTTCTCATGCTTCTGCCAAGGATATCTTCCTTGGTCTAGAGGCAGCCAAAAGCTCTCCTGGAGATCTCTAGGACAGAACTCACATGTCCGGGGCACGGGAATTCCCACCCTTCCTTCAGGTTTTCCTCCCCAAAGTGCTTCCAAACATTCCCCGTTCCACCTTAGATGAAGAGGCCACACCCAGACCCAGTGGGACCGTCACCTGCCCAGAGTGACCAGGAGCCTGGGCCCAATCCAGCTTCCTGCTTTGCTAGTTTGCCTGATGTTTGCAAAGGAAGCCTTGATTGCTCAGCTTGTGGGAGAGAATATTCTCTCAGGCTCTTCTGGCCTGTTTCTTCTGTTGAACAAGGACAGGCTCAGTACAATGTTTTCTTCTCTAGCATAGAAAGCAAGGCTTGAGGGACTTCTTTTGGATCAGAGGCAGGTACAGAGAGCTCATGGGCCTGGGGGCAGCAAGAGGGGTGACTGTGCTGCCCTCTATTTAGGTGTTGAGCTCGGACCTTGGGTCTTAGGAGGGTGTGCCTTACGGTTTGAAGAAGGGCCCTACCTCAGTGTGGGCAGGTCAGCTTTTTTTTTTTTTTTTTTTAATTTAATGTTTATTTATTTTTGAGAGAGAGAGAGAGAGAGAGAGAGAGACACAGAATCCGGAGCAGGCTCCACTCTCTGAGCTGTCAGCATAGATCCCATCACGAAGCTCAAACCCACGAAGTGTAAGATCATGACCTGAGTTGAAGTCAGATGCTTAAAGTCAGGTGCTCCTAAGGGGCAGGTCAGCTTTGCCTAAACCGGCAGCCTGTGCTGGTTATACCAAATGAATTCTGACAACCGATGCGGTGATGTGTTGTGGCTATAGGTCTCTCTCTCCCATACAAAAGCAGACAACAGTTGAACATTATATGAACACCTGCGGCTGCCTCTTGTGGCAAGAGCTGAGTTGGCAACAAATGTCTGAGAACTTTGCGCGATTCCCTGTTTGGGTCCCACTCTGCTCCCGTTCTCCCCAGTGGAAAATGACGGACACTCACGCAGTGCCCACGTGCTCTTGGTCTCAGATATTACCTCGTTTCAATCTTACAAACCCTGCTGTCTTACAGAACTTACAACATTGTAACCTGGGTAGCACCAGCGCTCATTTTCCCTTTCCTTTTTGTTATATTTTCCACTGAAGAAACTGAGGTTCAGAGAGGCCAGTGACTTGTCCCATGGTCACAGAGAACTTGAATCATGTCACAGGCTTAGAAGGAGGTCTGTAAATGCTTGCTGGTGGTGAAATTTAATTTAAAGAAAAGTAAAAGGCAAGTGATTTTGTGGTTTCTTTTCATTCATTATTTATTTGTTACTACCTCTCAGGAGCAAAGCATTAAGTTTTAGCCTCGCGCTAATTCACCATTCCTTGTAAGAGCTGTGTCTGTTTTCGTTTTTGGTTTCTCTTCTTCATCTCCCATCCCCATTTCTTTCTCCCCTAGAGGTACCACACTACTCTGTTTGGTACGTATCCTTGGGTATGTGTCCTTGAAAATACATGTGTAGCATTATTTTATATAGAAATGTGTGCTAGATTGTATATGTGGCATTGCACTCTCTGTTTTATTCTATTTCTTATTTTTTACTTAAAGATTTTGAGTTCTCTATATGTCGCTTTATGTCCATTTAGCTCATTGCTTCTGAGTGCTATGTTCTATTCCACAGGATACATCTACTTTCCCCCGATGCTGGGTACCTGGACACTTCCACCTCTAGCTCTCTGCTGCACACATATTGGTGTAGAGCGTCCTTGAACGTGTGAGAGCTTCTCGGGGGCAAGTATCAAGTCTCTGTACTTTCTGTGGCGGGTCAAAGCCTGAAAGGAGAGCTGGACAGCTGGAGATGGTGGAATATTTATTTTAAATGCAACCAATAGGAACCAGAGGGCATCCCCCATTAAAGGGACTGCTCTGCTCTACAAAGAGAACCATTAAAATGAATGTAAATCACAGTAGCCTCAGGGACTGTTTAATAACAATCTGACTTTTTATTGGGTGAGCAGGAGATGTGCCAGCTTTCTCCTTACAGAGTCTTCTGGATCTTTTACAGAGAGAGAGAGAGAGAGAGATCCTATCTGAACTGCTATGGAGATTATCGAGGGCAGAGGGCTGCTCAGGGAGTAATGGCCATAAATCCAATTAGTAACTCACTTTCTCTTTTGCCACAGGCTCCATTTCCCCCAAATACATGGAAGATAATTCTACGCTCTGGAACCGGTCTATCCCGAGGGCTCCACGATACCATGCCACCAAGACACAAAAGTTTCTTGCATGGGAAAAGGACTGGGATGATCCACACTAAACCCGTGACAGCAGAAACCACGATTGTTCTGGAGTGGCGTGGGAGCCTTGCCACACTCATGTATCACTTCCAGCAAAAAACATGTTCCTGTCTCATTTGTGAAATAAGGAAATGGAAGAAAAACTTCAGGGATTTTCTAGAGAAATTTAAGCAAAACTAGAGATCACAGGAACCCCACTTATTTCTGGATGGGGAAACTAAGGCAGCAGGAGCACCAAGACGGTTAAGGGATCCTGCTCCCAATGAGGAGGGCAGACACAGGGGCCGGGGCTTCTATGTCTCCTGACTCTTCCACTCCAGTCCCGGGTCAGCCGGTGAGATCAGTCAGTAGAACCACCAGGGGGGCCAGGAGCCCGAGTGCTGAGCCAAAGAAGGGTCTGGGATCCCAGGCCACTACTTGTTTGAGAACTTGCATACTTAAAAGACCAGATTCTTTAATGACAAATCTTTATGATCCAAAACAAAGAATCGAGATGCCTGGGGAAAAAATAAAATAGGTACCAGCTTAATTTTGTTGTTTAAAAAAAATACTGCATGACTGCTTCACTTCTTTTTCCTCTGAGATTAAAAACAAAACAGAAAAACCAAAGCAACAACAACAAAAAACACGTTGAGAACAGCTCATCTAGAGGATGGACACAGTCATACCAGGTTCTTTCTTTCTCTTGTTGCACATACACTTGTTACAAACATGCTTCTTTGGAATTTGTAGTTTTGTCAAAATTATGATTGAAATCAATATATGACGGGCACATTAGCGTGAGTTGATAGAAAAAACACAAAGAATTTGAAAAAATTAATTTTTTATTTATTTTTGAGAGAGAGAGAGAGAGAACACAGTGAGGGAGGGGCAGAGAGAGAGGGAGACATAGAATCTGAAGCAGGATTCAGGCTCCGAGCTGTCAGCACAGAGCCCAACGCGGGGCTCGAACCCACGAACTATGAGATCATGGCCCAAGCTGAAGTCAGATGCTTAAAGAACTGAGCCACCCAGGTGTCCCAACAAAGGATTTGGATTTGAATCCCTGACTTGTCATTTACTAGTAACCTTTAATAAGTGATCTAACCCTCTTAAGCTTTAGTTTATTACCTTAAAAATAATATGAATAATATGTAATTCATAAGATTCTTGTGAGGATTAAATAAGATACTGTAAGGAGAGCTTTCAGTACAATGGCTGGCACATAGTAAGCTCTCAATAATGATACCTATAGTATTTAACAGGATCATATTTATTACTGTTACTTTCCCTTGTATGATTCCAGGGATCAATGAGGTATTTGTTAGGTAAACTAATATCTTGAATTCTTCAAAAGCAGAGCCTGAGACAATGATTTGTGTGCAGGATGTTTATTCAGAAGGTGATCTCAGAAGTAAAGTGAGTAAGTGAGCCGAGAAAGAGAAGAAAGCCTGTAAATGTACCTCTGTAGGCAACTGGACTCAATTCTCTAGACCTCCTGTGGGACTGTGTGAAATATACTTTAAATAGCATAGGATGGGCACCAATAGTGTCTCCTGCAACTATATAAATTAAGTCTCCAATTAGGTTTTGAGTATGTATCACCTTTGTGTTTAAAACTTCTGTTGTTGTTGGGGCACCTGGGTGGCTCTGCTGGTTAAGGGTTCGACAGCTCAGGTCATGATTTCACGGTCTGTGAGTTCGAGCCCCGCACGGGGCTCTGTTCTAATAGCTCGGAGCCTGGAGCTTGCTTCAGATTGTCTCCCTCTCTCTCTGCCCCTCCCTCGCTCGCACTCTGTCTCTCTCTCTCTAAAGAATAAACATTAAAAATAATTTTAAGGAGCACCTGGGTGGCTCAGTCAGTTGAGCGTCTGACTTCGGCTCAGGTCATGATCTCACAGTTTGTGAGTTCAAGCCCCGCATCAGGCTCTGTGCTGACCGCTCAGAGCCTGGAGCCTGCTTCAGATTCTGTGTCTCCCTCTCTCTCTGACCCTCCCCCATTCATGCTCTGTCTCTCTCTGTCTCAGAAATAAAACATTTAAAAAAGTAATAATTTTAAAAAATAAATTTTTTTTTTTTTTTTTTTTTTTTTTTTTTTTTTTGTGGTTGTAAATCAGACAATTGTCTCCATTAGCTGACTTTCTCCTTGTTTGGACGAAGCCGCTCTACTACTGTAATCTGTTTGCTAACTCCTTCACCACCAGGTGATATAAGGCCTGGTTTATGTTGCAAAATGTTTCAGCGTGGTAAATACATCTGTCACACTAAGCTTAAATTCACATGTTTACCATTCCATTTAAAGTTGAGGTAGCTTATCTCTTAGACCCTAGTTCTCAAAACTTAGGTGAAGGAGGAGTTTCTGGAAATCACGGAGCTCTTTATAGAGAGCACCACACTAATGGCAGAATACCACATAATTCTGATATATTTAATTCCAAAATGTAAGTTGAAAAAAATGATTGCAAGAAATATGTCCATATTACAAAATTTTAACATGGACATGCAGACACACATATCAGTTCAGTGTAAATGGTTCTTTGAGTTTACACTAATATTTGTTTGATAACTAATCATTAACTTGTTATCCTCTGGAATTTGCTAGCAGATAAGCAATAGTAGGCACCGTAGGTATCGGAAAAACATGTAAAGAGAAACATTAAACATGGACAAAATTTTACCCACTTTTACATTAACCTGAGACAGAATCCGTGACCGTCCAATTTATAAAACACTGGCATTTGAGAACCCACTTAAAAGGCCAATTAAATCACTGAACTGCCAGTTTGGGGCAATGTTCACTAATCAAAATGAGGGAGGTACCATGATTCCAGGCTACTTGGAAGTTTCCAAAGGAGGAAGAGCACATAGAAGCTATGTCATAGCCACTGTGGAAGCAAAAGGTGAACTTCTGACCAATACATAATATGTTGCTCGTTTTAGGCAAGTTTTTTTTTATTTTAATATTTTGCTCTAAATTAAGCAACAGACGACTGAATATAATGGAAATAGCTGCCTCCTTTGCTTACACTATTCCTTACTTCTAGACACCCATTTCCCAAAACTGGAATGCCCTCTACCACCTTTACTTAAGGCTTACCTCAAATCTCTTGTCCCGACAAAACCGAATCTCAGCCACCTGCAATCAGGCCCTCTTTGGAATTCTTATGATAGTTTCCGTACTGCTCACTCCATACTCAGTGCCACCCTATACTGGTGGTGATCTCTCTCTCTCTCTCTCTCTCTCACACACACACACACACACACACATCCCATACACTCCTCCTAGCTTCCTTAACTAGACACAGCTTACATTCTATCACTGTTTGTGCCCAGCAAGTGCCCTGTACACAGTGGGCACATGCCAATATATTAGAATCATACAATCAGGCGTTACCCCAACATTATTTACACTACACTCTAACAAACATCAGTGTTTCTCAGGATCAAATCCCATAGAGATCCCATAAAGAAAAAGAAATTTGCACACCTTTAGTGTTGGCTTAAAACTTTTTTGTTTGTTTTTTTTAAAAAATTTTTTAACGTTTTTATTTATTTTTGAGACAGAGAGAGACAGAGCATGAATGGGGGAGGGGCAGAGAGAGAGGGAGACACAGAATCGGAAGCAGGCTCCAGGCTCTGAGCCATCAGCCCAGAGCCCGACGCGTGGCTCGAACTCATGGACCGTGAGATCGTGACCTGAGCTGAAGTCGGACGCTTAACCGACTGAGCCACCCAGGCGCCCCAAAACTTTTAAGTATTAAATGTACTTAAGTATAAAATAAAGTATGAACTCCATGTGCTTTTATCTCTAATACAACCCTGAAACTAAAACAGTTTACAACTAAATGCAAATAAACCCAGTACATTCAAATGAACATTAATACGACAGATGATGCTGTTTAGCTGAAACTAAATTGCTGTTCAGGATGTAAATTCGATGTTGACTGCTGTAATGCAGGCTCTTTACAACTCAGCATGCCTGTTCTGAGGTTTGCTCTGTCACCACTCCATTTTCCCACCCCGAACCACTTTGAAACCACCATTTGTACAATAAAACATCATGTCATTGCACTTTCCTTGGCACGAATGCATCCGTTTTGTATTAATTCCAACCTCTCTTCCTTTCTTATTTACTTGTGACAATGCAGGTGCTTCTTGGCATCAACGTGGCCTTAAATGCAGATACTGCAAAATCATGTGATACTTCATTGTACGGTGATCGTCCAAATGACAATGATGATAATAATATTAATAGCTGATATTTACAGACGACTTACTACGTGTCAAGAACCTTTCTCTATCTAGACTATCCCACTGAATGCCTTTATTTACTGCTTGAGAAAGATGCTGTTGTGATCATGATTTTATAGATGAGCAAACTGGGGCTCAGAGAACTTCAATAGCATTTTCAAATCCATGCCATGTATATAGAATTTAAGCCCATAAAGTCTGACTCCAGATCCTGAACACAATACTTATATTAATTTGTTTCATTTATCATTAAAATGAACACAAAATTAGAGCAAATGTTGTACAGAATAACGCACCCCAATGTTCGATATTTCTATACACTTACAATTCATCATAGGCTCAGTAATCATGCCGGTCAATTTGTTTTGAACCACTAGGTGCATGTGTCCTTGGAGCTGACCAAAACATGAAAGAACTCAGCTTCACGTCCACAATCAATAAAGTGCTTTACTGATAAAAATACATAACTTAATTGTAGTTCTCAATAAATGTAATATATTCAAAAGAGTAGAACAGTATGCGTTTCATGCTCGTGTATTATACTTGTCAGACAATGTCTTCATTCAGAAGTCCATTGATGTCCCCAGTGATCAGTTTGGTGCGAGCTGTCAAGGACAGCAGAGAGCAGAAGACCCACAAGGCAGAAGAATCTATGAATCCATAGTTTAACATGCAGAAGCCAAGTTCTTCTGAAATTGGAGTTTGAACTTTTCTTTCAGCTTATTGATTCAAGCTCTCCAGAAGTCAGTGTGTCCTCACCCAACGTGGGAAATATGCAGACTGCTTTATTCCTTCTAATTGCCAAAATAAACAAAATAAACTCTTAAAATATGACTTATTACCAGAGTCCTTCCTTATTCAATTGACTGGTTCAGTCAGAAAAACATTTGGACAAGCAAAGGATGTACCCTTGGTTGCACTCTCCCCCTAGCCCCACCCCAGATTCAGCAACACAGTACTGTACATGTTTGGTCAAATCTCTTGCCATTCTTTAAAAAAAAAAATAATAGTGTGATTAATTTATTGGCTTCCCAAGTAAATAGGCAACTTAGGAATGAGGAAAGAGCTTGTGCATTTTACACCTACAAGGAACAATGATCAATTTCCTCCCAATACTGCAAAAGATGTTGATTTTCTCTGATTTGTCATCTGTTGCATGCGCAGTACCTTGCACTCACCAAGGGGAGACCCAATGAAGTACAAGCTAAGTTCTCTAAGCTTATGAACATTACCAGCTTATTGTTATATTTGGAGTCATGCACATAGCTACATTCAGAATTGGACTACCATTCCTTCCATCTTAAAAACAACTTGGTTAGGTAAACTTTGAGTTATTGTGCTCACGTAGACAAGGCTATTAGGGCACAAGAGGTGAAATCTAAGGTCATACAACTAATTAGTGACTGAGCCAAATTCCGAAGTTAGGTTTCTTTGCCTTCAGTTTCTCCCACTAGATCAAATCGCTTCTTCAGAGCAATGCAGAAACCGCATTCGAGAAGGCATTTAGATTTATTTCTAAAGTTGATCTGGCTCCATCATGAATATTAAAAAAAAAAAAAAAAAAACAACCCACCTGATTTGTAATTGGAGCCTGGAGAATCACCTATGGCCTGAGTTGATGATTTGGTTACCAGCTGCTGGAACACTTCAATGGGAAGACGTGAAATTCCTGCAGGAAATGACTCCAGGCAGCTCTGAATTAGTAAGGAAATTAAATGACTAACTTCAATATTTCCTGGCTTTTGTCTATCTTAATTAACAATTTATTTTGGTAAAGGAAAAATTGAACAACTTTCTAATAGTCAACACGTAAAACTTAATATTTGTTTATAGTAAAAACACGATTCCCATGTCTGTTTTTATTTAAAGAAAGGAAAAACATTTTTGAACAATTTGCAGTAACCATACTTATTAAATCATTCTTAAAAAAAAAGAATCCAACAATTACAGCATATGTGTGTGGGAAATATCAATTTCCTTTTCATAGTTCCCAAAGGTGCACTTGAGAAAAATGTGTTGATTATTAACAGGGCTAATATTTTTGTGGTAATGTTATTACTGAACATCTACAATAACTGGAGTTTGGGATTGACAGAGGTATTTTAGCCAGCATTTATTATTGATTTCCATGTCACATTAAATATAGCATGGACCTAGATGTATGTCATTATGACTTTTGATACATATTTTGATATGACTCTTATTTTGCCTTCATTCATTTATTCAACAATATTTACTGAATGTGTGCTATGTGCCAGTCATTCTTCTAGGTGCTGAAAATACACGATAAATTAAAGCTCTTGCTCCCATGGACTTCACGTTCTAGTTGAAGGGAGGTGGATGATGCGAAAAGGCAGGGAAATACATCAGGTAAATGGTAATGAGATGAGAATGCGGGGGGGGGGTGGTGCTTCCTTAGATGGGGTGGAATCAGGGAAGCAGAAATGTCCTGCGTCAGACTCTTTGAAGAAACTTGATGACATAATGCTTAATTCATCATGGACAAGTATCATGTCACCTGTCCTGTCCTGGACTCCACAAATGTTTAGGATAAACTTCTGAGTTCAAGGATAATGGAAAGAAATTTCAAGAAAGCTGCTTTTTTTTTTTTTATAACTGTGTGAATTTTCTTTCTTTCTAGCTTTCTTTACTATATAACATCTCTTAGGAATGAGGAGAATGAGGCGAAATTAAGATTGCCATCACAGAGCTAGTCAGCTGTATTGCCAAACAAACTTGTATGTGAACTTCTATTACTAGTTAAATTTGGAGGTGCCAACTTTATTTTCACTAAAATTGAATAAAGGCAAATTCTATTCGATGTCTTCAGCATGCCTATGAACAGCAACAACAGGTGGTACCTTTCGTTGAACGATATAATATGCCACGTACAGAACTTCTCATACATTTTTTTTCTTATTCTCACAAGAGCTCTGCATATAGTATGATTGTTCCCATCTTATAGGTAAGGAAATTGGGACTCAGGTATGTTACATATGTTCCCGGAGGTTCCAGAACTAATAAGGCCACACATAATTGGAGTGCTATGTCACTTCTGCTGGACCCCACATCGCTGGGAAGAATGAAGGAGGTTGTCGGATTTAACATCATTTTACATACAGGCAAATGGAGACAGCCCTTGTGACCTGCCCAAAGTCACAGAGTCAGTGAGCTGGTGGCAGAGTTGGGACTAGCTCCAGCTGACACAGGCTGCCTCCCCATGAAAGCTGTGAAAGCCAGACCCTGTAACTCACTGCCTTTCCAACAAATGTCCAGGGCAGTGGATACTCATTTGGGACAAGGGTGAATCTTGACCCCTCTCCCATAACATACTTAAAAAAAAATCAATTCCAGGTGGATCAGTGATCTAAACATGAGAGATAAACAACAAAGTTTTTAAAAGAAAAAATAGGGGAATACCTTCATGACCTCAGGGTAGGCAAAAAAGTGCTGACAAACATGATGGTTAAAAATAAGTACATTGAATTACATTAAAATTGAGGATTTCTGTTCATCAAAGGGTACTATTAAAAAATTAAAAATGTGAAAAGGGGGGTGCCTGGGTGTCTCAGCCTGTTAAGTGTCTGACTTTGGCTCAGGTCATGATCTCATGGTTCATGAGTTCTAGCCCCACGTCGGGCTCTGTGCTGACAGCTCAGAGCCTGGAGCCAGCTTTGGATTCTGGGTCTCCCTCTGTCTCTGTCCCTCCCCCGCTCACACTCACTCTCCCTCTGTCTCTCAAAAATAATTAAACATTAAAAAAATAAAAAAAAACAAAAAAACCAAAACAAAACTAAAAATGTGAAAGGGAAAATCACAAAATAAGACCAAGATATATATGGGGTACTTGCATAGTTCAGTCGGTTAAGCATCTGACTCTTGACTTTGGCTCAAGTCATGTTCTCATGGTTATGAGATAGAGCCCTGTGTCAGGCTCTGCTCTGACAGCATGGAGCCTGCTTGGGATTCTCTCTCTCCCTCTGCCCCCAACCCCCTCTTGCACACATGCTCTGTCTCTCAAAATAAATAAATAAACATGAAAAAAAAAAAAGACAAGATATCTGCAATACACATATCTAGCAAAGGGCTCATATCAGTGTGTGCATGTGTGTGCACTCATTTCTACAAATAATGGCCAAAGGTGGTTAATCCAATAGAAAAATGGACAAAAATCTTGAACAGGTATTTCACAAAAGAGGATATATCACCAGCTTGTTAACAGACGAAAGGGTGTTTGATATACTTAGTTATTAGGAAAATTCAAATTCAACCTACGATTTGATACTGTTACACACTCCCAAGAATGATTAAAATGAAAAAAAAATCAAATATTCAGTTAGACCATATGAAATTCCAATTTTTTGCAGGTCAGAAATAAGCACGTATCAACACTTTCATATAGTTTAATCTGTACCAAGTATTGAGGAGGGTGTGGGGACCCCAGAGCTTCAGACACTATTGAAGTGTGAGCTGGCACCATGCTTTGCAAATCATAACTGAGAGTATGGCAGTTAGCTATTGCTCTGTAACCAACTACACTAAAGCTTAGTGACTTAACAAACAAACAAACAAACAAACATGTATTAATTTACGCAAGTTCTATCAGCCAGGTGGGCAGCTCTGCTGGTCTGGGTTAGGTTAAGTTAATCTCATCTGGGCTTGTGCATGCATCTATGGTCAGCTGGCAGGATGGCTGGGGGCTGGCTAGTAGGATGGCCTTGTCCAGGATTACTCTGCCCCTCTCCTCATGGCTCCCACATCTTGGACTTGTCATCACAGGGAAGCAAGGAGAGAGCAAAAACACAGAAGTGCTTTTATGAGCTTTACTTATATCAACTTTTCTACTGTCCCATTGGCCAAAACAAGTCACTGACCAAGCTCAGAGTCGGCATGGGAGGGCAATATGGTGGCAGGAATGCAGAGATGCATGAAAAATTGGGCTAGGATTTATTCAAACTGGATAAATATGTGTATACCCTATGACCCAGCAATTTCCCTCGTAAGTATGTACCCAACAGAAAGGACTACATGTGCTCACCAAGAGACATGTACAAGAATATTCACAGAAGCACTATTTATAACAGCTTCAAGCTTAAAACAACTCAAATATCCATCCATGTAGAGTGGATAAGCAAGCATCCTGTGCTATATTCATGCAGTGGAACAGTACACAGCAATGAGAATGAATGGGCTACAATAACATGTAGATAGATACATAAGTAGGTAGGTAGATGATAGATGATAGATTTTATATATATATATATATATATATATATATATATATATGTAATACATATGGATGTATATATGCATATATACATCCATATGTCAAATATATATATAATATATATATGTATATATTCCTGGGATTTTAAATATCTTAACTATTTTCTTGTCCACCTGTCCCCTTTGTGATTATTCAGTCACACAAAGCATTCTTAGCAACTCCATCTACCTTTGTTGTTTGTGTTAACTGCTAGTTTCCCTCTAACGTCATCACATCTCTTTTGTTATTAGTTGTCTACATAAAAAATTCAGAGCATACTGGGTAATCTCACAAGACCTATACAATGACTGTCAATTCCCTCTATTTCTATGACATGGAACACCTTCATAAGCGTCTTGTTAGAGTTTTGGCAGCTTGCCTTCTCAAGATCTGTCATGGATTCTTACAGTGCACTGTTTGCTGTTACTTCAGGGGTTTGTAGGTGTCCTGAGAGGGTGTTTATCACTCCCTAATGTCAACTCATCTACCAAATATTAGTATTTCAGATAATAGCTGCCATCCTTTTTCTGGCTCGCTCCTTTCATGGACCATACTTCATTTGTCATGTGGATGTTTAGAGGAGGGTTTTGTTGATGTCAGAGAGACCAGTAAGTGAGGTGTCATCTGAAAAAGCCATCAGCTTACAGTGATACCTTCTTCAGACTCATCAGCACAGTTATTTCATTAATAGCAGTAACAAGGCACATGACATTTTCCCAAAGCTTGATGAAAAGGAAAATAATTATTTACATTTAGTTTTCCACTCAGGTTTCTCTCCATGTGACAAGGATATTTATTTTTCTTTTCTTTTTCCTTTCTTTCTTTCTTTCTTTCTTCCTTCCTTTCTTTCTTTCTTTCTTTCTTTCATTTTATTGTGGGAAGAACACTTACCATGAGGTCTATCCTCTTAGATTTGTAAGTGTGGAATACAGTCTTGTTATCTCCAGGCACAATGTTGTACAACAGATCTCTAGAACTTAGTCATCTTGAATAACTGAGATTTTACAGCCATTGATTAGCAATTACCCATTTCCCTTGTCAGTCACTGGAGACCTATTTCTTTGTTTCTATAAGTTTGGCTATTTTAGGTACCTCATGTAAGTAGACCCATATACTATTTTGTCCTTTTGTGACTTGCTTATTTAGCACAGTGTTCTCAAAGTTCATCCATGTTGTCATACATTATTTTTAAAGGCTAAATAGTATAATAATACAGATGTATGTATTACTTTTTCTGTATCCATCTGTCAGATATTTCCATTGTTTCCACATCTTGACTACTGTGAATAGTGTTGCACTGAATATGGGAGGGCTAATAACTTGTTGATATCTTGATTTTTCAATTCTTTGGATAAATGCTCAGAAGTGGGATTGTTGGATCATATGGTACTTCTATTTTAATTTTTTGAGGACTTCAATATTGGTTTCCATAGCAGGTGCACCATTTTACAATCCCACCAACACTGTTAGTGTGACCACTCACCTGAGCCCTGGACTCCATTTTCCCCAGGTCCTCAAGCATCCCCTCTGTATCTTGCATGTTCGGTCTCCCTTGCGGGCAAAAACCTCTGCTCTGCTCACAAACATGCAACTAAGGGATATTACCGTGGATCTAAACCGTGCTATTTTCTTAGGCTCCTTGAAAACATGAGTGTCTTCCTCAGTGATGAGTCCTTCATCATGAAATCACTTCCCATCTGCCTCCTCATTCCCAAATCAGTGTTTTGTGCATAAGGGGGGGGAGGCCAGAAGCTGCCAGTCTCTCACCTTTTCTTTATCCCTCAGCCCATGGACCCTGTTTCCCTATCTTTCCTTCTGGCCTCTCCTGAACTCTGGCTCTCAGGTGGGGTTGCTCTCCTTGAGGGTGCCATCCCTACGCGGGCCTCAAAAGGTATCGTGCCCTCTCCAACACCCCAGTCTGGATGAGGTCAGAAAACACCTTTAGTGATTCCCTGAAGAGCAACTAAGACCATCCAGAAACATTTCAACAAGACAGGACTGAAGATTTGGGGTGAATAAGGGAATAACCCGAAGCCAAATTATCTGCCCAGCAAAGTAGGCTAGGCTTCCTCATAGCCCTTCAGCCCGAGGATGCCTCCCTGCTAGTTCCCTGTGGCAAGGAGCATCTTTCTTCTATCTAGGAGCTTCTTCAAGTCCTTCTCAAACTCCTCTTGAAGTCCAGACTTAAGAAAGTGAGACCCAGAGATAGCTAACGATCCTCTCCTGCTTGCTTTCAAGTTTCATTGTACTTGCTGAATTACCACCTTTCCTGATGCCCAAATGTCCACCCTGCTCATGGTACGTGGGTCAGGCCTTGGCCCGTGGCCTGAATAGGCCAAGCCCTTCCAGATACAACATAATAAATGAAACCTCTATAGGAGACACAGGCATAGCCAGGCAAGTATAATTTTGTTATAGAATCACCATTTAAGACTATCATTGACTAAATTACTAAATTCACTGGCCTCCTCTTGGTTTTCCTTCTCTTCTCTTCTCACTGAGGCACTGGACCCCACTGCTCCCATTTGATACTCTTTCCTGTCTTGGCTTCTGTGACACTGTTTTATTGTTTTTTCCCTAAACTCTTTCTCTCTGTTTTCACTGTGTATACTTCCTCCTCTTACACATTGGCATTGCCCAAGATTGGGTTCTTGGCTCTCTTTTCTTTCTCTTTCTCCTTCCAATCACTCAACTGAGTAGGTGTTTGTTCCAGAACACCTAAATGGTGTTGGAACATTGGAATGACTCTTCTCTGTACAGACACAGCTCCTTTCTCCCCAACACATCTTCCTCTTTATCCCTAGGACATCTGAAACACCACCCTGAAAAAAAATTCTATTTTTTCCTTATCCACCTTCCCCTGCTCTAATGTCACTTCTTCCTTTGAATGCATGATGCATTTAAACATTTTATTATGTGAAAGGCACCTTTCCAAGGTGTTACACCCTCACAACACCTATTGACTGGACATTATTATCTCTACTTTTGAATGGAGAACAGGCTTTGCTGAGGCCCTAGTGTCAGCAAACTGCCTAGTGTCACCACCTAATGTCACATGATTAGTAAGTGGTGGACCTGGGACTCTGAAAATAAAATAGCCATACAGCCTTATTTGTGCCCTCTTGGGGCACCTCTCTTACTCTGCCTTCTTTTTTTTTTTTTTTTCTTCAATGTTTTATTTTTAAGAGAGAGAGGAAGAGATGAGTGGAGGACAGAGAGAGAGGGGAAAGAAGGTCCTAAGTGGGCTCTGTGCTGACAGCAGTGAGCCCGATGTGGGGCTCGAACTCACCAACCATGAGATCATGACCTGAGCTGAAGTCAGATGCTCAACAGACTGAGCCACCCAGGCATCCTTCTTACTCTGGCTTCTATACTTATTTTTGTAATTATTTAATTCCTTTGCATGCAAACTCTTCAGGAGTTTCTTATTTTTCTTTTCAGCTCCTGGCATCAAGCTTATAATTTGGAATTTTGGAAGACAGTCTCAATTTCAAATATTTTATCTCACCATACAAATAAGTAGTTTTGACCCAGTTTGGGGCTTGAAACTGTGGACAGTGTATACAAATGCCTGGAGCATTGCAGGAAATCAATACATATCTATAAAATTGAATTGAATAATTTGGGCAAACAAGCTGGGCTTATTTCAGATTTGAGTAAAGAGATAAAAAGAGAGAGAGTAAATGATCCCAATCCAAATATAATGCTTTATTAAAACAACAAGCATAAATTTGAAGTGGTCACTGATTACTAGCACCTGTGTATGCTTTGCAAGACTGATGCAATACAGAGTAAGAAAGAACAGCTTTCTGCATCATTTCACTTCCAACATCAGAACAGAAGGAGGGGAGAAGTCTGACCATGGTCTAATTCCTCCGTGACTGGTCTGCGACTATCTGTTCTAACCATAAAATTCTTGTTCTTGTCCAATTTCTCCTCTGTTTAATTATTCTTTAATTTCAGGGTGATTACATCCACCAATTTGTTTGAAAAAATGCTAGTATTTTCTATGTCAACACTCAAGTATAGTCTTCTCAATCCACTCCTTATGGGAAGTAGGCCTTTTTCTAGACATTTCTAGAAATTTAAAATTAGAGGTATGAACTTATTTCCTTGCTCAATTAGCACCAATTCCCTGAGATTGTACAGAGAGGCCTCCTATTCTCATCTGTACCATTTCCCAAATCAATGGCTTGGATGGCCAAGGGTTAATCTCTTCGGTACAATGTGAATTCTTACTAATTGGAGACAGACCAGGGTGTACTATCTTTATCATGACCTTTTCTCCTAGACCTTGGGCCTATTTCACTTCAGGGTTCAGAGTTCAGCTTCTGCTCTTAAATCTCAACACGGAGTTATTTTCTTCAAACGCCAAACTACAAGTGACTATTGCCCTGGAAGGATATCTGCCATGTATTTGTAAATAATTGTAGGGTTTTCTTCTTACCCTCTACTCTACCCGCCTCTTACCTTCCTATCATTCTATGTCCCTCCCCCGCCTTTGAAGTAAGATCAGTTTTTGTCTTAATAGATGAACCCGAGAACAGTTCTCAGAAGGTCTGACAACACAGCAATGGATAAAATAAATCGCACTACATGTTGTCATTCAGCAAAGCCGTTTACAGACAGAGCTATTTTGAAGCCATTAAAAAATGCTATTCATCTCCAACTTGCCATCTGCCTTCTGTTTCTGGACTCGTCTATTGCGTTAGCTAAGAGATTAGTCTCAGCGGCCAACTTCCCTCTAGCTCTCCCGTGACACTCGGGGAGACTCTTATGGGAAGAAGGCAATTTATTTTCGCTGAACGACCACATGGCTAACTATACACGGCAATTATACAAAGCAAATGTATCAACTTCTGCCACTGGAGGCAGGGGTTCCCTTTCTGGTCATTAATAATGAATGCTCTTCAGTAAGTAGGGAAACATTTACCAAATAAAATGGCCTGTTATAGATGATCCCCCAGGCAGCTGAGAAACCGCATGGCCATTGAGGAAAGAGGGAAACCGACAAGACTGAGCTGCCTCAGGACCGCGCTTGGTTGTCCTGGAAGCATCTCCAAACCGGCAGAAGATGTGACCCATTGGCTCTTTGTGCAGAAAATGTCTAGTCCGAAAAGAAGTGGCCTGGTCTTTCTATATTGCTATTCCATTGCTTCCTTTCCTGGCAGCTGCGTAATTGGGAATGCCGTGAAATCTAAACGAGGAGCAAGTAAATTAGAGCCGGGAAGTGTCAAGTTGATCTACTGTGGCTTTGTGGGGCAGGAGTGCCTGGCAAATTCAGATTTCTCCCCGAGCCCCCTCTCACCACTTCACCCACCATTTAAAATGCTTATTCCTTGTGCTCCTGGATCTCTCTGGAGCCTCCTGTTTGCTCTAATGCTTAGGCTATGACTTGGTCCACAGTCACTTATTCAGTGTACTCCTTTGCAGGCATTTTAATGAACAAAATCCCTGAAAAGGTGCTGACATTTTAATGCCTCCTACTGATACTTTATATTGAGGCAACAAGCTTTGTACTGCCTCCAAAGCCCTTGCAAATCCAAATGCTCTGGGGTCTTAGCTACCTTGCTCACACAGGGGGTGTAATTAAAAGAGACATGGAACATATACACTTACACCCCGTTTTCATATTGAAGACAGCTGACCATTGCCTAATTAATTTTCAACACCCTTACAAGGTAGGTGTATATTGCCCTTCCTTTACAGATGGAGGACTTCAGGCAGCGGAATGATAAAATCCAAAGCCTCAGGACAGAAACTGCGCCTTTGATGAATTCTGCAAAGGGCCTAATGGTGATTGGTTAAAAACAACACCAACAACATTAATAATAGTGTGATGAAACCTGTGGCTTCTCAGCTGGCCCAAAATGTGAACTAGCTCTAGTGTCTTTCTAAACTCCATGAAAATTTTGGTCTACTTGATCATAGTTTTGTCAACTGAAGGCATATATGCATCTCTTCTGATAAGCCACAAAGGATGGATGGGATGATGAGAACCAACCTGGCAAGTCTACACTGGCCTTGAATTTCAAGGCACTTTAAAAACTTTTGAAATGTTACTAAGTTTTTAAAAAATTAGTCATGAAACACATATTCACAGAGGGGCAATTATGTGCAAAGCACTGAGCGAGGTGTTTAGTCTCTTTCTTATTGGATGTACTGTCCGATGGAGATAAGACACAGGTGATCGCTGTGCAAAGTAATTGCACATAAGGGCAAACCCAGCCTGTTATGGGAGTGGACTCCTATGAGGAACACCTAATCGAGGCTTGGGGAATAGGAAAGGTTTCCCAGAGAAAACCATATCAAACCATATCTGATAGCTTACGGACTGGTAGAAGTCAACCAGGGAAAGGAATGGGACTTTGGTAGTGGCATATTGGGCCCGCGATCAGTCATTTTAAAACTGCAGAGGAGACAATGAAAATGCAACATTAGTAAAGGCTGTTCAGTTGGGTTAGGCCAAGTGTATCCTGTTAAAAAACAACCCTCTTGCCTTTAGAAGTGAGGTCTCCTTCTAAAGGAGATGGTCCAAGCAACTGATTTCAGAAATACAACTATGAGGGGTGCCTGGGTGACTCAGTCAGCTAAGCGTCCAAACTTCAGCTCATGATCTCATAGTTCGTGAGTTTGAGCCCCGTGTCAGGCTCTGTGCTGATAGCTCAGAGCCTGGAGCCTGCTTTCGATTCTGTGTCTCCCGCTCTCTCTGCCCCTCCCCCACTTGCACTCTGTCTCTCAAAAATAAATAAAACATTAAAAAAGAAAAAGAAATACAACTGATGAGAACATGGAGCTTCTCTATATGCTCTCAGGAAAGAAGAAGTATAAAAGGCAATTAGTGTTAAAATTGTGTGAAGAAATAAGTTCATACCTGCGATTTTAAATTTCTAGAAATGTCTGGAAAAAGATATACCTCTCACCAGAAGCAGTTTTAGAGGAACATAACAGAGAGATGCAGATTTCCCTTGGAAGTTAATGGGAAACTTAAGTGATCATAAAGAGAGGAGGGAAAAAGAAAGAAAAGAAGGAAAGAAAATACAGGATTGGCAACCCAGTTCATATGTAATGTGAGTAATCAATGTGGTAAGAGAATTTGAGAAAAACCTTCTGAAAGAAGCAAATAAAAGTTGACCCTTAAAATGGATTTCATACTGGTTCATTATTCATTATTTCAACTATTTTCTCAGCTTATGAGAGCATAATTCATAGAAAAAAAACTTAGTAGTAGTCATTCAACAGAAGCAAGCATTTCTTTCTCTTTGTTACAGACAAGCAATGTCAGACACAAGGAATTAAAAGGGCATTTTAAATTTCATTCAGGAGACTTCTGGGGAAAGTTGGAAAAATAGATACAAGATTATAATACCTCTCGGAGCGCCTGGGTGGCTCAGTCGTTTGAGCTTCCAACTTCGGCTCAGGTCATGATCTCACGGTCTGTGAGTTCGAGCCCCGCATTGGGCTCTGTGCTGACAGCTCAGAGCCTGGAGCCTGCTTCAGATTCTGTGTCTCCCTCTCTCTCTGACCCTCTCCCTTTCATGCTCTGTCTCTCTCTGTCTCAAAACTAAATAAACATTGAAAAAAATAATACCTCTCTCATCCCAAACTTAATGAAATGGAATGGACAATAAATAAATAAACCCAATAAATGGTATAGGAGCATTGTTTTAACTTTGGAAAGTGTCTAGAAACAGAAGACTCTGGAAATTGATGCCTGCCTCAATATAAAATCCCTCCAGAAAAAATTCTGTGGAGATGATGCAGACAAAAGTCTCCTTAATTGTGCCCTCTCCCATTCTACTACCATTTTGGAAATGGGATATGCCACCCAGGGGTGAAAACGAATCATGCCTTTCCAGGGAGTTCTTCCTTGACACCCTAGATAAATAGTACTCAGGTGTGAAGGAAGAAACCAGTATGGCTCCCCATTTCTTTTTCTCTGACTGGAAGGAAAGCCCCAAGGATGGAATGAAGGTACATCATATCCAAAACCTTTACTTTCATTATTTCACTCGAACTGGGAGTGAAGAGGCATTCACAGCTGGGGAGAAGCATGTAAATCAGGAGATCTTTTTTTATGTTTATTTATTTATTTTGAGAGAAAGAGAGAGGGAGAAACAGAATCCCAAGCAGGCTCCCCACTGTCAGCACAGAGCCTGACGTGGGGCTCGAACTCATGAACCATGAGGTGATGACCTGAGCCGAAATCAAGAGTCAGACGCTTAACCTAATAAAGCACCCAGGTGCCCTGCCAGGGGAATTTTTTAAAACTAGAGCAGATTGTCTCCAACAGAAGCAATGATTTGGTGGCTAAGCTTGAATTGGGGTAATACTTCAAAATATGAGGGCATCTCTCAGGAGAACAAGACGCACTAGAACTTTTAACAGAATTCCAGGGAACAGGACTGAACCAGAGATTAAATTCACCAACTGTAATTAAATATAATCCTGGATACAATTCCTCTTGCTCCAGCAAGAGGAAAGAGAAAGTAGAACACAAGCTATTAGAACACAGACAGAGAGGGGCGCCTGGGTGGCTCAGCTGGTTGAGCATCTGACTCTTGATTTCAGCTCGGGTCATGATCCCAGGGTCGTGGGATCGAGCCTTGAGTTGGGCTCTCTCTCATTCCCTCTGTCCCTCTGCCTGTCTCCCCTACTCACACACGCACATGCTCTCTAAAAACAAAACAAAACAAAACAAAAGAACACTGACAAAGGTAAGAGATGGAGAAGACGTCAGAGAAAAATATGTAATAATTGGGCAATTAAAATATCTGGATAGAGCTGTCCCCATCAAATAAGAATAAAATAAAAAGAAATGACACTACAATTATGCAGTGATACTCTAGCAAAAAAGGGAAGAAGCTTTGAAAGACATATGAAGAAATCATTCTTCAGGAAGACAACAGAACAGGAATACTTTCTGTTACCAATCCTCTATATCCTCAAAGGACTGAGAAAAAGGATAGGAAATCTATAAAACAGAAGTTCCAAACTAGATGTGGAAATTTCTTGGTTTAGAGTGAAACAGTTTTTAATAGTTACATAGTATCCCATCATCCCATTGATACATACTGATGTAATTCCCATATTTTTTTGTTATTTAATGAATGCACTAAAATTTAAAGGTCTCTGTATGACAAAAGAGCTACAAAGATTAAAAAAGTAGAAACTAAAAATAGAACTACCCTACAATCCAGCAGTTGCACTATTAGGAATTTGCCCAAAGGATACAAACACACAATTTTGAAGGGGGTACATGCAATCCAATGTTTACAGCAGCATTATCAACAAGAGACAAAGTATGGGGAGAGCTCAAATGTGCACCAACTGATGAATGGATAAAGAAGTTGTAGTTATATGTACAATGGAATATTACTCAGCCATCAAAAAGAATGAAACCTTGCCATTTGCAATGACACGGAGCTAGAATGTATTATGCTAAGTGAAATAAGTCATTCAGAGAAAGACAAATAACATCATTTAGCTCATATGTGGAATTTAAGAAACAAAACACATGAACATAGGGAAAGGGGGGAAGAGAAGAGAGGAAAACACACAAGAGATTTTTTTTTAAGTTTATTTATTTATTTTTGAGAGAGAAAGAGCAAGTGAGCACAAGCTGGGAAGGGGCAGAGAGAGGGAGAGAGAGAATCCCAAGCAGGCTCCACACCGTCAGCAGCAGAGCCCGATGTGAGGCTCCAGCCCACGAACCACGAGATCATGACCTGAGCCAAAACCAAGTCTGAAGCTCAACCAACTGAGCCACTCAGGTGCCCCAAGAGACTCTTTTTCTTCTTTTTTACTTTTTAAAAAAATGTTTATTTATTTATTTATTTATTTATTTATTTATTTATTTGAGAGAGAGAGCACAAGCAGGGGAGGGACAGAGAGAGAGAGAGATAGAGAGAGAGAGAGAATCTGAAGCTGGCTCCAGGCTCTGGGCTGTCAGCATAGAGCCTGATATGGGGTTTGAATTCATGAACGGTGAGGCCATGACCTGAGCCAAAGTCAGATGCTTAACCAACTGAGCCACACAGGCACCCCTAAGAGACTCTTAGAGATAGAGAACAAACTGGAAAATAGTGTGGCAGTTTCTCAAAAAATTGAAACCTTACCCTATGAGCCATCAATTGCACTCTGCATTTACACCAGAGAAGTGAAAAGTTGTGTCCACACAAAAACCAGTACATGTTTATGGCAGCTTTATTTACAATAGCCCCAAACTGGAAACAACTTAAAGGTCCTATGGCAAATAAATTGAATTAAAAAAAATTTTTTTTAACATTTTTATTTATTTTTGAGAGACAGAGCAGGAGCGGGGAAGGGGCAGAGAGAGAGAGGGAGACTTAGAATCCAAAGCAGCTCTAGGCTCTGAGCTGTCAGCACAGAGCCCCACATGGGCTCGGACCCACGAACTGTGAGATCATGACCTGAGCCAAAGTTGCTTAACCGACTGAGCCACCTAGGCGCCCCCTTATGGCAAGTAAATTATTAAACACGGTTCAGTAATCTATACTATGGGATACTACTCAGCAATAAAAAGGAACAAATGATTGATAAAAGCAACAACTTGGTTGGATCTCAAGGGTATTCGGCTGAGTAAAAAAAGCCCATCTCCAAAGGTCATCTACTGCATGATTATATTTATATAATATTTTCAAAATGACACATAATTATGGAATGGAGAACAGAAGTAGCAGTCAAGGGTTAGGCATGGTAGGGGTGGCAGGTGTGACCGTAAGGGGCCGAGGAGGGAGATCTTTGTGCTGATAGAATAGTTCTGTATCTTGATCGTGGCATGGTGGATGAATCTCTGTGTGCTATAAATGACATGGACTATGCACACTTTATATCAATGTCAATTTCTGATGTTGATATGGTACTCTACTCACGTAAGCTACAACCATTGGGACAAACTGACTGAAAGGTACACACACCTCTCTGTACTATCTTTGCAACTTGCTGTAAATATGTAATTATTTTGAAATACAAGGAACAAAAACCCCAACAGAGTATGATTTGTTTAACCCATCAGATCGGAAAACACTTTAAAATTTGATAAAGGTAACTGTTGGTGAAGTGCCAGAGAAGAGGTACAGTCATTCCAAAGGGTAGTTGATAGTGTCTACTA
Source organism: Panthera tigris (assembly GCF_018350195.1). Lineage (NCBI taxonomy): Eukaryota > Metazoa > Chordata > Mammalia > Carnivora > Felidae > Panthera > Panthera tigris. Next base: position 44,978,643 of record NC_056671.1, read on the forward strand.
CAGATAAATATAGGACCCTTCTAGCAGATCTCAGGCGTTTCAAAGAAACACCCATGTACAAAGGAGAGGGACACACCAGGATTCCCCTCAGCTTTGCTTATAAGGGTGAAAAATTAGGACAGCCTAAATGTCCATCAAAATTGGACTATTAAGAAAATTATGGCATATTCATATAATTAAACATAGTAGTTCAAAGGAATTAATTGTATTTGTATGTAGCAGTATGAGAAGATTTCAAAAATACAATGATGCTTTAAAAAAGCCAATTACAGAATGGCACATATGGGATAACACCATTTTTAGAGCAAATGTATAAAACAATGCACTACATTTTCTTTAGGTAAATATATATGAATTAAAGATACTAAAGTCAAAGGTATAAAATACCTCACACAAAAATCCTAACTGTGCTCATATTTGTTAAGGAGAAGAGGGGAACATGAGAATATATTCATCAGGCATCACTTGGGTAATTGAAACTAAGATGACTCTAGAGTTATTTTTTATGTTTATTTTAGTTTTGGGTTGTAGAAGCAGTTCACCCCAAAACAGAGACTATTGATATGTTGTGTTTTTCCTTTTGACTGTTTTCCTGCGCATATTTTAACAGTTTTGAAAGTGTGTGTGTGTGTGTGTGTGTGCGGTGTGTTTGATTTTGAATGCAGCATTTGTAGAAACTTAACAAAAGCCTTATTCCATGGTATAAATACTGCAAAGAAATTATAACAATACTTATTATTAATTGAGCACCTATTATTTACAAAGTTACTGTCCTATGTGATGCACACATTATTTCTAAATGTCACCACAATCCTATAAATTGCTATTCTTTTCATTTTCTTGTGGACAAACTGAAGATGATACTGAAGCCAGAAGAGCTTAAGCAATTTGCGCAAGGTTGTAAATTTGGCCAGAGCAAAGAGCCTGGACTTCTCTCCAAATGAGGTGCCTTCAAGCTCATGCTAGGGCTTTAAGTGAGTTTAGCAGTCTTGGTCCCCTGTAGATAGTTTGACAACATTAAAGCTGAAACACTTCCTCAAAGCCAACTGTGCAAATTCCCATGATTCCCTGCCAATTAGACGGACCAAGGAGGGAAAGAGACAGATTGCCTCTCCTCAGATGGGAAAAAGGGAATGTCACAACAAGACTGTCCCTTGAGGGGCCAAACCTTGATAATAATCATTCTTCTTAAACACCCACTTCACCACCACTTTCCTCAGGAGACAGCTGAAGGAAGTAGTAGGTGCCTCCTGAAAACAGCCAATAAAATATCCAAAAGAGAATACGGAATAGTCTCCATTGACAAACACCCCCAAGAGGGGATGGCTTTTTATTTAAAAAAAATTTTTTTTACATTTATTTATTTTTTGAGGAGGGGGAGGGGCAGAGAGAGGGAGACAGAGGGTCCAAAGTAGGTTTGCGCTGTGAGTGCAGAGCTTGATGTGGGGCTTGAACTCACAAACTGTGAGATCATGACCTGAGCAAAAATCAGGAGTCAGATGCTTAACCAACTGAGCCACCCAGGCGCCCCTTGAGATGTTTGATAACTAATAGGTTTACATCGTCTTCCAGGTCCTTGGCCTAACAAGGACAGCGGCGACAAAAGAAATGACAACAAGAGCTAGTACTTACGTGTACACACGTGTCAAGCAGTGTTCCAAGCAATATTAATAGGGGCACATGACACAATAACATCACGCATAGTACAGTACTGTCAGAAGCAAGAACTTGTTATCCATTATTGGCATACTTTTAAAAAATCGGTCAAATTACTACCACATAGGCTCTGCTCAAAATGCCCTACACAGCTGTCAGTCACCCACACACCTATGGGGAGAAATGATGACACTGCAGCTCTGACATGTGACTGCAATGACATGACCCACCTGTGCCAAGAGGGTGCTGTGCAAAGTGTCCATCTGTGCAGGTTCAGGGGCAGCCATGATGTTAGTATCCATTGCCCCATTTAGCATTTGCAGCCTGGATGGCGGTTCTGAATGATCTTTCCCTAAGACACAGATAAAATCGCTGCTTTCCAGGCAGGAGTTAGTCCTGTGGGTGCATGTGAAACGTCCACTACTCAGGGTGGGAAACCAGCCAATCTCACATTGGGCTTATCTATTGTGCTTATGGTCTAATTTCATACAGGTGCTGACTGTTAGCAGTACAATCCTTTCCCCGAAGAAATAATTATGCAAAAAGCGAGAGAAGGAGCAAGCAAATGTGCTCATTCAGTACCACCTGTCTTCTTGGAGGAAATAGGAATGTATCTTTTCTCCCCTCTTGAGGGGGATCTTCTGAGAAACGAAAACTCTTCTTTTTTTCCAAATAGTAGTTGACCCGTAATTAGCCCCATTTATCCTTTGGAGATGTTAAATATCGTGTTTTCTCCACTTAACAAATGAGAGAATTAGTAGCTTGTCTTTTCTTACACCATCAAAAGTCAGCTCTAGGAAGTCTTTGACCTTGAGACCAAACCATTCAGCTAACGTGGAAGGTTGAGCAATGATCTAGCTCACTTGAGTAAGTATGTAGACAGTCCGTGTAGGTCACTGGGACCAGAATTCCAACAGGACCAGAATTCCTTCGGAATCTCAATTCATAGATCTCTCTCCAAATGTTCTAGCAGAGTGATTCACACCCCAGAAGAGGATTCCTCCCAGCCCCCAGAAAGCATATCAGAAATTCAGGGAAGGAGGAAAGTTTGAAAATGCAAGTCAATTTCATGTATGAAAAAGGAAAGAAGATGCCTATTGATTTTATACAGGAAGATGAGTAATCAAAATCAGTCTCTTTGAGGATAGCAAGACATTTTGTTTTTTCCAGAAGTGGGCGTTGGCTTAGAAATATTGCTCTAAAGTTTAAACGTTCAAGTCTAGATTGACACTTGATGTGTAGGAAGCTCAGAGATTAGGCATGCAGGCTTTGGAGCCAGACTGTCTGGGTTCAAATCCTGGTTCTACTGTCTGAGATAAGTTGCCTTAAACTTTCAAAACCTCCATTTCCTCACCTGAAAGTGAAGATGTAGTAATAAGGTGTCTTGGGAATTAAATGGTATGATGTATGTTAAGCATATAGAAAAGTGTTGCACAAAAAAAAAAAAAAAAAAGAAAAGTGTTGCACACATAGGGAATATTCAATGATTATAGCCATTATTACTAAACCATTATTTGATTAATAAAGCATTATTATTAAACCTTGATTATTAAATCATTCTTTGATTTCCTGTTTTGCCCTTGTCCTATTAAGTCTTTCCAGGACCTTCAAGTTCTTGTTGAATGTTCAGGGCTATTCAAAATATATTTTCTTTAGTTCTTTTTTTTTAATTTTTTTTTTTAATGTTTATTTATTTTTGAGACAGAGAGAGACAGAGCATGAATGGGGGAGGGTCAGAGAGAGGGAGACACAGAATCTGAAACAGGCTCCAGGCTCTGAGCTGTCAGCACAGAGCCCGACATGGGGCTCGAACTCACAGACCGCGAGATCATGACCTGAGCCGAAGTCGGCCGCTTAACCGACTGAGCCACCCAGGCGCCCCTATTTTCTCTAGTTCTAAGAAATACATAGGGATAGAGAAGTTCATCAGACATAGTTCTGGTGATACAATAATATACTTTGTGTTCTCTGTACTTCTCCCTATTTGTAATGAATACATTTTTGAACCCCCTAATTTTTCCTTTTACCCACCATGGTTCAGACACTATTATTTGTCTACCCAACATTCACTCTCCAATCCTTACATCCTTGTTAATGGAGCCACTGGGCATCTTCCCACTGCCATTTACCCCAGGGGAAATTGAACCTTATCCCCAGCTATAGAGGATGGATCCTGGGTAGTTAAAGCTAACCATGATAGCTCCATTTCCCATGCTGAATCTCAGATGATGTGAGAGGAAAAACTCGAGTCTCTTCATTAACCATTAGCCCCAGACAACTATTGCTCATGGGAAGATATGTGTGAGCAATACCACAGCAAACACCACACAGATCGAAGCCACTTCTTTTAAATTTCTAATCTTTTTCTTCCTCTACCTCCACCCCCAAATTACTCTCTTTTTTTCTGTAGCTCGTTTCCATTTGGATAAACACATAACTGTTTTCCATGAGGCAAAAATAAAATAAAATTAGAAAGACGTGTAACATGCTAAGAAGTCATTGGGATTTTCTACGTTCTTTACTTCTAAGAAAAATACACAGAAAGGGATGCCATTTCTTCCCCTTGTCATTGTCTTGCTCTTGCTTGTATGTGACACCTGGAACTACTGTTGCCGTCTTAAAACCATGAAGATAGGCCAGGTGAGGGCAAAGTTGACAGCCTAAAGGTGGCATAATGGAAGGATGTTAAGAACCTGGGACCTTGATGACATGCTCAACCACTGAACCAACCAACCAACGTGAAGCCCTTAACTGCCGTTGGTCTTATTCTTAGGTAATGCATTTCCTTGTATTTAACCCAGACTGAGTTAGTGTTTTCTATCATTTGTATGTTAAAGTGTACTAACACATGGCATATGAAATCCACATTAAAATGTCTTAAAATAAACTACAAGTCAAAAGTGTCTCTCTTTGGGTCTTAACATTGCTCTTGATTTCTTGCAATACCCCCTTCTGTGCACATCAACTGTAATCCTACCAGTAAGGAGCCTCGGTGGCTCAGTCAGTTGAGCATCTGGCTCTTGGTTTCAGTTCAGGTCGTAATCCCAGGGTCATGGAATCGAGCTCCACATGGGGCTCCGCACGGAATGTGGAGCCTGCTTGGGATTCTCTCTCTTACTCCCTCTTCCACTCTCCCTCATGCATATGCGTGCTCTCTCTGTCTCTAAAATAAAGAAAAAAATTTTAAGTAATCCTCATGGCAATCTTCCAAAACATGTTAGAATACAGACACGTCTCCTCAGCTCCACTGCTGTCATTCTAGTCCAGGACACCGTCATCCCTCTCCTGTACTACAGCAATAGCCTCATAGCCAAGCCACCTGCTTCCATGCTTGTCCCCATTCCTATAATCTATTATTTTCAAGATTGAGATAAAATTCCCATAACATAAAACTTACCATTTTAACAATTTTAAGGTATACAATTCAGTGGGTTTTAGTATAGTACCAGTGTAGTGCAACCAATCACAACTATCTAATAGTAGAACATTAATATCACCCCCCCAAAAAAAAAAATCCCATGCCTCATTAACAGTCACTCCCCATTTCCTTCTCTGCCCAGCCCCTGCCTGGCACTAATATGCTCTATTCTTAGCACAGCAGCTGGAGGGATGTTTTTCAAAGATAAATCAGATCATGCCATTTCCCTGCTTAAAACTCTCCCAATAACTCTGAGCAAGTTTCGGATCCTTAGCTTGACCTAGAAGATCATTCATGGTCTGTCTACCTCTCCAATGTCATCTTGCTCCATTTGCTTGCTAGGTTCTGGCCATGCAACCCCTCTATGTGTTTCTTGAACACACCAGCTGATTCCTACTTCAGGGCCTTTTTTTCACTTGCTCCCATTCCTCAGATGAACTTTCCCACTTTGTGGATGGGTGCCTTCTCATTGTTCGGGTCACACTTGGACTGTTCCCTCCTCAGAGAAGCCTCCCTGACCCTACTGCTCTTCGACATTCCTCCTTTTAATTTTCCTCATTTTTTGGTAATATGAAGTCCATAGCTGATATAAATTTCTTTAGTTTTTGGGGTGGCTGGCTGTCTTGGTTGATAGTGCATGTGACTCTTGATCTTGGGGTTATGATTTCGAGCCCAATGTTGGGTGTAGAGATTACTTTAAAAAAAAAAGAGGCAAATCTCCTTAGATTTTGCCTCATGTCCTTTATCTTCTAGGACCCCGTCCAGGATTTCACATTATATTTAGCTATCATGTGTCCTTAGGCTTCTCTTGGCTGTAACAGTTTCTCAGACTCCATTTTTGATGACCTTGACAGTTTTGAGGAGAACTGGTCAAGTATCTGTAGGATGCCCCTCTAGTGGAATTTGTCTGGTGTTTTTCTCATGATTAGACTGGGGCTGTGGGTTTCTGGGAGATATGGCCCAGAGGGAAGGTGGCATTTCATTACATCATGTCAAGGGTTCACATTCATTTTTATTAGCTGTCGCTCCCACTGTTAGAATGTTAAGTTCCACAAAAGTAGAGACTATTTTGTTCATAGTTTTATTCCTAGAACCTTGAATAGCATGTAGTACATAGTAAACCTCTTTAATTATCAGTTGATGGGATTAATGAATAAATTAGAGAAAAATGACCAATATACTGCCTACCTCTTTTGCATGTGAAATGAAATATGGGTCAAGAAGATTCGTTGAGCATAGGTCAAAGGCACTAAAACCCTTTCAAATAATATGGCATATCCGTGAGATAAATCTAAACCTTCATGCGAATAAATAATTAACCCGAGGCCAATAGTACACTCAAAATCATTAATGAATATTGATTTTCCTTCTCTGTAAGGCTTCTTCTCTCTGCTGCACCACAATGCCATTTACAGAGCCAGCCATGATTCATTGTGTTTTATTTCATTTCTACCCAGGGTCTTCTTTTTCTTGAATGATGCTAGCCTCTGTGAATTAAAAAATGTATATCTATTTGGCTGAGTTGGCCTATACATGAGAAGGGTGATTTCATGTAGGTGAGTTTTGAGAGGCAGAACAATGAGCTCATGCGTGATGGGAAGCTTGGCTTGCCCGGGAGAGAATTCAGGAAGAGGATTACTGAGCCCCTGTAGCTGAATCAAGGGCTCAGCCAACTGACTTCATGGATGTACAGGAGCAGGAGGAGGAGTCTGTTGGCAGCCAGCTAAATGTCTTTCCAGGAACACAGTGGAAACTGATTAAATATATATACCATCATATGAATTGATAGAGGGAACCTGGGGGATGTCTCCGGCCATTAGAACACCAAACACCAATGGGGGCTCCCTGGTGATCATGAAGGAAGTTTGTTTTCTGGCATGAGCTCTCAGAGAATAAAATCCCTGAAAGGAAGAACTATTTGTATTCCATTCAGATTTCATTTAACCTTTTCTTTTGGAAGCCCCAGTAAGAAAGGCACATTTGTCAAGGCTTCAGGATGAATGGGGAAAGCTTTTGTGCATTAAACTTGCAGATATCTAGAAGGACTTACTGGAAAGGCAGCCCTGGGCTGGAGTAGGAAGGCATCCACTCTAGCTGGCCAGGCAGTGGGGGTTCTCAGCTATTATCACCTCCATTGAGTCAATTTCCTGACCGAGCATAATCCCCCAACCAATTGATTTGAACATGAATTCCCTAGGTAATTAACAGCATTGGGTATGGTTGGTCAGAATATTTGTTTTTCCCAGCATCCCTCAGAGTGTGTGACTTAAAGATCAAATACTAGAGAGTTATCGAAGAAGTTTAACACATTTCGCTTAACTCACACTATTATGACATACTTTGTGTTTGCGTGACTCTACGATGCCATTGGTGGTGGCTCTAGGGATTTAATACACAGCCTTTGGGGGAAAACAATCACAACAAGACACATTCCAGTTTCAGAAATGTTAGTATGAGGGAAATCTATGATATAGAGCTGAAATTTGGGACGTCAAACAGCAACAGAGTGCTTGCAGTGCTTCCTGGGACCTCAGTCTGCAGGGCTCATACATCTCACAGGCAACCACAGTGCTTCCTGGGTGCCGACATTAATGCTTACTGTTCCAGGTTTTCCAGGATTCCTCAAATTTAGCTGGTCTTGGAGGCTGCCTGGAAAACCATCTTGGTGCCACCTCCCCTCTGGCTACTCTGCTTGCTCAAGCTGGATAGTAGTGGTGGTCTGCTAGGCCTCTCTGTTCCTAAACCCTTCTCTAGAAGGTACAAGAATTCAATCCTGCTGTCACTGCTGGCCACTTTCTGTTTCCTTGTGTCGACCAACATCAGTCTCTACCTTCAGTGAATTCTCTAAGGTTCCCTCTGTCTATTCAGTCTTCAATCCCCACCATTATCTATATTGTATCCTTTACTGCATTCCCAATACATTTCCATTTTTACCCAACATAGGCATTCTTTCTCTTCTATTAAAAAAAATAAGAATTCTGGGCTTTTCCATATTTGCTATAACATACTAAAGCTCCACTAACACTACCACACCAACAACTAGCATTTACTGGGCACTTACTGTGTACTAGACACTGCATTATGTGTGTATGGCCTCATAATTCACTGTAATTCTGAGGCAGATTCTATTATTATCTTCTCTTACACACAAGGAAAATTGAAGCATGGTGTGTAGGTCACTTGCCCACATTGATACAGCTAGAAAAGGAAGGGCCAAGATTCCACCAGGTCTGCCTGGTTGCATGGAACAACCTTATAACCAGCATGCTGCAAGACTTCTCCCTCTGCTAGAGGTCTGCAGCTGTTGTACAAATAGCCTCTGTGAGTGGGCTCCTTGGCTGGATGGAGAGGTGAAGGAGCGAGAGGATTTGAAGATAAAGCCCAGGTTCCCAGCTTGAATAACTGAGTAGATAGTGATACCTTTCATCCATGTTACAAATTCAGAAAGAGGTTCGCGAGGACTTTGGCATATACCTTCTCCACTGCGAATCCCATCATCTTCTTGAAGAATTTCAAGTCCAACTCATAGACTGACCTCACACTTCGGCCAATCACATTCTTGACCTCTTTGTCCGGTGACCTTTGGGTGGACTCCATGTCAGCCATGTGCCTTCTTGGCTGTGCTTGTTCCTTGTCTTCCTCAGAACTTTCCGCATAAGAAATCTCACGTTTGAACAGGGAATGTACCCCTCCTGTGTCCTGCCAGCACCCTCACTGTAGCTACTCACGCCACACATTCTTCTGCCTCAGTAAGACCACCAGGACTTCAGCCTATCTTTCTTCTCCGCATGTGTAAACTCTGTCCTGTCTTACTCTTTTTCCAAACCAGCCAAACCCCATGGATGGTGATTCCTACTTACTTCTGCAGCCTCTGCTTTTGCCATGGCCTTGTCTCTCTTTGTCTCCTTATTCTGGGTAAAACAAGAAGGAAAACAGAATTGTTTTCTGTTGTAGAGGGATTATGAAGAGGGATTATGACACTTTCAGTTCTAAAGCTTCTCACAGTCTCTTTGGTCCCCATTACTCTTCACATACTGCTCCTTCTGTCTGAAATAGAAACAGAAATAAAAGGGTAAATGATCTAGTCTATCCTTTTAACAATAATATAACACGGATATTATTATCTCCATCTTATATGAGTATGTAACTAAAATAAGTTTTAGAAACTTGAATTTCTTTTCTCTCTTAAGGTTACATAGGTAATAAGGAGAATCAAGTCTCCAACATAGGCTTTCTAACTTCAATTCCTATTTGCCTTTCATTCGGCCTCAACATAGCCTGATTCATTAATCCCTGCTGGTCCTTTAAGCCTCCCTTATGGTACCTGACATGAGAAGCCCTTACTGACTGCCTTTTCCAGATACAGGGTTGACTCAGTGCCCTCTTCTGGGCTTCCTTAGCACCTGTGCATTCCTCAGACTTAGCCCTTTCTGCACCCTTTGGAATGACTACATATAGTGGTCAAGATCATATGTATTTGTATCTTTAAGACCATCTTGGGCTTAGTACATGGTAGACATTCAAACACTAACAGTTTCCTTTCCCTAAAGCCATGTAAAGGCCCCACTGGGCACTGCAACTCCGTTTCATCTTCATGGGGCCATCTGAACTACAAGAACCACACAGATGTTACTGTTCCTTTCAAGACCTTCAAAAGCTCTCAAGCCTTTGTTTTCAGGAAGCCTTCAACATTCACCTTAGAAAATTCTAATCAATATTGCAAATTAAATGTATGCTTTTCTGGCCAAGCTACACTGCAAATGGAGGTTTTCACATCACACCTGAAAAACCTGTTAGCTGGGGAGGAAAATGACTGTCTCAGTTGTTCAGTGTTTGGCCCTGGCTTTTTAAAAAGCCCACAAGTGAATTTTACTGGTACGAGCAAAGGCTTGATGATAGCATAGTCTCCGGGGTAGAAGTGGTGATAGGGGCAATGGAGCAAAAGAACTCTTTCCATGTATTGCTTTCTTTAAAAGTACTGGCCTGGCCAAAGCCCTGCTTAGATGACTCATTGATCTCCGCCTTTGGCTCATGCCAGAGCCTCGCCTGCTGGGTTTTCTGAGTTTCTGGTGAAGCCTTCAGTGCGCCATGCAGGAAGTGAGGTCATGATTGTTTTGGCAGTTTGGGTGGTGTTTGTCCCCTGGTAGCAGCTGAAGTTTATCAGTAGGTTTAGCCTTTGCACTTTGAGAAACCAACTATTATCTCACGCACAATTTAGAATAATAAAAAAGTCCACGGCAGCAAAACGTGCAGTAAGTAAAGATAAAGAACAAACGAGGGAGAATCTGGTGTCCCTGTCGACATCAGCCCCCAGAGCACACATCCTATCCATGGTCTGATAGAGTCAGCAAGAAAGCTCCTCCTGCATTCTCTTTCTTTCTGGGATAAGCTTCAGATGAAGAAAATTTTTAGAGGGCAGCTGAGAGCAGAGAAAATGATGTGACAACTTTAGTTAATAATTTAGATGCAGTTGCTTCCTGAAGTGACCTGTCATAGAGACACTAGGTTTAGGGATACTACTATTCTTCATCCTGGAGGCTTGTCTCCTCCCTGGGCATTGTCAGCAGAGCAGCTAAAAGATGGAGTAGGGCCCCTACAGTAGTTGCTAGAACTGGCTGGAAGAACCTGGGGACTGTGGGTCGGGGATCCTGCATGGACTGTTCCTGCACCAGGAGGGACACTAACTGGATTTCCGAGTTGGTTCTAAGAGTGAGATTCTATAAGCCTGTGAGTTATACCAGGATTCTCTTTGTAACAGTTTGCCCTATAGGAACCGCCAAGACTACAAAGTAACTAAAAAAATTTATTAACGTCATTTCAAATCTTACTTTAACAATCCAAAGCAATGGAAAAGTAACATTATATTGTCATCGAAATTGTCTAAGATTGGTTAAATAGCTGAGACACTACACTCTTGTTAACTGGAGAACAAACACATAGATAAAAGCTGTTGAATAATTTATGATAATTCATCAAGCAAGTGGGGACTCTTTATGCAAATACAGTGATTCTGGCTTGACTTCTTCAAGTGCCTTTGTTTAGTTTTAAAATCTGGAATATATTGTGGGCCTTTGAACATGTAGTTATAAACCCAACACATACACATATATATGGATTTATAGTTTGGGGGGGTGTCTAAAAGTTATTGTAGAAATGATTGAAGGTTGGTCATGTTGGAAGATAAAAGAGAAGCTTGATACAAAGTGTGGACCTTACAAATCACCCTATGAACTTATTCATTCTGTGAACACGCTCACCTTCAATTCTCTTTTCCTTCTCTTTCTCCATTGTCCTGGCTTGGAAAACCCCCAACCCAAGATGGACCCATCAAGCCACTGTTCAGGGCTTCGCCCTCATTCTCTCACCTAATGGGCTGGAGAAATCACTCACACAACCTTCATGCTTTTCCACCCTCATCCTTTCCAGCTGCCAGCACCGTTGACCCAATGACTGCTCCCTTCTTCTTGACTTCTTACCACTGTCTAAAAATATACTTTAAAGTTTTTTTGCCTCATTGTTTCAATGAAAACTAAGGCTTTTTTCCCCTTTTCACAGGGCTAAGATAACGCTTTTCACAGAAGCAGAACAGAGTGATTTTACTGATGAACAAACCACTCAGAGAATGGACGCTCTTTCAAATTTTGGAGAGAGCCCTTCTGATACTGTCTCAAACAGAAGACCTATATTGCCACTATAAATGCTAGTGTCTTCAAACCGTGGTTCTTGAGTACCTAAAGAAATTCAGGGGGTGAGGTCAGCAGGCCCTGTAACACTCTGGGTCAGCCTCGGCGTTGACCATCAGCTGACTCCTCTTCATCACTCCTCAGAGGTTGAGACTTGAGGAGACAAGTGGGTTCATTTCACCAGTGAATCACAGGGCCTCAGAGAGAGATTTATAAATACCTGTGTGGTTTCCACTAAGGTCTAAGTAGGTGTGGGGGGGACAGGGGAATGCCCAGTGTCTAGGGTGTCGACTGACAGGGAGCAGACATGATTCATGGGCCTAGTCTCTCTGGGAGGGAAACCCAATAGCTACCACACTTCCACAAATGCTTATCCCATGCACCTTCCGCCTGCAAATGCCTGCATTCATTTGCAGAGTTACTTTTTTACAGTATCTTTTACAGCAATTGTTAACTTCCAGCTCTAGAAAAGAGTATGAGGGAGTTCAAGTCACTGCCAGTACCCCTGCAGGAAAAAGAACCAGCCCTCAAAACTGAGTTACTCACAATGTGAATTCATTGAGTAAATAAAGGCTGAATGATAATGGGAAGAGTTACTCATATACGGTAACAGACACTCACTGCCATCTGGCCTCTTCATACCCACATTGCTCCTTCCTCTAAATGAGGTTAATGGGAATTAATACATATGTATTAGGGAAAGGAAGAGTTCCTTGCGGACGTGAGCTAAATATCAGCACAGTGCTCTTCACTAGGTAGACATCAAGGGTGCTTGGGGAAGCACTGAGTCATGGTTGAAAGATAAATTACGTATAGATTAGTCAATATCTTGCCAATTACTCTATTCCTAAATAGGACATTTCTGAGAAAAATCCTGGCATCCAGCAGTTCAAACAGTGGCATTTTGTTATGCTATTTTACAGGGCAATTTCCTTCCATGTGGACTTGCACACAAATAGACAGCAGACACTTTTTTTCACATACAAGTAAAATACTTCAAAATTGTATCTGCAGTAATAGCAGTCATTGAGTAGGGAAATCAGTCATCACACGAGACATTGCTTGGTGAAGAATATCCCTAAAATGTGTGATATTCTTGGCCAAGTGGTGCATTTCTGTCCTACCCAGTAAGAGCAGAGCATTGGAGCAGATCTTCTTGCATGTAATCTCTCTGATTCATATCAATGCCTTCTCAAGCCCATGCTGTTAATTATTTATACAATGCTCATATTGTGAAATATGTATCATGCATTATGAGCATTGGACAGGGCTTCTCTATGGCTTATATCATAGTGCTCTATCAACCCACTATATAAACAACCTCTCTCAGACATAGGCTTGCATGATTACCCTGATGAATTGATCTTGTTCAGACCCCGTGTACATATTAGACCAATGTTTTATCAGTATATAGAGATATACACACACTCAATATTCACTGGTGTTAAGATAAATATTGTGACTTTGTGGTGAGGAAGGCCTCATTGCATCAGATGGTCCTTATCAGCCATGCAGATAGGAGTGAGTCAGCTTGTAGCTTGGTTGTCTTATTGTTTGGGGTGCTTCCCTTTCTCATCTAACCCAGAAAAGGGTTCTGTTCTTCATCAGATCAAACTCCTGTGGGATGGTCTAAGCCTGTGTCTACTGGAGAAATCTGAAAGCATTCAATCAGTCTAATTTGACTAGAGTCTCTACTCTGTTGACTTGCATTTATTGACCACTTAGCGGTGTATCTTGAGCACTGTGGGAGATATTAAAGAACAATAATCCTTTAAAGAGTGTAAGCATGAATTGTTCAAGATTGAAATTGTTTTTTAATAGCTTGATTGTGATATAATTCATATATAGTCCAATTTATCCATTTAAAATGTACAATTCAATGGTTTTTTAGTGTACTGAGAGCTTTGTAACCATCACCACAGCCAACTTCAAAATACCTTAGTACCCATAAAGATAGACTGTGTACTGATGAGCAGTCACTCCTCAACCCACTCCTCCCAAATCTCCTAGCCCAGGCAAAAACGAATCTACTTTCTGACTGTGGTTTATCTGTTCTGGACATTTTCTACAAATAGAATCATACAATATGTGTTCTTTGTGAGCGGCTTTTTTCACTGGGCATAATGTTTGCAAGGTTCATCCATGTTGTAGCATGTATCAGTGCTTCATTCCTTTTCATTTTATTCCTTTTTAAATTTTTTATTCCTTTTTTTACAGTGGAAATAATATTCCATAATGTGGATATACCACCCTCTACTTATCTATTCATAAATCAGTAGATATTTGTATACTTTCCATGTTTTGTTGCTATGAACATTTGCGTACAAGTTTTTGTCCTTACGTACAGTTTCATTTGTCTTGGATATATTGCTAAAAGTAGAATTCCCGGGTCATATGGTAATTCTAGGTTTACTATTTTGAGGAATTTCCAGAATGCTTTCCAAAGTTACCGCACCATTTTTCATCACCATTTGCAGTACATAAGGGTTTCAATTTCTCTGTCCTTTTCAACACTTGTTATTATCTGTCTTTTTGATTAGAGCCATCCCTATGGGAATGAAGTGTTATCTCATTGTGGTTTTGATTTGTGTCTCCCTAATATCTGCACTATTAATGTTGATCATCTATTCATGTGCTTATTGGTCATTGTATATCTTCCTTGAAGAAATGTCTATTCATATCCAGTATGCCCATTTAAAAATTGGGTCATTTTTCTTATAATTGAGTTGTAAGGGTCCTTTTTGTATTCTAGATACAAGTCCCTTATCAGACATATGATTTTCAAATATGTTTTCCTGTTTTATGGGTTGTCTTTTCACTTTCTCAATGGATTTCACTGAGGCACAAAATTTTAAATTTTTGTAAAATCAAATTTACCTAGTTTTCCTTTTGTCACTTACGTTTTTGGGGTCATGTATAAGAAAGCTCTACCTAACCTCAGGTCATGAAGGTTTACACCTATGTGAAAGTCCTTGTTGATCTTCTTCCTAGTTGTTCTATCTATTATTGAAAATTAGGTATAGATGTCTTCAACTATTACTTTTGAATTGTCTATTTCTCTTTTCAATTCTGTCAGCTTTTGCTTCTTGCATTTTGGGGCTCTGTTGTTATGTGCATATATACTTATAGTTGTTATACTTTCCTGATGAATTGACATTTCTGTTATAAAACATTCTTCATCCCTAATAACAATTTTTGTTTTAAAGTCTATTTTGCCTGGTATTAGAATAGTCACTCCAACCTTTCTTATACTTTCTGCTTGCATGCTATATCTTTTTCATTCTTTTAGTTTGCATTCTGAATATATAAAGAACTCTTACAAAACAATAAGAAAATGGCAAACAACCTACATGATTCCCTATGACACAGCAATTGCTCTCCTAAATATATGCCCAACAGAAATAAGTGCATATATTCAAAAATCAATGAGCCCTAGACTGTTTGCAGAAGCAGTATTTACAAGTTTCAAACTGAAAATAACCCAAATGCCCATCAACAGCAGAATGGATAAGCAAGCTTTGGTATATACCTACAATGAAATGCTATATTTCAATGAGAATGAACGGTATATAACCACACACAATAATATGGCTAGATTGCACAAACATAATAGTGAGTGAAAGAAGACTAATAAAAAAGAGTGCATTTGCATGAATCCATTTAAATAAGGTGTAAACAAAAATAAAATTAGTCTATGCTGTTGAAAGTTAGGATAGTGGTTACCCTGAGACGGAAAGGAGAGTTACTCTCACACTCTAAGGCTAAGGTACTAGAAGGAAAAGTGAGGGGGAGATTTTGGGGTACTTATGTTGGTGTTTCTCAATCTGGGTGCTGGTTACTCAAGTATGGTTACTTTTGAAAATTAATTGATATATGTACTTTTCTATATATATACTTCAATAGCTTTTTTTTTCTAAAAAAGAGGACTATAACTTGAATGAAATATGGAATACTTTGCATTTTCTATTAAAAAAACTAGCATATACTGAAACCTGACAAAGATGGCACAATTTTTTTTTTTTTTTACTAAGCTCACTTATGGATAGATACAAAACATTTAATTAAAGTACTGGCAAATCGAATCTAGCATCATATTGAAGGAATAACTCTCTAGGAAACTGAATGATTTCATATTAGGAAATCTAAAAATAGCATTGGTCACAACAATGAAACTTTAAGTTCATCTTGACAAATGCCAAAAGGCATTTAACAATATTCAATATTCATTTGTGGTAAAAAGTTAAATAAATTGCATATAGAATATCCCTCAAGGGTGCCCGGGTGGTTCAGTTGGCTGAAGTTCCAACTCTTGATTTTGGCTCTGGTCATGATCCCAGGATCATGAGATTGAGCCCTGTGTCAGGCTCCACACTGAGCATAGAGCCTTCTTGGGATTCTCCCTCCCTCCCTCTCTCTCTCTTTCTCTGTCTCTGTCTCTGTCTCTACCTCTACCCCTTTCCCCTAACTGAGTGTGTTCTCTCTCTAAAACAAAGCAAAACAAAACAAAACAAAACAGAAAAAAAAAGAATACTCCCTCAACATGATTAAAAAGTTATCTCAAGCCAAGGAGCTTACATCATACTTAAAAGTAAAACAATGGAGCAGTGCTTTCCAAATTTATTTTGTCAAGGAACATGATTTAAACCATAATATATTGAAGCACTACCAGTAGGAGCCCATGACATATATACAACACTATGTTAAAACGGGACTTTTCCTGTTGACTCAGAGTTTCAGTTGAGGTCTCAAAATTTGAGAACAAATACAATTGTTGTTTAATATCTCCATATCCCACATCCCTAGGAAGATGCTAGACTGTCTATGCAGGCAAAGGCTAAGAAATTGTGAAATCATCTGCCAGCATTAGCCTGTCATTACCTCTAGGCTATAAAAGAGAAGACAAATGAGTCGTTGTAATTGAAGGTGCCTGTGTTGACTATTTTTTTGGAATCGTTAGTAGGCCATGTATTTCTCCTGTGGAGGAGGAGAGGAGGGTCCTCAAGTCAAGAAGAAGGGCTTCAAGAGACCCATTTGAAAACTTTGACATGGGTCCCCTGGCTAGAGAGACTGAAGCTGGTGTCTGATTGATGCCTGAACAGTTTAAAGGAAAGAGGCTGTGACTAGTCAGGAGGCCCAAGATAGTGAAGCCAAGGGAAGCTGTTGTATTGGAAATAGTCTAACTTCCTGAGCTGAACAAGGCAAAGAATGTGTGAATTCCCATGGGCCAAATGGAATGGAGCTGGATTGTATCATCTTGAAAGGGACTCTGGCCAGTGTGATTCCAAAGGAAATCATCGTACTGGTCATTAGCAGTTGGAGGTAGAGAGCTGTTGATGAGAGATCCTAACAACAGTCATGGTGAGTTGCAGAAGAGGGAGCCTGAAGAACTCACAGAAGGACATCAAGAATCAGTGTGTCATCAAAGGAGTCTACCATATGGAGAGGGCATCTACTCCAGGTTCCAACTGCACCAGCCAGGCAAGACCCTTCTGTCCCTTAGTTGTCCTTCCTTGTTCTATCTTCCTCCAAACTCCCAGCCCATGCCCAACCCGAGAAGCGTTGAAATAGCAGCTTGCAAGTAGATGAGGTGGTAATGCCAGATATGGGAAAAGAAGTCAGCCAAAGCTCCCGCTCCCGCTCCCTGCTCCCACAGCAAGATTCCAAGCTACAGAAAAAGGGGAGACATTTTTCCTCAGATGACAAACTGGAGATAGGCAATTATGATACTGGACTGAACTTTCATTATCTGAAAAAGACCAGATAAGCTATGGACAAGGTTGTGATTTAAGCAAGGAGGGGGAAGAACAATTGAAAGAACAGCTCTGAAAGGCCTGTGGTGAGAAAGAATAAGCTTGCCTTTTCTTAATTCCCTATGTATGCTAGCTCATTTCGAAAATTCAGTACATATACATGCACATATTGGTGCATTTACAAATACATATTTTTATAAGAAATTATTAAAAAGTTGACTTATGTACATTTTGAAACATTAGAACAGGACTGAACTCAGCAATAAGAGGAAATAATTTTTAGTTGTTAATAAGCACAAAATATATCAAAAATAAAGACATCTTTTATTTTACATTTTGTGCTATCCAATAAGACCCAAGTGATTCAAATAGGAAAACATTGTTTTTGTGTCTGTTCAGCTCACGTCCAATTACTACAAAGACTACTGCTGCGAATTGCATCCTCACATAAAATACCGTATTGCTGAGACACCTGGGTGGCTCAGTTGGTTAAGCGTCTGACTCTTGGTTTCAGCTCAGGTCATGGTCTCACACTTTCATGAGTTCGAGCCTGCTGGGATTCTCTGTCTCCCTCTCCTTCTCTGCCCCTCTCCCACTCACACTGTGTCTGTCTCTCTCAAAATAAATCAATACACTTAAAAAAAATACTGCATTGACTCTACCTCTGTATTTTTTCATTGCAGCATTACACAAAAATCCCATTTTTCACAGGTACCACAAGTAGTACAGAGAAGAAAATCATTAACATCAACATTGTCTTCCAAAGTCTCTGGAGGCTTAGTGGGGTGTAATGGAGAATGTTCTGTCCCACAATATGCACTGAGCATGAAGTACTTCTCTATTTACAGTGGATAGAAATCCTGAGGACAAAGAACTTTTATTGTCCCTTACTGCCTGATATTTATTTGTTCACGTTGGGTATTGTTTCTTCTTGGAGAATTTTCATCTGTGTTTCTAGAAACTACAGGATGACATAGATAAGCTTGTCTTTGAAGTATTCTGACTTTGGGCCTGTTCGATTAAGATGGTTTGAAACTCCTAATACTGATTTTCTTTTATATAGCAGGCTTCCTTCTTTGACTTGTGCTGAACTTCATTGTATAAAGAGAGTAATACTTATTCATTGTTAAGTATCAAATACTGGCTAAATCTCTTATAATTAGGATTTAATTGAATGCTTAGACCTATGGTAGACACCATTATTTCCCATGGATGAGGAAGCAGAGGACAGAGAAAGTAATTGTCTAGCCAAACTCCACTATTGCCCTATACGGTCTTCAATAAAAAACAAAAAAAAAAAAACAAAAAAAAAACCACAAAGGAAAAATTTTAAAAAGTGTATTTAATAAACAATAATATTTAAATAATAAGACACATAAATGTTTATAACATGATCAATCATAATTAGGCAAAAATAGGATAGTAAATGAGGCTTGTGTAACAAATATAAAGATTAAAGATCATTCATTTCTTTATTTAGCCATTTGATGCCCTCCCCTGCAACTTTCTAGTGTTCTCAAATATCCACAGAGATTTTTGTACTATAAGTTAATTTATACTTTAATTTAATTTTGGTAGTAACAATTAATGTGGGATTTACACATTTAAAAGGTTTTAAGGTGTACAATACAGTATTATCTATAGGCACAAGGTTGTACAGCAAGTCTCTAAAATTTATTCATTTTGCATAACTGAAACTTTATACCCATTGAACAGCAACTTCTCATTTCCCTCTCCCCTCAGCCTCTGGCAGCGGCCACTCCATTCTTTGCTTCTATGAGTTTGACTACTTGAGACACTTCATATAACACATGGAATCCTGTAGTATTTGTCCTTCTGTGACTGGCTTATTTCCCTTAGCATAATGTCCTCAAAGTTCATTCATGTTGTCACATATTTGTAAGTCTGATAACATTCCAGGGTGTGTATATACCACATTTTAAAAATCCATTCAGGGGCGCCTGGGTGGCTCAGTCGGTTGAGCGTCCGACTTCAGCTCAGGTCACGATCTCACGGTCTGTGAGTTCGAGCCCCGCATCAGGCTCTGGGCTGATGGCTCAGAGCCTGGAGCCTGCTTCCGATTCTGTGTCTCCCCCTCTCTCTGCCCCTCCCCCATTCATGCTCTGTCTCTCTCTGTCTCAAAAATAAATAAATGTTAAAAAAAATAATAAATAAATAAAAATAAAAATAAAAAAAATAAAAATCCATTCATCTCTCCATGGACACTTAGGCTGTTTCTGTATCTTAGTTATTGTGAATAGTGCTGCAGTGAATACAGGAGTGCTATTATCTCTTAAAGATCCTGATTTCAATTCTCCTGGATAAATGCCCAGAAGTGAGATTGCTGGAGCATATGATTGTTCTATTTATAATTTTTTGAGAAACCACCACACTATTTTCCATAGCAGCTAGACCATTTTGCATTCCCATCAACAGTGTACGAGGGTTCCAATTTCTCCATATCCCTGCCAACACTTGCTGTGTTTTGTTATTTTAATAATAACCATCCTGACAGGTGTGAGGTGATATCTTACTGTGGTTTTGATTTGCATTTTCCTGACAATGAGTGATGTTGGACATCTTTTTATATACCTATTGACCATTTGTGTGTCTTTGGAGAAATGTCTATTCAAGTCCTTAGCTCGTTTTTCAGTTGGGTTAGTTTCTTCACTCTTGAGTTGTAGGAGTTCCTTATTTTGGAAATTAACTCCTTATCAGATGTATGGTTTGAAAATATTTTCTTTCATTCTATAGGTTGCCTTTTTACCCTATTAGTTTTTCCCTTTGTTGTATAGAAACTTTTTTAGTTTGATATAGCCCCATTTGTTTATTTTTGCTTTTGGTGTCATATCCAAGAAGTTTTCAAGATAAATGTTATGAAGACTTTTCTTTTTCCCATGTGTTTTCTTCCAGGACCTTTACAGTTTCAGGTTTTATGTTTAAGTCTTTAGTCCACTCTAAGTTAATTTTTGTTTATAGTGTAAGATAAGTGTCCAACTTCAACCTCATTCTTTGGCCTGTGGGTATCAGTTTTCCTAGCACCATTTGTTGAAGAGACTCCCCTTTCCCCCATTGTGTGTTCTTGGCACTCTTGTGAATGGATTTATGGATTTATTTCTGGGCTTTCTATTCTGTTCCATTGGTCTATATGTCTATCTTTATACCATGCCATACTGTTTTGATTACTGTACCTTTGTAATATACTTTGAAGTCAGGAAGTGTGATGCCTCTAGCCTTGTTCTTTTTTGTCAGAATTGATTTGGCTATTTGCAGTTCCATATGACTTTTTTCCATTCCTGTAAAATTGTCATAGGGATTTTGACAGGGATTGCATTAAGTTTGTAGATTGTTTTAGGTAGAATGGACATTTTAATAATATTAAGTCTTCCAATGCATGAGCATGGGATGTCTTTCCATTTGTTGATGTCTTTAATTTCTTTGAGCGATATTTTGTAGTTTTCAGTGTACAAGACTTTCACTTCCTTAGTTAAGTTTATTCCTAACCATTTTATTCCTTTTGATATTACTTTAAACGGGACTGTTTTCCTAATTCTTTTTCAGAATGTTTGTTATTAGCATATAGAAAAATAACCGATTTTATATGTTGATTTTGTGTCCTGCAACTTTACTGAATTCATTTTTTTGTCCTAGCTGGCATGTATGTGTGTGTGTGTGTGTGTGTGTGTGTGTGTGCATATGTGTGTATGCGTGTCATCTTTAGAGCTTTCTATATATGATATCTTGTCATCTGTAAACAGGGACAATTTTACTTTCCACAGAGTTTACTGAAGGCAGATCACTGCATAATAAAGTTGGTATCATAAATCACTGAGGAAAGAATAGTTTATTCAATAAATTGTGTTGGGATATTTGGCTATCCATTTGTCAGGAAATGTTCTTCAAACCATACATCAAAATAAGTACCAGATGATTTAGCATTTAACTCAAAATAGTGAGCCATAAAAATTCTAGAAGAAAATATAAATGAATGGAAAGTACACAAAAGGCAGAAGCCACACATTTAAAAAATGACAATATAAAAATTAATGCATTTCAAAACCACTGTAAACCAAAAATGAAAGGTTAACAAAAAAACTCAAGGATAACCATAACTTTCATGGTAGGATAAGATCAGTATCTTTCATAAAAAATAAATTTTATGATTATTACAGTAGACAAGTTTCCAATAGTAAATTGGGCAAAGGACATGAACTCATATCATAGGAGGAAGATTACCAGCGGTGATGAAAATGTTCCATTCTACTAGCAGTTAGAAATATACAAATAAGAACAACACCAACAGATAGATTCTTCCCAACTGTGAGGACAAGGACATGGAGAAAATGGCAGGTCAGCTGGGACCTGGGAGATTCAAAAGTCAGGAGGTTGGAGTTAGAAGTAGGGACTGCCTCCAGGCAGACGTAACTACAGAGCAAAGGCAAATCAAGCCAGGCTCCTCTGGGACTATAGCAAACCTAGATATTTGGGTGGTAGAAGAGACCAGAAAGATACACAGGAAGTTTTCAATGGTGTGTTTTATTATTTTCTTGAAATGACTTACTGATTTTCAGGGGTTGGCCAAAAACAAACAAAAACTAATACATCAGCATATAGTGAAAAATAAAAATAAAAACAAGCCAATCAAAATATGCAGTTTCCAGGGGTTTTGTTTTTCTAGAGATTTTAGCTAAAACATGAAAAATCTCATTCTCTTTAAGAAATAGTTTTGAACCCAAAAGGCAGTGGGTGGACCAGACCAACCCCCAAGTTGTATGGGTTCTGCTCCTGGAGTACCTGGTGCCATGATCCTCAGTCATGGCTCTCCAAGAGCAGGGAATCTTCAGACCCTTCTATCCAGGGGGTCATTTTCTTTTATAGTAGTGTTTGGGTGCCATAATAGAGCTCAAAAGCACAAATGCCATTCATGAAAGAATGAATGCTCTTCAGAGTTCTTTAAAAGTTCATTTTCAACATATTAGCTTTGTCAAAGGACCATTTTATATTTGCAGTACTCCAAGAAGAAGCCAGCAACTTCTAAAAGTTTTCTGAAGATGAGAAATACGGGGAAGAGAGAGAGATGATGTGAATGAATAAAATAACTAAGAACAACTGCATAAATGTTGGTCCTGGGGAATTTCTCTTCCAGATCGGCATTGCAGGAGTCTGCTGCATTTTTCAGACCCCACTGTCTGAGATGCAGTCCATTTTTGAGGCTGATTTCTGTGTGTGGCCACTGACAATCCTGCGTAGCTGTGGCCTAATTGATTTCCTTTCCAGTAGTAGATCTTTTCTGCTTTTCCCTATCTTTTCAAGGTGTTTTACAATAATTTAGGTTAATTAATCTTCTAGGTATTCATGTCGCCAAAAGAGGAATCTCATCCAACTCTCCTACAAGGATTCTTTCAAAATTCCTCAAAATTTGGATGTACCTCATTCCTTAACAGCAGTTTTCCATGTTCACAGTTCTGTCTCATCTTGGAAATTAAATTCAGCCTTGCAAAGAGGTATTCTCTCCTTTCAGTAAGGGGCATGTAACATGGGCACCAACCTGTTTATATTGATAGTTCAAACCCAAATTGGCCCCAAAATTTACAAATGATTCTTAGCTCGTAGTTTATTAAGAATGTTTTGGTGAACAATAAGCTACCCACTCTGACCTCTATACCAAAGGTTTATAGAGAAATTTTAACAGGATTCTGTCACTCCAGACCCAGCATGGCCATATTGAATGATGGCTGAAAGACCAATTTTTACTTTTTAATTTCAAAAGCATAGGTTTTTTTTTAAAAAAATGTATTTATTTGGGGGGGGCACAAGTGGGGAAGGGGCAGAGAGTGAGGAGGACAGAGTATCTGAAGCAGTCTCTGTGCTGACAAGCTGACAGCAGTAAGCTGGATGTGGGGCTCGAACTCACAAACTGCAAGATCATGACCTGAGCTGAAGTCAGATGCTCAACCGACTGAGCCACTCAGGTGCCCCTCAAAAACACAGTTTTGTGGAAGTATTCTCCCTATGTCCATAGAGCCCTCATAACTATCTCAAAGATTAGAAATAAATCTTGTTCTCTGTGACTTTTCTGTAGCCAACTGTGACAAAAATATATTAAGCATGCAATAAACATTTGTTATAGATTGAACCTGTGGGAGCAATAATCACTTTTCTTGAGTACCTGCGTATTTCAGGCCAAGTGAAATCCTGGATTTATCCACTCTCTTCCAAAAGAAACAATCATTGTGGTAAGATATTTGGATTAATAACATCATTTCATGTTTTAGTTTGCATAGTACTCTTCCACACCATCAATGTGCTGTGCAACAAGGCCTCCTTATAATGTTTTCCAGAAGGCCAAACTTTCTCAAACCTGAGGAATTAAAGTCTGGCAGATTGTAAACTACTCCTCAAAAGTTAGTTAGAACTTTGTGAAATTTCTTTGTTGAATAGCACTGAATTCATTCTCAATCAGCTTGAAAATGCATCACCGCCCTCTGAACAGCCAGTAACAGATCACTCATTAGGTCTGAAATAATCTAATGAGATAGGACATGGAAGGTAAGTATTAGAAAAGAAAAAGAAAGAAAGAAAGAAAAAACCGGCCAACTGAAAAATGCTTATTTTGTGTAATTTTAGGTTTCAGTGACTTAAAATGTTACCTATATACAAAGATTGGCATCTGAAGGTTTTTTTCTCCACTGTAAAAAGCTATGAAGACAGCAAACATACTGTTTTGATCAATAAAGCAACAAGGCTCAGGAAGGCCAGAGGTTTAGGGTGACCAGCTGGGCTGAAGTGTTTTCTGAGAAGCAGAACTTTGGTGCTAAAACTAAAAAGGTCCCTGGAAAACCAGGCCGATTGGTCACCCTAGCATGAGTACTAACTGAGAATCCTTACCCTTAGATTCTAGTCCCAGCCCTACCTGTAGGTTGGCCCTGCCCTGGGCGAGATATGCAATCCTTTTTCCTTACCTATAGAATGAATAATCAAATGGTAACTGATGCTTCTATCAGCTTTGAAGTGAATAGTGTTCAATATTCCACGAAATATATATATATATATATATATATATTTATCTTTAAAATATATATTTGGTCTTTGTCCACATTCCTGGCACAAAGCTCCTAAAACCCTTGGGATTTCCTAGATGAGAAGTGGAAAAGAGTCTTCTTTTATGTTAATGAGGTGACTTTTGAAAAGACCCTAGGTAACCTAAGGATGGGGACTGGTTACCAGAAGAACTAACCTTGTAATTAGAGATTGGAACTTTTAGTTCCACCCTCTCTGACTTCTGAGGAGGAAAGTTAGAGAGTGAGTTCAATCACCAATGGTCAATAACTTAGCTAATCATGCCTATGTAATGAAGCCTCCATAAAAACCAGGAAAAGGACAGGGTTCGGAACGCTTCCGGGTTGATGAATGAGTGCAGTGCTCCAAGAGCATGGCAGCCCCAAGCTTTCCCCACACCTGGCCCTGTGCATCTCCTCCATCCGACTGGTCCTCACATATATTCTTTTATAATAAACTGGTAAACATAAGTAACGTTTCTCTGAGTTCTGTGAGCCGCTCTAGCAAATTAATTGAGCCCCAGGAGGTGGGACCTTCCGATCTCTGGCCCGCGGGTTAGAAGCACAGGTGGGTGAGAATCTGGACTTGGGATTGGCATCTGAAGTAGGAGGGGGGCAGTCTCGTGGGGCTGAACCCTTAACCTGAGGGACCTGACACTACCTCCGGGTAGACAGTGTCAGATTTGAGTTCAATAGCAGGTCACCCGGCTAGTGTTGGAGGATTGCTTGGTGGTGTGAAACACACACACACACACACACACACACACACACACACACACACATACATTGGACTTGGTGTCAGAATTGGAGTGATATTCTCAGGACTCCCATCTTCTATGAGAATATGAAGAGGAAAAAAAGGTTAAGTAAAACTTGCTTGCAGGGTGGGGGGTGGTCACAATTAGAGCAGTGAGCTGATGGACCATATCTGTCCCACCCTTGGCCGGTCTTTCCTAAGAATCCCGGGGGCTCCTTAAGAGAGGGCTGGGAGAGAGCAGAAGCCAAATCGGCTACGGGTCCCCTCGGTATTGACTGACCACACTTGTGTCCTCACAAAGCAGTGAGGAGCTCCTCACTGGGTCTCAAATAAGAAAAGGCCCAGGCCCTGCCTGTTTAAGGGTGTGCATCCCAGTGTGTGCCCTGCAAAAAGTTGAAATGCAAAAGAAAATTTAATGTGATCAGCTTTTTCACACAGATCTTGGACACTTTCAACCCAGACTGTGACTTCACCACAGCCATGGCCCAAAACCTCTCAGAATGAGGAGGGCAGGAGTGATCACAATTTAACAGGCTGGGGAGCCAGTGCTCAGAACACCCCCCACCCCCGTGGAGGGGAAGACTACCCCCCAGGAAAATGTAGAGCAGGAGAGGGAAGCCCAAAGGAGGAAAGGAACAAAGGTTGGTTCTGCTGGCAGGGAGAAGATAAAGTTGGGAGTGGAGAAGGAGAAAGGTAGTGTCAGCCAAAGGCAATAAACAGGCCTTCCACAAGTGCCTCAGAGCAGCACTGGGGAGGCGAAGGAAATTAGCCCATTAATAAAGGAGAAGGGAAGGAAATGACTGCTTCAAGAATGTCTGGGGCACTCAACTATTTAAAAATATTTTTAGTAAGAAATCTAAAGAGGCCCTGCATAAGGAGCAGGCGATCAGCGTCAACCTGACAGTCCTAAGAGGTAATAATGCTAAGTGAGGACAGCTGAGAAAGCCAAGTAGCCAGGAGTCTGCTTGTCAGACAGGTGGGGTAAAGAAAGCTGTCATCTTAAGGAAGAAATCCGTCAAGCTGGTTATTTTCTTCTGGGGAGAACATCGTAGTAGCAAGAGGATGGGCCTTCCATGGGCTTAGATACTCCAGGTCTGAATCCTCTCTCTAATTCTGAGACCTCGGGCCATGTTCCTAGACTTTCCACTTCAAAGTTTCCTCATCCGTAACATGGAGCTGTGAACAGTTCCCTCCCATGCAGGTGCATATCGGGATCCCAGGAGACCATGCGAGGGCGCCAGAAACGGCAGCTATTTGCCTTAACAAGCCTACAACCTCTTCTTCGTGAAACCCCAAATCCAAAAACTTGAAAACCAAAAGGGTTTTGATAACTCATTTGGCAACAACAACCTCATCTAGAATTACTTTGACAGTCCAAACTAACCCAAATTGATTATGTTTTCTACTTACATTATTTATTATTTTAATATTTATATCTATATTATTTTAAATATTTATGTTTACATTATTTGTCATATTGTTTATATTGTGATAATATCAGACTATTTATATTTTACATGTATCCCACTTAAAGTGAATATTTATATATTTAGCTACGGAAACATTAATGTGTTTGATTAGGGGGTGCTGCCTCAGACCCCTGTGGGAGATGTTACGTAATGTGCAGCAAATGCACATATCTTCCCTGAAGTCTAAACAATTCTGAGTCACGGGGGTTCAAAGAGTTTTGGAGAAGGGCATATGGACTCACACCTTGGCGAGTCTCGGATCCACCCCCTCATTAAGAATGGCACAGCTCCAGCGTGGAATCCTGACCTTATAGCCCAAGTGGAGGATCAGACCCAGAGTAAGTTCCTCCCAAATTCCGTGAGGACTTGACTCCGCCAGCCCTGCTCAAGAAAATGGCAGGGGGGAGCCTAATTTATTAGCTGTTAATGTTGTTACGCAACAAACTCGATCTCCAAGTTGCAAAAACCCAGTTGGAAGAGGTAAAAATGTAAAGTGATCATAACGACCAGAGTGTTAAGCTCAGAAGATATATGAGTTTCATGGGAAGAAGTTTCCAGAAGTCAGAATGACACTGAAGCTCATGAATTTGTTTTTTTAAAGTACTACTTCTATTCAGCATTAATTTCCTTTTCTGTTGTGGTTTAATTTCAGTCTTAACAAATTCAGCCAGGATTTTGAGCATGAGGATAGGATAAGTAAGCTGAAAATTGGGATATGCAGATAATGGAAAGGAATCTGCTCCAACTGGGCAGTCAGGACTTGGCGGGGCGGGGGGGGGGGGTGGTGAAGATGGCAAAAGGGAGGTAAGAATGTGTTAAGCAAGGAATCGGGCAAGGTGAAATTGGTGTAGAAAAAAGAGGTGTGTGTGAAGAGAGGCAGAACCACCCCTACCAACTTGCCTGGGGCTTCTTGTGAACTGGTGCGTGGGTGTGTATGGACACGTCTGTGTGCTATGCACACACCTTACTGGTCCACATTCCATCCCTCACCAAGTCTCTCTCCTCTTCCCCACGAACATACTGTAATCTCCACATCTCCACCCACCATGCCTGAGCTGAAAATGCACTTTCGACAGCCCTGTATCTCAGGCCTGGGACGAGGCATGTGTAGCTATCATCCAAGTTCCGTTAGCACCTAACACGGAGCTGCATCCTCTTTCCCAGTTGCTAAGGTCCCCCTGCAGGAGGTGGGATGGCGCAGTGGTTAGGAGTGTGGCCCTATGCTGGAGTGTGAATCCTAACCTTGTATGAGTTTGGTGGTCACTTAATATCCCTGCATTCAGTTTCCCCTTCTGTAAAATGGGACAACAGCCACAGTGCTTTACTCACGGGGCTTTTTGAGGCTTAAATGAGGCAGTTCTTGTACAGCTGACCACAGGGCCTGGCTCAGCGATTTCTCCATCCAGGGGCTTCGTGCCCTGTGCTTACGGCAGCTCCAGGGCTCCCAACTATGCCAAGTAGCCTATCTTGCAGAGACATCTCCAACCCCTGCTTAGACAATTGAACCTAAAATAAAAACAGTATTTTATGGTGAGGTCTCTCTGGCTAACAGCTGTTAATTTGGGGGTTCATTATTTTCTTAATCATATTAAGCCCTCAGTCTCCAAATCTCTCAGCTAAACTGCCCCGCCACTTCCTGCTTTCCCACAAGCAAACTTACTCCTGGCTCCTTTGTCTGTTCTTGGCCCTCTTGTCAGTTGTGGTGGTGTGCAGGGTAATCCTAGTTGTGCAGATTTGCTTCCATGGGACAAACAGGGTGGGACCCGGGCCGAACCTACAGGCAACACGGCAGCCTCACGTCTAAGTTGCTTGCCCTGTTGGTGTTGCAAAACTTCCAAGTTTTATTGGCAGAAAGGATTCCAAGAATCTTTTTTCAACTTCAGATAAGAAATTCTGGAAGAGAGACCATTCAAATGATATCCCTTAGAATTTGAAAAATGTTCACTGGCCTGTCTCCTACTATTATTTATGTACTTCTTATTTATGTTGAGAGTTGATCCTTTGATTGTTGGAACGCTGTCCTTTATTTCACGTATCTAGTGCAGTCTTATCGTCAAAAACCAGGAACAGTGGTAATATAAGAGGACTCCGAATACAGCGCGGGGCAGGGCTCCTGGACCGCCCGGGTCTCTGCCACTGCCCCCCTCTGAAGCTGGTCAAGATACAACAAAGGCATCACTTAACATGGCCTTTATCCCCTCTGGGGATTGTGAAGCTCTGAATCCTCTGCTGAAAGGAGAACTGAAATTACTTCAGTAAAATGAACATAAAGGATTAAAAAACAATGGGTAAGAAGTAGGAGAGGTGAGAGACCAGATCTGTGGAATACATACTTTAGCCAAAATATGAAATTTCTTCACTTCAACACTTACTAGGATGCCATCCAGAGATAATTACACCATTTATTAAGCACTCCCTGTGGTGGGCAGAGCAGCAAGCCCTTGGGACATTAATCTATTGTGAATCCTAAATCCTGCAAGGTGAATGTTATGGCTGTTTGAATGGCTTCATA
The DNA here is from genome assembly GCF_018350195.1 of Panthera tigris. Lineage (NCBI taxonomy): Eukaryota > Metazoa > Chordata > Mammalia > Carnivora > Felidae > Panthera > Panthera tigris. Next base: position 45,007,946 of record NC_056671.1, read on the forward strand.
CAGAAGAGAAAACTGAGGCTCAGAGGGATTTAGGAGGCCAGTAGACCATGGAGCCAGGATTCAAGGTAAAGACCGTTCGTCTCCAAAACCGGCAATTTGCCACATGTCATCACACCTTTTTAGGACTGGTTTCAGTCATAATACAACATCAGCAGTGAATGTGGAAATGTGACCAGATTTTCTTCCTTGTTTTTAAATTTTACCATCTCCTATGTCCTGATGATTCCCTTTTGCAATTTCTATTCATTTATTCACTTATGTATTCATTCACTCACTTATTTGACATGTTCTCTCTCTCTCTCTCTTCTCTCTCTCTGTCACACACACACACACACACACACACACACACACACACACACAGAGGAATTACAATTATAATCACTGTCCTTGAAGAACTTGCAGTGGAATCAGAGTTTGCTGTAGTGAAATTTGCTACAAAGTATAGATTTATGCATTTTACCAGAAGATAAAGCCAAAAGAAATAGAGGTAGGAAAATAGTTTGCAGACAAAAGTTAAAGAAGACATCTTAGCGGCATACAAGGCGGCTTAATTAAATGTTATTTATGCTTTATGATTGCTGTTTGACAATCTCCCCATTGTTTATCAGCGGCACTACAAATTACTATGAGGAAAAGCTTCTCTGTGCACGGGGTAAGACAAATTCACTTTCTGTTTCTGTTGACAAGGGAATCAGAATCTGTTTGGTGCCATCTAAGGTCTTCCAAAACAACATGAACACTGTTCGTGTGCATTTTCTGGGAGAAGGCAGAAGGGGTTAGCATGTTTCTGGACTGAGGGCCATGATAACTGTCTACCGATATTTAAAGGGTGTAAATGAAGACCTGATTGCTTTAAGACATGTTGGTACTAACTTAGTTTACTAAAGATGCAGAAGAGCTGGGTGAGGCATGACTGAACTCCAGACCCCCCCAAAACTTTGTACTTGGGGCCTACCAGATATAACCCAGCAGGGAGTGAGCCTTGGGTTCTGAGAGAGCCCTTACAGATTGTATCAGCGAGGAGGTGACAAAGATAATGGTCTATCTGGTGGCCTCCAGAAAGACTTTATGAGGGAAGATGATTGCAATTTAATGGCATTCCAGGAGAGGGAAACTATTCATGGACCCTCCACTGAGGAGAGAAAAAAACAGAAGTACCTCCAGCTTTAAGAAGAGTGTAAAGGGCAGACTCAAGCTCAGGGAAGTGGATGGTTGATTGTACAGTTTGTAATTACCAGCCCTCGCTTCGTTTCGTTCTCCTCTGACTCTCCACCTTTCCTCTGCATCTCTTTGGAACTTTTCATGGAAGCGTGGGATGGGAACAGAGTAAAGGCTCTCAAAGTAGTTAAATTGTATTCTTTTTTGGCAACTCTAGGGAAAGGCTCTTTAGATTAATTTAGAACTATTAATTATTAAGAAGTTATTAAGGTTAAAGTTTCTTGGAACACTTATGGATATCATTTATCCAGATAACAGGTCCAAGTTTATGTGGGTAATTGGATTTTGGAGCTACATACTCTAATTTGGGGGTGAGAGGAGGGTATTGTTGCACAACAGGATGGAACCATGTAGAAAGAGATCATGTTAAATGTTATCATCCACAATGAAGGCTAACTCTACAGAATTTAGATTTTTTTAATGACCTATAAATGCCTTCAAAAAGACAATGAATTGATGAAGTCTTTTGATAGGTGTAAGTCACAAAATTAAGAGATTGTTTGTAACAGACGCAACCAACAACAGGGCACTCAGAGCAGACAGAAAAACAAAAACAAAAACAAATAAAACAAAACAAAACAAAAGCAAAAACAAAAACCTTCTCTAGAGCAGAGGGCATGAAGATGAAAAGAACTTCCCTTCTGCCTTATGTAAGAAGTGGCTGATGATTTCTTTACAAATACCGAATAATATAAGTCCTAAATAAGAGGCAAAATGTCTCAGTTCCATCCAAATGCTATAAATGTAGTTAAATGGGAACATACGGTTATTTAACATTTCTATAGGACTGTCTGTTTGCCAAAAGATTTATAATCACTGTTCCTGAATATTCACGACATCTCTCTAAAGCACAATTTCCCATACAGGGACTATGAGGCCGTGGGGATGGTGGAAGAATTCCAAGAGAGTCATGGGGATTGGAACTGTAGTATTTCAAACAGCTGTCTGGTGGTGATGCAAAATTGGGGGCTAGAGGAGGGAGGTACAGAGATCCCAGCACCCTGCGTTCCCTGGGCAAGTCTCCCCCTGGACCCCCGGCCCTTTCTCAGGACCAGGCCTGACCCCCTGCAGCATCCTAGGCTCCGCCCACTCTCCTGTCCTCTGGAGCACCAGGGGCACCTGAACCCCTTGGGAGCATAGTATAGAAGGGGCTTTCGGAATCTATTTGAATCCCAGCTTCCGTCCTTGCTTGCTGGATGGCTCTGGCTGGCACATTTCTTACCCATTCTGAGCTTTGAGTACTACATCTGCAAAATGTTAGCTATTCATAATGCTGTGCAGAGTTGTGATAAAGAATGAGTAGGAGGAATCACGCAGGCTTATTTCACTTAGCATAATGCCCTCAAGGTCCCCCATGCTGTTGCACATTGCAGAACTTCCTTCTTTCTTGAAGGTTGTATAGTATTCCACTGTATGTAAACACCACATCTTCTTTATCCATTCATCTGTCGATGGACATGTAGGTTATTTCCACACCTTGACTCTCGCAGATAGTACTGCAATGAACACAGGAGTGCAAATACCAACTCAAGATCCTGAATTCAATTCTTCTAGAAAAATACCCAGAAGTGGGATTGCTGGGTCATATGGCAGTTCTATTCTTAATTTTTGGAGGAGCCTCCATACTGTTTTCCATAGTGGATGTACCAGTTTGCATTCCCACCAACAGTGTACAAGGGTTTCCAGTTTCTCCACACGTGTTGCCTTATGTTTTCTTTGAAAACAGCTATGCTGACAGGTGTGAGGTTATATCACACTGTGGTTTCAATTTACATTTCCCTGGTGATTAGTACTTACAGTTACCAATAATGTGCGGTACACTTAAAAATTTGTTAAGAGGGTAGATTTCATGGTAAGTGTTGTTATAACAATAAAATAAAATTAAAAATAAAGTAAAAAATATTTACACAGATAAAAATAAAATATAAATTAATTTCAATGTATAAACTACCTATAACATACTTAACACATTGTAGGAGCCCAGGGATTAGTAGTAACTCTGTTCCCATAATCTCTCCAGGTGCTTCTTTAATGTTTCAGGGAAGCAAAGACTTTTTCATTTGGAGAGCTGAACTCTGAATATCTCTGACTAAAACAAATAGGAAATGCATACATACATATCTATAAAAATAAATAGATAATATTGCAAATACTTAAATATATAGTATATAGATATAATAAAGCTTGATAAAACTTAAGTGTTCTCCCAGTCATGATCTTTGGTTTATTTCTTCTGACTATCTTGCTGGGATAGTGCACTGGAAATCCCATTTGACCTGTGCCCCTACTTTTATTCACCAAAGCCCCAGCTATAGCAGAGTCTGGTGACTTTATTTTCTAGGATGGGCTATCTTCCTGGAGGATATAACTGAAATATGATGAGACTTTTTTCAAGAACAATAGGTAACTTCTTATCTCAAATAGAAAATTTAATCTTTAGGTATTTGGTGGCCATTCTATCAGGACATTGCCCTTAACAGAAGTTATACTATTCTGGAAATTTCTTCACCTTTCACATGTTCCATGTCCTAGTCTTTTAAGTGGATTGAAGAAGGAGGCTGAAGCTACAAGGACAGTGATGATGAGGGTGGCACCTGAAGATCAAATGTAGTCCTTTTTTTGGAGGATCATTATCCCAAGAGTAAGTGTTATGTGATCACAGTTCCAGAAAACAAAGCAATTTGATGACTTAGATATTCTAATAGTGAAAAAGTTCATTATTTAGTCTATTGGCCAGTCAGGGGAAGTAGGGAGATTTCCTCGTCTGCAGCCTGGTGACTGCCAATCACTGCAGGAGGAGAGGCTACAAGTTGACAACGAAAAGTTGTCTCTCACCATCCCAGCCTCATGTTCAAGGTGAATTCCTTTTAGCTCAGAATATGGCCCTGGGCTCTCTCCTCACATACATTTCTTGCAAATAGCTGATTCAGGAAGCCTCACCTCACTTAAAGATGAATAACCAGAAAGGAACCAGCACAGTACCTATACATGAGAAAGGCTGAAACAAGTGAGAAAAACAAATGAAGAAGGCTTGAAAAAGATTCAGTAGAAAAATATTCTCACAAAACAGATGAAATTTGGGACCCAAAAGACTGTCATGAATTTAAAAAGAAAAAAAAAAAAAAAACAACCCAACAACTTAGTGAAGCAATCATCTTCAAAAAAACAGGAACTCAAAACAAAACAAAACAAAACAAAAACCCAGAGCCCAGATAGACAATAGTTCAGTAAATATTGAGCAAGAGAAAAGGAGGTGAGACAAGAACTGGCAGAAAAAGGTGACTGAGAAATAAAAACTACAATGGTGGCCACAGAAGGGAGGTAGATTCTGCTGGATGCATGCCAGGTATTCACAGGATGGGAGGGAGGAAAGGAACGAAATGGAAATGAACAAAGGTTTGTTAAGGATTAGCAGGAAAGCAAACAGTAGATAAAATAGACCTGAAAAAGAAAACGGAAAGTGTGCAACAGGAATAATGTTTTAATATATAAAATGTTAACCCTTTCATATATAAAAGACTGGACTATTCAGATTGAAAGGGGTTACTCCATTGCAGGAAAAATTAATGCAAAACCATCAACATCAAGTCAAATCCTAGAAACATTTTTGGATTGTAAGGATACATAGGAATCCTTTGAACTTATTCACTGCAAGACCAAGTCACCTATAAAGAGACTTGAAATAACTCAGACTGGCCTTAGGTTTCACCATAGCAACACTCAGAAGAGCTAAAAGACATTTAAACAACGTCCACAACATATGACCAAAGAATTTTATACCCAACCAAACCACTTTCAAGACAGAAAGCAGAAGACAAATATTTTGGGTATACAAAACTGATAAAATGTTAAGTTTCATGTAAGAGACTTTAGTTCCCTTTTGTTATGCCTTTTAGTGCAAATCAACAAAAAATGTAATTAATAAAGTAAATTTAATTGATACACACAGCTTTCTATATACTATGAGAATATACTTTTCCAAGTACTCTTGGAATAGTCAAAAAATTGACTGTATAGACAGGGGCACAAAGAAAACTTCAATGAATTACAAAATTTAGAATGAGCATAGAAAAGCTTCTCTGATCACAAAGCAATTAATTTAGAAATTAATAATAAAATTAGGGGAGAAAAAAAATCCTTCCACTTGGAAATGCTAACATACTCTTTCATGTACAATACTACTATCAGGGATGGGTTTAAATAATGAAATAAAAATAATTAAGTTAGCATATATCAGAACCTATGAAATAGAGCAGAACTCTGAGGAAAATTTCTACATTCAATATTCACATTTATATAAGAGAAAGAAAGCATGTAGTTATAAATTTAAACAAAAACTGAAAATTTAACAAAAACATATAAGCTCTGTAGAAGGTGACATCTTTAAAATGCTGTTAAGAAGCAAAAGACTTGGGGCACCCGGGTAACTCAGTTGTTAAACATCTGACTTTTGATTTTGGCTCAGGTGATGATCTCATGGTTCCTGAGATAAAACCCCATGTCAGGCTCTTTGCTGAGTATGGAGCCTGCTTAGGATTCTCTCTCTCTCCTTCTGTCTCTCTCTCCCGTCCCCTGCTCATGCTTGCTCTCTCTCTCTCTCTCTCTCTCTCTGTCTCAAAATAAATAAATAAACATTAAGAAAAAAGAAACAAGATTTGAAGAAATTGAAAGGTATACCATATTCTTAAACAAGAAGACTTTAAGCAAAAGCCTCAACTCTCTAAAAAAATATATATAAATGTGTAGCAAATAAATATATAGGATTTTAAAAACTAGAAAAACTGTTTTTAAAGCTTATAAGAAAAATCAACAGGCATAATTCCATTTCTGGTAATAGTGGGCTCGGTTATTTAGATTAACCCTTCCACTGACAAAAATGAAAAAATGAATAAAATATTAAATAAAATTGTTCTTAAAAGTATTGAAAAGTTGGGGCACCTAGGTGGCTCAGTTGGTTAAGCATCTGACTCTTGGTTTCAGCTCAGGTCAAGATCTTGAGGTTTGTGAATTAGAGTCTCATGTCAGGCTCTGCACTGACAGTGAGAAGCCTGCTTAGGATTCTGTCTCCCTCTCTGTCCCTCCTGCGCTCTCTCTCTCTCAAAATAAATAAACTTTTTTTTTTAAAAAAAGCATTGGAAAGATGACAAATAACAAGAACCTACTGAATGATCAGCATCTGACATCAGTGACTTTGTTGATCAGGTTAAATTGAGTTGGCTCTGATTTTTAATGGAGCCTCAGGATGAAAAAGACAGAACTCAAAGGCCAGGATGCACCCAAGGTCAGAGGAAGGGTCTCATAACAGACTCTTGCCCCACATTAGCTGGGACTCCCAAAGGTGAACCAGAGATAAGCCTGTTCCCTTGCCCCTACCTCAGGGACCTTAGAGAGAGTTGCCTGTCCACTAAGCAAAGTAGGGAAAAGAAAACAACCACCACCACAACAAAAAACACATGTCTCTGTTAGATGTCACTATTAAACCACTGGCCAGCATTCGCACTTATTTACCACCCAAAGGCATATCACTGGAGTGGGCCAAGAATCTTCAAGCTATGAATTTGGTTTAAAGTGATACCAAACCATAGTGCTTCCAAGCACAGGGCGGAAGCAAACGCTAATCATCTCTGGGAGCAGATGCTTTCATCCTAGGCCTCGGGGATTTTGTACAAATGATTTTTCATAGGCAGTAAGCATTGCAGTTGAAGACTAGCAAACACACTAGAAAGCAAGGCACCATTAGTTAATGCCAGCACAAATAAAAAGACAGAAGAGGTGATTCACACAACTTTGGCTCTTTAAACACAGAGCATAAACAGCTATGCCAATTTTATTTAAATAAATGGAAGAGAAGCTTTAAATATCTGCAAGGAATAGGAAATAATAAAACGTGACATGGTGGGTTGGAAAACCAAATAGAACTTCTAGAAATGAAAGATAGAGCAACAGAAAAATACAGTAAAAAAAAAAATCAATGAATGGGTATGGCATTAGATTAGACACAGTAGAAGAATTAGAAAACTGAAGATAGCAAGAATAAACTATTCAGAATTGTAGTGCAAAGAGGCAAAAAAAGAAAATATGAGAGAATAAGAGACACCAGAGATAGAGAAGTCCTCTCTTCTCAAAGAAAGTCTCTCTCAAGAGAGTAAATGGTGTGTCAACTGGAGAGAAGAGAATGGGGTTATGGATTAGTGAAGGAGTAATATTGAATCTTAAATTTGAATGAAAAGAAATTCACATCGGGGGGCCTGGGGGGCTCAGTCGGTTAGGTATCCAACTTCAGCTCAGGTCATGATCTCCCTGTTAGTGGGTTTGAACCCCACATCTGGCTCTGTGCTGACAGTTTGGAGCCTAGAGCCTGCTTCAGATTCTATGTCTTCCTCGCTCTCAGCCTTTCCCCTGCTCACACTCTCTCACTCTCTCTCTCTCAAAAATAGGTTAACATTGAAAGAAAGAAAGAAAGAAAGAAAGAAAGAAAGAAAGAAAGAAAGAAAGAAAGAAATTCATATCAATACACATCACAAAGAAACTATGGAATGTTCTAGACAAAGAGAAGATCTTAAAAGCAGCCAGAGTTGAAGTGGAGTGGGATGTGACAATTATTGAGTAAGACTAGCTCTACCAGATGTCATAGTACATTGTAATGTGCTATCAATGAATACCTCATGGCATTGGTACATGAGCAAATAGATAGATCTATGTAACAATAAAAGACCCAGAAATAAATCTATGATATATGGGGATTCAGTATATGATAAAAGTTAGCAACTCAATAGGGAAAAGATGTCTTATTTAATAACATACTGAGACATATAAGCCTCTGGGAAAAAAAATACATGCTTGGATTCTGACTTCCCACATTATTACAGTTAAATTGTAGATGGATCCAAAATTTAGAAGGGAAAAAAAAAAAAACAAAAAAAGTTACTGGAAGAAAAAATAGAATATACTTAAAAAAAAAAAAAACTCTTGAGTAGTAGAAGCTTTCTGTGTATCACAAAAAGAAAACAGAAAATATAATTTTGGTAATTTTGGCAATTTTTATTGTACAACAGTTTTTAGAAGGGTGTCTTGTATAATAACAATCATAAATGAATAAAAAATAATGAGCTGGTAAACGCATGTGCGTGCAGCTCATATCACTGATTAAAGACAGTGTGAATAATTTACACAAATCACTGTACAAATAATAAAATATAAAATGGATGAAAGCTCTAAAATATTTCACCAAAAAACAAACTAAAACTGGCTTCTAATGCTATGAAAAGACGCTCAACTTCATTCATAAACAGAGAAATGCAAATTTAAACTAAAAAGTAACGCAACTCTTGGGGCACCTGGGTGGCTCAGTCGGTTAAGTGCCTGACTCTTGTTTTTGGCTCAGGTCATGCATGATCTCATGGTTTGTGGGATCGACCCCCAAGTTTGCTGTCAGCACAGAACCTGCTTGGGATTCTTTCTCTCCCTCTCTCTCTCTGCCCCTCCCCTACTCCCACATGCATGCTCTCTCTCTCTCCCAAAATAAATAAATAAACATTAAAAAAAAAAAAGTAACGCTATTCTTCCATTATCAGATTGGCAGAGATGAAAACATTCGGCAGTATGCTGTGTTGGCAAGAATGTATGGAGAGCATTTGGTTCTATGCATCGAGATTTTACTTCATGTGGCCTTTGACCCAGGCCCTTTACCTCTGAGCATTTCTCTTACAGCTATGTTCATAAATATATGAGATGGAGTGTTCAGGAATATTTATTACAACACTGTAAAACACAAAAGCTTGGTAACAACTTAAATCCTTGTCTTATCTATGGGGAACTTATTAGCCTCCTGCCAGCTGTTTGCTTTTCTGTCTCTCTCCACTTCATGTCCACATTACCTGGTCCACTTATCTATCTCTCAGACCCCGTACACATGGGAGACCCTGTGGAGGACTCCTTCTCGTTCAGAAACACAGCTCTTCCTTCCTCCTGTGGGTTGTCTCTCCTGGCACCACCACCCACTTCCAGGGGGTTCGCTTGTCATTTGTAATGCCCTTACATCTTTCCATTCAAGCCAGCCTGTGAATTTTACCTCAATTTAAAAAATGGGTTTTAACATAATGCCCTCCGGGCCCATCCATGTTGTCTCCAGTGGCAGGATTTCCTTCTTTCTCATGGCTGAATAATACTCCGTTGTGTGTATATATACCACACCTTCTTTTTTATGCTAAGTGAGATCAAGTCAGACGGAGAAAGACAAAAACAGTAAAACCTTGGTTTGTGAGCATAATTCATTCTGGAAACATGCTTCTGATCCAAAGCACTTGTATATCAAAGCGAATTTCAAGAACCATTGGCTCAGTTGTGATCACGTGACATTCAGCATCAAGTACTACTCCATATTGTAAGACTTTGCTCATTTATCAAGTTAAAATTTATTAGAAATGTTTGCCTGTCTTGAGGAACGCTCGCAGAACAAGTTACTTGCAATCCAAGGTTTTATTGTACTGTATGATCTCACGTATATGTAGAATCTCATGAAAAAGCCCAACTCGTGGAACCAGAGGGTACAGAGGTGGTTGCCAGGGGAAGGAGTGGGGGAAATGGGAGATGTTGGTCAAAGAGTATAAAGTTCCAGTTGTAAGATGAATAAGTTCTGGGGATCTTCTGGTGATTATAGTTAATAATACTGTATTATATATTTAAAAGTTGCTGAGAGAGTGGATCATAAATGTTCTCACCACAAACAAGAAATGATAATTATGTGAGGTGATGGAAGTGTGAGCTAACACTCTGATGGTAATCATACTACAATACAATGCATTAAATCTGCACATTGTACACTTAAACTTACACAGTGTTATAAGTCAATATATCTCAATAAATACAAAAACTAAAAACCTGGTTTTCATTCAATCCCCAAAGCCCGCTGCAAAGGTCCTCCGCGGGAAACCTTCCTTACTCCCTTCAAGCAGAGTCAGCCCACCTCCCTCCCTCTCCTCCTGTGTATTCTCAAGGGGGCGAAATGCATTGGGGGTAGGCAAAACATCCTACTCTTTTGATGTCCAGAGCATTGATCTATATACAGTATATAAACACATATACAATATAGCTGGGGTATTAAAATTTCATGGGGGCAGGGAGATTAAGAAAAAAATATTTTAAAAGGCTGCTTAAGGGGGCACCTAGGTGGCTCAGTCCACTGAGCATCCCACTCTTGATTTCGGCTCAGGTTGTGAGGTCATGTTTTGTGAGATCAGGCCCCGTGTTGGGCTTACACTGACAGCACAGAGCCTGCTTGGGATTCTCTCTCTCTCTCTCTCTCTCTCTCTCTCTACCCCCCCCAACCACCCTTTCCCCGCTCACGTGCACGTGCTCTCTCTTTCTCTAAATAAACAAATGAATGAATAAACAAACAAACAAGGCTCCTTAAGGAGCAATAATTTGAAGAAGGTTGAGAAACCCTGCTCTTGATGTTTCCTCCAGGCTGAGAAAGAGACGTGCCAAACCCAACTTGTCCGAAGCCAGATGAGCTCTCCTCCCTCACCTTGCTCCCCAGTCCCTACCCTCCTCCCAGGTTCCTGTCACAGTTACAAGGGGCAAAGTCATTGTCAGTTACCCAGCACCCCTGCTGGGATCCTCAGTCACATTTGGTGAACACCTGTCCCTCACCCTCCATATCGAATCACACCGAGCCTGCCTCCTGTACCATCTGTCTGCTCTCACTGTTGCAGCCACCCGGCCTTGTTGTCCCTTGCCTGGACCCTGCAATAGCCCCCTAAATGGTTTTCATCCACTCCCCACTCCAATCTGTCTTCCACTCTGTCACTAAAGAGAATGTTCTAAAGCACAAACTGATTAGGGCCGTCTGGGTGTCTCAGTCAGTTAAGAGTCCGACTTCTGCTCAGGTCATGATCTTGTAGTCTGTGAGTTTGAGTCCTGTGTCAGGCCCCATGCTGACAGCTCAGAGACTGGAGCCTGCTTTGGATTCTGTGTCTCCCTCTCTCTCTGCCCCTCCCCTGCTCACGCTCTGTCTCTGTCTCTCAAAATAATAAACACACGTTAAAAAAAAATTAAAGCACAAACTGATTAGTTTTCATTTATTCATAGTTACATTCCTGTTAGCTTAACATATAAGTCCATAGCAGAAAATATAAGATGTCTACCACTTCCCGCATTCCCCTACAGACGTGTTCTGTTCTAGCACATTTTACTGTGTGCTTTCCCCAGAACTCATTCAATATTTTCATGCTTCCCCATCTCTTTTGTACCAAATCCTCTGCTCAGAATTCCTTCTCCTCTCTTTTCACCCTAACTCCTATTCCCACCTCAGGGCTCAGCTCAAATGCTACCGCTTCTGTTGAGTCTCCCCTCAGAAGATTCCAGCAGAATTGTTTGTTGCTTTCTTTGCAAACCTACACCGTGATGTCCATATTCATATAACAATGAATGCACCACATTGGTTTTCAGCTGGCCCCCTTATTACACTGTGGATTTTTGAGAGCAAGGAGACTTACCAAATCAACACATTTATTGAGAAAAATACTCCTATTTGGAAGGCGCTGTGCTGGGTGTCAGAGGCGCAGTCAGTGAATGAATGAGACTTGCCGGCACGAAAATCTGGTAGGGAGGACAGATACTCAGCAAAGTAATTTAACAAGTAATCATTTAAATATAGTTCCAATAAGTGTGACACCGGAAAAACATGAGGGCAAGGATCCGGGAGATCCACCTGTACCTGAGGAGCCTGAGACAGCTTTAAAGGTGAAAAGACCTCTAAACCAAGAAACAAGAGGGCCAGTGAGTGTGGGGGAGGAGAGATGTACAGGCAGAGAGGATATCACAGGAGGATGTCCTGTGCTAAGAAAGCCTGAGATCATGGAAGACTTGAAATAAAACCAACAACCCAGCTTGCAAACACACCAGCCATCTGAGGCATGGTGAGCAAGAGGAGCGGGTGGGAGGTGACACTGTGAATACCCAACAAGTGACTGTTGGGGGGATTTATGCAGGAAGGAGTTACTCTCAGAACATGAAGGGGGATCTTCACACTGCTCCCTTATGCACTTCTCGGGGCCACAAGAATGGACTGCTGACCTGGATCTGCGCGACAGTGCTTTTGTCCTTGTCATATGGCTGGAAATACAGACCCAGAAGTATTTTTCTCTATGACGCCAAAAAAAAACCCCCACAAATTCTGATAGATGATTTATATTCAACACCTTCTAGAAATACTCCGATTTCATTATGCATTACTTTGGGAGCTCAGCCTCTTGTACAAATGACTAACAATCTTGCAAAGTGTGATTTTTCAGGACCTGACCTCAATACCTGGTGCTCGGGTGAAATGGCTCCGGGTTGAGGAAGAACATTTCCCTGTGCCTGAGACTCGGGGGTCAAGCATCAGTCACACGAATATGAACATGGAGCAAAGACAGTGTGCTCAATTCCATGACTGGGCGACAAGTGGGCAGTTTCATCCTGCGTCTTGTGTGCTGGTAGTTGTCATTTGTCTGGGGCCTTGGAGGTCCCACGTGCTCCCCCCAGCAGTTTAAGGGGTATTGCAGGTACAGATGGGGTTGAATGAATTGCTTTGTTAAAATAAACCAGTCTTGCGGTCAAGGAGTCACGTGGATGTGGGGCCATCGACAGAAATGACTCACCAAGGGAGGTATGTAGATGGCTGTGGAAAGAGAGGAGACAACTAAAAATAACAGTTCCTTTGAAGGGTGGAGCTAGGGCCTGGTGTTGTCTCACATTTGCCTGCTGTTTCTGAAAATTCCCCCAGTCAAGTGGAGAATGGAATGGCGACTGCAGATACCTGGCCTTTGCAGAAAGAGACAAGCCTACAGATGGCTCTGGCTAGGTCCAGCCTTCAGGAGAGACGGGGATTTCAGGATCACAAAGGCCTCCCTGAAGCTGATGCCTGACATTCCATACTAGAACCCCACACCTGCACTGGAGACTTTGGTCCCTGATAAATCAGAAAAGCAACACATAGGCTATTATTAACACTACACTCAAAGGTTGTTGGGGTGACAGGGATGTTCAGACTTGGTTTTCTTTTACTTTCTTTCTTTTCTCTTCCTCCCGATTTTCCATACACTCCGTGGGGACCGAGACCCTGTGTGTCCTGCTTTCAGTTCCATTCTCAGTGTTTAACACAGAGTAGGAGCTAAATAAATATTTGCTTAAGGAAAAATGGAAGGAATGCATCTAGCTCAGCCCTGTTAGCTTGCAGACAAGGAAACTGGGCAGGGAGCGGAAACTTGCCAGGGTCATGCAACCGGTAGGCAGCAGTGGGAGTGAAGCCAAGTGGCACTCCTCACTCAGTGCATCCCTCACTCCAAGCCATGAAGAGGGCTCAACGTGGCTACACTGGTTGAGGGCAAGGGAGACTTGCTACTTGAGTGGCAAAGTCCATAGACTGAGGAATACTGTGTAAGAGGGTCCTAAGGGTGCTCAAAGATGGTGTGAACCTATATAGGGAGGTGGTAGCATCGAGGGCTGCCCAGCACAGCCCCAAGACTGCAAAGGTGCACCTTTCTTGGGCATGCTATGTTTGCCTAAATTTGTTTTTAATCAGACCTTGGAGAAAGCAGACGTTCTGGAGTGGCAGAGGCTGGTGGCTTGTTGTTTTCATCAGACCATGAACTTGACTATATGTGGACAGCCCTACAGTTGTTACCACTGATGGCGTGCATGCTTTTATGTATTTTGGGGTTTTTTTCTTTTAATAATCAGACAATAGTTTACATCTGTACGTTGGCAAGGAGCCACAAGGAAGAGCATCCAGACAAAGAGGAGAAAAGCCACACTGGCAAGTGGGGGAGCTAGGAAAGAGAATCCAGATACTTTGCCTTCTGTCCCTGTGCATGGAAGGATTTAAAGTTCACTTCGGGGGAAGGGGGGACAAGGGGAAGAGAGGGCCTTTCAGGAATCACTAGTGGATGCAAAAATGGTTATGTTAAAAGTCCATATGCATTTAGTCCTATATTGTCTTATTGTCTTAAAAACTCTCTAAGGCAAAGGGCTTCTGAGAGGTCAGCAGCAGTTGTAGGAGTGGCAGGGAGAGGCCCGGGGCTCAGGAATTGAGTGGAGGAGATGCAAGAAGGGCAGCCACTTATGGGGGCCTCCGGGCCCCACACCCCCACCTGTGCGTATCCCCCTACTCTCCCCATCTGCATCCCCACAGCCTTAGAGGAGGGAGCAGAGCCCTATCTGGCTTGCCATCCAAGTCCCAGAAAAGATGGATTCTATTTCATCCCCAGCCAACGGGGTGGCAGGATTTGGCTTTGAGTCCTGAGAGAATGTGCCAAGCTCCCAAGTCTGGGGCCACTCTAGACTTTGGTGAGGCCAGGTTTGCACATGAGAACAACACCAGATATTCGACTACAGCCTTACGTTGAGTCGATCCACCCAGTCTGTATATTTGGACACAGAATTAACAATTATTTGAAAATATCTGCTTCTTTGGGGTACTTGGGTGAATCAGTCGTTAAGCATGTGACTTTGGCTCAGGTCATGATCTCACGGTTTGTGAGTTCAAGTTCCACATCAGGTGAGCTCGAGCCTTGCTTTGGGTGAGCACCTACCCCACTTCGGCTGAGCCCTGCTTCTCTGTCTCTCTCCCGTCCTCCGCTCCTCTTGGGATTCTCTCTCTCTGCCCCTTGCTCACTTGTGCCCTCTCTCTCTCTCAAAAAAAAAAAAAAAAAAAAAAAAAAAAAAAGGAAAGAAAATCTCTGCTTCTTTGATCAAGCTATTGAATGGGGAAAACCACAAGGATTGATTTACCTGCAGGTTTACAGCCAAAGCAGATTTTGGAAACGGGTGTTCAAACAGCTTATAGAATTTCAGCTTAGAGGTCCTGAAGCTCCATCAGCTGAAGTCGGCGGAGACTGGTTAAAGATATCCATGAAGCAGAAGTAGTTTAGATTATTATTGGTTTTTAATTTTGATTTTAAACTTAAAAAAATGTTTTTGTTTACTTATTTTGAGAGAGAAAGAGTTTGGGAGGGGCAGAGAGAGAGGGTGAGAGAGAAAGAATCCCAAACAGACTCTGCCCTTGCCAACACAGAGGAGGACTCCATGTTACAAACCATGAGATCATGACCTGAGCCAAAATCAAGAGTCAGACTTAACCCACTGAGCCACCCAGGCGCCCCTGATTTTGATTTAAAAAAATTAACAATCAGGGGCGCCTGGGTGGCTCAGTCGGTTGAGCATCCGACTTCGACTCAGGTCATGATCTGACGGTTCATGAGTTGGAGCCCCGCATCGGGCTCTGTGCTGACAGCTCAAAGCCTGGAGCCTGCTTCGGATTCTGTGTCTCCCTCTCTCTCTGCCCCTCCCCCACTCATGCTCTGTCTCTCTCTCTCAAAAATAAATACCCATTAAAAATTTTTTTTTAATTAACAATCAAAAATAAATTAACTAATTAACAGTCTTCTAATCATTGACAACATTACTTGACGAGTCTGAGATGCATATTTATTTCGAGTCCAAGTTGTAAAGCAGAGACATCCAAGTCAACAGAACTCCCACACAAACCTTAAGGACACAGGATTTTTTTGTCTGTTTTTAAAACATTTTCAGCATAAGAACATATTCTAAACATATAACAAGTAAGGGTGTACTTGTTAGTACCAGTAACGGCGATGACGACATTGAGACAGAATAAAGAAGGAAGGAAGCAGAAAAAAAAATGAAGGCAATACTGACAGCTACTCAGATGGCAACCTACATAAATTAGTCAGTTTCCTTATCAGAGATTTACATGTTAAAACTGCTTGATATAACCCAGCAGGAAATTGAACAAGTGATTCTATGTCCAGACTTGGAAACAAAAATAACCGCTCAGGGCCTACACACATTAGTTTGTTCAAACTTGCGCTGATAAAAGTCTTTTTGGCTGGAGCTGTAGTGTGCAGTTATGAGACTGGAGGGTTTGGTTGGTGGATGATTGACACTAAAACAATTGTAAGTGCTTAATACAGGAAAGCATGTTTCATGGAAGTCTCAGCTGATCCGTGGTAGCCACTGAGATGAGGCAGAATGTAAGATACTGCACGTGATTTAGCATCCTCCCTGGTAAAGAAGAAGGAAAACCTCCTCTGTCAGCGCTGCAAAGCAAGGTTAGCCTATGAATTAGGCTTACAGTCATCTGACGTTCACATATTCTCGTTCATACTCAACACACAGATACTTCGCTTTCTCCTCTTACATTTGTACCCATTCCAACACTTCTTAGTGCTTCCCCAAGAATGAGAACGGTTTTGGAATTTCTGACTTGTAATGTTAGGGACAAGCAGACATCTGCCGGTTGAACCCTTTGGGCCAGGACCCCCCTGCTCCCCCTGGCAGGCCCTAGACGCTTTTCCAAACAGTCTCTCTCTGCTCTCTGCGAGTTCCCTTGCATACCACATGCATGTTCTATTTATATGTTTCTTTGTCCTGAACAAGATTTGGCCCCATTGTGTGGGAGCAACACCAGCAAAGAAAAACAAAATCCATCCACTGAGAGAAAATGGATATTGTGGGAGCTTGGAGAAATTTACATACTTTGCTCATTCCATTTTCTGGTGATGTCAGAGCCAAAGAATATGCCTTTAAAAAAATCACACACACACACACTCACACACACACACACACACACACACACACACACACACATTAAAAAATGCTGGAGCTCACCAGCTCTGTCCATCAAGTGGACTGTCATGAAAAGGAGAAATGTAAATACTCCCTTGCCTGTCTCCCCCTCTTCCATTTCCCTCATCAGCCCCCTAAAGAATCTAACAAATTAGTCCAGACTCCATTTGGATGGAATTAAGGGCCTGTCTGCAAAAGGATGAGGGGTATTAATGGAGATGGGCTGGGGTTGGGAATAGCAGTGGGAGGTGGGAATGCGGTGCCTGAGTCTGGGGTGACCGCTCTGGCGTTTCATGGAGGCAGAGAGAAGGGCCGACTGACACTTTACAGATTGGGTGTAATGTTCAGGGAATTTGGCATTTCTGCCACAGGGCTCCGGCTGCTCTGCTCACCACTTTCTTTCTCCCTGCTGGTAAAAGTGCAGGAGAAAAGGGTTAAATAAATGTTTGTGATATGATAAGGTGCTTGTTTATTCAAGGAATGACAGATTATTGGCTCCAAAGGCAGCCCTGAAAAATAGTACAAAGGAACTGGCTCTCCCCTCTCGGATGATGTGATTTCCTCCTAGATTCTGCTCTTTCCTAGGAACAGTTTGCTTTGGGAATGAAGAAGGATGATTTTCCTGCCGTTGGAGACAGAAGGCTGGAGTCCCGGAAGCTGGCTGGGTACTGGGATGGCTTGTCTTGGGGAGCGCTTGTCTCACCAAGCTTGGCACCAGCATCCCCGGGCCCTGCTCACCATCCCAAGGAGACTGTGCAGCAGGCGGCCTCCCGCCATTTCTCAGGCTATGGGAAAAGCATCTGCCAGCTCTGGAGGAAAACTTCTTCCCCAGGAGATCCCGTGTGCAAGGTCTTCCTCCAGACACAGACCGTCACGTCCATCCCAAGACCATCCTGACACTCCATGAGCATACACATGATCAAATGCACATTTGTGTAGTTATATGCAAACACGGGCTAGACCCCAGGAGCTTTCTCTTGTTGGGCTCTGGTGATTTCATAGCTGGTCCTGGAGGAGAATTCAGCTCCAGAGCCCCTAATTTCTGCACACTTATCCTGGGGGAGGAAACACCACTGACTGCCAACCCTGAACGTCACAGAAAGGCCTGGCCTGGGGAACCTGGAGGCAGACACCACCGAGTGTGCTCCAGCGGCCAGGCCCACACTCTGCTGAGTTGCTCAGTCCATGTCCTGCTCCCAGATGTCGCTCCAAGCTGGCTCCTGCCTGCAGAGAAAGAGTTCCTAGCTGCTGCCCGTGTTTTCTACGGAACTCTCCCTGCCCGCCACCCCCCCACCCCCCACCCCCGCCTCCCCCTTCCCCCTGGCAGGCTACAGAGAGGTTGTTTGCATATCTGCCGAGTGAAAGGGTTCGAACAAGATGTTTGGCATAGTTCTCATTTGAAAAGAACTCAGTGCCAAAGTCAAACACCAAGGAAAAAAACCGTTGTGATTGAACTGCTGTTTTTCCAGGATCCTGGGAACTACTGTGTGATTTTCACAATAGCCTGCCGCCGTCTTATCAGCCAAGGTGCTTGTCTGAGAGACACGAGGCACCAGCCTAGGGAACCCAGTGCCCTTCAGACACGATGACTAAGGCTGACTGCAGGGACATTATCAAATATCCACGTTTGGGCTATTTTTATGATTGCATTCAGTACTAATGGGGCTTGTTGAGGGTACACAGCCATGTGCTCATTCTTGAACTTATACAAGATAAGATCCCTGTCCCAGGGAGCTTACTGCCTGACTTTTGCAAAAACCAGATGGCAGAAAATGGTTTCCCTCTGCCCATCAGCAATGATTGAAGGAGTGGAGATGAGAAGGGGTACAGTCAATTCATAACTCTCCCAGGGTGGGACCTCTGCTTTGGCATTTATCCCATGTGACATTTTAATTGTGGACTATCTTTTCCTCCATCATCTGCTACTCCATAAACTGCATCTCCTGGGGGCTCTGAGAACTCAAGCTAATTTGAATATCAGCTTAATTAAAGCATTATTAGATACATAAAGATGCCTTCTACCATACACAGACACGTATATTATGCATAGACACGCTCACAATAGATCATGGATTCCCAAACTAGGCATTAATTGATTTTGGTCTGCCAGTGGGGACAGCAGAATGTGTAGATGTGACCTAATGTTGTCGATCATGTCTGAATTATAGGCTGTGATACTGGAGTAGGAAGGGCCAGCAGGACACCCCATCACATCCCCACACTCCAGGACAGCTTCTGTCCGAGTCTGTCCCCAGCTGTGAAGTCAGCAGAGCAGCAGGAACAGGCCACCTTGACACGCACACCAGCATCATTGTCTCCAGAAGAACCTCCTTGCACGTGAGCAGGTCAGTTGACTTGTGTTTCAGGATAATCCCCTACCTATTAAGGCATTTGCAATCGTGTGGGTTTTCTTGAGGAACAAAAATCTACTTTTTATGTTAATGAGGGAACAATCTTAGCAAGGGAGCACGCCCCAGGTGAATCCCAGGAATGAGGCAAGTGTTTGTTACTCCACACATGCTTATCCTCGGAAGCCAATCCTGACACTGGCATTTGAGTCGAAGGAGTTGATTTGGGAGGTGACCTGGGGGAGAGTCAGCAGAGGAGCAGGGAGGGAAGACCAGACATGGTGTGGGCAGTTACTGCTGTGGGTAGCTGGGGCTCAGCCCCGCTGGGGACATCTGAGGGATGGTATAGGATGCATCCAGAGCTCTAGCTTTCTAGGGGCAAGGCATATCAGTCCATCAATTCCTCTCCGCCATTGGCTGAGGGTTATTCCAAGGACTTGCAGCTCCCAGGAGCTTCCAGCCTAGCTCTGTGTACACACTCAGCACACTCCTTTAGCCAGAAACGGCTCTCAGGCAGAGTTGCAGTTGCTTGCAGGCTTGCTAGTGTGCAAGAAAATGGTGGTAGCCAAGGACACATAAACAGAGATCAGAGTCTCTCATAGATCCCCTCCCTTGCTCCCTCCTTCCTTCCCTCTCTCCTTCCTTCCTTCCTTCCTTCCTTCCTTCCTTCCTTCCTTCCTCCTTCCTTCCTTATTTTCTCCTTTATTCCTTCCATTCTTTTTTTTAAGTTTATTTATTTATTTTGAGAGAGAGAGTGAACAAGGGAGGGGCAGAGAGAGGGGGAGAGAGAGAACCCCAAGCAGGCTCCGTGCTATCAGCTCAGAGCCCAATGTGGGGCTCAAACTCACAAACTGTGAGATCATGACCTGAACTGAAACCAAGAGTCGGGTTAATGGACTGAGCCACCCAGGAGCTCCCCTTCCATTCTTTTAATAAGGAACTCCTTTGAGGTACATTGTAAGTATGTATAAATTTGCTTGAGGAGGAAATACATATTGAGAAGTCTAAGATAAACAAACAAACAAACACATAAATAAGAAGAGAGAAGAAAAACAAAGGGTCCAGTTCAGCCTTCATTTCCTCTGGGAAATCCCCAAGCCTCTCCTCCCATGCTCTGTCCCTCAGCCTGAGTTAGGTGCCCATTCTGTGGTTCCAGTACCACACTGAGAGCACCCCACCTTCTCCTATTACCCTGACTTGTAATTGTGATTCATTTATGACCCTTCCAAACCAAGGCATTCTTTTGTTTGTTTGTTTGTTTGTTTGTTTGACTTTCTGCATTCCCTGTACTAACTTGCTTGGAGATGAATAAAGCCACTCTTATCTCTACCCAAAGTTTTAGAGTTTAGCATTCAAGAAAAGAACTTCCAACCAAGTTACCTTGGAGCTTTTGTGATTGAGTTTGAGAGTGCCTGTCCTGAAAAACAAAAAAAGAACAACAACAACAAAAAAAAAACAATAAAAGGACTCCCCATGGAAGTGAAGTGGAAAGCTCAGGTACTCAGGCTGAAAACTGTTCCTGAATGTTCGTGTCTAGCAAAAGGTAGTAGCTCATTAAACACTCATGCCTTGCAAACTCACTTGCAAAGAGAAAAGCAGGGGAAGCTTTATCATTTAACCTTCTTCAGAGAGGAAGAAAAAGTACATAACAGGGCACAATCCAGTTACCACCTCCAACTAAGGTGGAGAAACCTCTCCCTGTCTCCATGATTTGAGCCAAGAGATGCATTTCTCCAGAAATAGATCTCTTCTCTGTTGCAGATGATTTGAAGACACTGTGGTGACCTTCACCCCTAATTCTCCCCCAGGAGACTCTACCCTGCTGGAACCCAGAGCACATCCCTTCCTCACATGGTGCCCATCTCTGGGTTTCCTGCTGGCTGACCAAAGATCTGAGTCATTCCAGACAGGACTTCCCTGGGCCTGTGTTCTCTGTACTCAGCAGATCCCCATTAGAGCTCCTAGAATTGTCCTTGTCATCTACAAAGGAGAGCAGTCATTCTACTCCAAGGATATTCAACATCCACACCATTGACATTTTAGACGAGAACATTCTTTGTGGTGGGAGTTGTCCTATGCAATGTAGGAAGTTTAGCAACATCCCTGACCTCTACTCACTAGATGACAGTATCACCCCTTCCAATCACAACAATCGATATTGATATTGCCACATGTCCCATGGGGATAAGATCATCCCTGGTTGAGACCCATTGGTCTAACACAAGCCTGTGAGGAACTGGGAAACCACGACCTCTGGCCTGCAGCCTATTTTTGTAATGCTTATGATTAAAAATGGTTCTGACATTTGTAAAGATTTATTAATAAAGAAAAATCAAACAAAGAAAATAGATGATAGAGAATATGTGTGGCCCTGATATGGCAGAAAATGCACTGGGGTGGAAGGACACAAAAGAAGCCCACCAACTTTGGGCACAGGGTAAAGCAATCCTCTGGACACTAAGTGTCTTCAGTCAAATGAAGGACCTGGACCAGCTTCAGGAGTTTGGGGGTTGACATACAGTATCTAAGGACATGGGAGGACAGCTGTAGGACCAGGAAGAGACCCCCTCATATGACCACCACATTCTCATCACAAAAGATTTTGGTCTTTAGTCAGACATTGTCTTTTCACAAGACATGGCATGGGCTGTCTTGGAAAGAACCCGGGGGAATGGTTGATCGTCTCATACCCTACTGGGTGAGAAAGCTTCTAGAGAACGTCACTGCCATTCTACAATGTTCATGCCAGGATAAGCAGAGATAAGTGACAAATGGTTCACTTGGGGGAAGGTAGACATGTCAGCAGAATTTAAATTCAAACAACAGGGGTTGCAAACATGTTATGCCTAAAAACCAACCTGAGGGGTCCAGGAAGGCTTTCCAGGGAAGGTGGCGTTGTCTAGGAAGTGGAATCAGGAAGGCATTAGCTAAGTGAGGGGTGCTTTTAGAGGAAAAGGAAGAAAGGCAGGGGACGTTGCTCTTCAAAAAGAGCACAGCAAGAATAAAGGCTTGGAGCCTAAAGAACAAGGTGTATTTGAAGACCTACGGGGAGTCTGGTGTTGCCAAAGGGGAAAGTGAGAAGTGAGGAGCTGGAGAAGTAGACATGGGTCATAAAGGGCCTCATAACACATGCTGAGGAACCTGTCTTTTATTCTGTAGGCAATGGGAGGTCATGGAATGGATTTTTTTTTTTCACAAGTAACATGATAAGTTTTGGATAAATCATTCTCCCTCATTATGTTAGAACAGTCCCACAACTGTCTTCTGAGGAAAACTCTTTTCTCACTCTTTTAAATGACAAAGGTAACACATGTGCATTGCAGAAACTCTGGGAAGTACACCAAAGCATAATCAATAATAAAAAAAAAATTACAAATAAACTCCTCATGCAGAGGGAACCATTAAGAACTTTTTGGAACACATTTTTCTAATCTTTTTTCTACTTACATTTTTAAGTAGCTGAGATTATACGTACATGGTACTTTGTTGTCTTTGTCTTTCTATTTGTTTCATATCTATCTCCCAGTCTCTGAAAATGAAGCCAATGAGAGACTTCATGACTGGTCTCCCTCCTTCTACCTTTCTTACCCCACAATCTCCGCCCCCCCCCCAGCCCATTCTATTCTCAACACAGAAATCAAAGTACTTCTGTCAAAATGTACAGAAAACTACAAATAACAAGAAGAAAAAAGTTACATATACATGCACTATCCAGAGTCTCACTGTGCACATATTAATGTATTTTTTCCGTGTCTTTTTTCTGTGAATATTTTTAAACAGCTTATGCCACATGGAGCACAGTAATTGCCTTTCATTTTCTTGTAGCATAAGCCCAACTGTTAATAGGAAGTCAATTATACCAACTAATATTTATTAAGAAAAACATTTGCCATTCATACTGTCCTCCAGCGAATCTAGATCTCCCCTTCTTCCTTCAGCCCCAGATCAAGAGAGGCTACCACAGAGCAGCAACTTGGTTGGATTGCTTAAATCCACTGCAAATTTTTTGTTTTAAATTGTTTTCTGGTGTTATGCCCTCAGCTTGTAAAAGAGATAGCATTTTTAATATGAGATTTGCTGTCGTGTTTGCAGTAAGGACATGATTGGGGTCTTGTCCACTATTTCAGGTGATGTCTTCTGTAAGAGGCCTCAAGAGAAACATTCTTTTCATAGCTATTGCTAAAAAATGTTTTGCTCCTCAACAGAGAGCATGAGTTTTAAGAAAACTCATTGACAGTGCAATCCAGGTAACTCAATGTATTCTTTTCTTTTTATTGGCCACTAGAGACTAAAGCTTATGTCTAGTATAATAACTAGTATATATTATATGGTATTCTGTAGGGTATAGACCAATATTGCCTTTTTTTATATATAAAGTCTTTATTACAGGCAATACTGGTCCACACACAACATAGTACCAACAGTATAAGTTTAATCTTTCAAAATCATCAGTTAGACAACAAAAGACCAAAAAATAAAATTTGAGTCAACTGATTATCTTAAAAATATTCTCAATGCACATTATCCTCAGTTCCCTTATTAATCATAAAACATACAAGTACAGAAAAGTACCTCATTTAACATATATTAGTGCTTCATACCAGCCACCATGTAGAAATTTATAGCATAAATTTGTGTCCTAAACTTTTATCTATCCTTGTCTCATTCTATCCTTATTTCCTCTTTCCCTTGACTCTCTGTATAATTATAATTATGTATAATATTCATGCATTTACAGGCACATATATCCATATAAAATGCATATGTATACATATATTTCTACAATGCACTATCTCTTATGGTATAGTAAATTTATAACATTTTTGGAATGAGAAAAGGTCTCAATAAGCAACTGTTGTACAGATAAGTAGGCAGGGCCAGTCTGGAGACAGGGAGACCAGGTAGAGAAGTATGGCAAAGTGACGGGCAATGCCAGTTTGACCTAAGGCCACAAATGTTCAGATGCACGGAAGGAAATAGAATGAGAGATATCTGTAAGGCAGAAACATCTCAACCTGATGACTGGTTAGTTGGGATGGAAGGAGAAGTGATCTTGAGGTTTCTGGCTTAGACTGTAGAGTTACCAGTTGGGGCAGGGAGTGTTCTGTGAGGAAGCGTGAAGCACTCATTGTTGAACACATTGATCTGAAGGAAACTGTCCAGGACAGCTGGATGGAGATGTGAAGCCTTCTTTACCACTCCACAAATTTACGTTGATGTTCATTTGCTCCCACTACTTTTCTCTGCCTGGAAAACAGTCACTTTTGCTTCTACTACTGACCTAATTTGAGCCATCTTTGTGGGTCCAGTTGAGTTCCTAAACTTCCAAGAAGCGTCTTTGTTCACTTCTTTCTTCTGACCTCCAATAGCTCTTATTATTAGGATTCCACTCAGAGCAAAGGTGTGAAGTTGCCCCATGTTGCTCTTGTTCTAGGTCACAGGTGAAAATCACCTACTTATTCATTGAATGAATATTTAGTGGGAACCATCCACACATCCTGGCTAGGTGATGAGCACACAGGTGACTCAAGCATGGGGCATGATCCTGGGTGTCCACTGGAGGAGGAGACAACACACACTATATAAACAAGTCCCTGTATGCCTCCTGAGGGCACACAAGCTCCATTCTCGTTTTTATACTTTCTCATGGTGGCAAGCTTGCTCAGGTTACACACAGAGCCAAGCTTCAACAAATAGCATATCAACTGGTAGATTATTGATTCAAGCTGGCAGAAGAGAAAATCCATAGCAAACCTTGGTGGATCAAATCTGATCTTTTTTGAGCCACCAAGATTCCCTTATACAATTTGAGTCATGACAGTTAATAATGCAGCCCCCATCCCTAAAGTGTGGCTTTTATCTGCTTGGCCACGTCAGGCCAGCTCCTGTTGCTCAAGCCCGGGAGAGGCAAAATCTCATCTGACACTGACGTGGCCAGCAGGTTTTTGCTCTTGCAGAGTGGACCTCGTTTTTACTAGTAGCCAACAGGAATTAGAGCCGTGGCAGTAAGGACTGTCTCTACTCAGATACATAAAGCAGGTGAGGTGACTTAGTAGCATTTCACAAGGTACTGAACTGGGAGTTGGGAAGAGTTGTCTTCAGGCACTGAATCTACCCTTAACTAACTGCTTTCACTTGGGCCGGTGGCAACCTGCCCTAATTCATAAAAGAAGGTAGCAGGGAAGGTGATATTTCAGAATGCTTTCAGCTCTTTTTCTTCCGTTTTGTTTTGTGAGATTAAAAGAAAAAAATGTCTGTGGTTAAGAGTTTTCCAGAATGACGGTTACTCAGAGTGAGGTCTCTGAGTGCTCCAAGCACATCAATGGGAAGATCTAGATATAGAAACTACCAGGTTTAGAAGTTAGGCAATATTCGGGTGTTGTCTTGGAGAAACTCTTCCACTGCATGAGAATGATTTATCCAGAAAGGACAATGTGCCTGGGTTGAGGTGGTGTCCTAAAGTCTCAACACCTCCAGCTTATTGCCTGGAGCATGAAGGCGTGGCTGAGAGTCTTCAACAGGGCAAGATGGAGAAAGCTCTAGGCCCGAAATGAAAGACGTCACTCCTGGTCCCACCACTTGCTGCTGATGGAGCTTGGGACAGAGTCTGAGATCTCTTTGACCTCAGTCTCTTTGCTTAAAAAAATAAGGGTTTCTCTTCAATTTCCTGTCTACCTCTAGCATCCTATAACCTCTTGTAAACTGCATGCACGTGTGGGTATGTGTGTGGCTTGCAGCAAATGCTTTGTTTAAAATTGCAAGTTCTTTTAGTGTTCATAATGAGAGTGTCTGACGATTTCTAACATTCTGGAAACAAACAGCTTCTTGGCTTTCTTCAGCACACCACAGAGTTGTGACAAGCACGCAGGCTTTGAAGCTGAGAGACCTGGGCTCACAATCCACCACTGCCACCTCTTAACGGTGTGGCTCTGAGCAAGTTACTTTATAATATCGCTGGGGTACACTTTTGCCGTGAGGAGGGCCTGTACAGAGCGCCTGGTACATAGTCCATCTTTACTCACTGGGTAATTCTCCCATTGTAATGTCTGCAGGATTTATAAAAACATTTGAGTCTACTAATCAAATGGCTAATGGATGAACAGTGCTGTCATAGTTTGATGTATTCCACAAGATAATGAGGGAACAGTGTCTTAATGTAGGAGATAAAAACAAATGCACAAACTCGACAGGCTCCGTTTCTTCATTTATGAAATCAGGGGCTGTACCAGATTATTATTAAGACCTCTTTATGAGTTTACAATTTTGGCTTATAAACTGGATCTGGATGTAATTTCAAAGCAATTCAAAGAGATAAGTTTCAAAATGGGGTTTTAAGACTAGCATCATCATTGCAATACATTAAAGTATGACTACTTTAGAGGACAGTGTTCATTTGGATGTGTAATTCGAGTCAGATTATTTTAATACTATTTATTGGATGCTTACTTTGTTACATTCCAGTGGCTTGGTTACTTTTGTAGCCACACCTCAGACATGTGGGAAGAACAGGAAAAGATGGAGGAAGAGATGGAGACAGAATGAGGTAGCAGGTCAGGACAAGAGCAAGGACCAGGCAAGGCTGGTGGTGTTTTCGGGCCGAACAATGCCTCTTGCATACGGTAAGTCGTACTTTATGCCGTTGTTCCTGAAAGTAGCTTAGACGCACTTGTAACTTGACTCATATTCTATTGAAAACACTTCCATGACAAAACTTGTTGTCAAAAAGATGTTATTCCCTAATTCTAAATCTATATTGGATCTGCTTAAAGGAAAGTTCAATTCTAGTTCTTTTCCTGGAGAGGAAAAGTGATGTCAAGCTACCCTGATGAGAGCCCGGTGTGGGAACAGCTTGTCTGGCCTCCTGGGCTCTCTGGGGGAAAGTAGATGGAGAGGAGGAACAGATACATATTCCAGAACTGGACTTTGAATGGGACTTTGGCCAAACTTGGCCCAATTTCTCAACTGAGAGAAAGCACTGACCAAAGCTGAATGCTGACTCAAAGCCAACTTGCTCCGGACACATTGTCCTCTGCCAGGCAAGCTCAGTGCCCTCTCCCCAAAGCACTTATCCAGCCAGGGGGAGGCAATGCCGGGAGCAGAAGCTCCGCTGTTCCCCCCTTCCTTACTGCCTGGTGCCAGCTTTTGTGCAGCTCTCATGACTAGGGGAGGGGTGGGGGGGGGAGAGCGAAGGAAAAGAAGGGCAAGTGGAGAGAGAGGAGATAAGGCCACCCATGAAGATGCATGGTGAGAGAAAGCCAGGAAAAGCCAGGAGGGAGTCACCGCAGGAAAAGAAAGCAATCTGAACAAACTTGGGGACTAAGGGAAAAGTGAGGAATGGTTTCAGGGAAGCCTCATGAACATGATGGAAAACAAGGAGGAAGGGAAGGGTCCCAGGATGGAAAGAGAGTTGGGAAGAGATAGCAAGGAATTGGATCAAGTCAGAGCTCCTTCAGGTGCTGACCCAAACCTCAAGTTCAAACCTTCTTGATTTAGAAAAATGTCCTGTGATTAACTCTTCAATACGAAGCCCAGTGTGTAGGAATTTCCTTTAACTGTTGCTTCTTTACATACTTCTGGAATGACAACGAATTTAAGCATGATAGCTCATTTTCCAGGAAGATTCATGGCAGGATTTCTAATTCTGCAGAGACTGCATTTGCAGAAGTTGTAACAGGAATGGCATGCTGAAATGTTGGTGGGGGTGGAAGAGGGGGAGGGGTTAATATTCAAAGTGAGGTTGGCATTCATTTTGAAGTCACTGCCTTAGTTTCAATAGAAATATAAGGAATCAAAGAACCACATTACTGGGCGATCAAGGTTCTAATGTCCAACATGCCCTGTCCTGGGGAGGACACAAACACATGGGACTCATGGCTAATTTAAATGTCCACTCAGTACCCCATTTGTCCAAGCAGTTATGTCAGAGAATAAGATTGTACAAAGTGAATCTTAATTCTTTCACAGTAGCTATCTTCTAGAGGTAGACTCTTCAGGCTGAAGAAACAAAGAGCAGAATCAAATGGCTGATGTAACCTACACCTTATGTAAACAACCTCTGGGAGATAAACAAAAGTAAGAGGCAACACCTGTAATTGCTAAGTCACAGGATCGGCCAATCCAATTCCACCGTGGACATAAACAGCCTCTATCAGCCCTACAGATAACACCCCCAGAGCAGCTGATTCTTCTTCCCAGAGGGGTGTGCACACTTGGACCTATGAACCTAATCATTTAGTAATTATTCATTTAATATCTGTCTTCCTCTCCAGACTTAAGCCTGTTGAAGGGTTTCACAGCTCAACAAACTGGAGATGCCCAACAAATCTTGGTTATCTGACTACAGATACCACACCAGTGAACCACACAGAAAATGTGTTTCTTACTCTGTTGTGGTTAATTTATTTTTTAAAAAATTTTTAATGTTTATTTTTATTTTAGGAGAGACAGAGCATGAGTTGGGGAGGGGCAGAGAGAGAGAGAGAGACATACACAGAATCCGAAGCAGGCTCCAGGCTCTGAGCTGTCAGCACAGAGCCTGACGCGGGGCTCAAACCCATGAACTGTGAGATCATGGCCTGAGCCAAAGTTGGACACGCAAGCAACTGAGCCACCCAGGTGCCCCTTGGCTAATTTAAAAGAAGTGACATAGAAAGTGGAAAAGCCCTTGATATCAAGGCAGTAGCTCTGCTCGTGCCCCAGCTCTATTATTAACTTGCTGTACAGCTTTGGTCAAGTCACTTCCCCATCTTTATCCCTGACTTCTTTGCTGTGAAACATGCCCAGATTAGATTCAATTACCTCTGAGGCAATCCAGCTCTAATAGTCTGTGATTCAGCTTCCCTATAAAGTGGACAGGGGAGGTTTATTTCTGACCACAACAGAACATGAGGAACTCATAAAAATGCCAAACACCACCTAAAGGAAAAGTGGGAACAAGATTTTGTATGAAATATGCTAGGGTTGCATGATGCAAATGTTTCTTTTGTGAGAGAAGGAAGGCCATAGGATATGATTACTTAATCTACCACCAAGCTTCCTGGGCAGCTCTGGCCAAGCTAAAGATACCTATCACTCTTGTTCAAGGTCCATTTCCTACTGAGATGTCACATTGTTGAATTATTGTTGAGTTGAAGTCCAAAAGGGGAAATATTTTGCAATCTAGGGTTGGACCCTGGAGCTATACAATCATGATTACTGATACAGAGTTTCCCAGAAATACTCTGTGCACCAGGGCCACACTGAGGAGCCCTCAGGTTTCAGTGTGCCATTTTGTGAGCTTACTCCGCTAGCGGTGTTGTGTTCCATGAACATTTTCCAAACGAGGTAGTGAAAAGATTTCGTTTTGCCTCTTGTTGGACCATTTCTTTTCTTTAATTATATATGAAATAAAGTTTTAAACAAGACTCTTCTTAACAGCTCATTTTAAAAAGCACTTTAGGAATAAGGTCATATTTGTCTTCACATATTTGTCCCCCTGTGATGAGCCAGGGGATAATAAGCCTGGAGCTTCCTGAATCTTAACACAGATGCTGTTTTGATGGTTGTTGACTCTTAAAACTCCCACCACCCCAACAGTGTTCTTCTTTGCAGTGGTGTTGGTACACTTGTAATTATGGACCTAATCATTTATAATAACGGCGATAAAAGGAATTATAACATGATGTGTTCAAAGATGCCTGGATAGGCATTCAGAAACCCCACTTTCCCACCAATTAGTGTATGACCCTGAGGAAGTCCCTGTCTCTCTGAGCCTCAGTTTGTTTCCCTGTGAATGATTCAGCCTGGTGCCCAGAAGCTCCAGGTTCTATGGAGAGCCTCTGAAGTTAAGGTGAGAGGCAGGGGAAGAGGAGAAGAACCAAGAAGCATATGGGCTCTGGTTTTCTGTAGCAGAAGGTCATTCTTGTCTTTTATGTGTTCAGAGGCTGCAAAAAATTTCACTGAAGAAAGGATTCTGCTGCTTATAAAGAGTTTGAAAAGCACAGGATTTGATGATCTCTAAAAAAATACCTTCTGAGTTCATGTTCACATAAATTTATGAACTCAGGTATATGAACACACACATTTGCACACCCTCTCTCCACAATGCAAAAAACCCAAACTGGTTAATGTCCGATGGATCATGATGAAAAAGAATCCTGGTGTCATTTTTTTTTTCATGTTACTGACCCCCAGGCCAACCCCAGGTGGAGCCAGGAATTGGGGAAGCACTGCATTTGACTGAGTCTTCAGTTGAAAACTTAGTTAGAATTAGAACTTTAACTTTTAGAAGGGAAGCTTAGAGCTCATCTGTCTACCCCTTCACTTTGTACAGGAGAAATCCAAGGCCTAAAATGTGAATGACTTGTCCAAGTTCATGTAACCAGGTTGATGGCAAAATCATCATCAGAAGCCAGGTCTCTAAATCCCAGCCCTTGACCCTTCCCAGTGCACTATGCTCTTGGAAAATGAAAGAACCACAAATGGGATGTATAGATATCTTCTGTTGGTGATCCAAAATAAAAATAGTCTTCATCTGCCTCTGTGGTATAGGTTGATCTTTAGATCTATCAAGACCCCCCCAAAAAAACCCCAAAACAACAACAACAAAAAAACAGTGCATGCACACACACACACACACACACACACACACAGGCACTTTGCCAAGAGGGATAGGGGTAATGAAAAATCCTTGGCAACTGGATACTTCAAAGCTTCAGAGGGTTTATCTAAAGAAGACTTTGAATAGAGTACAATGTTTTATGGGTTCTCCTAATCCCCAGTAAATGTGCCTTGCTGAATAAGCAGAAACATTTTTAATGACTACTGGAGAGTTATAGACCCAGATCTGTGACTGTGTGTTAGAGCTCTGTTTCCTAGGACCTTTAGTCTCCTGCATCACAAACCTAGAACATCCTTTAATCTCATTTTAGCCTCACAGTATCCCTGGGAGGAGTGTCATATGTGAGTCCAGAACCTGTTCTCCAGCTGGGAAGTGAGTGTTGGGTGAGCATCAGAGACAGGCACACTTTGTTGAGTTCAGGCCAGGAGGGGGATCCCACATCCAGGGAAGCTCAGGGGGATCAGGTCATGATGTGGGAGACTAAAAGTGTAGAAGAAACAGAGGCCCAAGGCCCTGTGGTTCAAGATTCTGGGAAGGAGACTAAGGGCAGAGAGAGTCCTGGATGCTGAGGGGCTCTGAGGGTGGCAAAGCCAGTAAGCTCTTCCTCCCTTGCTCTGTTGCTATTCCTGCCTGTCCTACTTCTGGGGCCTCAGGCCATTCCATTTGAGGCAGCAACTTCAGTGGGGTTGGAATTATAAGAATTTATCCACTATGTTAGAGCATACGCTGTATGGGTGTAATGAGCAAATGGGGCATTTGCAGGGCAGGTAAGACTTGAGTCTAGGCTACAAAGTCAAGCACTGTGGCTTTCTGAGGTCCCTTTCAAGGCTCACACTGGATCTTTTAAACTTACTCTCCCTTTTGAAGCAGTTCTACTTTTGAAAAATTCATGTCATGTTCTCAGTATCATCTCCCTCTTGACAATTAAAACTCCTTTTTAGGAGATGGGGGGGGTTAATTGTCACTTGACCACTGTATAGATTGATGTGACACACCAAAGCAAGCCCAGCGTGGTTCAACAAAACCTACCAAAGAGCAGAGGATAATAAAAGGTAACAAACACAGAGCGTGAAGTGAAATAAAGCAGAATTGCTGTTGTCTCTACCTTCTGCAGCAAAGGAAACAAAACAGGAATTGAGAAGAGTCAAGGTTAGGATGGGCCTGGCCTCTTCCAAGGCTATATCTGTAAAAAAAATGCTAGATGATGGAGTGAAAATTCAGGAAGAAGATAGACACACTTTAAAAATATATAGTAAGTTCCAAAAATGATTCATGCAGGACATCTGACATTTTTAGTGGACATTTGAAAGAAAAATCAGAAAAATGACAACATCCTTCTACCTGAAGTGAAAATAACTCATGTGCTTTCTTCTGACCTCAGGTCTGGTAAGTCTTTACCCTGCAAAATGGGGTAGAAGAAAAATAGCTGTGAGTCATATCCCATGCTGAAAGCTGAAAGATTTTCAAGACAAGAGAAGGTTATTGGAAGGCCCATAGCTCAGAAATAAAAGGCAAACAAAAACTTTGGTCGTGAAAAAAGAGGCAGAGACTGCCTGGGGAAAGACAGACAAGAGGGTAG
Organism: Panthera tigris; assembly: GCF_018350195.1. Classification (NCBI taxonomy): domain Eukaryota; kingdom Metazoa; phylum Chordata; class Mammalia; order Carnivora; family Felidae; genus Panthera; species Panthera tigris. The sequence goes on from NC_056671.1 coordinate 45,040,320, forward strand.
TGAGAGAAAGTGAAGGGGGGTCCACATAGAACACTTTTTATCAGCCAAGGAGCATTCACATGAGGGTACCCATAAAGGCAGTAAGGCTCCACACTTGCATATAAAGCAAGAAGAATGATGAGATATACAGAGCCTGCATCCAGCTTTCCATGCCTCACCATAACCCTCCCCAAAGCCTAACATTGAGAACATCCTTGAAGTTCTGGGTATGTGCAATCTTGGGCCAACCACTCACATTACAATAACTAAGATTTTCAGTGTGGATCTTAGGGAGGCCTAGGGAAGCATATCTTTTGTTAGGAGAGGAATCCAGAGAGATTTGGCAGATGTGCTATAATAAGGTTCACTTGCTGAGCATATGCTTTAAGGTCACTTACTGTAGAATCATAGGGCTCTGTGGGTTTGGAAGGTGGAAACATTAGGTATCTATTGTTGTATAACAAATTAAAAATTGTGACCCAACTCTATTCTGTCTACAAGCAACTCACTTCAAATATAATGATATAGTCTGGTTGAAAGTAAAGGAATGGAATAAGGTAGGTCATAGAAACACTAACCAAAGAAAAACAGAAGTGGCTATATTATTACTGGATACAGTAGACTTCAGCACAAAGAAAACTACAAGAGATAGAGAGGGGCATTATGTAATGACAAAAGGGTCAATCTACCAAGAAGACATAATAATCCTGAATGTGTATGCACCAAAAAACAGAGCTGCAAAATATGTGAGCAAAAACCAATAAAACAGAAAGGAGAAATAGACAAAGCTACAATGATAGCTGGAGACTTCAACACCTGTTTCTCTCTCAACAACTGAGAGAACAACTAGTCAGAAATTAGCAAAGATATATAAGAACTCAATAAGACATTAACCAACAGGATCTGACTGACATTTATAGAATACCACCCAACAGCAGAATATACTTTTCAAGTCCTCAGGTAACAGATATGTCTTTGACTGTTTTCATAGCACAAGCATATCTCACATACAGTTTATGTATCTTTATGTTTGACATAGGATATATTCTTCTATTTGCATATGAGTGAATAAATAGAGATATGAAGTTGCATATACATAAATTAATTTATTCATTTTGCATCCTTTCTTGTGTATCAGGGACTGTGTTAGATGCTTGGTTACATGAAGAACTCAGACAATCCCTGACCAGAATTACTTGGGGAGTCAGAGTTCTAGGTGGGATAAAAGTAGAGTGAATATTTGGAGTAATGTAGGGAAACAAAGGGATAGATTCCACCTGGTGTGGGTGCCAGGAAGAATAGAAAAGGCCTCAGGGAGGAAGTTTCACTTGTGTCAATTCTTGAAAGATGATTAAGTGTGATCTAGCAATCCTGAGACAACCAAAGTGATCACACCCCTCACACACACTCTTGTGCATACAGAGGGAGTGTGTGTATATATATACATATGTGTATATATATACATATGTATATATATACATATATTTTAATATCCCAAGTAGCCATGCCAGCCTTGTAGCTGGGGAGCCCAAGAAAGAAAATCCACTGCACCTTCAGATCATTCCTATCTATCTCAGGAGATCTAAGTGAGGTGGGAAGAACCTTCTCCAAGTGCCTTCCTCATATCATTCCTCTGTTCTCTCTTCCAGCTGGTGAGCCCCAACAGCCATGGATCTTCCAAAGCTAGTGAAGCCAGGATAGACTTTCTGATAAACAGACATTTAAGTTCTTTACTAACCTTTTCCTGTAGGTTCTAGCTCTTATCCTCTGACTTGTTCCTCACAAGCTTCTGTCAATCTTATCAGTCAGGTTAGCTGGACACAGTTGAATATCATGTGTCCTTGTTTTGCTTGTAGAAAATAAGAGTCTGTTACATAACTCCTCCATCTCCACAGAAACACAGATGAGCCCCTTTTGTTTTTTGTGATGCTTTCAGAATCTTTGGAAAAATATTCCATAAATAAACAGATTCCAGGGCATTGGGGTACTTGATGGGAGGAAATCATCTATACAAAGAGTGAATTTTGTACAAATAGCAACTATGAAGGGGAAGATGATATCCATGGATACTCATTCATACTCCCAGCATAATATAGAGATCTGTTTATCCACTGAGTCAAACAAATAAACATACATATATTTCAAGGCTCCTTTTCCCTGCTTGTGGCTGAGGAGGAAGAAGGCTTTCATTTCTACAGACTCCCAGTCACTCCTGAGGAGCACACTCACATCATATTTACGTATCACAGCCTTCCTGCTACTTCACCAAATGCCTCCTAGCCTTTGCTCAGTGAGCCAGCCGGGCTCCCAGAAAATCCTTCATTCTTTCCCAACTGTGCCTCCTAGGACAGATGTTCTCTATCAAGAACACCAAGTCCTGTCCTGAGGTCGTAGCCAGCAAAAACTCATGAGTGGCCCTTGCCTTTGGGAGATGATGTCATGCATTATGGAGATGTGTGCTACAGTCTTCCCCCCAAGGCAGAAGATAGCATGGACAGCATGGGGACTAGAGTGGGGGATTGGGTGAGCCATCCCCCTCTCCTGTGATGTGTGGCTGCAGTGCATAAGCTAGCCTGGGAGAACATCTCTTGTCCCAGTCATCTCCAGGAGAGGATTGTACAGCTCCTTGGACAGTTCCCAACGCCCTCTGCCTGCAATACATTCTTCTTAAGGTAATGCTGCAGCATAAGCAAGTGTTCTCTCCCATACTCGGCAGGCTTTCAGCATGGCCCCACCATCTGTACAGAGAGCAAGGTTTCACATGGCTGTGGCATCCTCCAGTGAGAACCCAGCAGTCTGGGGGAAAGCAGTATGAGCAGCAGAAAGGATGCCCCAAATCTGAGCACTCTACATGACAGGGCAGGCTTTGAGGGCCTTGCTTACTGTACGTACACTAACACACTTATATGCCCTAACAACACTTTGATGGATGCTAACATGCTCTGATTTCTGAGCCCACAGCCAACAGTAGTCAATCCTCAGGGGATCCTAGAGCCGGCAGGGACAGGCCTAGTGACATTGCCTAGCACACAGAGTGTACTCAATACATATTTGTTGAACAAAAGAATGAGCAAAGACATCAGAAAAGGCCCAGCTAACAGGAAGAGAGGGCTCTCCAAAACCACTGAATCTGCTAAAATTGATGCTCTTGTGCCTGAGGTCTATTAGGAGAAGGAAAAGAACTCCAAATTGCAAACTGCCTGGTTAGTGCTAGAAACTTAATTTATTATCTCAACTACTTACACAGTTATCCTGTGTAGTATAAGAACACATTTTACAGACAAGGACATGGAAGCACGGAGAAGTGGAGTGGTTTGCCCCAGGTCCTTCATCTAGGAAGAAGCAAGGCCTTGGTCCCAGCTCAGATCTGCCTCAAAGGCCTGTGCCCTTGACCATATTTTACTACCTCATTTTAGACATCACTTCAAACTGAGCTCTTCCTCTTCTCCTTCCTGGACCAATTCAACCCTCCACCTATCCCTCTGTGTTGTTTTAACAGATATCCAACTGGTGTCTCTGTTTCCAGTCTCTGCCCACCATCATTCCACGCATCATTTTTCAGGCTGTACCTGAGTAATCTTTATCAAACCCAATGCAGATCATGTCATTCACTGTTAGAAACCTCAGATACTCCTCACTGGCCTGGCACCCATGGTCCTTCCTGGCTGGCTCCAGGGTGCCCTTCCAGTGTCACCTCTGCCACTTCCCACAGCACTGCCCATTGCCTGACCATTCTTATGCTTTGTTTATGGGACTTGGGAAGCTTCCCCTTCTTCTCTCAACCCAAAAAACAGCACCCTGTCACCCATCACCACCTGCTACCAACATCACGTTTCTCCCTCTACCATCAAAATCCTCACCTTATCCATGACTCCTTCTTGGACTTGCATGGAACAGCCCCTGCCCTGAATTCCCACAACACAGCATATTTACTGAACATATTAAACTTAGTATTTAAGCATATTTTTTCCTTATGAGCATATATTTTCTATACGTTAGGTATTTTGCTTGATATAGTCCCAATTCCTGGCATAGAGCCAAATACATAATTAATAATGACCAACAACAAAAAAGAATTAAATTACAATCTGAGAACTTCAAAAAAAATAATAATAACCAACAAATGATAGAAAACAGTCCATACTCATAGCATTGGAGTAATCAGGTTAAATGCTGGTAAATTCATAGGAGTAATCAGGTTAAATGCTGGTAAGAATGCAGAGCATGCAATTTATTTTAGAATGACTTACATTCACGAACACTTGCATTTGTAAAAAGTGTTGGGCTTAAAAAAGGTAAAGTTCAATTTTATGGAAATATACTTCTATGGCACACCTCATTCCCCCTCAATTCCAGATGAATAAAGTCATTATTTTAAGTAGTAATGTGCACTTTAAATAAACTCCAGGCACTGGTCTATTAGTTCACAGGTGATCTCTAAATGACCAGAAAGATAGAATTTATATATACAAATTCTATAAATTCTATACACCATGTACCTTTTTGATGATCATCTCAGCAGGCAATCTGGATTTATTGGGATAGCCCTCCAATGGAGGCAGGCAGGCTAAGGAACATGTGTGATGTGGGCTGAGTGGTTCTTCAATGTATCACCTGCACAGCATGCTTTATGGCTCAGTTTCCTCAGCTATAGAAAGGACACAACATTGCTTATCAAACAGGATGATTTTAAAGCAACACAATTAAATCCTTTGGATTAGCGTCTCATTAAATTTGAATATGGATGGGATCTAGGGTGAAGTTTACTTTTGTACTATTCATAAAAGGAAAGGTTTAGAAAATCAAGAGCCATATAAACCACACTGCTGGGTGGAGGGATGTGAAAATATCTAAGCAAATAAACTGTCTTTAAGCCACTTCAAACATTAGGAAAGCATTTATTTGCATATAGATGAATGATACGGCTGCCTCTGCCCGGAACCATTTTTCACTTTCCCCTTTTGCCTAACAAACTTTTACTTACCCTTCAAGTCATGCTTTAACTGTCACTCCCCATGGAAGCCTCCACTGACCCCTAGACTAAGTGACTCACTCCTATTATACTCTTAGATTACCCTACGTCCTCCATTATTTTAATTGCTTGTTTATTAACTGTCTTCCAGGCCAGGCAGCCAATTCCACAGGAACAGTAGTGGCAATGTCCTTAGCACTTCACACAATCCCTAGCACACTCCCCAAAAATGAGTCAATGATAGGCTAATTACAAATCAGAGGTTTCACTAAGACACTTAGCTGAAGGAGTCACTGAAACAGTCACACCTTTAACCATCCTCTCTTCCTCTCTTTCTCCTTCATCAACAATTTATCAAATGCCTACCTTGCCTCAGATTCCACGTTAGGTGAGGATGTAGACCCAATTTTCTGTGCAAAGCAACTCACTGCATCCCGTTTGTGTGTATGCAGAAGCCCCATAATGCTTTGCAGCACTTATCAATGGAGGTATTGTTCTCCTCAACTAGGTTGTAAGCTCCTAGAACTCAGAGTTGGGGTCTCAACCATCTTACATCACCAGAGTACAATGAGTGGCTCAGAGTAAGTACTTCATAATTATATATGGAGTAGTGAGAACATTTTTCATTCCCTCAAAAAGAAACCCATATCATTTGCAGTCATTTCTCACTTCTTACTATCCCTTCCCCTGGAAACTACTAATACACATTACGTCTTTCATATAAATAGAATCACAATGTATTGTCTCTGTCACATGCTTCTTTCACATAATATGATATTTTTAAGCCATGTTATAGCATGCATCAATATTTCATTCCCTGTTATTGCCAAATAATATTCCATTGTATGGATATATCGCATTTTGTTTATCTATTTGTCAATTGATGAACATTTCAGATGTTACAACTTTTTGGCTATTATAATCAATTCTTTCCTGAATATTCATGTGCAAGTTTCTCTGTAAAGATGTTTTTAACTCTCTGGATATATATCTAGGAGTGAAATTGCTGGGTTATATGGTAACTAATATTCTCAAAGTGGCTACACTATTTAATATTGCCACTAGCAAAGACCAAGGGCTCCAATTTTTCCACATCCTCATGAACATTTGTTATCATTTTTGTCATTTATTTTAGGCATCCTAGTGGGTGTGAAGTGGTATCCGATTGCAGTTTGGGCTTGCACTTCCCTAATGCTAATGATGCTGAACATCTTCATGTGCTCATAGCCATTTGTATATATTCTTTGGAGAAACGTCTATTCAAATCCTTTGCCCATCTTTAATTTTTTTTTAATGTTTATTCATTTTGAGAGACAGAGAGACAGAGCATGAGTGGGGGAGGGGCAAAGAGCGAGGGGATCACAGAATCGGAAGCAGGCTCCAGGCTCTGAGCTGTCAGCACAGAGCCTGACGCGGGGCTCGAACTCACAGACTGCAAGATCATGACCTCAGCTAAAGTTGGACACCCAACCGACTGAGCCACCCAGGTGCCCCTCCTTTGCTCATCTTTAAATTTGGGTTGTCTTTCTGGAGGCGTTGTTGCTTATTTCTTCTGGATAAATTTTCTTATCAGACACATGATGTGCAGTATTTCCTCTCAGTCTATGGATAGTTTTTCACCTTCTTTATGCTATCTTTTGAAGCACATTTTTTTTTTTTTTTGATGAAGTCCAATTTATCTGTTTTTTTTTTTCTTTTTTCATGTGTATGTTTGGTATCACAACCCATGGTCATAAAAATTTGCTCCTATGTATTCTTCTAAGAGTTTCATAGTTTCAGCTCCCACATGTAATTATGTTCCATTTTGAATTAATTTTTGTACCTGATGTGAGGCAGAAATTTAACTTCATTCTTTTGCAAGTAGATATCTATTTATTTCAGTACCATTTGTTGAAAAGACTATTCTTTCTCTATGGAATGTTTTTACCATGTTTTTAAGAGAAATTAGAGATTCTTTAATAACACGTAAAAACAGAACCAAGGAAATAAAATTATTTACTACTAATGTAGTGTTGCTATATTTAGAAAATAAAAATTCAGGACATCTAGTTAAATTTGAATTTCAGGTAAATAATGAATAACTTTTTAGTATCAGTATGTCCCAAATATTGCATGGAACACACTTATATTAAAAATTATTTGTTGGGCCACCTGGGTGGCTCAGTCAGTTGAGTGTCGAACTCTTGATTTTGGCTCAGGTTGTTATCCTACAGTCGTGGGATAGAACCCCATATCAGCACAGAGCCTACTGAAGATTGTCTCTCTCTCTCTCTCTCTCCATCTGCCCCTCCCCTGTTCACTCTCTCTTTCCCTCTGTGTGTTTCTAACAAACAACAACAAAATTATTTGTTTTTTATTTTAAATTCAAATTTAATTGGATTTCTTATAGTTTTTCTGCCAACTCTATGTAATGTGTCTCCCTTTTATGAATCAGGCTGCTAAGACCTGAAGGAACCAGTTACACATTGTTCAGAGATTGCTGGAAATGTCACTGTCACTGGAATGTCCTCCCAGCATCATGTCCATATATCCAATACTATGTGACCTTGAATGTGTCTCTCTCAATAACCTAGTTTCTCCTATTGCAAAATTGAATTCTTACTAGAGATAAGAAGAGCCAGTAATTGTATGTAAGGTCTCTTTACACAGCATCATATGCTTGCTAATTTAAAAAAATGAATAATAAAAAAAACCCTATCCTGTGATTTTTGAGGTTTCTTTACACTTCCCTGACAGTTTTAGAGTCAGCCTTCCCCTTTCTTCTCCATTCCATTTGTCTTTTTTTTTTTAAGTTTAATATTTATTTTGAGAGAGAAAGAGAGAGCATGAGCACATGCGTGTGGGAGGGGCAGAGAGAAAGGGAGAGAGAGAATCCAAAGTAGGCTTCACAATGTCAGTGCAGAGCCTGATATGGGGCTTAATCTCCTCAACCATGAGATCACCATCTGAGCCAAGATCAAGAGTGGAACGCTTAACCGACTGAGTCACCCAGGTGCTCCACCATTTTGTCTTTTTTAAGGATAGGAATTGAAAAGGACTGGAGGACTGAGATGTGTAGTCTTGATACATTCTATAACTAACATATATTCTCTTTAGGAGGAAAATCTCTACTTGACCTTCGAAAGTGGCAAGCAATTTTTAAACAAGTCCAACATTCTCCCTTCTCCCAAGAGAAGACAGAATGTCCATTAGCTTCCAAGTAAACCTGCAGCCGTGCCCCTCAGGTCAGGTGTGGCTAGTTATCTAAACAGCCTGTGAACGAGGTAGCAGAGGCCACACTGAAGCAAGCTGTGAGAATGGCTCTTGGTATACCAGATTCTATGTCAGAATTACGCTGCAGACCTTGACCTTCACAGGTTGAAACCAGAAAGCGTCCTCTGCCTACTTTGTAAAATCCATGATTTAATAGATAGTGCCACTGTACATCCATAAATGGTCTACTATTTTCTCCATTAAGCACACGTTCGAAGATTTATAAATTGCTGCATGACTCTATAACAGATCTGTTTGATCCTTTTGGAGGACAAAACTAAAGTGCTACAGAAATGAGACATTTATGATTTTCTGATAGCATCTTTAAATAACAACAGATCTAAATATCCTTTTAGTTTTTTTTTTGGTTTTTTTTTTTTTTTTTTTTTTTTTTTTTTTTTTTTTTACCATTTCTCAAGATTTCAGAGCAGATCCTTTTATACAGAAAAGATTGGAACATGTATTATCTTTTAGCACTTGCTAAAACGCCCTCTTCACAGCTGTTCCTGCTGGAAAAATTCTAAGAAAAGGTAATGATTCTTTACAGGTTTTTACCTGATCGATTCATGTGGCATCTAAGTATAATTGTGAGATATTTATGGGGTCTCAGTTCCCCTTGGAAAAGTCCTGATAATGATTATAATAAAACCTTAGTAAATTTTAATGAAAGGGGCCAAAGAAAAAAATAATCCCAAGAATTTAAAATTCACAAGGTTGGATTGTTGGAAATTTTATACATGGACATCTATCTAGTTACCTAAAAATAAACATGTTATTTCTTTTGATTATCTCAGAAGTGTTATAAGAATGGTCCTTAAGAGTATGAGATTTTTTCAAAAGAAAAAGTTCTTATTTTCTTCTAATTACAAACTATAATTTAAAATACAAACTATAATTTAAAATAATTTCAATACAGTTGGTATTTCAACCAAGGTATTCTGCTTTAAATACAACCACACACAACATTTAGATGAAACATTATTAGTAACCAATATCGGTTTAATGAGAGTATATGGCTTAAATTAACATTAGCAAGGTTAACAACTTTGGCATTGATGGCTTTTGTGTGGCTGATATTAACGTCAATAATAAGTAAAGAGAATGTTGATTTTGAAAGAAGCCTAAGACCTAGGAAAGCAATAAAAACTTCGGCATGCAAGGAGGGCTCCTTTCTGAAGGACACATTTACAAGAGGCATGGCAGTTGATAATCTGAACCATTGCCAGGATGATCACATACTCAGGGGTGTGTGGGTAAGGATCCATTTCTTCTAGCAGCCAGGGCTCAGACACCCCAGACTGTGGTTATCTCTGTCCTTGATGTTACAGCCTCTGGGGTCAGGAGTCCAGCTTGGAAACAGCTCCTCAATTACCCATTTATAGGAGGCTTTCAGTATAGCACCCTTGACATATCCAGATTTCATGTTATCTTCCCTTTGATCTATAACAGTGTTTGAGCTTTGTCAAAACACAGGAGTCAGTGGGGAATCTTTTCAGGTTACCGTAAAAGCCAAGCTAATTAAGTCATTCAACCTTTCATAAAAATCACGCATAATGGTAATTAGGTCTTCATTTAGTTGAATAGAATCAAGAGGAATTCCAGCATAACTAGGAAACTACATCCAACATCTAAGTCAAGTACTTACCATCTCTGTCTCTCTCTTTAGTTCTACTTTTAAAATATGCCTTAGAGGTTGGGAAGCTTTCAGATCAAAGTATACAAAAGGACCATTCAGTACCTCTCACTGTAGATTCTGTTCCACATGAGCTTCAACTTGTACAGGAGAATTCAGTGGAGCAGTGGGCTCCTCTTGCAGGCTTTGCCTAGAGAATTCAAATCCATCCTGGTTTTGCCTCATCTCTTAGCCACTCTGGGATCCACTTTCTTTACCTGTAAAATTAAGAAATTAGATGAAATATTAGAACTCTAGATAATTTCCCACCTCCAAATTCTATGATCTCCAAATGATTTTTGGTAAAATCACTTCCCACTTTTACTGAAGCTCTCCTCCTGTCATTTATGGCCAAGTGGAGGATGGATGTGTTTGAATGTTGGAGAGTGGAAGGTGAGAGAGGGGCCAGGAAGGTGAGAAGAAAGCTCAAGGTCAATCAAAGCCTAGGCTGTGGTTTCCTGTCTGTCCTGGAAAAGGGGATTTCCCAAGCTTCAGAGCCAGAGCCTTCCTTATCACTTGTTACTCTATTATGGATAACAATCAGCATAATTAACAATGGGTGTGCACCACACAATCGAAAAGACCCAATGCTATTTGGCAACAAAAAGTTTCATAAAGGAACTGTTGGCTCCCTTTTGTCTGAGCTTAGGTACAGATGAAAAATAGAAAAGTCAATTAAAATTATCCTACAAACTCTCCATTACTTAAAAACAAGCAAAAAAGGGGGTGAAATTGATTCCAGACCATATAATGCATTTGCAGATATTAACTAACGGTTATTAGTGTTTGCGGGATGTTTACCGAACTCTGAAATAAACTGGTTGTTTACAGAACTTCCTCATTCCCGAAAGTTCTCTACCTAAGCAATTTGTCCCCTATGTGCAAAGGATGTGTTTTTTGAGCACACAAAAGAAAAGGCCATCCAGTGTCTCCCATGAGTTACTGTGTGGGAGGGAAACTCAGTCTTAGCCAAATCACTGTCCTACAGTGAAGCGCCTTACATGACCTGTGGGAGAATGAGTCAAGAAGCATCAAATCCATGAGAACAGCTTGTATTTATTTATAGCAGAAATCAGAGGATTGAGAACACATGGCTGGATCAGGAGCCAGCGTACCATGTATTAATGCTGAGTGCCTACTAAGTGCCAGGATTACTCTAGGCCCTAGGGACTCAATGAAGAAACAAAACCAACAGGGTCCCAGCCCTTAATGGAGCTTAGAGTTTAGCAAATGGGCAGATGTTAAAGGAATAGAGCCAAGCCGTGATTTCCCATCGGTGCAGATATCAGGATTTCCCAAGCTTCAGAGATAGTTGGTCTTAAACATACAACAAGTGCAGTGAGGGAGAAGTACAAGGTGCAAAAGACAAGTTGGTCAGTTTTTGGTGGCATGAGACCTCACACAACATCCATCCTCAGGACCTCAGAGGGACTCACAGAACCCTCAGGGTTAATGATGGGAATGAATGGTGCCATTTTCTGGGTGTCAGTGTTTACTAGTGACCAGGTACTTCCATACATTATTTCATTTAAAACAGGGGTCAGACACTGGACTCTCTCTCCGCTTTTGAAAGGTTGATTATCCATAATTAGAGTGTGGGGAGGGGCTTATACTCAGGATTTAGATACAGAACATGCTCTCATTTGCAAGAAAAAAAAATGAGATTCAGGATCTCATTTGCTAATGCCTTATTAAATTTTTATAACATGCTATTTTTCACATGCAAAATGTGGTCACTGATGGAGCCATATTATATATACCATATTATATACCATATAATTGTGGTGTTTCACTAGTAATGAGAATAAGCATGGGTTCTTACAGGGTCTCAGATAGGTAGATGGCTGGAGGCCAAGGGGCAGCATGGTATCATGGAGCACAGAATCATAGCCTGGGTGTCCCAACTCCCCACCCCAGTATCTCTACCTCTAATCAGGGGCCAGAGGCTTTGGGGAGGTGGGGGAAGAATATGCAGATGATGTGCCTTAATAACAAGCTCAGGAATGTGGCCTTATTCTCCCTGTCCTTCCCCAATACAGCTTCTTAGATCAGACATCCTATCTTGGAGGCTTGAGTGTGGGGACTGTGTAATTTTACTAATGTCAAGACAGTTTTTTAAGCCACTATGTAAAAAGTTAAATTCATGTATTCAAATCCCCACTACATACGGATTTCCCTGGATAACTAACAAAGCAGTTCAGTACACTAGGAGAAGATTTAGTTTTAGGAGGTCTGAAAATAAAACGTGCCACTAGCGTATTTACCCAGTAACACTAATGACTAATAATAGATTAAAAGGAGAAATTCATTTGTGGGATATTTATTAGTATACATGCAAAGCCATTTGCCAGCTCAATTTCCCCATTTCCCATTTTTCTTCCACAAAATTTAATAACAGGAAAAAATATAAAATTAGATGACTGGGTGTTGTATGGAAAACAATTTGACAATAAATTTCATATTTAAAAAAAATAAGAAAAAATATAAAAATATTTCTGGCACAGGGGTGCCTGGGTGGCTCAGTCAGTTAAGTTTCCAACTCTTGACTTTAGCTCAAGTCGTGATCTCACAGTCGTGAGATGGAGACCCACGTCAGGCAGGATTCTCTCTCACCTTCTGCCCCTCCCCTGCTTGCTTCTCTCTCTCTCTCCCCCTCTCCAAAATTTGCTTGGAACAAAAGAGAATTGGGAAACCATGTGAACACTCCAACTGGCTGAATGGACAAGGTAGAAAGTGAGAGGCAGATAGAATATAGGGTAAAAGACAGTGTATGATACATGTCATTGATAAATAGTTGTCCTTTAAACTAAAAATTTTCAATAATGCCTAAAATAAGTCACTGTCCATGAACTTAATATGGTCAAAATATTTTCTGTGTCTCTCAAATTATCAACCAGTATTTTTTACTTCTTTTGAGTAGGTTTTTTTTAATAGTTTAAGAACTTTCATTGAATCCTCTCCCACATAGAATTTAACTCTTTGACATGTGGTCACTTAACGGCATTTTGGATTTTACTAAGTATTGGCAGTGCAGCAGTGGGTAGTAGAAAGAATTAAGGTTGGGGAACATTGATCATCTTTGTTCCCTTAACCTATGGGCAGGTCCCATTGAGACCTCCCCCTCTTCTGGAGGAGCCTGATCTGTTACAGTCCCATTCTTCTGCTCATCCAGCCACCCCTTTGGTCATTCAGGTTTCCCTCTCCTTTTTTTTAAGGCAATGAAGGAGAAACACCAATGGTTCATGTGTGCTGAATTAGAGGTAGGGTTTTGATAGAGGTGGGGGGAAAAGGAGTGTGCATTTCATGAAGGAGACAATGTGAACAATTGTGCTCATGGGTCAGGAGGATGGAGCAGCTTACAGTAGTCCAAGTGCAATGACATGAAGAAAAGGAAAGGAAAGTAGGTTAGGGCAAATTGGTGAGATCTCCACCACAATTAAATGATATGGACCTCAGGCATGTCTATAGGCTAATTCATCTGTCAAACTGTAAATGTGGAATCTACTTCATGTTTTTTTCCCAACTCACATTTCCAATGCCACACTACAGACTTGAATATTGACAAGAAGAGGTTTGTGGAGTTTGAGATACAAATTCAAGAGTTATTTACATAGAGTCGACACTTAAAGCAGTGGTTGGTGAACTTACCAAAGGCTAATGTGCAGAGAGAAGACTAGAGGACCAAGAGTAAAATATATTCAGAGGAAAAGAGAAAGAAGTGGATCACTAAGAAGATTAAAGCATTGTATGGAGAGGAAGAAGGACAATCAGGATGGGACCCTCCCAACAGGGTCATTACCACGAGAAATTAAGAAAAGATGGAAACTGCACAAGGAAATGGGATTTGGCACTTAAGGTCTGATTGCTGATCTTTAAGAGAACACAGTTCTTAATAAGCATGACTAAGAACAAGCAGCCCATAGATCTGGACCACACTGAGAATGACAAGGTAAGATGAACTCTAAAACCCCTGGTTCTTGGATGTAGCATTCCAGGTAACATGCCCGATGTCTTCAAGTGGGTAAGTTTGCCAAGATCAAGAAATCCAGATGAACAGAACTGAATCTCCTCAAGAGGAACTGAACAGCTAGCTCAACATTTGGACTCCCTTCATACCATTAGAGTTAGCTGGACCAAGGCAGGGTGGTGGTTAGGCCCTGCCCATCTCATGATTCATTTCTTGCCTTTAATGGAGAAGAGGGCTTACAGTGGTGATGCCTGATTTAGGAAGAGCCTGAGTGTGTGTTACCTAGTGCTCCCTGGTGCAGCCCTTTCTTCAGAAGCAGGGAAAACAGGAAAATAATTAGGAACAAATTGAGGTGCCAAAGAGGAATAGGAAGAGGAAGGTTGGAAGCAGGCTCTTTGCAACGACCCTGAATCCTTGGGTGACCATCTCCCCACAGAGATGAAGTGATGGAGCCATCATGGGGAGCCAGATCCCTGGAAGGGGTGGGTGCTTTCCTCCCCAAGTCATTCATACCCAATAACAAGCACATACCAGATAACACTCACCTTGAAGGCTGTGGGCTGTTGGAAGCAGACACAGTGTGCCTTTGGGAATCCCCTGAACCAAGGCACGAGAAACATTCTTTTCCTTAACACCTGCAACACGCTCCAGGATGACTGTTTCTCTTAAAGCCATAGGCGTCTGTTTTCGCATTTGTTCCTTAGAGACAGAAACAGGATTACGATATATAATGTTTTTTTCTCATTTCCTGCTATGTGCTGTTTTAAGTTTCTGTGACAGCTCTTCTATGCTTTCCTCCAAATGGTGAATCTATGTCTGGTCACCACCTTGCCCCCAGACCCCCACTCCATGTTGATGGCTGGGGCACAGACTTATATAGGAATGTTTAAGACATGGAATGTTCTATAACCAGTGATTTTTCATCTGCTATTTTTGAAAAAAAAAATCTTTATACAGATTTCAAGCCCACTTTGCTTGTGCAATAGAATGATCAAATAGAATCTCTTTGAAGATTTGGAATCACATTCAGTCTCAGAGTCATTTAGATCATCATTTGGGTCATCACTGACCTCAGTGCCATGGGCCATGGGACAAGCACTGAGGATCAGAGCCAGAAGACGTGGGTTTGAGGATCAGCTCTACTTGAGGAGCTGTGAGGTTCAGGGCAAGTTGCTTTAAAAAAAAAAAGCCAAAAAACAAAACACTAAGCCTCAGTTCTCAGTTTCCTTCTCTGTAAAGTGGGAATAAGAAGCAAATCCACTTACTTCACAGGATTACGCGAAGATTACAAAAATCTTCCATGAAACCATTTTCATTAACTTAAAACCTGCAACTACAAGGATGTTATAATTAGAGATGTAGCTCCAGGAGCATAGGAGTTCAGGCTAAATCTTCACAGGTGAGTTTGAAAAATTGGCTTATAAAAGAAACCCCAAAATTGAATTTGACTTCTTGTTTTTTATTTTTTTGTCCTACAAATGGGATGCTAGAAAAAAAAAAATAAAGTTGGTTTTCAGTTAGCTGCTGGTATCCACATACAACAGATAAGGAAACCAAGATTTAGAAAGGTGTTGTATGTCTGTTTTTAAGTGACTTGTCCCAAATCTCACAGCTAGCAAGTATAAGCCCAAGATTCACACCTGAAATTCAGGCCTGCAGAAATAGGCTGCTTGAGTTCTATTTTCATAATGGCTTAAACTAAAGAACATACTCAGTGAGATAACACAAGGAGCATCTGAGGTAATGCTCAATGGCAGGACCTAGACCTTAGATTAGGGCCACCCCATGACTCTGGGGTGGAGCCCTCAGGAGAGGAGCTCATTCTGACAGGAGAAACCTTAACTGGGGTGTTGGTAGGAAGGATGCTTGTGGATGCCACACTGGGTGGGCACACACCAGTTGCCTTCTAACTGAACCCCTTTGGCAGCTTGGGCTAAATCCCTGAGCAGAGAAAGACGGCTATAGCTCAATTCATGGGTCAACAAAGTAATAACATGGAGTTCTGTGAAAAATGGACAAGGATAGGGCACCTGGGTAGCTCAGTTGGTTAAGCATCCAACTCTCAATTTCCACTCAGGTCATGATTTTCCAGTTCATGAGTTCGAGTGTTGAGTTGAGCTTTGTGCTGGCAATGCGGATCCTGCTTGGGATTCTCTCTCTCTGTCCCTCTCTCTCTGCCCCACCCCAGTTTGTGTGCATATGCACATGCTCTCTCTCTCTCAAAATAAATAAACATTTAACAAATGGACAGGGCAAGTCTAAAAAAATTCTATCACTGGTGGGAGATGGGCTCTTCTCCCACTCAATCAGCCCTGTGGCTGACAGAGACAAACCACCAAGGCCATGGCGGTGATAGCTACATGCATGATGTCACACGACATGGCTGGGCCTCCACTGACGACGTGATCCATTACAACTCTGGATGCTCCACACAAATGAGTTACACAGTGTTATTACCACATATGGATTTTCTTCTCTCTTTACCAGATCCCTTTGCTTCCACCAGCGCCTGTGTTCGAGTCAACAGTTTAAAGTCTAAAGTTTGGGTATAAGTTGTTCTCATTATTCAGCCCCTCTAAATGTGACCTCTGTTTTCCTTCTAGCTATGCCTCACCTGCCCTGAGAAGACAAGGAATACATAATGCCGTGGGTATGAACAGAGGCTTTACGAGCAGACAGAAGTGGGCCTGGCCCCTGGCCCTGACTTTTACCACCCCTGAGACTTCAGAAAGTCATTCAACAGCAGGTTCTTGTGTTAGATGAGAATAACAGGAATGCAGATGTCATCCAGTTGTTGGAGGGATTCTGTGCAATCAGCCCGACCACACTTTGTAGGCACCCACTACATGGTAGCTATTGTTATTAATAAACAGTAAGATGTTTCCATTAAAAACAGGACTGAAGAGGACTCTTCAACCAAATCTCAAGGGAGCATAATTTTCTGTATAAATAATAACCTAATTGTGTAAGAATTGTCACACAGAGTCAGTTTCCCATTCTCTCTCTCTCTCAACCTCTCTCCCTCCCAAAGCACCCAAGATTTCTTCCTCACTCACCCCACCTTCTAGCTTTCTGTTAGCTCTCCCCAAACTTTTCTTCAAAGTTGAATTTCACATCATTGTTTACTACCTCACCCCCTTCGAACATCTCGCCAGAATCCCTACCTTGGCAGTATAGTTGGTTTTGTTGTTGTTGTTATTTTTGGGGGGAATTTCCATTTTCCTGTTAGGAAATCATGAACTTTACTGGCCACATATGAACAAATCAGTTTCCCATTCATGTTCCGCTCTCCTGGGATGTTGGGAGAATTCGTTAGATGAAGCCTGCAAGGCATGGCCTGCTCTTGGAGAAATATGATATATTAATATCACATTTAACAGAATTTTACTTTCACAAAAGGCAAATTACTGGCCATCCACCTGTTTTAAATCTGCAGAATGCTGCCATAGGAGACAATGCCTGTGAACTTAGTCACCCACAGCAGCTTAACTCTCCTTTAGGCACACACATTTCCACTGAACAGTAGTCATGTTTCTGATAAGCAGTATTTCCAAATTAGTCGGATTCTTTACTCAAATGTGAATCTAACAGGTTGCTAAGAAACCTACTCAAATTTCCCTGCCCAACTATGTTCTTACTCTGCCTGTCTTTTCCCACCATTCTGTGGGAGAATCCCAAATCCATTCCAGAAAAATCGAATTTTGTTGTAATGAGAAACCAGGTCAGTTAGTGTCAGTGGCAACTATTAATATCTATGAAGGCTAAAAAATAAATTCAATATTTGGTCATAGAATTGGCCACGGTTATTATTATGTAGTATGATGATGATGATGATGATGATGATTATTCGTTTCTTCTTTTTTGTGTACTATTGTACCTGCAACTCCAGGCCGGGAGGAAATGACTTCTGGAAACTGGCAGTTCTCAAAAAAGAGGAGAGCAGGTTGACACAAGCAGTCAAAAACCATCTTCTTGATAAAATGCTGCCCTTTCCCTCTAAGTAGGAACAACTGCAAAGGCATAATTAGCTTAGTCAAATCTATTGGAAGGAAAGCATCACTTACTCTCAAAAGGCAGATTCTGAGAAGCTGCTGCCAGCCCCAAACTCAGCAGCCTGGAGGTCCCAGATCCCACGTGAGGGGCTGGACAAAGTCTTCCTCTCCTGGAAAATGAGTTTCTGTTTAGGCCCCTGGATGTGACCGGTCACTCCCTCTCTTCCTTTTCTCTTGCTCTTTGATTCTCTTTCCTGACGTGGTGAGTGGTACCCATCTCTTTTTGCTTTATGTCAGTTTTGTTCTTCTCATGGAGGAAATGAGAAGGATAGGAGGCAGGCCATGAATGATGTCCTCACTTTGTGCCTTCTCCTAGGTGACAGTTCACACGAGGCCAGGAAGTGGGCCATTCTCAGAATTGTTCCCCAAGAGCTTTGCTTTGTTCTGTTTCCCTTATAAGCCTTCCTGACTTATTTTTGCTATTGAGAAATTTGAACTCTTCATGGAATGAATATGAGGAAAACATTTTCTGTTTGTTTTCTTTTATTTTGTTTGTTTGTTTTTAATCTGGGCCTGCTATAAAATCTCTCAGAGAATCATTATGTTTTCATAAGGAAATCTCAAGCTTTTGTCTAGTGATCCTTCTCTTTGTTTCTCTACAAGAAGGAGGGGCTGGGAAGGTTTCCTGGTACCATCAGGGGACATCACTGACCTAGCAACAGGTCACTATGGTGAGTGCATGATGACAGCAGAAAGGCTGTGAGTGAAACAGGGATGTCGAGGGTAACTATTCAGGCAAGCTCTCAAGAAAGAATTCCAATGGGACCCTTTATCTCTAAAACAGATTAAGGTGCTGATTTTGCTGACTTCAAAGCATGACAATTCTGGCCAAGCTTTTCTCAATAAAGCCATCAGAGCAGGCAGAAGGAATCCTATTCTCTTGATGCAATTGGAGACATGATTCTCAATACCATGGGGTGGGAGAATATACTTTTTCAAATTACATGTGGCCCTACCCACAGAATCACTGCCCTTGAGGAGAAAATGCTGCTCATTCATGGGGTGAGCTATATGCTTGATGGTGAGGAGGTTAAACAAAACAAAGCAAAACAAAACTGTTGGGAACCATAAGAATCTGCCGTGTGTGTGTGTGTGTGTGTGTGTGTGTGTGTGTGTGTGGTGTGTTTGGCCCATGAGAAAAAATTATTCCCAGCTCGCAGATTTCCTGAAGTATGAACAATGTTAAGATGTCCAACTTTTGATTTGCACTTGAGATTTTAAATTTAATGTGACATATTAATGAAAGCAATGTGCGGTATTTACTCAAATCACAGTTTTCTTCAGGGTAGTGCAAGATTCAGTCATGGATAAATCAGGAGCGTACTCCAGACTCTGAAAGACAATAGACTAGAAATCAAAATGATGGGGGGGGAGGGGAGAACAGAAAGACACTACTCAAAAAAGAATTATTAAAGTTTGAGAGGCGAATGATACTACTTGAGGGAAGTATTAAAAGCCATGCAAAGTCATAAACTCTATGAAGGCAAACAGTTGCATACACTCTGCTCACCCTCATGGTGTGCAGTATATGTAGCAGCACTGGGGACCCTCATGGAGCTGGGGCCTGTGCTCTTCGTCACTGAGCATGCTTCTTTCCTGAATGTCAAGCCATTTGATGGCTTGACCCTGTAGACACATTTGGATGTAGCTAAGTTGTATGAGTGGTAATTAAAGTGAATTGAGAAACATACAGACTGAGCCTAACTAACATTTTAGTGAGGTTCAATAACACTGGTTTGATTTAAAATTTTTTTAATGTTTGTTTATTTTTGAGAGAGAGAGAGACAGAGACAGAGACAGAGACAGAGACAGAGTGTGAGCAGGGGAGGGGCAGAGAGAGGAGACACAGAATGTGAAGCAGGCTCCAGGCTCTGAGCTGTCATCACAGAGACCAATCTGGGGCTCAAACTTATGAACTGCAAGATCAAGACCTGAGCCAAAGTCTAACGCTCAACTGACTGAGCCACCCAAGTGCCCCAACACTGGTTTGATTTTAGAAGGACACACATTTTTCTATTTAAAAAATTTCTCTGAGGGCTCTAAAGGGTCAAATGCATTTTTTATAAAGGTGAAAATGTATTCCTAAGCAAAATAAAAAAAGTTGGGACACAAATGTGAAATTTTCCTTGAAATCCAGGTACATGGAATTACAAAGATTCCATAGAAACTTTCTGGGAGCTACTATTTACTGAGTGCTCGCTATGTGCCAGACCAACTGAATGAATGAATAAACGAACAAATCAACAGCCCTATAGAATACTTATTAATATTTCCTTTTACCAATGAGGAAACTGAGGCTTGGAAGGCTGTAAGAAGTCACCCCATCTGTTAATATTCGAACAGAATTCAAACCCAAACTTTCTGACTTTATGAAATGTAAGAGAGATTCAAAACAGGGTGCTGGGAACAATCACATATCCTAAAAACCCCTCCAACTTAGGCTGGCTGATGAAGACAGCTTTTATTTTTCTCCTTGAAGTTCCTAACTTCCCCCAGTGAGTGCCAATGTCCTCATTCATTTTCTCACATTACTCATGTCTTTTACCCACAAAATTCTGGTTGAAATTAGTGGAATCTTCGTGCTTAAGAGCTTCTAATGACACAGAGAACTGGGAATACTAACCCAATGTTCTGATCTTTTTTAAAAGTCCAGACAGAAAAGAATATTGGCCCCAGCGGTCAAAACCCAGACAACTCCAGTTTTGATGGGACAGCTCCCAAAAAGTTCAGATGCTTCCCTGAACTTATCCAAACCTTGGGCGGTCTCCTGCTTTTCCGGAGGGAACATGCTTGGTGGATGATGCACCAAGTTTGAAACACATGGAGAATGCCCTCCATAGGGACTCTTGGGTCTTATGTGAGGTTAAATCCCAACTGCACATCAGGCTGCCATGGTATTTTTTCCCTGTAGAAATATAAGCGGCTTTGTTGTGTTGCAAATGAAATTTCAACCACACAGCAAGCACTGGAAGTTATATTAGGTGAAGTTATCAAACTTCTGTTTACGGTCTTCATTATTAGGCACCTACCACATGTCAGACACTTTCCCAGATGCTTCACCTATGTTACTTTCTTAATCTTTTCAGCAAACCCACAACATAGTTGTTATTTCCATTTAACAAATAAGGAAGAAAAAAATGAATAAGGAAACTGAGGTCCGGGTTGATTAAGTAACATTCCCAGAGTCATGTGACTCGTAGGTGGCCGTTGACATTGGAACCAATTCTGCCCATGCCCAAAATTTGTGCACTCAACCACTCCATGATGTCCCCTGATCCACCCAGATCACCTGATATACCCAGAAAGACATGAACGAAGATTACATTGTGGATGGATTGTATTCTAGCTTTATTTCCATTTGACTGCAACATCGTCTGGTCCATTCCAGAAGCAGAGATGGAAACAGTGGAGCTGGATGGCACCTCTGGTTCTTATATAGCAAACATGGT
This sequence comes from Panthera tigris, assembly GCF_018350195.1. NCBI lineage: Eukaryota > Metazoa > Chordata > Mammalia > Carnivora > Felidae > Panthera > Panthera tigris. The sequence goes on from NC_056671.1 coordinate 45,061,663, forward strand.
TAATGTGGCCAGGTTGCTAGGCAGAGGTCACCAGCTTCAGGCTAAGTGACAGGAGTTAATGAGTTCCAAGGCAAAGCAAGCCATGAGGTTTGCAAATCTATGAGGTTCTCAGAGTCTGGAACCTCTGAGAAGCCATCAAAAAATTCTGACCAGACAGACTAAGAAATTCATGGGTTGACTTTAGAAATCAGAAATAAATCAGGAAGAAAAAAACAATCAATGTACAAGCCAATTCCATAAACACTAGAACCTCATAGAATCATTAAAAGTCCCCATAACTTAGGCCTGACTGAAACTGTGGTCCCTTCACTGTAGTAATTTAAATCAACTATTTATTTTGGCTTCTCTGCTCAATGACTTGTTCTAATCGAAATGCTTTGATGAGATGTACAAAAAGAATAAAAATATGATTGAGAAGCCAGAGAGTAATATCTTGGTTTAAAACAATTGTGAACATAAATTTTAATCTTTGGCCATATTATAGGGGCCATTTTGACTGACTAGGGCAAAGACTTCTAAGGTCTTATTTAGAAAAGAATTTTGGGTTTTAGAGTGGGTGTAAATGCATTCTAACACTATCCCTACAGAACATATTTCCACCAAAAAGACCTCTTATTCTGCTTATAAATCAATGTACATTTGATATCTAAAACTATGTATTTTGGAGGCTTCTATAATAACCTATGGCTGAGAAGCTAAGGTCAACTTCATGCTGAGTTTGAGCAATATTTGTGGGACTTGGGTTCCTGCTTTTCCTACAAGAAAACCAGTATATTTCCTTCCTTCTTTACATGAAATACCTCCATTAATCTACATAAAATTCATCTCTTGGTAGTGTGCTTATCTGAATTGGATATTATCTTTCTGAAGCCAATAGCAATAATAAATGACAAGAGTTAATATTTGTTACAATATTACTATATATCAGGTATCCTCCAGCAGAACTAGGTTTGAAGCCTGGCCAAGCTATTTGACAACCTGGGGGCCATGGACAAGTTACTTATCTCTCAAATCATCAGTTTTCTTACCTACAAATTATGATAATAATACATTGGTTTGAAAAAGACAATTACCGTATGATTTCACTTACATGTGGAATCTAAAAAACAAATGAACAAACAAACAAAAAATCAAAAAGACTTTTAAATACAGAAAGCAAACTTGGTGATTGTCAAAGGGGAGGTGGGTGGGGGATGGAGAAATAGGTGAAGGGGATTAAGAGGTACAAAATTCCAGGAATAAAATAAATAAGTCAAGGAGATGAAAAGTACAGCATAGAGAATATAGTCAATAATACTGTAATAATGTTGTATGGTGGCAGATGGTGACTATGCTTACCATGGTGAGCAGTGAGTAATGTATAGAAGCATCATCACCATGCTGTACACCTGAAACAAATAGAACATTGTATGTTAATTAAACTTCAATTAAAAAAAAGAGAGGGAGATGCAAGTGGAAATTGAAAACTAAAGGAGACTTAAAAGACTAAAAACCAAAAACCCCAATGACCCAACATTTGTTTGTGCAGAAAAGTCAATGGGATAACATATGTTGTATTAATTTGCTAAGGCTGTCCTAATAAATACCACCAAGTTGGTGGTTTAAACAAAGGAAATTATTTTCTCACAATTCTGAAAGTTAGAAGTCATAGATGAAGGTATCAGCAGGGTTGATTTGTTCTGAGGCCTCTCTCCTTAGGTTATAGATGGCTGTCTTCCCTCTGAGTCTTCACATGGTTTTTTCTCTGTGTGTGTCTGTGTCCTAATCTCTTTTTTTACATAAGACCAGTCAGGTTGAACTAGACCTATCCTAATGACCTTGTTGTAACTTAATTATCTTTCTACAGACCCTGTCTCCCAATCCAGTAACATTCTGAGGTACTAGAGGTTAGGATTTCAACATATGAATTTTAGGGGGAAAACAATTAATCCTAAAACATAGGTGAAATGCCTAGAACATCGCACACTTTCAATAAATGCTGGTTCCCTTCTCTTCCCCACTTCCAAGGTGGGTGTAAAGAAGACACAGAGCATGTAACACATGCTCTTTGAGTGGATTGTTCAGATTCTTTAACAGATACTAAAATAATCCCATTTAAAATGGAATGTTCATTGCTGTTCATTGGAAGGCCTTCAGTTTAAAATCAGAGGCAAACTAGATTTCACTTTGTATCTTAAAAAGTACACATCAAGGTACAAAGACGAGTTTTTACTTCCTGAGTTCTCAGCTCCCATTGATTTAACTTCTAATCAAGGGCAAGGAAAACACTAGAATATGGTGACAACGATGATGATGTGACAGGGTGATAACAGCAACTCACATTTACTGGGGGCCATAACATATGAAGCCTTTTAAATGCATTCTCCCATTTGATCTAGTACAACTTATACAAATGATTAGCTGTGTGTGGTCTTCCAAATAAACTGACGTGTGTGTGTGTGTGTGTTTAAGGAGAACACATTACAAATTTCTACACTAAGAAAGGGTAAAATCAATGTTGATTTCATGAGAGGACCCACCAACCTAGATGATCATTGCCACTCTAACTGTGGTTTTGCTGATATTTAAGGACACATACATTATGTCTGAATTGACTAGAAAATGCTGACATCCACTTTTGGAACTGGAGCATATTCTGGAGTACAGAGATTCCTTGATAGGTGTTAACTGACCAGGAGAGCTGAAGATAACCAGCGTTCAAGTCCTTCTCTACCTAGCACACTGTTCTGCATGGTATGAAGACAAAAAAATATTTGTGGAATGAAAGACAGACCACCCCACCAGACTTCTGAGTTGTTCTCTCTTTTCAGGATCAGCATGGCTAACAGTTCTGATGGACTCACTGATCAAACAGTTGTCTGTGCCCCTCTTCACTCAAGAGACCCCCAAGAACACACTGCTGCAGAATGAGGGGGGCCAACACTTGGCTCCTTTGTAATTTACTCTCAAGTGCTTTAGGGGTTTTGAGCAAGAGTCTTAGTCATGTGAACATATCTGTAAAACTATTGTTGGGAAAACAGAAAGAACAAATGTTGAAATTCCCAAGTTTTTATTTAGTGGCACTTCTACTTCCACCTCCCAAGAGAAACAGATGTGGCAGCTGTCACTGACAGTGATGGAACCACACATTTGAAAATGTTGTAAATCACAGAAATATAAAGGCCATTGTAATGCCTATCAGATTCTACTTTGCTTCTGTTGGAAGAGGCAGGCTGCCTCTTCCTCGTTTAGAGGAACCAATGCAACTGCCCATTAAAAAGGGTCAAGTAGGCATATTTTTTCGTAACTCTTCCAGACTTGAACGAAGGCATAGAGGAGACAGATGCATGCAGGATGTATTCAGAGAGTTGCTTTCTGTCAGCTCACTCTCTGGACATGATCAGGCCTGCAGGCAGGGTTTTTGAGTTTCTGGCCTGCTGTCAACCCCATTGAGCAGCAGCCTTGGCTGGGTCATACATAACATTTTTTCTGTCTGAAGGATGACCTGGTTAGCAAAGGACAAATAGTAGGGCTCCCAAAAAATAATTAAGCCTTTGGACCCCTTTCTGCAAACACAAATCTGTGTGAGGTTTTCTGGAGAAAATGCTGTAGACTGCATTCCAAAGGCCAAAAGGCAAAACACCACGCTGGTCAGTAACCCATGTTCTCTCCATAAATAGCACCATGCCTTTCTGAAGCAATGAGACAGAATGTTAGACAGCCCTATTTGTGGTACTAGCCGAATGGAAGCTTTAACAACAGACACGAATATGACCAAGACAATGAAAGGGATGGACAGAAGACAAATTCAGCCAATGCACAGTCTGAACAAGTCACTTAACTTAACTGCTTAACTACTACTTGGGGCCTCAGTCTCCTCAGCTCTAAAGTTAGGCTAATAACTCTGCTCTATAAGGTAATCCATTTAACCAGAACACATTCCCTGAGAACCTACCACATGTGCGGTTAATGGCTGGTGGTGACGATCAAATAAAATGTGAGGACCCAGATGAGCAGCTGCTTCATAACAGGCTTTCCACAAATGTTTGTTGACTATGGAGAGGGGTTGGGAAAGGAGGAAGCTATGGACTTCCTTTGAAAATGTGGGTATTTATTCAGATTCCTGAATTATTTATTAAAAATATTAAAAATTGCTTTCTTCTATTGGAATAATGATTAAGCACTAGAAACAGACAACAAAGACCCTGGGAACAGAAAATTATGACAGGAAGAATGAGCTCTGTTCCAGCTCAGGGGGACCTTGACTGAACTTTGACATATGTGAATAGACTCCCAGGAGACTCCATGGCTTCAGATCTAGGTCTAAGTAGGTAAAGAGTGGAGGGGAAAGGTGCTGGGGTGGGGGTGGGGGAGTGATGAAAGGGGAAAAGTAATATATTGCAACAAAAAGTATAGGATAATTCCTAGGAACAAACTAACAAACATGTTTATCCTGTCAGAAGCCTTAGTGATTTCAGTGGTTGGCTGGAGGGAGGGGAAAATTGAGCTAGTGTTAATCATGCTCCCAAGTTCAACTCTAGCTTCTAACAAAATAGGCAATAACTGGTAACACCATTCCTGATCCTCACAACACCCAGGGTCAAGGCCTGGCTGGAATTACCCAACAGGATTTCAGACTAGGCCTGGAAACATGTGCATTTAAGCTTATTCTGTAATGCACACTACATGTAGAAATGGATTTTTCTCAATCTAATTTTAAGAAAATCTGAACTTAGTAAGAGTAACTGGGTGCTTTAGGTAATCCCATACTTTTTTCGTAGGAGAAGTATTTTGTGGCAAAAGCCAGACAATGGCATTAATCACACCTATCTCAGGCCCAAGTTTGGATAGTAGCCTTTTTTTTTTTTTACTTTAATAGAAAAATAGAAATCTTTTTTAACTACCATATACCCTCTAGTTGCCTTTTCCTTGTGTTTTGTGATTTCTTTTGGCATTATGGTGCTCCTCTAAGGGTTAACAGAGGTTAACAAAGATGACCTTGGGGAGCTGGAGGAGTTGGTGCTTCTAAAAATCTCCTGGGTGGGGACTACAGATGGCAGGTCAAAATTGACATCATTCTTCAGCTGCCTGGTATGCACCTTATGAAACCAGGCACACCCATGCTAAAATAACAAATTGGCCCATACTCAGGGAAAATCACAAATGTGTTTCTTCTTCCAATGATGTATGTAGTAGAAGCAAAGGGTGGAGGTTGAGTATGGAGAGAGTAGAAGAGGAGGTGAAGGCAAAGCAGAGCATCCAGTGCAACCAATCTGTGATGAGACCCTCCAAATGCTGGAATGTCTTCCATGCAAAGATGCTCAGGATGAGTCCAATTTTAGCCCAGGAGAAATGAATCATCTATAGGGCAAAAGGTTCAAAGAGAAAAAAAGTATTATTCCAAGTATGCAGTGTTGTCCGTATCCAAAACTTCTAGGTCAAATACAGTGAAGAACTGATGTGGGAAAAAAAAGCAGCCTGAGCTCTCTGTGCTCTGGGTTGGCTGGCGGCTGTCCTCGTCCTCACACCCCTGATGTCCTGGCCCTGTTGGTGGGCTATGGGAGGAAAGCTCAGGCCTTGTACCTCTTGATGCTTGGGAAATGCAGGCTGGGGAGTTTCTGACTTGTATGCACTTTAATTAAAGGGAATATGACCTCTTCTACAATGGAGATGATGATAATAAAACATCCCCAAAAAGAATGGGGGCATACACAGGCTTATATATTTCCCCAAGCTTTGTGGAAGGCAAGAGGGTTAGAAACAGTAAAATCTTGTTTGCTCTTGCAGCTCTGAGTAACTTAAGGGAGAAAGAGCTCAGAAAATAATTGATTAGATGCCAATTCACATAGCTCACTTAGTCTGCTTTTTATTATCAGTATTTCTTTAAAAGTCTAATAGATCCTGTTCTTGACAAGCATGAAGCCAGAAGGTGGGCTCTTATCCAGTGTTTTCATTTTTCAGCCCTCAAGAGGCAATGATTAGATCTTACTATTGAATGCACAAACCACACTCACTGTGTGAACTCTCTGAGAGCGCTCTCCACCTAGGGATAAAAAAAGTAGAGAAGTTTTATTGGAAGGATTGTAAAAGGAAGAGGGAAGAGCATTCTGGGTCTCTTCGGGCCAAATGATTAGGGATGAGTTGACTTTCTTATGATCACTCTAAATCTACTCTCCCAGGGAGGAGGGAAACCTGAGAAGACTAGACTTCAGTGATTTAATTCCAGGTCTAAGAATAGCCAAACCTGGGTTGGACAGGAGCAAGCAAAAGTCAACCACTGAAAGAGCATTTGCGAAGTAAGCAAAGTCCTATGAATCCTAGGTAATTGCTGTCAGTAGAGTTTCTCTCTTCCACATCTCATAAATTGTAACTGAATTTAGGAGAATATGCCAATCAATGGATGCTCTCCACAGATTACATGATCTAAAACTGAGCTACGATGAGCCAAACATGATTAAAATGTGCTTCCAGTCATAACTTCATGGCAATACTTCTCAGAGGCATTGTCCAGTCCAGTAAGCCCTGGACACATTTTATTCATTACAACACAGTCAATATCAAGTTGCCACACACCGTATCTGTGTCTGTCATGTATATACCCTCAACATATACTAAAAGTGCAGTGCTCTCTCCTTCAGAATGGGGTTGATTAGTGAGTCTCTGGTATGCCCTTGGGGGTTACCTATCCACTTCAATCATAGGTCCAGTGAATGAAAAGAGAAAAGATCTTTTCTCCAAGGAGGAATACATGCCAAGGGAACGGATGGCCTAAAGCCTAACTCCTGGGGTTAGCTCCTAGATAATCCCAGTTCCTTCTGATGGCAGATTCTTCCTGTGAGGTGCTGGAAGGGTGGCTGAGCTGGAGCTCCTTTACAGTATCTGGTTGGTTCAATGAAAATACTTTTCAGTATTTACAGAATAGTATTGAGAACATAGCCTTCAGTAAAACTGATGTGTAGAAATGACAACGTAGATGAGTCCAGATATGAAAAAGGCAACACACAAATCAGTCTTATTATTTTAAGGGCACTTTCCATGTTGCCTATCAGTGCAATTGTGCACTGAGGGCGAGCCCATTTGTGTTCCCTGGAAGCCATGGGAAACAGGTGGGTAACACTCAACCCCAGGGAAGGTGACAGGTGAAGTGATAGAATGCAAACCCATCTTTTCCATTCTGTGAGGGGTAAGATGCCATGAATAGCACTTTCCCCAGAGTATGTCACAATATACTATTTTTTTAAGGGAGGTTAAATCTGTTTGAGCCTTGGAAAATTTGTTACTATAACCATAGCAAAGCTGATGTGAAACCCAAATATCATTGTACTTTATTATTCTGCTTTGTCTACTATGTTTTTCCCATGGATCTTACTACGGAAATGCTTGGCCAGGTTCTCACCCTTTGCCACTCAATGGGATGCATGTATTTGAAGGCTGATAGGCAGTTGGAAAAGGTAGCTGTCACACTTTTATGCAGAGTTTAAATAATTGACACCACCGTGTCAACTACTAACACTCTGTATTAAAAATGTTTCCAAATATTCTAATTTAAGCCCTTTTATTAGATAGGGTTTGTTCATTGCCTGGGGTCTGTTGTCTTCTCATACTCTTGGCTGACTTACCTTCACCCCCTGGACACTTGGGAACACACTCCCAGCTGGGTGGAGAGGCCTCTAAGAGCTGCCAGATTTAGAATGAGCATGTCCTCCACAGAAAAGTAATTAAAATGTTCCAGTGTAGTTCCTCTGAGAGAGCTAGAAACTCTCAACTTCTCTCCTGCTAGTTTATCAAAAAACTCCTGGGTAGACATTGAACGCCATTAACAGTGCCAAACATAGAATGTTTTTTTTATATAGAAATAATGTATGTATTTATTCTTAAGGCCAAGTGAAAGTCCACTATTCTCTTTTTAGACATTTTTATTTGATGGGGTGTATGCATGTGTGTGCTTGTGTGTGTGTGTGTGTGTGTGTGTGTGTGCATGCGTGAGAGAGACAGAGACAGAGACAGAGAGCCACCCCATAGGAGAGCCAGATGGTGTCCTGGTCTAACTGAAGTCCATGTTGTATGCTATTTTTCAAAGAGGTGCAGTAAGAATCTTTGAGAATTCACCAGTCTCTTCCAATTTTTATCATTTCACAGTTACTTTCAGAAGTGGCTTACTAAGAGCATCTCATTTAAGCCCAGGAGTAAGTTAATATATCAAGAGAAACATTCAAAACCTTGATGCCTTTTGTTTGTAATTTCCTTGTGTGTTTTATGTCCCCCAGAGCAGATAAACAAGGGATGTTCACTAATTAGAGTCAGAAACCTCTCAGCCCAAAATGTCTGGAAAATCCTATGTTCTGTTAGTTCTAATATACATGCATCAGCCATAAGGGATATCTAATAGTGCAAGACAATAAAATCCCTTCATGTTTTCTGTTTTAGGGAAATCCTGCATGGTTGCATTAGGGTCATAAAAAATTACTAATGTGTTTTCTCATGGCGCTGGGCCATAACATAAGGCCCTGTGCAATGGTATTGTAAGCAGCCTGTAATCACAAACAAATGTATTCCACCAGCAGATGAGATGTTATATGAGAAAGTGTGAGAGGTTAGAGTTTGAGCCTTGGTGTCAGCTATGAAGCAGGTCCCTCCATAGTTGAAGACCCCAGAGGCCATGCAAATGAAAATGACAGTGCCTGGGAGATGGGGGTGGGAAGGGGGATGCCAAGAGAGATGAGGTCATCACAAAGAACATCCAGTTTCCCTCTGAATGGAAAATAAGAAAAGGCTTCAACTCTGGTGCTATCAGGACTGAGAAAGGAGGTGGAGTTGGTGGGCCAGGTTGAGGGAGATTTGGGAATCTCCATGAGGAGGAGACAAGTGACAGGATGGAGGATGGGTCAAACACAGAGCGAGAAGTCCTGGAGTCAGCCTTGTATCAGCAAGTGGAATGGGTTGGCTGCTTCTGTCACCACTTATCTGACGTGTGCAATGTCAGCTTAGTGCGTGAGGAGGTAGACTGTTAACATAATGGCAAGAGTTGTCCCCACTACAGGTCTGGTTTGGAAGGACACTCAGGGCTCCTTTCATAGACCAAGCATCATTGGCATCATTCCGTCCAGATGAAAGGAAACTCTCATGAAGAAGTTGATGCATTTTATCTTAGCTTCCAAAAAAGAAGTTTTGAGCTGTGAACAGTGACATTTCTCCAGGTTAGTTTCTGTGACAAGGAGGAATGTTTTCCAGAATTCTCAGATGTGGGAGGAAAAAAGCCATAGGAGCAGTATAATCAGATTACTCAGAAACAGTGCATTTACCCAGAAACAATGGTGTGCAGTGGAAATGTACCAGTTAAAAATCCTGGCTCCACCACTCCCTGACTGATTTTGAGCAAATTATTTATGCTCTCCAAACCTTGCTTCCCTCTTCTGAAAACAGGGAGAGAAATATCTGCCTTAATGATTGTTGTAAAAATAAATCTCCCACTTTAACCACTACTTTTATGCCAGCAACTTTCAAGTCTTTTCTCTCCAGCCCAAATTTCTTTTCCAAGTTTCACGTCCATACACTCTAACCCATGTCCCACAGGCTTTTCAAAACCAAATGTTCCAGACGGAAACCATCATCTTTCCTCTCTCTAACCTCACAGATCTGTTTTCTACTCAGTTAAAGATGCCATCAGGTGTCTCCAGAAAACTTATCTCTCGAATTTCTTTCTCCTTGTCACCACTCTCCAATCAAATAAACTGCCAGGTTTCAGCTCTTGATTCCAGCTCTCTTGAAGCTTAGTAGCTATATCTCCATCTCTAGTTTGGGTGCCTAGATCATTGTAAGAGTCCTCTGTCCCTAAGGTTGGCCCATTCTCCACAATCCATCCAGAGACATCTTTGGGAAGAGCAAGTAATTTTGGTTTACTCCCCTCCTTACACAACGTCTCACTGCCCTCAGGATATTTCTCACCCTGGCTGGCAAGATCTAGTCCTTTCTTACCACCCTGGCATCATGTTTGGTTTCCATAGTTCTGGCATTGTAAGTTCTCTCTATCCTGAACACTGTTGACTTTCATTCACCTCTGGCCCTTCACAGAGGTTGTTCTCTCTGCCTGGAATCTGCTTCTCTCCCCGTGTCTCCCCTCCCCCTTACCTGACTAATTGCCACTCATCCTCAGGTCAACGTAGATGTCACCTCCCATAAGAGCCTTTCCTGTGCCCTCAAGGCTGGATATGTACTCTATCATGTGCTTCCACCATACCTTATAATCTCCTTATCACAGGCACATAGACCTCACAATACTGGACTACCCTACAATTGCCAGTCTCCTCTACTAGACAGTAAACTCTTTAAGGACCTTGTTCTTCTTTAAAGGAAGGAAGAGAGGAACGGAATAATGTGACATGTTAAGCACCTAACACAGAATCAGTCACATGAGCACCTAGCACAGGATCAGTCATATGCCAACAAATGCTAGTCTCCACTCTATATTGATAAAATACACATCTTTACTTTTCCGAACTGGGGCCCATAATTACTTTTTCACACTGAGCAAAGTGGTGAAGTCTCTTCACATCCAGGAATGCTAAATTTCTATAGTCTGCCAAGTGTGCCCCAAACTCAGCAGGCTGTATCAGTTTCAGAAGCTTCCAGATTGAAGGTTTTGTCTGACAAGGTCTTTATTCTCCTTCACTTTTTTTTTTTTAAATTACTAGACTGTATTTTCTAGAGCATTCACTGAGTGAAAAATACAGAATCCTCATATACCTCCTTACTTCTCACCCACATACAGTTTCCCCTATTATTAACATCTTGCATTGGTGTGGTACATTTATTACTATTGATGAACCAGTGTTGATACATTTTTATTAACTAACGTCCGTAGTTTACAATAGGATTCACTCTTTGTATCGTACAAATTTGGGGGTTTTGATGAATGTATGACATGTATCCACCATTATGATATCATACAGAATAGTTTCATCCTAAAAGACTCCAGTGTTACAGTAAGACTCCTTACCCCTTCCCACATTCCCAAACCCCTGGCAACCACTGATATTTTTATTGTCTATAGTTTTGTTTTTTCCAGAATGTCCTACAATTGGAATCATACAATATGTAGGCATTTCAGATTGTCTTCTTTTACTTGATAATTGGCTTTTAAGGTTCCTTCCTGTCGTTTCATGGCTTGATAGATTATTCCTTTTTATCACTGAATAATATTCCATTCTCTGGATGTACTACAATTTGTCCATTCACCTGTTGAAGGACATATTGGATGCTTTTAATTTGGAGCAATTATGAATAAACATTTATGTGAACATTTCTGGGTAGACATGAGTTTTCAGTGTATTTGTGTAAATATCAAGGAGCACAATTGGTGGATCATATGGTAGACTATGTTTGGCTTTGTAAGAAACTGCCAAAATGTCTTCCAACGTGGCTGTGCTATTTTGCATCCCCACCAGCAGTAAGAGCTCCTGCTGCTCCACATCCTTGTCAGTATTTGGTGCTGTCAGTGTTTGGGATTTTTTCCATTTGAACAGGTGTGTAGCAGGATCTCATTGTTGTTTTCATTTGCAATTCTATAAAGATATAATATTGAGCATCTTTTCATGTGCTTATTTTCCATCTGTATATCATCTTTGGTGAGGTATTTGTTCAGGTTTTGGCCTACTTTCTGTTGTTGTTGTTGTTGTTGTCCAAGGTTTATTGAAGATAATACAGCCCAATAGAAAGATTCAAACAGATCCACGTGGTGTTTTGAAATTGATCAAAACTGTAGACTGAGTGTCTACAACCTGTAGATTGGACAGACTGCCAAAGTCCAAGAGTTTCAGCATTTCCTTAGTGTCAGAATCTACTTCAATGATCTCCTGATCCAGGGCTGAGACCTCAGAAACATAATTCTTTTTTCTCCTCCTGCAGTGTGGTGAGATTCCTCTCACCAGGCATCTCTGAATCCGCTTCATTAGATGTGTGACATAGCTTGCAATCTTGTTGTGAGCTTCTTGCTGGGAATAATGGTGATCTCCTCACACGTGTGCTCATTGGCGTGGAAGTACTTCCAGGATTGTGTAGTACTTCTCAGTGATGACTCGGGTGGCCTTCTTCATGGTTTTGGTGTGAATGCAGCCTGTGTTGGTGGAGAGGGTAAAAGAGCAATTTTGGCCTACTTTTTCATTGGGCTTCATTGTTCTCTTATCATTGAGTTTTAAGAGTTCTTTGCATATTTTGGCTACAAGTCTCTTATCAAATGTGTGTTTTACAAATATATTTTTCCAGTCTGTGGCTTGTTTTTCACACACATAATCTCCTTCACTTTTTAAAAAAAGTTTATTTATTTATTTTGAGAGAGAGGGAAAGAGAGGGTGAATGGGGGAGGGGCAGAGACAGAGAGGGAGAGAGAATCCCAAGAAGGCTCTGTTCTGTCAGCACAGAGTCTGACGTGGGACTCAATCTCATGAACCATGAGATCATTATCTCAGCCAAAATCAAATTGGACTCTTAACTGATTGAGTCACCCAGGCACCCCATCCTTCATTTTTGAATGACAGTTTTGAGGGATATAGAACTCTGGGTTGGTCGGTTTTTTCTTTCAACATTTTAAATATTTCACTCTTCTCTCTTGTTGCTTGCATGGCTTTTGATGAGATGCCCAATGTAATTCACACCTTTCCTTCCCTATATGTAAGATGTTTTGTTTCTCTAGCTTCTTTAAGGATTTTCTCTTGGTCATTGATTCTCTGAAATTTGAGTATGATATGCCAAGGTATATACCTTTTGATATTTATCCAACCTGGTATTCTCTGAGCTTCCTGAATCTGTAGTTTGGTGTCTGTTCTTGGCCATTATCATTTCAAATATTTTCTCTACTCCATTCTCACTTTCTTCTTGTGATATCCCAGCTATACGTAAGTTTCATCTGTTGTAATTGTCTCACTGTTCTTGGGTGTTCTGTTTTATTTCATTTCCACTTGTTTTTCCTCTATGCATCTCAGTTTGAAAAGTTTATATTGACGTATCTGAAAGCTCACTGACTCTTTCCCCATTCATATCCAGTCTACTAATGATTCCATTGGAGATATTCTTCACTTCTGTTACAGTATTTTTTATATGTAGCCTTTCTTTTTTATTCTTTCTTAAGAGTTTCCATCTTTTTGCTTACATTAACCACTTGTTTTGCATGTTGCCTATTTTCTTCCATTAGAGCCTTTAACATATTCAACATAATGATTTTAAATTCCCTGTCTAATAATTCTAGTAACTGTGTTATATCTATGTATGGTTCTGACACTTGCTCTCTTTCTTCAGGCTGTGTTTTTTTGTTTGTTTGTTTTGCCGTGTAATTTTTTGTTGAAAGCCTCACGTGATGTATCAGGTAATAGGCCATTAGTGTGAGATTTTGTGTTAACCTGGCTAGGAGTTGGGCTGTGTTTAATGTTTGCTGGAGCTGTAGGTGCCAGAAGCTTCAAAGTTCTCTTACATCCTCGTTTTATCTCCCTTGTTAACTTTGGGCTTTCCTAAGTACTTCACCTTAGAGAAAACCTGTCTCTCAGAACTCTTTCAGCTGTAGGCCACTGTTATTATACTGAAGCCCTGTTGGTGGCAGTGGTGGGGGTATATGTGGAGGAGGGGAAGCATTCTATAATCTTATTACTAAGCTCAGTCTCTAAGTGGGCCTGTGTCCCTGGGCAATGCCCTTCACAGCTATCCTAGCTATCTTCCCTTCCTCCTTAGGCTACAGAGGAGTCTGTGAAAATTAAGTGTAGGGCAAAACTGTTTGTTTGGGGCCTTAGTGTACATCCTCTGCTCCTAGAAGCAGTATTGGGATCGTAGGTGTTGAAAAGGGTGAGAAGGACAAATCTTTCAGGAGACCTAACTCTGAAGAAAGGCTGGAGATTCTAGGATTGACTCAAATAGAATTTGGAGCAAGAGCGTGGTGGCTGGGGTGATAATGTGGTGATATTAACTGGCTGATGGTTTCTCTATGGGTTAAAGAATGAACAGGGAAGTTCTGGACTAGAAGACAAAATGCAGGTGAAATTATTAAGGAAGGTTTAGATGATTCAAGGATTGAGAGAATGAATGAGTCGACTAGACAGAAACTGCAGGTTATATAAATCATGGTCAGTGAGCTAAACTACATTAAGGTACTGTGAGTGACCATGTGCATCAACTGTAACAAAAACTGGCATGTGTCTGTGACTAGTAGAAACCAGCCCATTAGAGTGCATTAAGCATAGACATTACAGATCCACCCTGACTGTTTTGCTGACATGCAGGGTGAGAAGGATATAACTGAGAACTTTCCCCAACAATACAGCATACAGATATTTAAATGTTATTTGAAGCATATCATGATCCTAAATTAGCAGCTAATACACCCAGTTGACACATTCAATCCAGCTAGAAGCCCCATTCCATTTCTACCCTAGACTAACCAGCCCAGTTTGCTCAAGGTCAAGAGCAGGAAAAAAAAATTGATTCCTGGTTTTTCAAATAGTTTGTTTTTTTATAATGGAAAATCTCTGCTTCTGTCTCATTGCTTTATACTTATCTCTGACGTACAGGCCAACTCTAAGATTTATTTACATTTTAGTAAGGTAGTTTTCCTCTTTAGAAAGAACAGACTATACTATGGTGGAGAAACCACATGATGGAGGGAGAATAGAGCAGAGTAAATGGGAAGGGACAGCTGTCCTGGGATACAAGGACAGGCTGTATACATTGTCTAAGGACATGCTTATACATTATATAAGAACATGATGTATAAGGGAATCGAAACAAAATAAAGCAAAAACAATACAGCTTCTTGTTCTTTGGGGTAGTGTAAGCAGATAAGTGGTCATGGAAATCATTTCCTCAGAGCCTTGTGTTTGAGCTGTACTTGAGATTTGTTTCATCACATGGCCTTGAAGCAAGATATGACCATTCATTCAAAATACTTATTAATATTTTCTAGCCTACTATATGCCAAACATTATTCTAGGTGCTAGGCATATAGCCATGAATAAAACACACCAAAAATTCCCTGTATACATGGAGACTACATTTTGTGGATGAGAGGGAGAACATCAGTAAATAAGTAAAATAAATAGTATATCGAATGATGATATGTGCTATGGGAAAAAATTAAACAGGAAAAGGGAAGAGAGTGCTGGGATGAGAGATATGGTTGCAATTGTAAGTTAGCTGGGGAAGCTTTCTAATAAGGTGATACTTGAGCGAAGACCTGAAGGAGGTATGGGAGTGAGCCACATGGCTCCCTGAAGGGAGAACACTGCAAACAGAGGGAATAGTTAGTATAAAATTCCCAAGTTAGGGGCATTCCTGGAACGGTGGGGAAACAGAAAGCAGGTGTGTGACTGGAGAGGCATCATAACAGAAAGAATAGAAGATGAAATCAGAAAACTTTTAGGTGCCAGGTCATGGAAGGCCTTGTAAGTCATTGCGAGGACTGTCTTTTCCCTCAGTGAGATGGGGGCTATTGGACAATTTTGAGCAAAATATGTCATTTCAATATGACATGAAATGACATATTTTAAAGACTCACTGTGCTGTGTTATGGGTGCATTTTAGAGGTACAAGGGAAGAAGCAGGGAGAAAGCTACTGGTAGCTTCCAGTAAAGAGACATGGTGACTTGGCCAGGGAAGTAGCGGAGGTGGTGAGAGGGTTCACATTCTGGGTACATTTTAAAGACAGAACTGACAGAACTTTCTAACAGATAGGGTGTGGAGTGTGAGAGGAAAGAGGAGTCAACAATGACTCTGAGTTTTTAGCCTGAGCAACTGAAAGGAAAGAGTTGCATTTCTGAGGTCGGGAAACAGGATCACAATAGGTATGGAGGAATGGTCATGAGCTTGGTTTGGCTTCCAAATGTTAGGGTGTTGGGGAGATGAAGAAGAACCAGCAGAGGACAACAGAAAGGAACAGCCAGGGTGGTAGCAAGAAAATGCAGAGAATGTGGTGCCCCAAAAAGATCAAGTAAAGAAAGTGTTTCAAGGAGGAGGGGTTGATAAACTGTGTCAACCGTTCAGATAACGCAAGTAAGATGAGGACTGAGAAGAGAACTGTGGATTTAGCCATGGATGATATGGGCAACCCTAACAATTGCAGTGCCCATACTTTAAGCAAGAAAAGAAAAATAAGCTGCATATAATTCCAGGTTGAGAAATGAGGAAATGGGGTCATTGTCAAAAGGCTGAAGTCTACTTGGCAAGTTCTCTGAACGGTAAAGGTGTGACTTTGGCCCTATCTCACCTCTATGCCCAATCATTGCTCATTAATTATGGTTCACCTTTGCTGGTGAGTTCAGGGATAGGGTCCATGCCTTCATCATGTAACCTTGAACCATGCCCAAAATTACTTAGATTTTCTCACTGTGAAAACAAATATAATGGTCACCACTAAACTAAAATATCAAAGCCTGGGAATTGCTGGCCTGAGGGAACAATGCTGGCACTGGATTTTCTGAAAAGGAAAGCCACATTCCACGACTACCTTGAAGTCTTTGGAAATGGAACAATTAAAAAATAGAGAAAAAGAAAACTGCCAATCCAAATGCAAAGGGTGAATTAGATGGCTCCTGCATAACCAGGAACTTTCTGATAAGAATGGACATTCCTCACTAGCATAATCACCTGCTGCCATTTGGAATTCAGGAAATGTTTTATAAGCGAGTGAATAAATGAAATGAATCAATGAATAGGATTCATTAGTTACAGTGCAATGGCTTTCCCTGACTCATCTGACCACATGCTAATCATTATTTCTTGTTTCTTTGGCCCTACCAAACTTGATTCTATATTTCTTGAGGACTATATCAAGACTTTTATTTCTCTCTATTCTTTACCACACTTGGTTTGGTATTAGACCTATTGCTTAATGTATTAGTCAGGATTCTCCAGAAAAACAAAACCAATAGGATATATGTTATAAGAGGAGATTATTATAGGAACTGGTTCACATGATTATGGAGGCTAAGAAGATCCATGATATGCCCTCTACAAGCTGAAGAACCAGAATCTGGTGGTATAATTCAAACTGACTCTGAAGTCCTAAGAATCAGGAGCACCAATGTCTGAGGGAGAAGAAGATGAATGTGTCAGCTCACACTGAGAGAATTTGCCCTTCCTCTGCCTTTTTGTTCTAGACCCCAGCTGACTGGATGATGCCCACCCTCATTGGTGAAGGCAGTCTTCTTTATGCAGATATGGATTCAAATGCAAATCTCTCTGGACACATCCTTGCAGACACATCCAGAAATAATGTTCTACCAGCTATCTGGGCTTTCTTCAGTCTGATCAAGGTGAAACATGAAATTAACCATCATAATATATTCTATTTGACAGAGGAAAAAAATTTTTTTAAGAAATTGAACTAACTCAAATCAAGGAAATAAATTTAATTTAGAATGCTCCTGACAAAGAGACAAAAGAAATAATCCAAATAAACCTTACCAAACTCAGGCTATTATGATTTGTAAGATTTAATAAACTGGAGCCATATTTGTCAGACCTTCCTTATTTGTTTTGGTGTTAAAGGCCCTTATCAGAAGGTTTCTAGCATTAATCACCAACTATTATTTGCTGTTGCCAATCACTGGTAAAGGACTCTACATGGCTACAACTTCATACTTCCAAGACCCCTGCATAACTGGTGTGATGTTTTCTCCCAGAGAAGCTGGCTGTTTTCTTGGTTGCATATACTTTGGGGTATCCCAATGAGATGGTGTGATTTTAGCTCCCGCCACACACACACACACACACACACACACACACACACACACAAACACATACAACATGACTCCTTATGTACCAGAGGGGATCTTAGCTAGCATTCATTCTTGTTTGTTTACC
Source organism: Panthera tigris (assembly GCF_018350195.1). Lineage (NCBI taxonomy): Eukaryota > Metazoa > Chordata > Mammalia > Carnivora > Felidae > Panthera > Panthera tigris. The sequence goes on from NC_056671.1 coordinate 45,079,480, forward strand.
CCAAAATAGGTTTATATCACTGCTTAGGTCAGTAACAGAAAATCGACATAGGTTGACAGGTTTGATGGTGGTCAACCCTAGCCAAAGAATCCTCAGTAATAATTACTTATTCACATTCAAGATATAAGTTATTAGAACTGTGATCTTCAGTAATGGCGTTGATAATAGGAAGGTTACTTTGGAAAAACAAAATGTTAAACGCTAATCTAAGACATAATTTGTGATCTTCCTTCCTTGCTGCATTAGTAAAGCAAACATTGTGAGCGTTAAAACAATAGAGATGTGTATTCAGAAATAGAATGTTGCTCTCTGTCTTTACCTCGACTACGCTATTGGTAACATGATACTAGAGGTTGTAGCAGAGCTTCCAAAATAAACTTGATCTTTAGAGTTTTACAATGATAGGTGAACCTCACAAAGTTCAGAGATTCTGTCCAAATGGAGAGTTAATGTTCTTGTGCCAATTTTCTTTACCTCTGAGTTATTGAGCTAAAGTTTTCACAACAATGGCAATTTCTTGACTGTTTCACACTGATAGGACATTACACAAAAATAACACATTTTCTCAACAGCCATTCATCCATTCAACAACAGTTCATTGTAGTTCCCAGTGTTTTGCCCGAGCCTAAATTAAAAACACTGAAAATAAAAAATATGGTGCTCAGGTTTGGAAAGTGGGATATGAAAGCCCATTCTTTATAGATTGGTACCTAGACACACCCAGTCCTCTTTTTTCCTCTGTCTTTGATGGAGGCCATCCTCCAGAAACACTCCTAGGTTGTCAGCTAAGCTCATCAATGACAAAGGCAGATTCTATAGCCAGGGCTTATCAAGAAATAGGGAGGGATTTCCTATTCTTACTCTTTGTTATATATATATATATATATACATACATACATATATATATATATACATACATATATATATATATATATGTATATATATATATATATATATCTCAATACACACAAAACAAAACAGATGTCACTAAAAGATGTTTTCATAACAATGGAATCAAATCCTAAAATAAAATTCAAAAGGTCAAGCCAGTATTCTTCTAGACATGGGAATACACTATTGGGATCTCAGAGCAATGATAATAATGACTTAAATTGTAGGACAGCTAGTCCTTCCCAATACACTCACATGTTTACTGCTTTCAGAGGTGACGTCTCTGTGAGAAGGATGGAACCAGCATAAATGCCCAGCACAGAGCTCTGAGGTTGAGTCTTTACCACCACACAGACAGCAAACTGCAGAGCTAAGGCTTAAGTCGTGATTTCAAGCTTTTTTAAAAAATTTATTTAATTTATTTATTTTGAGAGAGAGAGAGAGAGAGCAGGGGAGGGGCAGAGAGAGAGAGAGAGAGAGAGAGAGAGAGAGAATCCCAAGCAGGCTTTGCATTATCAGCGCAGAGCCTGATGCAGGGCTCAAACTCAGAAACTGTGAGATGACGTGAGCTGAAATCAAGAGTCAGATGCTTAACTGACTGAGCCACCCAGGTGCCCCAATTTTCAGTTTCTAAATCTGTATCATTAGTCTGCTTCTGGGGAGAAATCTTGAGTTATGTCAATAGTTTCTTTTTATTTTACCAAATAGTTTGAAAACTGATTTTGAGTTATAGAGCATAATTTGTGCCTAGGTTAAATCCTGAGATTGTTGCATCAGGAGACACTAATGTAATCTCTTTAAATATTAGTCTCCACGACTATAAAAGGGGATTAATAACACAAACTTCTTAGAGTTGTAAGAATTAAATAAGACAATGAATGAAAAGTATAGAGCCTAATAAGTGCTCAATAAACTATGGCTATAGTTATTGATAATAATAAAAGAATTTGTCCATCGTAGACAATGCATCCAAGTGTAAAGCAGAAAATAACAATTATCTGTAAATCTATTATACCTATATAATCACTGAACCATTATGACATATTTTCTGCTTTGGGGGTGCTTGGGTGGCTGAGTCAGTTAAGCATCTGACTTTGGCTCAGATCACGATTTCACGGTTCATGGGTTCGAGCCCCGTGTTGGGCTCTGTGCTGATAGCTCAGAGCCTGGAGCCTGCTTCAGATTCTATGTCTCCCTCTCTCTCTGCCCCACCCTGCCTCTCTCTTCTCTTTCTCTCTCAAGAATAAACGTTAAAAAAAATCTTTTTTGTAGATGCCATATAATACATTTCTTTATTATGAAAATCTTCAAATATATATAAAATGTAAAAGATAAATACAATGAATACCTATATATCTTTGATTTAGAGATAATATTTATAAATACTTTGCCATATTTGCATTAACTATCTAAATATATGTATGTGTATATTTTCATATGTACATATGCATTTTTTGCAGACATGTTTGAAAGTAAATTGCATTCATCATGTCATCTCAACCCTAAATATTTCAATATGAATCTCCTATAAATAAAGACACTCTCATATGTACTCATAATACCATTATCACAATAGAATATTAATGATTATTCCCTAATGACATTTAATATCCAGTTCATAGTCACATTTTCTTAATTGTCTGCAGAATTACTTTTTCCTGTTTTCCCCCACCCCCATCCCAAACAAACTCATGCATTGTGTTTGGCTATGTCTCTTCTTTTCTAAAACCATTTTCTCACCAATTTTAAATTACTCTAAGCATATTTTAAATTATTCTAGGCATATTTTTAATGATGTGTACCTTCTAATGTAGGCATGGCCATAGCCAATTCTTTGGCTTTAGATGTACAAGCGGTTCCCCTTTTGTTCCTATGATAAATCATGCTAACATGAACATTTGGTTCACTAACTTTTTCACCTTTTCTGATTACTTCCAAATATTTATTGTTCCTAAAACATAAAAAATATTTAAGGGGAGCCTGGGTTACTCAGCTGGTTGAGCATCCAACTCTTGATCTCGCCTTAAGTCATGATCTCACTGTTTCTGAGCTCAAGCCTCTGTGTCAGCACAGATCTTGTTTGGGATTCTCTCTCCCTCTCTCTCTACCCCTCCCCTGCCTTCTCTCTTCCTCTTTCTCAAAATAAATAAATAAACATTTAAAAAAGTATTTATGAACCTCCTTATGTATTAACAGATCACTTTCTAGGAAGTTTTATCTACTGCTGTCCCTGAAGTATTTAGTGTGGTAGAAGAGCCAGTGTTCTCAAGCTCTAGGTCCTGATCTGAATGTCACCCCTCAAGGGGACACTTCATGGCTATATACACTGGGTGAGCTTCTCTGTCTTGTTTCCACAATGCATCCTTCCTGGGATTGCTTCATTATGTGGCTCCTCCCATACAGGAACAAGGAATCTCTACTTGAAAAGGTCATAATTTTTCTCCGAAACTGGAAGCTCAGGGAAACTGATTGATTGCTTTTTATATTGTGCTGATTTTCATGAACTTTTAACATAAAAACTTCTGGCTCTTTAATTTTTGCCAACACGATACACATTAAGATTAAATATTACCATATGTACATTAAATATTGTCAGTACTTTGAAACCAATGAAAACTTATCCATAAGGGAATCCTATAAAAATTCTTATTTAAAAAAAATAACCCAAATAACCAATATTAGGTGAGTGATTAAGTAAGTGTGGCAAATCTATATGATTGCACAGCCTGCAGACATTAAAAACAGTACTCATAAAAAGTTTATAATAACATAGGGGAAATACTTATTAAATGGTGTGGATAAAATAATTGTTAGAAATTCAGAGTAATAAATATAGGACAAAGAGACTAGTAAGATCTAGTTAATGCTGCAACTATAGTTGATCAAAATTACTTTTCTTAAGTGTTTTCTTTCATTCTATCCAAAGCAAAACAATGAAAGAAGGAACTTTGGAAAAATATTATTTAAGCATCCATGGCTCCTGTTTACCAAAGTATAAAATCAGAAAGGAGTTTTCACTCATGGTAATTTCTAAACTTTCAATCTGATTTTTATAGCATGAAATGATAATAGTTCTTCAATATATAGAGAATGTGGCAAAAATAAAACAAACAAGCAACCAATCAACCATCAAATAAATTTTTGTAATTTTCCATTTCCTTCTGAAGACTTTTTAGCCGTGTCTTATTACAATGGCATTTATAATTATTCCATTTTTTAATTTATAGGCCCCTTGACAAAACTTATTAATACCTCTGTTTAATCTGATGAAATGCACATCAGTATCCAAATAACATAACAAATGCCAGGTTATTTCACTGTTTTCATCTTGAGCAGTAATTAAAGAGCACTTACTGAGCATTACTTGAACCCAGCATTATATTTGCTGTTATATAAAGCAGCTTGCACTGTAGACTTGGCTTGAGCTCTAGAACCTTACAGCTAATGACCTGTGATCAACAGACTCATCTTTCGTCGAACCACATGACAAACCTCCTGGACCCAAAGCCAAAGGAATTTACAGCTTTCCAGGGGAACATGATATTTGCTTTGACAGTTTCACATAGCTTTATCCTGAAACCAGACAAAAAGCTAAAGTTTCATCTTCACTCGCCTTTCCTGGGATCAAGCCCTTTGATGGAAGAAGATCATTGGGAATCCATCCCTAGGCCTGGAGGTGTTAGAGGTAGAAACCAGACATACAAATCCTGCTCTCTTTGGGCCTCTGGGAAAATACCTAGCCATCACTGCCCTGATCTACCAGTCTCATGTTGTCTATTCGGCTCCAATGTTAGCACAAGTCCTGACTCCCAATACTGTGTGTGTCTGGGAGGTGAGAGAGTAGAGGGAAGGAAAGGGCAAGAGGTCTGGAGAAGAGCCAGCTAGTGATGCCTGCCCAGAGCACTGGCAAACCTCATTAGGCTCTGGGGTAAGTTTGAAATACTCCACCACTGCTCCTCCTGGTGCTCGAACCCCTACCATTTTAAAGCTAACTTTTAACATTCCCATCTTCTCCCCAGTCCTGCAAGGTAGGATCTGTGCTTTTTTCACAGCTCCAACATCAACACTCTCTTTGAGCAAAACTTGCATAAGCAATAGATGTTCCTACTGCCAATGTATCTTAGCCAATTTCTGCAACCAAAGTGAAACAAAGAAAGGAAACTTCATAAAAATCAGTTTTGTGGAATGTAACCAGACACAATAAATAACTGCCTAATAACCTAAAGGCTTAGCATCCCCAGGATTTCTTGAGGTGTCATGAAAAGATTTTTGAGAGGGAGATGGCATTTTCTAATTCGGAGCCTACAGCTGAGTTACTCTCTGAAACACACATAGTCAAATAGAGCATTCAAGTTGCCATACGGCAAAATGTTAAGAAATATCTAATGATGAACCTAAAACACCTTCTCAGAGTGGAGACGTGACTCGTAGGATATAAATGAATATGAAGCGACCAGGCATGGCCAACATGGCTGTATGTTGGAGTTCCTCCATCAGGCAACATGTAGTGTGTTAGAAGAACTGAAGGAGGTTTAGACTGGCTGGAATGTAAGTGGGGGAGATGGTGAAGGTTATTGTGAAAGACAAGAAAAAAGAGGTAAGGCAGACAAGTTCACGAAGGGCCTTACAAGTCATTTTAAAGAGTTGACAAAGTGTTTAAGCAAAGTTGTTGCATGATCAATTCAGGTTTTAGAGAAATTACTCTTGAAGCATGGAGAATGGATTAAAGGCAGGCATAAGTAGAGGCAGGAATACCAGCTGCAATATCCAAGTGAAAAATGACAGTGGCCTAGATTGGGGTAGTGGCCATAGAGGTTGAGAGACTCTGTGGACTGGGGGGGTATTTAGGAGGTAGAAATGATAGATCTTGGTGAATAACTAATAAGTCTGGATGAAGAGAACAGTGAAGAAGAGAGAGGAGACTAGAATGACTGCCAGACAGACTGTGGCTGAGGCACCAGACATGAGCGGATGGTGGCACTGAATCAATGAGGATGCTCAGGTGAGGCACATTCAGGATGATGATAATCAACTCAGGCTTTGGTGGGTTGAGTTTAAAATATGTTTGGAAAATCTCACAAATAGATCTCAGTGAAGAGCTTTACCACGCAGTTGGAAACATAGATCTAAAGATCTGTGTTCTACTTCTTGTGTTGGGAGTCATCCACATATACATAATGATAGCCAGGCCCTGTGCTAAGACCTTCATATTGCTTTTTTGAATTTCGTGTAGTCATCACAGCAATCCTACGTAAAGTAGGTACTGTTATCTCCATTAATATATATATATATATATATATATATATATATTTTTTTTTTTTTTTTTTTTTTTTTTTTTGAGAGAGAGAGACAGCATGACAGGGGAGAGGCAGAGAGAGAGGGAGACACAGAATCCGAAGCAGGCTCCAGGCTCCATGACGCAGAGCCCAACGTGGGGCTCCAACTCAGGAACTGCAAGATCATGACTTGAGCTGAAGTCAGACGCTTAACCGACTGAGCCACCCAGGCGCCCCTATTATCCCCATTTTGTAATAGCAAGAGCAAAACTTGGGTCACTTTAAGTAACTCTGTGACTGCTGTCTGATATGTTAGCTGCTAGCTACATTGGCTATTAAGGACTTGAAATGTGCTATGGAGGGACTTAGCTTTTAATTTTATTAATTTAAATTCAATTTTATTTAATTTTAATTCAATTTAAAAACCAATACTGGATTCAGTTATTGGAAAACGTTTAAATATGTTTGGAACAACTTGGACATCTGAACCAACTTTTCCAACTCTAAGTTTTATGAAATCCAAATACAGATCAAGTATTTCCAATGGAAAAACTAGTATCTGAATTGAGATGTGCTGTTAGTGTAAAATAAATACTGGATTTCAAAGACTTAGTGTGACTGGAAGAGTATAAAATATCTCATTAATAATTGTTTATATCGATCGTGTGTTGAAATAATATTTTGGATATATCAGGTTAAATAACATTATTAAACTTAATTTCAGTTTTGTTGTTTTACTTTTTCTTACATGGCTATTGGAAAAATCTAAATCCCCTAAGTGGCTGGCGCGGGGTTTCCCCTAAAGGCTGACAGAGGGGGCTTATGCCCGGGAAGCAAGGTCCCAACGACTTCATATTTTAGGGAGCACGCCAGCAAAAGTGCGCGTGCGCACGTGCGCGTCTGTGCTGTCCCGCCGCGGGTGGACCGAATCTCACCCGGTGCCCACGCCACGACTAGCCGGCTTTCCTGTTTGCCTTTTTGAACTCTGTTTTCTCTGAGCTTCGAAGAGCCAGGGGCTGTGATGTCACTGTATAAACAGAGGGAAGGGTGGGGGCGAGAGTTGCGCTGGAAAGGACCGGGCAGAGGAGGCCGGGTGGGAGGATGGGGGTGGGGACGGGAGGTTTTCAAAGGTGGCTTGGTCTGGAGTGCGTGGGAGCAGCGGGAGACTGCAGTGCCGATAAAGAAACATAATGGGACTGCCAGTCACTAAACTGGGGGCGGGGATGGGGACGTGGCTGCAGGAGACAGGGGGTTTGGAAAAATATGGGACGCCTAGAGCTAATTCCCCTGATTAAAAATGCATTAGTTTGGAGGTGTGAGGGACACGCAGCTGTTTTCAAGGAAAGCCTGGCTCCAAGAGGTCCTCCCTGGCCGGGCCGCCTGGCGGCTCCATCTCGGAGTGGATGTCAGCGAGCCCCCGGCCCCGCCGACGCTTGTCCTCTCCCTGACAGGGCCCTGGCCAATGTCCTGCTGCTGAGGGTCGTGGTAATTTACATCCTCTCTGTGTACATTAACTTATCTGCAGCCGCGCTGGCTGCGCTCCTTCAGTCAGCCTGTCTCCTGTGCAGCCTGGGAGACTTCCCCCACCGACGGCCGGCCGGGGGCTGCAGGGGGACTGGGCCGCCAAGTTCCTGCGCCCTGCGAATCACAACAAACGCCTCCCGAGGCGGAGCCCCGCCGCCTGGTCCCGACCCGGGCCGCGGAGCGCCGCGCGGGGGCCCCCGGCGTGGGAGGCTACGTGGGGACAGCCCGGGCAGGGCAGAGGCAGGCGGCCCGTGGCTGCAAGCGAAACACTTAGTGGCTAATTCATGACTCATGACTCATGTGCAGGCTCCTCTTCAGTGACAGCCGGGACAGTTACTGGTTATTTGTAGTCCCCCGGCTTTCATTTCGCTGTAATTAAGCAGTCATTTGAGGGTCATTTCATACCAGTTATAGGTTTCCCTGTTTTAATAATGTTTTAAGTTCCAGGGGGGCAACAGGGAGTGGAAGGGGAGGTTGGGAAGGAGGCGTGCAGGGCAAGAGGGTAATCGTCTCTGAGAACGTGTGCACTTTCCATAACTCTTTCCCTGACAGGCCCCAGAGTGGAGTTTCCTCAGATGCCGACGACGACTGGCTCGAACGTTCTGTTTCACAGCGCGCAGGCCAGATCCTCTTCCATGACATGAACGGTCTGCCCCGAGAAGAGGTCTGGCCGCGTTTGAGTCAGATGTTGGATTTTCCTCTTTCCCCTCTGGCACCACACTAATCATTCTCTTTAATCACTGTAGCTTTTTAATGAGGCCAAGTAGGTATTTATGGAGCCGTCTACTCTCTAAAAGCTAATGCTTGATAAGTCATTTATAACTTATCGGTGGGCTTTGCATGGCCAAACCCAGAAGAAAGGAAGTGAGAGTAAAATAGGGTCTGGAGTTTGCTAGGAAAAATGCAGCATATCTTCAGGTCCTAGATGGTACCAAGCCCTTGTGGGAAATGTTCAATCCGTCAGGCGTAAGAGTAAGGAACAACCAGTCTGTCCCAATTTTGTGAAAATTCCAGGGCTGTCATTCTCGCTGTTTTTCATTCCCACCACTTTCTCCTTTGGCTGGTTCATGTATCTTTGGATATCACTGGAAGCTTCCACTCTAAGGCCAATTCTACAAAGTTCTGTAAAGAATGCCGGGGCTATTGCATTTGGAGGGCGCACAGACGCAAAATGAAAGAAAGGACTGGAAAGAAAGAAAGGACAGAAAACAGATTTCCTGCTGTTGCAAAAGTAGGTGCCACATGCTCCAAACTTCAAGAGATGTTAAAATGAAAGTTAAAGCTGGTGTATGTAGTAGTCCCGGGGAGGGAGTGTTGTTGCCTTCATACAAGAAGAAGAGAGAAAACCCTCCCAAGGGAGGGTAGGAGAAGGAGCGGTGAGGAAGAAAGCAAGACAGGACCCCACAGACTACAAAACAAAACAAAACAAAAGTCCATAACATATGAGTATTTAATATGTGTTAAGGAGACTTTTAAAAAGATTTCAGCCATAAAAAAGCAATGAAGCGCTGATGTATGCTAGAACATGAATCTTGAAAACATTATGCGGAGTGCCATTTACAAAAGATCACATATATGATTCCACTTATATAAAATGCTCAGAATAGGAAAATCTTTAGAGACAGGCAGTCAATTAGTGGTAGCCTTGAAAGGGGCAGGGAGTGGAGAGGGAGATGTAACTGCCAAAGGGTTTTGCCAACAGGTTTCTCTCTGTGGCACTGAAAATGTTCTAGAATTGATTGTGGTGGTGGCTGTACAACTCTGCATATACTAAAAACCATTGAATTATACATGTTAAATGGGTGAATGCTATAGTGTGTGAAATATATCTCAATAAAGTTGTCACCAAAAGTTTTCAAAAAGTTAAAAACAGACCAAAAAAAGTGCTATTAAAAAATTATCTTGGGGCCCCTTGGGTGGCTCAGTCGTTTAAGCATCTGACTTCAGCTCAGATCATGATCTTGCAGTTCGTGAGTTTGAGCCCCACGTCGGGCTCCACGCTGATAGTGCAGAGCCTGCTTGGGATTCTTTCTCTCCTTCTCTCTCTGCCCCTCTCCCACTTGTGCATGCATTTGCTGTCTCTCTCAAAATAAATAAATAAACTTAAAAAATTATCTTGCTAAGTACACTGCTTCTTTCTCCAAGACAGTGTAGGCAGCAGGTAATGTACATCAGGGCAGGGACTTTGGTTCTCTGTTTAGCCCTTAGTGCCCAAATCAATGCTGCTTACAGAATGTACTCAATAAATATCTGCTGAAACAGAATTTGCAAATAATCCAAACTAGCCTAGCTCAGATGTGTACCACACTCACCCTACCACTTCCTCTCTGCATCATCTAGCTTTCCAATATACCTATTATTACTATCGATACAGCTAGAAACTATAACTAATTAGCAAAATTATTTTTATCTGTTTTCCAGGGACCGTACATATGTTTGTATCTTTGTAAAACCCAGCAATGTAAAACCTCTGAACTCAGGTCTGTCTGGCTTCCAAAGCTTTAGTCTACTATAAACACTGCCTCCTAAAGACGCTAACAACAAAGGCAGGAAGGAGCACTGATGAACATACAGACACCCAACCAACGTCACCTATAAAGCAAATCAAAGTACACAATTTGGTTTTCATGTTTAAACTGAAAAAAGCATGAGCACATCACTCAATGATGGATTTTTCTTATTTAAAATCATTCTAATTTTATAACAACTATGGATTAGATATCCAACAAATGCAGAGTACTTACCACGTCCATAGTCCCTAGTGCAGCACCAGGAAGAGTTACAAAAGCAGTTAACACAGGAGCTTATACTCACATATACTATAAAAGCCATTGTCCCTTTAAAAAAAAAAAAAGTACTATTGAGTCTATTGTTTGCCTAAATAGTACACTAAAGGTTTTAACATACATAATTGGAAAAGTCTTGGTTTCCTGAGACCTCTTCTAAAAATCGAAACATTTTTGTGGAACGTTAAGGACAAGTCCAGAGCTCTGTCAAGAGCTGCTTAAATGACTGCCCTCCACATGTGGCCGTGTTAGAATACAAGTAGGAATACATCCAGACTACATGAAAGCTACTGTGGTTTCTGCGTGGGCTTGGGTCAGCTGTCTAGGTGTCCATTAAGTGGTTAGTTAGTATTTCTCGCATCGGTAATTCCAGATCCACATCACAACTGAGACAGTCTCACCAACTTATCTCATACATTTTAGTTGATATAGTAAGATACCACCTGGAAAGACACAAAACCTTCTAATTAAAGTTTCCACTGTCCCCTATTTTACAATAAAAAATTTGACCTAAGGTTTATAGTAAATGGCCCACATTTTACAATTGGGAAAATCAAGTAACCTTGGAAACTACTCACTGAAACTATCCCAAAGACCCATAACAGTATCCATAAAAGATCCCAAATAATTGGCAAGTTCTCCTTCCAACTGCTAATACACCTACTCATCTAAACTGATGAGAGGTATTACTTCTACTTAAAATAAAACTATATATACACTATATACACCTTTTTATATACAATATATGTATATACTAGTATATACACATTTTCCTTAGTGAAGTACAAGAAGGAGGTACAATCCAGCCCATAAATGTGGGGAAAATTCATAGCTACCCCTCTTTCCTGCATATGGGAGTTTCCAGAAGTGGAAGTCCAACCACTTAGGCTGATGAGCTTCAAGAAATGACTCCAGACTTTGGAATGTGCCTAGGTACCACCGTGTCTACAGAAGGACCATCCATCCCCAAGCATATGTGGTTGTCACCCTCTAGTGGATGATCTATGATAATAATTGGCAGTCTCCTGTGGGGGACAAGAGTGAATGTCATCCAAGACTGACTTATCTCAAAGAGGTAGATGACAGATAAGCCAGCGCCAGAACTCTTAAGTCTTGGACATATATTTCCCAGGAAAGTGGGTGTTTGTGGGCTGTTTATTCGGTCTGCAGTTCCCTGCTCCTTTTGAGTCTACAGTGTGTGTTTCCTATTTGTATTGTGGCATTTTCAAGAACAATACGTATTTCCTTAAGGCAGACTTCTCCTACAATTGAGATAGTTCTAGGCAATTGATTCACAGAAGTTGTGCCCCTCCAGACTGGCCTCGAAAGCTTTCTCTGTCAGCCTACTGAGTGCATCCGACTACTTAGCTGGCAATATAGAACTTGCCGACTGCACACCAGTCCTGTGTTGAAACGTTTGATCTGCCTAGGGAAGTTGTAAATAAATAAATTCTGCCTTGATATTTACTGTTGTATAAGGAGCCTAAATGTAACTCTCTAAATAATGAAGTCTGGCCTCGGATACATTCATAGCATGAGATTCAAAATATAATAATATGATTTTCCTGTTTCCATTTTATCAGGTAACCGAAGAATTGCCTTTCTAAATCTGGATGGGAATTGAATTTCTACATCATAGACAGCTTCCAGGAGGGAAGGATTATGGGTACAGGAAATACTCCACATTCTCAAAAGCCTACATTGTTGGCACTTGCATTTGCTCTGTGAGAACTTACTGAAAGAAACCGTTTCTCTGGAAGACAAGTATAGTTTCCTGAAGATCTGTTTATTCATCAGCAGACATGTTGAATGTTTCAAGTCAAGGATGATCCTGGTTCTAAATCTGCAGCCAAATGGGAATCAGAGCATTGTAGAAATGAAATGCCCCTCCCCTCATCTTACCCATTTGACAGATGAAGAAACTGAAGTTTGCATAGGTTAACAGTGCTAATTACAGAGCTGGTACCCAATGAGAGTTTACTCTACAAACCTTCTTTCCCCCACATCACTGTTGTCTCCCAGGTAGAGCTTTGTTACTGATTATGACGAAATCCATTTCCTAGCTTTGTTTGTAGTATATATTCTGTTTAGTTAGAAAGGTTTTTTCCCCCATGGTGACAAAATATATGTAATACAAAATATACCATTTTAACCATTTTTAAGTGCACAATTGAGTGGCATTAAGTACATTCACGTTGTTGTGCAACTGTCACGACCATCTATCTCCAGAACTTTTTTATCTTCCAAAACAGAAATTCTGCAGCCATTAAACATAAACTCCCATCCCCTCCTCCCCCAGCCCCTGGCAACCACCATTCCATTGTCTATCTCTATGGATTTGAGTAGCTCATAAAAGTGGAATCATATGGCATCTGTCCTTTTATAACTGGCTTATTTCATTTTAGCATAATGTCTTCAAGGTTCACCCATGTTGCTCATATGTCAGGATTTCCTTCTTTTTTAAGACTGAATAATATCCCATTGTAAGTATATATCACATTTTGTTTATCTGTCAACGGACATTTGTCGAAAATAGTTTTCAAGTATACAAGAAAAATAAATAAAAATCTCTTTTAGGAAGTAAAAGCGTGTATGCAAGAGACTTAAAGCTATATTTTTTAAAAGACTACTGGGGATTGGTAGAGTAAAAAAATAGCTTAATCATTTTATGGAGCTTGTTTTCAATTAAAGCTACAGAATTTGGTTTACCTAGCATTATAGTCTCTGCCGCCACCTCCCACCCCATCAGAACGTCAGCATAGGGTCACATGTGATGGGTACACAATAAATGTGTGCTCAGTTTCCAAGTCAGACACAGGGAAAATCAAATGAGGTATATATTATCATGGTTTTTCTTAAGATTTCCATTGACTATACTAAAGAAGAATGCAAAGGTTCTGGCAGAAATCTGGTAGAAAGAACATTCTCCTGGAAGAACAATGTATCTGTTGATTTCTTAATTTCTAGCAACAGAAACAAACCCTAATGGAATGAGCCACAAAGGAGTTTATTAAAAGAATATTGTGTAGCTCATGGAATCACAAGATGGATAGAGGGCCAGGCTTGAGGCTTCCAGAAACAATGCCCCCAAACCATGTCCGAAACTGGCCTGAGGAGGAAAACACCACCAAAGGTTATGCTGACACTGACCAGGGGGTGTCCACCTTGAACTGCCACCAGGACTTCACTGCACCCAGCCACTACCACACATTGCCATTTCTGCTCTGGATACAAATCTCACACTGTCTGCAGCTTCCCAAACCTACAAACCTGGACCTCCATCTCAATAGCAAAATGGATTCCACAGAGGCCCTTGCTCAAATGGTAAGGCGTGTCTCAGGTAAGTACAATGATTGATGGGGCGCCTTTATATACACGCCTCAAAGGTGTCTGGGAAGTAAGTTTTGTTTCTTCTGAGGGAGGTGGGATGCATCAGGATGATGATTCCCCACATGTAGAAAGGGTTCAAAAGGTGTGGGCAGCCTCTACTGAAGGTATGGGGACTAAGATTATAGGGCAGAGGAACAGATAAAACCCATTCCTAATTATTAGAATCAGCAATTATTTTAAAATACCATTAACACCTGATGTGGAGAAAGCAAAATGAATTGACAAGTTTTCAGAGAGTTCATTTCAGCTCCCACTGCCATTATAAACTTATAAAGCATCACTGAGAACTTCTCTCTCTAGAAAGAGTTTTGTCCTTAGGGCGCCTGGGTGGCTCCATCAGTTAAGCATCTCCAACTTTGCTCAGGTCGTGATCTCGCAGTTCATAGGTTCAAGCCCCACATCGGGCTCTGCACTGACAGTGTGGAGCCTGCTGCTTGGGATTCTCTCTCTCCCTCTCTCTCAGCCCCTCTCCTGCTCTTGTGTGCACTCTCTCTCAAAATAAATAAATAAACTTTAAAAAAAATAAAGAAAGAAAGAGCTTCAGCCTTGGTAAGGGAAACCAGAGCTCAAGCGAGCAATAATTCATAGCAGCTATAATGTTTAAGGAAGGAGCCGTACCGTGTACTTAGACATTTGAGTTATTGTTCTTCCATTAATCCCTGTACATTTTCTTCTATATTTTGATTGTGAAAGATAATCTACATTATTATCTTAAATTTACATTCAGGTTGGAAAAGTAGAAAATATTAGATCATATCTTAAAACTTCTATTTGTATTATCCACATTTTTTTCATTGACCCTTACACCCTCAACCAAATGTCACCAGGCAAAACAGACACGTGCTTGAAAAAAAACTACTGCCAAAGGGCTGGTGTTGGTGGCTCTGACTTATTGGAAATGGCAAACATGCAAGTGGTCACGTGCATCAGCTTGGAGTCAGATGTCAGAGAAAGAACATCATTTCATCTGACAATGGCTTTCTCCCTAAATTACCCCAAATGGGCCAATCCCTAAGCACCACAGTTGTCATGATTTTTTAAAAAAGAAAAGAAAAATAGCTTCCATGAAAACCTATACTTGTAAGTAACTCCATTTCTAATAGTTACAGTCACGCACATCAAGGAAATCTACCTACTGGGAGATATGTTTGTTTACTGGCATTTTCCCCAAAGTATTAGTCCTTGGATTCTTCAACTACATGTAGTCTACGTCCATGAAAAAGGATTCATTAAATATATTCAAGTTGACTGAGAAAAAAATTTTAATCTACAGTTGAAACTTCCAAGTATCATGGTGAACTGATTTGGTTCATAAAAATGCTATTTAGCAGAATTTTTCTTACTTTAAGTTGCTAAAGATACTATAAAAATTGTACCTTCAGGAAGATCTGTGGCAATCTAATGAATGTACTATTAAGAAAGAAAGAAAGAAAGAAAGAAAGAAAGAAAGAAAGAAAGAAAGAAAGAAAGAAAAGCATGGAATCCAAAGTAGAAAATGAAAATCATAGGCTAGAAGAATAATTTTTAGCCTGAAAGAAAGAGTTCAGATCATCTAATCTAGGGTTCACAAATACATGGGGGTAAGGAGAGTTATTTTCTTAGTTTCTGTCCAAGGAAGACACAAGGCAGCAGTTTCCAGCTGAGTCCACACATACATAGTCTCATAATCCTTCTTACAGACCTCTGGTAGCCTCTATCATACACATATGTAAAGAAACTATTTGCAATCCCTGGTATTCTGAGCTCCTCAATTGATATACGTGTGAAAGCTGAATAGCGGGTGGTGACTAAAGTCTTGGCCAATGTCATGCACCTAGGAAAGACTCAGCATTATAACCCTGATCATCTGTGCATGACTTAGATTGAATACATAGAGCCATAGAATACACCGCACTCAGCTGATTGCAATCAAGGCTCTGAATTCCCAAGTTTAGTAATCGTAATGCTCCTAAAAGGGCTTATATTATCAATTTTATTATTTCCATTATAAGAGAAGTACAACAGGAAAAAATAACATGGCTTGTGATTGAGTGTATATGAATTCTTTTATTGTTCATAAAAAGGGAATTTTATTCTTTTTACCATGATTCAAAGGAAAATATTAAAGCTTTCCCCGTACATGAAATTATGATTAGATTATGGGTGTGATTTAAATGTAATACCCTTAAAAACAGGGGATGGGATGTACAGAATTGGGACAGAAGAGCACTTTGGCATGAAATTTTCTTTGTTACAACAATGAAAAATTCAGAATATACCATTAGCACATGCAGTTTGAATAACTATTTACCTCCATATAAAAACAATGATGATCATAAATATCTTTTGGATATAAGAATGCCTTGCTCCATCCACTAACACAGCCTCGTTATCTTGTTTAAGTTTGATGTATTGTATCCATCACTCCATTCAACTCACAAGTGAAAATAAAACCTAGAAATTAGATGCCTAGCAGTAAAAGTGCCCAGAAAGAAGACAAACAAAAGAATCACTCTTGGTTGTAATAATTCACCTAAGATCAGAGAAGTCTTATATAGTGACACATGCTGTTTCTAGACTTTTTTTCTCAAGTGTAATTTTGTTGATTTTCTTTTAAAAAGTTTTTATCAATATAACACACACACACATACACACACATACGCACGCACACACACGTTACACCCTAAAACCAACTACTTTTCAACTTTTTAAGCTGTTGATTCTAGTATTTATTCCTGTATTTCTAAATAATATGTCTTGATTTATCCATTTAGGGTTTATCCTTTATGGTAGACAAAAATTTTAGCTCCCCTATATATCTTTTTTCTTTCCCTTTGCACTCTCTCATTTTTTTTGTTAGATCCATAATCATTATTATAACTATGGAAATATTGTTACTATATTGCTGGATCATCTAGGAAAGCAGTGTTCTATGATTTCTTGCTTGTAAAACTTTGTATTTTTCTTAAAGTTAATAGTTGCCTCATATACTCATATATTTAGTTTTCTTTGATGGTATGGCCAAATCTTCCAACATTTCTCTACAGCTTTGTAAAATGCCTCTCAATACAATTTTCCACAAAGTCAAACCTAAAAGTTTCTCTGTCAGCTGCATTTTGCTTTTTGTGGAGACATTTTTCCTCCACCTGCTCCAGTTTTCCTGGCTGTTCCCTCGGTCTCTTGCACAATTATTGCACTAGTGCTTTCCTTGGCACATCTGCAACACTGGATACCCTTCTTTCCCAGATTCCATGTCCTCCTCCTTCTTGGAATACAGTAGCCTTCCCTTGTCCATGACTTTGCTTTCCACTTTCAGTTACTTGCAGTCAACTGTGGTCCAGAAGTAGATGATCCTCCTCCTTCTGATGTATTGTTAGAAGGTCAATACTAGCACGACACTAAGTCACAATGCCTATTCATTCATCTCACTCATCTCATATAGGCATTTTATCATCTCACATCCTCACAAGAAGAAGGACGAGTACATATATATATATATATATATATATATATATATATAACACTTAAGATTCCATCAAAAAACTGCTAGAATTGGTAAATGAATTCAGGAAAGTCGCAGGATACAAATCAATATACACAAATCCATTGCATGTCCATACTCTAATAATAAAGTAGCAGAAAGAGAAATTAAGAAAACAAAAATAATAAAGTACCCTACATATGCTCCTTTCCAATTGCATGAATGTATCAAAATAAAGGATTTTACTGTCACTTCCAGTTGATTCTGAAAACAAATCTAGAATTAGTATTTTCACGTTTTCCTAATTTTATTTTATAGAAAAAATATATGTATATAGATGTACATGTATGATTTTTATAAAATCTTATATAAAAATATAAAATTACATATATATAAATATATCTATAACCAACATATATATGGATTTAAAACACACTAAAAGTTTATTATAATAGAGTAGCATGGTGTACAAGCAGAATTTAATCTTTTTTAAAAATAAACATTTCTTTAAAAAAAGAAAAAGAAAACAGAGTTTTATGTTGCTAACAATAAACAAACAAACTTCCAGCAGCTCAAGAAAATTGGAAACTCAGAACTCCCAGGGTTCACAGAGGCTCTGAACTTGGCCAAATCAACTGCTTCGAACCCATTTTTTTTTATGGGATTGGGGACAGCTCAGTTCTTTCCATGGCAACCGACTGTGCTGTCATAAACACTACAGGATGGTCTCTAAATGATCCAGCAGTTGCTGGACTACGAGGGAGATAAGATCTCATTAAAAATACAAAAATTGGAGCTAACATACCAGAATATGGAGATATATTGACAAGGGCATCTACATTATATATACTCAGTCCTTTCTCATTTGGCCTCAAGGAAAAAGGCCTTGTTTGGTGAAAACCAATATGGATTAATTTTGGTCTTCCTTAAATAGTTCTTACACAAATTACCTACCAACAGAAAAGGTGGTAAAGAGAGGGAAAAGCCAATACAGACAGTCCCTTTTGAAGTATGATTTTGCCTTTGTCCAAAAACATCACCCCAAACTTAGGGTAATTTTTTGGTTAAGAGCTATTTTTCCTCTTAAAAGGGGCTCCTGGGTGGCTCAGTCGGTTAAGCGTCGGACCTCAGCTCAGGTCATGATCTCACAGCTTGTGAGTTTGAGCCCCACCACGGGCTCTGTGCTGACAGCTCGGAGCCTGGAGTCTGCTTCAGATTCTGTGTCTCCCTGTCTCTCTGCCCCTAACCCACTCTCATTCTGTCTCTGTCTCTTTCAAAAATAAACATTTTTTAAAAAAGGATAAAACTTGCTTTATTCTTTCCTAATTAGAAAAAACAGTCTTATCCATAAAATTTAGAAACACATAAAACATAGAAAATAAAAATCACCTATAATTTCACCACCCTGAAAAAAAATTTTTAAGCAACTAGAATCATGCTGAATGTAGAGTTTTTTAAATAATTTTTTAATGTTTATTTATTCTTGAGAGAAAGACAGAGAGAGAAACAGAATATGAGTGGGGGAGGGGAAGAGAGCAAGGGAGACACCGAATTTGAAGCAAGCTCCAGGCAATGAGCTGTCAGCACAGACCCAACGCGGGGCTCGAACTCACAAAGATCATGACCTGAGTCGAAATTGGACGTTTAACCAACCGAGCCACCCAGGTGCCCATGAATGTGGAGTTATATCTTGCTATTCTTCATATAGCATATCATGAGCTTTATTGTATGTCATGAAAAATGCTTCACAAACATGTCATTTAGCTAATGTCTAGTATATGAATGCACCATAGTTTGTATAACATTTTCCTGTTTTAGGGAGATGTTTTAATGAACCAAATTTTTCAGTCTCACAAATAATGTAATGGTGAACATCACATAAATAAATCTTTACTCACATTTCCTATTATTTTATTGAAATATATTATTAAATATGAAATTATTAGGAAAAGGGTTATGAACATCTTTAAGGTCTTTTCACTAAGAACCCTTTTCAGAAGTTTTCTCTATTCTTGTTTATATTCCCAGATGCACTTTGTTTAAAATTTTCACATTATAGAAAAAGTTATAGGGATAGCATCAAAACTATAAATTCAAATGGGAAGAACTGACATTTTTACAGTTTTCAGAAACTTGTTATGTGTATCCATTTATTGAAATATTTTGTATCTCAATAAACTTTTGAAGCTTTTTTCATATTGTTCCCACACATTCTTGTATTTAAATTTTTTTGTCGCTATTATAAATACAATATTCTTGTCATTGTATTGTTTACTACACTTGATCTTAGCCAAAAGGCCGAGAAGCGATTGTCATTGTATTGTTTAATCAGAGATTGGTGGGATAGAAAAAATAGTTACTAATTTTAGAAATATTTATCTTCTAACCAATTTATTTAACTATCTTGTTATTTATAACAAGCTTATAGTTGGTGCATTTGTGTGTGTGTGTGTGTGTGTGTGTGTGTGTGTGTGAGAGAGAGAGAGAGAGAGAGAGAGAGAGAGAGACAGAGAGACAGAGAGAGAGAGAGAGAGAGAGAGAGAGAGAGAGATGTGGCATATAATCATTCTAGCTGAAATCATTACATTTTGGCTTTTTCTTTCCAGTAGCAATGCTCCTTTGTTTTGAGTTCTTGTCTCTTCCATTGGGCACAGCTTTCAGAAAAGTTAATTAGTAAAGGTAATAGATGGCATATTTGATGACAATAACCTTGTACATGTTCCACCGCTAAATATGTTGGTTGTTAAAGTTAATACTGGAGGAGGACACATGTATATCTCTAAAGGAGTTACACAGGTAGCAGGAATACTGGAGCAGACCAGGTGAAAGATTATAGAGCTTGATGGAAACTGTGACAAACCAGAGGGTATTCCTTCCAAAGGGAGCACACAGCAGGTGCCCAGCTGAAACCTATTATATGCTATGAAAATGTGGACTTACTGTTAACAGATCTTTCATTTTTTTCATGTCAGAAAAGTTACCATTAACGTAGTCCTATACAACAGGCTTTTAAAAAATGTTTGCTGAAGTGAAACAATTCAGTATATTTAAGAGAAAAAGGCACTGAAAATTAAGGACTTCTATTTCTTACTTAGAGTAGTTTTTTTTTTAAGTTTTGTCATAATTCACCATCCTAAAAGACTCAATATAGGAAATTTTGGAAATGCATAAGATAACGACATTTTTAAAGTTAAATATAGCATCACCACCCAGTCAATGGCTAACATTTTGGCATATTTTTATTCTAAACTATTATTGAATACATAACATATAAATATATGTACACATATATTTTGTTGTATTTTTTAGTCTCTCATGTGTACAATGTATAAAGTAAATAAGTAGAAGTACATTTAAGTGTTTATAAATAATATTACTATAAAATAAAGGTTATATTTTATGTAATGTTTCATAATATACTTTTTCCAGGTCACATTATATATTATATGTGAACATTTTCTCATGCCACTAAATGATTTTTAAAATACATTTGGAAAAAATAATTCTGTATAGTATTCTATCATAGTAATGTATCATAAATTATTTAACTAATGTTCTTTTTGGGTTATATAGGTTTATCCAATTTTTTAATGTTATAAATATTGCAACAATAAAAAGTCATGTACATAAATCTTTGTACACGTCTCTGATTAGTTCTTCTAGATAAATTCCTAGACGTGAAATGACGAGACCCAAGGGTAGGAATTTTTCAAATTTGGATATACATTGCCAAGTTGCCCTTCAGATGTGGTTGGGTACGTTCCCACCAGCAAACTACAAGATTGTTCATTCTCACCTCCCCAATATTGAGTATTAAATTTTGTCAATTTGGTGGGGGAAATGTTTTAATTTATATTTCTTTGATTACAAGTAAAATTTAAATATGTATTTTAATATATTTATTGGGGTTTTTATATTTCTTCTTTTGTTAATTATTTGTCTATATCCTTTGCCAACTTTTCTATTTGGATGTACATCTTTTTTGAAAATATTTTTCACTTTATATGTCTTAAGGATATAATATGTTAGTCACATATATTTCAAATATTATTTTCAGTTTATTTGTTTTTGTCAGTGTTGATTTATTTAACATAGAAATTACAACTCATGAAATATTTCATTGTTTCAATTTTCATTGTTTGGTTCTTTTTCATTCATGTTTAGGAAAACCTTTTCAACTGTAATATCAAATAAGAAAATCACTAATACATTTTATACTTCTTTCAAGATTTCTTTTTTTTTAAATTTAACATTATAATTTAGATGAATATGTGTGATGGGGTGAAAATAGGGATATATTCTTGTTTTTGTTTTGTTTTTCCCCGACATTTAGTCAGTTGTTGCAGATTGATTTTCACATACTAATGTCACCCTTTGCATGAATTTGGGAAATTTTGTTATTTTTTAAGCAAGTTCTAAGATTTATAAATACTAGGATCTATTTCAGAACTTTCAAGGCTCACCAGTTTTGTCCAGTGTGACACTCTTCAAATTATTATATCTATATAATGGAGTTTATTATGTGGGAGTGTAAATCCTTCCTATTTATTTTTGACAATTTCCTGACCTATCAATAATTTGATAAAGGTATAAATCAACTTGGTTCTCAATGTCTTGTTTTACTCTATTTATAAAATAGTGAGTAAGTGATACAGAGGTTCCTCAAAAAGTTAAAAGTAGAACTACCCTACAACCCAGTAATTGCACTACTAGGTATTTATCCAAAGATACAAAAATACTATTCAAAGGGGCACAGGCACCCCAATGTTCCTAGCAGTGCTATCAATAATGGCCAAATTACAGGAAGAGCCCGTATGTCCATCGACAGATGAATGGATAAAGAAGATGTGATATATATACAACGGAATATTACTCAGCCATCAAAAAGAATAAAATCTTGCCATTTGCAACAACATGGATGGAACTACAGTGTATTATGCTAAGCGAAGTAAGCCAGGGAAAGAAAAATACCATATGATTTCATTCACATGTGGAATTTAAGAAACAAAACAGATGAACATAGAGGAAGGGAAGGAAAAATAAAATAAGATAAAAACAGAGGGAGGCAAACCATAAGAGACTCTGAACTATAGAGAACAAGCTGAGGGTTGCTGGAGGGGAGGTGGGTTGGGGAATGGGCTAAATGGGTGATGGACATTAAGGAGGACACTTGTGATGAGCACTGGGTCTTATACGTAAGTGATGAATTACTAAATTCTATTCTTGAAATAAATACTGCACTATGTGTTAACTAACTTGAATTTAAATAAAAACTTGGGAAGAAAACAAAAATTAAATTAATTTAAAAAATTAAGAACACTTGAGGATATCAGAAATATTTTAACATTGACTGTATATTTGGTCATATTATGCAATTTTTCTTATTTTGTTCTAGTGGTGGTACTGTGGTTATGTTTTTAAAAATACAGTGCTTGCTTTTTAACAATATATATCAAATAATGAAAAAAACAATGTGTACGTGATAAATACTTTATTTGGCAACAATATTAATGTTGATTCTTTTGTACCATGAATTTCTTCTTCCTAGACCTAATTAACCATTAGAAAAATTAACCAACTTTGAGTACAGTATTTAACTTCTCGTAGCCTCAATATCTTCATCAGGAAGAAAGGAAAGAGAAGAAAGAAAGAAAGAAAGAAAGAAAGAAAGAAAGAAAGAAAGAAAGAAAGAAAGAGGAGGGCACCTGTTGGGATGAGCACTGGGTGTTGTATGGAAACCAATTTAACAATAAATTTCATAATAAAAAAAACTAAAAATTAAAAAAATATGAAAGAAAGAAAGAAAGAAAGAAAGAAAGAAAGAAAGAAAGAAAGAAAGGTGGGGAGGGAGGGAGGAAGGAAGGTAGAAAAAAGAAAGGAAGAAAGGAATCTCTTCTGATATCCAGTTTTAAAATACCTGAGTAATGGCTCTTCTCACAAATTATTCAAAACCATCAAAGAATAAAAAACAACTTTAAATTGGATCTCTAACAAAACCAAGAAACATCTGAAATCTGAAATCTGAAACCACAGAACGGAAGGAGGATAATACAAAAGAACGAGTATCCAACAGGAATGTGGGAGAATGGAGATAGGATAGAAGTAGCTAAATTTCTTATTTTAAAAAGTTAGCAACCCCTTTTCAAGATAAGAAGTGCACCCTGAGGTGTAAATCACAACATTTTTCCCCATCAATGGGTGTGGTGTGTGCCAACCGGTGAAAGGCCCTTTCCTGGGCCTGGCTTGGATCCCACAAGAAGCAGAAGCAGAGAAGGCAAGATTGAACAAGGAATCACACTGACAAACCGTGTTTGCAGGAAGTAGTCTGTCAAAACAGGTAGAAGGAAAGGAACTACCTTTTGAGCTGCTTTGCAATGCCAATTCTGGTTGGTTTGCAAGAAATAAAGGCTGAAAGAACTCTTGAGACACTCTCAGCTATGTGTCATAATAACTGCTGATCTGGAACATGGACCTCTACCTAACCTGTGTGAAGGTCCTACAAATAGTTGGTCTGTGTTCATTATCACATGAGCAACAATCAAAACGAAAAGGATAAGATTTCATTATTTAAAAACAGGAACAAAATGATGAGTTGAAGAAATTCACCAGAACACTGAAAAAAGTAGATGAAAATTTTGTGCAAACATTTCATTATGAATTTAAAAAACTTGGTGAGAAGAAAAATGTAAAGCTCTAGCAAACAATATAAGCCCCAAATAAATGAAGGTACACATCATATTCACAAGTGATATAACACAGTAAGATGTCAATAATCTACTAATTGAATACAAACTAAACTTCCACTTGGATATTTTTCAGAACTCAATGGACTTATTCTCAAATGTATGTAGAAGGATAATGTATGTCCAAAAACCCAAATAGCTAAGTAAAATGTGGTAAAGAAGAGCAGAGAGTGTAGACTCCTTACCATTTATCAAGATATACTGCAAAGCTTTAGTAAAAAATCCAGTAAGGTTTTGATGCACAGATACATAAATCAATGGAACAAATAAAGAGACACAGAGCTCAAGAATGGATCTATATGTATGTGACAAATTTTAATACTATAAAAAATGAAAGAAATAATGACATTGGAAAAGCTAGATTTTTTTATGGAAAAAAAGAAAGTTGGATCACTACCTGACACCATAAACTGGGGTGGACTTTAGATGACTCAAGACCCACTTGTAAAAAAGAAAGCACTATACGTCAGTAGAAAAAAAGACAAGAGACTGTTTCGGTTAAATAGGAATGAGTAAAATCTTCCTAGACAAGATCTTCCAAAAATAAAAAAACCACTTACAATATCAAAATTAAATGTTTTTGTTTAATGCAAGACACCATAAACAAAGAAAAAAGACAGATGACTAACAAGTTCAGACTCGTTAGTAATCAGAGGAAAACAAATGAAAACAACAAAGAGATATCTCTTGACACTTATAAGAATGGGAAAAAGTTGGAAAAGTGGATAATATCAAGAATTGACTAGGACATGGAAAGAATGAAACTTACATTTACTGTTAGTGAATGGGTAAACTGGCATAGACATTCTGAAGTGCAGTCTGGCAGTATTTAGAGAAACAGAGCATGTGTCTATTTTATGACTCAAAAATTCCATATCTGAGGTTACATCCCAAAGAATTCTCAAACTAGTTGGGACTTGAGCAAAAATATAAATTGTGGGGGCGCCTGGGTGGCGCAGTCGGTTGAGCGTCCAACTTCAGCCAGGTCACGATCTCGCGGTCCGTGAGTTCGAGCCCCGCGTCAGGCTCTGGGCTGATGGCTCGGAGCCTGGAGCCTGTTTCCGATTCTGTGTCTCCCTCTCTCTCTGCCCCTCCCCCGTTCATGCTCTGTCTCTCTCTGTCCCAAAAATAAGTAAAAAACGTTGAAAAAAAAATTTAAAAAAATAAAAAAAATATATAAATTGTGACAGTCTGGGTGGCAAATATGGGAAATTAAAGGCAACCTTAAATGTCATCACATAGAAAAATATATAGGTAAAGTGAGCTGCCAAACGATGGAATAGTACACTGCAGTTAGAATAAATGGATTAGATATCCAGACAGTACAATGAATAGTTATTAGAAGTACAAGATTGAGTAAGTAAATAAAAGGAACAATCCTTATCTTCTCATTTCCTTCATCTTTCTATTTCCTTTCTTACCCGACTTAAATTCTGTGTTCCGTAATTATAACCACTCTTTTACATATGTCTAGACTTTCTTGTCCTTCTTCACTTTGTGGTATTAATCTCACTATTGGAGTCAGAATTTTTAGAAAGGAAGAAAGGAGATAAAGATTTAATATCAACAATAAAATAGAAACCTTGTTGTCCTTACTTTGAACTGGAAGTAGTATAAACTCATGGCAGAAGTAATCTTTGAAACATAGGCATGCACACATTTCCCAGCTCCATCCAGTTAAAAGGCCTAACTACGATAGCCAACACAATAGCAATAAGCACCCCTAATGTCCAAACTTAGTTTCTAAAAATAATTTCCCACTAAAAGTAACTAAGGCTTCTGGGGAAAATGTCCACTTCCAGATCTGGGACAGGAAATGTGCAAAATAAGCCTGGAATATATTTTTAAACAAGTAAAGAACTATCAATGACTTTATTTGTGTCTAAAGACCTCAGGAGCCAATTTCGATAGGTTCCCACTGGCCAAAGACAGAACAAGTTGAATATCGATGAGTATAATAACTTCAATGGACTAAAACATACCAAATATGTTTAAAATCCATGCATTCATAATAATACAAAACAAAACAACTGGTCACCTTTGACAGATATTAAGAATCAACTCTTTATTTTGAAAACTAATAAACAAAGGGAAAGAATCAAGTATTTTTCCTCTCTTTCTTATATGAATGCATCTCCAGTGATTACACTTCAGTGTACTTTGCATACATACAAATAGTTAATGAGGAAAGCATCTCTGTTTAGAAATAGCCCATCTAATAAATGAAGTAAAATGATACAATTAGAATATCACCATTTCCCAAGCTCTAATAAATCAACAGACCCAGGAAATAATTATCAATGACTTCTAATGCCACAAAAAGAAAAACAACCAGATGTTATTTAGTCTTCCCCTCAAAAAAAATCAAATCTGAATTTGATCACATCTCTAGATCTAATTAAATTTATAGGAAATACAGAGGAATAAAGGAATATGATAACCCCATGGGGAGCCAATCAGCAAAATCCAAAATATAAGAACCTCTAAAGGATAAACGATCCAATTTCTTCAACAAAAATGTGCAAGGTAAAAAAAAAAAGCTAGAGGGTGAACCTATAGATTAAAAAGAGACTTAAGAGATATAAATAATTGTGATATATGGATTTTATTTAGATCCCAATTTGAACAAGTGAACTACAAGAAAAAAACAATTAAGGGAATATGTTCATTGACTAGATATTTAAGGATATTATGAAACTATTATGAAATATTTTAACATACAAAAAGTTGTGCTTTTTTCAAATTACTATCTTTTAGAGATCTACACTTAAATATTTACAGAGGAAATTATACAAAATCTTGGATTTGCTTTACAACAATCTGAGTGGCGGAGGGAAGAAAGCTGGAGGAAATGAAACTGGCTGTGAATTGAAAACTGTTGAAGCTGGATGATGAGTATGAGGAGTTTCATCACCCCATTCTTTCTCCTTTTGATGTGTTTGAAATTTTCTATAATAAAATTTCTTAATTAGTTATAATGGGATAAAAAAATCCTCTTTACCATGGGAACAAAAATGTAAAACACCTAGGAAAATGGGTAATAGGTATAAGAAGATAAAACTTTAGAACATTATTAAAAGGCACAATAGAAGACTTTAACAAATAAAAGTGCACCATTGGGTGGTAAACCCCATCATACAGAGACGATTTTCCTAACCCTAACTCTTCTCCATAATGTAGTCTAAGAATAAAATGCAATCCCAATAAAAATACAAAAGTGTTCTTATATGCCAGTAAGCTGATTCAAATAAAAAAAAAAAAAGTAAGTACATATGATAATCCAGAAAATCAGGGATGAGGGATAAGGGGGAAGGGACAAACCCTAATATACATTAAAGTCTTATGAGACTAGTGCAAAGAAAAGATCAGTGGAAGGGAAAACAAAATTCAGAAATAAATCTAAAAATACAAAGTAACATAGCACAGAATATAGGTGGCATTTTAAATATGTGAAAAAAGATGTATTATTTAATAATGTCATTGAATTAGTGATTAATCATCCAAAAAAAATTAAACTTGGACCTATACTACTAGAAATCGACATGTGATATAAAACACAAAAGCCATTAAAAAATATTTGTAAATCAGCTTATATAAATAGCAAATACTAAGCAAAGCAAAAGCAAAATCTTAAAAAAAAAATCCAAAGTCAAAAGACAAATCAGGGGAAAATATTATACCATACATCACAATTTCCGTAATATATAAAGAACTCTTACAATTAAAAAAAAAAAAAGACTAACAATCCAGGAGGGAATCAGAGTATAGGATACAGATACAAATGGTCAGTCTGCCAAAAAGTAAATGCACATGACACTTAAACATGTGAAAAGATGCTTCAACTCACCAGTGCAAGTTCACAGCACACAGCACACTGGGTTTCCACCAGGGTGAGGAAACACTCATACTTTCTTAGTGTAAGTCAGAATCATTTAAGTTGTTTAAAGGGAAATTTGACAATATTTCCAAATTTTAAAAGCACATACACTTTGACCCAGAAGTGTTGGTATAGAATTTATACTGTGGCTATACTCAAAATGTTGAAATGAAGTATGCACAAATTTACTTACTGCAATATTATTTGTCACAGCAAAAGACTGAAGCATCATAAATGTCCATCAGCAGGGACTGCTTAATAAAATATAGTATACCCAGCCAATGGGATACTATACCCCAGTTAAAAAGAATGAGGCAGGCCTTAACATACAACTTGCAAGGATCTTCTAACATATTTAATATACCAAAAATACTATTATATGAAAAAAGTCAAAGTGCAGAATAGTATACATACTATGCAGCCATTTAGTAAAAAGGAGAGTAAAAGAATAAAAGAAACTGGTAGGTGTGGTTGTTTTTTTCAATTTTGTAGCCTGAGTATGTGTTAACTCTTCAAAAATAACTTCCGATGGTTTTATGAAGATTAATTTTGTAAGATAATTTATGTGAAAGTCTTTGTAAACTTTGAAGTTCTGTGCAAATACAACTTAAATAAACAGCTGTTTACTGGGATTAGATCCTTACTTCCTGGGTTCAAGAAATGATTCACTTTCTGTATAGTTACTCAATATCTTGGAGTCTTGATAACTGAGTCTCAATTTCTTTCTCTCTGAACAATAATCCTTCCATCTTCATAGGAATTGCTATGAGGACCACTGAAGACAATTTATCTGAAAGTGCTTTGTAAACGACAAAGTTTTCAAAACTGTAAGTTGTCATATTTATAAAGTTAAAAGTTAAAATGTATGGTGTAAACTCTGAGTGACACAGGATTACAAAGATGGACAAGATCAGATAAATTAGCCCTGTACCATCGAATATGGTGGCCATTCCAATGTTGCTACTAGCACTTGAAATATGGCAAGTTCAAACTGAAATGTGCTGTAAGTGTAAAACAGACATCAGATTTTGAAGACCTAGTAAACAAGAATGTACAATATCTCATTGATGTAAGTTTATATAATATTTTCGAGATACTGAATTAAATTAAAACATCGTTGAAATTAATAATTAATTGCACCTGATTTTTTATTTTTATTTTTTTAATTTTTTTTAACGTTTATTTATTTTTGAGACAGAGAGAGACAGAGCATGAACAGGGGAGAGTAAGAGAGAGAGGGAGACACAGAATCTGAAACAGGCTCCAGGCTCTGAGCAGTCAGCACAGAGCCCGACGCAGGGCTCGAACTCACTGACCGCGAGATCATGACCTGAGCCGAAGTCGGAGGCTTAACCGACTGAGCCACCCAGGCACCCCGACACCTGATTTTTTAAATATGCCTACTAGAACACTTCAAGTTACATATGCAGCTTACCTTACATTTTGCTGGACAGTCCTGGACAAGACAGTTTAGAAGTGACTTGTTCAAGGCAAGATTTGGATTTGACCTGAAAGGAGGAATAAGGACTTGAAGAAACAGAGAAGTGAAGAATTTCAGGCATTACTGGCAACATATGCCAACATACAGGACAGTCCTGTGCAGGGCTCAAATTCAAGCCTCAGTGAAGATGCTGCCTGAATGGTTGGAAGAAATCCAAATGAGACGAGGCAGAGTTGGATAAGCAGTTTGAGTCTAGATAATGACAGAGTTGGAGGATCAATCTGAAGTTTGCATCTCACTGGGAGTGTTTGTAAAGCAGGCTCGGTAAAGCAAGTTGAGGCAGGGAATAATGCCTGCCAAGCAAGGTTTTACCTACAGTCCACTTGTTATTATCCCGTTGCAGTATATATGTTCACTGTGTTTGCTCTATACCAAGACTATCCGGATTTGGGATGGTTCACTATTAATGGAGAAGAAGGAAATGAGGAAGAGAAAGAGCTAAAAAGGGAGTCCCTATTTTTTGGAACTTAGAGCACTGTGCTAGGCATAGGCATAGTACGTACATATGCTACCCCACTTGTTCTCGTACAATCCTATGGGAATCTGAGCATTGTCTCCATTTTACATAAGGCAAGATCATTCAGATATAAGTTGTCAGAGGTCATTCCAGTTATTCCATACAGGACTAGCACTGAAGGCCAGTTCTGACTGACCAATTCTCATTATACAATGCTGCCTATTAGAAAGAAAAATAAAAGGTGAACGACAAACCATGCTATTGAACATATTTCTTCACTTCCAAGCCTACATAGTAAAAGTGTGAAAGGAGGAAGGGATGCAGATTTTCAATGAAATCCTGGTGGCTTTGAATAATGAACATTCTACTCCTAGCTCCATGACTATAAATAAATAAGACTTAAATGAATTCATGCATTAATATATCTGGGGTGAAATGGCAAATTTCAAATGACGCTTTTAAGCAGATTGAGGATTTGTTGTTTTTTAAACTGACCACACATTTACTGAGAAATTTAGAGTAGGGTGATATCACTGTGGTTCAGATTTTGAATCTCTGTGGGGGGAAATGGGGGAGGGGGGTGGAAGAACCAGAAAACATGCCATCAAGTGACTGTGGGAGGGGAAGAAGTTGTTTCTCTCATGTTCTTCCTAAAGAGGTTACAAGGAAGTGAGCAGTTTAATATCCAAGGAAGAAATAAGGTATAGATGAAAGTTAGAGTCTAAGATAGTAGGGGTGCCATGGGGAGTTATATCTACCTGGTATCTCCTTCCCCTTGGGGGAAGGGTCATGACTTCCATGTTCATGAATTTCTAATCTAGAAGATATCCATGCAAAACAAAGACAATACGCTTATGGATCAACATAGTCTCTGCAAGGAAGGGACGTGTCTGATCAAGCTGTCAGAAACCACCCAAAGTCTCTCAGCATGTGCCCCTTTGCTGTTCTAGAAGCTGTGTCAGTTCTTTGAACAAACTTTATTTTTTCAGGCAACTCACCAAATGGTGATGTAAACCTTGAAGGCTGACAAGTTGGATCCCAGTTCTAGCTTTTTCTCAGAAAACTTTGCTTTGTCGGTTAGAACAACTTTTAGAGGATGCAGACAAGACTTTTATTAACTGGGATAATAATTGGCAGCACCGGAAAGTTAGAGCAAACCCAAGTTCTGGAGAGCTAACTAGATGTCAGAAACAAGTCTCTGCTCACAAAGGACATAGAATTTAATAAAATATATACAATCAAATACTACTATAAGATAGTATAAAATAAAAGCACATGAATAGTATAAACAGAAGCAGATCACCACAGTATTGGAACAAGGAGAATAGAGATAAGAGCCATTATCTGATTCCATGTAAAATTCCATCTTGAACCACTAGAAGCTAAGAAGGGAGCGTTAGTTCTTGCTGCTTCTTCTGATGCCTTTGATGTTGGAATCAAGATAAATTATAGAAAAGAGATTTTTATAGCTCTTCCAGAAAAATTCTCTTAATTTTATGTATTAGATGTGTCCGCATACTATAAACTCAGAGGATAGACTCCTAATTGTGAAAAACAATATTAAAACTAATGTATGAATTAATAGTTGTTTCTTTTTATTGTATTAAATTTGCAAGGAAACAAAAATAAATGAAACAAACAAAAACTCTGAGGATTAAAAACAGAATGACAGCTTGGTTCGCATATCTTATTTCTCTATTCCACATGTATAATAATTCAGATCACAATAAGAATCTTCACTTTGTAGGCTATATAGAATGCAAAGAATACATTCCTGAGTGGTGCAAATGAAGAGGTGGGCAACAAAGTGAAATCTTGTTTGCACTGTCTTGCAAATTTGGCATTCAATTTTCCAACAGGGAAAAAATGTAATTTCAATTCCTTAATGCTGTGAATAAAGTTTGACAGCTGTGAAACTGACTTATATACTGATTTTGCTTACACAGTCACATAATCTATCCCTTATGCTAGGAAATCTAGGTGGTAGAAATGATCAGTATTTCAGATACAATTCAAGAGGAGTGTGTGGTAAGGTAAATGGACAATATAACAAGTTGTTTCCTACAAAGATATTCTGAAGCATTCTTTGAGATAGTACCAGAGGAAAATGTTTTACTTTTTATTTAAAAAAAAAATTTTAATGTTTTATTTGTTGAGAGAGAGAGAGAGAGAGAGAGAGAGAGAGAGAGAGAGAGAGAGAGAGAGAGAATGAGCAGGAGAGGGGCAGAGAGAGAGGGAGACACAGAATCTGAAGGGAGGGGGCTCGAACTCATGAGCTGCGAGATTATGACCTGAGCCGGAGTTGGATGCTTAACTGACTGAGCCACACAGGCACCCCCAAAAAAATGTTTTAAATTTTGGAGTTAATGCTCTTTTGGCTAGCCATTTTAAAAACAATCTGATGGGAAAATGTTCAATCATATTATTAATAAAATCAGGGCAATTATAAACAAAATATATTTGTTGCCAAACAAATTAGCTAAGATTGTTTTTAATGAGGATACCAATGCTGTGGGCATTTTCATACATTGCTGATGTAAGCATTCATTGGAACACTTGTTTTCCAAAGCAATTTAATAACACATATCAAAAGTCTTTAAAGCATTCAAGCCCTTTGATTCACTATTCCTACTTCTGGGAATCCTCTTATAAAAAAAAAAATAGAAATGTTGTAGAAATTTTAGGAACAAAAATCTCACTAATGGAATAAAAGTCCTTCCCTTCAGTCTGACTGAAACAATTTAGGTCATGTACTCACCACTGGACCACGCACAATGCCCAGAGCATATTCAGACAAGCTAAGACTGAGTTTCTGAGCCAGCCATCAGAAGGAAAAATGGGAAAATCAAGACTGGCCTAGACTAATCACTAATGACCCCCAGAGCTGGAGTCAGTTCCTGGAACTATGTTCCTGTTACACAATGGGAGAGGAGTTGAATGCATGATAGGAGCTGACCTCCTTGGCCACCACATCTGGTCCTCCAATTTTCCCCACTTCAGTGGCCCCTGGATCTGCCAGCTTACTTAAGCTGATAAAATGGAATCATCCCTCATAGTCCCCTTTTCCTTGTCCCCCACATCCAGTGCAACACTAAATCCTATTATTAGGCAGAACTGTGTGAAATTCCCAGTACGTGATATCTTCGACTTACAAAGTTCTACCTGCAAAATATTTCTCAAATCCACTCATTTTTTTCTTCTCCACTGTACCACGCTACTTGAAGCCACCCCATTCTTCACAAAGACAACTGCTATGCCAACCTAACCAATCTTATTTCCGCTCATCTGCATTCCTGCATTTTAAAGCTCATCAATGGGTCCCTATGGCTCATAGAAAACACCGCAAACTTCTTAGCCAGGCTGTGGAAGCCCTGCATCTTCACACTCTT
Organism: Panthera tigris; assembly: GCF_018350195.1. Classification (NCBI taxonomy): domain Eukaryota; kingdom Metazoa; phylum Chordata; class Mammalia; order Carnivora; family Felidae; genus Panthera; species Panthera tigris. Next base: position 45,112,774 of record NC_056671.1, read on the forward strand.
GCCTATAAATCTGGTCTCCTTTGAGGTCACTCTCCCCATCACACTCTGTGCTCCAGATTCACTGATCCCATCTTCCTCTCTCATATCCCTCCTGCCATGCCCTCTGCCTGGAGTGCTTCCCCCTCACTCATCAACTTGCCAGTTCTACACATCCTTCCTATTTCCACCTCAATTTACCCTCTCAAACCAGCCTTTCCTGATTTCCCAACCTAGTTTGTTACCCGCCCCAGCCCCCAGTTATTCTCTCATAATAACCTACTTGTTTCCTTTCTGGAAACAATTTTTAGTTGCCCATTTATTTTGTTGTTGTTATTGTGTACTTGTTTAATACTCTCTTTCTACTACACTGGAAAGTTTTTTTTGTTTTTGTCTTTTTTGTTTGTTTTTCATTATTACTGGGGACACAACAAACTTTTTTTTTTAATTAAATTTATTTATTTATTTTTGGGAGAAAGAGTGAGAGAGAGTGCAAGCAGGGGAGGGGCAGAGGGAGAAGGAGAGGGAGAGAGAGAATCTCAAGCAGGCTCCATGCCCAGCACAGAGCCTGACGTGGGGCTCAACCTCACAACTATGAGATCATGACCTGAGCCAAAATCAAAAGTCAGACGCTTAACTAACTGAGCCACTCAAGCACCCCCATAGTAAACTTTCAATAAATATTTGTTGAATGAATAATTGTATGATAAACAAATAAATCAATAGGCTAGATTAAAATGTTGATAGGAAAAAATAGGCTATAAAATTGTGTGGACACTATTATTACAACTATTTTGTTGGACCAAGCATTAAAAAAAGAAAGGCTCAGAAAGAAATAAAACAAAATGATAATAGAAGTTGTTTGGATGATGGGATTATGAGTAATTTGAATTCTTATCTCTTTGCTTTTCTGTACTTTCAAATTTTCCTTAAGGAGTATCTAAAACTTGAAAATTACATATTTTACAACTTTGAGAGCAATCTTTACTTCCTCTATAATTCTCCCTACAAACATGAATTTTTGATCTCTCAATATTTATTATAAGTTGTTTCTATACAAATTTTTCCAGCATATATAACCAATTTGCCTCATTATGGCATATAGAATTTGAAGAATATACAGAGAGATTCTAAATGGAATCCTTGCTCTCTATGGATACATGAGAAGAGAGTCATTAATTCCTTGTTCCATAGTGTAAAGAAAAGTAATTTGATTACATAAAAATCTACATGGCATTGTCTATTATAATAAATAATAGATAAATATGTGTATATGTCATATATGAATAATATAGAATTACCCATTTTACATATATGTTGGTGTACTCGACATTTCCTAGCAGTTTCATGCACATAGGTCTCTGAAACTCTATCATTGGGACTTTCAGAAATCAGTGTAATCATCAGTAAAGATCACTATCTATTTCTTGAATAAATTCTCTGTTCATCCCCACCAAATATTCCAGAAACCTTCCCTTCACTCTGATGTCTCCATTTTTAAAATATCAGATGTGTTCATATAATAAAAGGGGAGTGAAAAATTCTTTCACTTTCCAACATCTTTCAAATCCATACACTTCTTGTCTCATATCTCCATCCCACCTTCACCCCTCTAATCCAGGCCACTGTCATCTCCAACCTGGACACAGCTACAATCCCCTAACTGGTTCCTTCCATCCATTTAAAAACAAACCACCACCAACAACAACAGCAACAACAAACACCTTTATTAGGATACAGTTTATAGAAAATACAGCACACCTATTTGGTCATACATTTCAATGAGTTTTGACAAATCTATACCTCCGTGGACTCACCACCATCACTATAAAGATGTAAAACATTTCCATCACCCCAAATTTTCCCTTATGCCCCATCCTAATAAGTCCATTGTATGGAAATGCCACATTGTTTATTCATTCTTTCTTTATGGACACAAAAGTCATTTCCAGTTTTTTGGCTATTGTGAATACATTTGCTACCAACATTCATGTATTAGTCTTTGTGTAGACATGTTTTAATTTCCAATGGGTAAATACATAGAACTGCTGAATCATATGCTACATATATTTTTAACTTCATAAGAAACTGCCAACTGTTTTCAAAAGTGGATGTAACATGTTGCATTTGACCAGCAATGTATAAAAATTCCAGTTACCGAGGTGCCTGGGTGGCTCAGTCAGTTAAGCACCTGACTCTTGATTTTGGCTCAGATCATGATCTCACATTTGTGAGATCAAGCCCCAAGTCGGACTCCATGCTGGTCATGGAGGCTGCTTAAGATTCTCTCTCTTCCTGTCCCTCTGCCCCTCCCCTGCTTGCTTGTGCTCTCTCTCTCTCTCAAAAAAAAAAAAAAAAAAAAAAAATCCAGTTGCCAACATCCTTACCAACATTTGGCATTGTCAATCTTTCCAATTTTAGCTATTCTGAAATGTGTATATTGATACCTTATTGTGGTTTAAATTTACAATTCCCTAATGGCTAAAGATGTTGAGCACCTTTTTATGTGGCTATTAGCTATTTATATATCTTTCTTTGTTAAGTGTTTTTCAAACATATTGCCCATTTTAAAAACTGGGTTATGTGTCTACTTATAATTGAGTTATAAGGTTTTTGTTTGTTTATTTGAGTTATAAGTTTTTAATGTGGTTTAGGTACAATTACTTTGGCAGTTATATGTATTGTAAATATGTTCTCCCAGTCTTTGGTATGAACATTTATATTCGTGAGAATATTTTTCAAAAAGCAGAAGATTTTAGTTTTGATGGAAGTCAGTTTATCAAAATTTTCTTTTATAGTTCATGCTTTTTGTGTCCTAAGAAATCTTTGCCTACCTCAAAGATGTAAAGATTTTCATCTATATTTTTTCCAGGAATTTTATAGGTTTTGCATTCCCATAAAAATTTTAGAATCTGGGGGCACCTGGGTGGCTCAGTCAGTTAAGCATCCAACTCGATTTCTGCCCAGGTCATGATCTCAACAATTTGTAAGTTTGAGCCCTGCATTGGCCTCTGTGCTGACAGTGTGGAGCCTGCTTGGGATTCTCTCTCTCCTTGTCTCTCTGCACCTCCCCTGCTTGTGCTGTCTCTGTCTCTCTCTCAAAATAAATAAAAAAATTTAAAAACATTTTAGAATCTGGTTGGAAACTTTTACCAAAAAAAAAAATGCTGCTAAAATTTAATTGGCATTGTGTTGAATAGATCACTTTGCAGAGAACAGCTATCTTACAAATATTGAATCTTCCCACCCATGAATCTGGTATCTCTTTTCACTATTAAATCTTTTTTTAATTTCTCTGAGTGATGTTTGACAGTTTTTATTGTAAAGATGCTGTACTTATTTTGTTAAACTTATCCCTATGTATTTCATACTCTTTGACCCCTTGTATTTGGTATTTTTTAATTTCAACTTACAACTGTCCATTGCTAGTATATAAAAGTACAATTGATTTTTTAGACTGGTTTTGTATTCTGCATCCTTGCTAAACTTATTAGTTCTGGTAGCTTTTTGTAGATTTCTTCAGATTTTCTTTGAACATGGGGGCACCTGGGTGGCTCAGTCCGTTAAGTATCTGACTTTTGGTTTTGGCTCAGGTCATGATCTCATGGTTCACGAGTTCGAGCCCTGTGCTGACAGCACGGAGCCTGGTTGGGATTCTCTCTCTCCCTCTCTCTGGGCCCCTCCCTGACTGCTCTCTCTCTCACACACACACACAAAATAAATAAACTTAAAATTTTTTTTTCTTTGAATACAATCACATTGTTAGCAGATAGAGAATTCTTTCTTCTTTTACAACGTATGTGTCGTTTATTTGTTTTTCTTGCCTTTTTGCAGTGACTAGAACCTCTAATATTGAATGTAAATGGTGAGAGCGGGCATCCTTGCCAAAATTTAGTAAGAAATCATTCAGTTTTCAGAAATAATCATGTTAACTGTTAGGTTTTCAAGAATACTCTATCAGGTTGAAGAAGTTCCCTTCTACTGCTAGTTTGCTGCGAGTTTTTATCCCAAATGGGCATAACATCATTTTGTACATTATTGAATTCTACTTGCTAATATATTGTAAGGGTTTTTGCAGTCATGTCTGTGTGGTATACTGGTGTTTAGTTTCTCTTTTTTTTGTCATTCCTTTATTTAGTTTTGGTAGAGAAGCAAACCTGGTCTCAAAAATTATTTGTAAAGTGGCCCCCTCTTCTCTCTTTCCTGAATGATTTTGTATAGAAATGGTGTTTCTTTCTTAAATTTGAATAGAATACACCATTATAATTATCTGAGTCCAGTGTGTGTGTGTTTGTTTTTGTGTGTTTCAAAGTTTTTAATTACTAACTCAGTTTTAATTACTAACTCAGTTTCCTTAATGCAGATAGGACTCCTCAGATTTTCTATTTCTTGAGTAAGTTTTAGTAAACTTTCAAAGAATTTTCCCTTTTCACCTAAGTTTTCTAATTTATTGATATGATTTTCAAAAAAATTCTGTATTCTTTTAATGTCAATAAGATCTGTGGTAATGCCACTTTTTGCCCATCAGTCTACCTCCCATTTTAACAGTTTTATTGATTTTTCAAAATACCGACTTTTGGTTTCATTTTGTTTTCTCTATTTTTTTTTCAATTTTATGGGCTTTCTCTTTCCTTTCTTCTACTTATTTCAGGCTTAATTTGCTTTTTGTCTTTCTAGCTTCTTAAGATAGAAGCACATGATTTGCAATGCTTTTCTTTTTTCCTTATAATTTCTATTTCCTCATTACATCTTATGTTTTCCTTTATACTCTGGGTCATATTTATAATAATTTACTGTTCTTGTCTGCTAATTCCATTATCTCTCTTATTGCTATGTGTGTTTCTATTTATTTTTCTTGGTTTATGGGTTACAGTTTCCACTTCCTTTGTATGTCTAGTAATAGTTTAATGATTGCTGGACACTTTGAATTGAATGCTGTCCAATGCTAGATTTTGTATTGTGTTTAGGACTGTTGGGCTTTGTTGGTAGACAGTGAAGTTATTTGTAAATTGGCTTAATCTTTTGAGGCTTATTATCATGTTCTTTTAGGGTGGGTATAACGTAGCTTTTACTCTGGAGCTGAGTTTATGCTATTTCTAAGGCATCGTTCTTTTGGGGTCCCTGTTAAATACCACAACTATTTAATAAAATCTCTCCTCTTTGGCTGAAGGGAATTAGGACAATTTGCAGCTCTGTTTGAGCTATGGAAATTACTTGTATTACTTGTATTGACAGTGTTTTCTTTGAGATTTATTCTTCCTTGGCTTTACAGGTTTCACCCTATGCATGTGTGTATTGATACTGATACTCAGCCAAAGACTCAAGGGAACTTTTATGCAGATTGCTTCCTGAAACTTTGATCTCTTTCTCAACTCCGAAAAATTGCTGACCTATATTTGAGCTCCTGCTTCCTGCACCTAAGACTGGAAATTACCTCCATGTAGAAAGCTTTAACGATGGTAGGGCTTACATCATTTGTTTCCCTTCTCTCAGGGATTACAATCCTGTGCTGCCTGTTGGATAATATCTGAAAATAGTTGTCTCTTATATTTTGTCCAGTTTTGTCATTGTTTATAGGGGAAGCATAATTTCAGATCCTATTTAATCCTCATGGCTGGAAACATAAATTTCTTCTCTCCACTTCTGACATCTGCCATTCATTCTCCATACTGTAGCCAGAGTGATTCTCTCAACACAAATCTGATCATATCAACCCCAAGCTGCAATGAAGAAGGCCGTACATGGTCTCATCCCTACCTACCCTGTAGCATAATTTGTCTCCATTCCACAATTTCTACTTTATGGTCTAGCATTACTAAATTACTTCCAGTGATATGCTATGCTCTCTCTCACATCCAGACCATTGCAAATATTCTTCTCTTGGTTTAAAATACATACATATCCTGTACCTCACATATACATTATCCCTAATATCTACTTGTCCTTCATAATTAATTTCTGTTTCTTTTTCAGAGAGGTCTCCTACAAAACTTAGAGTTGGTTTTACACCTGCCTAACACTGTAAGAATATCCTGTATTTGCCTTACAATAACTCTCATCATTTCATTATAATTACTTATTTAATATATCTTCTTCATTACACTGTTAAAGCCAAGTGAAAGTTCAACATCTCTTTCACTAAATCTGTTAAATCTCCAGTGTCTAGTATAGCAGCTGGCAGAGTAGATATCAACAAATATTTGATGAATAAATTAACGAAAACATAAGGTAATTAGCCAAAGAACTGATGGGGGGGGGGGGTGGGATGATGGAGAGATAGAGGAAGGAAACAAACAACAAAATGAATGTTCAAAAAACAGAAGGATCTTAAGGTCAACACTTCCATTTTGTTGATGCCGTGGGTCAAATTTTTCAGATGTCATTTAATTCCTCACTTTGTTTTGCCTGTGTCAACAGAGACACTAAGATGAGAATGGTTCTCTCCCAGAACCAAGAAGACTCAGGGTAAATGTTTTTCCATAATGGAGTTATCAGAAACAATCATGATGAACAAGTTTCACAATAATTGAGGGTAATACCTGATGATTCTATTGCTCTGTCTTGGGTAATTCCATAGAAGAGGGAGATCCATTATTCCTTAACCTGTTTTTTTTTGTCACCACTGTTGTTTTAGTGTCAAGGTAAAAGAATGTTCACAGACCTGATATGATATTCATCATCTTAATGAAGTCATGTGAACAAACAAAATTAGGTTGTGGCAATCAAAGATCCAGGAAAGAATGTTTAGAAGAATTGAGAGATTCCATGTTTCATAGAGAAAAACTATGCAGAGGTTGTAACATTTTAATTCAAAAGTTGTGATCCATTGCCTGAAACGTAGAAGTGACCTGCTCATTTGTCATCATTCAGTCTTTATCATTTATCACTTTACCAAAAAATAAAATTTACTCCCATCTGTAGCCTGGATTCCCACAGCATGCATTTCAGCACACTAGGGCTCCTTATGCTCCTTGACCTACCCTATTTACCACTCCAATGTCCAGCTCTGGGCCAGCCTTGTGTCCTCAAAGTCATATTGGACATTTCTCTGGTAATCATCTCCTCTCCAGCTAACATCTTTAACGCTTTCACTGATTAACAGGAGCAAGTCACCCAACTCTGGGGACTCAGTGCACTCCAGAGCCATCTTATTGACCTCAAAAGGCTTCCCCAGTGCTGCTCAGCGGTTCTTAATTCATTTTGTAATGCTCTGTTGCATTCCACACTCGCAGAATCTTCAAACCATGGGATTTTGTAAATACCTAGAACCTAGAGTCCAGCAAATCCAAATTCTTTATTTTATAAATAAAAAATAGAAGAAAAGCCAAGATAGAAAATCACATAATTAATGATAAAGGTCTGACTATAATCCTGAAAAGGTAAATTCTAACTCCTTATCCCACTCAGTTCACCTGTGCCCTGACGCTTCAAAGCCTGGGCTTTCATTTCAATGCCCATTCCACCGACAAAAATAGGTCACATAGCAAAAACTCCCTCAATTTTCCCAATCTCTTCCTACCCCAACATGGCAGGGTGAAGAGAATATTGCCAGAAAGACCAAGATCCAAATCTCAGGTCTGTCATTTACTACCCACGTGATCTCAGGGAAGTTACTAAAAGCCATTTTGGCGTAAATTTCTTTACTTGTTAAGCAGCAAAAATAGACTGGCAATCTACCCTGTAGGGTTTTTGTGAAGGTCTGAGTGAATGAGTGTAAAACAAATAAATGGCTGACAGATAGATGGTCAACGATGGCAACTATTTTTATTTTAGCTCTTTTAGCATACTTTTCTCTCCACCTGCAAACTTGTCCTTATCTACACCCACACCTTCCTCCTTCCAAACTCCTTCCCTCACAAGTGTGGTTTTCATCTTCCTCCTCTGAGAACCCCTTTCCATCTGGTTTCTCACCTGCTCAGAACTCCCTTGACCTTGACAACACTCTTAGGAGAGAGGTTGCTACAGAGTGGTTCCAACTGGGGAGCAGGGAAAAAGCAAGTGACAGGTCCTGGACACGGTGGATATTTGACAACACTAAGGGAATTTTGATATGCCTTCTTCCAACCACTTTGGAGAAATTTTGTCTTATTGAATAACAAGTGTCTAGCTCTTTTATTCCATTTACCACCAATTTCTGGGGGGGGGGGAGGGCAAGGGGTGTAAGTAATAAACCTATATATGCCATTTTATCATTGCTCATTTACTATAATGCCTGGATGACTTGTTAAAACATGGATTTCTAGATCTCAACCCTAAAGTTTTCATTGAGTCTGGATTTGGGCTGAGAATTTTATTTCTAACAAGTTCTCAGGTGCTACTGGAGTCCTTATTCAGGGACACCATAAGAACCACTGCTCCACAGCCTTGTTACTTTAAGTGTGGTCTGTGAACCAGCTCCACTGTCCTCACCTGGGAGTTGTCTCAAATGCAGAATGCAGGACCCGCCCCACTGACCCAGAATCTGCATTTTAGTAAGATGGATGTGATTCATATACACACTAAAGTCTGAGAACACTGCTCTGGACCAATGGTTCTCAATCCTCAATAAATGTTAAAATCACAGGGAAGGTGTTGTTTGTTTGTTTGTTTGTTTGTTTGTTTTAAATACTGATTCCTGGACCCCAACCCTGAGATTCTGATTTAGTTAGACTGGAATGGGGCCCCAAGCATTAGTATTTGTTAAATTCCTGGGAATTTTGTTAAAGTGCAGATTTGGACTGAGGGGGGCTAAGGTGGGGCTGGGTTCTACATTTCTAAAAAGCTCCCAGATGATGCCACATTTGTGGGCTACATTACACTTTAAGTAGCAATCCATTCTGGAAAGGGCCATCAGCTCTCTCCTACTTCCTAGAGTCAACCACCTTTTTTCAACTCTCATTCATCTTCAGCTCTCTGCAGCTGTTATCCATTCTTCCTGCCTTAAAACACTGTTTCTCACCTTTGACTGCAAATTGCCATCACCTAAAAAGCATTAACAACTACTGATTCCTGGGTTCCACCCCGAGATTCTGATGTAACTGGCATGGGAGGCAACCTGGGAACTGGAATGTCTACTTTCCCCTGATATTCCTGATGGGAGCAGAGTTGAAGAAGCACTGGTTTAAAACCATTGCTTGCCATATTCCTGAGATATAGCACTATTCTATATTTTCTCCTACCTCTTGATAACTTCTTAGTATCTGTCATTTTGCCACTTGCTTTTTTTTAGTTAAAATGTTTTTTTAAATGTTTTCTTTTTGAGAGAGAGAGCACAAGCAGGGGAAGAGCAGAGAGGGGGGGTGGGCAGAGGATCTGAAGCAGGCTGGGTGCTGATAGCAGAGTAGCCCAATGCAGGGCTTGAACTCATGAATCGTGAGATTATGACCTGAGCCAAAGTCAGACACTTAACCAACTGAGCCACCCAGGAACCGCTGTCACTTGCTACTTTTTTTATTATTCTGATGGCTTTCATCCATCACTACTCTAGTAACATTATTCTTATATGTTTATGAAAACGTGACTTCTACCAAAGCTCCCCAATTCTGCCTCTCTTGATGTCTACATTTGATTTACAAGTCTATTCATTCTCATAGTCACCCAGACTCAAAACTAGACAGGTGGAAACATCCAGACAGTTAGAGCTTGATTCCTCTTTCTGATGCTTCTGCCCTGCTCAGCTAGGGGCAAGCTGTTTCCTCTCCTCTCCTTGGATGTCTCTCCTGCATGGCTTTTCACTTCCATTTCCACTCATGGCTGCTTCTGGCCTTCATGGTCTTTTGTGGCTACTACCATAGTCTCCAAAATATCTCTCCTTCTCACTTCTCCCCCCTGACTCAGTTTACACATCTTGACCATGGAGCCAATTTGTTATCCCACCTCTGTGGCATCTATGAACATCCCACTGAAGTAGCATTCTCAGGGGATCTCATCATGGGAATGCTACAATTAATTATTTTACAAAATAATGTCTCCCCCCTGACACACATGCCCAGCCTGCCTTATCTGGTGCCTTTCTTTTCTTCATGGCACTTGTCACCTTCTAACTTTATATTATTTGTTTGCTCTGTTTATTATTAAGTATCTGTCTCCTACCATTAGAGTATAAGCTACATAAGGGCAGACAATATATTGTCTCTTTTGTTCTTTGACTTGTCTCAAGAACCTAGAAGACCTCTGGCACTCCATTGTTATTTGCTGAATAAATTAATAGGTTTCAACGATAGTCAGCAATGTAGATATCAGTTAAATATTCATAAAATAGCTAAGTCCTGCTACCAGATTTAGGAGCTCCCTGGCACGACCCCCTAAAGCCCTTGTCCTCCCTGCAGACAACTCTGGGCTTCAGGGGGTGGGAGGGTGAAGAAAGGGTGGGAAGTAGAGGTCAATGGGGAGGGACAGAGGAGAGTGGGGGGAACAGTTCTCAGACAAGCCGGTCAGAAAACTGATTTTTTCAGGCCTTTGTTTGGTTGTTCCCTATCCCAGTCCATCTATAAGATGCGGCAGTCCCTTGCCTGGTCACTATTCAGCCCTGATGCAAACTGCAGAAGGTTGCAAGTACTGGACAAGGGCTAACCTACCAGCTGAGAATCGCTCTACAGGCAAAAGTGACTTCTTCAGGGCCTCCCTGCATCAAGGACGCGGCAAGCAATCTTTCTTCTCCGAGATTAACCTGGCCTAGAGCCACAGTAAACACCCAATCTCCCTTACAGGGAGGAAAGATTAAATATCTGATTAAAATTTTTGGCTGCTAATTTATTGAACTTGGATAGATGGACCGTTTGGAAGTCATGTGACTTTCCCTGTGTGTCTGCCTCTGTTGTTCCATGGAGCGGGGTCATGGGCTCCGTGTGGGCGGGTGGGGACTGGTAGGCCAAGGGCGCTTTCTCGGGCCACCTCTGGACACTCAGGGGCCAGCTCTTTTGGGCCAGTTAGTTCAGGAATGTCCTCATCGACCATGGCAGTGAGAGGTCTCAACCTCTCACTCTGTTCTTGTCGCTTTGTAGATTGGCTCATTTCAGTCCTCCCCCGCCTATTGTTTTGAGCCGCCCAGCAAAATGATGTCATGGGCAGCTTAAAAGTATACAGGAAGTCTTCAAAGCTGAATGACTTCAATATACTTTATTCCGTGGACTCCTGCTGCTGGGTGTCTATAGAAACCCTGACCCCACAGGCCTCAAGGAGGCAGCTGTCCATTGAGAGACCCTCTCCCCCTGCTACAACATTTTCTCCCCCACCTTAGGGCCTCTGTGCCCACTCCTCACCTGCATCCCAGAGCCCTGGACATAGGCCAGCACCAGAAGGAAGAAGGGAGGCTAGGAGGAGAGCCAGAGGGGTAAGGAGGTCAAAGGGAGATTTCTCAAAAAAAACAGAGGCCCAGGACTCCTAGGAGAACCAAAGGTCACCTTTACTGGCCTTTGGATAATAGTCAGTCTGGCAGAGTTGCCAGTCATGGCAATGTCCTCACAGAGGGCAAAGTGACAGCAAGCACAAGGGACTTGCCTCTACTTGCGAACAGCAGCAAGGCTGCCTTGAGACTGCTGCCCAGTGATTTTGAGTAAAGTTAAACAGATGGCAGTTTGTAACAGGGTAATAATAACAAATATATGTGCAGGGCTTTAAAGTTTACACAGCAGGCTTTTATGTATCTATTATTGTAAGCGGCCATCACAAAATCCTCATGAGGTATTAGCTCCCTTTTAACAACGGAGATCAAACACATAAAGCAGAGGGGCACCTGGGTGGCTCAGTCTGTTGTGTGTCCAACTCTTGATTCCAGCTCAGGTCCTGATCCCAGGGTTGTGCGATCGAACCTGTGTCCTGCTGAACATGGAGCCTGCTCTCCCCTCTCCCCCACTCTGTCTCTCTCCCACACAAATAAAAATAATAATAATAATTTTAAAAAAACATAAAGCAGAGTCTTTTTGTTGTTTTTGTTCTTTCTACTTACACAAGGTCACCCAGATGTCAAAGGTGGAACTGGGACTCAAGTCCAAATCTGACCTACTTCACAGTCCTCCACTTTGTGCTGGAATTGGGGTCCTAGCTTCCTTTTCTTATTCCTACTCTTTATAGAAATTGCCCTAAGGGCTCCTGGGTGGCTCAGTCAGTTGGGCGTCCGACTTCGACTCAGGTCGTGATCTCATAGTTCGTGGGTTCGAGCCCCGCATCAGGCTCTGTGCTGGCAGCTCGGAGCCTGGAGTCTGCTTCAGATTCCTTGTCTCCCTCTCTTTCTGCCCCTCCCCCGCTTGCACTCTGTCTCTCTTTCTCTCTCTCAGAAACAAATAAACATTAACTCTTAAAACAAACTGCCCTCAACGAGCCTTGGAGCGGCTAGCTAGTTGGTAGTGTTGTTCCATCTTATGGAACTACCAGAACTTTCCTTTGCCAGCCCATAAATGACAGTTTGTGCTGGCCCTGGTGCATTTGCCTGTCTCTGCCTGCTCAACCTTCCAAGGCTTTGGAGAGAACTGATTTCACATGTCCATAGACTGGCCCTTGTGGTGAGGCTGGGAATTGTCTTCTCGTTATTACAGACACTGGAGACACTGCAGTTCAGTGATGCTGGCGGTGAGGTAAGTAAATGTACCCAGAACAATGTGCGTGACTTTCCAAAGGCATTTTCCACTAACTCATAAGGCGGAGGTCTTAATCTGAGGTCTATAGACAGAATTTCAGGGGTCTGTTGAAAAATATGGAAGAAAGTTACATCTTTCTTTTCATTAGCCTTAATTAAAATTTAATTTCTCCAATTATGAATACACATACATTAGTATTACAGCAGTCCATTTTGAAACCACAAGTTTTCAAATCACATTTCAGTTGTAGCAGATATCTCCAAATATCATTTATGCTCATCACTACTTGGAATTATGGCAATAGGCCTGCTGTTAAGTCTTGTTATTTATTACATTATTAAAGGGAAGCATATATTTTATTATCACAAATCTATTGTTTAGACATTTTGATCATGCAGGCTCTTACCTGCATAGAAGGAACCTGACCCGCTTTCAACATCCTTATCTTCACCTGGCCCTAATTATTTCTTGAAGTCCCTATACATATTTCAGACTATATTTCCACATAATTGGCTTCCTTTGTAATGCTAATGTATTTTATGCATTTAAGAACATTATTCTCTGGGGCACCTGGGTGGCTCAGTGGGTTAAGCCTCTGACTTTGGCTCAGGTAAAGAGCTCAGGTGGTGCTCTTACAGTTTGTGAGTTCGAGCCTCACCACGGGCTCTGTGCTGACAGCTTGGAGCCTGGAGCCTGCTTCAGATTCTGTGTCTCTCTCTCTTTCTCTCTCTCTCTCTCTCTCTCTCTCTCTCTCTGCCCCTCTCCTGCTTGCACTCTGTCTCTCTCTCTCAAAGATATCTCAACATTTTTTTAAAAATTAAAAAATAAAAGCTTAAAAAAAAAAGAACATTATTCTGATAAAGAGTCCATAGGCTTCCCCAGACTGCCAAAGGAGCCCATGTCCCAATACAAGGTAAAGAGCCCCAGATGTCATTTTGCTGGAGTTGGAAGGTTTAAGGAGTATAAGAGGCTTGGTAACTTGACCTTCCCACCATCTGCTGGGACTTCACTCTGGGAAGATGGAACATGATGGCCAACAAGTCAGGGCCATGTCCAGTGAGGAACTGAGGCCTTGTGGGAGGCTGTGCTCACTGGATATCTTGCCGGGCTGCTGTCCAGGCTGCTTCACACCTTCACATGTACCTCAGGAACTGTATCTTCCATCTGTACCACCACTAGTGCTCCTTCTCATGAAGTCTCACATTAGCACTCTGAAAGTTTCGTTTTGTGTTTTGTGGCTACACAGTCACACTAGTCACCTCCACGTCTTTGCCTCTGGCTATCTCGCTAACTTTAGAGGAAGTAGGGTCAGGATGAGCTGTTATATGTATAGTTATCAAGCCTGATTTCATAGAACATTTAAGTGGCAACTGTGCACCAGACATTATACAACATGGCAGCCAACTTGAGACCTCTCCGTGGCCCTCAATGTGGAGAGTAGTCAAGCCAGGGGTCAGGAGGGAACTGCACTGTTGGAACTAGAGGGTATGCACAGTCATGAGTGATTTTACCCAACCTATCTGGCCTAGGTGGTGTGATCCCACAAGACACTAATACTTACTCACTGTACACCAGCCATGTTATTCTGGATTCTCAATGCTCATGTAACTAGAGCAACTCCAGCCCTTCCCTGTCTATGAAGACATGGCTAACTCTCAAGGGCTTGTGGCCTCAATCAACCTGCATGGAAGGAATCCAACCCCTTTTCAAGATCCTTTTCTCTATCCAGCCCTAATTATTTCCTGAAGTCTCTGGGATGTTTCAAACATTCTTGTGAATCAGTCTAGATTGAATCTTGATTACCACCCCTGTAGCCTGACACAGGAATCCAGGCCTCTCTTTACTGCTGACCTTGCTGCCCCATGCCACTAGGCTATGGCCACCCCATACTCCTGCTGATCTCTGCTTCCCCTGATTGAGGATCAGTTCTTGGCTACCAGTCTCAATCCTCCAGGCATTTGGCTACCAGCAGCTGGCTGCAAAAGGTGAAGAGCTCCCACTGCTGGAGGGTGCTACGGCAGGGCAGCCTGGGCTCAGAGAGCAACACCTTCTCTTACACAGATAGCCCTTCCCACCTCAGGGTGCACAGAGCTCTCCAGAGTAGCAGGGTAGGTACAGGTTCAAGAAAAACCAAGCTGGGCATACTTAGAACTGTACTTTCTCTTTAGTGAGTCAGATTCACCATACTTGACACGCCTTTCCTTAGGCTGAATCCTCTCTTAGATTCGAAAGATTCTCTCCTGCAATCTGACCTCTGATGCTTTGCTCTGCCCTCCAGACAAACCTGAATATATCAGGATCACGTTCAAGGACCTGATTTAACTTCTATTATTGCAAGCCTCCCCAGCCCCGAAAAAAATCCAAAACACAATTGTCAGGAGGGTGAAGAGGAAAGGATTATTCTAACACCACACCCCAAACCTGTCTATACTTGGTAGAACTAGTCTCCTTCAGATGCTCTTGAGGAAACCAGGAGTGAGTAAGGCAGTGAGAAGACTCCTGCACTGACTTTCTGGACTTCCGATACAATCTTGGCATTTGGTGAGGTGGAAAGAACTCAGACTTTAGGGTTAGAGTAAGCTCTGCTCCAGTAGCAGCTTTGACACTTAACTGTGAAACTTGAGTAAGATCTCTCTGAGCCTACTTTCTTATATAGAAATGGGAAACAGTCATACTTGCATTTAGGGTTACTTGGAGGATTCATTGGAATACCTAATATACAGTACCTAAGACAATGCATTGCCCATAGTTGGCAATTGATACATCTTAATTCTTATTTTGAATATTACTTTTTTTTTTCTACACTTTGGTGTACCAATTGGATGTAAGAAGCATTGATGGGAGGTTTCTGGAATTGCATTAGCAAGCTTATTGATTAGATAAATATTTCTTTGCTATTCACTAAGTCCTGAAAAGAGAAACATAAAAAATATGAAACTGTTTATGTTATGAAATAATAGCATATATTTCTGACTAATCTGCAGAGTCAAATAAAAGTTATACTATTTGATATCAATATATAGTAAAAAGAACAAAGAAGCAGAGGAGAGAAGTTATACTATTTATGTACCTATACATGCCAAAAATATGCCAATATTCTTGCTGTATTCTCTAAAGGTCACATTACAATGAGGATACTGAGATACTCTAGATTCGATCTCTAGAAAATAATGCCATTTTTTTCTTCTTCTTTCACTTTCCTGTGTGTGTCTAAGACTTAGGCTTAATTGTCCACTTCCTACATAAATCCAACTCCAGTTCCAAGACTCATTGGCTTTATTCCAGACATTAAGTACCCTGGCTTAGTTGGAGAGACGTATGTAGCCTGTTCTTCTTTGGGTTCACACCTGAGACCAACAACATTCCCAAGCCTGTGCACTAAGAGAGAAGCAGCACTGCTAACACACTGAAAGTATCCAGAGACTTGCTTCATTTGTCACTGATGCTTCCCTCCCAGTAATTTCCAAGGCAGCTTTCACTGTGATATGCTTCACGTGGAAATTCTGAGCAATGCTCTATTTAAATTCAGCAAAAGCCCACTTGTAACAGAACTGGGGAGAAAGGGTGGGCAGCAGGATGACGGAAAGGGGGAATCTCCCTTTTTGGCTCCACACGATTTGATTCTATGACCTTCAAAGTCTGAAAAGGAAAATTGAGTTGATTCATAAACAACCAGGGACCAAAATACTTCTGGTTTCCTTTTATTGTACTTCTGGGAACCAGCTGATTATGTTCAAAACTCTGGGTGTTTAAAGCTGATTCAGGAACCATAGTGAGTTTTCTAGGCTGTTTATTTTGACATTTTTGTCTCATTTTTGTCACTCAATCATAAAGGAATAGAAAATGTTCATCTTGAAAGAAGGAAGCTGATCAGTGATCAAGACTGCCAGGTTAAACACCAGAAACAAACACGAAGGGCTGAGTTCCCACAGATCCCCACCGGGCCCATTTCCAGAACACAGTCTGAAAGACAGAAGGGAGACTGCTCTGCCTCTGGACTTAGTATTTAATCTCAGGTGGCTGACACATGCCTCGTGCTTCAACTGTAAGGATGGTGATACTGAGACACTAAACAAAACCTGGGTCACCCTTAAATAAATAAAGAAGGGAACCAAGAGTTGGTGTGGCCATAATGCCTCGCACTTCTACAGCGTTCACAGAGTTCGAAGCTGTAAGCATCTTATAAGCACGTTTTGTTTGATTCCTTATCACAACCCAAACAGGATTAGCCCCATTCCTCATAATTTCATGGCTGAAAGCTTCCAGCACTGATGTTCTTTTGAGAAAAAAAAAAAAAGTAGGTAGTCTAAAAATAATTAGGAAGAGACTTTGGACCACCCCTCCCACAGAAGAGAAACTTCCCCCCTCTGAGCTACAGGTTCAGAAGAGTGCTGCCTACCACCATCCTTCTAAAACATGCTCATGCAAGTATTGGAGAGCAGCTCTTATCCATCTTTCACTCTGATGCTTTACGTAAGTCAAAACCTGAAGGATACTCCACAAAATCTACTTTCTTCTCGTTTTCGTGACCTATTAAACTTGGAACCCAACTTAAGGCTACTATGTAAGATGATGGGAATAACACAGCCCCATGCTTATAATTTATCTCATCTTGCAGGAAACTGAAAACTAAACTGGAATAATCAGGGCTTGCCACCTAGATGCTTGCTAGCTATTTCTCTGATTTGGGGCAGGGGGAGTGATTCTGTTTTTAGGTGTTTTATTCTACAGTGTTGCAACATATTTAATTTTTTGGTGTGGTATAAATCTAAGTAAATAATGATAATAGAGGGCAACAAAGGTCTCCAAGAAGCTCTTCCCTGGGAGGCAAAAGAGCAGCAATCTTATCTTTCTGTGCTTGCAACTTTAGGTGATACACTGAACCTCTGGATAGTACTCATCAAATGGGGAATAAAAACATCATCAATTTAAAAACAAGAAATTGGATCAATTTGCTTATAGTGTTTTTGTTTCTTAAGGCTTTCATCAAAGCATTTAACTCTATAACAGTCTTACAGATGAACTCAAACTCAAGCCACAAAAATGTATCTAAAATTGTCTTTAACAGTCAAACATAGGTTTTGCACTGACATTTGGGAGAGAAGTGATGCAAATCAGTGTTTCTGTCTGGCTCTCATAAACTGTTGCTTATCCTGATCAGTAACCCAAGCACCTGCAAAGGGTGCTGAGGCACAAAAGATGAAGGCTTGCTGCTTCCAGACTGATATGAAAAGAGGAATGGTCACTGATCTTAGAGAAGTTTCCATTTCTAAGTGTGTTTTTTTAAAACTCCTTTCCTATTATGTTTCCTAGGTTGCCACAAACTGAACTCACACAAACATTTTATTTGTAGCTTCTTCAGGTCTTAGATTGAAATGCTGAGCTATCTTAGATTTCTAAGTAGCCTCTCAGCTCCCTGAGATAAACATCTGCTCCTTCCTCATCCTCAACTCAGTGTCTCATCTGCACCAGGGACCTAAGAAGGGTTAACTGAAACAACCCGACCTCTTCATTATTCAGCTGACTCTTTAGCTTTTGCTAAATGTTTCTTAGCTCTAGCTGGGAACCAGAACATTAAGGAGATTTTACTAACAACTAAAAATAATACTAAAAATAGGAAGTCCTAGCCCAGAAGAGATTATGTCTACCTCAAATTAAAAACAGCTGAGAAATATTAATATGTCCATTAGAGTACTGTAAAATGCTCCAATTTTACAATGCTTTCTCTGTTTCCCTCATGAGTCAGGGATCCCACTTGGAGTTCATCTGCAACTTCTAATTTGCATAAGAAAGACTCATTGCAAAGCATCAGAGTCACTTTGCAAATTCAAAATATCCACATAAACTGTTCATTTTTATATGTATTTGTAAATATTTTCCCTAAGTCACTTTTAATAACATAATCTCATTCTTAATACAGTTTGACTTGGGAGTTTTTGATGTCCTTCTGGAGCATAAGGTGTAGGAAAATACAGAAAGGTATAATTATCCCTGAAAGTAAGAGAAGTGATGCACATAGAAGATGTACAGCTTGCTCGTTGTCTCCAGGGTGCCCAGGACTCAGGAAACTTCATAGCGACAGTAGGATTCTAGTAGCTGGTTTTTCATTGAACACTTTTTCAATAAGGGGTGCCTGCCAACCTGCCACAACACCTCCCTAAACTTTGACAGGGTCTCCATCACCATTTTGACGCTTCGAGGAAAGCTGGCTTGCTTTTTACAGAATCTGTTCTCAGGGAAATGCTGTGAGAAAGCCATAAGCTCTACAAGTAAAACACGAGAGCTCCCTCTACAGCAGGTACCAGCCGGTTGCCCTGTGCTGGGACCCAGATTGAAGGCAAGAAACAAAACAAAACAAAAACAAAACAAAACAAAAACAAAACAAAACAAAACAAAGTTCTATTGGCTTCTCTTCATGAGTACACAGTAGGGTGGGAATGAGAAGGTAGAATTGCTCAGTTTGCCAAGCAGAGGAGAGAAGCAAGGAAAGAGAAGGTATTGTGTAAGAGAATGGAGTGTATGTAAGCAGGTTATTGCTCTGCATAAAGCTTTCCTGCAATAACAATGAGCAATTTAGTTCCTTTCAAGTTATACAAATTCTTGGTTCTCTCTCTCTCTTTTTAAGGTGGAAAAGGAACAGCAGAAGGGGTGTCATGAGGAGGTGGAGGAGGAGGGAGAAAATTAGAAAACAATACAGCAGCAAGCCAGGCTTCCCAGCACCCCTGCAGAGGCACGTCCCACCACATTCCTCCGGGCGCCATCGACTGACCAGATGAAGAGCTTCAGGGTCATCAAAGGAAGGAGAAATGAGGAGTTGCCTGAATCTGTGTTGATTGGTGCATTGCACAGGATGAAATGTAAAACTCAAAGGGAAAGGGCAAAGCAGATGAGGAATTATATTCCTGAAGAAACCGTGCAGTTTGAGAACTGCGAAATGTCATTGGCAGGTAGCCCATTACTGTTATGAAAATGTGAAGTATGTGCACGGCAGACAAAGGGGACCCACTGTAAACACAGCTCAATAATTCTTTCAAACGAGACACACACACACACACACACACACACACACACACACACACACAGACTGTATTTACCTTTCAGAGACACTGGGTCACCCTGTCTTACACAGAAAGAAGGAAATGTCTCTAACACCTTAAAATCTTGAGTGCATACCACATACCACAAAATTTGAATGTGGCTGATAATGGGCACAGCGGTCATTGAAAGGTAACCAACTCAGCAGAAGCATTCATGTGGGCAATATGTTCCAACAATATCTAAAGGTTAATGTATGTCCTTTTCCCAGAAGTCAGTGTATATTCCTTTACTTAAAAGGTAAATATATTAGAAATCAGACTCTTTTTTTAACCTTCAAATCAAAAATAAAAAGTGGGTGAGAGCTTTCTGCCCACCTTCCACATCTGCTCCCCATCTCTGCAGAGACAACCTGGAGTGCTAAGTGTTTAACAACTTTAATTAGATTTTCCTAGAAAAATAAAATTTGGGCATGGACTAAGACAGGATTCTGGAATATGTTTGAGATGGTGCAATCTTCTTTAGTACTCTTTACTGAGAAAGAAGGAGGACGGGGGAGAAATAAAGTTAACTGAGGATTAAAAAGTTAATGGGTGACTGGTAAATCAGTAAAATCTGGTATATCCATACAATTGAATGCAATTCAGCAATCTAGAAAAGAACAAAATACTAATACATTCTATAACATGGGTGGACTTCAAAAACACCATGCTGAGTAAGAGCAGCTGACCCCCAAACCCACATATTGTATGACTCCATTTGCATAAAATGTCCTACAAAGGTAAACCTATAGAGACCAAAAGTAAAATAGTGTTCTCCTGGGGCCAAGAATGGGGATTAACTATAAATGGGAGTGAGGGATCTTTTTGTAGTGATAGGGATGTTCTAAAACGGATGATGGTAATGATTGCACAACTGAGTAAGTTTACTAAAAATCACTGAATTGTATACTTTAACTGGGTGAAATTTATGGCATATAAATTATACCTCAATAAAGTTTTTTTAAGTGAATGGATGATTTGATAGAAGCAGCCACCAATTTGATTTAATAAGATTGTAAGGAAAGAAAAATTTTAAAAATGAAAATATGTAACTGCTCCCTTAAACTCCCTTGAGTAGGTTTATACCTAATCCGACTAATTATAATACTTTGTTTCTTTTTTTCAAGTTTATTTATTTTGAGAGAGAGAGAGGGAGGGAGGGCTTGAGAGAGAGAGAGAGAGAGAGAGAGAAAGAGAAAACCCCAAGCAGGCTCCGCACCTGCAGCATGGAGCCTGACGTGGGGCTTGAACTCAAAAACCACAAGATCATGACATGAACCGAAACCAAGAGCTTAACCGACTGAGCCACCCAGGTTCCCCTAACGCTTTGTTTCTTAACTGGAGTATTTCACATACCCCATATTGGAGTTACCTGTGTGTGTGTATGTGTCTCTCTCCTGGACTGTGAGATTTTAGAAGAGAGGACCCCTTTTGTATTTGTTTCCTACCATCATCAGTGCCATGCACACAGACGCTTTCACGGGGGAGATAAAGAATATTTTCTGATTTAAAAACTCCCCCCAAAATTTTTTTAAATAAAAAAATAATCTTTAGGAAAAGAAAAAGAGTTTATATGGAACAAGAGAAAAGATGAAGCATCCAGAGGAGTTAGATATTATGTAACTATACATATTTTCTCTAGAAAACCAACTTCCAAGTAAAGGCCTATTAAATAGAGAGAGCATTTTTGGAGAGAATCCAAGTCTTCAAAGGAACAAAGAGAAGAAATCTAGGTATAAATACCAGAAACAAAAATGTATCTATTAATATATCACAATATTATCTCTGCAGAAGCCTAGGAGCAGAAAGCAATAGTAAGCACTGAGAAGCACTTCTAAGCTGTGGGGTCTGATACAGGAGGCAGCTGTCAAGTGTGGGGGCTGAAAGTAATGGTCTGACAACAGACTACAGACTGGTGGAGCAGGCAGCTTTGGTAAACCATGAGAACAGGGCATTGTCAGCAGACACCTGAGTGGAGGGACACATCTTCAGCTGATCAATATTTACCAACGGATACAATCCTCACACATGGTATTTTATTGCAAAGACAACTCAGCTGAGACATGACTCTTCTATGGGGTGCCCGGATAGCTCAGTCTGTTATGCATCTGACTCTTGATTTCAGCTCAGGTCATGATCTCACGGTGGTGAGATTGGGCCCCACATTGGGCCTCACGCTGAACATGGAGCCTGCTTAAGATTTTTCTCTCTCTCTCTGCTCCTCCCCCCAAAACAAATAGATAGATACATAGATAGATAGATAAAATATCTTTTAAAAATACCTCTGGAACCAAAACCACCAGCTAGAATGGTCAACCAAGACCTCCTCTGGCCATATGATTGGTCTGCTGTCTTGGGCAAAGCTTGTTTAAGACCATAAGTTTCAGGAGTTACCCCAGGGAGCAGAGTCCATCATTTATCCGAGTTGGCAGCAGTGCCTAGGACAAAGGCTCAAATATTGAAAAAACCAAGTAAACATCTGTTAGACTTAAGTTTGAAAAGAAAAGAAAGAAAGGGAGGGAGGGAGGGAAGAAGAAAGGGAGGATAGACAACAATCCTTAAAAACAGAAAAATAATGATTAAAGGGGTAGAAAAAGAGCATGAATTCAATTTTACAGTTGACTAATTTGTGTGGGTACCTGGAGAAGCTAAGAGATGACAACTATTGTCACTTTTTTAAAAGAACAATTTTGAAGAAATGTTGGACAGTTATTCTAATTCTCTGCGGAGAAACCAAGAAAAGGCACTTAAGTTGCCAAAAGAGGAAACTTCAATTAGCCATAAAGCAATCTTGACAATATGGGTAACTTAGCAGGTTCCTAGGAGAGTCACATACCATTCATCCCTGGAGATGTCTGAGAAGGCAATTCTTATTTTTCTTAGCTGGAGTAAATATAGACCTGTCTGAGGCAAGAAAGAAGCTGAACCAGGAACCACTTCTGCTCCCTTCCTGATCTCTGATTTTACTCAATTTTCTATTGCTTATCTTCCAAATGTGCTTGTAATAACCTGCCCTCTTGCAAGCACCTTCTTGTAAATGAGATGCCTATCTGGGTTCATCCCAGCTAAATAAACTGGATTCAATAAAATCCATCCTGGGTTATGCTCCAGGAGAGTTATTACCCCACGAACATGCTACTGTTGCTACTGTTACCTAATGCTTTAACTTCTCCTTTAGGCTTGAGTTATGCTATGTTGTTGTATATCTAAGATAAGAGGCTGTCTGGAGTCTGTTCAATGTTATCGCATAACACACAGTGACTTTTTTATTGAAGGCACCCTATGAGTACCTCTGCACTGATGCAGGTTTTATTGAAACTAATTCAGAGACTCTGTGTGTGTGTGTGTGTGTGTGTGTGTGCATGTACACACGTGCACATGCATATGTATACACACTCATTCATACATACTTAAGAATATATGTATTTTTTAATGTTTTATTTATTTTTGAGAGAGCACGAGTGAGGGAGGGGCAGAAAGAGTGGGACAGAAGATTTGAAGTGGGCTCTGCACTGACAGCAGCGAGCCCGATGCAGGGCCTGAATTCACTAACTGTGAGATTGTGACCTGAGCCAAAGTCAGACACTCAACCAACTAAGCCACTCAGGCACCCCAAGAATATATATGTATTTTCAAAAATAAATGCTGAACTGAAAACAAAGTCATGATGTTACTCTCCACAGTTAGCTGATAATCTGTTCTGCATTAATCTGCCAGACTGGGATGCTCTGTGTTGTATTAATCTAGCTTAAAACTTTAAGTGAAGACACCAGTCACTTAAATAAATGCCAGCACAATGGGAGTTTGCTTGTCTCTCCACCTGACTCTGCCCAACTTCTGCTACTTCGGATTCTTGAAGATGCAACAATTTCCAACCATGAGACCCCCAGACTGCTAGGCCTTCAAAAAGTTAAAAATGGGGTATTCTGATAGACTGTCAATGCTTCAAAAAGCCTAATGGAAAATTTACATTTCCTAAAAAAGTTGCAATGGACAAACAGTCTGCCTTGTTGGATTTTCAATTTTATCAATTCCTTGAATCATCCGGATTATCTCATAATTACCAGAAGCTCTAGCTGACATCATACATGATTTTGATGGATCAATTACTGGGAGAAATTCCTTAAACCTGTAGTTTGATGGGAGAAAAATATTTCAAAGCATGAAATTTAAAAAAGAAAAAAAAAAACACGTAAAATTCCCTGGTAATAGAAAGGTTTGATACGTCTACCATGAAAACAGCATGAAGGAACAGGAGAGCGTTGACCCAGGAATCACCATTTTATTAAATAAAAGCATACCCAGACATCTCATAAAATAAAGTCCAACTAAAAAAAGAAACACAAATACATGTCATACTTCTACTTCCTGCACCATGATTCAGGACCCAAATTCAACATGAACCTGAAAAACTTGACAACCATTTCCTCCTTACTCCATGGGCCCAGACTTCTGAGGCAGCCCGAAAAATATTCTACGTTTCTTTCTCCTGCCCATCTTCTTACGTCTATTCAGAGAACACAATTTCTAGGGAAAAAATTGTGCAATAAGTAGTTGCAAGATTAGTGTTGGCATTTCTGTGCTTCTGACCAGAGGCAAAGAAAGAAAAATTTTCTCTAGCTTTTTGTTATTTGGAATCTATGAATTTTAGAGTACCCCATCAGTTCTGAGTATCAAAGAAACAAATAATGAGTAGGAAAAGATACCACATCAATAAAGCAACATTGTCATAGAAGAATGTCAGCTGGAAACTTGGAAGTTGGACCATTAGCTCTCTGAAAGTTTGCCCTCTAAGCTGTAGATCAAATAAAGGAATGTGACAATCGCATGATACAAGCAGGTTGAAAACAGGAAAATCCACACATTGTATGTGGTATATCCATGGATTAGAAGATCATTTGGCCATAAAAAGTAATGAAGTACTGACACATGCTACAAAATAGATGAGCATTGGAAACATTTATGTCAAGTGAAAGAAACCAGATGCAAAAATTAAATAGTATATGACTCAATTTGTGTGAAATATTCAAAAAAGGTAAATCTATAGTGACAGAAATTAAGTTATGGCTACTTGGGGCTAGGAATGGATGGGGATAGGAAGGGGTTGCATATTTCTGGGATAGTGCAAACACTCTATCACTGGATACACATTTAAAATGGGTGAATTTTATGGTATATGTTATACCTCAATAAAGCTGTTAAAATATTGTTAAAATTTTTAAATCATAAGACATGTTCACTGTTTGCATGCTCAACACTCAGCATAGTTCTGGCCACATGGTAGGTGCTTAGCACATGTTTACTAAATAAGTGGAAGAATAAGTGAATGAAGTAATAATCAAAAAGTTAACACACACACAAAAAAAACAATTTTGTGACTTACACAAAGACCTGTGCATGCATGTTGAAAAGGCTCATTATATTCCAGGTCAAAAAAATTATGAAGCATAAACCTAGATATTCTGGCTTAAAACATTATTAAAGAAGAATTTCTACAAGAATTCAGAGAACAGAAAAAGATTTACAGAGGGTAGCCTAGTATTTCTTCTATGCAACAGTAAATATCAGAAGAAAGTGGAGGAACATGCACACAACTTTAAAGAGAAAAGGGACCTCCAAACATTTTCCTTCCCAACTCACTTGCCTTTCATGTGGGAAAAACATTTTCAAATGTGCGAGGCTTTAACAAATATGTATATCAACTATATACCTATCCTCTTATTTAATATTTTATCAGACAGGATAAGATTAGCAAAGCTACAGTTACTAACAAGCCCCAAACCTCAGTGGCTTAAAACAACATAGGCTATTTGATCACACCTAGTTCCTGTGGGGGGGGGGGGGGGGGGGAAGGAGTCGGGATTATTTGCTGATTGCTGTTACTCAGTGATCCAGGCAGAGGTTGAAGTTCCATCTTGAACTTTCCAGAGGGAAGGAGAGCTCTGGAGAGCTCCCATTGGCAAGTCCATTCACAACTCACTGCCTAGAACTAGTCACATGGCCTCACCTAACCAAAAAGGGGCTAGGGAATGCAACTCTACCGCGTGTCTGGAAGGACTCTGGAAGTGTGGGTGGAAAGAGGGACATGGACTGGTTAGGAATATCAGAACTGGAAGAACAACATCAAGGCAAAGTACCTTACAACCAAACCCTGTTCCACCCAACAGATGAAGGAACCCAGGGCCTGCATTTCTGACTGCCAACCTAACAACAGAAAGCAGACCAAGTAAGCTGATTCCTCCTCCAGATGGAACAGGAGTCCCACAGTAACACTAAGTGAGCCTAACAGCTCAAACAAGTGAATATCAAATGGGAGCCCTGCTAACAATAAGCAGTCAAGTGTCTGGCTCCTTCCACACCATACCTCAGACTCCCTTCTCCTGCAAAGAGGCACTGGGCAGCTGAGCAGCCAGCTAGGACCTCCCACCACAACAAGTGCCCAGCAGGAAGCCTCCTTATCCCATAGACCAGAGATTCCCTTCCCCCACCTTGAGACACCCAGCAACCCAGCCTTTGGAAGCACCCTCTGCCCCTTTAGGCAGTAAGTACTAGCAGGTACCTGTGGGAGCTCTGGAAATTAAATTGTCATTGGAAAATAGTTCACAAAATAGGCCAGGACCTTCATGCTAAACCTAAATAGGGTGGCTGCCCCAAATAAAAAATTTAAATAGGATCCAGAATCTCCTAAGATAATAGCCAAAATGTCCAGGATGAAATAAAATCCTCAGTCACACCAAGAGCCAGGGAAACCACAAACTGAATATAAAAACAACTGATGTTACTTAGGGTTCAGAGATTAGATTGAGGACCTCTTTAGTGGGGGTGGCATTATTTTGCCTGCCATGGTTCTAATTCACGTGTAGGCAAAGAAATGAAATATGAGTTAAAAAATCACAGAAATATTATAGAAAGTCTAGCAGTAGATTAAAACAGACATCGGGGGGCAAAAAAAAGACATAAAGGATTTTGAACCAGTGGGGAAATGATTACTTATTCAACACTTATTATTGTAATCAACTGGATTACAATTGGAAACTAATTAAATTGGATACCAACCTCACATACTACAATAAAATTAATTCCAGATGGATCAAAGATTTAAATGTAAAAAAAAAAAAAACCATAAAAGAGTAATATAAACTATGGAGAAAGTTTTTATATTTCTAAGTGAGGAAACCATAATATGCAACCACATAAAAATTTTAAAATCTGCATAGTAACACCATACCATAAACAAAATCAAAACACAAACCATGAGCTATGTTTTTTTTTAATTGCAACTCATTTCATTGCATAAGGTTAATTTTGTTAACATATAAAGAGCACCCAAAAAATCAATTTTAAAAAACTACCCATCCCAAAATTGGCAAAAGTAATATGTAGTCCACAGAAAAGAAATTCAATAAAATCTCTCTTAAAAACATAAAAGCAGAAAAAATGAAAACTACCCTAAGATACCATTTTTTACCTAATAGTAATAGTGATAAATCTGATGA
Organism: Panthera tigris; assembly: GCF_018350195.1. Lineage (NCBI taxonomy): Eukaryota > Metazoa > Chordata > Mammalia > Carnivora > Felidae > Panthera > Panthera tigris. The sequence continues at coordinate 45,139,876 of NC_056671.1, forward strand.
CACACTTTATTAACCAGGGTATAAGTCCGTAGCACTGGAGTAGATGTTAACTGATAAAACCTACATAGAGAGAAATTTGCAGCATCTGCTAAAACTAAAAATGCACATACATTTTGATAAAACAATTTTGTTTCTACAAATTTTGTTGCAAAATACATATGGGTAAAACAGAATATGTACAGAAATATGCATTCAACATTTTTAGGTATAGCAAAATGTTGGATATAAAATGTTCACTAATAGGTCTCTGGTTAATTATAGTAATTCAAATATTGAGATGTTCTGAAATACTCTTCAGTCATGAAAAAAAAAAGAAGTAACTTCTATGTACTGTTTTGGATGAATCAACAGGATAAATTTTAACTTAAAAAATGTTGAACAGCAGGGCACCTGAGTGGCTCAGTTGGTTGAGCATCCGACTTCAGCTCAGGTCATGATCTAGCAGTGCATGAGTTGGAGCCTCCCCCAAGGTCGGGCTCTGTGCTGACAGCTCAGAGCCTGGAGCCTGCTTCAGATTCTGTGTCTCCCTCTCTCTCTGCCACTCCCCAACTTGTGCTCTGTCTCTCTGTCTCTCTCTTCTCTCTCTCTCTCAAAAATAAATAGAAAAAATTTTTTTAAATGTAGAATAGCATATAGGGTCTGCTGATAATTGTGTCAATTAATAGATCAGTTTACAAGGCCAAGTAGGAATAATTTTTAAATTGCATGATTCTCTCTTTTTTCCTTGAATCATCAAAAGTTGATTACAAATATATCTGATACAAAATGTTATTGTTATAAATCATCTTTTAGGCATGATAATAGAATATCAAATGTAAGCCAGCAGAATTTGTGTGGGTAGCTCGCCCCTTTCTTTCCACCTTTCCCCAGCAAATATTCTGGGAAATTAGGCACTTTCTTTTCCCTGGATTAAGTATGCTTCACTGTGACATCATTCCCTCTTCCTTCACCCAATTATCCCAACTTGACCATAACTCAAACTACATTCTTTTCCCATTGGAATTTAAAGTTTCAAGAAATGATATTTCAACCACACAAAAAGAGCCTTCAATTTAACGGTTAACTTTTGGGGTGCCTGGGTGGCTCAGTTAGTTAAGCGTCTGACTTAGGCTCAGGTCATGATCTCATGGTTCATGAGTTTGAGCCCCATGTCAGTCTCTGTGCTGACAGCTCAGAGCCAGAGCCTGCTTCAGATTCTGTGTCTCCCTCTCTCTCTGCCCCTCCCCTGCTCATACTCTGTCTCTCTCACACACAAAAATAAATAAAGATTAATGAAAAAAAATTTTAAAGGTTGATTTTCATAAATCCCTGTTACTGCACAAATCACTTGATAATGGTTATATATTGTTATCCTACCTGCCTTAGTTCTCAGAAATGCTATATCATAGGGATACCTGGAAAGAGAGACTTCCTGCAGTTTATGGGCACATTTGTTTTCATAACCTATCTTCCAGAATGACTGTTGACTCCTTGGTATCTATTCTTTTACTTTGCTTATTAAATATCTTGCATTAGAATGTGCAAAGTAATATAGGTACATTCTGCCTTTCACCCTTGGTCTGGTTCACTCTCAAATCTTTGTCTACCAGGAAATGTGATTGTTAAAATGGAAGTCCTGGAACACAGATAAGGAATGACACTCTTCCTGCAGATGTAGACTTTATATCAGAGCAACCTATACATTTTGTAATTTGGCTTTATTTTCCATAACATTCACAGCGGACACCAGGCTTTGAGACTGTTGAGTAAGTGACCCCTATTATCTATCACTGGGAGTAGAAGTCCAAACACTGCTACACCTTGGTATCAGTGTTGCCAAGGAAAAATCCCGTGCAAGCAAGCACTGGATGGAACACAAAGCATAGAGAAGACACAAAGCAAGATCAGCTTCAGTAGTGGGTGTTGGTCCCCTAGGGTAAGACAGTCCCTCCAAGCAGGCAATGCAGGCAATTAACCTGCACACACTCCTCTTGTGCCTCAGAATAAGAGACCCCAGACCCTCCGTGCAGGAGACAGGGATAGTATAGTAGTGGTGCCATTTGACAGACACTTAAACAGAATTAAGGACTATACATTGAGTCTGAAATAAAGAACGATCCCCCAGAAAGCATCAAGCCCAGCACAGGTGTGGTGGTATGAGGCTGCATTTTCCAAGAGTGACCCTATGCCTGGTGATGGCTTTCTCCTTCTCTGGAAATGGCCTCATACACAAACCATGTCTGTTTATAAGATTCTGCTCTTTTAGCCACAGGTGTGGGCTGATGGCTGACCTAATCTGGACTAATCAGCCCTTACTCCCAAATTTTTGTCCCAGAAGAAAGGGACGTGAGAGGTACTCTCTATCTCTCTGGGGTGGGAAACACAGAATGTGAAACCCAGGAGCTGTTGACTGCCATGGATTCTGCTATGTGGAGAAAACTTATATGCACAGGCAAGAATTAAGGCAACAAGGTAGAGCCAAGCAGAAATGAGACATACAAGAGAGTCCTGGTGGCCTTGAAGTCTTAATTCCATTGGACCTTGGGCTTCACTGCCTCTTTGTCTTCCCCATCATCATGTGAAGAATTCCAAAAAATTTCCTCTGAACTATAGATTTTGCCTAAGCTAATAGGTGGGGTTGGGTTTCTCTGGTTCCAACCAAATCGGCTCTGACTAATGCACATTACCTACATGAATATATTCACCTGCCCCAACCTAACTTGAGTTCTGGATATGAATACGTGGCTTTACCACTTACAAGCTGTGTAATCTCGGGTAGTTATTTAACTTCTTTTGAGTCAATTTACTCATATGTGTTATAAAGGTTATAATAGAATCCACCTCAAAGGACTCTTAGAAGTTTCCAGTGAATAAATAAATGAAAATTGCTTATAACCACGCCTGAAACATACTAAGTATTCAAAAATCAACTATTATCATTACCATATATCACTATACTTATATATGTCATATACAAAATATAATATAATCTAGTGATATGCTTAGAACAATAATGAAAACAAACTCTTTTGTCTGTTCATCATATGCCAGACATAGTGCTAATTTAATCATCCCATTTAACACATAAAATCTATGAGATAGGAAGTATTATTCACTCCACATTACTGACAAGGAATTACATAATCTGCCCAAAGTCAGACAGCTAGATATTGGCAAGATTAGTAATTGTGGAGACATGCTTTTTTAGTTCAAAACTTACACTTTTTTTTCACTTTTTTTGGAGTGTGTATATGAGGATGTATAATACATGTAAAGAAAAATGTACAAAACCTAGATGTTCTGCTAAATGGGTTTTCATAAAGCGCACGTTGTGTGCCACCAGCCAGGCAAAGAAACGGAACATTGTCAGCATGCCAAATGGCCCCATGAAGGCTTCTCTCAAACTCTCTCTTACCGTCTTCTCCAAAGGCAGGCTGTTCTTATAGTGGCTTGTATTGTGTCAAAGTAGGTAAGCTGGAACTATATTTCCCACAGTTCAAGGTTTGGGTTTGGTCATAAGAGAAATTTGCTGAAGATTTGGAAGGTAGGAATAAAGTAGCAGTCATTCCACTCTGAAAGTCACTGGAGAGCACCAGGCACTGTTCAACACTCATACTGATGTGCTCACTCCCCTCATTGGGGAGCAACCAGGCCTATGGGCCCTTCAGGCCCACCAACCTCCCCTTCAGCTTCTCCCAGTGCTAGGCCAAGTGTATGCTTCATGGCTGAGAGAAAAACATAGGTATGTTTGTCCTCATGAGCCCCAGGTTTTCCTTTATGGTTTCAGTGTGTCTATACATAGTCCAGGCTGTCCTTATTCTCATGGGGCTTTCCCTCTCAGCTGCAGCTCCTAGACTCCCAGCCACCTAGGCCCACCCCCAAAGGCAGGGGAAATATCCTTCCACTGACTCGTCAAATCCCAACAACTGCATAAAATCTGGTCCCTATATTAAATCCCTTAGTCCATAGCACTCTTAGTTTTGGTCCCTTGTGGATCCTAACTGGGATAACTCTCCTTATATCTCTAGCACTATAGTTCACTTGGCCTGTTTTGAACTTTATATAAGTGAAATCACACAATATGGATTCTTTTGTATCTGGCTTTTTACATTTTTTTAAAAAGTTTATTTTATTATTGAGAGACAGAGAGAGACAGAGCATGAGCTGGGCAGAGAGAGGAGGAGACAGAGAATCCAAAGGAGGCTCCAGGCTCCCAGCTGTCAGCACAGAGCCCGACGCGGGGCTCAAACCCACAAACCACGAGATCATGACCGGAACCCACAAACCACGAGATCATGACCTGAGCTGAAGTCGGACGCCCAAAAGACTGAGCTACCCAGGCGCCCCAGTGTCTGGCTTTTTAAAGTTCAATGGTATGTCTGTGGGATTGAGCCATGTTGTAGCATGTCACTGTAGTGTGTTCCTTTTCAACGCCATTTCATGTGTTGTATGAATGTATCACAGATAATTTATCCATCTTAGTGCTAATTGTTGGTTGGGATGTTTCTACTTTGGGTTTGTTGCGAATAATGCTACTATGGCAAGATTTTCAGTCGAGTCTATATAACTAGAAGTGAAATTACTGGGCCATAGGGTATTCATTTTTTAACTTTAATAGAAAATATTAAACTATTTCCTAAAGTGTTTGCACCAATCTACACTCCTGCCTGAAGCCTTTTATTTCTGTTTTAATTTCTCAGTTTGTACAATTATACATATCCTTGTCTTCCCTTTTGTCATACCCTTCCCCCCACCAGCATTTCCTTTTTTAATGTTCTCTAGTTTTATCCAAGACAAGACTTAGCCTTGGGTACTTCTTGCTGAAGTTTTAATGTCTTTCAATAAAATCAGACATTAAAAAAAAATACATTACCAATACTGTATGCATTGCAAATATCCTACTCAGTGGCTTGCTTTTATACTCTTTCAGCAGAGTCTCAGATGAACAGAACTTCCTCATTTTGAAGTGATTCAATTAATCAATCTTTCCCTCTGGTTAGGACTTTTTAAATTCTACTTAATAAATCTTTCTCTACCCCTGAAAACATTAAGAGATTGTCCTATATTGGCTCCTGGAAGCTTTGTTGTTTTGCCTTTTACATACAGATTTATAAGTTTCAAATCAATTTTCACTTGATTTCATTTCATTTTCCTTCTCAGTATGAGACAGGGGTTCAATTTCATTTATTCCAAATGGTTATCAAATTGATCTAGCACCATTCATTGAAGAGAACATCTTTCTCAAAAATAAAGTCATAAATGAGTATCTGTTCCCGGTTCCCTGTTCCATTTATTTATCTCCCTTGGCACCGTTACCACATTGTATATATTATTCTAGCTTTATAGTGTGTCTTGATATCTAGTACAGCAAGTTCTCCTACTTTGTTCATCTTCTTCAAGAGCAACTTGGCTATCCCTGGTCTTTTGTTTTTCCTTCTAAATTTGAAAAACAGTTTATCAATTTTCACTAATAAAAATCTGTAAGGATTTTTGACTGAGATTGAATCTATAGATGAACTAGGGAAAAAAACTTACATCTTTAAAATAGTGAGTCTTTTTATACATTCTTTAAGCTATCTCAATTATTGTCTATAATTTTCTGTGTGGATCTCTTAGACATCAGTTCACCAGTAGGCAAAAGTCTGAGGAGAATTGGAATATTTTCCTATTCTCAAAGTATCCCTCCCAAGATATTTACCAATTATAAGAGGAAAAACAGGAATTGTATAGTGCAGAAACTTGGCAGACACTCCCATAACCAAGTAATCAAGGTTAACACCAACAGTAATAAAAAATATCAACAGCCTGATATAATGTAGCAAAAAGGACGATATTACATTTGTGATTTTCTTGCCAAAAATGCATAATCTCGGGGCACTAGGGTGGCTCATTCGGTTAAGCGACCAACTTCAGCTCAGGTCATGATCTCGCAGTCCATGAGTTTGAGCCCCGTGTCAGGCTCTGTGCTAAGGGCTTGGAGCCTGGAGCCTGCTTCAGATTCTGTGTCTCCCCCTCCTCTCTCTCTCTCTCTCTCTCTCTCTCTCTCTCTCTCTCTCAAAAATAAACATTAAAAAAATTTAATGCATAATCTCAATCTAGTCATGAGGAAATATCAGACACACTAAATTAAAAGACATTCTACAAAATAACTGACTACAACTCATCAAAAGTGTCAAGCTCCTAAGGAAAGACTGAAGAACTGCCACAGACTGGATGACACTAAGGAGACACAGCAATTAAATGCAATATGGGATCCTAGGTGATCCTGGAATTGAAAAAGAACATTAGGGGTAAAACTGGTGAAATTTGAATGAGGACTATGGCTTAGTTAACAGTATTGTCCAATGTTAATTTACTTGTTTTAATCATTGTACTATGGTTATGCAAGCTTAGGAAAGGATGAATCAAAAGTATATGCGAACTTTCTGTACTATTTTTGTAACTATTATGTAAATCTAAAATCATTTCAAAACTTAAAGAGAAAATAAAGGTATATGATCCATGAAATAAACAGAGTCTTCTTTATTCTTTTTATATTTTCTGAAAAATTTGTGTAAGATTAATATTATTCTTTAATATTTGGTAGAATTTTATCAACAAAGCCATCGAGATTAAAGTTTTCTTTGTGGGATAGCTTTAAATTATGAACTGAATTTAATTTATAATCATAGGACAACTAAGATTATCTAATTTCTCTCAGGACTATTTTTAATTTATCTAGGAACTTACCCATTTATCCATTTCACTTAATTTTCAAATTTGTTCACAAAGATTTGTAATATCTTCTTATTTTTTTACTGGCTATAGGATCTGTAATGATGTCATATTTTTCATTTCTGATATTGGCTATTTTTCCTTCTCTCTTCTTCCTTATCATTCATGCCATTGTTTTGCTAACTTTATTAGTTTCAAATAGAGAAATTTTAACTTTTTAGGAACTTTTTATTTTACGTTTGTTTTCTCTTTTACTTGTTTTATTATATTATTTCATTCTTTCTACCTTTTTGATTTTATTCTTTTACTAACTTCTAGAAATAGATGCTTTATCCATTGGTTTCAGCCCTTCTTATTTTCTAATGTATTCATTAAAGGCTATAATTTCACTCTAAGTGAATTCTGCCTGCAATTTTCCATATTTGATGTCATGTTTTCATTACATGTTTTAAAAGTGCTTTACTGCCTCACAAACTTATTGTGTTCACTTGTGTAGCATATTTTTCACCTTTCCCTTTTCTGAAAATATTTTCTTAATTACTGGAATATCTAATGTAAAAGAATTCTACTAGGCATACTAAGGACACAAAAAGACTTCTGCCTTCAAGAATTTCACTGAAGAGGTGAGATGTATAAACATGAACATAAAATCATGAGTACACATAAAGTATGGTAAATGACACATGAATGGTACAGACAATAAAAAGAAAAACTGAATGCAGTGTTTGGAGAGAATTTCATGAGGAATGTGGATTTTAGCTGAATTTGTACTTATGGGAAAGATTTAGGAAGAGGAGAAAGGATATGAGGGACTGGGATGAGCAAAGACTTAGTGGGTAGATAGTTCAAAGGGATAACTGGGAAAACAGTGTAAGCCACTTTGATTTACTGAAGAATTTGTGTGATGAAATAAAAGAATTAAAGATGAAAAAACTTGGTCCATCTTACATATCATTTTGAATATTGGGCTAATGAATTTGATATTATTATCTTATAGAGAATAGAGAACCATTTAAAAATTTTTAGATTGGCATTTGAAGTAAAGAATATTGTGGGAATATATATCAGTAGCCTTGAGCTGGGTAAATTGAAGGAAAAAGAAACTAAAAACAGGAAACCAGGAATGTGTATGAAAGTCTATATTGGGGTGATAACAGTGGGAATTAAAAGGTCTATATGAGAACTTATATGTTATTGATATGTTATTGTTATTGGGGATATGTTATGGACTCCCACTGAGACTTTGGCTCTAGTGAATAAGGACAGAAGTATTTATTTCTCTTATCACAAAGAAACTATACATTTTATTTCAGGCTGAGAAGGGAATTAGAAGTAACAATATAGGTAGCCTATAGCGTTTGTTTAAATGTTTTTTCTCATTTTTTCTTTTTTTGAAGAAAGTACTTCCTGGTATTTTGGATGTTATTTCGGCTGTTTCAGCAGTGTGTGAGGAATGGTTACAAATTTCACTTTGTCAATTACATTGGCCAAAAGATAGTGTATTGCATTTCAACCTGATGCCTTCCACATTTGTATAGATCCCAAACCCCATAGTTTAGCAGTGAGGCAAAAATATGCCACATCTGCATGATCCTAAAGGTCATTCCCTTGAAATGTATCATACTAAATGGAATTTTATTTCTTGCCAAAAACTTTGTGGGCGTCTGTCACAACATTTATCTTTCTTCCATCAACAGCAGCAACAGAAGCAGCATCATAATATTTTATGTTCAACCTTGGATGACATCAGAGACTCTCCAGTATGTTTCTATGGGTTTTCACCATATTCCTGGAACTTGAGGCCCACTGTTCCCACATTCCCCATCTCCTCATAATTACAGATCAAGATTTACTTTCTTTTGTAAACTTTGCCCAGTTAACCCTGCCCACTAGCAAAATCACTGACTTACCTTTCTCCACAATAAAAGTTTATATATGCAAATGTCTACTTCCCTTGCATTGGTTTTTGTCTTTTCTAATAGGTTATAAACTCTTTATGAGCTGTGAATGTTCAAAAAAATGTCTTGCAACTGACCAACCGCTATTCACTGATGATTTGTTAATTTCATAGGCCTGCATATGAATTTCTGTTATTCTTCATAACTTTATCCTTTCTCCCAGACCCACAGTTTCATAGACTCATGTTATCAGATCACCTCCTGGCATTGTGAAAACACTGGAAAACACTGACAATGCTGAGAAAATGAGAAGACATTTGTCTTCTCCATTGTTATGCTATAGTCCTCAAAGCTGCCTGAAAAAAAACCACAATGTTTTTACTGTCAATCATGAAAGTGCTGGTGTTTATGCTGAGAGAACTTGTTTTGGGAAGGAACACACCTTCCCCACTCCTGGTTTCCCTGAAGGATTTTTCCTAAGCACTTATAGCTTCCTGGCCCACCCCTTACTTTTCACCATGGAGATAGAGTGAGTTACCTGACTTGATAAGTCTGGGAGAGGAATTGGATGTTTACAACTCAGCATCTTCTTATCATCCTCTTCCTCTTGGGAGCCAGCCAGGCTCCTCCTTGCCAGGAGTTCTACAGGATAAGACCTGTAGAGGGCAGCCTTCAGAGGAGCAGTGTTGCCTGAGGCTGGTAGGTCTGCCTCTTTCCAGTGTTATTAGTATTAAGCTGTCCATGTCCACTTCTGATACACACTTAAACTTCTAACAGCTGGACTCTTAATTTCCATCTGAATTACGCTTTTTTTTAAAAAATATTTATCTATTTTTGTGAGAGACAGGGACAGAGCATAAGTGGGGGAGGGGCAGAGAAAGAGGGAGACACAGAATCCGAAGCAGGTTCCAGGCTCTAGGCTGTCAGCACAGAGTCCAACGCGGGGCTCAAATTCACAAACCACAAGGTCATGACCTGAGCTGAAGTTGAACACTTAACCAACTGAGCCACCGAGGCACCCCTGACTTACTTTTTGTTTTATGCCATAAAATCAGTCGTGGAAGGAGTGTGTTTATTGGGTCCCCCTCTAACACTAACAGTACTACCAGACTTTTGGCTGGCATTGGCAGAAGTTAGTAAAATCCCAAGGCAATAATGACCTCTATGAACGTGAGCATGGCAGACATTCCCTGAAAGCCTGTGTGAGAGTTAGCACTCACAATGGCCATTGTGGTCCCCTACACTTCTGTCTGGGATAAACTACCAAGTTTCTCTCATCCCACTGTCTTGTGACCTAAAGCCACAAACTAATCTCAAGGAACACATGGCATCCTACAGTGATCAACCAATATCTTTTCTTTATCAGGACAGAGCCATTTCCCATCCTGCCTGATTCTATAAGCCATTATTGAATGACAGTTTTGCACATATTGTGATCCTACCATGATTCTTATCTCCTACTTTGCAATACTAAGGATAGTCTAATATATGCCCATTACGTTGAATTTTTTATAGCCTCCTTTTAAGTAGCCCATAGCAAGTGGGATTATTGCAGTGGAGTGGATGCTTTTTAAACCTCAAAGGAAAGAAGTCCTCTATTCCAGTCTGTAAGTGCATACTTTAGAATTGTTCTAGGTATTGGCAATGTCCTACCAATCTAAAGATCAGGAATCTAAAGATCGTTTTCTAATAAAACAGCTCAATTTCAAATGAGAGTGTGGCCAAAATCAATCTCAGAATTCATCTCTGTAGCTTCAGTGCTCTACTTCTAAATGACACTGAGAGCCTCAAAGACAAGTGGTAAAAATAGACACAAGTGAAACCTCCTTTCACTGGTTCTTTCCTCCTACCTCCCACCCATACTCACCTAGTTTCCAGGCCTTTCTCTCTTCTATGCTCAGATATGGCTGATGTATATGGAAATAGAATCTCCCAACTTTCCCTCTCTGAGACCAACTGGCCTTATTATACAATCTTAGCTCTTGTTCCAAGAAAACTAAGATCAATCTCAAAAAGCGGTCTTCTGAACTTGGCAGACACTTGTGTGGGAAAGTCTTTAAACAAAAACAAATTTGTTGACGTACTGGGACAAGAAACTCAGAGAGCAGATAAAATGTTCCATGAGCCAACTCTGCCCTCAGCTTCAGCATTCACACTTTTCTCAGCCAACAGTCCTTGTTCCACTATAGCTGAAGCCAACTCATCAGCTTGTCATTAGGTCAAATGCCTTTACCAAAGGGCCAAAAGAACACCAATGCATTCATGGAGAGAATCCCTAACTTCAGAAATCTTGGGCTTTGGTGCATGATGAAGAAAACATCTGATCAACAAAAGAAGGGAAGAAAGGTATTAACAGCAATTACATTGAAATGACTTTTATACCTCCAGTCCATGTCAACCAATTAATTTCTTCTCGCTACACCCTTATCTGCTCCAAGGGTACATAGAGAGGGGTCCTTCTGTCTTTGTTACAGTGGGTGACAACATGACAAAACTGACTTCCGCTTCAAAACAGAAATATAAATAAAGATTAGGGTTCCCCAAGGAAGGAAGTTACTTTTCCTTTCCCAAGCAACAGGCAAAGGAGGCAAGGAGATGAGGGTTCTGGGGAATATCAAAATAGGGGCAGCTCCTTAGACAAGCAAAAACAATATTGTTAAGGGATAGTCTTGAGCCAGGAACAGAGATACTGTTAAGAAAACTGGTCTTATGAAGGACCAAGACAGCCAGAAAGCAAAGTGAATCCTTTTATATTCAGTGAAAAACACTAAAGGCTCATGCCGACCCAGTGGATTGATATATTATTCAAAAGGTAACCTAGCCATCTAGGATTTGTGCCTGTGCCCAACTTTTTTTTCCTCTGTGGTTCCTCAGAGAACAGGTGCTTAAAACTTGCACATGTGAGCAGAACAAAAGATGCAAGAATGTCAAATAACTCCCAAGAACAGTGTTGCATATTTTTATAGCTGTATGTTTTGTTGGTTGTTTTTCTCAAGAGTTAATAAGAGTAGAACTAACAGAACTGCCAGAGATGCTCAGCCTTGCTTGCTTACTACAATACTCTCTGAGCAAGGCAATCCTTGTCTTCCTCAGAAGTCCCAGTCTTTATTGAGAAAAATCAATCATAAGAATGAATATCAAGGAGTGCCTGTATGACTCAATTGGTTAAGCATCCAACTCTTGATTTTGGCTCAGGTCATGATCTCATGGTTTGTGAGATCAAGCCCCGTATCAGGATCTGTGCTGACAGCACAGGGCCTCCTTGGGATTCTCTCTCCCTCTCTCTCTGATCATCACTCCCCCCTTCTCTCTTTCTCTCTCTCTCTCTCAGAATAAATAAACTTTAAAAAATTAATATCAAGTCCAGTAACACTGCACTCAAGCAGAGACCTTTATTTCCAGGGGCTCAAAGTGCTTCCCAAACATCAATCCTGTGGTCTACAATTTTGATCAATATGTAGCTAATAGGTTAAATTTATCTTCTAAATACCAACATCTACACTGAAATCAAGAATGGATCCAACCAACACTGACATGGAAGTCAGTGTCCTACCAATGTAACCCAGGGCCATCATATCAGTGCTACTAAAAATGTTATTAACTAATTAGGTGAACGCCATTAATGCAAGTTGTGATGTAATGTTATTGATAGTGTTGCTGTCCTATTGATTCATGCCATTACTCTGAGCCTGGACCCAGAGCTATTATCCACTCATGCCCCCGAGCATAAGCAGGACCCACAAGGCTGATATTATTTTCCCACGTTCTCAGATAATAATAATACTCTTTGTTTTCTGTGAATAAACTAGTCTTTTCAAAGGGAAACTCATATATTATAACTAATTTCCCTGATTTCTTTTCACAAAATACAGAACCAAATGCATTTGGTAGAGCTTGCAGCCTAGAACTCACATTTTCCTTGCAATGGCATGCTCTAGCTCATTGACCATGATAAATTGTTAATTGTGAAATAATTTCTACAGTATTTTATAGAATTTAAAGAAAACAATTATATTCTTTCAGAAACTTACCACAAATTAAGCAAGGCCAAATTTACCAAAATTCCTCAATTGTAATCTACTCCACAATATCTCGATGCCGGAAAGAACCTTGAAAGTTCATCAGAAAAGACAAGACCAAAAGAACTGGGAAAAAAAGAAAAAACAGAAAACCCTGGATTACAGTCCTATCTCAGTCACTAATCCATTTGACCTGAAACACATCACATCATCTCCCTCAACTTCAATGTTGTTACACATACGATGATAGCTTTGGACCAGATTATGTGTAAAGTGCTCTCCAAAGTGAACACTGGTGATTCTATGAAATCAGACTACTTTTAAAGTTGACTAGAGAGAAAGAATCTACATCCTGCCTTAGAGATATAAGCCAGAACTTTATAACTTTCAAACAAGAGGAATACTAATTGTCATATCTGACTTCTGGGGAAATTTTAACCTATAAAAAATCCAAGCTTCTACAGGATCATTAAAAAGTGAAAAAACTTTTCCTACTTGAGACAACCTAAGAGAATGACAGAATGAGAAGACAGAAAATGTGTCACTATTTGCTGCTCTTATTGAATGCCATCTGTTACATGACTACAGACCAGGTGAATAGTGTACCTGCCAAGGAAACAGTTCAAATCTCTCTCTTGAGGTTCACTCCCTTTTACATGAGTTTCATCACAAAATTATATACAATAGAATAAACATTAATTACTCATGTACTAAGTTGAAGTTTTCTGGATCATCACTATAAACTTACCAGAAGAACATGTCTTATAACTTTTCTGCTTCTAGATTTAATACTTTATAATAGAACTAAAATACTCAGAGTCAAAATAAATCTAAAAATGATTATAGGCAATCAAAAATATGTCTAGGGGTGCCTGGGTGGCTCCTTCAGTTGAGTGTCCAATTCGGTTCAGGCATGATCTCATGGTTCATGGGTTCAAGCCCCACATCATGTTTGCAGGTGTCACAGTAGAGCCTGCTTTGGATCCTGTCCTTCTCTCTCTCTACCCCTCCCCCACTTGCACTCTCTTTCAAAAATAAACATTTCAAAATACATATATATATATATATTTTTTATGTTTATTTATTTTTGAGACAGAGAGAGACAGAGCATGAACAGGAGAGGGTCAGAGAGAGAGAGAGACACAGAATCTGAAATGGGCACCAGGCTCTGAGCTGTCAGCACAGAGCCCGACGCGGGGCTTGAACTCACGGACTGCGAGATCATGACCTGGGCTGAAGTCGGACGCTCAACTGACTGAGCCACACAGGCACCCCAAAATACATATATATTTAAAGAATTTGGTCAGTAAAATAGCATAAGGGGCACCTGGGTGGCTCAGTTGGTTAAGCGTCTGACTTCGACTCAGATCAAGATTTCACAGTTTGTGAGTTCAAGCCCCACATGGGGCTCTGTGCTGACAGCTCAGAGCCTAGATCCTGCTTCCTATTCCATCTCTCCCCCTCTCTCTGCCCCTGCCCTGCTTGCAGTCTGCCTCACTTTCTCTCAAAAATAAACATTAAAAAAAATTTTTTTAATAAATAAATAAGTAAAGCAGCATAAAATATAAAAGCAGCAGCTGAACATTAAGTTGAGCAGTTGAACATTAAGTATTTTGGTTTTGGGCTTTAACTATTTGGACAACCAATTTTTGTACTAGATATTTCCAAAATGTAAATCAGTTAGTCAGATAGATAATATATGGTGAAGGTACTTACATTCTCTAAGAGTGAAAGCATTCATGGATATGGAAAAATCCCCTCCCTTTCCAAAAGGATAATTTATGTATTTTTTTAATTGAAGATAATGGGTGAAATTTAGGAGTTAAAACATAAATTTGGAAAACTTCCAGTTTAAAATGGTAAATAGCACCTAATTAAACCTCTCCCAGTTTCTCAGCTTTGAAGACAAGCCTAGTTGAAGGAAAATATCCTATGGAAGTACACAATCACTCAAAGATAAATATATAAAGCTATTCACTAGAGATTTTTTATTTCAAAATAGTTAGATATTACCTAAATGTTTACCAAAAAAAAAAAAAAACCAAATGTTTAAATAAGTTGTCTAACACCAATGAATGGATTGATTTGTGGCATTTATAAATATTGAAATCTGTATATTTACATGAAAAAAATGTTCACTGTGTAACAAATATGTATTTGCCAAAACATTTATATTGATCATCTTTGGAAGACAAAATAATAGTGTATGTTCCCTGCACTTTTTATTTATTCATTTATTTTTAACAGCTTTATGAGATATAATATCCATACCATAATATCTACCAGTGTGGAGTCCAATGGTGTTCAATATCTTTACAGAGTTAAGCAAACATCACCAGTCTAATTATAGAACATTTTGTCACCTCAAAAAGAAACCCCATACCCAATAGCAGCCATTCCCTATTCCAATCCTCCACCCCCTCAACCACCCCGTCTCCCCCCTGCCTCACCAACTGACCTAGGCAACAACAAGTATACTTTCTATCTCTGGATTTGTCTATTCTGGGCATGTCATATAAATGGAATCATACAATGTGTGGTTTTTGTGTATCATGCTTTTTTTCACTTAGAACCATTTTGCAAAGTTTATCCAAATTGCAGTGGGTGTCAGTATGTCATTCCTTTTTATGGCTGAATAATCTTCTATTGTATGACAGATCACATTTTGTTTATCCATTTGTCAATTAATGGATATTGTGTTGTTTCCACTTTTGAGTCATTATGAAAATGCTGTTATGAACATTTGGGTACATTTTTGTATGTATTTCATTTCTCTAGGATAGATACTTAGGGGTGGAATTGTTGGATCATAGGTTAACACTGCTTAACATTTTGAGGAACCTTTAAATTGTTTTCCACAGCAGCTATCATGGAAACTTTACATTCCCATTAGCAACGCATAAGGATTCCAATTCCTCTACATTCTTGTCAAAACTTGTTATTGTCTGTCTTTTTATATACAGGTGGGGGGATGGGTGAAATAGGTGAAGGGGATTAAGAGCACATTTATTGGATGAGCACTGAGTAATATGGGGAATTACTGAATCACCATATTGTACACTTGAAAATAATAATATGTATTTTAACTACACTGGAATTAAAATTAAAAAATGTTTAAATATTGTCTGTCTTTTCTATGATATCCATGCAACTGGCTATGAATGGTATCTCCTCACAGTTTTATTTCCATTTCTCTGATAACAAATTATGTTGAGCATTTCTTCATGTGTTTATTGGCCATTTGTAGATCTTAGATAAATGTCTTTCCAAATCCTTTGCCCATTTTTTAATTAGTTTGTCTTTTTATTGATAATTTGTAAGAGTTCTTTATATATTCTGGATACAAGTCTCTTATTAGATATACAAGTTGCAGATCTTTTCTCCCATTCAGTGGATTCTTTTCATTTTCTTGATGGTGTTCTCTGCAGCACAAATATTTTTAATTCTAATGAAGTACACCTTAGCTTTCTTATTCTTTTGTCACTTGTGCTTTTGGTGTCATAGCTAAGAAATCATTTGCCTAATTCTAAGGCAGATGACTTACACATACGCTTTCCTCTAAAAGTTTTATACTTTCGGGGCGCCTGGGTGGCTCAGTCGGTTAAGCGGCCAACTTCGGCTCAGGTCATGTTCTCACGGTCCGTGAGTTTGAGCCCCGTGTCGGGCTCTGTGCTGACAGCTCAGAGCCTGGAGCCTGTTTCAGATTCTGTGTCTGCCTCTCTCTCTGACCCTCCCCTGTTCATGCTCTGTCTCTCTCTGTCTCAAAAATAAGAATAAAAAAAAGTTAAAAAAATTATAAAAGTTTTATACTTTCACCTCAGATACTTAGGTATTTAATTCATTTCAACTTAACTGGTATTTTATGATGTAGGGTGAGGAGGTCCAACTTCCTTCTTTCACATATGGATGTCTACTTGTTTAAGTACCATTTGTTGAAAAGACTATTCTTTCCCCATTGAATGGCTTTGCCATCCTTGTTGAAAACCAACTGACTGCAAATTTAAAGCTTTATTTCTAGACTCTCAATTCTAATTCCATTGATCTATCTTTATGCTGGTACTATAGTGGGGCACCTTGGTGTCTCAGTCAGTTAAGCATCCAACTTCAGCTCAGGTCATGATCTCACAGTTTGTGGGTTTGGGCCCCGCATAGGACTCTGTGCTGACAGCTCAGAGCCTGGTGCCTGCTTCGGATTCCCTGTCTCCTTCTCTCTCTGCCCTTCCCCTGCTCACACTCTGTGTGTGTGTCTCTCTCTCTCAAAAATAAATAAGCATTAAAAAAAATTTATGCTTGTACTATATTGTCTTGATTACTTTAGCTTTGTAGTAAGTTTTGAAATTGGAAATAGTGAGTCCTTCTACTTTCTTATTCATTTTCAAGATTGTTTTGGTTATTCAAGTTCCCTTGATAACTTAGGATCAGCTTGCCAATTTCTGCACACATACACACACACACAGACACACACACACAAAAAGCACCTCAAGTTTAATAAGAATTGGGTTGAATTTGTAGATAAATTGGTGAGATTTGCCATTTGGGTAATATTAACTCTTCTACTCTGTGAACATGGAATACCTTTCTAATTATTTAGATCTTCCTTAATTCCTTTCAACAACTTCTTGTAGTTTTCACAGTAAAATTTGCACTTCTTAGTTAAATTTATTCCTAAATGTTTAATTTCTTTTGATACTACTATATACATAATTATCTTATAATTTCCATTTTGAATTATTCATTGCTAGGACATAGAAATATATTTTATTTTTGTATATTGATCTTGTATCCTGCTGAACTCCTGTTTTGGATCTAATAGGTTTGGGGGAATTATTCATAATATTTTATATACTAGATTATGTCATCTGAGAGTAGAAATAGTTTTACTTCTTCCTTCCCAATATGGATGACTTTTATTTCTCCTTCTTGCCTGATTGCCCTGGCTAGAACCTCCATTACAATGTTGAATAGAATGGTGAAAGCAGACATTTTTGTCTTGTTCCTGTTGTTAGGGCTCTTGCTTTTTAATCCAACCTGACAATCCCTACCTTCTAATTGAGATGTTTACATTTAATGTGGATTTTATATGGCTAGGTTTAAACATATATTTTTAATATACATAAACATATTTTATAAATGCATATTATATACATATATAAGCACATATTTTACAAATATGCATTTATATATAAACATATTTTTATATGGTTGGGTATAAACATGGGATAATCATAGGTTGTACTTGCTGTATGCTTTCTTACTTATTTCTTTTTTTGACATACAAAAAGCTGTACACAACTGAGGTGCACCACTGGATGAGTTTGGAGATAAGTATTCACCCATGATTGCTTTGGATAGTATGGATATTTTAACAATTTTAATTTTTCCAACCCATGAACATGAGATGTTTTTCTACTTATTTGTGTCTGCCTTAATTTTTTTCATCAGTGTTTTCTGATTGTTAGTGTACAAGTCTTTCACCTCTTTGGTTAAGTTTATTTCTAAGTATTCTTTTTGATGCTAATATAAATGGAATTTTTTTCTTAATATCCTTTTAGGACAACTTGTCATTAGTGTATGGAAACACAACTGATATTTGTATACTGATTTTGTGTCCTGAAACTTTGCTAGATTCATTTATTAGTTCTAATAGTTTTTTGGTAGAGTCTTCAGGATTTTCTACATATAAGATCATGTCCTTGACAAAAAGATCATTTTACTTCTTCCTTCCTGATTTGGATGCCTATTTAGTTATTTTTCTTTTCTAATCACTCTAGTTAGCATTTCCTGTACTATGCTGAATGTAAGAGTGAGAGTAGGCAACATTGCTTTTTTCTACATCTTGGAGGAAAAGCTTTCAGCTTTTCACCATTGAGTATAGTATTAGCTACCAGCTTTTCATATGTGGACTTTATTGTGTTGAATTAAGTTCCTTTGATATTTAATTTGTTGAGAGGTTTATTTTTTAATCCATAAAAAAGTGTTGAATTTTTTTAAATGCTTTTTCTGCATCTATTGAGATGATCATGATTTTATCTTTCATTCTGTTAATGATGTGGTGTATCACATTGATTGATTTGTGTATGTTGAACCATCCTTGCATCCCTAGGATAAATCCCATTTAGTCACTTTTAATGTGCTGTTAAAGTTGGTTTGCTAACATTTTGTTGAAGGCTGTTGCATCTATGTTCATTAGGGATATTGGCCTGTAATATTCTTTTCTTGTGGTGTTTTTGTCTGTCTTTTATATCAGACTAAGGGTGGCCTTATAAAAATAACTTGGAAGTGTTCCCTCTTTTTCTATCTTTTGTAAGAGTTTAAGAAGATTGGGATTAATTTTTCTTTAAATGTTTGGGAAATTCACCTGTGAAACCAACTAGTCCTGGATTTTTCTCCTTTGGAAAAATTTTTTATTACCGATTAAATCTTCTTATTTGTTATTGATCTGTTACATTTTCTATTTCCTCTTAATTCAGTTTTGGTAGGTTGTATGTTTCTAGAAATTTAACTATTTCTTCTAGATTATCCAATTTGTTGGCATATAATTGTTCATAGTAGTCCCTTATATCTTTTTTGTTTCTGCGACATTAGCTATAATGTCTCCTCTTCCATTTCTGATTTTATGTATTTGAGTCTCCTCTCTCTCAGTCCACCTAAGGGTTTGTTGATTTTGTTTATCTTTTGTAAAAATGAACACTTACTTTCATTGATTTTTTCTATTCTCTATTTTATTTTTCCCATAATCTTTATTATCTCCTTCTTTTTGCTAACTTTTAGCTTCATTCATTCATTTTTTAGTTCCTTAAGGAATAATGTTAGATTGTTCATTTGCGATCTTTCTTCTTTTATAATGTAGGCATTTATCACTATAAACATTCTTATTAGTACTGTATTTGCTGCATCCTATAAGCATTTTTACCTTGTGTTTTTGTTTTCATTTGTCTCAAGATATTTTCTAGTTTCTAATTTCCTTTTTGATTTCTTCTTCAGCCCAATGGTTGTTCAAGACTGTATGTTTTCTATTTATACCATCTGGTCTTTGTTCCTCTTTTCCTCTTTTTCTGCTTTCCTTTGAATTGAGTATTCTGTTTCCCATTTTACATCCTTTTCACCTAATTAGCCAAATATTAAGCAAATAGTATCGAAATATCTTTGTGATTATTTTAGGGCTTATAAAATACATATTTTAATCATTTCAGTCTGCCTTTAAGTGATATTGAACCACTTTACATACAGTGCAAAAACTGTATAATCCTCTACTTCCATTACTTCCTTCCCTGTGTTTGTTACTCATTTTAATTCTACATGTTATGATCCCACACTACATTGTTATTATTTTTGCTTTATACAATCACTTATCTTTTCAAAAGGTTTAAATAACAAAAAGCTATTTTTATTTACTTAAATATTTACCATTCCTGGCACTCTTCATTGTTTTGTTTAGATCAGAGTTTCTCCATGTGGTACCATTTGTCTTCTGCCTAAAGGATTTCCCTTAATATTTCCTATTACACAAGCCTGATGATAATGAAGTCTTTCACTTTTATATTATTTTTAAAGATATTTTGAAGAATTGTAAATGGACAACTTTTTTCTCTCAGTTCACTAACGATATTGTTCCATTGTCATCCAGCTTTCATTGTTTAGAATGAGAAATCTGCTCTTACATTTATTTTTCTTCTTCTGTAGACAGTGTATCTTGTTTCTCTAACAACACTTAAGATTTTTTTAAGTCACTGGTTATAAGCAATTTGATTATGATGTGCATCGAAGTAGTTTTCTTCATGTTTTTCTTGCTTATGTTCATTCAGTTTCCTAGTTCTGAGGTTTGTAATTTTCACCAAATTTGAAAACTTTTCAGCAATTATTTTTTCAAATTTTTTTCTACCAACCTCCTTCCCCTTCAGGGACTTCAACTACATATATATCAAGTTGTCCTATTGTTCACTAATGCTTTGCTCATTCTTTTCAGTTTTTTGTCTCTGTGTTTCATTTTGGATAGTTGTTATTGGGATATCTTCAATTTCACTAATATTTTATTCTGTAATTTATAATATGCATTAATCCCATACAGTGTATATTTTATCCTAGATATTGTAATTTTCATATCTACAAGTTCAGTTTTGGTCTTTTTTATGTCTTCCTTGTCTCTACTTAACTTGTTCAATCTTATTGAACACAGAATAAATATAGTTATAATAACTATTTTAGTTGTCTTTCTTTATCTTCTAATTTTTTTCCTTTGGGACAGTTTTAATTGATTTTTCTTCTCATTATTATGGATCATATTTTTCCTTTTTTGCATGACTACTTATTTTTATTGACTTCTACACATGATTAATTTTTACCTTGTTGGGTATTGAATATTGTTGTATTTCTATAAACATTATGGGCTTCATTCTGGGATCTAGTTAAGTTACTGGAAATGGATTAATCTCTTTAGATTGTGCTTTTAAGCTTCACTAAATAAGACCAGAGAAGCATTTAATATAGGGCTAATTTTGCACTATAACTAAAGCAAAATCCTCCTTTGTACTCTACCTGATGTCTTATGAATTATGAGATTTTCCACTTTGGCTGGTGGACAATTACTATTCCTATGCCTTTTTGAGCTCTGAAGATTGTTCACTGTAATCCTTTTGGGTGTTTTTTCCCCTGGCCTTGAATAATTTCCTCACAGACATGCACTGATTGGTACTCAGCTGAATACTTACAACTTCTACAGATCTCCAGAGTTCTCTCTCTTTGTGCAGCTCTCTTTTCTCCAGTGTTGTCCTTAAAACTCTAGTCTTTTTGCTTCCCTCAATAGTCAGCTCTTTCTTCTCAACTTAAGGAGACCACTGGGCTCTTGTTGGGTTAGTTCTCCCTAGGAGACAGCCTGGAAATTTTCTCCAAGTAGTAATCTGAGGAAATTGTAGACTTCACCTCACTTGTCTCCCTTTTCTCAGGGATCAATGTCTTTCATTGGCTGATGTTCAATATCCAAGAACCACTGTTTGTCCAGATATTCTGCTGCTTCAGGCAGGACAATGAATCCAATCTCCATTACTTCATCTTGGCCAGAAAGAGTTGATCATAAATTTTGAAAATTTCTCCCTGCAGAGTCTCTGTGTTCAAGTTTTCTATTGTTGTATAATCACTTCAAAAATTATTGAATTATTGTGATAGTAGTATTTATTTTACTCATGAATCTGTAGTTTTGGCATAACTCTATGAGGACAGCTCATCTTTGCTCCACCTGGCATTAGTTGGGCGGTTCAAAAGCTGGGGCGTGGAATCATTGGAATCGTCATTCAAATGTCTGGTCACTGAGGCTGGCTATTAGTTAGGATCTCATGTGGAGCTGTTATCAGAACACCTCATGCCATCTTGTCATATGGTGACTTGGCTTCTTTATAGCATTGTGGTTAGGTTCTCAAGGGTAAGTGTTTAGAGACAGAGAAAATCATGTGAGTGCTACATCTTTTTTTTTTTTAACCTTGCCTTAAAAATTACACTTTAATTTCATCACATTCTTTAGAAGCAAGTCACTAAAACCAGGTCATATTCAAGGAGAGAGGAATTAGACTCTACCTTTAGATGTGAGAAATGTCAAAGAAATTGTGGACACGTTTTTAAAACTCCAAACTTTGAAAAGCCCACAGCTAACATCATCCTCAACGGGGAAAAACTGAGAGCTTTTTCCCTGAGATCAGGAACACGACAGGGATGCCCACTCTCACCGCTGTTGTTTAACATAGTGCTGGAAGTTCTAGCATCAGCAATCAGACAACAAAAGGAAATCAAAGGCATCAAAATTGGCAAAGATGAAGTCAAGCTTTCGCTTTTTGCAGATGACAGGATATTATACATGGAAAATCCGATAGACTCCACCAAAAGTCTGCTAGAACTGATACATGAATTCAGCAAAGTTGCAGGATACAAAATCAATGTACAGAAATCAGTTGCATTCTTATACACTAACAATGAAGCAACAGAAAGACAAATAAAGAAACTCATCCCATTCACAATCGCACCAAGAAGCATAAAATACCTAGGAATAAATCTAACCAAAGATGTAAAAGATCTGTATGCTGAAAACTATAGAAAGCTTATGAAGGTAATTGAAGAAGATATAAAGAAATGGAAAGACATTCCCTGCTCATGGATTGGAAGAATAAATATTGTCAAAATGTCAATACTACCCAAAGCTATCTACACATTCAATGCAATCCCAATCAAAATTGCACCAGCATTCTTCTCGAAACTAGAACAAGCAATCCTAAAATTCATATGGAACCACAAAAGGCCCCGAATAGCCAAAGTAATTTTGAAGAAGAAGACCAAAGCAGGAGGCATCACAATCCCAGACTTTAGCCTCTACTACAAAGCTGTCATCATCAAGACAGCATGGTTTTGACACAAAAACAGACACATAGACCAATGGAATAGAATAGAAACCCCAGAACTAGACCCACAAACGTATGGCCAACTCATCTTTGACAAAGCAGGAAAGAACATCCAATGGAAAAAAGACAGTCTCTTTAACAAATGGTGCTGGGAGAACTGGACAGCAACATGCAGAAGGTTGAAACTAGACCACTTTCTCACACCATTCACAAAAATAAACTCAAAATGGATAAAGGACCTGAATGTGAGACAGGAAACCATCAAAACCTTAGAGGAGAAAGCAGGAAAAGACCTCTCTGACCTCAGCCGTAGCAATCTCTTACTCAACACATCCCCAAAGGCAAGGAAATTAAAAGCAAAAGTGAATTACTGGGACCTTATGAAGATAAAAAGCTTCTGCACAGCAAAGGAAACAACCAACAAAACTAAAAGGCAACCAACAGAATGGGAAAAGATATTTGCAAATGACATATCGGACAAAGGGCTAGTATCCAAAATCTATAAAGAGCTCACCAAACTCCACACCCGAAAAACAAATAACCCAGTGAAGAAATGGGCAGAAAACATGAATAGATACTTCTCTAAAGAAGACATCCAGATGGCCAACAGGCACATGAAAAGATGTTCAACGTTGCTCCTTATCAGGGAAATACAAATCAAAACCACACTCAGATATCACCTCACACCAGTCAGAGTGGCCAAAATGAACAAATCAGGAGACTATAGATGCTGGAGAGGATGTGGAGAAACGGGAACCCTCTTGCACTGTTGGTGGGAATGCAAATTGGTGCAGCCGCTCTGGAAAGCAGTGTGGAGGTACCTCAGAAAATTAAAAATAGACCTACCCTATGACCCAGCAATAGCACTGCTAGGAATTTATCCAAGGGATACAGGAGTACTGATGCATAGGGGCACTTGTACCCCAATGTTTATAGCAGCACTCTCAACAATAGCCAAATTATGGAAAGAGCCTAAATGTCCATCAACTGATGAATGGATAAAGAAATTGTGGTTTACATACACAATGGAATACTACGTGGCAATGAGAAAGAATGAAATATGGCCTTTTGTAGCAACGTGGATGGAACTGGAGAGTGTGATGCTAAGTGAAATAAGCCATACAGAGAAAGACAGATACCATATGGTTTCACTCTTATGTGGATCCTGAGAAACGTAACAGAAACCCATGGGGGAGGGGAAGGAAAAAAAAAAAAAAAGAGGTTAGAGTGGGAGAGAGCCAAAGCATAAGAAACTGTTAAAAACTGAGAACAAACTGAGGGTTGATGGGGGGTGCGAGGGAGGGGCAAGTGGGTGATGGGTATTGAGGAGGGCACCTTTTGGGATGAGCACTGGCTGTTGTATGGAAACCAATTTGACAATAAATTTCATATATTAAAAAAAATAAAAAAATAAAATAAAACTCCAAACTTTGTTTTCTCTATGCTGCTTTTTTTCTGCTTATTTTGATCTCCATTTTTCATATCAGATATTTTCCTCTGTCATCTGATATTCATTGGTTGGATGTTCATAATCAAGACAGGGGTTCTAAAAACCCCCAAGTGTGTGAAAAGGTTTGTCAATTCTGACCTTTACTTTATTGCGGTCTGTTGGAGAAATTAAAAAATATGTTTAGGTATTTCTTCCTAAGCCAACCAGATTCCCTAGGGGGGAAAATGTACAATCTCTTCTTTGGAGGAGGAAGGTGAATATTCTGGGACATGAACAAAGGAAGAGAGATGTGATGCCTCAGATTCCAGTATGCAAATAATATCTAGATCCCCATTTTCTGTCCAGTACTTCCATTCTCAATTGAACTTGAAGTTCCATCTACTTATCCCCCTCTGGAAAATATAATTTTATTCTATATCTGGGGTGAAAGAAGGGCCATTCATCAGGTGGCTCATCAGAGTGTAGGAGGCAATGTGGGATCTGCATAGTTTTTAAGCAGACTTTCAAACAATCCTTCTTATTCAATCACCACTTCTAGAGGAACCCAGCACCAGAAATCTGAGTCTTTGGACAATTGCTCCATGTAAATCAGGTGGATTTCTGCTTTCCCCACTGCTGCC
Source organism: Panthera tigris (assembly GCF_018350195.1). Lineage (NCBI taxonomy): Eukaryota > Metazoa > Chordata > Mammalia > Carnivora > Felidae > Panthera > Panthera tigris. The sequence continues at coordinate 45,164,938 of NC_056671.1, forward strand.
GTAGGATTTCTTTTTAGTAGGTTTGCTAAGAATTTGTCACTCATATCCATCAGCTTGTCCACTTCCAAAATTCTGTTTTTGCTGTCTTCTCTTCCACCCTTCCCCTTCTTTAGATTTAGTCTTTTTTTTCTCATTCAACTAATAATATTTATTTTTTATATGAAATTTATTGTCAAATTGGTTTCCATACAACACCCAGTGCTTATCCCACCAGGTGCCCTCCTCAATGCCCATCACCCACTTGCCCCTCCCTCCCACCCCCCATCAACCCTCAGTTTATTCTCAGGAGCTTTAGTCTTTTAAAAAATTCTTCTGTTGCCATTTGATGGATGAGGGGAGAAGCAAGTGTAAGGATGTGTTTAATCCATTAACTTTTCTCAGAACTCAACCTTATTTTTTAAAGCTTTACCTTCAGGTTACTCAATGCCAAGATTTTCCAGGTTCAACTATGCTCTTTGTAACATCCAATTTTCTGATTAGTCATTCTCTACTCCCTGGGAATCTCTCTAGCACTCACTTAACAAATCTTCTTCCATTTTTTTTTTTTTTGCCAGATGTTTGTAGAAATCCTCCTAAGTGGCTGCTAACCATTTTCATGCCTTTTCTGAATGATTTGGTCCAGTTGCTTTAAAAAAAAAAAAAAAAAACCCAAACACTTCCAGATTAGATTATCCACATTAAAATCGTAACCTTCAATGTTCTTTCAGTACTTAATACTTTGGGGATTCTCCTCAAAGTTCCACTTTACATTTTTATTCCTATTCCAATCCCTGTCTGGATCACACATATGTATATCATGTTTCTACTTCACTTTTTTCTCAAAAGAAACATTAAATATCTAATACAATGATCACATTTACAAACACATGACATAATTTATTTTGTCTATAGATAAAGCAAAGTAAAATAAAATTCAAATTTTACTGGTGATTAGGATATTTCGCTAGAACTCACTTTTTTTCTTTAAATCCTCAGGGCAATCAATTGGAACTAATTACTGTCTACAATGAACACAGAAGCCTGGAATAGTTAAGAGTTTGTCAAATGTTGTGCAGCGAGATCATGGCAGAACTGAACTTAGTCCTTTTCAAACTTTCACACTGATTCATATGTGCTTAGAACCTGTTTTTAAAGGAATAAATAAGTGATATTAAACATTCATCTAGCTGAGGTAGATAATAAGCTGAGAACAAAATAATAAATTTTTATCCACCCATCACCCAATTCCAACAATTTTCAATTCATGATCTGTCTCATCTCATTCATACCCCACATATTTCTGTAATTGGATTACTACAAAGCAAATCCCTGAAATCATATCATTTCATAAATGATAAACCTTTAAGTTGAAAATCAATCAATAGTTTAGATTAACTAGTATCAATTACCTGTAACAGGTTTAAACTATGAATAAAAAGTTCCTAATTAAAAGTGAGCTCTGAACAGGCTGAATTTGGCTTACAGGCCAGAGAATGCAGATCCCTGGCCTCCTGGATCTCTCACTAATTAATGAATTAAATAAAATCTTTGGAGGATCCAAGATGGAGGAACAGGATGGAAGGTTTTTGTGGGTCTCGTGTCCATGAAATACAGCCAGATCAACACTAAACCATCCTACACACCTAGAAAACTGATTGGAGGATTAACACAACAATCTGCATAACCTGAACCACAGAATTCAGCAGGTACGTGGCGCAGAGAGGTGAACTTGGGGAGTGAGAAGGAGCAGGAAGGGAGGTGCTTTTGCGAGCAAAGAGAGGACGGAGACTGGGGGGGAGGAATACAGGAAAAGCACCCCTCCCCAAAAGCAGCTGGAGAGAAAGTGTAAAATTGGAAACAGCCTCAGGGACTAAACTAAAAAGGGAGAAAGGAGAAAGGAGAGGGTTTAAATTCCATTAAGACTGTAAACAAGGGGAGCGCAAAGTCTGCAAGTCCACAGCTCGATACCTGGCGGTGCTCTGGTGGGAAAGGCAAATCCCCAGGAACAGAGTGGGGTCCGGGAGGTTCTCAGGCCACATGGGGAAAAGCAGTTCCACTGATGGAAGGACATTTGGTAGAGACTGTTGAAGCCACCTGGTCCCAGAAGACCCCAGAAAATGGCTACAATCACTGGTGCTGGAACAAGGTCGTTGAGGGTGAAGCCTGGGGCCAGATGTGTGCATGATTTTCCATAATCCCTGAAAGGCTGCTGCTACACTATCTTGCGAACTTTTTTCTGGGGCGGGCTGGCATCTGGCTGCAGTCTTAGGGCACCAGCAGCAGCAGGGTCCAGCAAGTGTTCCTGGGTGCAGCCGGCACCCAGCCATCGCTCGGTGAGACCCTCCTGCAGAGGGGCAGAACGGGTCAAAGCCGCAGTCCTAGTCTGACTTCTAGGGGAAAACGAACAGTCCTACTTCAGTCTGTAAGCAGGTCCATCTATTCAATTTTCTTTCTTTTTTTTTCTCTTTTACACTTTTCTTTTTCTTGAATATAGAAAGAGAAAAATTCATTTTTATTTTCAATTTTTATTAAAAATATTTTTATTTAATTTTTATTACTATATTTTTTACTTTTGTGTACATTTTTTCAAATTCTATTTTACATCCATCATTTTATTTTAGCCTACTTCAGTGTATTCACCTTTTCAAATTTTCAAACGATTTCCTTTTTTTTTCCTTTCTGTTTCTTTTTTCTCCTTTTCATTTCTTTTCTTTTTCTTGAATGCAGAAAGAGGAAAACTTCATTTTTACTTTCAATTTCTATTAAAAATATTTTTCTTTAAAATTTTTTACTATATTTTTTGCTTTTATGTAAATTTGTTCAAATTCTATTTTACTTCCATCATTTTAATTTAGTCTACTACAGTGTATTCACTTTTTCAAATTTAAAACGATTTCTTTTTTCTTCTTTCTCTTTTTCATTTCTTTTCTTTTTCTTGAATACAGAAAGAGAAAAAATTCATTTGTACTTTTAATTTTTATTAAAAATATTTTTAAAACTTTTTTTCCACTATACCATTTACTTTTGTGTGTATTTTTTCAAATTCTATTTCACTCCCATCATCTCATTTTAGTCTACTTCAGTGTATTTATTTTTTCAAATTCTCAAACAATTTCCTTTTTTTTCCTCCCCCCCTTTTATTTTCTCTAATCTGTCAAACCACTTCAACACCCAGACCAAAACACACCTAGGATCTAGCATCATTTATTCGATTTGTGTGTGTGTGTGTGTGTGTGTGTTTAATTTTTTAATTTTAATATTTTTTTAATTTTAATTTTTTTAATTTTAATTTTTCTACCTCATTAATTCATTTTTTCCCTTCAAAATGACAAAACAAAGGAATTCACCCCAAAAGAAAGAGCATGAAGAAATGACAGCCAGGGATTTAACCAACACAGATACAAGCAAGATGTCTAAGCCAGAATTTAGAATCACGATAATAAGAATACTAGCTGGAGTCGAGAATAGATTAGAATCCCTTTCTGCAGAGATAAAAGCAGTAAAAAATAGCCAGAATGAAATTAAAAATGCTATAACTGAGCTGCAATCACGGATGGATGCCACAGCGGCAAGGATGGATGAGGCAGAACAGAGAATCAGTGATACAGAAGACAAACTCATAGAGAATAATGAAGCAGAAAAAAAGCGGGAGATTAAGGCAAAAGAGCATGATTTAAGAATTAGAGAAATCAGTGACTCATTAAAAAGGAACACCATCAGAATCATAGGGGTCCCAGAAGAGGAAGAGAGAGATATAGGGGTAGAAGGGTTATGTGAGCAAATCATAGTGGAAAACTTTTCTAACCTGGGGAAAGACACAGACATCAAAATCCAGGAAGCACAGAGGACCCACATTAGATTCAGCAAAAACCAACCATCAACAAGGCATATCATCGTCAAATTCACAAAATATTCAGGCAAGGAGAGAATCATGAAAGCAGCAAGGGAAAAAAGTCCCCAACCTACAAGGGAAGACAAATCAGGTTTGCAGCAGACCTATTCACAGAAACTTCGCAGGCCAGAAAGGAGTGGCAGGATATATTCAGTGTGCTGAATCAGAAAAATATCCCACCAAGAATTCTTTATCCAGCAAGGCTGTCATTCAAAACAGAAGGAGAGATAAAAAGTTTCCCAGACAAACAAATATTAAAGGAGTTTGTGAACACTAAACCAGCCCTACAAGAAATTTTAAGGGGGACTCTCTGAGGGAGAAAAGATGAAAAAAAAAATATATATATATATATAATAATATATTATATTATTATACATATAATAAATACCAAAAGCAACAAAGATTAGGAAGGCCCAGAGAACAACACCAGAAACTCCAACTCTACAAGCAACATAATGGCAATAAATTCATATCTTTCAGTACTCACTCTAAACATCAATGGACTCAATGCTCCAATCAAAAGACATAGGGTAACAGAATGGATAAGAAAACAAGATCCATCTATATGCTGTTTACAAGAGACCCACTTTAGACCTAAAGACACCTTCAGATTAAAAGTAAGTGGATGGAGAACCATCTATCATCTATCATCTATCAGGTCAACAAAAGAAAGCCAGAGTAGCCATACTTATATCAGACAATCTAGACTTTAAAATAAAGACTGTATCGGGGCGCCTGGGTGGCTCAGTCGGTTGAGCGCCCGACTTCAGCTCAGGTCATGATCTCACAATCCGTGAGTTCAAGCCCCATGTCGGGCTCCATGCTAACAACTCAGAGACTGGAGCCTGCTTCAGATTCTGTGTTTCCCTCCCTCTGCTCCTTCCCCACTCATGCTCTGTCTCTCTCTGTCTCTCGAAAATGAATAAATGTTAAAAAAAATTTTAAAAAAAGACTGTATCAAGAGATGCAGAAGGGAATTATATCATAATCAAGGGGTCTATCCACCAAGAATACCTAACAATTGTAAACATTTATGCACCAAATGTGCAAGTACCCAAATATATAAATCAATCACAAACATAAAGAAACTCATCGATAATAATACCATAACAGTAGGAGACTTCAACACCACACTCACAACAATGGACAGATCATTTAATCAAAAAATCCACAAGGAAACAATGGCTTTGAGTGACACACTGGACCAGAGGGACTTAACACATATATTCAGAACTTTTCATCCTAAAGCAGCAGAATATACATTCTTCTCCAGTGCACATGGAACGTTCTCCAGAATAGACCATATACTGGGACACAAATCAGCCCTAAGTAAGTACAAAATGATCAAAATCATACCATGCATATTTTCAGACCACAAAGCTATGAAACTCGAAATCAACCATAAGAAAAAATTTGGAAAGGTAACAAATACTTGGAGACTGAAGAACATTCTACTAAAGAAGAAATGGGCTAACCAATGGGTTAACCAAGAAGTAAAAGAGGAAATTAAAAAGTATATGGAAGTCAGTGAAAATGATAATACCACAACCCAAAACCTCTGGGACACTGCAAAGGCAGTCATAAAAGGAGAGTATATAGCAATCCACGCCTTCCTAAAGAAGGAAGAAAGATCTCAGATACACACACAACCTAATCTTATGCCTTAAGGAACTGGAAAAAGAACAGCAAATAAAACCCAAAACCAGCAGAAGGCAGGAAATAATAAAGATTAGAGCAGAAATTAATGCTATCGACACCAAAAATAACCAAAACAAAACAAAACAAAAAAAACAGTAGAACAGATCAATGAAACCAGAAGCTGGTTCTTTGAAAGAATTAACAAAATTGATAAACCATTAGCAAGTATGATCAAAAAGAAAAAGGAAAGGACCCAAATAAATAAAATCAAGAATGAAAGAGGAGAGATCACAACCAACACAGCAGAAATAAAAACAATAATAAGAGAATATTATGAGTAATTATATGCCAATACAATGGTCAATCTGGAAGAAATAGACAAATTCCTAGAAACATTTTTGCTACCAAACCTGAAATAAGAAGAAATAGAAAATTTGAACAGACCCATAACCAGTAAGGAAATCGAATTAGTAATCATTTTAAATCTGCCAAAAAACAAGAGTCCAGGGCCAGATGGCTTTCCAGGGGAATTCTACCAAACATATAAGGAAGACTTAACACCTATTCTCTTGAAGCTGTTTCAAAAAGTAGAAACGGAAGGAAAACTTCCAAACTCTCTGAAGCAAGCATTACCTTGATTCCAAAACCAGACAGAGACCCCACTAAAAAGGAGAACTATAGACCAATTTCCCTCATGAACATGGATGCAAAAATCCTCAACAAGATATTAGCCAACCAGATCCAACAATACATTAAAAAAATTATTCACCACGACCAAGTGGGATTTATACCTGGGATGCAGGGCTGGTTCAATATCTGCAAAACAATTAACGTGATTCATCACATCAATAAAAGAAAGGACAAGAACCATATGATCCTCTCAATAGATGCAGAGAAAGCATTTGACAAAATACAGCATCCTTTCTTCATAAAAACCCTCAAGAAAGTAGGGATAGAAGGAGCATACCTCAAGATCATAAAAGCCATATATAAAAGACCCAACGTTAATATCATCCTCAATGGGGAAAAACCGAGAGCTTTCTCCCTAAGGTCAGGAACAAGACAGGGATGTCCACTCCTGCCACTGTTGTTCAACATAGTATTGGAAGTCTTAGCCTCTGCAATCAGAAACCCCAAAGAAATAAAAGGCATCCAAATCAGCCAGGGGGAGGTCAAACTTTCACTCTTCGCAGATGACATGATACTCTACATGGAAAACTCAAAAGATTTCAACAACAACAAAAAAACTGCTGGAACTGATTCATGAATTCAACAAAGTTGCAGGATATAAAATCAACACACAGAAATCAGATGCATTCCTATACAACAACAATGAAGCAACAGAAAGAGAAATCAAGGAATCGATCCCATTTACAGCTGCACAAAAAAACATAAAATACCTAGGAATAAATCTAACCAAAGAGGTGAAAAATCTATACGCTGAAAACTATAGAAAGCTTGCTTATGAAAGAAATTGAAGAAGACACAAAAAAAATGGAAAAAGATTCCATGCTCCTGGATAGAAGAACAAATATTGTTAAAATGTCGATACTACCCAAAGCAATCTACATATTCAATGCAATCCCTATCAAAATAACACCAGCATTCTTCACAGAGATAGAACAAATAATCCCAAAATTTGTATGGAACCAGAAAAGACCCTGAATAGCCAAAGAGATCTTGAAAAAGAAAACCAAAACAGGAGGCATCACAATCCCAGACTTCAAGCTATACTACAAAGTTGTAATCATCAAGACAGTATGGTACTGGCACAAAAACAGACACTCAAATCAATGGAAGAGAATAGAGAACCCAGAAATGGACCCACAAACGTATGGCCAACTAATCTTTGACAAAGTAGGAAAGAATATCCAATGGAATAAAGACAGTCTCCTCAGCAAGTGGTGCTGGGAAAACTGGACAGCGACATGCAGAAAAATGAACCTGGACCACTTTCTTACACCATACACAAAAATAAACTCAAAATGGATGAAAGACCTCAATGTAAGACAGGAAGCCATCAAAATCCTTGAGGAGAAAGCAGACAAAATCTCTTTGATCTTGGCCACAGTAACTTCTTACTCAACACATCTCCAGAGGCAAGGGAAACAAAAGCAAAAATGAACTGCTGGGACCTCACCAAAATAAAAAGCTTCTGCACAGCAAAGAAGGAAACAATCAGCAAAACTAAAAGGCAACTGACAGAATGGGAGAAGCTAATTGCAAATGACATATCAGATAAAGGGTTAGTATCCAAAATCTATAAAGAACTTATCAAACTCAACACCCAAAAAACAAATAATCCAGTGAAGGAATGGGCAAAAGACATGAATAAACACTTCTCTAAAGAAGACATCCAGATGGCCAACCGACACATGAAAAAATGCTCAACATCATCCATCACAAGGGAAATACAAATCAAAACCACAATGAGATACTACCTTACACCTGTCAGAATGGCTAACATTAACAACTCAGGCAACAACAGATGTTGGAGAGGATGTGGAGAAAGAGGATCTCTTTTGCTGGTGGCAATGCAAGCTGGTGCAGCCACTCTGGAAAACAGTATCGAGGTTCATCAAAAAACTAAAAATAGAACTACCCTACGACCCAGCAATTGCACTACTAGGTATTTATCCAAGGGATACAGGTGTGCTGTTTCAGATGGACACATGCACCCCCATGTTTATAGCAGCACTATCAACAATAGCCAAAGTATGGAAAGAGCCCAAATGTGCATCGATGGATGAATGGATAAAGATATGGTATATATATACAATGGAGTATTACTTGGCAATCAAAAAGAATGAAATCTTGCCATTTGTAACTACATGGAGGGAACTGGAGGGTATTACACTAAGTGAAATTAGTCAGTCAGAGAAAGACAAAAATCATATGACTTCACTCACATGAGGACTTTAAGAGACAAAACAGATGAACATAAGAGAAGGGAAACAAAAATAATATAAAAACAGGGAGGGGGACAAAACAGAAGAGACTCATAAATATGGACAACAAACTGAGGGTTACTGGAGGGGTTGTGGGGGGGGGGTGGGCTAAATGGGTAAGGGACACTAAGGAATCTACTCCTGAAATCATTGTTGCACTATATGCTAACTAATTTAGATGTAAATTTTTAAAAATAAAAAAATAAAATTAAAAAAATAATAAAGAAAATAAAAGTGAGCTCTATGAAGGTGACCATGTATGGATATTATTTTATATTTCAACAGGAAAATGTATGTACTGATCTAAGCCAAGATAGGCAAACCTCAGAAATCTCAGCTTTGAGCTTGACAATTACCCAACCTCTTGACTCTAGGTCTAACTTCTGCCCTTTGTACTTGAACTTCATTTTAGTTTCACTGGTTTGAGCTGCTCTCAACAGATGTGGACTTGCCTCACCTCTCTGGTTCTTCCTATTCTATTTCAAATAGTATTTATCTCTACATTTTGAAGCACAGGTTAATTTCCAAAACAAAATAGAAATTCATCCAATGCTTATTTAAACAGTGAGGAGGATGGCAAAGAAATCTCAGTGAAGGAAGAACTACTGGTCATGGCTCTGGGCTCATCTGATCAAAGTAGCAGTTTTCTTTTCAATTTTTAGTATGTTTTGCTGCTCACAAAAATTTTGACACCCAATTACTTCTCATCTGCAGAATCATTCAAATAACCTTGGGGGTGCAAACCAGCCAGGGTGGCCCCTGCATCAGGCACAACCAGGGGACCCCTGTGGGTTGCCCAACCAGGCTTTATTTCTAATAATCCCTTAGCAGCTTAGATCTTAGACAGAAGATGCCTTCTTGGTGCCATTAAGAGCTTTTTAGGAAACAATGTAAGTGTCCATCAATGGATGAATGGATAAAGAAGATGTGGTATGTGTATACAAAAAAGAAGGAAATTCTGTCATTTGTGACAACATGAACGAAACTTGAGGGCATTATGCTAAGTGAAATAAACCAGACCAGAGAAAGACAAATAGTGCATAGTGTCACTTGTACATGGAATTTTAAAAAATAAAGTCGAACTTAGAAACAGAGTAGAAATGTAGTTACCAAGGGTGGGGGGAGGTAAGAAATAGGGATAGGTTGGTTAAAGGGCATAAACTTTCAACTATAAGATGGATAAGGTCTGAGGACCTAATGTAAAATGTGGTTGACTACAGTTGATAACACTGTACTGTATAATTGAAATTTGTTAAGAGAGTACTTCAATGTTTCCCCATATATGTGTGTATGTATGTGTGACATGGTGAATATGCTAATTAACTAGGGAAGAATCCTTTCACAAGGTACACATATATCAAATCATCACAGTGCAAGCTTTAAATACCTTACATTTTTGTCAATTACACCTCAACAAAGCTGGGAAAAAAAGAGCTTTCCATTAATGTAGAAGGAACGAAGGGGGTGAGAGAAGAACACTCTTTTCCTGGAGTGTTTCCTTACAGAGTGCTCACTGCTCCAATAGCAGGAGACACTTTGTGGATATAAGAAACTATTTTTTTAACAGTGCTGTCTTCTAAATGAGAGAAAGTCCAGATGCCAGACAGTGTTCTGCCACCAGAAGGCCTATGTCAGCATCACCATGTGGACTCGTGCAGTAAAGCCCCAGAAGAGAGTTGGGGTCGGTGTCGGGCTCAGCTCAGAAGGAGGAACTTCAGAGTGTGCACTCCCAACTCCAGTGAGGACTTGCCTGTGTGACCTCAGGTCACAGACTTCATCAGGACCCTCATGGGTAAAGCAGAATTCACAACACCAAGCCAACCACACAGGTCATGTGAGTGCAACAGCAGCCCTGCTGAGAAGGTGTTAGAGAATAAAACACTTCATTCTTGCAAAAAAAATGAACCTTTCCACTAATATCTATGCCCCCAAATTGTGACCGCTGGGTCCTTGATTTGTACAAGTAAGAGAGAGAAACGGTTTTGGAGAGCAAACTGTCTTGGCCCTGAGAATAATTTCTTACTTGTGTAGTTGAGGACGGTTTATTATGGGTCTGTTTAGTGTCACAGTCAAGGGAGGGAAGGCATAAAAGGCTGATCCAAGAAGCCATCTTGCTCAGAGGAGTGATGAAGTACATTTTTGTGTGCTGAGGCACTCTTATGGGTTAGATTTCTTTGCAGAATGAGCCTAAGTAGGCAGGTACAAGAATAGAACGGCTCACTAAGAGAAGATTATTAGTGAAACCAGAGGCTTATCTGGCCCTGTGTCTCTGGGGGAGCCGTACAAAGAGGGAGAACTAATCCATTCCAAGAAGAAGAAAGAGATGGCGCCTTATCCCTAATTTGATATATCACTCATATGGTGGGTGGGAAAGTTCTTTCAAGTCCTTTTGGCCTGGGCAGTAAATTATTCTTCAAGTTTCTGTTTTGTAGTGGTCAGTGAGCTGTGAGTCATACAGTGACTCATAGCACCATCATCAATGTATATTTTGGGGTGACACTGGGTTCTCGGGTTCATACTGATAAGGCAAGCTAGCCTTTGTTGTGACTGAGTCTTTTTCCGTGCTACGTGTTTTCTGTGTTTTCTTAGCTGCCACAGTCATCCTGATGGTGTCATACCACTCAGAGTGACAGAAATGCAAAACACTCTTTGAAACTAGGCAGACAAGAACAGTAAGCATTTGGAGAATTTAAAAATGCACACCCACATGTCGGGTCCATTAACTATGTATTTGTAAAATCATTTTAATTTTTATCTTGCTTTAACAAAAGGAAGTACACTGATGTTCTGTTTCGGAAAAATATTCTCATTCTGCTGCTCAATAGCTATGTGACCTAGGGCTCATCTCTTAATTTCTGAGGGCCTCAAGTTTCCTTGTTCACCGTATACAGCACTTATTCTATAGTAACATATTAGGCTTCAAAAAAAAAAAAAAAGCCTAAAAAGTAGCAGAACATATATCTCTCATTCAAAAGGCCTTCTTGGGCCATGCCTCCCTCAACCCAGGCTATGCCCACTGATGATCTCTCTGTGAGCAGCTGACGGTTTGAGCTTGGTTTACAGGCGGTTCATACAATATGCTGGCACTAGTGAGAAATAAAGGACGGGAAACTTAGAGCCCCATTCAAGTATATTCATCCATTGAACATTTATCCAACATCTACTATGTACCAGGCACCAATCTAGATGCCAAGGATACAGCAATGTCAAAACCGAACAAGTTTTGACTCTCATAGAGCTTACCTTGTAGTGTGGGAAGATGGACAGTAAACATCATAAATAAGTTAATTGTATAGAAGGTGTAAAGACCTATGGAAAATTAGATTAGGCTGTGAGCTAAGGAGTGCTGGTATATTGGCATGGATTGAAATTTTCAATAGTAGGTTTGAGCTTGGGTTCACTCCAAAGGTGACAATGAGCAAACTTGAATGAGGTGAGAGAGTGAGCCATAAGGATACCTTAAGAAGAGAAAAGAGCCACTGCAGACAGCCAGGGATGGAAACATAGCTGGTATGTCTGAAGGAGGAAGTGCAAAATGGCCAGTGGCTGGAGCAGAGTGAATTCAGTGGAGAGTAAGACATGTGGTTGGAGGTATATAGGAAGCCAAAGCATATAGGACTTTGTAGGGGCTTTGTAAGACTTTTGACTTTTACTTTGAACAAAATGGGAAGCCACTGGAGGATTTTGAGCAGAGGAGTAGCAAGTTCTGTCTTACATTTTATAAAAAAGATCAATCTGTTCAGTGTGTTAAAGAATAAAATGAAGTGAAGTGGTAACTTTGGAGATGCTAAAGCCATTTAGGAGACAAAAAGATCCCTATGCTTTATGCCCACTCTCATGGGTCCAACCTACATCTATCTTCTCTCCCTATTTGCCCCTGATTTTCTATGATTCCTTCCAGGCCTCTGACCAATGAGCCAAGCCATTCACCACTGCCCAGGAGCCTTGAATACCTACACTACAGGCCTCTTCTCCCTGTTTGGTTACATTCATGTGAAGTCAGTCTGAGTGGAGTTACAATCATGTGTTACACTCATGTGTAAAGCTGCATAATGGTTAAGGCAAGGAAAATGGCCAAAGACACCCAAGATGGGTTAAATTGAGAGGATATGAAGGGACACAGAAGAAGTGTCTCAGACATAAGGAGTGTAGGTTACGGTTAAATTTATGATATAGCCCTTAAAGCACAATTAAGACAATATTGTGTCAGAACTGGGTGAGGAATAGACATTCACCAAACATCCTGCAAATGTAGATGAATGCCTCGCCTTACTTAAGGAGAGGATACGTAATTTCCTGCTTTTTTGTGAGAGGTGGCTACATTATACTCTGAAGGAACATGTTTTGAGGAAGAACGCATTTTTTAGCTAGCATGTAAGTGGATGCTAGCAGCCAAAGAGTGGACTATGGTGGTTATTTTCCTTTTTAAAAAATGCTTTGGCTGCCTAGCATCTGATTCCCTTAATAAGTGTGGAGAATTTGCAATTGTGTGATGTTGGTGGGAAGTAGGGCCTTGTCTACTGCAATGGAAACTGAAAGTGCCAGATAATTTTTCACCCTGATCCTTCCAATAAGGGCATGAGCACCTAGCTCAACTAGTCAGATGCTCTTGCCTAGGAATTTCTTTTTTTTTTTTTAACGTTTATTTATTTTTGAGACAGAGAGAGACAGAGCATGAATGGGGGAGGGTCAGAGAGAGAAGGAGACACAGAATCTGAACCAGGATCCAGGCACTGAGCTGTCAGCACAGAGCCTGACGCAGGGCTCAAACTCACGGACCGCGAGATCATGCCCTGAGCTGAAGTCGGACGCTTAACCGACTAAGCCACCCAGGCGCCCGACTTGCCTAGGAATTTCAATCTGAAGAAAGATCTGCCCCGACTTGCCTAGGAATTTCAATCTGAAGAAAGATCTGCGGGGCGCCTGGGTGGCTCAGTTGGTTGAGCGTCTGACTTTGGCTCAGGTCATGATCTCACGGATTGTGAGTTCGAGCCCCATGTCGGGCTTTGTGCTGACAGCTCAGAGCCTGGAGCCTACTTCTGATTCTGTGTCCCTCTCTCTCTCTGGCCTTCTCCCACTCATGCTCTGTCTCTCTGTCTCTCTCTCTAGAATAAATAAAACATTAAAAAAAAAAAAAGAAAGATCTGCACATAAGTAATTAATTCATTCCACTAATAAAGATGGAAGCATCCAGTGTCCAGTGACAGCAATGTGTCCTGTCCAGGATGGCAGCAGCAATATCATAACTGCTATTCCTCAAATGTGGCATGACCTTGAATCTGGTTCTGCCTATCTAGATTTTTATAGCTCCTGCTATTTTCCAAACCTGGTTCTTCAGCCTTCCTATTGAGCCTTCCTGAGAACTACCAATATCCTTTCAACAAATTTCTTTTTTTTCCCCTTAAATTTAGGAAAATTGATTATTATTGTGCATAACAAAAATTCCTGCCTGGTATACCAACCGTTACTTACCCAATATTTTTCTATTCTCCCATCATCCTTGCTATTTGAATCTAGATTTTTAAAAGGTCAGCCATGTAGCTCCAGCCAAGCTGCTTACATTCCCACTTCCCTTTCAGCTAAGTGTGTCCACATGACACAGAAATGGCTAATAAGGTGTAATCAAAATTCTGTTAATATATCATATTAGATACACCTTGTGTGTTACCTCCTATTCTTTCAGTATCAACTTGTCCCAGCCCTTAGCCACTTACCCCATCTCAATTATTGCTGTGGTGACAAACTCCATGCTGTATGAAGTTTTACTGACTGAATCCAACATCCAGAGTCTCTGGCTCTGCCTCTTCCTACCATTCTCAAACTCAGGGGAAGGACTACATTTCAGGACATGGACATTGGTTCCCCTAGTAGCTGTTCAAAGCCAGGTAACACTACCTAGAAAAGTGAAAACTTAAACCAACAAGAGGCAGGACGTGGGAGAAAACCAGATGATAAATACTTTTTTTCACTCCTCCATCTACTAGACTGTTCTAAGCCATGGCTTTTCTACATAGCCTGTATGGTGGCATCTACACAGCCTGTATGGTAGCCTGTATACATGGCCAAAAGAATAGACTTGATCAAACAAAAGCTCTGTCTCTTAGTGCCTTGAGCAGAGAAGCAGTACCTGGCATAGAAGTATATCAAGTTTCACCTACTTGCTTCCTCACTCCTCCTTTATCTCACTCTTGCTACCAGGGGATAGTACCTCCCAATAAGGCATTATCACCTAAACCTTGCCAAGAGCCTTGATTTTTCTAGGGAAACCCTGCCAAAACAATCTCTTTTAAGACCTTTTCTGATAAACAGAGCAGGCTGGCACAGTCCTTTCTCCCTTCTTCCCACCTTAAACATGGACATGATGTCTGAAGACATTTTGTAAACATTTGGGAAAGGCCAAAAGAATCAACAAAGCACTGGTCCTGACAGAGTCAAGTTGCTGAACCATAGTCAACAGTTTAACTACCTGTAAAACTCTTGCACATGAGAAAAACTGATTTCATTTTTTAAACCATTAAAGTAGGGTTTCCTGATACTTGCAGCTGAATAAAATCCTAACAGATATACCTACCCAAGAGCTATATTTCCAATTTCTTAATAGTATGTATTGTCACACAATCAAGGTATTATAATAAAAGCTAAAACTTTTATGCAGAAATAGTTTTTTTTAATTTTGCTTTGTTTATGTGAAGCATGGCTCTCGATCCAATTTCCAGTAAACGTAGTGAATATTTCCACCTCTCTTATCTGGCCCACTCTGCAATTCCATATGCTCCTTACCATCTCTCTGGGAGTTCTTAAGCCTCCTACTTTTGAGTTTCTCTCCAATGTTTATGTTTTTGACTTCTGGGTCCCTTTCACTGAGGCTTCCTTACAAACACATATTACACAGATCTTCTCTGAACACTGTGTGTGTGTGTGTGTGTGTGTGTGTGCGCGCACATGCACGTGTGTGCGTGCTGGGTCACTGAGAGATTCATCTGTGTTATGAAAGGGAGAAATGCCAGATTTAAAACAAACAACCAAACAGATGCGTGCATACACACACACACACACACACACACACACACACATACATACAATCTTCTAGAAACTACTAAGAACAGAGTAAAAAGGGGCAAGTAAGGGATTCTGTCCTATCCTCCATTATTTTAGGCCTCCAGCAGAGAAGAGAAATACATATTTTAGTCCTTCAGTGATCTAAGACTTAGAATCACCTTCAGTGATCTAAGACTTAGAATCACTTATAACCAACGATAGCAATGGAGAATCCTTCAATCTGGCAGTGCTGGAATAGATATGTAAAAGAAAGACCCTAGGGGTGACTGGGTGGCTTAGTTAAGTGTCTGACTCTTGATCTCACCTCAGGTCTTTATCTCAGGGTCGTGAGTTCAAGCCCTGCATTGGGTTCCATGCTGAGCATGAAGCCTACTTTAAAAAAAAAAAAAGACCCTAAACTTCTTCTAGTTTTAAAAATTTTTTTTAATGTTTATTTATTTTTGAGACAGAGAAAAGAGGCAGAGTGTGAGAACGGGAGGGGCAGAGAGAAAGGGAGACACAGAATTCAAAGCAGGCTCCAGGCTCTAAGCTGTCAGCACAGATCCCAATGCAGGGCTCGAACTCACGAGCAGTGAGATTGTGACCTGAGCCGAAGTCAGACGCTCAACCAACTGAGCCACCCAGGTGCCCCAAAGACCCTAAACTTCTGATTGCTTCATAGATTAGCAGAGTCTATCCTTTGTGAAAGAAAATGGAAGAGATACCAGATTTTTAATAATATATACCCAAAAAACTACACTTTATTCATATAAATTTAATAGGTATAATCTCCTTCGATGTTCAGTATATTTTATTCTTTCGCAAAATTATTTTAGAATTAGCTCAAAGACCCATATAGCAGATGACAAGAAGTCCAGTATCACATTCTTAGACCCCTCTTGTCTCTTCTTAACTATCCTAGAACCTTGTACTACAAAGGAGTTCTGCAGAACTTTCCCTCCAAAATAAGACAGAAAGAACCTTGCTGTCTATCTTCCAATGCTGCTACAGAACATTGGATCTCCTCCTCTGTCATTGTTCATCTTGCCTACAAAAGATTTTCATATGCCCCTACCCTCCAGGTACCCAGAGATCACCAACCTCCTCCAGAAAGAGGCTACTCAAAGGCACTTTCACTATTCTACAACCAGGGTACCCCTTGCCAATTTTCTAGGTTCTCCATTTTCCTACAAAGTCTTAGTGCTCCCAAAGGCACTATGTAGAACTGACTCAGTCCTCTCTACAGTGGAACCCGCAACCACTAGCCCACTGCACAATCTCAAAGAACCAGGCAGGAGTTGGGTCACTTTGCTTTTCAATCTCCCAAACACAAAAGATTCCTTTCCTTTCTCAACAAAGGAAGATGGACCTTCAAATTATGCAGGGCTATCTATAGATGGATGTGTTCAGAATAGACCACAGATGCCTGGAAACACCTTTGGTTCCATAATCACAAAGGCTTAACCTCTAAATGGAAAAAATACCTTCTGATCCTCAAAGTGTAAATTATTACTTCATGACCATCAAGGGAACTTTTAGGCATCCCTCTTCCCAAAAGCTATGAAAATAAAACACAAGTATAGCATTTAGTAGATTCCCTCCTTCACACACAATAACCAGGAAGAAAACTTAATGGAAACACTCTGCTGTATAATGGACCCCCTACTGGTTTGTCTGCACAGACTCTCAAATTCTGAAAAATGGCCTGTACCATCCATATAGTCAAGCAGTAGTCTTCCAATCTTCCTCTCTTTTTTTCTGCCTTTTCTGGTTTAATTTGAACATTTTATATGATTCCGTCTTCTCTCCTCTCTTAGTATAATCAATCATTATTCTTTATTAATTTTTTAATTGTTGTCCTAGAATTTGCAACATACAGTTACAAACTAAATCCACTTTCAAATGACAGAGTATTCCTAATTCCTCTCTCCTCACCTTAGAACATTGCTATCATTCATTTCACTTGTCCATAGCTATAATCACCAAATACAGAATATTATTTTCAGCAGTTGTCTATTAGATAAATTCAGAATAAAAGATTTTATTTTACCTTCACTTAATCCTTCTCTAACATTCCTCTTTCTTTATGTAAATCCAAGTTTGTGAACTATTTCATTTTCCTACTCTCCGAAGAACTTCTTTTAACATTTCTTGCAAGGCAGGTTTATTAGTGACAAATTCCCTCAATTTTTATTTATCTGAGAAAGCCTTTATTTCTTCTTCACTTTTGAATAATTTCAATGGATACAGAAATGCAGGTTGGTGGCTTCTTTCAAGACCTTAAATATTTTTCTCTATCTTCTTGCTTACCTGGTTTATAAAGAGAAGTTCTCTGTATTCTTATCCTATTCTTCTGTAAGTAAAGTATTTTTTTTCCCTTTCTGGCTTCTTTCAAGATTTTCTCTTTGTCTTAGGTTTTCTGAAGTTTGAATATAATATGACTAGAGGTAAACTTTTTGGTATTTATCTTTCTTGGTGCTCCCTGATTTTTCTGGAACTCTGGTTTGGTGTTTGTCATTAGTTCCAGGAAATAGCCATTATCAATGCAAATATTTCTTCTTCTTTTTTCCCTCTTTCCTCTCCTTTTGATAGTCCCATTACATGTATTACTTTTCATAATTGTTCCATATTTCTTGAATATTTCATAACTTTTTTTTCATTCTTTTTTCTCTTTTGCTTTTCAGTTCATGAAATTTCTATTGGCATATCTTTAAGCTCCCTGATTCTTTCCTTGGGCATGTGCAGTCTACTGATGAACCCATCAGAGTCATTCTTTATTTCTACTACAGTGTTTTGGTTTTTTATTTCTAGCATTTCCTTTTTATTTCTTTCCATCTCTGGGCTTACATTACCCATATGCTCTTGTATATTGCCCACTTTTGCCATCAGAGCCCTCAGCCTATTAATCATAGTTATTTTAAATTCCTTGCCTGACAATTCCAAAATCTCTGCCATATCTGAGTCTGGTTCTATTGCTTGCTTTGTCTCTTCAGATTTTTTGTTGTTGTTGCTTTTTAGCATGTCTTCTAAATTTTGTTGAAAGCCAGATATAATGTATTGGGTAATAGGAACAGAAGTAAGTTGGCCTTTAATATGAAGGTTTTTCTGGCTAGAAGTTACACTGTATCTATCGTTTGCTGTAATTTTAGGTGTCTGAGGCTTCAATCTCCTCTAGGGTCCTTTGTTTGATCTCTTCTGTTGCATTTGGGTTTCCCTATAAACTCCTTCTTAAATAGAGTTTGAGCCTTCCAGTCATTTCAGCTGTAATTCTGTTATTATACAGGAGCCTTGTGATGTCATAAGGGGTGTCATGGAGGCAAGCATTCTGTAATTCTATGATTACGTTTCAATCTTGCAGTGGGCTTGTGCCCCTAGGGTGTGACTTCTAAGCTCTCCCCTCTTCCACACACACATGCTCACACGAAGCACAAAGGTCAGCAAGAGCTGCAGTTAGGTATTTCCTTTCCTACATTTCACTGAGACCCTATAAAATAAATGTCCACACTAAGTTTTTAATTCCAAACCTATTCCACACTCAAGTGTCCAGCAATTCATCAATTACAGTTTAATTTTTCCTAACTGTTTCTGGTTCCAGGGGCTTCTACTCCCAGAAAGCTATGATACTTTATAGCTGCCTGTCTGTCCAGTTTGAGGAGTGTTGGTTTATCCTGTGATCTCAATTCACTGATGGATCTAAAAAGAGTTATTGATTTTAGGTTCGTTCAGCTTTTTTCTTATTATGACAATGGGAGTGACAATTTCCAAGCTCCCTACGTGCTAAAGCAAAAACCAAAAGTTTAAATCTTTTTTTTTTTTCAACTTACAGGAATAAATGTTTTTTGTTCTTGGGAAGGAATAATATAGCAGATGCCAATTTCCCTTTCTGCAATTTGTACAATAAATTCCATTCAAATTCCCAATCGCTTCTTTCTTAGAATTAAAAATATATTTTTTAAATTCATCTAAAAAATTAAAGATGTAACAAATAGCCCATAAAATATTTATTTATTTATTTTTAATGTTTTATTTTATTTTGCGACAGAGAATGAGTGAGGGAGGGGCAGAGAGACAGGGAGACACAGAATCTGAAGCTGTCTCCAGGCTCTGAGCCACAGCAGAGAGCCCAACATGGGGCTCAAATCCAAGGACCCAACACGGGGCTCAAATCAAGATCATGACCTGACCTGAAGTTGGACACTTAACCAACTGAGACACCCAGGCATTCCTAGCCCATAAAATATTTAAAAATTAAGGAAGAAAAAGGGCCTGTTCTACCAGATATCAAAACACGTTACAAAACTATAGTAATTAAAATAGGAACTGTGCCAAAATGTACATCCAGATAAATTAGCACAGGATAAATGATGCAAAAATAGACCAAAGTTCATTTGAGAATCCATTCTGTGACTAAAGTAGAATTTCATGTCAGAGTGAGAAAATAGGGATTATGCAATAAGTGTTATTGAAACAACTGGTTAAACATTTTGGGGGAAAGGGAGAATGAAGTAAGATCTACTTGATACCTTGAAACAAAATAAATTCCAAACAGTTCAAAGTTTTAAATATTAAAAATTAAACACTAAAAGTGCTAGTAGCAAGGAAGATGGTTGACTTAAA
This sequence comes from Panthera tigris, assembly GCF_018350195.1. Taxonomy (NCBI): domain Eukaryota; kingdom Metazoa; phylum Chordata; class Mammalia; order Carnivora; family Felidae; genus Panthera; species Panthera tigris. The sequence goes on from NC_056671.1 coordinate 45,185,050, forward strand.
TGCATCCTTGCTGCTCTCTCTTCCAAGCTCTAATCCAACTCCCAACAGCCTCCACTGTTTTCAATCTTATTTTTTTTTAATAATTAAGATATTTAATGCAATGAATTTTCACTTGAGTTTAGTTTTATCCATGTAACGTAAGCTCTGGTATGAAGTGTTCTCTTGTATATAATGTCTTAATCAATTTGAATTTTCCTTTTTTTAAGTTTTTTAACATTTATTTATTTTTGAGACAGAGAGAGACAGAGTATGAGTGGAAGAGGGGCAGAGAGAGGGAGACACAGAATCAGAAACAGGCTCCAGGCTCAGAGCTGTCAGCACAGAGCCTGACACAGGGCTTGAATTCACAGACTGTGAGATCATGACTTGAGCCAAAGTTGGATGCACCCCTGGATGCACCCAGGCACCCCTGAATTTTCCATTTTGATTACCCCTTTGATCCAAGAGTATCTCTTAAATTCCAGGTAATTAAGTTTTTTTGTCATCCTTTCATTATTCATTTTTCAGAAGTTTTGAAGGAAATTTGAACCTAAAATCTTTATACCCAGACAAGCTAGCATCAAGGAGAGGAAACAAAATTAAAAATTTGTACACATACAAGTACTCAATAAACTTACCACACACATTCTCTGAAAGAATTAATTACATACTCCATAAAAGTGAAAAACAATTCAGAAAAAAGGCAAGATTTGAAATTAAAAAGTGATGAGCAAATGAATCAGTATATTTTACAATAATCAAAATAATTATTAAATAATTATTAGTATACAAAATTGATAGATGAAATAATTATTGGTACAAAAACTTAATAACTAAAAATCCTGGAGAATTTCAACATGCAAGGTAAAGGAAGACTGAAAGAAGAAGGAAAGAACTGAAAACAAACCAAATTTCTTGTCTTGAAGCAGGGAGTGTGGGAGCAAGGGCTGATATAAATACTAATTAATTTGAAATATCCAGATAAACTTAAATATGTACTTTAAAATGTAGGTGAAACCAAAGAATAGGACTAGCATATTCAGCTTCCAAACCACTAGAGGAAAAGAAATAAAATTTTAAAAAATATAATCAATATATCAAAAAGATGAGAAAGGAATCAGAAATAGAAAGGGAAGGAAAGAAGAAAGTGAGAAGAGCATGAGGAAAATTAGAAGGAATGCATGGCAAATGAAACTGTAAAGTAAGATATCAGTATCGTATCCAAAGATGTTATTAATCACAAGAAATGCTGCTGTTTTAAATTTCTCAATCAGACTGTGGGAGAATAAAATCCAGCTATATTTCGTGTAATGTATCATAGATAAAATAATTTTTGAAATATTTTTTAAAATTTGACTTTTAAATTTCAAATTCAAAATCAGAAGTCAATAAGAGAAAAACAAATACCATACAATTTCACTCATGCGTGGAATTTAAGAAATAAAACAAATGAATAAAAAAAGAAAAGAGATAAGCAAAAAAAAAAAAAAAAATTCTTAAATACAGAGAACAAACTGGTGGTTGCCAGAGGGGAGATGGGTGGGGGGGAATGGGTGAAATAGATAAAGGGGATTAAGAATACACTTATCTTGATAAGCACTGAGAAATGTATAGAATTATTGTATCATTACATTGTACACCTGAAACTAATATAACACTATGTATTTTTTAACATTTATTTATTTAATTTAAAAAAATTTCTTTAACTTACATCCAAGTTAGTTAGCATAAAGGTCAATAACAATTTCAGGAGTAGAATCCAGTGATTCATCCCCTACATATAACACCTAGTGCTCATCCCAACAAATGTCTTTCCTAATGCCCCTTACTATAAACTGGATTATAGTTCAATTTTTAGAAATTGGAAAACTTGAAAATAAAGGTAAAAAGGATATAGCAAGCTAATGTTAACAAAGAGAAAACAGGAATAAAAATACTACTATTATATAACAGGGAATTTAAAGCAAATAGTATTAATGTGAAAAGAGGAATATTTCATATGAATAAAAAGCTTACTCCAATGAAAGTCTGTGAAAGTTTGAATCTTTTAGTATCTGAAAACATCAGATCTCAAGCCTTATCAAGCATAAAATTTGACGGGAATCTTCTTAAAAATGCTGATTCTCATGGTCTGTCTCCATTTCTACCACCAGTTCAGTGCAACTTATCATTTCTTACCTGATTTACAGCAACGTCTTCCTATTAGGTCAAAATTGCAATTAAAATTTAAACCTGAGGAATTAAATGAGATTGAGAGAAGGACTAGTAACTGGTTCAAGGTTACACAGTTAGATAGTGGCTGAGACCATTATCAACAAATACTTAAGAGTTGGGAGAATTGACAAAAAAAAAGCATTGATTCAAATCTATTTCACATCAAAAAAAAAAATACACACACACACACGCACAACACACACACACACACACACATATATTTCTTTCTTTCACATCAAGACTGTTTTTTCTAGAGCTTACGTTTTGCTCACAACATCAGTTTCTGCATAGACGCTCCATGTAGGCAAAGCTGAGCAAATGTGGGATAGCCATGAGTCAGAGACCAGACAGACCTATCTGGATGAGTCAGGAAATCATGGAAGGTTACACCATGGCCAAAAAAAAAAAAAAAAAAAAGAATGAAGCAGAGGGTAAACATATTGCAGCTGGTAAATAACACAGCCCAGACTCAAATCCATTATACCATCCTGGGGGATCTGAAAGAAGGTTACAGGCAGAGATTCACCAGAAATTTTCATAGTCAGCCAGGTGGTCAAAGACAAGGAAATGCAACCAATAGGGACAGGCAATAAATAACAAGCAAACAAATGGATTATAGATAGGACCAGGTGGAAGGTGGGGAGTACAGTACTGAGGAGAACCATGGAGACCAAAACTGCACACAATGGAGTAAAAAGTAGAATATAGTGCTAGCAACCTGACAGTACCCAAGTCCTTTAAAAACCAGGATAGCAGACAGGAAACCAACCCAGGAATTCAGGCAGGAAAAGTGAGAACGGAAAACATCTACACTCACACAGCTTACTAATGATGTTAACATAGCCTTATTATTCTACTGTCTCCAACAAAATGACATTACTATTCCAAGGAACTCTTGCCCAGGAAGATAAACATTCAAACAACTATAATATTTAATGAATATCAATTTGTACATCTCTGTAGTAGATAGTAGCAAATGATAATTTACTTCTCAAGATTCTTTGAATCCTCTCACCTCAAACCCTCATCTTTCTACGTCTAGTCCTAAGCTATTATATCAGGATTCTTATCCAATCCTAATCAAGCCCTCATATTGCAAGACCTGCCTTAAAACCACATTAAGAAAATTCACAAATGTTCAAACTTTACCTTTCTACCTTGAGACACTGCTAAAACTCTGTTTAAGGTAGTGCTCTCCTTACTGGTTAGAAAAAAACTCAGCTTTATCTTACTTACAAGTTGTCACAGTGAAATTTTCAAGGATCCAGCACTTGACAATATTGGAGGTACAATTTGGAGGTCCAAATCCAACCAAGACCTTCTCATTGCCATGTGGCAAGGTCCAACTTAACCCATTTCTCCCCAGATATGTGTAAAACATTCTTAAATAAGAAAATAAACAAAGACTAAAACTGACTGTAGAAACTCTAATAAAGGAAAGACTCATCATACTTTATCCTGGCCCTTGTAACATGCCTGTCCTTCCAGGTAAAAAACCCTAATAGGCCATAGATTCACCAGGTCCTTGGGCCATAAATAAAAGTCATTCAGGGCTTTCCTGTAGTACTAAACACCAATACTCTTTCATGTTAGGTGCTCCCTGAGACTCCATATTACACAGTTGTAGATCTGTGGCTGCTTTCTCTAAGTGTCCTATTAGGTCAAAATCTTTGATACTTGTTTGCATTCTGTAAGGAAAATCAACAATATACCTCAACTGTTATGCCCCAGTGATTTACTAAGGTATCTACTACTTTTCATAAACCCTCAGTAGGGATCATAGGAATCTTACATTTCCCTGTGATTTTTATTGTTTTGCAATATGTGGATGACCTTTATTGTGTTCTAAAAGAAGGTTAAACTCTAAGACTAACTCCATACATCTACTTAATGTTTTAGCTCAGTAAAAGCGTATTTCCAAAGAGAAGGCAAATGATTTCAAGTTAATTCATTATATAGGACAGGGATTGACAAACTATAGCCACAAACCAAATCCATCCTACTGCCTACTTTTATAAATAAAATGTTATTGGAACAAAGTCATATCCATTCATTTATATACTGTCTATGGTTACTTTAACATTAGAATAACTGAGCTAAATAGCTGTGACAGAGACTGTATGCTCCACCTTTCAGGGTTCCCATATCCAATTCCAATGGCGGGGGGGGGGGGTTCTTCCTTCTCCCCCAAATACCAAGCTGACACTATCTACCCAGAGAGAGCATCTACCCAGGGTTCAGTCCTACAAGACTGCTTCCCACCCCCCACTTTAGATGCCAGTCGCAAGCCCCAGGCTATTACCCGTGCTTCAGACCAACTGGCCATAGATTGGAGGTTCCAACAACTTCCTCCTTAGGTTTGATTAACTTGCTATTGTGGCTCATAGAACTCAAACACATACATGTGCCAGTTTATTAAAGGATATAATAAAAAATACAAATTCACATCCAGATGAAAAGATACATAGGCAAGGTATGGGGAAAGGGCTCACAGTTTCCATGATCTTTGCAGGTATGCCACTTTCCCCACATCTCCACATGTTCACCAACCTGTAAGCTCTCCTTCAGGGCTTTTATGGAGGCATCACTGCATAGTCATGACTGACTAAGTCATTGGCCATTGCTGATTCAACCCTCATTCCTGGAGATCTCCTCAGAGATCAGGGGATAAGGCTGAAAGTTTCAAACCTCTCATCATAGGGTTGGTCCTCCTAGCATCTGGCACCCACCCTTGGGCGGGGTACAAAATTTGTCTTCATTAATATAACAAAAGACACCTTTATTGCCCTTAGTATAGGAAATTCCAAAGATTTAAGGAGCTGTGAGCCAGAAACCATGAAGAAGACCAAATACATATATGAAATACTATTCTTATATATTCTTATAAATATATGTCTGATAATACATTTCTTATAAATCATATTATCACACCCACAAAGATATTTACTATTTGGTCCTTTACAGAAAAAGTAAAAGTCACACCCTGATCTAGGATACAATTTATCCGAAGGAAACGAGTCTCTTACTCTTAACCAACCATAGGCCCTTCAAATTTTTACTAGGCCAGGTACAATTAAGACCAATCTCACTGACCCAAGTACAATGGATTCTCAACTTTTCTAATTGCCACTTCACTATATGACTTAGCCAAGTTTTTAATAATAAAACCTCTTCCTTGGGAATGTAAACATGGACAGGTCTAATTAATATTAGCTCTCCAACAATCTTGCTCTCTGTGCAGACCCCCGACATTTGGACTCAACTCCATGGAAATTATAAGAGACCAATAGCTTACTAACCTCTCCTTCTTAAACCTGTGGCAAAAAGCCTACCCACCTTCTCAATAATTGCAGCATCTAAACCAGTAGAGATATCTACAGACTTGGTTTTATGGTATCCTTTAAATTTGATGGTCCCTCATGCTGTAAAGTCTTTGCTGCTCACTGAAAATGCACAACACTTCTTAGCAAGTAGGCTTACCCCATATGAAATCCTATTTTCTCCCTCACATTATTTCCATTCATCATCACAATACTTTAAAATCCTTCTACTTTTCTTCCATTACTTGAAACAAGAAACTCATGACTATGTAACCTCTGTTCACAAATTATTTATGGCCTGAATAGATTTATTAAAACCCTTTAGAAAATACAGATATATATTGTATTTGTTGATGGGTCATATCTTAAGACTGACATAGCAAAATATTAAGTGAGAATATCACCCTTTACCAGAAGCAAAATCTGTCCAGATGGAAGAACTCACCAAAGTTTGTCAGTTAGATAGAAATAAAAGGAAAATTTCCACTAATACTAGCTGTGCTTTGGGGGGTAGTCCCTAATTTTTGAGTACTTTGTAAATAAGGGTATTTTTTTTTAATTTAGAGAGACACAGTGCAATCAGGGAAGAGGGTCAGAGACAGAGAGAGAGAGAGAGAGAGAGAGAGAGAGAGAGAGAATCTTAAGTAGGCTCCACACAATGAGAAGCCTGACACAAGGCTCAATCCCAAAACCCTGGGATCACAACCTGAGCTGAAATCAAGAGTCGGATGTTCAACCAACTGAGTCACTTAGGCACCCCTGTAAGAAGGGTTCTTAACCCCCAACAGGAAACCCAATTCAATATGGTCAACAAATTAAAGAACTTTTGTGTGTTCTGATGTTTCCTAAGGAGATGACTATTACAAAGGTGAGGCTCATACAAAAGAGATAACACAGAGGCTAAAGTAAATCCCTGCTGATCTTTATGCCAGACAGCAGCACTCCTAAGATCCAAGCCCTAATGACAACCTGAGAGATTAAAATTTGGGGGATATTTTTTTTAAAGGCTTTTATAGAATGCCAGTCATTAGATTTAGTCAGGAAAAAGTACTGGGAAAAATCTAGATATAAATTGCACAAGGATATATAACACTGTACGTTAACTATACTGAAATCAAAATTTTTAAAAACTTAAAAATATGTATTTTAATTTAAAAAAATAAATTGCACAAGGATAATCTCTGGCATTCTAAGAATAGCTTCTTAAAAGTACCATAGAACCTCAAATGAAAACTTGCAAGAACTTTATGTGAGGACACTGCAAGCACAAATTGGTCACTAAACTCAGTGAACATTAATGGGGAAACTTCACTAAAATTTCTGAGGGTGTTCCTAGTACATATCTCATCTGTGGGTAGCATGATCCTGGTAAAACTGTAAAAGTGGTACATGAACAAAGCCCAATCCTCAGAGTCCCTTTCAATACCTCCAAATTAATTTCATATGTCTACTTGCTTGCAGTGGGTTTGGAATGTATCCTATATACTGTTTTCTTCTTGGAATGGACTGAACACTTTCCTTGATGGAAAGCTTACAGCACTAAGAGTAGCAGAGTGTGTGTGTGTGTGTGTGTGTGTGTGTGTGTGTGTGTGTGTGTGTTGTATTATCAGCCTACAGAATTCCAACCTATTGCTCTAAGGATACCTATTTTACTGGGTGTATTGGGTAGACTCTAAGATGGCCCCCCATGATTCCTATTTTCTGGGGCTCATACCTTTGTGTAATCCCCTCCCTTTGACTGTGGTCAGAAGCTGTGATTTGCTTCTAATCAATACAATATGACAAAGGTGATGAGATACCACTCCTGTGGTTGTTATATGAGATTTGTCTAACCGGCAGACTCACCCTAAAGATCTCCTTACTGACTTCATGAAGCAAGCAGCCATGTTGGGGAAGTCCACATGACCATGGCAAGAAACAACAGGCAATTTCTAGGAGCTGGGAACAGCCTCCAGCCAACACCTAGCAAGAAGCTAGAACTCCCAGGTACAACCACAAGGAAATGGATTCTTCCAATAAATTCAGTGAGGTCAGAAGCAAATTCTCTCCCAGTAGAGCCTTCATATGAGAATACAGCCTACCAACACCTTGACATCAGCCTTGTGAAATCCTAAGCCAAGGACCCTGTCAAGTTGTACCCAGACTCTTGACCCACAAAAAAGATAATAAAAGCACTTTTTTTTAAGTCAGTCAGTCTTGAGTAACTTGTTACACAGCAGTAAAAAACTAATACACTGGGACTGTTACTTAAGAGCTTTGCAAAGTTCTGCCATTTACTCAGAAAGGTTCCTGTCGATATCAGCCCCAATCATCAGGAAAGATGGAAAGAATAAATAGGATTTGTAAGCCTGAAATTAGCAAAATTTTGAAGATTCTTAAACTTTTATGCCTTAAGGTATTACCACTGGTTTTAATGATAATAAAGTTATCAGTTCTCTCTGGGGTTCATCAACTCTACCCCTATAAATTAGTGACTGGTCAACCCATGCATTAAGAATTATCACCTCTTTGGGGCACCATGCTGGCTCAGTAGGATTATCACCTCTTTTAGACTCCACAATATTGCAAACAGACACAGTCAAATATTACAGGGAACTCATGCAATATACCCAGTATAACATCGATAAGTATCAGCAGCCTTTCTTTCACATCACCCTAAACAACACACATTTATATGACCTGAATCCTGGAACTTCTGTGACTGAACTTTCACAGAAATAGAAATTGAAAGTGAACTAGAGAAAGAGAACTAGGGAAGAGAACTCCGATCTATTTGGAGGCTAAGTCACTTTCACCAATATCACAATAACACACACTACTCCTCTTTTGTTTTAGAGCTACCTGATTTTATTAATATTCCAAATTTTATTGCCTGGCACCAAACCATTCTTGATGGGTAGTGCCAAAATGTTAGAAATCTACCTTCAGCCCTGTTTTGGGCAAAGACATTTCATAGGTGGCTTCCAATGACTGCTATTACATTTGCTTCATAAAAACCTTCTGGTTGCTTTTTATTACCTTGGTAAGCCAATACCTGCCTTCACGATAATCCCTGACATCACTTAGAATCCATTTTTGTATAATACCTTACCCTCTAGGAACTGTTACCTTCTAGGAACTGTTGATAGATCATATATTTTAAAGAGAAAACTGAATCTTAATTTGAGAACCAAAACTCTAACCCTTCTCATATTTCTTTACTTCATACTCTACAAGAGATTCCAAAAATAGAGAGAATTTTGCATGCTATGGTTCAGAAAATACAGAAGAGGTAGACAATGCCACTACAGTCATAGAACTCCTTGCCTGGAAGGTCCATGTAATCTGATAGATGGTGGATCAGAACAGAGCCATTTTGGGTATAATATTGGCCTCTTGAGGGTAAACCTGTACTATTTTAGGGGAAGAATGTTGCACTTAGATCCCTGCAGGCCTCTCTGGGATCTTTAACATTATTCAAAATAACCATCAAGCAAATACAGAATCATAAATTTAGGTAGTATAGATAATCAGCTGGTTCTGTAGGCTCTTTAGATTGGGGATAGACTCTATTCTCTTGGTTTAATTGGGAACCCTTGGTTTCTGGCTAAGAAGTGAACAATGAACTCCAATCATAGTATTGGCCCATATTGCTACAGTGTTTAGAGGTGTGATCTCTAGAGTCTTAAATACTGCTGTATAACTACTGCCAAATGATCCACCCATATGTCTTACTTGTGATGCAAATAACCAAAAAGAACAGAAAAACCTGACACACACCCCCCACCACCACACACACACACTCTGATTGGTCAAATGCCCAAATGTTGATGGTCTAGCTTTTAGCTCAGGCTTAATAATGACCACAAGGTGGGACACTCAGAAGCAAAATCTTCCACAACCACACAGCTTACTATCAACATCAACATGACTATACTATTACCCGATATTCACTAACAGGGCTTTACTATTTCTAGAAATTCTTGCCCAGGAAGATAAAAGTTGCAAATCATCTGTATTATACGTTTTACAAAATTCCTCCATAAACATTTAAATGAACATCAAATGGTTCAACTCTTCGATAGCATCAAATGAAAGTTTATCTCCAGGATTCTTTGAATGTCCAGCTTCAAAATTCTTGCCTTACTGCCTTTTCCACTTCCACACTATTATATCACGATCCTTGACTGAACTTGATACTGAATATCAAGCCCTGATATTGCAAGACTTGCATTAAACTAGATTCCAAAACCTTATAATAACCACAATTTTTCCCTCTCCATTCTGAGATGCTACTAAGACTCTCTCAAAGTAATGTTCTCCCTTACTACAACAATATTAAGCTCAGCTTTGTTTTGGTGTCATTTTTGAGAGGTCACAGTTTAACAAGGGTCAGTTAGGAGAACTGGGGAACTGAGGAATAGGGGAGGGGCTTGGTTTAGTATTCAGAAATGACAGTAAACTCTAGAAGAACCAGCTATAAGGCAATGTGGACTCATAGATTGAGGAGCCCTTTTATTTGTATTATCTAAATCCTGTTTCAAGCATCTGCAATGGCACGGAGCAGGGGCTATTTCCAGCTATAGGTAATGAGGAAGAGGGACAGCAAGGTAGACAGGTGATTAAAATGTTTGCCTTTGGAGAGGAGCAAGGACAATGGAAGTTAACTAGAATTTATAAATTTTATCCCCAAGTGCACATTTAAATGCTGGAAACTGGGGGGCGCCTGGGTGGCTCAGCCGGTTGGGTGTCTGACTTCAGCTCAGGTCACGATCTCACAGTCCGTGAGTTTGAGCCCCGCGTCGGGCTCTGGGCCGATGGCTCAGAGCCTGGAGCCTGCTTCCGATTCTGTGTCTCCCTCTCTCTCTGCCCCTCCCCCGTTCATGCTCTGTCTCTCTCTGTCTCAAAAATAAATAAAACGTTAAAAAAAATTAAAAAAAAAATAAAATAAATGCTGGAAACTTGGAATCTTGTTTTGAAGCTGGTTTAGGGCAATTGAGGAAGGAAAGGGTCCAAGAGAACTCTTACCTGTATTTTATTCATGGATAAGTTCTCCCATCTCTGTGGCCAGGTTTTTACCATGTACAAAGTATAAATGGTAATTACTTTCTCTAGTCTCTTCATTTTTTATTCCCTTGCTCCTTTGCTTTGCTCTACTGTACTTTTATTTCTCCTTTCTCTTTTATCCCCCTCTCTTTTCTAATTTGCCATGTTCCCTTCATCTTTTGTTACAGAAACATGTCTACAGGAAAAACACTCATTAGGACCTAAGAACTGAAAATTGGAGGAAAAAATTAATATTCAAATAAGAATTTGTTGAAAGAACTAACATGAATAAGTTATATGTCCCATGCCTATGTTTCAATATCTGTCATAGCAGGTAAAGAGATCAACATTATCTGCAAATGCTTCACATTTTCCAGCCAACGTTTAATCACCCAAAGGCTGATGATTATCCAGCTTTCTTGCTTTGATCCTTGAGAGGAAAACTGGCATAATGTAGGAGAAAGAACGCTAGCCAGGCTTGATAAGTCTTGGCTTTTTCACTTATTAGCTTTGAGCCCTTGGGCAAGCTACTGAACCACTCTGAAGCTCAAGTGCCAAAAGAGACTGTCCACTTTACTATGTTGTGAAGGGCCAATAAGATAATGCTTGCCTGTAAAGTCCCTGATGCATTAACAGTAGTGACTATTATCATCACAATGTAATAAATATTTATGGATTGTTGCTGGCTTCCTCATTGTAAAAAAAAAAAAAAAGGAGACTGGGAAATCATAAAACTGGACTGGCAGCACCATTGCAAAGTTTAAGAAAGTGCTTTGTAAACTATAAAATAAACTGCAAAATCAAATAAGGCTTTCTTTCCCTTCTACGTATCTTAAAATGTTTATTGTTTATTACCAGCTTCAAGGAAAATGAACTTCAAACCAAGCAGTTATTTCCCATAACTAGTCAAGAGAGGGAGTTGGAACTACTGCTTCAAATGAGATTTGAAACGTCTATGAATCTGGCCCCTCTGTGCCATGTGCCACCCCACCATGTTCAGTGAAAATGGATATTCCTTTCCATTTCCTTTTCCTCCCTGTAAGGTGTTATGGAAACAAGAAGACTTGGAGTTTAGACACGCCTAAATTTAATTCTTGACTTTGCCTTAAAACAAAGAAATTAATATCTACTCCACAGAAAAAAAACAAAATAATTTTTGTGAGGCTCATGGTAGCCCAAAGATTGACTTTTTTCTATCCTGAGGACTTACAACTTAAAACAACTTCAGTGTGCACATTTCTCCTTGATTTCTGACACCACATGCCTCAAGTTTTAATCACATCTCACAAACCTACCTTCAAATTATGACTCTTCCACTAAATTATCCAACCTCGATTTCCTCTTCTATTAAATGGAGATAATAATAGAACATAGTTCATAGAGTAAGGAGAACAGATGAGAAAGTGCATCCAAATGCTTAACCTGGTGTCTGGCACATAATAAATTTTAGCCAGCAGAACTATAGTAATAGTAATAGCATTAACATTCCAGATATATTCTAATTCTCATCTTAACACTCAGATGGGTCAGTAGCAAAGCTATTGAGGTAGTTTGCCACTTTTTCCTTCTTAGGTTTCCTTGGCTGTATTTCTCTCTCTCCCTTCCCAGGACAGTTCTGTTTCAGTTCAGCTGCTGGCTGGAACATCTGGCAGCGTGCCCACCCTGACGTTTTCTGTTTATGGAGCCAACAGGGTGGGGACGTGGGGGGTTTGATCATCTTGACCACTGAGACATTGGAATCTGTTGAGTTAAACATTGCTCTACTGTTACCATCCCCTCCCTTTTTTTCTCCCTCCCTGTGAATGAATCTGGAAAGAATGAACCTGAAGTCTATCTTGAACAGCTATAAAACCTTTATGGTACGTGGGCTGCTCCTCGAGGAGTAGGGCATTAGCCTCCCTGTTCGTTCCTGGAGTAAACATAACGTGTCAGCATATTCCCTAACACAGGGTCAATGTCTGAGGGAGCGGTGCTGTCGGTGCCTGGCACCTGCTGGTGTGGAGAGGTCAGCTGGCAGCAATACACCGCAATCAGCTTTGATGACTGCATTAAGTACAGAGCTCACTGCTCCAGTGCCTTTTAATTCACCAAGTAATATTTATCCTGTGACAGCAACATCTCCAAGACTCTACACTTTTGCTCATCCTCCTAAACTTGCAGAATTAATTCTGTAAGAACATATACTGTATTCTTCTGTAAGAAAATATAACATAAAATAATATACACACATATATGACAGAACGTATTATATAGTACTTACTATCCAACATTAAATTTGCACTGATTTTCTAAGTTATCTCTATGGGAAGAACCTAAAGTAGAATTTTTCTCTTTCTTGGAGGCACATGCTAGTTCTTGATTCAGGATTTAGAACCGCCCTGCTGTGCTGTTTTATGTCATCCATAAAATGCTGCCTCCCTAATGGCAACAGTCTGTCTCTAGACCCTCAGTCTATGATTTATCACAGGAGCCATCTTTAAGGGATCTGTGGCACCATACATAACTAGTGCCTGCTTACGTGAAACTTTTCAAGTTGTAATACAGATCTGTAACCCTTTTTGAGTCTATGGAAGGGACAAGAGAAAGCATAATTCATTTTACTGGAAGTCAGCATTATTATTCTTTCTGTCTTTATCCTATGCCCGCCAAACAGTCATGTCCTATCGCCAGTAATTTTCCTCCAGTCAGTTCTCCAAAGGCCTCTCTGGCCAGAGTCCTCCAAGACTCCTCATCTCTATGGCACATTCTATATTATCATTTGGGTTTTATTGTAGAATCAATTAGACCATATTCTGGGCAGAACTGTTCATTGCTTACAAGCATCAGGCCGCCAAATAGCTAGTGGCAGCGAATAACAATTGTCATAATGATTGATATATTTACCTTTGTTTCATGACATAACCCTGGGAGGTCAGTTCAGAAGTGCCAGCTCCACCTTACTAACAAAGATTATGAAATTAAGATGTTTGTTCTCGGGGCACCTGGGTGGCTCAGTTGGTTAGCATCCAACTGTTGATTTCTGCTCAGTTCATGATCCCAAGGTTGTGAGATCAAACCCTGTATCAGGCTCTGCGCTGAGTGTGAGGCCTACTTAGGATTCTTCCTCTCTCTCTCCCTCTGCTCTTCTCCCCAGCTGGTACTGGAGTATTTGGTTATATACTCTTTGCCTGTCTTCCTACATAGGACTATGAGCCCCATAAGAGGAGAATTTTGTCAGTTTTGCTCACTGCTGAAAATCCCCATCAACTAGCATAGGCCTGGCACAAAGTAGATATTTAGTAAGTCTGCTCTGCTGAATGAATCAAGAAGTGAAGCTATGGTGAACCAAGAGCTGGAAGGCAGAATGATGTGAATTCAATGGAATCTTCCAAGGAACTTAAAGGTTATTTGCTACAACTTTATTATGCCATATTTCAGAAAAACTATTTAGCACCACTGAGGAATCCACTGAAAGACTCACAGCTGGTGACTGGTAGAGAAAAAAACAGATGCCATATCCTCTTCTTGTATCCCCAAATCATACTTCTTTTTATCATTCCTTTCATCTTAGGATAAACCAACTATCAAATAATGTATACTTACACTATCATCACTAAGCTAAATTATTGAACTCAACGCAAATAAAGAAATTGAGGTCTAATAAGAGGAACTTCAAAGACACCCAAATTAATAACTAAACCTAGAATAATATAGAAAATGGAAAGCACCTTTCCCACCACTTAACGCATATTCCTATTTCCATGTCACCATTATTATGTATTCTTAATGCCCCTTCAGTTTGCCTTTTATTGTGCCAATTAACAGACAGGGAAATTGATATTGAGGCAGAGACCAAGAGGAGAGAACTGTCCAGAAAAACTGACATAGAAGTGCAGTTTTGAGGTGGTTTACGGTCATGATTGACTGCACAGAGACATTTACTAAAAGGGAATAAAGGAGAAGACATTTTGTATCTAATAACCTGACTTTTATCTCCAGTCGCTTTAGCTATTTAGTATGTGTGAAGAAGAAGGATGCTGGAAAACATATCAAGCTGGCATACAAGCTCCAGATCTGAGGATTGGGGGGATTTCTTTTAACCATTCAAGTTCTGTTCATTTGCTATAAGCAGCAAATCTGGCTCTGAGCCCAACCCCTATAATGGAAGATTAACATGATAACCGGTTGCACTACTTCCCCTCCCCAAAGACTCATCCTTAACTTCCTTTTGCTAAATCACAAAGTGTGTTTTTCATTTGCAGTTCAAATGGGGGTGGTGGGGGGGGGGGCGGGTCAGGGGAAGATGTAGTTTCTTATAACCATCCCCCCTAATTAAAAAAAAAAAACTCAGCTTAAAAAAACAACTTAAGCAATAGTCATTTTTCAGTTTTTCTATTAAAGTAGAATAATTTACTTTTTATTACAGAGAAAAGTTTTTGTTTCTTTAAACACCACTTGAAATAGTTTCAAAGTGTTGGGAAATCAGTACATGAATCAAAGACATATCCAAGGAATCCTGTAAATTTCAGTGAAATCCCGTTTGCCACAGATTTGGAGCATTTTCTCTCTGTCCTTTTGAACTTGTTTCTGTTATGCTGCTCTTGCAAAACATCCTTATATATACTTTAAAACCTCTGACAGTGCAGTTCTCTTCATAGCTCACTTGCAAATCATTTGGTCACTAGCTGGGGATATGCAGGTGGGTGGGGAAGGGAGCTGGGTAATCTTCATTATCAGAATTGCTCCTTTTTCTCCAAGATTCTGAAAAGAGCACTGCAGACCCAGAGATAGTGACCGTATTCATAAGAAGATCCAAATCTAACATAAGCTCCAGGAACTATGCAAGCCAAAATATAGAATATGGATTGGTAAAGGCCTCCAAATGTCACTGGCCTGTAAGAAATGACGTAAACAGGACTGGTAACCATGAGTGCACCGAAAATATGTAAGAAGGGGATAGGGGAAGAGAATAGGGACTAGGAAAATAGATCCTGTTTTGACTTCATTTTCTATTTTAATATGAAAGCCATGGAGTTTTTATCACCTAATCCCAGCCTACAGCTGATAGATAATCCTGCGGCCACCCAAGAAGACACCTTAAAAAAATAACAAAATATATTGTTACCAAATGGTATCATAGGATTTGGTAGTGTGTATGCACACTTGTGGGGCTAGACTGCTCAGTTCCTAATATCAAGAATATCTTTAACCCATCCGGAGACTTGTCAGCACTACTTAAGAAGGTCCTCAGGGCCTAATCCCAAATTCAAGATCCTTTTCCTTCTTTGAAATCCAAAGGGGTAGTTAGTATCATTTATCTAGAAAATATATGACTAACAGTTAAAACTTGGCATGATGTCAACTCAAGTATTCAGTTACTAGGCACAGAAAAAAGTCCTTCAGAGAGGAAAAAGCACCTGGAGGCTCTTCTATTTGGCCTCAGTCCAATCTATTAGGTGTTTATTGAATTGAGCAATGCACAGTTCTAGGTTTATTGACTTTTTTCCTCCACACCTTAACCTTATGTTGACAAAGGGTCTGACCAACAAAACATATGTGACCACCTCTGCTGCTGAGGTCAAACACAGGGAGCTACCAGTGGTCCTCAAAGTTCTGAGCCCCAGACACCATAGACTTAGGGCCTTCTGCTAGCATTTCAGTCATTACATTATAATTAACATGTTCTTTTAGCAGACATTGAGGATTCTTTCATTTGGTGAAGCTACATTTGCCAAAACTGTCTACGTACCAGGATGCATTTGGTCAAAAGTCACCACTAAGTCTAGGCAAGGGCAAAACCCAAGTGTCTCCCACACAGGCATCACTGAAGGATGCTAACAAGAGACCTCTTTCCTAGGGCCATGGACAAGGTGCTTTACTGAGCATTCAGTTTAAGTGAACTCCACAAATAGACACCTTAGGCCAACTGTAATCACATTTGAAGCCTACCTTCCCCTGACTGTCATCTTTCCTCCTCTTTTTATGGCTCCTCAGCACAGATAACACAGGTTTCTCTGAATTCGTGCACAGGTTGCTGTCTGTGAGGTCTCCTGTCACTGTGGACTTGCAATGCCTGCCCCAGATGCCTCTTACACAAATGGGGACTGTGCCATCATTTCCTCTCAAGAAGAAGCCCCTGGAGACATGTGGAGTATATAGCAGAGATTCAAACATTTGTTCTGAGTAGGCAAATGAGTAAGTGAATGCATGAGGTGAGTGAGGGAACAAAAGACCACGCCTGCATTTATTCCTCTCTAACGAGGTTTTAGCTGACTATCCACTGTGGCTTTTCCTGCACTTTTTCTTCTTTTACTGTACATCTTCTCTTCAGGGAATCGAGAAATTCTACAACTCCTTCTCCCTCGTATTCGTTCTCTTAACTTAACATTCCCAATTTTATTTTGTAGTCAGGGCCTGTGGTTTCCCACCCCATGTGGATAGAGTGTGGGCTGTCTTTCCCAGTGACCCTAACCTGCACACCAGGGGTGTCCCTTTCCACTGTTCCTCTCCTCATGGCAGCCTTCTTCACCCACTTTCTGATTGCACTACCAGGCCTCTCACATCTGAGTTAACTTGCCCTCTATATTTGCACATATCAATATGTTAACTTGACCCTCAAAACTCCTCCCAAAACAACAAAGATGATCCCCCTGTCACTGCTATAGAAAAATACTCTTGAAAGAGTGTAAAGCTGGGTTTCAAACCGTGATAAGATTGCACACAGTATAAAAAGGAAAAAGAGGAGCACCTGGGGGCTCAGTTGGTTGAGTGTCCGACTCTTGATTTAGGCTCAGGTTTTGATCTCACGTTTGTGAGACTGATCTAGCCCCTGCATCAGCCTCTGTGCTGACAGCATGGAGCCTGCTTTGGATTCTCTCTCTCCCTCTCTCTCTTCTCCTCCCCTGTTTGTGCACATGAGCTCTCTCTTTCTCTGACTTTCAAAATAAATGAATAAACTTTAAAATAAACTTTCAAAAAAAATACTTTTAGGTCATAGATCTGCTCATTGAAGCTGAAGAAAGAGAAAACAGAACCTGTAGTCTTTGTCATTTAAAACTCTACTCCTCCTATGGTTAAATACTCCATCTTCTCATTCCCTAGTAGGTAATCCATATTGCTGGATCCCCCAACTTACTTTTTCTTCATAACCACAGTCGGTGATGAGTTCCATTGATGGGGACAGAGAGTGGTCATGGCTAGAGCAGCAGACAAGCTAGATGTAAGATTGGCTCTGACACTTGACTGTGTATAACTAGAGCCAGTCATAGCTCCCTAATCATTAGTTTCTTTGTCATAAAGTGAAGCTTTATGAGGTTATTGGGAGGACAAAATGGAATATATAAAAATGCATGGTAAGCTATTTGCAAAAGTAGCACTGAATATTTATTGAATGCTTAGTATGTTACAGTCTCTGTGCTAAGAACTCCACATACCTCCTGTCAGCTACTCTGAATGTCAGCATTACTTAAGAGAGTCTTTTGGGACGCCTGGGTGGCTCAGTTGGTTAAGCATCCGACTTCAGCTCAGGTCATGATCTTGCGGTTTGTGAGTTTGAGCCCCGCATCGGCCTCTGTGCTGACAGCTTAGAGCCTGGAGCCTGCTTCAGATTCTGTGTCTCCCTCTCTCTCTGACCCTTCCCCTCTCGAGCTCTGTCTCTGTCTCTCTCTCTCTCAAAATAAATAAACTTAAAAAAAATTTTTTTTTAATTTTAAGAAAGTCTTTGGGGCTCACCAATTCAAAATGCTTTTTCCTCTTTGAAATCTGAATGGGGAGCTATTACACTTATCTAAAAAAATATTTGAGGGGTGCCTGGGTGGCTCAGTTGGTTAAGCGTCTGACTTCAGCTCAGGTCAGGATCTCACAGTCTGTGCATTCCAGCCCTGCGTCAGGCTCTGTGCTGACAGCTCAGAACCTGGAGCCTGCTTTGGATTCTGTGTCCCCTTCTCTCTCTGCCCCACCCCTGCTCATGCTCTGTCTCTCTCTGTCTCAAAAATAATAAATAAAAACATTTTTAAAATTTTTTAATAAAAAATAAAAAAAATATTTGAGTAATAAGTAAGTCTTCATTTTACAGAACAGGAAACTGGGTCTGAGATAAGTGATTTACTTTATCCAAGGTCCTACAGCTAGCACAGCTCAAAGCCCTAGATTAAACCAGGTCTGTCTAACCCCAAGTTTTAACTGCCATCCCATTTTTTGTTGTAGAATTCCTTTAACAGCTCTGCACTAGCAAGTGGTGAGATGCCATGAAAACTCTTTGTTCTTTTCCTTTTCCAGAGTAATTTGGAGGAACCAAATTGGTAACATGCATTAAAACATTTGGTAAACCATAAAAGGCTAAATAATAGTAGGTTATTTCAGTCATTCACCTCTCTCCAGCAATAAAAGGGTGTGACTATGTTGCTGATAGCATTTATTATATTAAACCAAGTATATTGAGTAAACAGCATTTATTCCTGTTAATAGAAAGTCTAAGAAATACCTACCAGGGGAATTTCCTATTTAAATGTGAGCCATGAATTACTTCATGTTTTATATAGTACAGTTACAGTTTTTTGGTTTTTTGTTTTTATCTAGAATTTCCTGAAACTGGCAATTCCAATGCTGCATGGCCTAAACTACCTCCATGCCAGGCAGACCCCTCTCTCCAGACCTTCTGCTGACCCCCAGCACTGGCTACCTTTAAACTAAATCCTAAATCCCCACAAAACAAGAAAGAGAGAACTTTATCACTTTTACATTTCAAAGTCCTTTATCATTTGCTACTCACAGAAATTCTGAGGGGAAGATTATTTGACTTCTTTTATAAGAAGAAAATTAAAATGCAGTTAAGAATAAGGCATTCATCTAGCCTTACAGATAGAATGTGCTGGACAAAAACAGACACATAGACCAATGGATTAGAATAAAGACTCCAGTATTGGACCCACAAATGTATAGCCAACTAATCTTTGACAAAGCAGGAAAGAATATCCAGTGGAAAAAAGACAGTCTCTTTAACAAATGGTGCTGGGAGAACTGGACAGCAACATGCAGAAGAATGAAACTAGACCACTTTCTTATACCATTCACAAAAATAAACTCAAAATGGATGAAGGACCTGAATGTGAGACAGGAAACCACCAAAACCCTAGAGGAGAAAGCAGGAAAAAAAACTCTCTGACCTCAGGCACAGCAATTTCTTACTCGACACATCTCCAAAGGCAAGGGAATTAAAAGCAAAAATGAACTATTAGGACCTCATCAAGATAAAAAGCTTCTGCACTGCAAAGGAAACAATCAACAAAATTGAAAGGCAACTGACAGGATGGGAAAAGATATTTGCAAATGGCATATCGGACAAAGGGCTAGTACCCAAAATCTATAAAGAACTCACCAAACTCCACACCCGAAAAACAAATAATCTTGTGAAGAAATGGGCAGAAGACATGAATAGACACTTTTCTAAAGAAGACATCCAGATGGCCAATAGGCACATGAAAAGATGCTCAATGTCACTCCTCATCAGGAAAATACAAATCAAAACCACACTGAGATACCACCTCACACCAGTCAGAATGGCTAAAATGAACAAATCAGGAGACTATAGATGCTGGAGAGGATGTGGAGAAATGGGAACCCTCTTACAGTGTTGGTGGGAATGCAAACTGGTGCAGCCACTCTGGAAAACAGCATGGAGGTTCCTCAAAAAATTAAAAATAGATCTACCCTATGACCCAGCAATAGCACTGCTAGGAATTTACCCAAGGGATACAGGAGTGCTGATGCATAGGGGCACTTGTACCCCAATGTTTATAGCAGCACTCTCAACAATAGCCAAATTATGGAAAGAGCCTAAATGTCCATCAACTGATGAATGGATAAAGAAGTTGTTTATATATACAATGGAATACTACTAGGCAATGAGAAAGAATGAAATCTGGCCATTTGTGGCAACGTGGATGGAACTGGAGAGCATTATGAAATAAGTCAGGCAGAGAAGGACAGATACCATATGTTCTCACTCATATGTGGATCCTGAGAAACTTAACAGAAGACCATAGGGGAGGGGAAGGGGAAAAAAAAAGTTACAGAGAGGGAAGGAGGCAAACTATAAGAAACTGAGAATAAACTGAGGGTTGATGGGGGGTGGGGGAGAGGGGAAAGTGGGTGATGGGCATTGAGGAGGGCACCTGTTGGGATGAGCACTGGATGTTGTATGGAAACCAATTTGAAAATAAATTATATATATGATATATATATATATCATATATATATATATATATCATATATATATACACGATAGAATGTGGAGTTGAGTGAGACAAATTCAGGATATCTGAATGCCTCCAATTTTGCAGTCTCAGATACTTATCCACTTTGACATGATCTCCTGTTTGTTGCTATGCTTCCTCTCACAGAAGTATCTACATCTATTTAATTCCATCCAATTTAACAAATTGCTACCAGGCATGTTGTAGGTTCTGGAAATCGAAAAAGGAAAAGACATGATCTCAGTACCGAAAGAATTCCCAATCTAGAGGAGGGACAGACACACCTGGCTAGCTGGCAATTGACTGTAGTATAGTGAACCGGATGACTTTTTTAAAATTTTTCTAATTATGGAATGAAAAGCTTTCTACCAAGTAAGTTTTAGATTATCAGCTTGGAGCTGAGGAGTTATCTGGTGTTGGAGTGATAGACACAGGCCACCTTGAGAGGAGGATGTCTGGGTTGTATATGGGTGCCTGGGCAGAGATCAGGACAGATGGGCCAGACATAGTCCTTCCGGTTTCCCCATATTCCCTCTGGAATAACAAACCTACCCTCTGTGACTTTTGGTGGCCTGGTTCTAGCAAAGGCCCTATCTGCCTCTTCCAACCACATCTCTCATTCCCACCACATATGCTGGACCTATTGAATCCTTCCCTCTAACCCAAGACTCCCAAAGGCCAAGAGTATACTGTGCTCTCTCAACCCTTCTCCCTCTCCTCACATAGGAAAACCATGCCCTTGTGCTAGAAATCCTTACAGAACCAGCATCCTGGGCCTCACTTTTTTTCTGAAGACACGAAGAAGCAGAATCTACAGCCCAAGAAGAACTCTAATGGGAAAACCCTGAAGGGTGACCAAGAGCATCTCAAATGTGAGAAATGGGCAAGGGGTCTGGGGATAGGGGACCCCAAGAACTGACTACAGAGTCAACACACAGATCCTTGCTTTTCAGTATGCATAAGTGTGTATGGGGTGACCTGAATATGACCTGCTCAGCTGTCCTGCTACAGGGATCATAGCTGACTAATGGCCCATCTATTGCCCTACTCAATCACTGCCATGTTTGAGCCTAGGCCATGTTTCCAGCAAGCTGCTCCAGCCAGCAATGACAGGGAACCAGTGCAAGCACATTCTTGTGAGACTTCAGCCTCCTCTAACAGGTTCCTTGGGCTCCAGGACTGGACTACCCATTGGCAAAACCTAGCAAAACCCTTCTTGAAACTGCTCTACAGTCTGGGATTCTTTCCACCAAATCTTTTTTCTTTTCCCTTCTCTTTCAGAGATGTCAGACCTATATCTTGGTCTGAAGGCTGTCCCTGCCAGCTCCTTCCCTTCCCTTTTATTCTTCACAGGTGTTTCACCAGTAAGTCTCTAGCACATCTAATTCCACCTTGACATCTGCTTATTTAGAGGACCAGAATTTACATGGTGTGTTACACAGTGTTAAACTAACCTGAACTGTGACACTGGTACATAATAGGGTACTCTGAGCTATGAATTAAAAGCAAATAAAGTCATTAAAATATGGCTTGGTGGTATAGAAGTAATAATAATCACAGGCATTTATATGAACTGCTTACCATGTATGCTAACTATAAAGGAAAATTGCAATTATGCACGTTATTCAAAAAATTAGCTTTGTTTTTTTTTTATTTTTTTTTATTTATTTATTTTTTAATATATGAAATTTACTGTCAAATAGTTTCCATACAACACCCAGTGCTCATCCCAAAAGGTGCCCTCCCCAATACCCATCACCCACCCTGCCCTCCCTCCCACCGCCCATCAACCCTCAGTTTGTTCTCAGTTTTTAACAGTCTCTTATGCTTTGGCTCTCTCCCACTCTAACCTCTTTTTTTTTTTTTTTTCCTTCCCCTCCCCCATGGGTTTCTGTTACGTTTCTCAGGATCCACATAAGAGTGAAACCATATGGTATCTGTCTTTCTCTGTATGGCTTATTTCACTTAGCATCACACTCTCCAGTTCCATCCACGTTGCTACAAAAGGCCATATTTCATTTTTTCTCATTGCCACATAGTATTCCATTGTGTATATAAACCACAATTTCTTTATCCATTCATCAGTTGATGGACATTTAGGCTCTTTCCATAATTTGGCTATTGTTGAGAGTGCTAAAAAATTAGCTTTGTTTTGTGTTTGATTTTGGCACTGAACTACATTCTTTGAATCTACTAAAAAGAATGAAAACGTTTTTAAAGATTCAAGGAAACAATGTAGACAAAGACTAATTGTCTTCAAAACCCGCATAGCAGAAAGGGACAAATTGAATGGCTCTCCTGAAGACATTTAGCAGCAAAGATTTTTCCTGCTTGTGTCTCCCTTGGATTATGAGATTTCAAGTGTGAGGAAAGAAACTACCTTCATTTCCTCATGTGATCCTTTCATTTTTGTTTTTCTTCCAACCAAACATTGCCTTCCTGGGATCGTTCCCCATTCCCTAACGAAAGTGGCTTCATAAAGAGGTTCATGCTCTCCAGGGCACCCAAACCTATGACTGGAAATACGGGCACCTAGTTTACTGACACTGAATATGTCAAGCAGCCTGGCCCTGCAAGCAGGCAACAGTTTGTGCTGCCTGAGGCTCAGAAACCACAAGCTCAGGATTTGATCCTCAAACCCAGGTAGCTGCAGATGAGCGTAATCATGTCCCATCTGTGAACACACGGTCTTTTCACCCTCTTTGTGAATCAAGTCCACTGGGGTAAGAGAGTGCTGTCCCTGGGTGGCAGATAGACAAGTTGAGACAGCAAAGGTCAGAAGTTCACAGGAAATGGCAAACCCTCACCCCAGTTTGCATATTGCAGCTCTTCTTAGCTTTTGGGTTTGGATACAATCTCTACAACCAGGCTTTTTGCCTTGACTCACACTGAGAAGCTATGATGAGTATCTTCCTGGGGCTCTGAGGGTTCCTAACACAAGGTAGAAACTGCCAAGTGGACTATTTTTGTGCAACAAATCTTCTAACATTCTGGTGAAGAGGTGAGTAACATTTCTTGTAGATCTATCTTGAAGGTAATCATCTAGGCATTATTCTGGGCATTTGATATATCTTACCATATTTAACTCTCACTACAACCCCTTTTCCTGATGAAAAAAATTAGGGTCACAGAAGTTAAATAACTTATTTAAGGTCTCACAGACAGAAGTGGCAAAATCAGGATTCCAACGATGTCCTGTTGAACTCTCAACCTCTCTTTCTTCTCCACCACATTACCACTCAGGAGTTTTCTCTGAAGATAAAGGGAACTTTGGGTCACATAGGTATTAATTTCCTATTGTGGCTGCACAAGTCACCACAGTAACTTAAAACAACACAGTTTATCATCTTATAGTTCTGGAAGTCAGAAAAGTCCAAAATGGGTCTCACTGGGCTAAAAGCAAGGTGTGGCCAGTGCTGCATGCCTTCTGGAGGCTCCAGGTGAGAGCCATTTCCTGTTTTCCAGCTTGTAGGGGCCACCCATGTTCCTTTCCTCATGGCCCTTTCTTCCATCTTCAAAGCACATCACTGCAACCTCCACTGCCATTGTCACACTTCCATTTTCCAACTCTGACCCTTTTGCCTTCCATTTACAAGGACCTGTGTGATGCCATGGGGCCCACCAGGATAATGTCCCCATCTCAGTGTCCTAATTTAATCCCATTTGCAAAGTCCCTTTTCTTTCTTTTTTTTTAAATGTTTATTTATATATTTTGAGAGGGAGGGAGGGAGGGGCAGAGAGAGGGGGAGAGAGAATCCCAAGCAGGCTCCATGCTCAGCACAGAGCCTGATGCAGGGCTCGATCTCATAATCATGAGATCATGACCTGAGCCAAAATCAAAAGTCTGACACTTAACCAACAGAGCCACCCAGGCACCCCTGAGAGTCCCTTTATCAGTAAGGTAACATATCCACAAGTCTGGGGATTAGCACAAGGACATCCTTGGGGACCATTTTCTGTCTACCATACCCTGTCTTTGTCCTCCCCTTTTGGGTCCTCTTACATGGCTTGCACAAGATCTTTATCTGTCAGTCTAAATCAAATAAAATCTCTTTGAGACTTCTACTAGATCCTAAAACTTCCAAACTGAGTACCATTTCTTTGTATATAATGGTAAGCATCTATTACCTGAAAAGCCAAAAACATAGTTGCAACATTTCAACAAGCTAACATTATGGATACTTCTTGCTTTTTGGTTGTCTTGCTAAAGAGGATGGTGACATTGGAACCTGAAGAGGCTATTAATTCTCCTTAATGAAAATTAATTTTATGCTTGGATTCTTTTCTGCTTTGAATGTTGAAAAGTTGACATAACATTTAAGTCTTTAGAGTTATCAAGGTCAGTAGTATATGTCATGTCATTTCATTCGACTAATAGCTTTTTGCTTAAAAGTAAACTGTACTAAGCAGAAAAAATAAATATTTTGAATAGTCATTTCCTGTTAGATAAAAATTAACACTCCACCTTGACAATAATATATAACTGTTTAATATTTTGTTTATGCCTTGAAACCTGTTAGTTTATCTTCATTTAGTGGGAATCACCACATACCAAGTATTTGGGGTTAAAAAAACTTTTTTCAACGTTTATTTTTGAGAGACAGCAGAGAGCCCGACGCGGGGCTCAAACGCACAACAGTGAGATCATGACCTGAGCCAAAGTTGGTCACTTAACCAACTGAGACACCCAGGCACCCTGGGTTTTTATTTAATATTTATTTTCCTAGGTTGAAGAAACTTGTAAAACTGAGCTGTATCTAAATCTAAAATAACAATAATTTTGTTAATATAGTACTCTTAGAAACTTGTGTTGCTTTAAAAATGGCATCTGCATGACTAAAGAATCTATCCCATTAAAAAAAATTTTTTTTTAATGTTTATTTTTATTTTTGAGAGACAGAGTGCAAGGAAGGGAGGAGAAGAGAGAGAGGGAGACACAGAATCAGAAGCAGGCTCCAAGCTCCGAGCTGTCAGCATGGAGCCCCATGCGGGGCTTGAACCCATGAACAGTGAGATCATGACCTGAGCCGAAGTCGGATGCTCAACCTACTGAGCCACCCAGGCGCCCCAAGACTCTATTCCATTTTAAGTCTGCAATGTTCTTCCACCTGAATGCTGCAGAGGTGAGCTCAATCCACAGTATCGACCTTCTCTGCAACATTATAGATGCTAGCTGCTAGGTACTAGGTGACATTCACATACATAACAAACTTCCATACAAAGTGGTGAAACACAAAATAGTTTGAGGGGGAAGTAAAGCAGTAATTTATCGTCACTGCAGTTATTAACTCCACATCAATACCAGACAGAGTCCACTAGTTTTTGATAGAAATATTATAGGCTACAGGTCATATACAATTCCAGAGTGCCAACTGCAACCGTGTTCCCTTTTCTCCTTATTAAGAAACCATGTGGAAATGAAAGTGAGGAACAATAAAGAGTTATAAGAATAAACTTAAACCTTGAATTTAATTTAATTTACTTTTAAAATAATTGCTAATATACTTGTATAAGTATTGTTTAAATATGTATACAAGTATTTAAAAATTACAAGCACCGATACCTTATTGTTAGAGATAAATCACTTAATAACATTCAGGATAGATATGAAGCAGAAATGGGGAGGTCCAGTCGATCTTCTAAGACCTTTTGTTTTCAGCCTGACATTGTCTCCTCTTTTGTCTGTTCTAAACAAAATTGCAAAGTGATAAAATAGACCTTTCACATTTCCTACCTCTCCTATTTGGGGTCTCCCTCCACCTCAACACCCCAATCTCGACTCCTGACTCCCAGGGCCTCCACGGTGCAATCCTGCAGCTTTTCCCACACTTCATGTCTTCTTTTTCCCCGATAAAATTTACCTGTTTGATGATCTGTTTTCTAGGACTCTGTTCTCTTCAATATGAATATGACCACTAATGTGTTGCTATGTTATTTCTCCTCTGGTCACATGTTGCATTTTAACAGGCATCTTCCAGAACTTGACTTAACCAAAGGACCTCATAGGAGGCAGCAGATATCTTTGGGTGAGTTCAGCCTGATATCCCACTCTCTAGTAACTATACTATCAGTAGAGTTGGCTTTACAGCACTTTGTCCCTTCCCTTATTGTGCCTTTAACAACAAAATGGTACCATCTAGTCTATGAAAAACAGTTTTACCAACTGAATACTCACATATATAGAATCCAGTAGAATACACCTATGAGTTCTTTACTGATTCAAGATATCCACTGTAACCCATATAGATGAACTACCATATAGAATGGTTCGTCTAACCCTGATATTCACCTCATTCTACCGGCTTCTGTAACTTCTTTTTTTTTAATGAATATAATTTATTGTCAAGTTGGCTTACATACAACACCCAGTGTTCATCCCAACAAGTGCCCTCCTCAATGCCCATCACCCATTTTCCCCTCTTCTCTACCCCCCAACCCCTCTCAGTCTGTTCTCTGTATTTAAGAGTCTCTTGTGGTTTGCCTCCCTCCCTCTCTGTAATTACTTTTTCCCCTTCCCTTCTCCAATGGTCTTCTGTTAAGTTTCTCAAGATCCAATATGAGTGACAACAAATGATATCTATCCTTCTCTGCCTGACTTATTTCACTCAGCATAATCTTCCAGTTCCATCCATGTTGCTGCAAATGACATGATTTCATTCTTTCTCATTGCCAAGTAGTATTTCATCGTATATATAAACCACATCTTCTTTATCCATTCATCAGTTGATGGACATTTAGGCTCTTTCCATAATTTGGCTATTGAAAGCGCTGCTATAAACATTGGGGTACATGTGTCCCTATGCATCAGCACTCCATTATCCCTTGGGTAAATTCCTAGTAGTGCTATTACTAGGTCATAGGGTAGGGATAGTTCTATTTTTAATTTTTTGAGGAACCTCCACACTGTTTTCCAGAGCAGTTGCACCAGTTTGCATTATCTACCTTCTATCTATCTATCTTCTTCTGCAGAATCTCTCTCTTTACCTTCACTACCATGAGACTTTTGGTCTCTTAAAACCCTCCAATTCTCCCCCAATCCTGGAATTCTTTTCTCTCTTTGATATCCAGAATGGGCTAGTCAGTCATTTCCTTCCATCTGATTTGAGTTTCTTCCTAGATGAATCCAGATAAAATTTCCACTCATGAAAACAGAGGAGGAAATGGAAAACCAATCCTATTAGGGTCACATCTTTACATTGCCCAGAAAGACTCTTAACATAATTCCCCAGTGTTTTTAGACTTAAAAAAAAAAGTCTTTGTCTTCATTCTCTACCTGGAATTGCTCTAATTTGATACATAATTTCAGAATGGGGATACATATAGTTCATGCTTCTTAGAAAAATAGGGAGGGGGGAAAATCAGTCCTGCCTCAGTTCATTCCTTGATTCTGCAAACATCACTGGCCACTTAACTCTATGCCAAGCACTAGAGGTAAAAAGTAAATCAGTCAGACACGATTTCCTGCCCTCCTGGAGCTTCTGATTCAGATTCTAGAACTGGAGCAGGCTTTAAAGACTTTTTAATTCAGTGGTTCCCAAATTATCTACCATTAATATTCTATACAATGTTAATTGCTCTTTTTTGGGTGCAGTGGAGAAAGGAATTGTGTTCAATGGTTAAGTTTGAAATGTCAGGTTAAAAAAAGTGAAGCAGTTTCCTCACTCCAGGTCTTTAATATGCTAACACACTTTGTGATTCTCTGAAAGGGAAGGGAAAAGGAGGAGACACACTATAACAATTGTTTTCCTCAAACTTATTTCAACACAAATCCTTTTTGAAGAGTACCTATTAACACCAACTGTTAACAAAACATATTTCTGTTAATGTTTCTAGAACCCAAGTCCAAATGTACATGAAGAAATGGAGGTGGCCCAGAATGGTGAGGGGGCAGAGTTGAAACCAGAACCGGGTCACCTTATTATTGTCATGATCTTTTGACCATGCCATACTGCTTGTTTCTACTATCTTTTCTCATCTCCTGGCAAAACATATAAAATCAATGTTTCTTCCTTCTTTACTTCCCTTCTTTTCTCAGATAATGGTCATGGTACCTATCTTTTCACATGTTTGCTGGGTTTTTTCTCTGTTATTTATAATGTTGGATCTTAAGCTCTTACATGGCAAGGACCAGTTTTTAGACAATAAAATAATGGACATTTTGTGCTCAATGTTTTGTAGCTAAAAGATGATAACAACTTCCCTATGCACCTTTCTCTTCTAGCCTCATATCTACCTTCCTTCCATGGACTCACTCTGCATCCCAGCCTAGAACTACTGAGGCCTCTTTTCTGCAATAATAATACCACACCTGAAGTGGGCTATTCTTGGTATTCTGCCTTAAAATTTGCATTCACAAGCTTTCTGATTGATTTTACCTACTTACACAAGAGATTGATTAATAATTAATACATCTAATTCACATGTGATTAACTACATGCTGGACAAAATATACAGAATATTCATCTTGTCATATGGGACAGGTTGTACATGAGAATATTTTTGAGTGTGCAAGTAGTTGGACTTATGCAGGTCTATGTTTAGTTACAAATCTACCTAGCTACGAATTAGATCATATGGACATGATTGTAGATTTTGGAAACTTGAGGGGGAAAAAAATACCTCTCCACTATCTCAATTTAAACAATATCCATGTTCCTAATAAATAGGGGCTGTTATACTGCCATCTTGTGGTAAGTATGCTAAAGAGCTAATTAAATACATATTACGTAATGCCTAAAAAAGGAAAACAGTTTTTTTAAGTATTATACAGGAAATTGATATATTTTACCCTATATAATCAAGTGACTATAAATGTATCATTTGGACCCTTAAATCAGATTTTCCCTTAATTTTACCTTAATAATCAAACCAGCAAATGGTCACCACTGAGCACTCACTGCACATGTGACCCATTCACTCTGTGGACGGATTTCCAAACTTGTGATGGATAAAAATAGGAAACACATGTGAGCAATCTATGAAGCAAGCTCTGGTGAGTTATATCAGGAAGTATGGCCTAAGAAAGTGACTTTAGCTGTTGCATCTCTGGAATCTGGTAGAGAACAATGCTGATGTGGTCCACAGGGATTTGGTACATTAGGGTCAGCCATCAAACATTCCACCTACATATGGTCTTGTAGGCCTCATGTGAGAGCAAAATGCCAAGGAGCTATGATGCTCTGACAAAGAGTGACAACTAAGGCCATTTTCTCACTTTTTGACAATCAGCGTTCCCACAAGGCAAGGGAATCACCCAGGACCAGGTCAAGATAATACTTGTTCACTCATTCTTTCATTCAACCAATAATTATTAAGCATCTGATACATGCCAGGCACTTGTTAAATGGAGAAACTATAATGGTGAGAAATGATCTAATGGCAAGACAGTCTCTGCTTTCATGGATTTTACAGAACACTAAGGGGACTTGAACAAGATGAGTATCAATGGAAAATGATAATGTCACATGTGCTCTCTCCTCAGGTCTTCCAACCTGCCCCTGAGGGAACCTATGCCAAGCTCTGAAAGAAAAGGCAACAGTGACAAACCAAATGAGCTAGCCAAATAAGAAAGTTTTAACTCTAAAGAAACTGAGAGGAGAGAACCTCCATGTTAGAGGCCCACTGAAAGATCTTAGTTATAGATTTAGCTCACATAACAGATGTTTACTGAGTTTGTAGTATGAATCTAATACTGTGTTAGAAGATACAGATAACTTAAAATCCAGGCCATGCCTACAAACTGCTGAATTCTCATTGCAGAACAATGAAAAGTTAAGTAATGTGAAAGATCATAAAGCAACTTAAAATAAAATCTAAATGAATGGTACTGTCAGTAAAGGACATAACAGAGATCCATGAAGGAGACAGAAACTCCTTCATGAGCCAGGCCTCAAAGATGAGCCCAAATTTGATAAGTAGAAAGGAAGAAATAGAGGCTAAGGAAAATCATCCTAGATGACAGAAATAGCAGAGAGCAATAGGGATAAGATATGACTGGAAATGTACACTGAAGAACATAAGAAGGAGTTTGAGGGGCACCTGGGTGGCTCAGTCAGTTAAGCATCTGACTCTTCATCTCGGCTCAGGTCATGATCTCACAGTTTGTGAGATGAAGCCCCGCATCTGGCCGTACACTAACAGCTGTATTTCGATCTCTCAAAATAAATAAACTTAAAAAAAAACTTTAAAAAAAACTTAAAAAAAAAAAGATATTTGCAACTCCCGGTGCCTGCTGAGAAGTCCATTTTTCTGAGTATAAATAGAAATTCACAATGTTTGAAGAGTGTGTTCTAGTCTATGGTTTCTCTTATTTTCCCTTCTAGCCTTAATGCCAGAGCTAGCCAGCCAGGTGAGCAGGAAAAGTGTCACCAAATAATAAGGTCATCACCCTACTGCCAGAAATGAGCGGAAGAAGGCAAAGACATACTTCTATCAAGTCTCCCATCTCCTCTCCCTTGTCAAGACTTCTGGTCTTGACCTCAGGGAACAGCCTGCATTTTCTCTCCAGGAAGCAAGTTCCAGGATATTTGTCATTCAGAAGGGAGATGACAGTTTCTGGGAGAAGTACTTAGAGTAGAAAATGTGGGGTTTACAGCATGAGGCATGCCCAAGTCTCCAGTAAAGCAAGAGCTGAGAAAAGATCCACAGGGTTCCCAGGGCACTTATACTGCAGAGGCACCTGGGAAATCACCTGATCAGCATCATCCACTTCCCTTACCTGCTGTGGGTATCTCCTGGGTCCCTGCCACCTCACTATTAAGTAACCTGCACACTGACTAACTTCCCTATATTCTTTCTTTCTTTCTTTCTTTCTTTCTTTCTTTCTTTCTTATCTGAATCATATTAGGTTAGGCTGTGTTCCTTTACACTCCATTATTTAATATCCACATTTTGAGAATTCAAATTTACCAATCCATCTAATGGCCCATGAATCCTTACTCATGACATAGGGTGATTTATAGTATTATGGCGTAGGACAGAAATCTGCAAACTATGGCCCACGGGCCATATCCTGCTCACTGCCTACTTTTATAAACAAGACTTTGTAAAGATGACTGAAACACAGACATACCCATTTGTTTGTGTATTGAGTATAGACCTTTTGTACTACAATGGCAAAGTTGAGGGTCGTGACAACACCATGTGATGCACAAAGCCTAAAATATTTATAACCTAGGACTTTACGAAAGATACTGCTGGCCCCTGGTACATAACAGATACAGTTGATGATCACAAGACTGGAGTTCAGACTTACTGGACGAGGTCTGGTCATCTCTCAAAATGTCAGTTTATCACCTCAAAGGTGAGAATGATAGTGCCTGCTTTGTCTATCATGACACTGCAGTAAGGAGCAAATGAAGTAACACCTTAGTACTTATTAACCATACACATATAGTTCTAGTGCTCCAGAGTCCCTAATCTTCCCATCGTAACTCTGCAACAGCTCCAAGACACCTTCCCACCTCCACAGAGTGAGCCCAATCTTCCTGCTGGCTGGATTCCTTACCTTGGTTGGGTTCTCATCCTCTGTCCTAATGCTGCTACAAAAGGGCTTCCAAATAAGCCTTTGGCTCCTGCTAGTCTCTCCTTTCCTTTGGTATTTTTGTCAACCATAACAAATTCAAAGCAGGGGAACTCAACCATTTGCTCGATGACTCAATGACAATGGGTGACTAAGCTTTACGAGAGACAAAGCCAGCTGCAGCAATCAGAAGACTGTGGCTAGGTCCAAGAATGAATAGAAGATATGCACAGATGTTTAAAATGTAATGAGAAGAATTTGAAGACAGTGGCCAGAAGTTTATACTTGATTCAGTGAATGGTGGGAAGTCCCCGAGGACTGAGTAATAAAGCTAAAGCAACCTGTGCGGAGAGAGCCCTCAGATAAGGTGGGAGGACCCCAATGAGCTGCTTTTCTTGCATGGGACTTCCTCCCAGTCTCTATTTGACACTGGGACCAGGCCTAAAGTTACCTTTCATGACCTCCCGCCCCTTGCCCTCTGGCTTCCTCAATGATTAAGAGCCTGGCTCTGGGCCTGACAGTAAGCTGTAGCCTCCAACTCAAAGGAAGCTCAGCAAGAATGACCTTGGTAAATCCACTCTACAGAGCACCATAGATGTCAGTGAGCATCTTTCAGAGATTTATGGCCCTGAACCTAGTCTTGTTACTTAGCAATTCCACTGAATTTTCCATTGAGCAATAAGAGCAGGATAACAACAGAGCTGCCCAAGGTTAGCAGCCTTCTGAAGTCCACCCAGTTCTACACAACTTCTTCCTAATGGTATACAGAGGAGATTTATTGGGATGTTTTTGCAGGCCAGGAAATTGCCACATGCGTTTGTCATTGACAAAGGAGCAAACGTCACTGCCCAGTTTCTGTTGGACTTTCTCCACCTCATTAGCTCTTGAACTGGAAATGATGAAAACAGGCTGATTCCTTGTTCAGTTATCAGGTGGGAAGGCAACCCAAACAATATTCTAATTTCATTGTTCTCACTTCAGGGATTATTGATGGCAACTTTAGGGCACAGCTTATATTTGGATTTCCACTTGGTTTCCTGTTCTTGTGGGATTCATTTGAATAGCTACTTGCTCGGCATTCAACATTTCTCTTATTAGGTTGGTTCTCAACTAGTGAAGGAAAACTACAATGTCAGAAGTAGTTTTATTTCCATCATCTTTGCAGACGTAGCAAAGTCAGTGATGAAAACTGGTTTTTCTGTATAGATGGGAAAGCTGTAGATTTGGCATCAATCATAATTTCCATAGAGTTATCTCTCATCTACTCTTCCTTGTAGTCAGAGAATTTCTGAGACACTAGTTATGCCTGCCCTGGCATAAAAGTAATCCAAAAAGCAAGAAATGGTAAAAGTACCATAGCACAGTAAACATCATATTGGTAATAATGGACCTGCATGCCCACAATAGCATTCACACTTGCCACATTCCCTCCATGATACCAGTTAGGGCCAGCAACATGGAGCAAAACAAGGAGGGGATGTAGTTAAAGATGGCTTTTCTGAACTGGGAGATTAGAACAAGAGTAGGGCTGCTAGTAGAAGGCTGAGATATTGGAAAGTTGTACCATTTTTACTGCTTTCGGGTTTTCCTGTGTTTTAGCCATCTCTCTTAAATGCCATCTGAAAAATACTAACACTTTACTATAACTGAATTCCATACAGCACTTTAGCACTCATTGAAGCTAAGGGTGTATGGAGGAAAGGAAGTGCTCCCAAATTTGTAAAAGAGCTCTGGGTCACAGTAGGGAGGGATTCAGCCTACAGATGCCTAGGTTCCAACAGCTGCTCTGAGTCACTTATCTTTAAATCATATTTCCACCTGTCAAAAAAAATTATGAGTAGCAACTTAATATGTTACCTTGTTTTAGGATTTAGAAAGGATACAGCTCTGGAAAGGCTTTTGGAAGCTCTAAAGCATAAAGATATCCCTCATCCCTCCTCACTGCAGAGGAAGTTAAACAGAAAGTAATACTCAAATTTTTATATAGAAAAGTGAAACAACGTCCTCTCTAAAAGCTATCACTTAGTAGTGAAACCAAATTATCAACATTGGTCCCAGAGATTGTCTTCCAAAAGTCCTTCCCACTACCTCAGTTTCTACACATGCTCCAGCCTCTCCCTGCCCACCACCACACACACATTCTCTGCGGTTGAGGACTGTCTGTGAAACTCCACTCCCTTCCTTTTCCCTAGTCACAGTTACAGGAACTATTGCAAGATTAACTCTCTTGTATTATGTTTCATTCAACAGAGCAGCAACTCAAGGGTTTTGGCTCCTGGAACAAGTATAAAAGATCTACAAAATATTAAGTTCCTTGGAAAGAATCTTTTAAGACAATTTCTGTCGGTGAAAAGTGTCACATCAGCAGCCACAAAGTCTGAGTTTATGTTTGTTTAACGAACAGGTAAAGATTCACAATACTGTACAAATATCCCACCAACCTACAAGACTAGGATAATATAAATTCCATATAATAAGGCAATTCCTTACTCATTCTCATGTTGCAATCTCCACATAATAACCTGATGCCTTCCTAGCACTTTCACATGAATTATGTCATTTAACTATTCTTGTAAATACCGAAAATAATAGTGATAGTGATGGATGTATAAACACACCACTTAACCCGCCTTAGCCAAGAGTGTTTACATCTTTTTTGCTTTAATTAAGACTTTATTTTGATCAGTTTTAGTTTTACAGAAAAAATGAGTTGTTTTTAGGGCAGTTCTCTTTAGGGCAGTTTTTCTTCTTAAAAGCTAAGATGTATTTTGCTGCGATGAAAGTAATTTATTTTCCAGAGTGAGAGGCAATGTGCAAGAGGGCAATCATGGAGCCTGGAATCATATATTAATTCCACCCCCATCGGCTCTGTGATCTTTGGTAAATGAATTCCTAATCCTATTTGAGCCCTAGTTTTCTCATCTCCAAAATGAGAATAACAATCAACAGCATAGTGCAAAGGTCTATAAGGATTAAATGAAATAACAATGATAAGTACCTAGCATAGAGCAGAGCACAAAGTAGGTGCTCAAGAAATGTTTGTTTTGTTTCAATTCATGTTGTGTTTTAGAGGCTAAGAAATTATTGTACCAAGGTATTCCACATAAACTTCACCCGGGATTCTGATCTTTTGCATGAGTTTACTCTGCCTGAGGGCTCTTGCATTAGACTAAAAAGGAAGAAAAGTTTCTTCTGATCCACACAGAAACAGGGAATTGGTTTCCTACCGAGCTTGTTAACTGAGCTTTTTCACCTGCTTTGAAAAGATGGGATTAGAGGGAAAGCCAAAAGAATACAGAGAAACAGCGTCTGGACCAGGGCAGGGCTATGCCTGGCAGAGGGGAATGGTGAAAGAAACAGCAGAGCACTGAATGGAGCTCAGCTGGGTATAGCAAGTGCCCAAGTAGATCACCTAGAGGCCCAGAGGAACCATTCCCAAATGGCATTGATGCAATCTGGTAAAATACCAGACAGCCCTGAAAACTGCCAGAAGTGCCTAGGGGAGCTTTGTAGGGTACTATAAGATTCAAGTGTAAACAATTATGGACAGCAGACTCCAGTGGTAATGTTATGTGAGCTCATTTGTACTCATAGGCCATGGAACCTGAGGACATTCGGGTTGTGTCCTCAGCCATGTCATGGATGGGTGGCTGCAAATCAACTCGTTCTGACAGCATTTTTCTACCCTCGATGGAGGAAAAGGAACAAGAACTTTGGAGGCATGTACAGGAAGGGAGGATGATGAGCTAAGAATATAGAAAAGAAATGGAGAAAACAAAAAGAACAAAGATTTATTTGCTAACCAAGAGAGTATTCACAAATATTTCTCCCACTATCCCATCCAGAAAGATTTTAAGGCCCAGAAAATAAAAACACCTGTTGAATATCAACTGATTAAAGCTCCAGGGAAAACCAGCAAATGTCTTCATTTCCTTATTTGAGGACTCTTTTTTACAATCAAACACAAAAGGAGAAAGGTTTAAGTAGGTGCCTGAGTCAGAAGATATATGAAATGTTTGACATATTGCTTAGTTGTACAAAGAGAAACTTCAAAATAATTTATAATGCAACTTTTTTTCAGATATTTGCCTTGGAGGAGTCTGGAAATTCTATAAACAGAAATATAAGGACTATAATTTTTTAAATGTTAAGAAGCAAAGGCTTCCCCATGTACTAATTAATACAACTATGTGTATCTGTGACTTCAAACTTAAAAGGCAATGACTTCACTTCAAAGGTCAACTATTTTACAATCCCTCAGTCTCCTTCCCTATGGATAATACTTTTGTTAAATCAACACAACTCTGAGAGTGATATGAGTCTTCCTGCTTAGACAGCAGTTCAACAGTTAACCTCCTTCTAGTTCTTTCCTGAGAAGGCAGGTCCTAACATATCCTTTAAAGGTGGTATCACCAGTACCCTAGAACTTCTCCCTAATTATCACACTTCATTAGATAAAAAAGCTGTGTGTGTGTACAGTTTCTCACTGTATCAAAAGAAACATATAAACCAATAAAGCCAAAACAAAGCAAGTCAACCGCATTAATAATTTTTTCAATCGATATTGAAGTTATTTAATCCAAAGGTTTGTACCAAGTGACAAAAAGGAAATAACAGACATCTCTTCAGGAAAAAAAAAAAAAAAGAAGCCATATTTTTAAATAGGAATTTTTGTTTTTACCCCTCCCTCTATTAATAGACTTTAACTTGACTCGAGGCTAGGAATGGTTTGGCAAGATCAATTCAAGAGTGTGAAATAACTCCCTTAAACTCCTAAAGTGGTTTTGTCAAAATTAAGCTTAGAATTGAATCTTCAAAAATTGTTAGATAGGCCATGGTTCATATTGTGCTTTTCTCCATTTACATATGAAGGAAAAAATCCTTATAATTCTCCTGTGTAGACTGAGTGGCAAAGTATTATTTGATTTCAGCAAATTCATGAAAAGGGCAAAGTTAAAAATTAAAAATACAGATTAAGAAATTAACATATTTGGGCACCTGGGTGGCTCAGTTAGTTAAGTGTCCGACTCTAGATTTCCGCTCAGGTCATGTTCTGATGGATCGTGAGATGGAGCCCCCGCATCCGGCTCTGCGTTAACATCGTAGGGCCTGCTTTGGATTCTCCCTCTTCTCTCTCTCTCTCTCTCTCTGCCCCTCCCCTGCTTACACTCTCATGCCCTCTCTCCCTCTCTCTCAAAAATAAATAAATAAACATTAAAAAAAAGAAAAAAATTAAAATATTTGATAACACTCTGAATTAACTAAAGGCAAGTTTACATTTAAGTTTAGATTTCTTCTTACCTACACCTGTTGAAGTGAGGCTTCTGAAGCAAAAGAGGGGTGGGGGGATATATTGTAGTCTGCTAAGCTACATTCATTTTGAGTGGGTTTTAGAGAGAATTAGGAAAATTCCATTTGGCTGAATCATAACTAACAAATTAGTCATAAGTTTCCAAAGTTAATCAAAATTCTGTGAAAAATATTGTTTAATAGAAGTTTTTAAAGCATGTAATATGAATCCTTGCAAGAATACTATTGCAAAATATAACTGAACTGAACTGAAATAACAGTACAAGATGATGAGATGAAAATGATTTTTCTTTCCATATTAGGCCATTTCCTGTCAGATGGTCAACTAATACTCTGCAAGCAAAAAGAAAGCACACTCACACAGAAATCTGTTGCATTTCTATACACTAGCAATAAAGTAGCAGAAAGAGAAATTAAGAAAATCCCATTTACAATTGCACCAAAAAGATTAAGAGACCTAGGAATAAAATTAACCAAGGAGGAGAAAGCCCTGTATAATAAAACTATAAGCCATTGATAAAAAGAAACTGAGGATGACACAAACAAATGGAAGATATTCCATGATCATGGTTTGGAGGAATTAATATTTTTAAAATGTCCATGCTACCCAAAGCAATCTATAGATTCAATGCAATCCTTATCAAAATATCAAGGGCATTTTTCACAGAACTAGAACAAATAATCCTAAAATTTGTGTGGAACTACAAAAAACAAACAAAAACAAAAAACAAAACAAAACAAAAAACAATAGCCAAAGCAATCTTGAGAAAAAAGAACAAAGCTGGAAGTATCACAATCCCAGCTCTCAAGATACACTACAAAGCTGTAGTAATCAAAATAGTATGGTATTGGCACAAAAATAGACATATAGATCAATGGAACAGGACAGAGAGTGCAGAAATAAACCCATATCTATATGGTCAATTAACCTACAACCAAAGAGGCAAGAATATACAACGGGAAAGGACAGTCTCTTCAACAAATGGTGTTGGGAAAAGTACACAGCTACATGCAAAAGAATGAAAAGAGACTACTTTCTTACACCATACACAAAAATAAATTCAAAATAGATTAAAGACCTAAATGTGAGACCTGAAACCATAAAACTCCTTAAAGAAAACATAAGCAGGAAATCTCCTGGACATTGGCCTTAGCAACATATTTGTGGCTATGTCTTCTCAGTTAAGGGAAACAAAAGTAAAATTAAATTTTAGGACAACACCAAAATAAAAAGCTTTTTCACAGCAAAGGGAACCATCAACAAAGTGAAAAAGCAACCTAGTGAATGGGAGAAAATATTTGCAAATGAAATATCTGATAAGGAGTTAATATCCAAAATATATAAAGAACTTATACAACTCATCACCAAAAAAAGCAAATAATCCAATTAAAAATGGGTAGAGAACCTGAATGAACATTTTTCCAAAGAAGACATAAAGATGGCCAGTAGATATGTGAAAAGATGCTCAACATCAGTAATCATCAGGGAAATGCAAATCAAAACCACAATGAGGTTATCACCTCACACCAGTTAGAATGGGTAGTATTAAAAAGACAAGAAATAACAAGTGTTAGTGAGGATATAGAGAAAAGAGAAACCTTGTACTCTGTTGGTAAGAATGTAAATTGGTGCAAAAAAAAAAAAAAAAAACCCAGTATGGATGTTCCTCAAAAAATTAAAAATAGAAATACTGTATGATCCAGTAATCCCACTACTGGGTATTTACCTAAAGAAAATGAAAACACTAATTTGAAAAGATACATGCACTCCTATTTTTTTGCAGCACTATTTATAATAGCCAAGATATGGAAACAAGTGTCCATTGATGGATGAATAGATAAAGAAAATGCAGTGTGTGTATATATATGTATATGTTTTATACACACACACACACACACACACACACACACAATGGAATATTACTCCACCATCAAAAAGAATGAAATCTTACCATTTGTAACAACATGGATGGACCAGGGGGCATATGCTAAGTGAAATTAATCACACAAAGACAAATACCATATGATTTTACTTCTATGTGGAATCTAAAAAACAAACAAAAACAGAAACAGACTCATAAATACAGAAAAAAAACTGGTGGTTGCCAGAGGGGACAGGGGTGGGAGGATGCATGAATAGGTGAAGGGGAGTTAGAGGTACAAACTTCCAGTTATAAAATAATTAAGTCATGGAGATGAAAAGTGCAGCATAGGGAATATAGTCAATAATACTGTAATAATGTTGTATGACATTATGGTGACAGATGGTAACTACACTTATTGTGATGAGCAGTGAGTAATTATAGAATTGTTAAATCATTCTGTTGTACACCAGAAACTAACATAATGTGGCATGTCAACTATACCTCAAAAACAAATACAAAATTTTTTTAAAAAGGCACACTCAAGAATAGGTCCAACTTCTTGGGCTCCTGGGAAACAAGGATAGAGTAACTGCTATCTCTATCATGTGGTGGTCAGTAGCCTCAGTAGCTGCCACCCACTTCTCATGTTCGACCCACCATAAAAGCATGCCACCCCATGTATATGAGACAATTATGTATGTGGGTAAAATATTACCAACACTTCCCATTCTCACCAAGTGGCAGCCCCTCTTCCATCCCTTTGTGATCCCCTCAAGTGTCCCTTCTTCCTTCTAAACTGAATGCCTCTACCCTACTTCGGAGCCCATGCACTCCCTCCCACCTACCTTCTTGAGAATCTCATGTCCTCTATCACTCCCCCTCTCTTCTCCTCAGTGATAGCTTCTTTTTATCAACATTAATCATACTTGAGTCTTTTCCATCTTATAAAACCCCTTCCTTCAGCTGCTACCCTATCTTCTGCTCCCTGTCACAGCCAAATTTGGAGACATAGTGTTCCTTTATCAATTCCTTTACCTTCCTCTTCCATCATCTCCATCGCCACTCCATTGAACCTGATTTTACCAAGGTCTTCAAGTTCCCCATCTGATGGACCCTTTTATGTCCTTGTGTGACCTCTTAGCATGTTCTGGGTACTGATTACCCCCATGCTTCTCAGGGCTCTTCCCTGGGCCCCCTGACACCACTGTCTGCTGAGATTCCTCCTACCTTCTGCCATCTCAGTCACAGACTCCTCTTCTCCCAAACCCCTCAAGGCATCATCCCAGGACTGCTGTGCCTTACCTTTGGTACACTCTCCCAGATGGTCTCATCAATAACCCACTGGGATGGCCCATGAGTCCTCAAACTCAACATGTCTGTCCAAAGTTTGACCTGGTCAAAGTGATATTTCTATATTTTTTAGATTTTTTTAAATCTTTATTTATTTTTGAGAGAGAGTGACAGCAAGCAAGGGAGAGGCAGGGGGAGGGGGACAGAGGATCAGAAGCAGGCTCTATGCCATCAGCAGACGGCCCAATGTATGGCTCTAACTTACGAACCATGAGATCATGACCTGAGCCAAAGTCAGATGCTTAACTGAATGAACAACTGAGGCACTTGGGACAAAGTGATATTTCTAAAATACATATCAGATGTCATCTACACAAAACCCTTCAATGTCTGCACATCCTGCTCTGTGTAAAAACCTAAAGCATTACAATGGCTTACAAAGCCCTACATAACCTGTCTCCATTCTTTCACTTCTGTGACCATGTCTCCTACTACTCTCTCCCTTACTCAGACCACTCTAGCTGTACTGACCAGACATGCTCCAACCACAGGGCCTTTGCACTTGCTTTTCTTTTGTCTATTCTTCCTCCAGATATAAGCACTTGCTTTCTTACTTTCATCCTTAAAGACTTTAACCAACTATCACCTCCTCATAAGGCTTTCCCTGAAAATCCTATGTAAAACTGTAACCCACCCCCTACCCTAGCACTTCTTACCCACTTTTCCTGATATCTTTCTCTTTGTAACACTTATAAATATGTGACATACTATATATTTTATTTATTGTCTATTTCCCTGCACTAGATTATAGACTACATCACAGCAAGAATTTTGGTCCCTTTTGTTCATTATTGTATTCCTAATACTAAAACAGGGCCTGGTACACAGGATACAGTCAATAAGTAATGATGAAATAAATAAATGAATGTATCTCTAACCCTTCACTCCCTAAGCCTGCTATTTATCATTTCAGTAAACAGCACTCCCATCTACCCAGCTACCCAAGACAGAAAGCCAGAGCTATCATGGACTCAGCTCACTTGCTCTTACTCTACATTAAACCATCACTCAGCCCTCCAGCTATCTCCTAAAAACAGCCCTCCTCTCCTACTTCCTGTCACATAGTTATTTCCTATTCATTCTTCAGGTTCCAACCTAAACATCATTTTTACAGACTATGTCTGTTATGTTTCCTTTAAATATCCAACCAGGTCTAATACATGTCTGTTCCATACTAAGCGTTCACCCAATATTTATTGAATGAATAAATGGCATTTCTCAGAAATGCCCTATTAGGTTCCCCCACTTTCTGTTGTTACAGCACCCTGTAAATTTCATATAACACTCATCTCACTTTATGATAATTACTTTAACATCCTTCTTCTCCATTAGACTAGAAGCTCCCTAAAAACAGTAATCTGCATGAAGGTGGGGAAGCAAAGGAAGGTCCTAAAACACAGAAAGGACTAGGATGACTATTACAAAATCATGCTGGAAACACAGGGAAGTCAGTTGAATAAGGAGCTTTATTGCAGAGGAATGGAATCAGAGAAAGGGTTTCATCTTTAGATATCAAAGAGAGAAGGGACTATAATAAAACAAGCTAGGCAAATTTGGTCTCAATTATAGCACTAGTTAATTTGTAGTTTGTCTTGATTATTAAATCACTGAAATTTAGCCAACACAGTATTACTCATATTTTCACTTACAGATTTCAAAGTCTTCTAGTTTCAAGCTTGTATATTCTTCTAGGTATCAGACTGCAGTCTAATTGTTCTAATAATACTTTTAATTACTTTACATAGAGTTTAATTGCTAGTTTAGAAAAACATCTACCTATATTTGTGTAGACAGACATCCACATATGTGCATACAC
This sequence comes from Panthera tigris, assembly GCF_018350195.1. Lineage (NCBI taxonomy): Eukaryota > Metazoa > Chordata > Mammalia > Carnivora > Felidae > Panthera > Panthera tigris. The sequence continues at coordinate 45,227,682 of NC_056671.1, forward strand.
ATACAAATATCCATTTTATATATGAAGAAACTGACACAACAGGATTTTTTATTTACCTCAAGATTGCATAATTCATAAGCAGTGGAGCCATAATTGAGCTGAGGTCTGTCTGTATGACTTCAAAATCCATGCAGTTTTACTATTTCACAATACCTCCACAATAACTTCCTATTACCATATAACTTTCTATTACCTGTAGGAAATTTATATCTATGGGCTGTAAATGTAAATTCAGCGTGAAACTATTTGCATAAAGAATTATGATAAAGATTAATATAAATTAAGATTATTTTAGCCCAATAATAAGAATTTATGGTAGTTCTTAGACGCATTTGATATTAATTTGCTGAGAGGTGATGACAGAAATGTCTACCTTGAGGGCTTGTTGAGTAAATGATTCAGGATGAGGAGAAAACAGACACAAACCCTTCTACCCACTTCCAATTCCAACACAAGCTACGATCAATAACAAATTATAGCCTCAAATATTCCTGAATTCCAGAAATATACCTTCAAAGGGGTGTGCATAAGCACAGAGAACACCGAATCTGCATTTTTTATATAATTTTGGTGATTATAAATGTATCAGTTAGTTTGATTCAACCTTCCAATTGACAAGAGTAAAAAAACTATGAAGCATTTATAATCCCATAAAACTGAGATCTTCAACAGCTAGGATTTATCCCAATAAATGAGGAATAGATTTCCACCAAGTTTCAAAGTCCTGATAACTATATCACTGTAGTGACAAGACAGTACTGGAATCAAATATAATACAAACTGTCATGCCTGACTAAGCTACTTGATTGTCTAAGGCAAAAGCTCAATAAATTATTATTTATAAAACTTTTCATCATAGTTATTTTTTAACCTTTAAAATTTAATCACATTATTACTATAGTTTTGAAGGTACATATATGTTGCCACTAGTGTCTATTATAGTCATCATTTCACTAGACAGTGACACAGTCAACAATTGGTTCTAAGTATTTAAATGCCTGATCTATTTAATTGCCCAATTAGAGACTTTTAGTCTATTACTAACAGTATTTACACTTTCATTAGCTTAAGCTCAAGGAGGAACAAAATAAGACAAACAATTGTTTTGATAGACTCAACAAAGAGTTTTGATGTTCTAACAGATTCAAATTAAGACAGTAGCCAACAGCTTCATAAATAAGCCATTAGGATATAAACAGAAGAATATAAATAGTTATCTCTACCTCCTATTCTCTCAGCTCTTGCCCTTCCTCTTCTCTGGATACCTCCTCCTTATCCATACAGACTCCGGTTAAAGGGCCTTTTCTCCTGAATTAGGCACCCTTGTGTGCTCCGTCTACTTTCCCTAACATTCATCATGCTTTGTTGTCTGATTTTGCTGCTAGAGTATAAAATCCTTGAGGACAGGGCTCATACCTGTCTTGTTTTCCACTCTGTGCCTAACACCCAGGACAGTGCCTGACCCACCTGAAGTATGCAATACATGTTTGCCAAATTGCAATGAAATTGAAGTTAATTCCACCACCACCAATGATTTTTAGCTTGGACCTTAGTGAAGCCTGTTAGTTTCACTCCATGTTACCTGTAAGAACATGTCTATGGGCAAAAAATCACATACATAGATTTTCAGAATAGCATTATAACAGAGAAAAATAAAAAAATGGATAAATAAATTATTAGAGTTCTACAAGAGGATATTTCAAAGTCTAGATAAGGTTATATTTCTGAAGTGGTTTTGAGTGACATGGGGAAGTTCTCATTATATTACGAGAATAAATATATAATATTTATATAAATACAATATATTATGTTAAATAATAATAAAATTAATATTTATAGAGTGTTATGAGCCAGCCATTCTTCTAACAGCTTTATATGTATTAACTAATTTAATCCTCATAGGATATCTAGAAGATCCCCAAGTGATTCATATATATGTGAAAATTTGAGATGCACTAACCATTCCCATCCACTTTACAGAGGAGAAAAACTAAGGCCCAAAGAGTTAACACCATTTTCCCCAAATCACACAGCTCAAAAGTGAGACAGGGCAAGAAGAGAAGAGTTGGATTCAAACCCAAGATGCTCGAAACTCAGATTAGTGTTCCTTCTGTCACACTGTGTCATAAAGCTTTGAATTTGATGGATGTTTCTTTGTCTCCCCTTTCTCCCACCTCCAAATGTTTTTCACCCTGTATAGGACCTAAAGCTTGGTAATGCACAAACACTGTGTCATTCCCTGAGGAAATTTAGTGTTGGCAGAGGGAGGCTTAGAAATTAAGTGCCTGAAAGCCAGTAACTGGCCCCAGAGATCTCCAAGGACTGCTGTCCAGCCCAAGATTCCATGACATCTGCACCACAGCCTTGAATAGAAACCAGAGTGCCGGTATCCGATGCAGTGAGAATTTATTCTGTAGTTATCAAAGCAAACCAAAGGTTATCAGCGTGTTGGACATTTAAAGATTAAGTACAGCTGATCGCACTCAACTCTTATGCAGGTAGCTTAACTTCAGTGGGTCTGGTCTCTCTCTGAAGGGAAAATGGAGGTGTTTATGATCCTGTATCATAATGGGTTCCAGGTGACCCAGGCCAAGCGGCTGAGTCAGGCCCTCTCTTCTTTGATTTACATGGCAGGATCCAGGCCATCCCTCAATTGAAAAGATATAGTAATGAGCAAATGCAGAAAAAGAAAAGAGAGGGGGGAAAAAAAAAAGAGCTGAGGGAAAACCTGGAGTGCTTTTCCAAGTCCAAAGTGAGCTATGGCTGCCCTCTCTGCCTCAGAAGGTACAATCATAAATTTCTAAATAATGTTTAGCACTGGGGCTCTGGCTCATGATATATTACACAAGACAAGATGCCTCCAAGCAGAAAACACTGTAATTGGGGAGCAATAACATCTGTGTCAGTCATGGGACTGCAGTTAAAGCGAACTAAGAAGTTACAGTCTGGGCTGCACATGCAAAATAATAATATGCACATTTTTTAGCTAAAAAGATATGTCATCAAGATATGAGCCTCTTTAAATTCTTTGGTGTCATGATAGCCTGAAGAGTATCAGTAGGACCCCCAGATTTCTGTTTTAACATTAGCGCTATGTTAGCCAAAACCTAAGGAATTACAGTTTGGGAGGCAAGGAACTCTGATGAAATCAGAGTTTGGGCTTGCCTTGGTGGGGTGGGGCATGGATTTTAGGTCATTGGTTGCAATGCTTTGCCAGATTGACCAGGTCACTTAACCTGAGCCTCCTAATGTGGCATGGTCAAAGAATTCATGCATGACAGAGGTGAGTCTCAAACCCAGATCGTCTGGCTTTAAATCCTGTCATCCTTCTCATGCATCTCTGCTCTAATGTTGATATTTAAGTAATTATAACACAGTGAGTAGATGCTTAGTTATTCTGGGACTGAAATGTATATGAAGGTCTTTTGTTCCTTGATAGATCAAAATAAAAGAGAACAAAAAACTGTAACCTTTCATTTTAAAAAATTCTCCAGTAGCATGACAATACCTAGAAAGTGAAACCACCCAGAAGTATTCACGAAGAGACTGCCAGTTGGGGAGAGCCTAAAGAGATCTAAATTGAGTTAAAATGTCTGCCTATATGGCCAGCCTCTGAGGATACTATCAACTCTGATAACTGATGATTCTTCACTGTACAGGTCCACCGGGCCCAAAGTCCACCTGTAACTTCACAAACACGCTCTTTCTTCATAGGGTGGCCAGGACTGTACCAATTTTGCACTCAAAGTCCTGAGACTGAGTCCCCAGAAAATAGGAATCACCCAACTTCTTACTACCATGCTGTGTCTCCTTGGCCCTCATCCAAACCAGCACAGTGCTCTTAACTGCATCTTTCTACACACAGGAAAGGCTGAATGAGCGATATAAAAAGCCCTTGTCACTCTACTATGGATCTTGAGACTCTAAGAGGCTTCATCTCTCTTTTATTCCAGCTTGCATGCTCAAATACCTGGGCAAGTACCTGGGTTTGTTTTTCTAGCTAGTCTTCTTAGAGCAATGCTTCAGGCGGACTGTCTGCTTAGCTTTACCACCAGACAGTGTCTTTCACATCTACCAGCCCCACACTCCTCCTGCCAGACTCAATTTACATGTTTTTGTTGCTGGACCATCGCTTATCAAGGAGTGCAACTAGGCTGCCCTTATGCCATTACTGCTGCCCAGTTCTAGCCAATGTATGATATAATCCAACATCAAACCTGTCATGTGGATTTCTCACTGCCAAACTACTACATCAGCTCTGGATCTGAAGAGAATTGCCAGAATTCTTTAAGAAGATGATTATTTAGGGGTGCCTGGGTGGCTCAATTGGTTAAGCTTCTGGCTCTTGGTTTCGGCTCAGGTCATGATCTCATGGTTTTGTGAGTTTGAGCCCCACATTGGGCTCTGTGCTGACAGCATGGAGCCTGCTTGGGATTCTCTTTCCTTCTCTCTGCCCCTCCCCCACCTGTACTGTCTCTGCCTCTCAAAATAAATAAATAAAAACAAAAAAGCTTTTTTAAAGATGATTGTTTGAAGACATTAGCTTTCTAAGGATTAAAATACACCATTTTTATAACCTTATTTGTTTACTTGCTTGCTAACTAGTGTTACCTTTCACCATATTGAATATTCTCTTCTTGTGGTTCAAAAAAGTTCCTTTGATTTTTAACAATAAATTAATTCTTATTATGACCAAAATGAGAGAATACAAAGTATGGTAGATTGAAAAGTCCAATTCTTATATTTTGTTGGATTGAAGCCTGTTGGCCTATTTTAAACTATTTTAAGGGCGTTTTTTATGTTTTAAATTTATGTCTCAGGAGATACTGTGAAGGTGAAACTGCATAGAATGGATCAATACTCAGCACAGAGCCCCAAACCATACATCTTCTTTACTGAAAAGTTAGAGAGAGACATTCCTAAAAATCTTTAACGTGTGTGTTGTTATTGTCGTTGTTGCTGTTTTAAATAGAATCCTATCTTACAAAAAGGATCTATACAAAAAGAATCTGAAGCAGTCTTCTGGAAAGATGAACAATGTCCTCAGGCTCTTATTTTGGAACTTCTAACACTGCTAGCCTGGTCAAAAGAAGCAGAGAAGTTGAAGGGAAGATGCTAAGATGTCCCCCGGTTAAGAAAGTGTTTAACATGCTGCGAGATTCTGATGCCTACCTGAAAAACACTGGAATAAATTTCCACCAGTGGCAAAATCTTCTGGTAGTCTATTCAATATGCATTCTCTCCTTCCTTACTAACATTCATTCTCCCTTATAGCTAAGGGTGACCAAGAGATGTAAGTGGAAACTTATAAAAGAAGCTCACTCAACTGGGAAGAACAACCTTGGGATCTTTGGCCTCCCTCTTTCTTGCCTCTTTCTACCTAAAATGTGATAGGTTGACAGATTTGGCAAATAAAAATACAGGATATCTAGTTAAATTTAAATTTCAGATAAACAACAAATAAGTTTTTGGTATTAGTATATCTTATGCAGTTTGGGACATACTTACAAAATGACATTTACCTATAATTCAAATTAACCGGGCATCCTTTATTTCATCTATTTTATCATGTCTCCAAGAATATGTACATGAAGACTAAAGTAGCCATCATGGACCATAAAGGGAGTTTATGGCCAAAAGTCACACACCAAGGATGATAGAGAGGAAATACAGAAGAGTCCAGTCACAGAAGACCAGGAAGTGCCATACTGACCTCAGGCCACTTTCCTCAGAACTTTTTTTCTTAATGTTTATTTATTTTTGAGAAAGAGAGAGCACAAGTAGGGGAGGTGTGGGGGCGGGGCGGGGGCAGCGGATCTGAAGCAGGCTCTGTCCTGACAGCGGAGAGCCTGATGTAGGGCTGGAACACATGAAGCGTGAGATCATTACCTGAGCTGAAATCAGATGCTCAACCAACTGAGTCACGCAGGCACCCCCTCAGAACTTTTCCACAGGACATAAATAAAGCTTTATCTTCTTTGAGCTGCCATTATTTGAAATTTGTTACCTGTAGCTAAACTCAGTTCCAACTGGTAAAACACCATTTCCACGTTCCTTTTCCTCTTCACCCACTTCCATGCTTCTTTTTCTCTCCCTAGTGTCCATAATGTGCATTTTAGGTTGATTTTATTCATTTACAAGGATGAATGGAGACAGTAAATTCCACATAATAACTTATGCCCTTTCTACATCCTCAGAAACAGCTTGAACTGAGAGGAAAAATATGGAAGTATGAACTGAGGTCCTTTAGAAAAATAACGCCTGTGGGACCCCCAAAAGACCAAGTAACAAAGAGATTTCCTTCAAAGGGCCACCATGAACATATTGTATCTGGGAGAAGTTTGTTTGGGGGAATGTGTGCAGTTAGGCAGAGAGAGGAAGCACCAATGAAATTCTAAATAGAAGGAGATATATTAGAAAATATCCAATTCTATTTTATCTCTGATTCTATGGTACTGTGCATTGTGTGAATAATTAAAGCTAATAGTTACTGAACACTTACCATATATCAGAACTATACTAAGCATTTTACATATTTCTATATACCTACACATTGTTCAACCCTCATGCTCACCCTATGAGGTTGATATTATTTATAACTTTTATTTTGCATGTAAGGAAACCAAGGGTCTGAAAGGAAAAGGAACTTCATCCAAATCAAAAGTATGCAAATGTGCAGCAAGAGTTTGAATCCAGGTCGTTCTGGCTCCAACGCCCCAGATTCGATGCCCTTAATCATAATATTGTGCTATTTCCACTTTATCTGATGATTTGACAAAGACATTTCAGAACTCAGTTCAGTTGTTTCATATGCACACATACACACACACTCACACACACACAGCACATATATACATACACATATAACTAACTCCTAAACTGAGGGGGGAAAAGTATACAACTCCTCAGGAAAATGGGTCAAGCACATGTTAAATGAATTAGAGTCCCACTTTCCAACATCCTTCAGTTAACCCCTGCAGGTGAAAGGATGCTCTGCGTGGATTCAGTTCCCTTCTAAAAATAGCTAAAAGCACAATTACACAGACAGTCCCAAACTTACAATGGTTCGACCTAAAATTTTTCAACCTTACTATGGTGTGAAAGCAATACACATTCAGTAAAAACCATACTTCAAATTTTGAATTTTGATCTTTTTCTAAGCTAGTGATATGCTCTGTGATAATCTCTCATGATGCTGGGCAGTGGCAGTGGGCCGGAGCCCCACGGCAGCCACACAATCAAGAGGGTAAACAACCAGTACACTTACAACCATTCTGTACTCATACAGCCATTCTGTTTTTCACTTTCAGTTCAGTATTTAGCTACATGAGCTATTCAACACTTCAGCATAGGACTATGTAGGCTTTGTGTTAGTTTGCCCAATTATAAACTAATATAAGTGTTCTGTACATGTTTAAGGTAGACTAGGCTAAGCTATTATGTTTGGTAGGTTAAGTGTATTAATTGCATTTTTGACTTATATTTTCGACTTACAATGGGTTTATCAGGATATAACCCCATAATATGTTGAGGAAAATCTATACAAAACAACATATTTTTATCAGGTTTGTTGTTATCCTGAGCCCTGTTTATTGAATAGAGAAACTGATACCCAGAAATCAGAGTATCCTAGGAAAGTTAGAATTGGGGGAGGGAGGGTTGGGGAATACACCTGGAATAGAATTAAAATTTAGCCTAAAGTGACCTGAGGAACAAATGTTTAACCTCTACCAGCTTGCTGTTACCATGAGAACAGTTCGATTTTTAGGTCTCTTAAAAACCACAGATTGACCAGGCAAACCCACCACACAGACTCACTTTGCTGTAACTTAGCTTTCATATTCCCTAAGAACGTCCACAAAATTTGGACTGGGCTTAGCCTCCTTGGACCCGCAGACACAGGCCGTAGTAGTAGTGTAATATGATGAAGAGCTCCCTCTGAAGATGGCTGAATCACAGGAAAAGCACAAACCAAGCAGGAAAAATGTGCCTTGCACTTTTCCACGGAATTCACCTACTGCAACTGGGGGTGGTTAGGTTTTCATGAATAGGGCACCCAAGGAGAATAGTTAATAACAGACTGATCCAGAATTGAGAAAGAATAGCATGGCATCTTGCCCCAGTCATGAATAGATGACATAACAAAGAGAGAGGAAAAAGAAACAAGGAACCCAGGAGTAATGGGAGACCAGTGCTCACCAGCCAGGCGTCTGGTGAGCACTGAGTGTGGGAACTTTTCCTTGCCTCTGAGACACATATTGTTGTCCAACAATGGCACGGTGGCTGACGTTGCAAAGTCTCCATTTCAGAGGAGAAACCAGCAGAGGTGTTCTGCTCCTCCTCTCCCCTTTGGGAAATCCTGGGAAGTGCCAGCCAGCTTACATTATTGTTAGAGATGTGAAATAACAACATGCAGCAAGCTGTGTATTTATAACAGACAGGGAATGGGATTAATAGAATTCTCAGGGCCTCCTGGCAATGCCATGTAGAAAAACTTGCTCAGGACTGGGACACTACAGGATAGCAGTGGAATCCTGGCTCAGCCACCAACTTGACAACAGACTTTGGCAAGTAACCCCACCTCTCTGGTCCTCAATGTCCTCACCTGTAAAGTAAGAAGGTTATATTACTGGACTAAGGCATGTCTTCATTCAACAGTATTTATTAAATTAGACTTACATAAATGGATACCTCATGGATCTTATGTTCTAATGAATATAATAGACAATGAAGACATAAATTAATAAATGTCTTTTGGCAATAAGGGCTATGAAGGGAAAAAAATCATGGTAAAGGACAGATAGTAATGAGTTAAGATGGCACTCTAAAGTAAGGTTGTCAGGGAAGGCTGCTCCAAAGACTAGACATTTGAGCAGAAACCATAATGATGAGAAGGAGCCAGGTAGATGAAGATGTGGGAAAAGAATGTCCCAGGCAGAAGGAACAACCATACGCATCCATAAAATGGGGACATTTTTGGCATATTCAAGGTATATCAATGGGACCAATGTGGCTGGAGTAGAGGAAGCAAGGGGAAAGGTGGTTGGGGATGAGCTGGGGAGTTAAGCAGTGGTCAGATCTTGTAAATTCAGAATCAGATTTTAAGTTTAATGTGTGACCCAAAACCACTAGAAAATACTAATTGAGCCTTAAGCCTTATTAAAAGATTACCCTGCTTAATGAAAGTAAAGAGATCATTTATTTATTCACTAATAATTTAATGAACACCAATGTCCATCAGGTTTTGTTGCAAGTGCAAAGAGGGTATATCAGTGAATTAAAAAGGTCACTGTTCTGATAAAGATCACCTTCCAGTGGAAGACCACCTGGAAAACAATTGCAGTGGTCTATTGAAAAATGATAATGATTTGGGGAAAGGTGGTAGAAAGGAAATAATGTGGGATTGCCAGATTCCAGATTTGTCGGAAGATGGAGCCTAAAGGATTTGTTGGGAGACAGATGTGGGGGTAAAAAAATAAATAGGAAAGAATGACTCCTGGATCTGTCTCTCTCTCTCTCTCTTTCTCTCTCTCTCTCTCTCTCTCTCTCTTTCTCTCAACATCCCTCTCTCCTCTTTTCCTTTCTCCCTGCCTTTCCCTGTCTCTCTTTCTCTTGTTTTCTAACGTGAGCTGCCTTCTGAATGCATCCGTCCCATCATTCTAATTTCTGCTCAAATATCACCTCTTCAGAAGGGTCTTCCCTGATAACTTTAGAGTGCCGAGTTAACTCACTACTCTCTTTCCTTTTACAATTATTGTGCCATTTGTTGAAATGAGGAAAATTTAGGGAGGCGCACAGCCTTATCTGGAAACCTGATTCGGAGACGTTAAGTTTAAGATGCTCATTTGATATCAAAGAGAAGACACTGAACATACTAGTTTGACATGTAGCTTGGAGACCAGGGGAAAGTTTGGGGATGGGCATATAAATTTTGGGTATCATCTAAGATATACTGAAGAGAAGAAGATTAAGTACTTCCTAGAGTATTCCAAAACTTAGAGCTCAAGAAGGGGAGGAATAAGTAGCTAGTGATATAAGAAAATGAGGTGAGCATGCTGTCTCAGAAACCAAGGGGAAAAAAGTGTTCCAGAAGAAAATTAAATAGCGTTCTCAATTCCTTGAGAGTTGAGTAAATATTGAAAAACAACCACTGAATTTGACAACATGGAGGCCATTGGTATTCTTGAGTGTTTCCAGTGAATCTATAGAAATAAAATCCTGATCCAAGTGGGTTGAAAAAAAATGGGAGATGAGAAATTAGACAGTAAGTTTAGACAGCTCCTTTACAGAATTTGATCATAAAGGAGACTAGAAAAATAGGCAACAGCTACCAAGAGGGGAGTGTTTGTTTTTAAGATGGAAGCTGCAATATGAAAAACCAACTGAAAAAAGTTTTTTTAAAAACAATCATGAAAATTTGAATGAAGACTAACATAAAATGATATGAAGGAATTGTTATTAATTTTGCTAAGAGTGATAATGGCATTGAGATTATGTTTTTTTTAAGTTCCAGATGACATATGTATTGCTAAATAAAATAATATCTGGGACTTGCTGTAAAATATATGAGCAATAAAAAGAAAGTTTGGGAGAGACAGATGAAACTAGACTGGCAAAATGTAATTGTTGAATTTATATGATACATATATGGAGTTCATTATGCTCTTCTCTATTTTTGTATATATGACAAAAGTTTTCTAAAGAGAAAGAAAAAGAAAAAAAAGAGATGAGAGTTAGTTACGTTACGAGAGTCTGCTGCTGCCATAGTGGTCCAGCCACCTGATAGGGTGGTGTCAGAGGAGGCAGACTGGGAAGCCAGGGCTGTGACCACCCCCTGGAGTTAGGGAACTCTCTCCCCTGTTTAGATAGCAGTAACAGACATCCTCTCTCCTCCAGCCAGGATGTTGTCAGCAGAGGCTGATCCCACCCACCCCCAGCAATAAAACACCACTCACCCCTTTGCTCCTCACCCCCACAGAATGTCAGAGAAGACTGAGGGGGGAACATGACTTCCACCCCCACTCAGCAGTAATAAGGAAGGACCTCCTTCCCCCACCAGTATGGAATCAGAGGAAGCCTGCTAAAACGGAAGATTTAAATAAGATCCAGAGTCTCATCACACTATACCCAAAATGTTCAAGATACAAATGAAAATCACTTGTCATACCAAGAACCAGGAAAATCTCAACTTGAATGAGAAAAGATAATCAACAGAGGCTAATGCCAAAATGACAGAGATGTTCAAATTATCTGATAAGAATTTTAAAGTATCCATCATAAAAATGCTTCAAAAAGCAATTACAAGCACACCTAAAACAAATGAAAAAAATAAAAATCTCAAATAGTATGCACAAACACATCCGGTTAGGAAAATGAGCTTGAAGAAAATCATTATCTTCCACATTGCTCATAATGAGAAACTGGGTGTCCCAGAGTCAGGAGACTTTGAATAATCATAGTCCACAGCTGGTCGGGTGCATCACCACCCCTGGAGTCCCAGCAATTTAACACATCACTCATTTCCCAAAACTCAGGCTATATTTCAGCAACTCCATAGCCTGTTGCATCACTGAATGTTTTCCCAGCTTGCTCCTTGGAAAAAAAGGTTCAGGATTTCAGTGTCCCTTCAGTAAGAATGTTATATACAAATTAATGCTGACTCCCCAAGACTAAAATTTCACGGATTTCTGAAGTTTCATCCTGTTTCTCCTTTTCCCAGGAGTTGTAAACTTGAAAACATTTATTAATACTTTCCAGAAAGGTCAGTTAGAACACACCCCCTGGGAGGTAATCAGAAATGAGTTGTGGTGCTCATGCTCTCACCATTCCAGAAAATGTCTGCATGCTTCCTATTGGTGCAACATCCATGGAACAAAAGTGGTAGAGAAACAACAATAGAAGGAGCACGGCATATCCTCAAAGTCTGATGTTTGTGTTACTTTGTCTACTTTTTGGCCTTGGTTCACAGGTCATGGCACCAGTGGATGTGTCTTTTTAAACTCAAGATACACATAAGCTTATTTCTGAAAGAAAGAGAAAAGGAACTAACATTTATTGAATACCTAAATACCTATTATTTGCCAGGTTCTATACCAGATACCTTACATGTTATCCTTTTATTCCTCAAAACAGCTCCACGAAGTAATATGATTATCGCCATATTACAAATGAGGAAGCTGACATTCAAATAATCAAATAATTTACCTAATGTTCAACATGATTTTGAATGCAGGACTGACAGATCCCTAGGCCATCATGCATCTACCATACTATGAAGTTTACCAATAGGTATCAGGTTCTCAGAACAACATGCCAGCTGAGGGGAACTCTGGCCTCTTCCCTTCTTCCACATAGGAAAGTGTTTTGTTTTTTTAAGTGTCCATTTATACGCTAATTTTAATGATCCTACCTGTGGAGGAAATAGATTTGATTGCACGTTCAGTAGATAGACTATTTATGTGGGTACTTGATCCTCTTTTTCAGATACCTCCAGTGCTACAGTCTAAAGTTTTTGTTTTTTGTTTTTGTTTTCATTTTTTAAGTATCTGAAGAAAATAAAGTATATACAGAGAGAATGGCTATGCAATAGCAGGAGGCATATTTTGGAAAAACTAGGTCTATTATGCCCAAGGTTCCGTGCTAAACACGGTGTAAGAACTAAATACAAGGTACGGTCTTGCCCTTCATGAAGGCTTAGGAAGGCATACCACATAGAAAGCTGCTAACATGTATGTGGTCCAGGCAGTCTCTGACATAGAAACCCCAACCGTCAAACAATCCACCATCCAAGCAGCCCCAGACTAGATACAGGTGCTAGTGCCACCAGGGCTTTCAAATCTCTCTCCCCAAACAGATCCCTCACTGCTGAAACCACCAGAACCAAGGATGCCCTATTCACATGGGCCGGCCACTGTAATGAGATGGGACCCGGTGAACTCTTCCAAAATATAATGATACGTATTATAGTTAGGTTCCAGTCCTGAATCGTTACAATTCACTTCCACTGTGAGTCAAAAGGGCTTATATGGAGCAGCCTGAAAAACTATGTACCATTTTTAGCATTGCTAAAACCACCACGAGTAACATCATCTTCCCTATGACAGAATGCACTGGGACATCTAAACAACTGACTTACAAACAAACCAATGGGACACAGCATATCTGTAATACCGAATAGGTATTAGGTGAACATAGGGGAGGCTATCTGTATGGGACTAAGTATCAAGTGAGTCATCTGGGTAAGGAAGAGAGAACTGTGTGGACTGGCATGATCAATGACAGCTTTAGAAAGGACTAAGGAATTTTACCTGGATTCTGAAAGACAGGATTCAGATCGGCAGATGTTGCAAAGCTTTTGCAGATGAGGGGTGATATAAGCAAGCTTTTGGGAAAGGGAAATACCCTCCCAGGGGTCCACGGAAGTACAAACTTTTCTCACTGGAGCAGAGGGTCCAGTTGGGGCATAAAGTCTAAACAGTTGTGGCTGTGGTTTGGTGCTTGCATCAGTGAGGATTCCAGCAGGAGACAGAAACCACACCAATTATTTTAACTGAGAGAGTTTAATATAAAGAATTGTTCATAAGGCATAAAGTTGTTAACTGAGTACTGGAAAGGGTGAAAGAGAACTCTAAGATATCACAGATGTAGCAACTGGAGGAAGCCACTATTACCTACCCCTAGGGCTGGGACAAAGGGAGAAGAATAATTAAAATTGTAGGGACAAAGGGAAGAAGAATAATTAAAACTTTGAAAAGTTACAGGAACCCTCTGAGTAAGGGCTAGAGCTGAGTCTGTGAGTGGACTCAAGAAGGCTGGTTCTCCAAGTGTGGGGAAATGGCAAACTGGATTCAGCTACAGCTACTACAGGAAAGCACTGTGGCACCCAGAATGAAGAAATGGGGCTGGAACTACAATCACAGGAGCCACAAGCAGACAGGAAGCAAAAGAAGCAGCAAGTCCCTTCTCTCCCTCCAGCTCCCAGAATCCTTCTAGCACCTCCTGTTGGCGGAACCAACAAGGATCCAGCAGGCAAAGCACGAACGCAGCTGCAGTCTCCCAGCCTCACAGGGCAAAATACAACAGAATAGGGGTTGAGCTGAGACACAACAGCTCAAAAACCACCACGGGGCCAACCTGGAGTGCCCCGAATGCTGAGCTCAAAAACAGTAACTGTCTCCTGTAATAAAAAGGGAGACATTTAAACTTTTTTTTTTGGAGGAAAGTTATATGATAAAAGCGGAGCTTTAAAAAGTTTAATCTGGTTACAATGTGTAGGATGCTTGGAATGAGGCTAAAAGCAGAAAGACCTGTTAGGACACTATAATACATTAGGCTAGAGTCTGCATAAAGCAGGCAACATGGAAATGGAAAGGAAAGAAAAAAAGCAAGAGATACTGCATAAGGAAAACTAACAGCATGGTATGACTAGTATTATGAGAAAAAAGAAGAGTGAAATTTCAAAGATGATCAAATATTCTGCATACATTTATGTAATATGAACTTCTCTGAAGGTCATAAGAAACTGTTCTACTTAGCTTATAACGAAGGTAGTAGTCCAAAACTGTGAATTCAAAAGATAATTTATTAGGGCACCTAGGTGGCTCAGTCAGTTAAGTGTCTGACTTCAGCTCAGGTCATGATCTCACAGTCTGTGAGTTCAAACCCCACATCAGACTCTGTGCTGACAGCCTGGAGCCTGCCTCAGATTCTGTCTCCCTCTCTCTCTGCCCCTCCCCACTCACTCTCTCTCTCTCTATCTCTCTCTCTCTCAAAAATAAATAAACATTTTAGGGGCGCCTGGGTGGCTCAGTCGGTAAAGCGGCCGACTTCAGCTCAGGTCATGTTCTCACGGTCCGTGAGTTCGAGCCCCGTGTCGGGCTCTGTGCTGACAGCTCAGAGCCTGGAGCCTGTTTCGGATTCTGTGTCTCCCTCCCTCTCTGACCCTCCCCTGTTCATGCTTTGTCTCTCTCTGTCTCAAAAATAAATAAATGTTTAAAATAAATAAATAAATAAATAAATAAATAAATAAATAAATAAACATTTTAAAAAATGTTTAATGAATTATTAGGGGCACCTGGGTGGCTCAGTTGGTTACATGGCAGCTCAGGTCATGATCTCCCAGTTCACAGGTTCGAGCCTGTCAGGCTCTGTGCTGACAGCTCATAGCCTGGAGGCTGCTTCAGATTCTGTGTCTCCTTCTCTTTCTGCCCCTCCCCAACTCCCGTTCTCTCTCTCTCTCTAAAAAAATGACTAAACATTAAAAAATTGTTTTTAATGAATTATTAATGATATTGAGACAACTGGGTATCCATTAAAAATAAAACATAAAAATGTTTCAAAGAGTTAAACAGAAAGAGAAAGAGAGAGATTATAAAAGTAATAGAAAAGTACATGAGAGGGTTACATATAGACTCAAGGTGAAGAAAGCATTAGGCACAAAACCTAAAACTTCAAAAGGAAACAAAAATTCTACTATATCCCCCCTCCAAATTAAATTCAATGTAAAAAAATAATAAAGTAAAATGACAATGGAAAGTCTGGGGAAATATTTGCAATATAAATGACACAAGGAATTAATTTCTTTAAAATGTAAAGAACTCTTTATAAATAAACTTTAATGAGTAAAGAAGATCAACAAAGTAACTGAAAAATGAACACAAGTTATGGACTGTTTACAAATAAAGGAAATGTGAATAGTTCTTAACCACCTTAAAAGAAGTCAGCTTTGTTCAGAATAAAAATTTTTTTAAGTATAACCAAATATTGTTCAGCTTTCATATTGACAAAATCAAAAAGTCTGAAAATGGAGGCTGGATGTGGAAAAACAAGCACTACTCTCAGACATTGTTGACGGAAATATAAACTGGTACAACTGTTTTAGGAGGACAATTTGTCAGTATATTACAAATTTAAAATGTACACACACTTTGACCCCAGCCTTTTTACCAGGAGTTTATCCTACTTAGATAATCCTCCATGTGTGCCAAGAAATATATATATATATATTATGGACAGAGATAGCAGTTTGTGCATTGGATAACCACAGTGGTTTTCCTTCAGGTAGCCTAACAACAAAAAGGCTCAACAAGAGGAACTTCAAAATCTCTGGCGGAAACCCACACCAGAGGTTTCCAAGCAACTGACATCTGAGAATAAGATATATCTCATGACAATAAGACTATAATTTTGAATGCAAAGCTGAGGGTCTTACAACTTACTTGGGTACTCAATTTCTGACTCCTCCTAACACCTTTACAAATATTTGAGGCAGCTCGTTCTGGCAGCATTTCATTCCTTGTGGCTATAGGACTCATGGCAGCTCGCTTCTTCACAATGGCAAGGGAGAACGAATCTGCTAGCAAGACAGAGTTTATATGATATAATATAACCATGGGAATGACATCCTATCATCTTTGCCATATTCTATTGATTAGAAGCAAGTCACAGTTTTCACCGACACTCAGGGGTAGGGGATCATACTAGAACATGATTACTAGGAGATGGGAATCCTAGGGCCACACTAACATCTATCCAACACACCATGTGTTGGAAAGAATGTAGGGTGGCCATGTACATCCTGCTAGGCATGCAGCAGGGGCGTTCTGCTTTCAGTCTGCTTCAGTGTTGTTTGTGCTATTCTGTGACAATATTTGCTGTAGCATTGCTTGTTATAGATGGTTGGAAACAACCTAACTACATATCAATGGAAGATTGGCTAAATATATTACATTACAGTCATAGCATGGACTATTTTGCAGCTGTTTTAAAAAATGAAGCAGAATCATATACACAAATCAAAACAATCTCCAAGACATATAGCTAAGTAAAACTAAGGCAAAGGACACAATAGTCCATGTAATATGCTGCCATTTGTATTAAAATAAATAATGGGGGAAAGGGAGAGAAATATCACTTAGTGGTATAAATAACTAGAAAAGTTGCCTGAAGGAAAATGGAAGACTAAGGAATAGGAATGGGAGAGAAACTTTATACACTAGATATGTTTTTTACTTATTTTTTAACTATGTGTATCCTGCCTATTCAAAAATAAATTAATACAAATTTTCTTAAGGAATTAGACTATTTCATCAAGAAAATGTTGCCATTTTATTTTTAGAGTGCCCTGATTCAATCAGATTTTATTTCGCTCCATTATACTCCAGCCCTGCAGACGTGTTCCTCAGGAAGGCGTTGGTTGGTTGGGACCATAAAAAGAAAAATATTGCCACATATTTCTATACAGCTATATTGGACACCTCACATCACACATTTGACTTTTACTTGTATGTGAGCCCTGAGCTATCTGTTCTGTCCCATCTGCTGCTATAAAGACCAACTCTAAGTGAACTCAGGTCAACTTCATTG
Source organism: Panthera tigris (assembly GCF_018350195.1). Classification (NCBI taxonomy): domain Eukaryota; kingdom Metazoa; phylum Chordata; class Mammalia; order Carnivora; family Felidae; genus Panthera; species Panthera tigris. Next base: position 45,245,046 of record NC_056671.1, read on the forward strand.
GTACAATCTGAAAATGCCTGCCATATATCCACCCTGTCACTGTTAGGAGAAGCAGTCCATTATGGGCTTTCACACACACTTGCTGAGTATGCCAGACTGCAAGGTTTATCTGTTTCCTACTACTGAGATGTTTCTGTAGCTAGTCATGTAGGCAATTAAGAAGGTCAAGGTGACCACAGCTTGACTGTCATGTAACTGCTCACCCCTGGGGAATGGGGGGCTGATTTGATTTCTGCTTTTTAGGAAAATGTTAGGTCATTGGCCCTGGGTTCCCCAGGAACACATACCCACTGTGTGCACAGACTCCATCTGAACCATCAAGTTATCTCCATGGGCCTTGGGAGAAAGGGGAAACCAGCACCAACATGCTGATGCTTGTGCTGCTTGCTGAGTCATGAGTCATAACTCTTCTGTCTCTGACCCAGTCTTAGGCCTTCTGGCAGTGTCCATGAGACCATAATAGGGTAACTTGTAAGTAGACTAAGTAAATTCCAAGCTTGTAAATAGGGTAAAATCAAATCCCAGACCCAATAGCTTTAGAGACTGAGACATAACTTTCAGGAAGGGAAAGAACAAAGTACCTGTGGACCAGATTTGGAGATATAAGAAGACTCCCTGGGATCCAGCAGCAAATGCTCTTGCCAAGTGATGGCAACAGGAATAGAGTAAGAAACCTGCCACTATCCTACCTGAGAGTGAATAGGAGTTAACATTTAATGCTTATTTTATTTTTGAGAGACAGAGACAGAACATGAGCAGGAGAGAGGCAGACAGAGAGGGGCAGAGATAGAAGAGGACACAAAATCCGAAGTAGGCTCCAGGTTCTGTCAGCACAGAGACCGACACGGAGCTCAAACTCACAAACTCCGAGATCATGACCTGAGCCCAAGTCAGGCACTTAACCGATTGAGCCACTCAGGCATCCCAGGAGTTAACATTTAAAGGCTGGACAGTGAGGGGCACCTGGGTGGCTCAGTTGGTTAAGCATTTGACTCTGGCTCAGCTCATGTTCTCACGGTTTGTGAGTTCAAGACTCACATCAGGCTCTCTGCTGTCAGCACAGAACTGGCTTCAGATCCTCTGTCCTTGTCTCTCTGCACCTTCCCTGTTCACTCTCTCTCAAAAAATAAAATAAACATTTAAAGAAAATAAATAAATAAAGGCTGGACAGTGAAAGGTAGAATTAAAACAAGTCACTTAAATGATGACTTAGTTATTGTTTATACTTTTATGTACTACTGTTCATAGCTGCTTTACTAAGGGGTCCCCAAAGCTGAAATAAATGGTGTCAGTAATGATGACCTTGCCTCTCAGTATAGGACTTTGGATGAACAGGAAATAGAAATTTATTTGGTTAGTAGTAACCAGCTACCATGCCCTTGGAAAATGAAAGTAAATACAAAGACTTGCTTACTGGTTGCAGAACTGTTCTCTGGATAAACACATGCTGATCCGTTCCCCCACCTTCCCTGAACTTACCTGCTTAAAGGTAAAAGATGATTAAGATTGGGACTGAAGTCTGTCTAATCCCAAGGGCTCTGAAGACCATACGCTTCCATCTGAGTATGCCTGGGAACTTTGGGGAGGAAAGGATTCAACCTTTTATGACTATGTTGAAGACAAGGCCTAAGTCACAATTCTACCTGATCCAGTGCGGGGGGTGGGGGGGGCACCTAAATTCAACTGCTAGTATTTGGGCAAGACTCACAATGGGGAAGGGAAGCTAAAGTGATCTTGTGGGTGGGACTCTTTAAGTGGGTTCAATGTACTGTTTTTGTGGCTTCACTATTGAATATGTAAGTGTTGCTAATGTTTTACATGTTTTACTATGAATGCTTATGGGGATTTTCCTGATAGAGCCACAAAGGTAGATGAGGTATATAAATCAATTCCCAGACCATCTCCCTGTCCCTTCCCAAGTGATCCAACAGAAATAACACAGAAACCTGGGGAGGCAGAGTGGGGAGGAAAATCACAGACCCGATTCAAGACTTTAAGGCAGCAGTGGTAGTACAAGCAGCAATATCTCAACACAATACTCCTGCATGACCTTTGAAAAAGGCTAACAGGAACTAAAGTCTTACAGTGGAATATCACAACTGAATTCAGTCATTGCTTCTAAAGCTGTGGTAGTTCCAGACATTGTGACTGTAGTTTAACCCATTTTACATAGACTGATAGCATTTGGCCTCCTGTCCTGAAAAGTGCTAATGCCTTCTTTTCTATACCAAAGGCACCCAAGTACCAAGATAAATTTACATTCATGTAGCAAGTCCTCTCCCAGGAGTACCTAATCCTCTGCAATTGTCACCAAATTGCTTTGTCATCCAAAGCTTTCACTATATAGAGGATGTTCTATTGGTCGACAGATCAGAAGCCTCATTGTCAACAGCCTTGAATATGGTGTTACCACACCAGCACGGGTGGCTGATAAACCCTAACAAAACTCAGGAAACTGCTCACCAAGTAAAGTTTCTTGGGACTAGGTGGACGGACTCACAATCTTTACTCTCCCTCCCCAGAAATCAGTATGCTGTCTGTTGGTTCTTTCAATACCAAAAAAACAAAGCCCTGAACCTTATTTGGCTATTGGAAACAGTATGTGCCCTGCTGTGCATCTACTAACCTGCAAATCTGCATGGGGCTTTGAATGGGCCTCAAACTCCATTGCACTGGAAGCTGTCCAGCAAGCTGTAGCACACTCTGTACATTGGGACCCCACAACCCTCATGACCTCCCAGAACTACAAGTCTCTGTGGCTAATGCTTTTGCCAAATAAAGTCTTTAGAGGAATGAGGTAGACTCTACCCAGAGGCACTCCTTGGAGTTTTGGACTCATCATTTCTCCAATATGAGCATCCTTTAGAAAAGCAACTGTTAACCTGCTACTAGGCTCTTATCAAAACTGAACACCTAAACAATGGAAACTTGTGACTCCCCAGCCCAGCACCCACATTTTAGGATGGTTCAATTAGGACACAGGCCTTTACCAGCCAAGTGGAAATGGTATATTCAAAACTGCAGGCAGCCTGACCCTAGCAGTATTTCAGTTTAATGCAAAAAAAGCATCTGTTAACCTCTTTGGGGGAAATTTTATCCCCACTCTGCCACCTAAAGCAAAGTTGGTGGCTCATAGAATGTCCTCTAAATGCCTGGGACTAATTCACTGATGATTCAACTAAGTTGAAAGCTGATGTATTCACTGGACAGCTGGAGGTTTCCAGTCTCAGTGAAATTTTGGAAGAAGGACTGCATCAAGAACAAATCAGCACAACAGGCTGAATCAAAAGTCATAATCCTTGCCTTAGACATGACTCCTAAGGACAAAGTACATTATATTTTTACTGATTCTTAGATTGTTGCCAAAAGTCTAGGCACCTGATTTGCCACTTGGAAAGAAGACCATAGACTGGAGATTAAAGACATCATTCTTTGGGGCTATAAACCATGAAAATAAATTGACTGACAATCTGACAGTCTGGGTTATTCATGTAGATCCCTATGATAAGGGTCCATTCTCTGGTAAGACTGACTAAAATCAAGGCTGCACCACCCAGATGAATACCATTACCATTTGGATCCACCACTGCATGGGACATGGTATTCCCTCCACCATTATTAATAGGGTACAAAGTAAAGCTTCAGATACAAAAGCTACCATTGCAACTCATGCCAAAATCTGGTCCATTTGTCCTGTGCTAAAGAAGCCCAACCTTTCTTAGGCTATCAGTGGTTGTTGACCCTTACTCAGGGTATGGTATTATTGTTTCAGTCCAATCAGAAGAACCCAGCTAGTTTATAACTAAACTGTGTCATGTTTTTGGCTTTCCAGATCATTTACAGTCTAACAATAGTGTGTAGTTTGTTATAAAACCCACAAATAGAGGTGCCTGGGTGGTTCAGAGTTAAGCATCCTTCTCTTTATTTCAGCTCAGATCATGAAATCACAGTTTGTGAGACTGAGCCCCTCATCAGGGCTCCATGCTGACAGTGTGGAGCCTGCTTGGGATTCTCTCTCTCCCTGCCCTTCTCCCATTTGTACTCACTCACTCTCTCTCTCTCAAAAATAAATGAATAAATATCTAAAAAAAAATCTTTGAACTAAAATAAAATAAAGCCCACAAACAATGGGACAATAATCAAGATATTAAATGGGCATTTTATACCACTTTCCATCATTGAGAGGTGGAATAGACTTCTAAACTAACCAACTCAAAATAATTTCTAACTCTACCTCCCTTATCTCCTCTTTTGGTCACTGCTAATGACCATCCCTCAAAATGGCTCAAATCCTTTTACTTGCTTCCTGGTTAATTTTCAAGAAGAAGAAAAAATGTTTGTGTTATATATATTTTGAAACTTTAGAATTCTTTCCTGACCATTCTGGGGCATGATATTCCTTCTTTCACCTACCAGCAACCCTAGACCAGCCTGCTTGATACACCCTGTGGGTGGCAGCCTGGCTAAAATGGGACGTAGGGGATTCAAATTTAATTCTGGTCCAGCCTCCTGGATTCTCTTGTTGGACTGACATAATTCTAGATCAAAAAGAATATATATTGGATGTTAAATGACCTCTTGGTTTAGTACACAGTTCACCAAGTCCCCCTACGGTGGCCCATGTGTGCAAGGTGGGGATAAAATGGGTCTTTGTAAATTTTATAAAAATATTCTTGTCCCTCCTGTACCTGACTACTCTAAATAAAAGTTCTGGTTATGAGTAGGAGATGATCAGGGAAAATGTGAAGTTATTGCTACTGGGATGGGACCCACAGATTTTGTGGGGTGGAGGGAGAGTAATAACCCTGGAGAGAACACTTTAGATCCCAGGAGGTAGGGGGGAGGGAGGATCATTCGTGATTTTTTTGTCTCTCAAAGCTATACGTGGCACCTTCCCCACAAAGGAAAACTCTGGTGCTGCTCTCTCAAGCCACAGTAAGAGCTTCAAATTTACTTAAATTTAAGCCATTACAAGAAATTTATATTTAAATTTAACTTAAATTTAAGCTGGATCTGTTATCTTCCACCAGACAGATCTAAGCATGATTTAATTGCCATTGCCCTTCATCTTACTTAGAAGTCAATTGGAAATATTAAGGGATAACCCCAGCTCCTGCACCTCCAACCCAAAACCCCAGTTCCTGCACCTCCAACCCAAAACTGCTGAGTAGTCACCTGGATGGCACTGTCAATCTACGTCCCCAACTGATGTAGGTCTCACTTAGGGGATACCAACAATTATAAACAATACCTTCTTTCCAGAGATACTAGGTGTATCCCCAGGGCTGTACCTGTGTAGACCCTAGACATTAATCTGTCTGACCCCCAGAACCATAACAACATACACCCTAGGGTTGGTCATAAGCACTTTCAAGGATTTAAGAAAACACCAGCAGTAGATCATGCAACTGTAAGATTATTCTAAACAAACTACTCTTAGTTACTTGGGGAAGGTCTCCAAAGGGATAATGGACTCATTTATCCACACATGATAGATGTTTATCCCTCCAGATAGGAGTTAACCACTTACAAATGGTGATAAGAAATTTGTCCCTGGCTTTAGCTAAAGAAATCAATGACACCACTTTGAGTCTTGAAGGCATTCAAGTCAGCCTCAACTTACTGGCCAGAATTGTTATTGATGAAAGAATTGCCCTAGACTTCTTCCTCACAGACCAAGGTAGAGCCTTTGAAACCCCAAATGCATCCTGCTGCCCCTGAATTAATGCCTGGCCAAGTAGAGAAGTCAACACAGCGACTTCAGAAGAAAACTACCTGGCTTTCTGAAGTAAATGCTGATGGTTTGTAGAACTTGTTCAGTAGGCCAAGTCCAGGACCCTGGGAAGCATGGTTAGAGTCTACACTGAAGGTTGGCCCCATCCTGCTGTTGACATTAGTCTCAATTAAATGTTGCATGAGACTAACTAAATGAGTTTGGTCTCACTTCTATCTCAGACCTGACAATTGCCTCTTGCCTCCTACCCTGTGGTTTCACTGTTGCCACTGAGGGGTAGGATAGCACTAGGTAACACTAGGGAAACTGCTCAATGCCACAGGTGCCTAATCCATAAGAGCAGGAGCCCCACACATGGTCTGATTGGTCATGTGTTATATATACCATAGAAGATATCCAAAGGGAAGAATGGGAACTCAATGAAGAAAAGAGGCTTTCAGGGACCCCTCACTTGTTTGCTGACTTACCCTATATGGCCACATATTTCAGTTTATCCTGGCCTGAAGAAGTAAACTTATAAATCATATCATCTAGTCTTAACTAAACTTGCCTTCAAAAAATGGACAAATGATTTTAAAAGATTTCTATAAAGAAACAGCAAATTGAATATAATAAGGACAACAAAACAAGATTAGAAACTGAACAGAATATTAATAACAATTACAAAAAGAAACATGATAAAAAGCTGAAGATAATATCAATAACAAGTACAAACAAAAAAACAGTGGAATAGACACTTCTCTTACTTGTGGTACATACTCCTTGCCTACCTCACTACAGTGCCAATCCAACCAGATGTGGCAGGAAGCTGACCTCCTGAACGATGGCTTCCTCCCAAGGCCCAAAATGATTAGTGCAACCTCAACTCATCAGAAGCTCAGCACTACCACTACTCAACCTGAGGAAAAGATAGGGGAAACCAGAACATGTGCTTTATTGGTAGCCCCATTGGTTTATACATGGGAAGGCCAAGCAAATGGTACTCTCCTGCCAAAGGAAGTAGGAAAGAAGGGTGTGCAGAGGGTGGACTCTTCCTCCCCATAACTGCTGAGAGGGCAAAAGTCTTAGCAAAAGGTCCCCTTATGTCAAAACATGAGGAGGGCAGATAGTAATCATCCCTTCCCCACCTTCCACTGCCCCCACAAAATATAGCTGCAGTTAAAGAGATTTGGTTTAGTAGGAGCTTAGGAATTAAGATGGAACAAAAGTAAATAACAGAGTTCTAAAATGTTAAAATATATTCCTTATATTAAATAATAATATATTCATGTCAAGGGGTAAGAATGTTTAGTGAGAAGAACATGAGGGACTTAAAGGCAATGAAGATATGTCCTTGGGAGAAGCAGGGCCATGATTTCAGCTGGGAGGCCATAGATGATGAGCAGTTCAAAATGACCAGTGAAGGCCTTTAAGTAGTAAGGATCCAGACTCTGATGTGAAGGAACGGTTCTCTGAGGCTTCAGGATCATCAAATCTCACTGAAAGCAAGTTGTGAAAAAGGTGACAATGATCCACAAGTATTGGAGCAAGGAGGTCTTGAAAAAATGCTTCCTATTTCAGGTAGGCTTTTGGCTTTCCTATTTCAATAGGCTTCCTATTTTGGTAGGCTTTTCAGGTTGGATTCAGTTCAGATTGAAGCAGAATAGCATAGTGAAAAGAAAACGGGCTTTGGATAGAACCGGGTTGAAATTCTAGCTCTTCCACTTACTGTGTGACTTCAGACAAGATGTTCAACCTGAGTTTCACTTTCCTCCATAAAAAAAGGGGAGGAGGTTAATATTGCCTACCTCAGACAGTTGTTTTGAGGGGTAAATAAGATAATAATGTGAAACACTTAATACAGTGCCTGACTTCACATGGGTCTTCAATAATGATAGCTGTGAGTAAAGAAAACAGAAACAGCAGAGCTATAATAGAAAATGGACATGAGTAGTATTAGATGCAAATGAAAAATGACTCTAGTGTTTGTTGCTTGGGCCCTCATGGAGAAGGCACACATAGAATAAGGACATAGAGGGGATAAAATGTGGGCTTTTATAAGCTGCCATGTTTTCTTTGGAAATTTTTGCTCTGTTTTCAGTTTTCCCCATTGAGAATCCCCCATGCTGGCCACCTATGTTTGTCTGCTTCCCATACAAAATCATCAGGGACAAGAGGGCATCTCCTTCAGCTGACAGGAGAGACTCAACAAGTGACAAAGGCCTCCCTGTGGAAGAAGTAATCTCACTGTCTCATGGGTTGTCCAAGAAAGGTAGAAAAAGATAACTAAAGATGTCCTGTCACAGGTGGGGCAAATGTGTTATAATGCCACTTTGCTTATTCTAGGTCAGTTTTACTCCAGTGCAGGCGATGGGAAAAAAGACTGTCCAAGAAAGGACTACACAGACATTCATGGGACTAATTTCAAGTATCTAGGAAAGTTTTTTTTTATATCTTTCTCAGAGTACTAATGAGCCCCCAGGCCCTCAGTCATGAGGCCTTTAAAGATTGCTGATGAAATGATATTTCACTTATGGGTGCATTCCAAAGGATGGACTGAGAACTGTCTTGTTTCTTCTTTTTGAAACAAGTTTTTTTTTTTATATGAAATTTATTGTCAAATTGGTTTCCATACAACACCCAGTGCTCATCCCAACAGGTGCACTCCTCAATACCCATCACCCACACTCTCCCACCCTCCATCAACCCTCAGTTTGTTCTCAGTTTTTAAGAGTCTCTTATGTTTTGGCTCCCTCCCTCTCTAATCTTTTTTTTCCTTCCCTTCCCCCATGGTCTTCTGTTAACTTTCTCAGGATACACATAAGAGTGAAACCATATGGTATCTGTCTTTCTCTGTATGACTTATTTCACTTAGCATAACACTCTCCAGTTCCATCCACGTTGCTACAAAAGGCCATATTTCATTCTTTCTCATTGCCACATAGTATTCCATTGTGTATATAAACCACAATTTCTTTATCCATTCTTCAGTTGATGGACATTTAGGCTCTTTCCATAATTTGGCTATTGTTCAAAGTGCTGCTATAAACATTGGCGTACAAGTGCCCCTATGCATCAGCACTCCTGTATCACTTGGGTAAATTCCTAGCAGTGCTATTGCTGGGTCATAGGGTAGATCTATTTTTAATTTTTTACGGAACCTCCACACTGTTTTCCAGAGAGGCTGCACCAGTTTGCATTCCTACCAACAGTGCAAGAGGGTTCCCGTTTCTCCACATCCTCGCCAGAAACAAGATTTTTTAATGAATAAACATATCAAAGGCCTATACACAATGAATTGGTGTCTGGATCTTTCTTGGACAAGCTTTGGGTTGAAAATCCAAAGCATCTGTGCAATGAGGGCAAAGATCTCAGAACATTTGTACACGTGCTTTTAGCCATATTTTGCAGGGAGCAATGACCACAAGAAGGGAAACAAGAGTCCATGTTCCAGGCTTCCTGAAACACCATCTCAAAGCAGTCCCACAGTGTGCTCTCAATTCTGGATAAAGAGCCTGAGAGATCTCCTCGGGGTCCAAGAAAGGAGCCCTCTCTGAATCACAGAACGACAGAGGTGGAATTGTAGAAATGGTCTTTAGTGACAACAAGCCCAATAGAGAATTCTCATGCTCAACAGCTCTGAGAGGTGGCATCCAGCATCTGATTACATCCAGGAATTGGATACTCATTGTCACCTGGGATGGAGCATTTCCATACTTGAATTGTGACAATTTTCTGGAAGCACTTTTGAAACTTGAGCCAAAGCCAGGCACTGTGCTATAATCCTAGCCTTCCAGGAAACAAAGTTCTCTTCCATCTCAGGAATGCAGGAAAATACACTATGAGATTAGAATGACTAACAGGTCTGGTTTGCCTTGGACTGTTCTGGTTTTAGCACTGAAAGTCCTATTTCCTGGGAAGCTCTAACGAAGTATGCCCTACAGCTAAAAACCACAGGCTTTCTAGTCAAAAGGACCGGAGTTAGAGCCCAAGATTCACCATTTAACCAGTTGCATAGCTTTAAGCAAATCAATTCTTCATTCTAAGACTCAGTTTCCGCCCCGATACAATGGGGTAATAATTACACACCCTATGGAATTGATGTAAGAATAAAATAAGTAATATGTGAGAAGAGTAATATATAAGAGAGCTTAGGAGAGTGCCTTGCATATAGTGAGAGTTTATAAATGCTAGCACGTACAACTACTAGAAGCATACTATGACGTGTATTGACCAAAATTTTCCTTCTTTCCAATTTCCAATCATAATCTTTCTTCTATCCTTTGAAACACTGCAGAGCAAGTCTATTCCTCATCCAAATGAAAACTCTTCCAGTATTGAAGGCTGGAGTATGCTCCATGCCCCCCACTCTCCACCCCAACCCTAAACCACTCCAGTCTCCTCTTTTTCAGACTAAACATCCCTGGCTCCTTTGACCATTGATCATATGACATGGTTTCCATGACTTTGACCCACTTGTTAACCTTCTTTTAGATCTATTTCTCTTAAAGCACAGGCCAAGAACTGTGCACAATCCCTTGATGTTGTCCACCCAGCACAATGACACTTGGACCATTACCTCGTTTCTTCTGGATGCTCTATTTCCATCACATGGCCCCAGATCACATTAGCTTTTTGGCAGTCTTCACCCAGTTGGCTTATGTTAAGCTGACACTCAGCTAACACCCTTGGGCCTTTCTCTTATAAACTATTAAGTGAGATCTCCCTTGTTCTGGTTTCAGATGATTCTTTAAACAAGAGTCTAAATTTGTCCCTGTTAATTTTATCATGTTGGTTTCAGCCTATCCTTCTTGGTGTTGAGATGTTTATGGCTCTTTAGCCTGTTAGCCAACATATTAGCTGTTTTTCTCAGTTTTGTTTCATCTTTAAATTTGATAAGAATGCTTCAACCTGTTGATTAAAAATACTGAACAATTTGAGGCCAAAAATAAAACCATTCAAAAGTTCTGTAAAGGTTAAGTCTGGTTAATATTAACAACTTCTACCATTTGTTCAGTAATGGCTCTGAGCCAGGCACTGAATTAGATACACTACGAATATTATCTCATTTCACTGCACACATCTCTTCAAAGTGAATATGATTGTCCTCTTCTTACAAATGAGAAAACAGAGGCTTGAAAATGTCAAATGTCTGACTCAAAGTCAGACAGCTATAAGTGTTGTAGCTTCATTTTGCAACCAGGTTTGTCTGATAGCAAAGTCAAAACTGTTTCTATGGTGTAAAAGGAGTTGCTGATATCGTGGGGAAAAAAAAAACCTTTAAGCCAAAGTTCTATTTGGAACCCCAGGATGGGGTAAATGCAGTCACCCCACTTCCCTGTGGCTTTCATCACAGTGACCCAGTCACAACTCAGGATATAAACCCTTTGCCTCATACTACTGTCCTTACATAAGGGCACTGTCCTTCCTTGCTTCATCCTCACCCGTATCTTCTTCCCACTCTATCCTTTAGTATTCCAGTTAGTTTTCAAGAAACCCTCTTATATTCTTACTCTCCCTTTGCAACCCCTGACATTAAACTAAAACCTAACAGCACTGCTTCCCTGATCAATTTTTCTCACAGAGATCCATTCATTCAACTAGTCCTTCACTTAACAAATACTTACTGAGCAAATTCCCTTTGCTGGCACCGTGCCAGTAACAAGAGTAGGACAATGGAAAAAAGATATGGTCCTTTCCCACAGAGGGTTTATAATCTAGGGGAGGAGCACACCTCAAACAATTACACAAGTAAGTACCTAGCTGCAAATATGATAATCTCTGCAAAGAAGTTCAGTGCTCTACGAGAATATACGGTATAAGCACCTCTTCTATCAGGACAACAAGAAAGATCTCCTTAACAAGTGTTGACGAGGATGTGGAGCAAAAGGAACACTTGTGGACTATTGGTAGAAATACAGATTGGCACAAACACTGTGGGAAACACTATGAAGGTTCCTCAAAAAATTAAAAATAGAATTACCATATGATTTAATAATTCTACTATTGGGTATTTATCCAAGGAATGCACTAACTTGAAAAACATATGCACCCTATGTTTACTGCAGCATTATTTACAATAGCCAAGATATGGAAACAGCCTAAATGTCCATCAATAGGTGAATGGATAAGGGAAATGAGGTATATAGAAATAAAATGTTACACAGCCATAAAAAAGGATGAGATTGTGCCATTTAGGACAACATGGACAGACCCAGAGGATATTATGCTAAGTGAAATAAGTCAGACTGAGAAAGACAAATAGCATATGATTCCACTCATAAATGAAATCTTAAAAAAAATCAATAAACAAACAAGAAAGCAGAATCAGAACTGTAAATAATGAGAACAAACTGATGGTTGCTGAAGGATGGGGGGTGGGCAAAATGGGTGAAAGGGAGAGGGAGATACAGCTCTCCAGTTATGGAATCTAGTAAGTCACAGGAATAAAAAGCAGAGCATAAGGAATACAATCAATGATATTGTAATAGCGATGAAATGGAACAGATGTTAGATATGTCGTGGTGAGCATAGCATAATGTATAAACTTGTCAAATCACTAAGTTGTGCACCTGAAACTAATGTAACATTGTGTGTCAATCATACTGGAGGTAAAGAAAGAAAGATCTCCTACTTTAAAAAAGAATCTTTATTATAACTATTATCTATTATGTCTCAGATAGCAGTAGCACCTTTTATATATGACATAGTCCCTAGGTACACAATGTTAATAAAAGACGTAGAAGGAAATCAACATTTATAGTACAGCTCAGTACCTGATATGTAAAAGATAAGCACAAAAGCATTTGAATAAGTACTAGGAATCAGGGGGCACTTCCTGGAAAGCACTCAAGTCCTCATTTTGATAGGTAAGAATTACTGAGCCATGGAAAGGGGACATTCCAGTCAAAGGGGAGAACATATGCAAAGCTTTGGAGGAGGTTTTATCATAACACATTTGGAGATCTGCAAGTTTACTATGGTTAAAACAGAGCATATATTTAGAGGTAGGGATGATTTTGACCCATCTATAGGTCACACTGACAATCCAAACCTTAAAAATAAAAATCTTCAAGGATAGATGGTGATTCACAAATACAGTGTTGACTATAAATAAATTATAATTACAATACTTTGCTAGAAAAAAATATTTGTGGATAGAAAGTATGTGTGTGGATGTGTGTATGTGTGTACATGTAGCAGAGGAAGACTGGAAGTTAAAACAAGTTAGACTCCAAAATTCTTTTATAAACAACCTGCAATAGTTTGACTAGGAATTTGTTTGCAGTCCAGGTCATAACATCATAAAACATAGCCAAAAATGTAGCTATGACACTGCATAAACAAAAGGAAAATAAAGTACATTCATACTAGCATGCATCTCGCTAATGAGACTAAGTTTAAAGTAGGTCGAAGTATCCAGCTAATGAAAGGATTTTTTTTTTAAAGTCGGAAGGTAGTAGGGGTGCCTGGGTGCCTCAGTCAGTTAAGCGTCCAGCTCTTGATTTCAACTCAGGTCATGATCTCATGGTTCCTGGGTTCAAGCCCTGCACTGGGCTCTGTGCTGACAGTGTGGAGCCTGCTTGGAATCCTCTCTCTTCTTCATTCTCTGCTTCTCCCCAGCTTGTGCTCGTTCTCGCTCTCTCAAAATAAATAATTTTTTTTTAAGTTGGAATATAATGCCACAATTTGTCTGTTCTGGTAATGGTGCCTACAGACAGTCATTAATCAGAAAGGGAATTATTTCTTTATGGAATTCAGCTTCAGTTATTTTCCTCTTGACCTTACCTGCAAATATTTAACATGGAGAGTCATGCTACATCCATTCCCCACTGGAAAATTCAACACACCCTGCCAGGATATCTCCTGAAGCCCACTCTTCCTCTTTATTCAGTCCAGAAAGTACCAACTAAAATTGAGTTCCTTCCCATTTCTCACAGATATGTTTCTGTCACTGTTAAGAATTATGGAAATCAGGGACACCTGGGTGGCTCAGTGGGTTAGGTATCTGACTCTTGATTTTAACTCAGGTCTTGATCTCAGGGCTCGTGAGATTGAGTCCCACATCCAGCTCTATGCTGACAGCGTGAAGCCTGCGTGGGATTCTCTCTCTCCCTCTTGCTCTGCCCCTCTCCCCCACCCTCAAAATAAATAAATAAGCATTTAAAAAAAGAATTATGGAAGTCAATTTTAAAGGAAGGAGTTGAAAGCCTACATATGGGGTTGTTTAAACAAAACCACATTTTTAGTCACAGATTAACCAAACTCAGTGATCTAGACACTCAACTTTGAAAAGTTTATTCTGCATGTTTAGGTTTGTTTGGTTTTTTCCTAATAAAATAATTATTGAGGTTTTGGGATATGACCAAAGCCTGAAATGAAATTTTGGGCTGTCTTTTTTAAAACTCCATATACCAGCAGATGTCTTTTACTTTTGCTTTAAAGACTGAGAACAATCTGAGGGTTGATGGGGGGTGGGAGGGCGGGGAGGGTGGGTGGTGGGTATTGAGGAGGGCACCTGTTGGGATGAGCACTGGGTATTGTATGGAAACCAATTTGACAATAAATTTCATATTAAAAAAATAAATAAAGTTGGCAGTAAATCTCAGATTTACAAATAAATAAATAAAGACTGTCTTTAATTTCTTGCTTATTTTTCAAATTAAAAAGCCATATAAGAAGGAGTATAGGTTATTGAAACATTATCGATCTCTCCTACTGCACAAGATTCACTACATAAGAACTTATTCTACTGGTTAGACCTAGAACTCATTATTATTAGAATAAATAGTAAGGTTACTTCATTATTGGACTGTAATTTCCATTTTCACTTGCTCTTTGCCCTTAATGTTGCCCTTCTAGTATTAATGAGTAATAAGATGCAAATATGGAAAGCATGCTCAGCAAATTTCTAGATGATAAAAATGCAGGAAGGACAGCAAATTGTTGATAAAAAAATCAAGATTCAGAAAGAGCAGGAGAGGCTGGAACAATGGGGTAAATCCAGCAAACAAAATTTAGAATGAAAAAGTACAAGCTCCTATACATAGTTTCAAAAATTAACTGCAAGTTTGGTGACAGTAAGTACGTAAGAGACTTAGGGATTTTAATTAAAAATAAGTGGAGTATGTGTCAAAAGTATGATATGATTCCAAAAGAAATCTAATGGTCTTTATGGTACTCTCATAAATATATAATACTGAGAATGAGAAAAATTGGATAACTCAGTGCTAAATTCAACTCTGGGTACACATATTAGAGTATGGGTGGGATATGCTTGGTAAAACAACCTGAATCCAGGGGCGCCTGGGCAGCTCAGTCAGTTAAGCGTCCGACTTCAGCTCAGGTCATGATCTCACAGTTTGTGAGTTTGAGCCCCGCGTCGGGCTCTGTGCTGACAGCTCAGAGCCTGGAGCCTGCTTTACATTCTGTGTCTCCCTCTCTCTCTGCCCCTTCCCTGCTCATGCTGTGTCTGTCTCTGTCTCAAAAATAAAATAAACATTAAAAGAATTAAAAAACAACAACAAAAAAAAACCTGAATCCAATTCCAAGAGTGTTCAAGAAACTAGCTTATTTAACCTAAAGACAAGACTTGAGGTACAGACAGTAGCTATCTTCAAATATTTAACAGAGGAAGAATTGGGATTAATGAGCATAAGTTTTAGGGAGAAAGACGTCAGTTGAACAGAAGAAAGAACTTTTCGTAGTCAGCCAAAGAGTAAGACAAAGGTGGAATGTGCTGGCTCTAAGTCCCCTGCCCTTCACTGGTATATTCAAGCCCAAGCAGGACAATCCCAGCCAGAAGAAAAGCAGCAAAGAAAAGCAGTGAGGACTCAAGCATTACGTGGTTTATTGGACTGGATAATCTATGATCCAGCCTTTTTGGACAAACTCAGCTATCACAAAGGGGCTTATCTGGGCCCCCACAAAGCACAAGATCTCTTACAGCTGTCAGAAAGTATAGCCTTGAGTGTGGTAAAGCTGACAGGAAGCTAATGTTTTAGTTGTTCTACATGCAATCTTAGCTAAAAGGTCAAGAAGCAATATACTTTAGCAGTGTGTAGTGGCTTGAGAAAAGGACCATTATTTTATGTTGTGACCCTTCTTCCAACTAGGTGAGATCATCCTCGTATTTCCAAGAACACTGCCCAGGCCCTCTAGGGACTTTAGAGTGAAGTAATGCCATACTTGAGCCTTTCAGAAAAATGATGCACTGAGAACAAACCCAACTCAGGACCCCTAAACACAAATCTAAGGATGCTTTAGTCAAAGCAAAGAATTTAAAGACCTATAAAGATAGAAGGCTCACAGACTAAATAGGTAATTTATTTACCTAAAAAATTTTCAGACCATGTATTTTTAATGCCTGGATTTCCATCTTGATGCAGTCAATAAAAGAAACAAATCTACATGATGCCCCGTTTCACTTTATGTCGTATCCACTGATATGAGGTAGCATGTGGGAAGTGAAGTAAAACTTAGTATCCTCATTTCCTCAGATTTTGTTTGAGGGTGTTTTTCTAATTCTGTTAAAATATTTTTTTTCTCTTCTCTCTGAAAAAATTGCCGATATTTGACACCATAACCACACTCAGAACTGCAGAACTATAGTCAGAAGCATAAAAAGATCATCTTTCTCAAACCGTAAGGGAACAAGTACAAGAAAAAAGAAAAGCAACAATCCTCTGAACTTTAAAAACCAACATCTCTTCTATCAGAATATTAGAGAATAGAGATTATTATTTAACTCAATTAAGTAAAAACTTTTTAATTTTTTTAATGTTTATTTATTTTTGAGAGAGAGAGATAGAGACAGAGTGCAAGTGGGGGAGGGGCAGAGAGAGAGGAAGACACAGAATCCAAAGCAGGCTCCAGGCTCTGAGCTGTCAGGACAGAGCCTGACGCGGGGCTTAAAACCACAAACCATGAGATCATGACCTGAGCTGAAGTTGGATGGCTTACCCGACTGAGCCCCCCAGGTGCCCCTAAGTAAAAACTTTCTTATAGTCAGCTGTACCCAAAGATGAAATGCAGGGGCCCAGAGCTCTCCGCCATGTGTTAATCTAAAAGAAGCATTAAAAGAAGAGGACTGAAATCAAGAGCAAAAACCTAGTGGATATCTCGGTCCCAAGGTCCCTAAAGACATGTTTAAGAAGCCCCAGAGGCCACTATGACATCCAGCTAAATAGGTTTGCAAAGGAAGCAAGGGGCTTGTGTCCATTTCCAATGGTATCATTGTTGCCCTCAATAATTTTGCTCTTTGTAATGCATATTTGAAAGCTGATAAGAGAACAGATCTTAAAAGTTCTCATCACAAGAAAAAAACTTTATAACTATGTATGGTCACAAATATTAACTAGATTTATTGTGGTGATCATTTCATAATATATACAAATAACAAATCGTTACATTATACACCTGAAACTAATATAATGTTATATGTCAATTATATCTGAATAAAAAAGTGACAGGATATCCTCTACTGGATAATGGTTGATAAATTATGTGGTACCATTTTAAATAATAATAATAATAATAATAATAATAATAATAATAATTTTGCTTCTTAATGCTAAAGACATAAAACATATACAGGCAGAACTGCTTTAGTTGAATTGGGTGGGAGTGAGTTTAGATAGATGAAGAGAAGGCCTGCTTTTATTTGCCTTGATTAGGAAGTCCTGGGTATCCACCTGCTTCTTTCCAGAGCATCACACAAGACTGCTCTCAAGAACTGTCACAATGCTGGGAAAAGTCTTAAACTAATCCCTAGAGACAGGGCACTCTGACACTTGAAATGAACAAAAGGGCAATTTCCTTCACTTCCAAACCAACATTACAAGCTTTATTTTTTTTAACAACATTACAATCTTTAAACCCTCTTTTAGAAAACCTTGTATAAAATGTTTCCTCAATAAGCAGTGTTCTGACAAAAGACCCCCACCACCAACAACAAGTCTTTGCTACTACTTAGTTAGTTGACTATCTGCTATCACCACAGAGCAAAACCAGGGGAGATTTCTGCTCTAGGGATCACAACTTGTAGAGTTCACACTTTTCCCACCCTCTTACCTCTAAGTATTCCTTAATACATTTGAATTAAATTATAGAGCCAGCTCGAATTAAATTATAGGCCAGAGACAAATTTTCTATTAGTTAAAGGTCAGTAATCTTTTGGCAACTCTTATGTATTTCTACCCCAAGGTGGAAATTCAACCTCATACATTCCTAAAAGAGACATGATCTTATTGGAAATGATTATCTTTCTCTGGAAAGAACCAACTGGCTTACATTAAAGCATTTCAAAATATTTGTGTCATTCCTATAGGGTACTTGCTAATTTCAAAGAGAAGATGCACCTTTACAATAGCAAGATTTACCATGTTAACCAAGTAGTGAAACTAAGCCTCACTAATAGTGAGACAACCTGACTGTTATGGTATTCTGATGTTATGCACAAAGCGTCACTTACAACATACACTTGTCAAACATGTTCAACTGAATCTAACTGAGCCTTTAGATATCACTTCCAGTTTACAGGAAGTAAAGAAGATAAAAGAACAAAGCTAAAAACGAAAAACAAACATAAGAAAACAATAAGACAAATCCAGAATGTGAAATGTCTTATAAGTGGGGCGCCTGGGTGGCTCAGTCGGTTAAGCATCCGACTTCGGCTCAGGTCATGATCTCATGGCTCACGGGTTCGAGCCCTGCGTCGGGTTCTGTGCTGACAGCTCAGAGCCTGGAGCCTGCTTCTTATTCTGTGTTTCCCTCTCTCTCTGCCCCTCCCTTGCTCACACTCTGTCTCTCTCTGTCTCTCAAAAATAAATAAATGTAAAAAAAAAAGAAATGTCTTATAATAACTAGCTTAGTTTCTTTAAAAAGTCACTGTCGCAGAGAAAAAATGCTAGTGAGTTATTCTACCATAAGATACTGAAGAGACATAATAATCAAATGCGATACATGAAACTTCATGGAGTCTGAAGTTGAAAGAAATACAAATAAAAGATATCATCAAGAAAAACTAAGGAAATTTCAGCATGGGTTATATATTAGCTGATTATGGAACTGTTAATTTCTGAGATGTGATGGTAGAATTAGTTATGTAGTAGAATATACCTACAATCAATATATATGTGATGAAGTAATTGTAGGTAAAATGCCACAATATCCAACTAATATATGTGTGTGTGTATGCATATGTGTGTACACATATATACAAAATCCCAAGGCATCTACACACACATACACACACACACAAACTGAAACTAAAAGTAATTAAAACAAAAACAAAAACCCGTGGCAAAGATGTCGAAAATTGAAATCATTGTCTACTGTTGGGAATGTGAAATGGTGCAGCTGCTATGGAAAACAGTATGGAGATTCCACAAAAAGTTAAAAATAGAACTACCATATGATCTAACAATCCAATTTTGGGATATTTACCCAAAATAATTGGAATCAAAACCTCAAATATTTGCATTCCCATGTTTGTTGCAGCATTATTCACAATAGCCAAGAGGTGGAAACAACCTAAATGTCCATCAGATTAATAAAGAAAATGTGGCATATACATACAATGGAATATTATTCTGCTATAAAACTGAAGGAAATCCTGTCATATACTACAACTTAGATGAACCCTGAGAACATTATGCTAAGCGAAATAAGATAGTTACAGAAGGGCACATGCTGCATGATTCCATTTATATGAAGTTTCTAAAGTAGTCAAACTCATCAAAGCATAATGTAGAATTATAGTTGCCAGGGCTGGGGGAAGGAGAAATGAGGATTTTCTGTTCAATGGGTATACAGTTCCATTCATGCAAGATGTAAAAGTTCTAGAGATCTGCTGTACAACATTATGCTTATAGTAAATAATACTGTACTACACACTTAAAAACTTGTTAAGAGGATAGATCTCATGTTATATGATTTTTTACCACAATTAAGATGTTTTTTAAAACTTCCTAAAACTAATAAGTTCAGCCAGGTTACAAGATCAATGCCCAAAATCAACTGCATTTCTTTATAAACAATGGACATATGGAAACCAAAATTAAAAACATAATGCCATTTAAAATTGGTCCAAATAAAATGAAATACTTAGGTACAAATGTATCAAAATGTGTATAAGATCTCTATCCTTTAATTACAAAATGTAATGAAAGAAGTCAAAGAAGACTAGGATAATTGGAGATTTCATTGATTGTAAGATTGTGTTTATATTGGAAGACTAGACATAATGAAGATGGTTGATTCTCCCCAGATTGAAGTATAGTCTTAACACAATTCCTATCAAAGCCCTAGGCAAGTTAGGGGCACCTGGGTGGTTCAGTCAGTTAAGCGTCTGACTCTTGGTTCAGGTCAAGTAATGATCTCACAGTTCATGGGTTCAAACCCCATGTCAAGTTCTGCAGAGCCTGCTTGGGATTCTCTCCCTCTCTCTCTAGCTCTCTCTCTGCTCCTTCCATACTTGTGTGCGCTCTCTCTCTCTTTTTCCTCTCTCTCAAAATAAACAAATAAACTTAAAAAAAACAGGCAAGTTAATTCCAAAATTTGTATGGAAAGGCAAAGGACCTATATTAGCCAATACAATACATCTTTCTGATGTTAAGACTTATTATGTAATCACAGTAATCAAGACAGTGTGATACTGGCAAAGGGATAAACATATAAATCAATAAAATAGAATTAAGAATACAGAAATAGACTTATACATATTGCTTAACTAATTTTTTACAAAGGTGCAAAAGCAATTCAATGAAGAAAGAATAGCCATTTCAACAAATGGTGCTGGGGCAATAGGACACCCATAGGCAAAAAAAAAAAAAAACAAAAAACAAAAAACTTGACCTCAAAAATACAGAATTTTAACTCAAGATGGATCAAAGATTTCCATCTTTGTGCCCCCATTCATGATTGCCACTAATTCATAACCAGCCTTGACTCAATGATATGAACCTAGACATCTATAGAAGTTAACCACATGTATACTAAAGTGACCATTTAAAATGGCACCAGATTCAGAAGATTTGCAGGTGAATTGTCTCTAAATTCATTGAAAATGAATCCTGTGTTATCCTGTTTCAGGATATGTGGAGGTAGGGGGAACGAAGGCTCCTTAATCCATTCTACCATAATACTAATGCCAAAATCTAATAAAGATATTCCAATAAAGAAAACTAGAACAATTGTAACTAATAAAAATTAAAATCTGAGATTAGATATTAACAAACCAAATCTAGCAATGCGTTGAAATAGTTAATCTGTAACTAAGTAAAGTTTATTCCAGAAAAGAACCCAAATTTTCCCAATTTTAAGAAATCTATTAATATTATTTATTACCTTAAAGAATTAAAGGAGAGGGGCACCTGGGTGGCTCAGTTGGTTAAACGTCTGACTTTGAAGCGGGCAGAAGACATGAATAGATACTTTTCCAAAGAAGACATCCAGAGAGCCAACAGACACATGAAAAGATGCTCAACATCACTCATCATCAGGGAAATACAAATCAAAACCACATTGAGATATCAACTCACACCAGTTAGAATGGCTAAAATTAACAACTCAGGAAGCAACAGATGCTGGCAAGGATGTAGAGAAATGGGAACCCTCTTGCACCATTAGTGGTAATGCAAACTGGAAAACAGTGTGGAGGTTCCTCAGAATATTAAAAGTAGATCTATCTACCCTATGACCCAGCAATAGCAATAGTAGGAATTTATCCAAAGAATACAAGAGTGCTGATTCATAGGGGCACATGTATCCCAATGTTGATAGCAGCACTTTCAACAATAGCCAAATTATGGAAAGAGCCTAAATGTCCATCAACTGATGAATGGATAAAGAAGATGTGGTTTATGTATACAATGGAATACTACTTGGCAATGAGGAAGAATGATATCCTGCCATTTTCAGCAACATGGATGGAACTGGAGGATATTATGCTAAGTGAAACAAGTCAGTCAGAGAATGATAGATATGTTTTTCACTCATATGTGGATCTTGAGAAACTTAGCAGAAGACCACGGGGGAAAGGAAGGGGGAAAAATAGATACAAACCAAGAGGAAGGCAGGCAAACCATAAAAGGCTCTTAAATACAGAGAACAGAGGTTTGATGGGGTGGGGGGGGAGGGCAGGGGAAAGGGGAAAATGGGTGATGGGCATTGAGGAGGGCACTTGTTGGGATGAGCACTGGTGTTGTATGTAAGTGATAAATCATGGGAATCTACCCCCAAAACCAAGAGCACACTGTATACACAGTATGTTAGCCAACTTGACAATAAATTATATAAAAAAAGAGAAAGTCCAACTTCAGCTCAGGTCATGATCTCACAGTCCATGAATTTGAGCCCTTCATCAAGCTCTGTGCTAACAGCTCAGAGCCTGCAGCCTGCTTTGTATTCTGTGTCTCCCTCTCTCTTTGCTTCTCCCCTGCTCGTACTCTGTCTATTTCTCTCTCAAAAATAATTAAACATTAAAAAAAATTTTAAGACTTTAAAAAAACTTAAAAGAGAAAAATAAAAATAAGTGATTACATAGATACACACATACCCTTCACAATTAAGATATTAAATCAGATATTCCTAAGCTTAAAAATTTTTTTTAAATGAGAATACTTTCTAAACATGACAAAGCATTAAATAAGTCAATAAATATTGGGAGAAAGGACAAAACTAATTTTTTGCAGAGAACTTGGCACATGCCTAGAAGATGCAAAAGACTCAACCAAAAGGTTATTGGTCCTAAGTAGAGAATTTAGTAATGTAGCTAGATATAAGATAAATATATAAAAATTTTTAACTTATTTTTATATTGGCACTGATCAGTTCAAAAAGAAGATGGTGGTGGGGAGGGAGGTTAGAGCCTATTCAAAATAGTGACATTACCAGGGGTGCTTGGGTGGCTGAGTCAGTTAAGCATCTGACTCTTGATTTCAGCTCAGGCTCCGGTCATGATCTCACAGTTGTGAGATCAAGCCCCACCTCAAGTCCTGAGACAAGCCCCGCACCAACTGAAGTTGGGACAAGTGGCTATCCATGTAGAAGGAAATAATGTTAAATGCCAAAATAAATTTCAGAGATGCCTGGGAGGCTCAGTCAGTTAAGCATCTGACTCTTGATATCAGCTCAGGTTGTGATCTCCTGGTCATAGGATCGGAGACCAGCATCAGGCTCCATGCTAAGCATGGAGCCTGCTTAGGATTCTCTCTCTCCCTCTCCCTCTGCTCTTCCTTCTCTCTCTCTATCCCCCCCCCACCCCCAAAATAAATAAATAAACTTAGGAAAGAAAATGGAAAGGAAAAGAAAGGGGAAAGGAAAGGAAAGGAAAGGGGAAAGGAAAGAAAATAGAAAAGAAAGAAAGGAAATGAAATTTCAGGCCTAAAAAAGTAAGTGAAAAAAATTACATGAACATATTTTAAATAGTAAAACATTTTTATAACCTTGAAATATAGATCATCCTAAACCAGATTAAAAAAAACCTCCAAGTCCATAAAGGGGAAAAACATAGTATTGATCACATAAAAATCAGAAGTTTCTCTACAGAAAATGAGATCATAAGCAATGTAAAAACACAATAAAAGAGAGAGAGAAGGGGCCAATATTCTAATATAGTCCATCCATTCCTGGGGCATTAGATGAATAGAAAGAGAAACAATTGTCTCTTATTTTATACTTTTTTAAGTGTTGAAATTACAAGACTTTCATTTTTGAGGTCGTTTGTTAGTTTTCAGAAAAAAGAATAATTGCATTGGAAGGTAGAAGCCAGATTATGACTGATTAAGAGATCAAAGGGAATTCAGAAAATAGAAGAAAGTGGAGACAGGCAAGAATGAGATAGTGAAAGTGAGGAAAGTTATTTCTTAAGTTGTGGACACTTTCATATTTAGAGGAGAAAAAGCTAGTAGAAGAGAGGAATGAAAGATACAAAAGAGGGAGGGAATGAGACTCAGGATGGAGAGGAAAGAATTACTTTAAAATTAGGGAGATACTTCTTCCTACAAGACAGGATGGGATTTGCCCCAGGCAAGTAAGTTTTAAGGGAGATAGGAAGAGAACAGAGAGAATGCCTTTCTAATGATGGTCTCTTATTTCCTTTTGGCTATTTCCTTGCTGGCTGAGAATGAAAAGAAATAAAAGGGGATAGAATTCCTAAAGAAAGTAGTACATTTTACTTATTTATTTTCTTAAGTAGTACATTTTAAATAGTTGCTGCAGGGAAAAAGAAAGCAAGCTGACCAAGGACAAGTCAGAAGGTTTTCTGAGCATTATGGAATGCTTGGTTGGAATTTGTATTAATGCCAGTCTGATTGGCCACACAGTCTTCTCTAGCTGCATTCCTAAGACAGAGAGCAGAATACAGACCCTGGAAGAAGAATTCACCTAGAGTGAGAGATTGATTGGGTAGACGGGATAAATATGCAAGGAGTAAAAGGAATTGAGGACATTATTATGATCATCAGTGAAATCCAGACTTGGTGGGAAATGAAATAAAGACAGGAGGACCAGATAAGCCAAAAGAGTGGCTCCTAAACTTTATTATGAGTAGAAAGCATCCTCAGAGGAATCCAAGGAACATACTCTGAAAAATGCTAGTCTAGAAGAATAGAGGAGTATACAAGAAATGAAGTTTCAAAGAGTCAAAAACATGATAGGAGGAGTAAGATAGATCCAAAGGGAAGTTGGGTATAGATGTAGTTCAGACTTTGGTGCATTGTCAGCAAAGGAAGAGAGTTAGGAGTTTAAGGGTTTTTTGTTTTTTGTTTTTTAATGCTGCTACCACACACTAAATATCCTTCTCTGCCTTAATTTCTCCACTAAAAATATTAAGATGCTATTTTTCCTTCCTTGTCTTTATTTAGTCAAGGGTAAGTGTCACTACTGAGAAGTGTGAGATTTTTTTTTTTTTAACCTGTAAACCAAAGTTAAGCCACTTAAGTTTGAGATGTGGTCAGATAATATACCTAGGAGGCTTTCCAACCTATTAGGTTTTATCATTAGGGAGGTGATGGGATTTTGTTTGTTGTAGTTTTGCTTTTTTGAAATAAGGTCAACAACTTGGGGCCTGTGATGGTTAATTTTATGTCACCTGACTTGGCTAAAGAATGCCCAGATCTTAATGGATTATTTCTGGAAGGGTCTAAGGGTGTTTCCAAAAGAGATTAGCATTTGAATGGGTAGACTGAGTAAAGAAGAAGACTTCACCAATCTGACTGTGCATCTCCCAACCCCCTGTGGGTCTGAATAGAACAAAAGGTACAGGAAGGATGAATTTGCTCTCTGCCAGTGAGCTGAGACATCCATCTTTTCCTGCCCTCAGATATGGGTGCTTCTGGTTCTTGGGTGTTTGGACTCAGACCAAATCATACCTCCAGCTTTCCTGTTCTCCAGGCTTCAGATAGCTTCTCAGCCTGCATAGTTGTGTGAGCCTATTCCTAAAATAAATCTCCTTTTATACATGCATATATCCTATTGGTTTTTGTCTCTGGAGAACCCTAATACATTAAGTAATAACTCTAATACTGAACTAAATGTGATAAGAAATATAAAGAAATAAATGCCATGATATCATCCTCAAGGAATTTAGAGTCAAGTTGGTATGGCCAAAGGAACAAGAAATAATGATTAGTAAGTGGTTACATTGCCTAGAGAAAGCTCCTGAAAAGCAATTAAGGAATATTATTCATTGGATTTCAAATGGCAGTTGACGATTATGCTAGTAAGGAATGTCCATTCTTATGAGAACCTCACTAATTAAAAAAAAAATGTTTTTAATGTTTATTCATTTTTGAGAGACACAGATCATGAGCAGAGGAGGGGCAGAGAGAGAGGAAGACACAGAATCCGAAGCAGGCTCCAGGCTCTGAACTGTCAGCACAGAGCTTGACACGGGGCTCCAACTCACAGACCTCGAGATCATGACCTGAGCTGAAGTCGGCCGCGTAACAGACTAAGACACCCAGGCACCCCAGAACCTCACTAATTTTAACAGAGCTTCACTAATTGTGGGAAAGCTACCTAATCCACCCTTTGCATTTGGATTGGCAGTTTTTATTTTTCTCTATTTTGAAGAATTTCCACTCCCACAGACTTAAAGATAGTTGTGGAATGTGGCTTTCCTTTGCAAAAACCTAATACCAACACTGTTCCCTCAGGCCAACAATTCCCAGGCTTTGATATTTTAGTAGTGATAACCATTATATTTGTTTTCATCATGAGAAAATCTAAGTCATTTTGGGCACAGGTTCAAAGTTACATGATAAGGGCATGGACCCCACCCCTGAACTCACTAACAAACTTAAACCATAATTAATAAGCAGTGGTTAAGCATGGAGAAAAGATAGGGCCAAAGTCACACCTTTACTATACAGACAATTTACCAAAAAGTCTTCAACCTTTGGACAATGACCCCATTTTCTCATTTCTCAACCTGGAATTATATGCAGCTTATTTTTCTTTTCTTGCTTGAAGTGTTACCCTACATGATCATGGAGACCAGTATTGCCAGGGTTGCCCATTTTCTCCATGGCTAAATCCACAGGCTTATTCTCTGTCCTCATTTCACTTGAATTATCTAAATAGTTGACACAGTTGATCAATCCCTCCTCCTTGAAACACTTTCTTTTCTTGAACTTTTTGAGGCTCTACATCCTCTCCATTTTCCTGCTACCTTCCTGGCTGTTCCTTTCCATTATCCTCTGCTGGTTCTTCTTCATCTTCCCAACACCCTAACATTTGAGAGCTGAACCAAGCTCATGATCATTTCTCCACACCTGTTGTGATCCTGTTTCCCCACCTCAAGAAATGCACGTCTTTTCTTCCATTTAGTTGCCCAATCCAAAAATATCATGGACTCCTCTTTCCTCTCACACTCCACTTCTTATCTGTCAGGAAATTCTGTCAGCTCTGTCTGAAATATATCCAGAATGTGAACCTTCTCACCACCTCCACTACTTCCCTCCTAGCCAAGTCAGCATGACTCCTTCCTGGAAGTTACCAGTAGCTCCTTCCCTTGTGCTTCTAAAGTGTACCCATAACACAGCAGAGTGAGCCTTTACAATAATGTCATTTCATATCACCTCTTTGCTCAAAATTCTCCAATAGCCCGCATGTCACTCAGAGTAAGACAGTCCTTACAAGACTTAAGGTTTTCTATGAGCTGGCACGTAAAACTTTTCTGATTTCATCTCCTTCTACTCTTTCTATTCTAATGTCTCTTCAGCCACACACCTACTTTCTGTTTCCCCACCATTCCAGGAATGCTCCTGACGTGGGAATTTTATACTAACTATTCCCTCTGTTTGTAACTAACTCTCCTTCTATGGAGCCACATGGCTCACTCCCACACCACCTTCAGGTCTTTGCTCAAATATCACCTAATGAGAAAAAGCTTCCCCAACCAACCTAAAAAAAAAAAAAAAACTCATCCTAGCACTCTCTTCCTTTTTTCTGTATAATTTTTTCCCATAGCACATACCATCATTCAACATAGTATTTATTTTATTTGTTTACTGTTTACTGTTGCTTTCCCTCCCATCCACAAAATGTAGAGTCCTATAAATGGAATTTTTTGGTGTGCTTTCTTCATTGCTATTTGCCTAATGCCTAGAAAGTGTCTGACACATAGTAGGCACTTAATATTTTGAATGGCCACATTCATGTGATAGCCAAGTGATAAAACAAATCTCAAGTAAACCCCAAACACAATGCTCTAAAGAAGTTGTCTCCATGACCACTTATCTTCTTACACTACCCCAAAGAACAAGAAAGTTTACTGTTTTGCTTTATTTTGTTTCAATTCCCTTATACAGCATGTCCTTGGACAATGTATACAGCCTGTGCTTGAATCCCAGGACACCTGCCCCTTTACATTTACTTTGCTCTGTTCTCCCTCCATCATGTGGTTTCTTCACCACAGTATAATCTATTCCTTTGTAAAGAGCAAAATTACATTGCTAAAATGTGAATAAATTTTAGAGTTGTCCTGTACATCAGAGATAACTATAAAGCAATAAGACTGAAGTAGGATTTTTCCATTATAAAAAACAAACTCTTTAAAAAAACATGGAGCCATTTTTTTTTCTTGCTCTTGACCTTAAGCAAACTGGGCTGGTTAGTAATGATAATATCACCAGATTTGGGTCATTCAAAAGGGAAGAATGAAGTATAGTTCGTTATGGTAGGATTGGAATGGGGCTTAGAGTTGAACTGAAGGTGTCTGTTGGGCATAGTTGCTAATTTAGGATCATGAAATGCTTCAAAACACATTTAAATATCTGGTATGCTCTGCTGTTGGGAAAAGTTCTCAGTCATATCCTTCTCACTCTGCATGTCAAATGTCAAAGCTAACAAAATAGCCAGGATGGATCTGTAATGTCTAAACTTGATGCATTCTAACAGGCTGGTTTCTACTGGCCACATACACATGCCAGTTTCTGTTATAGTTGATGCACATGGTCACTCACAGAACCCTGAGGTAGCTTAGTTCACTGACCATGATTTATATGACTCGTGGTTCCTGTCTAGTTGACTCATCCATTCTATCTCAATCTTTGAATCATTGGGGCCTTCCTCTAGTTTTGTCTGCATTTCATCTCTCAATCCAACACTTTCCTGTTCATTCCTTTAACCCACTGAGGAAACATGAGCCAGTAAACATCACCACTTATCACCCCAGCCACCACTCTTGCTCCACTCTGTCTGGGGCAATCCTGCCATCTCCAGCCTTTTTTCAGAGTTAAGTCTACTCAAAATCTTGTTCTTCTCACTCTTTTCAATACCTATGGTTCCATCACTGCTTATAAGAGCAGACGATATAAAATGAGGCTCAAAACAGTTTTCCTTACACTTGATTTTCATAGACACTTCCTCTAGCCTTCTTGTCTCACCTAGGGGAGAGAAAGGGGATAGCTAAGAAACACCTGCAAATGTCACAGCTCAGGGACACAAGCCCAAGAAAGACTGAGGTTTAGTAATAAGATTATAGAATGCCTCTCCCATATTTTACCCCTATTACTGCCATCAAAGGACTCAGTATAATAACAGTGGCCTACACCTAAGGAGCTACCAGTCACAGAATCTTTCTAAGGAGGAGTATGTAGGGAAGCCCGAAATTAATAGCATACAGAGAAGGCAAGGATGAAAGAGGAATTTACAGTGTCTGGCACCAAGAACTATAGCAAACATTAAGCACAATTCAACCTACATCATTTGCTTCCCTGGTTCTCAGACCTTTGGGTTTGGACTAAACTATACCATCAGCTTTCCTGGGCCTCCAGCTTGCAGATAGCCTCCATTGACCTGTCAGACTTCATAATCACATTAGCTAATCCCTCATAATAAATCTCTTTCTATATATCTAGATAGATAGATAGAAAGACAGAGTTGATCCTATTGGTTCTATTTTACTGGAGAGCCCTGACTATACAGAGCATCTTATACTTTTGAATGATAATCATATTAAGGACAATCTATAGTCCATTATAGACCAGGATATACCATAGACTCTCTAAATTAGTAGGAGGAAATTGAAATTTATTCTTAATCCAAACGAATTGCAAGGGCCCTTGTAAGTTCTCCTACTCCTATTCTTGATTTCTCTACCTCTTGATATGTCTAAATATCCATCATAGTTAAGCAAAATGTAATTAGAATTCAACTTGCTAAGTATAGGGGCACCTGGGTGGCTCAGTCGGTTAAGTCTCTGACTTCAGGTCAGGTCATGATCTCACGATTCGTGAGTTCAAGCCTCACATTGGGTCCTGCACTGAGAGCTCAGAGCCTGGAGCCTACTTCAGATTCTGTGTCTCCCTCTCTCTCTGCCCCTCCCATGCTCACACTCTGTCTCTCTCTCTCTCAAAAATAAATAAACATTTAAAAATTAAAAAAAAAACAAAAACTTTCTAAGCATTAATTGAATTTATACCATTCTAAGAAATTACAGTTAGAGAAATGAGTCCAGCTGCCTAAGATGAAGCATTGCCATATTTTTGGAAATTTTAAGATAAGGCTATCCTCTGCTTTCTTGAGGTGTCTTCTCCCTCTAACATGCTTGGAGGTGATGGCCTCCAAAGGCTAAGGCTTAGGAAGGTAAAACAAAGAGAACTATCAAAATAAAGTCTTCTCCTCCTAAGAAGAGTTGACCTAGTAAAATTTTTCTCTGTAATGCCTTGGAAATGAAAAAAGTTCTGACTTTCCTTAACTGGTTCTCCCCCATGCTCAATTCATTCATAGAGAGAATTTCCTTTCTTGGACCGTCAAACATAACACATAGATATGTAGAAATTTTTCAGTAAACATATATTGAGGACTTCCTATGTGTCTGGCACTACAAAGAAATGAAAAAAGACATAAGGCATTGCCCTGAATGTTGCATAATCAAGGAGAGATGTAACATGTAAATAGTTAGCATTTCACTCAAAGACCATTGAGGAAAATGGAAATATTCTAGGTGTTTCATCAAAGAAATTTTTAAATGGGGAATTGATTACACATTTGATAGAAGT
This sequence comes from Panthera tigris, assembly GCF_018350195.1. Lineage (NCBI taxonomy): Eukaryota > Metazoa > Chordata > Mammalia > Carnivora > Felidae > Panthera > Panthera tigris. Next base: position 45,275,268 of record NC_056671.1, read on the forward strand.
ATTGATAAAACAAAGAGGGGTGATGAAGCAACCCAGAGATTAACCAAAACAGGAAACCACTACCACATCTAGAGGTAGAAGGCTAGAGGAGGAGGTGTTGACAGAACCCAGAAACCTCAAAAGATGTAGCCCCTGCTGGAAACTGGAAAACATTCTTAGAAACAGAGAAAGAGAGAGAGGCAGAGAGGGAGAGACTCAGTTATCCCTTCCTCTGCCCTCCATTCTCCTTCCAGAGCCTCCCATAAGACAAATTCATTTAAAAGGGGTTAGTAAGGGAGCCAGAGAAATGGAGTTTAGAGAAGGAAGAGGAATGGACCTGAGAAATAGGAAATGATTGGTATATGAAGCAGTGGTCCTTTAGGTGAGTCTAATCTGTATTCTCACTTTGGCATACCAAAGCAAGCTTCCAGGAGAACTCATGTTTATAGGAGAACTCCATGGTCACGTGTACCTCCTGAAGACCAGATTGCCCTCATCCAAATTTTATTATGCCTCTACTATGTATCCTATCAGCTTATATATACTCAGTTTGCACAGTTGACAAAGACTGACACATGTCCATTAATGATTTTTAGAATGTGAATATTTTACCTCTCATGTATATTTTAAGCTTTTCTCATACCATATAGTGTTTCCTTCTGCAACCTGTATCCATCCTCTATACCCACACTCTGCCCTAGATTTCTAGGTAGTGTAGACAACTTCTGTATTTAGAAATAGCTTGACCATGCATTTTAAGATATTAAACTAGTAATGCTTCATGAAAAAAATGTCTGTGGCCAAGTTAGGGAACACCGTATATTGTTTTCCTCTTAGAGATTTGCAATGAAGTTGGTTAATGTAAAGACTCAGAAAAGTCCTCCAAGGTTTCTCAAATTAATTGAACACAGAAAACTTTTGTTCTTATAATGCCTATTAATACTCCATGAATACACTTTGATAAACACTGATTCAGATCATGTCACCACAATGTCAGTCTTAGCATCAGTAGCATTTATTGTTCAAAGCATTGTGTGAGGTACTACTGGAGATATTGAATTGTAAGATACAATCTATTCCCACAGATGATTATAATAAAGTTGAGCCTGAACATATAAATAGAGAGATAAATAATACTTTAAGGCAGCATGGCATAAGTACCAAATGGGTGGTCCAAACAAAGAGTGCAGCAAGGGTAAATAGGAGGCAGTACTGTTGTAATCTAAGTGGTTGGGGGAGGTTCTAGAAAAATATGAGACTTTAGTTAATTCTTGGGAGAAAACGCACATGTGCACACACACACAGAGGCAAAAATCTGGATGGCATATTTGGGGAAATTAAGAAGACCAATTTAGACTTGTTCAAGTAGGTAGGGTCAAAGTGTAAAATATCTTGCTTTGATTTCTATAAGGATCTGGATCTTCATTATGCAGGCCAAGAAAACTATCAGGGGTTTTTGAGAGAAGAGGGAGCATCTCAGAGGTGTGTTTATAGAAAGTGTGCTCCCCTCACCAATTACAACAAAACTGTTCAAAAAAGCCTTTACCTTTGATCTCTGTCTTAGCCTAGGCTCCACCCAAAAGCAGAGCCTAGGACAAAATATGTGTGCAGATACTTGAGCCAGAATGAGCCAGAAAGGGGGACTAGGAAGAGTACAAGAGGGAAGAGGGGAAGCCAATCAATCAAGTCCCTCACCACTGTGAGCAACTGAGGCTTGGTCCCCCTGGAACCCTCTAAGAAAACCATGAAGAATACATCTCAGAATTATTCACTCAAGAAATGAAAGACAGGAAAATTTATCTACTAATGCCCATCCCCCATTAATCAAGGGGGATCTGCATATATGCTCCACAATACCCAAGTGAGTTTCTGCAGACAATCCATTTAATGTAGGCAGAGAAGCACTGGGTCTGAGAGGAAGAAATAACCGTGAGGCTAAGGTATGGTGTTGTTGAGTTACACCTGCATGCAGCTGGTGACCCTTGCAATGGCTGGAGTAAAAAGGGGGTCTAAGAAGATGTCTATGTGAGAGGTGTCTTATATAATCTCCAAAGGAAGATCAATCCAATCCAACACCATATTTCCAGGTTCCTACCTGATTCCTTTTCCCTTCAGTCCCATTCTTCAGAACTGCCACAAACCAGCAATATTCATCATCCATTCATTCAGCAAATATTTGTTGAGGACCTACCATTATCTAGGCACTGTTCTAAGCTCTGGGGTTACAGTCCTAAACAAATAGACCAAATCTCTGCCCTTGTGAAACATATAATTTAGTTGTAGGAGAAATGTACAAATAAATATGTAACATGTTGGATAGTGACAGAAGCTATGGAAAAACAACACAAAACAATATAAGGGAATAAAGGATGCCAAATGAGGAGGAGAAGAATTTATTATTTTCTATAGCATGGGTTATAAAATGTGATATTTGCACAGAGGCATGTGGAAGAAACATACCAGATGGAAGTGAAACAATTACCAAGACCTGTAGGCAAAGCATACTTGGCCTGCCTGGGAAAGGGCAAAGAAGCCAGTGCAGCTAGAGCAGAGCAAGCAGGGGGAACGTGAAAGGAGAGGGGTCAAAGAAACAGCCTTAGAAGAGGGTGACATACAGGCTCCGTGCTGGATATGGAGCCTGCTTGACATTCTCTCTCTCCCTCTTCCTCTGCTCCTCCCCTGCTTGCACCCACGCACGCACACACTCTCTAAATAAATAAATAAATAAATAAATAAATAAATAAATAATGATTTAGAAGGAAGGAGGTGACATAGGGCCTTGGACATCATTATAGAACTTCAGCTTTTATTCTGATTGAAATAGGATGCTATTGCAGGATTTTAAGCAGAGGAGTCACATGATGAACTTACCTTTTTGAAGGCTCATTCTGATTGCAATGGACAATAAATGTAGTGGCACAGGGGTAGAAGTGAGGAGGCCAGTTAGGAAGGTAGGCAAGAGGTGATGCTGGACCACATGAGGATGACTGCAGTGGCTCCTAAGAAATGGTATGATTCTAATTACATTTTGAACTTAGAGTTCACAAGATTAGCTGCTGCATTGGATGTGCAGTATAAAAGAGAGTGAAGAGTCAAAAATGACTCCAAGTTTTTTGACCTGAACAACTAGAAGAATAGAGCTGTCATTTAACATAAAGGAGGACTGCAGGCTTGTGGTTGGAGAAAATGAAAAGTTCAATTTAGGGCATGTTCATTTTAGGGCATGTTAGACCCAACAATATGGTCCAAATTCTAGTGACCTCAGTATATTAACTATGACTAATTGCAGAATGTACAATGTCACTGCTCCCTCAGCCCACAAATCGCCAGGTATGTAACAGATGAACATCATGATCAGTGACCAATCCCGTCACTTCTTCCAGAGTCTGTCTGTGATTGGTCACTGTGATCTCTTATTCGGTTCCCAGACAAACAGCAAAACGTGTCCTTGTGTTGCCTCTTTGTCTCTCAGTGATAAACCCACAAGACATCCCACCAAAATGAGTACTCAAAAGAGGAAATTAGCCAACAAATATGAAAGTGTAGCAAAGAAAAAAGTGGTAATGCTGGAAGTGAAATGTGAATCAAACATAAATGCAGTTATAGAAGGAACAGCTGACCAGGGAATGTTGACCCTGCCTCCAATCCAGATTCTACACCTGCAGCCACAGATGCCTGATAAAGGCAAGCTAATTGACACAAAGACAGAAAATGGTTGTTAACAAAAAAGTTGAAGATGTCCCAGAGGAGGTGACACTAGAAAAAGACTTCACATTAGAGAACCTCTTGGAGATACATCACATCATTGAAAACATGAAGGCTAAAAATACTGGAAGCTAATCCAAACTTAGAAAGGACTATGATAATTCACCAAGGCACAGAAAAGATGCTTGCTCCATACTATGTTATACAACAAAAAGAAAGCAAGCACAGTTTTAACTACTCTTGTTACGCATCTTAGAAAGAATTAAAACACTATTTCTCAATATTTCTAATGTTTAAATTAATGTATTATTCATTTCTAAATATAAATCCTTATTTTTTTCATTTCCCTATACATTTATAACTGATATTAAGAGTTTTTAACTTTTGATAAGCTTTTGAAGGCTCCCCAAAAAACATAATTTTTCCCATTGATTATTAAGAACACTTTGCACAGTTTCAACTTGCATGGTCATTATTATGGACCAATGCTGTGCAAAGTGAAGACTGCCTTTTAGGCTTAGGAAAAGAGGCCCAGGCTGAAGACATAAATTTGTGAATTATCACTGAAAAGATAATATCCCAGGATGAGATCACCTTAAGAATGAGTGTATGTAAAGAAAAGTCTAAGGACTGAGCCTGGGGTACTCTAATGATTAGAGGTAAAGGAAAGGAGTAAGAATTGACAAAAAAAGGCTGACAGGGAGTGGCTAATGAGCTAGAAGGAGAACAGAGAGAGTTTCCCAAAGCCAATGAAGAAGTTTCAAGGACTGAGTAATCACCACTATTGCTAACACAAGTTAGACAAGACCAAAGAACCGGCCATTGTAATTAGCAATATAAAGGTTGCTGGTGGCTTGCTGTTTCAGTAAGGTAAGCTGATGAGAACCAGCTTACAGCGAGTTCAAGAGAAAATAGAAAAAGAGAAAAGGGAACAATGACTATAGATAGCCCCTCTGAGGAGATTTTCTGTAGAGCATAGCTGGAATAGGGTGTTTTTAAGATGAACACTATTACAGAATGTTTATATGCAGACTAACCTAATTAACTAGAAAGTTACTGTCAAGAGATGTTGATGCTAAGGGAAGAGACAATTATTAAAACAATGTCCTTGAGAGAAGGTAACATCTTGTGCTCAAGTGGAGGAGTGTACCCTGGACAGGGACAGAGCCTAACAAGAGAGCCAAACATTTGACTTCTTCAAGACTCAGTCAGCTCAACTATGAAATGAGACTGGACTAGACCACAGGTGATCAAAGTGTGGTCCCCAGACCAACAGCATCAACATCATCTGAGAATTTGTTAAAAATCCAAACTCTCAGGCCCTAACAAAGACCTACCAAATCAGAAACCCTGAAGTGGGTCCTGCAATCTGTGTTTTAACAAGCCCTACCACATATTCTGATACACCCTATGGCTCAGAGCCACCGGACTAGATGATCTTTAAAGTATTTTCTGGCTGTAATATCTGTGAATCTATGCTTCCATAATCTATTCCTTCCAACAACTATTCATTGTTTTCGTAATACCAAAATACTACTTTCAAGTAAAAGTTTGTGAAACCCAAACTTTTTTCTAATTTTCATCAGTGCCCAAGAGCCAAATGTCTGTGTGCAGCACCCACAAACAATAATGACACTTACGCATCTTAAAATCTTGCTCATGACCATGGTGCCTACGTGGCTCAGTCAGTTAAGCAACCGACTCTTGATCTTAGCTCAGGTCATGATCTCATGGTTTGTGGGTTCGAGCCCCATGTCAGGCTCTGTGTTGGCAGCGTTGAGCCTGTTTCAGATTCTCTCTCTGCCCCTCCCCTGCTCATGTGCTCTTGCTCTCTCTTAAAAGTAAATAAACATTTTTTTTTCAAATCTTGTTCATGACCATTTCTAACACAACTTTTTTCATGGTGGAGTATTTGCCGTGGCTTGAAGGACATCAATAAGGCTTGCATTGTTTACTGTCGCTTTTTTATAATATATAAGTATACCTTTTCATGAAAAAGTCTTTGAGAATTAATAGCTATTGCTCTCAAGTTGTGTGGCATTGTTTCATATTGCTTGAAGTGAGCTATTGCCCAAGAACAGAGCAGACAAGGAAAGACAGGTGACATTAACGCCATCCCACACTGTTGGTTCTTTGTGAACTTGGGTCTCTCCAGCTACACACTTGGAGGAAATTCCATACAAACAGAGGAAGCCAGACTCTTTCTGGGAGAAGTTAGTAGCTGACTTACTACATTCGACATTTGATGCCTGCTAAAGATAAAACCTGGGAAAAGGCCTCAGGTCCTATTCTCCATTGTTGCTGCCTGGGCCCAGTGTGTATGTCTGAACTGTGCGCACATTTCCCTGGGTGGGGAGCACCATCAGCATGCAGCTGTCTGTTCAGGATTGCTGATGTTTACAGTAGCAAGTTAACACTGCTGTATGCCAAAGCATGTTGTTTCTTATTTTAAAGATGAGAACAATTCCTTCTCTCCCCCAGTCCATTGTTGTTTGGTTTACTAGACTTGCAGGAGAAGGAAGCAGTAAATTACTAAAGAAAAAAAGTGTAAATCTCACCAGGGTGTGCTCTTTGAATTTGGATGAAGTTTAGCATACCAATCAGATGTGATGATACAGAAAACAGGTCCTCTTGTTTTATAGTAAGTTGGTTCAGGGGAGTGAAATAAAAGTCATTACACACTTGCCTGTGTTGGTATCTGCACCCTTCTAGAAGTTCCAGGCACTGCCTAGCTTGATGGCTCCAGAAAGCCATCTGGTTAGCAAGCAGTAAGGACTCAGCAGGCCAAGGAGAATACTCACTGCCAGTAAGATCTCTCCATGGTTTCCCAAAGTCTTTTCCTTATTTAACTCCAGTAGTTACTATTACATTGTCCCATCAGTGTCTGTTAATAATTATGTGCTACAGTGTACATTGGGTGGCGGGGGGGTGGGGGGGAATGGGAAGGCATAACTCTCTCCTCAATCACAAAAGGAAAAGGAAAAGAAAGGAAGATTTATCTTAAATTATTTTTAGTAACACAAATTATTTTCAAACCACATCTATGAAAAGCCAATATTAAAGAAAGGCCAGTAGATATATAAAGAAGTTACCTATAATCTTTTTTTTTTTAATTTACATCCAAGTTAGTTAGCATATAGTGCAACAATGATTTCAGGAGTAGATTCCTTAATGCCCCTTACCCATTTAGCCCATCTTCACTCCCATAACCCCTCTAGCAACCCTTTGTATGTTCTCCATATTTAAGAGTCTCTTATGTTTTGTCCCCCTCCCTGTTTTTATATTATTTTTGCTTCCCTTCCCTTATGTTCATCTGTTTTGTCTCTTAAAGTCCTCATATGAGTGAAGTCATATGATATTTGCCTTTCTCTGACTAATTTCATTTAGCATAATATCCTCCAGTTCCATCCATTTAGTTGCAATTGGCAATATTTCATTCTTTTTGGTTGCCAGGTAATATTCCATTGTGTGTGTGTATACATATATATACATGTATGTACATACATATACATACACATGTATACATACACACACACACACACACACACACACACACACACACACACACATCTTCTTTATCCATTCATCCATCAATGGACATTTGGGCTCTTTCCATACTTTGGCTATTGTTGATAGTGAGAAGTTACCTATAATCTTAATAAATCATCTACTTCCTCATTCTATTCAACAAACCTTTCCTGAACGCTGTCAGTTGCTGCCTGGCTTAGCCATCTCTCTCTACTGCAATAGTCTCAACCCTAGCTGTATGTACACTGGGGTCACCTAGCAGAGCTTCAGAAGTTACTGAGCCTGAGTCCCCCAAGATTCTGAGGATTTGTGAAAATTCTCCTCAGGTGGTTCTAAAGTGTAGCCAAAGTGGAGACACTGCTCTGCTGGCTCCCTCTCTTTTCCCCTCAGCTCCCATCCACCCTTCAAAACCAGCACCTCTGGTTCCCTCCTCCTCAGCAGAGGCTGAGGTAATAAAGGCAGACCTGGTAGTTCTTAAGGCACAGATTCTCAAATTGCCTAATGTAAGAATCGCTGGGGCACTTAATAAAAATAGACATTTCCAGGCCCCTCCCCTGGAGATTCTGATTTAGTAGTTCTGGGACAAGGCCCTAACATCTACATTTGCTCCCCATGAAGTTCATATGAATAGCAAAGTGGGGAAACACTATTTTAGGACTTTTCTACTCAAAGTGAGGTCAGTAGACTAGCAGCACTGACATTATCTGGGAGCTTATTAGAAATGCAGAATCTTAGGCCCCATTCCAGACCCACTGAAACAGAATCTGCATTTTAACAAGATCTCAGGTGATTCATATCACATTACAATTTCCCTAGCTAGTTTCCCTAACTTTGATCTCTAAAGCTTTTATTCTTCCTTTTTCCTGTCAGATTAATTCAGCCTCACCTCTGCATTGCAATAACAATTACTCATGAGAAATAATTATACTGAAACTGATAAAATACATTATCTGAGTTATCATAAATGAGCTAATTATTTTAAAACATTTCCTTGAATGGTGTTTCTGGCTTCTTATACTCTTTTTTGGTAATATGTAGGATGAGCCTTAGAGAGCATCAGAGACCCTCAACATCAATTTAAGAATGGAATGTTGTACTTGGTTCAATAAATAATAGGTAATAATCTACTTAAAAGCATAATAAACACTAACTAGAAGCTAAGGATAGAAAAGAATTTTTTAAGTTTATTTATTTATTTATTTATTTATTTATTTATTTATTTTGAGAAAGAGAGAGACAGGCAGAGAACAAGGGGGAGAGAGAGAATCCTGAGGCTTGATCCCACGAACTCGTGAAATCATGACCTGAGCTGAAATCAAGAGTCGGTGGCTTAACCGATTAAACCACCTACACACCCTGAAAAGAATTTTAAAAGTAACTTAGTCCTTAAATTTTTTTTTTAATTTTTTCAAGAGGGGGGCACCTGGGTGGCTCAGTCAGTTGAGCATCTGACTCTTAATTTCAGCTCAGGTCATGATCCCAGAGTCATGGGATCAAGCCCATCATGAGGCTCATATTGAGCCTTCTTGAGATTCTCTCTCTCCTCTCCCTGCCCCTCCCCTGCTAACATGCATGGTCTCACTCTCGCTCTCACTCTCTCTCTCTCTTTCTCTTTAAAATAAAAATAAGAATAAAAGTAACCTAGTCCTACCATTAATCTGAATCACTACAAATCCCCAAATCAAGCAGCCGTTCAGTTTAGACATGGACACCCCCCCTAGTGACAGAGAACTCATTACCTCTCTAGGCAGTCCATTTCATCTTTCGTCAGCTCTGATAAAAAGATTTTCATACACTGAAAAAAATGTTTTTCTATCTTTCTTTTAATTAGAAAGTTTTTTTGTTTTGGAAAAAATTATAGAATTTTGCAGATTATGAAACAATTTATAGCAAGGACAAAGTTTCTCTGCATGGTTAACTTAATGTACATATTAAAAATGTCTAAATCAGTGACAGCCAGCACGCTGGCACTGTGTATACACTGGTAAACAAAGGACATTCCCTGCCCTCAACAAACTTGCAGCCTAATGATACACAGAATAAATCAGGAGTTAATATTACTCAGCCATAAAAAAAGAATGAGATGTTGCCATTTGCAACATGAATGGACCTCAAGGGTATTATGCCAAGTGAAATAAGTCAAACAGAGAAAGACAAATATCATATGATTTCATTTATATGGCAATCTAAAATAACAAAACAAATGAACAAAGCTAAACAGCAGAAAGAGACCCATAAATATGAAGAACAAACGAGCGGTTGCCAGAGGGCATGAGGGCTGGGGGCTGGGCAAAATGGGTGAAGGGGAGTGGAGGGTACAAGGTTCCAGTGATGGGATGCATAAGTCGCAGGGATAAAAGGACAGCATGGAAGGTATAGTTCATGCTCATGATATTGTAATAGCACTGTATGGTGACAGATGGTAGCTACACCTGTGGTGAACATAGCATAACATATAGAGTCGTCAAATCACTATGTTGCACAGCTGAAACTAATGTAACATTGTGTGTCAACTAGGATTCAATTTAAAAAATAAATTAAAAAAATCAGGAGTTAAGTACTTTGTGATATATGATAAAACAGGTAAATGCAGCATTCTAGAAGTTTATCAGAGTGACACCTAATCCAGTGTGAAGGTTGACCATCCCTGAGAAGCGACATTGAAGCTGAAGCTGAAGCATGAGTGACTCTAAGTCAGTGTTGCCAGTTTTTGCATTGCATGAAATGGTTTTATCTTTTCTTCAATGTTATATTGAATTTCTCTTAAATGATGATAACTTTCTACTTGCTTTTGGCTTTCAAACCTTAGAACAAGTCAATGCAAACATGCAATCTCATATCTGATTTAAAGCCTCTAGCACATTTAATGTGTTAGGACTGGGAGGAGGATAAAGGAAAAAGACAAGTGTCTTATCTAACTGGACCCGGTAATGGTTTTCTCAGTACACCTCTGGTTAACAAGGGATTCTCCTGATGCAGGATCTCTTGCAGGCACACGTATGTGTGGCCCTCAAAGGGCCCCGCAAGTCCTTCCCACCACACAGTTCCCAGACCCTTCTCCTCCTCTACCCCCACTGGCTGGTCCATCCCACAGCTTCCAGGAACTGATGCCCCTTGCCAACAGGTAGTGTTCCTGGCTCAGGTATTGACAAGAGGGCTTAATTTAGCTGCTTTTCATGGTGTCCGTTATCCAGTTTGCAAAATACATGGTCAGCACACACACCAAAAAATATCATATTTCTAAATACTAGGAATGAACAATTAAACACCAAAATTTTAAAGACAATATCATTTAGAATACCCTCCCCAAATTAAGTACTCAGGTGTAAATCTAACAAGAATGTGGACGCTCTGTGCTGAAAATTATAAAAGGCTAATGAAATAAGACCTAAATAAATGGAGACACATACCATGTTTGCAAATTAAAAGACTCAGTATGCTCAAAATATCAATTCTCCCCAAATTGATCTAAAGGTTTTTAACACAATTCCAATCAAAATCTCAGCAGAACTTGTTGTAGATGTATACAAACTAGTTCCATAACTTATATGGAGAGGCAAAGGAACCACGATAGCCAAAATGTATGCTACTGATTATAAAATTACTAATAAACATGGTAATCGAGACAGTGTTATCAAAGAAGGGATTCAGCCGTAAGTTGATGGAACAAAATTAAGAGTCACACAAACAATGTCAATTGACAGTTGAAAAAAGATACAGAAACTCAAAAGAGAAAGAATAGTCTTTTCAACAAATAGTGTGGAACACGTGGACATCCACATGAAAAAAACAAACTTCAGCCTAAATTTACACTTTATACAAAAATTAAATTAAAATGGACCTCTGATCTAAATGTAAAACAGAATACTTTATAAAACATGGAAAAATATCTTCAAGACCTCAGGTTAGGCAAGTTCTTAAACATGACACTGAACACACAACTCACTTTAAAAATTAATAAATTAAACTTCATCGGAATTAAAAACCTTTCCTCTGAGGTTCCTCAAAAAGCTAAACATAGACTTACCATATGACTCAGCAATTCCACTCCTAAGATGCCAAAAGAACTAAAAGCAGGAACTCAAATACTTGTACACCCATGTTCACTGCAGCATTATTCACAATTGCCAAACGTTGAAAACGGCCCAAGTGGGCATTAAATGAATGGATAAACAAAATATTCTATACACAAGCAATGGAATATTATTCAGCCTCAAAACGAAGTGAAATTCTGATATGTGTTATCACATGAATAAACCTTGAAAATGTTATACTTTGGGGCCCCTGGGTGTCTCAGTCGGTTGAGCCTCCGACTTCAGCTCAGGTCACGATCTCACAGCTTGCGAATTCTAGCCCCAGGTCGAGCTCTGTGCTGACAGCTCAGAGCCTGGAGCCTGCTTTGGATTCTGTGTCTCCCTCTCTCTCTCCCCCTCCCCTGCTCACACTCTGTCTCTTTCTCTCTCAAAAATAAATAAACATTAAAAAAAAATTAAATAAAAAGAAAGAGAATGTTATACTTTGTGAAGTAGGCCAGTCACAAATATTGTGACTCCACTTATATGAGGTACCTAGAATAGGCAAATTCAGAGAGACAGGAAGTAGAATAAAAGTTACTAGGAGTCAGGAGCAAGAGGGAATGGGGGAATAGTTTAACGGGTACAAAATTTCAGTTTAAGGTGGAAAAAGAAGATTTGGAAATAAGTAGTAGAGATGTGGTAATACTTCCACAACACTGTGAGTGCAATAAACTGGGTACTTTAAAATGGTTTAAATTGTGTGTATATTTACATACCCAAGAAAACATTATATTAATTATATTATATCATATTATTTATATAAACAAGAAAATAATAGGGGAAAAAACCTTTCCTCTCTGAAAAACTCTGTTACAAAAATGAAAGGACAAGCTATAGACTGAGAGAAAATATCTACACATCACATGTCCATTAAAAGACTTGTATCCAGAATATATAGAGAACTCTCAAATTTAACAGTAAGGACAGACAATAAGTGAGCACAAAATTTAAAACAAACAATTAAAATTTGAAATAACAAATTAAAAAGCTTAACAGTAAGAAAAAAACAATTTTAAAAAATAGGCAAATGATACTTCATTCAAGAGGACATACAATAGCAAATAAATTCATAAAAGGATGCTCAACATCATTAGTCATTATGGAAATGCAAATTAAAACTGTAGTAAGACATAATTACACACATATTAGGATTGCTAAAATAAAAAATCATGACAATACCAAGTACTGGACGGAACAACTGGAACTGTCATATATTACTGGTGGGAATTCAAAATGGTACCAGCCACTCTGGGAAGCAGGCAGTTTTAATTTTAATTTTATCAAACTAAACATGTACTCATCATACCGTATGACTCACCAGTGACACCCTTAGTTATTTATCTTTAAAAAATAAAAATTATGTTCACCCCAAAACATGTACACAAATGTTTAGAGCAGCTCTATTTATAATCTCCAAATCTGGAAACGACTCAAGTGTACATCAATGGTCAATGGGTAAATGAATTTTTTTTTAATGTGGTACATCCATCTAATAGAACACAACTCAGTAACAGAAAGGAACCAACTTCTGATAGTATCTTAGTCAGTTTAGGCTGCTATGACAAAACATCATAGATTGGGTAGTTTAAACAACAGACGTTTATTTCTCACAGTTCTGGACACCAGGAAATCCAAGTTCAAGGTGCTGGCAGATTCAGTTCTTGGTAAGGGACTGACTCACAAGGCTGAGAGAGAGCTCTGGTTTCTCTTCCTCTTCTTATAAGGACTCTAATCCCATCATGGGGACTCCGCTCTCCTGACCTCATTTAAACTTAATTACCTCACAAACATACAACATAAATGAATATCAAAGACATTATACTCAGTGAAAGAAGCCAGTCTCAAGAAGCTATATACCATACGCTTCCATTTATATGATATCATGGAGGGGCGCCTGGGTGGCTCAGTCGGTTAAGCGGCCGACTTCAGCTCAGGTCGTGATCTCGTGGTCTGTGAGTTTGAGCCCCGCGTCGGGCTCTGTGCTGACAGCCCAGAGCCTGGAGCCTGTTTCGGATTCTGTGTGTCTCCCTCTCTCTCTGACCTTCCCCTGTTCATGCTCTGTCTCTCTCTGTCTCAAAAATAAATAAACGTTAAAAAAAAAAAATTTTTTTTTAAAATGATATCATGGAAAAGGCAAAACTGTAGGCACTGAGAACAGATCAGTAGTTGCTGGGGGTGAGTGGTGGTGAAGGACATGACAACAAAAGGGTAGCATAAAAGAGTATGTTGGGTGATAGAACTCTTCTGTATCTTGATTGTGATGGTTGTTGCATGAATTTATGTGTTAAAACTCCTAGAGCTATACACTCCTCCAAAAGAGTCAGTTTTGCTGCATGTTCATTTTAAAATTAAATTAAATTAAAAGATGGCAACAGATGCTAGTTGGGGAGCTAAGTATCAGAAAAGAACATTTTCTAACCTAAGTGTACTACAGGTGAGATCATTACTAGTTATAAGTAGACAGTAGAGACAGTCTATTTAAGAGAAAGAAGACTAGAAGAAAAAAAAAGTAATGGAACTACAGTTAACCTTACAAATGTCAAAAGAGCAAAATATGTGGAGACAAATTAATACCAGCTTGTGAATCCAGTAGTGGAAAGAAGGCTCACTGGGAGGGAAGTAAGGCGTGCTGCTCAAGCACTGACATTCAGAGCATACTAAGAGGGATGTGAGCCTGAAGAAGAGAAGATTAACCTAATGAGAAGGAACATGAGCAACAGTCAGACCTGAAGAAGGCAGAGATGGTTCCTTCATGTCCATTTTGTCCATTTTGTTCTTTTGTTGTTGGTTTGTGGTTTGTTTTTTTTTAATGTTCACTTATTTATTTTGAGAGAGAGCACATGTAGAGGAGGGGCAAGGAGAGAGGGAGAGACAGAATCCCAAGCAGACTCCATGCTGTTATTGCAGAGTCTGACTCCAGGCTCAATCCCACAACCATGAGATCATGACCTGAGCAGAAATCAAGAGCCAGACGCTAAGCCACCCAGGCACTCTCCCTCAAGTGTCCACTTTTGAAGGGAGCAATAAAGACAGCCATTGATCAGGTGTCTGAACCCAGGAAAAGTCTCCCAAGAGCTTGGAGCTGCCCAGGGAATAGGGCCCCAGAGGAAGCCATTGGCATTCCCTTGAAGTGCCCTGAGGAGAGCTACCAGGATATATACTAAAGCCCAAGTTAAGTAAGTATTGTGTACATTAAGGGTAAGGTGGGGCAGGGCAGTGAAGAGTCCAGTCCCAGCAGTTCATTACAAATGACAAAATCTAAATCTTCCATGCTTGGGTCATCTCTGTTCAAATGGAAATAGAGATGGATAATGGATGAACTGTTTGCTTCTTTCATCTATAGTTTGGGATAGGGTAGAAGACTTTAGGTTTTCAGTTACAAGGAGCTATTAACTTAGACTTTCAAAATGAGAGTAAATTCTTTGAAATAAAACAGCATTATAGAGGTGAGCAGGTAATTTAAGAATTTTAATTATTGTATAGAAAATAGTAATGCATGGTGATGATATCTTAAAATATTTTTACTATATATACCATATAGTCTTTTTACATTTATTTCTGAAATGAATTCCTTAATGTAGCAGAGCAGTATGTAGATTACTATAATTTTCCACCAGAGGGAGCCTCAAGACTGTGTTTTCCCCTTGGGACTCTTCGTTTAACCAGTACTTTGGCCAAAATGTCTATCACATGTTGGTACTGAGACAATCCAAGATGGAGAAAAGATGTATGATTTGGAACGAGATAAAAAGATAAAGAAGAGAGGAGTGGTTCTGGCCTCCTTAAATGTCCTGCTTTTCCTCTGGGTTTTGGGAGGACTTTCTCCTGATCCTCTGGGGTGGGCAAAGTGGGGCTATTTGTCTGCCTTGGAAAGCAGAACTCTAGCCCTGTCTGAGCTGAACAAACTGTATAGGAGTACTCCCACTCCACCCACTGGCTGCCAAAGGAATGTGTCGTTCAGCTCAAGGAGGCATTTACTAAATTTCAGGAGATCCCTCCAAGGATTATAAATGCCCTGACAGAGACAAAGGCAACCCAGCCCTTAGCCATACCATCGAATTTGGTGGAAGATGGTTTTAGTCTTGGGAAGGCTTCCTTTGTTAATTCACTCAACATAGAGGAAGCATTTACTGGGCAGCAGGTATTGTTTCACGTTTTAAAGTGGCTGCCTAATAATAAGAAAGATCTAACAATGAAATGAGCCCATGATTAGAACAATACAAAGACTGCTTTAAAACACATTTCTGAACAGAACATATTGTTAGTGTAGTCTACATTTGAGGTCCTAGAAAACACCTATATGTCACCTATTCTGTGCAAAGGGAGGTTCAAAACTAGAAAAGACTTCTTGACAGATATTAAGAAATGTACAATGTACAAATGCACTGAGAGTTTTCTCTTCATCATTCTTTTAAAACAAATCAGACATATGTGGTTGCGCAATACTTTCCATTCATAATCACCTAACTTCCCACATTAAGCCTCCCAAACAGACCTTGAAAATGAAAATAAAATTAAACTCTCAGCTTACCACCCACTCAGAAACAAACACACACCTCTGCATGGCTTGGCTTTTGTTTTTTTAATGACTTTAATTTACTGAAATAATTTTAAATTATTGCTTATCATTAAAGAGTGTTTCCTCTATTTCTGACCAGTTTTTTTTTTTTTTATGACTTTAAATACCACTTTATTTTAACAAGTAAGACTTTGGGGTCTGGAGGATGGGGTAAAAGTGGGGTCCTGACAGAGGAGTGCTTTTCCCTTACTACTAGTTCAGCAGATTGATATGAGGAAGCATGACTGGTGTTCAGAGTACAAGCCCACAGGTCTGTAATGGGGGGAAAAAAAAAGTCTTAGCATTCTTTTCCTTGGGCTCTAATCAGCTGAGGGAACTAGTGAAAGATGACGTACAAGATGGAATTTTTTCAGTGAGATCCTCTCCAGACATGGTTTCTGATGCAAAAATGCTCTCACCAGGTTTGAGGGGTGCAGGTGTTCCCGCAGCTGCAAACACCGAGACAGCCAGGGGATGGCCCTGGGCCTCGGCGCTGGGTAGCCAGCTACAGAATTCCAGGGACAGGGGGCCCCTGATGTCTGCCAGCAGTCATGCAAGCGAGTGGGAATTCAGCTTTGGTTCCAGGGGACATAAAATGACCTGTTTCAGTAAAACAGAAACTTAAGAGGGAAAAACAAACCAGCATAAAATGTAAACTTAGCTATGTCTGTTTTGGTCCTTGAGGAGCAGAGGTGATCAGAATGACTGCAGAGACTCTGACACCTCACCCCTTCCTTTGGTTCGTGAACAGACACAGAATTGCAAGAACTTTAAGAGCCAAAGGTTAATCACAGAAAGGGATCAGTTTCCAGCTCCCAGGAACAAATCTGTGTAAGAAATTTGATGACATGTTCCTGGATTGACCGTTAAAAAACATTTTCCCAAATAACACCAGCTAACTTTCTGGATTCTATCTTTGGGACTATCCCCAAATTCAGTGGGGAAATCACTGTATTAAATCAGTTCAATTTTACTGGGGTATGATACAATTTGCAAAGCTGTATCATACAACCACATAGTTAGTGTGGATGAAAATACTATTAATTAGAGATAAGCATTTGTCCAAGAACTTGCTGTAATCGGATCTTGTGGGGAATTTAGTTCAGTACTTTGCCAATCAGAAATACAAAAGAGATTTAAATATGAAAAATTGAGTCCTCTAACTTACAGGAATAGGTTCTTGTAAATTTTTCTTTTTAAGAAAAAAAAATGTGTTCACTTCATCACACTCCTCTTCCTTTCTTAAGAAACATGACTTTGTTGAAAATAATAAGCAACGAGTCTTAATTTTTGGTATTATCTTTTTAAAAGACTTTCTAAAAATTGCCTTTTAAAAGTAGTTTAGGATTGATCCCCCCAAAAAGTTATACTTAGATCATAAAAATAAAATTTCTAGGAGCACCTGGGTGGCTCAGTCGGTTGAGCTTCCAACTTCAGCTCAGGTCATGATCTCACAGTTCGTGAATTCAAGCCCCACATTGGGCCCTGTACTGACAATTCAGAGCCTGGAGCCTGCTTCAGATTCTGTGTCTCCCCCCCCCCTCTCTCCCCTTCCCCACTCGCACTGTCTCTCTTTCTCAAAAATAAACATTAAAAAAATTTTTTAAATAAAATTTCTAAATAAAATTCTTTTAGAAAGGCTTTTACAAGATAATTTTAAAAATGTAAAGCTCACTGCACATTTCTTTATGAAGACTGGAAATTAGACATGAAAAAGTGATGAAATTTCTAAACAATCAACTTTTTAATGACAAAACATTTATCTCAGAGCCTAATATATTTTTGTTTCCTAATGGCAACGGTGTAAGACAAAGGGGCGCCTGTGTGGTTCAGTGGGTTAAGCATCCAACTTCACCTCAGGTCATGATCTCGTGGTTCACGAGTTCCAGCCCCACATCGGGGTCTGTGCTGACAGTTCAGAGCCTAGAGCCAGCTTCGGATTTTGTGTCTCCCTCTCTCTTTGCCCTTCCTCTGCTTCTGCTCTGTCTCTCTCTGTCTCTGTCTCTCTCTCTCTCTCTCTCTCTCTCTCTCAAAAATAAACATTTTTTTAATTAAAAAAAAAAAACAGACAAAGTCCTACAAGAATGAATTCGGAAAAACATGTGACCTAGCGAAAGGAACACAGTCGTTCAAGGTAGATCCAGGCCTAGAACACTAGTCTCCTTATCCAGTGCTCTTTCACTGTCATCATGATGTTCCTCTCTCCCCTGACTTGTCCTTCAATGATTTAGCAGGTGTCCCAAGCCCTCCTCTTGGTGCTGAGTCCCTGGACCTCCCTGGCCTGGTCTTCTTGATGCAGCCCCTCATAGCCCACCTGGCCTCCCTCAGTTCATCCTTCCCTGATCATTCTTTCTTGCCTTGTACTAATAAGGCCATGCTAACATATGTCTGGCCTTTTTCTCCATCAAAAAGCCATATCCCCTTCCCTCAACCCCAGAACTAGGTTAGTTAATTTGCCTAATAGACATATCTGTCCATACACTAAGGAAAAAAAGCTATAGATGCTCTCCCTACTTGTAGGTAATATATGTAGTGTTTGAGACAGAGAAGACATTACAAAGGCATTGAGGCACTCCATGGAGGTGCCACCCTGCAAGTCTATGCCCAAGGCCAGTTATGACTACTAACCACATAGACCATGGAAATCCAACTGTTACCTTTAAGAATAAGTATTTCAACACAAGAAGATTCTGGCCTTTGGTAAACCAAGATCAATGTAACAATACAGTTGGCAGTTTACAAAGTAGCAAATAATAACTTCTATATAGTGAGCACCTGCCCCAGGCCAGACACTATCACTAATTAGTTAATTATTTAATTAATTAATTCAATATCTGTTCATGAATAACCAGCTACTTGCTAGGCACATTTTAAGGTCTGGAGAGAAGAGAAAGCATGATGTTTTCAAGATAATTCAATAAGATCAGAATATGCAGTTGTTTTCAGAAGTGAGTGGAAAGAGATGAGGCCTAAGGGGCAAACCAAAGGGCAAACAATGAAGGAGTCTTGGTGCCACACGGATTTTTGATATTGATCTTTTAGAAAGAAAGAAAGAAAGAAAGAAAGAAAGAAAGAAAGAAAGAAAGAAAGAAAGAAAGAAAGAAAGAAAGAAAGAAAAAGGGCGGGAAGTCCTGTCGGACTCAGTCGGAAGGACGTGTGACTCTTGTTTCTCAGGGTTGTAAACTCAAGCCCCATACTGGGTGTAGAGATTGTTTAAAAATAAAATCTGTAAAAAAAAGAAAAAGAAAAGGAGGGCAGGAGCGAGGGAAGCCACGGAAGAGTTCTAACTGGGAAGAAATTTGCATTTGAGAAAAATTCTTCTGGCAGCAATATGGAGAATGGATGAGAGAGAAGCAAGATTAGAGAGAAGGTGATCAGTAAGTAATCCAGGAGTGAGATGAGAACAAGAACAGAGATGGGAAAAGAGAGAATCAGAAACATCTGAGAGAGTAGAAGTAGAATTAACAGTTCTTAGTAACTATTTGAATGAGGTGAGCTGGGAATGGAAATTGAAGGTGACTCCCATGTTTCCTGTTTGGATAGTTGGGTGAATGGAAGTACCATTGATGAAGATAAGAATAAACATCTTTCAGGAAGAAGTTAATGCTTTGATTTTGTCCATTGGATTTCAGATGTTGGTGGAATGTCTAACTGTCCAATAGGCAATTGGCTGTAGAGATCTGGAACTTTGAGGTATCAAGAACTGAAGATACAGATTTGGTAGTTTCAATGAATCAATCAGTAATCCTCACCAACAAATCTATAAAAGCCAGTATTATAAAAACCATATAAAAAGTGCATAGTGTACATCTATGGATTTTATCTGCCTAGAAACCCCTTTCTTACTCATCTAGTAACAGCCTCTCCCTTCTTTTAGGCAACTGCTCTTCCCCCACCGCAGGCATGTGGTTCAGGTGGAGCCATTGTGGTGCCCTGTGCTCTTCAGGGCCAGTGACCCAAACTGGGCCATTACAATATCTTATACTTTTGTCCACAGTGCTAGAGTGACCTGACCAGAGCCTCTTATCTAGGTTTTCCTGAATTGTAACTGGGATGAAGGGCCCCTTCCCTTGACAGCAAAGTTGCACGCATGTCAGCACATAACCGCTGGCATACAGCACAGACAGGCAGACCTGCAGTAGAGGGCCTCAGACTGGGGCCCATGAGAAGTAGAGAAGGCAACCCCAACTGCAATAAGACCTCAGTTCCCATTGTGCTCTGTTACACCCTGCTTTTCCAGTTATATCAATAATAAATTCTTCCCAGGATCCAAGCTAGTAGCTGAGTTTCTGCCACTAGTAACCAGAAGTTCTGACTAATATAGAAATTGAGACTTAGATTGGCTAAATCACTTAACCAAGCCAGGTAGAAGGCAGAACTAAAATCAGACCCAGGGTCAGGGAAATCTGACCACTGCACCATGCTGCAGAGTACTGAGTTCTAAGGTGATGCCCACTTTTTGGCTGGAGACTCTCAGGCTATGTTACATGAATAAAAAATTAAAAATGAGTCAAGAGGGGCACCTGGGTGGCTCAGTCGGTTGGGCGTCCGACTTCAGCTCAGGTCATGATCTCACTGTCCATGAGTTCGAGCCCCACGTCGGGCTCTGTGCTGACAGCTCAGAGCCTGGAGCCTGCTTCCGATTCTGTGTCTCCCTCTCTCTGGCCCTCCCCCACTCACACTCTGTCTCACTCTCTCTCTCAAAAATAAACATTTAAAAAAAAAAATGAGTCAAGAGCCAGGTTCAAATTCAGACAAGCTCAATCACTGCAGTATTAGGCAATCAATTAATCTCCTTGAGTTCCATTTGTAAAATGAAATAAATGTATGTCTTTCTCACTTCATAGGGATTTGGTTAATTAAGAGGCTAATATACATGGGGCAACTGGGTGGCTCAGTCAGTTAAGCATCTGACTCAGTTTCGGCTCAGGTCATGATCTTGCAGCTTCGTGGGTTTGAGCCCTGCATCAGGCTCTGTGTTGACAGTATGGAGCCTGCTTGGGATTCTCTCTCTCTCCCTCTCTCTCTGCCCCTGCCCCACTTGCACTGTCTCTGTCTCTTTCAAGAATAAATAAACTTAAAAAAAAGACACTAATACATGTGACAGCATTTTGAAAATAATAAAGAACGTATCCCATGGTAAGCGTTGCCAATCTCGATCAGTAATAGAAATGTGTATTAAATCCATTCTCTCTTTTGTTGCTTAAACCTACAATCTTAGGGGTGGGAAACAGAAATCCAGAATGTTATCTCATCCATGTTAATTTCCATCTGAATAAACAGTCACTTCTGTGTTATTGTTGTTACCAAACGTTTACTGAAAGCCAGACAGGGTCTGGGTGCCCTGCAAAATACAAAATCTAGAGAAATCTCTGGGAAAGGCAGGAAACCCAGAGCAATGGTTGGCATGGTACTTGGGAACAAGAAACCAAAGGTGTAGTTCCCAAGTTCCCTCATAATTAACACGGTAGTGTGTCTACATTCTGAGCCTGTTCTGTGCTGTCTTTTCCATTCCCTCCTCTCATGGGGCATTTTTAAGCTGGTAAGACAATTCAGTGTGCCTGTTTTAGGGGACAGAGCATGATGTTCTGTAATTAGGCTTGGTTCTGTTTATTGCATATACCACTTCATTTTGAAAACAGAACCCTGTCTTTTCCTTTGGGGTATTTTTTATGACATCATAAGGATGTCAATGTTTTTCTTTGCTGCACAGGTGTACCATGCTTAGACAATAGGAGATTCTTTGTTCTGAAAATGTACATGTAAATCACATTTCATCAAAATCAAATTACATCCAAACTGCAATGGAATCCCTGTAGAAACTCATATGGGAGGGTAATGTTGTGTATGGGGAAGATTGGCAGTTGGGAGTCAGGAAATCAAGATTCAAGCATTAGTTCAATCATTTCCTATTTGTGTGACTCTTGGCGAATCATTTAACCTTTTTGTCCAGTAGTTTTCACATCTGTAAAATGAAGGTGATAGCAATTTTTTACCTAACTTATGGATTTTGGTGAGCATCCACTCAGATGTTTTTGAATTGGATAAAGACTAAATCCATATCAGGGTGCCTGGGTGGCTCAGTTGATTAAGCCCCCAACTTCGGCTCAGGTCATGATCTCATGGTTTGTGGGTTCAAGCCCCACATCAGACTCTGCTGACAGCTCAGAGCCTGGAGCCTGCTTCAGATTTTGTGTCTCCCTCTCTCTTTCTTCCCCTCCCCTGCTCGCATTCTGTCTCTCTCTCTCTCTCAAAAATAAATAAATATTAAAAAAATTTTTTAAAGATTAAATCCATATCTTCTGAGATTTCAAGCCCTATTCATAAAAATCCAATTACAAGAACTGGAAACAAGGAAAGGAAGGCAATGGATGTTAAAATGAAATCATCCTAGGCAACAGGCATATTGCTGTACATAGCCAGGGCTCAGTATTTCTTGAGTGAATATTTTAAAAAGTACAACTGCTTCAGCCATTTACTATCCTGTACACTGGAAACCACAAGTATCCCTACACCCAGGTGGCACTCACTTATTCTTACAGCAAAGGTCACCAGCAACCTAATAAAAAATAATTTATTGTCCGAGGCCACAGACGTACAAACCATTTGCATATCTTAAGTCATTCATTTACCTGAGGAGTCTTTTATGTTTCAAGACAGTTCTTAGAATGTGGTTCTCAAGAAAGCAGCATCACACCCACTCCAAAATTACATTTTTGAAAATGTAGAATCCTGGATCCCAGCCTAGATTTGGTGAATTAGGATATCTGGGGATGAAACTAGATAATTTGCATTCTAACAAACACACATACACACATACACACACGCACGCGCACATACACATAACTAACCTACTCCTACACTGTAATTCTAAAATTTGAGAATGACTTTCAGGTTTCCAAGAATAAGAAAAACAGTATCTTTGGGAAAATATGGCCCAGTAGAAATGCCTTCAATCTCCTGTGGCTTTTTCACACTAAATGTAATAAACACTTCCAGTGAGTCTTGGAAATTCATCATGCTATAAACAGTTAACTAAAATTGTATTAAACCTATAAAAAATCAGTTCCTGAAATTCCAATGTTATATAATTACACATATGCATTGTGAAATGTAATACAAATGTCACATGTTATGTAGCTAATCATCCACTGGTTTTAGTTTTTAATCTTTGGATTATTCTTAATATCTGGTTCTCTTAAAATGGGGCAAGAGCAAGGACATGGTAAACTGGAATACCCATCTTCTGAACAATGGGAAGGTCAGGAACTACATGATTGTAGGAACCAGGCGTCTAGGGATTGGGCAGTAAGTTGGGATAGTGATTGTCAAAACCTGCAAAGCATCTGAGATTTTGCCCTACTTGCATGCTAGCAAGTAAGCCTGCCACAGTTTTATTGTTACTGCTAGAAGATACACAATTACTGGATCAGAGAAAAGACTTTATTACTCAACCATAGCAAGCAGCATGAGCTTCATATCTGCAACCATTTCCCTTGCCTCTCAGGCCCCACAGAGGCAAAGTGGAAGTGGCCAGGTGGACGCTGAGCAAACTGTGGGTTTGTATCACAGCTGAGCAACCCCAGGCTTAGGAAGCCCAAATCTTATAATGGGTTGCAACCAACCTGCCAACCTTCGCTCCAGTAAGAGACGTTATCTTTGAGGGGAAACACTATTTTCCAAGACTGTTCACTATAAAACATTCTACTTTTTATTGTTTTTTTATTTTAATTCCAGTATAGTTAACATACAGAATTCTATTAGTTTCAGGTGTACAATACAGTGATTCAACAATTCTATATATTACCCAGTGCTCATCAAGGTAAGTGTACTCTTAATCCCCTTCACCTATTTCACTCCTCCCCCTCCCCACCCACCTCCCCTCTGGCAACCATCAGTTTGTTCTCTGTAGTTAAGAGTCTGTTTCTTGGTTTGTCTCTCTCCCTCTCTCTTGTTTCCTTTGTTTAGTTTCTTAAATTCCACACACAAGTGAAATCATACAGTATTTGTCTAACTTATTTCACTTAGCATTATACTCTAGCTCCATCCATGTCCTTGAAAATGGCAAGATTTCTTTCTTTTGTTATGGCTGAATAATATTCCAGTGTGTGTGTGTGTGTGTGTGTGTGTGTGTGTGTGTGTGAAAGAGAGCAAGAGAGAGAGAATATCACCTTTTCTTTTTTTTTAATTTTTATTTAACTTATTTTTTTAGTTTACAACCAAGTTAGTTAGCATATAGTGCAACAATGATTTCAGGGGTAGATTCCTTAATGTCCCTTACCCATTAAGCCCACCCCCCCCCCCACAATCCCTCCAATAACCCTCTGTTGGTTCTTCATATTTAAAAGGTTCTTATGTTTTTGTTCCCCTCCCTGTTTTTTATTATTTTTGCTTCCCTTCCCTTATGTTCATCTGTTCTGTGTCTTAAAGTCCTCATATGAGTGAAGTCATATGATATTTGTCTTTCTCTGACTAATTTCGCTTAGCATAATACTCTCTAGTTCCATCCACATAGTTGCAAATGGAAAGATTTCATTCTTTTTGATTGCCGAGTAATACTCCATTTTGTGTGTGTGTGTGTGTGTGTATATATACGTATATATATATATATATATACGTGTGTATACACACACATATATGTGTGTATATATATGTATGTATATATCACATCTTCTTTATCCATTCATCCATCGATGGACATTTGCGCTCTTTCCATACGTTGGCTATTGTTGATAGTACTGCTATAAACATTGGGGTGCATGTGCCCCTTCGAAACAGCATACCTGTATCCCCTGGATAAATACCTAGTAGTGCAATTGCTGGGTTGGAGGGTAGTTCTATTTTTAATTTTTTGAGGAAACTCCATACTGTTTTCCAGAGCAGCTGCACCAGTCTGCATTCCCACCAGCAGTGAATATCACCTTTTCTTTATGCATTCATCTATTAATGGACCCTTGGATTGCTTCCATAAATTGGTTATTGTTAACTCACGCTGCAATAAACACAGGAGTGCATATATCCTTTAAAATTAGTATTTTCGTATTCTTCAGGTAAATACCCAGTAGCACAATTACTGGATCATAGGGTAGTTCTGTAGGAGGTTTTGAGGAACCTCCCTTCTGTTCTCCTCAGTGGTTGCACCAGTTTGCATTCCCACCAACAGTGCATGAAGGTTCTTTTTTCTCCACATCCTTACCAACACTTTTATGTTTTTTTATTTTAGCCATTCTGACAGGTGTGAGGTGATATCGTATTGTGGTTTTGATTTACATTTCCCTGAGGATGAGTGATGTTGAGCATCTTTTCATGTGTCTGTTGGCCATCTGTAGGTCTTCTTTGGAGAAATGTCTGTTCATGTCTTCTGCCTATTTTTTAATTGGATTATTTTTTAATTTTTGGTGTTGAATTGTATAAGTTCTTTATATATTTTGTATACTAACCCTTTATCAGATATATCATTTGCAAATATCTTCTCCCATTCAGTAGGCTGTCTTTTTGTTTTGTTGATTGTTTCCATCACCATGCAGAAGCTTTTTATTTTGATGTAGTCCCAATAGTTTACTTTTGCTTTTGCTTTCCTAGACTCAGGAGACATACCTAGAAAAATGTTGCTATGGCTGATGTCAGAAACATTACCGCCTGTGCTCTCTTCTAAGATATTTGTTGTTTCAGGTCTCACATTTGGGTCTTTAATTCATTTTGAGTTTATTTTTGTGTGTGGTGTAAGAAAGTGGTCCAATTTCATTCTTTTGCAGTTTTCCCAACACAATTTGTTGAAGAGACTGTCTTTTTCCCATTGCATATTCTTGCCTCTTTTGTTGAAGATTAATTGACTATTTAATCATGGGTTTGTTTCTGAGCTTTCTATCCTCTTCTATTTTTTTTTAAATATTTATTCATTTTTTGAGAGAGAAAGAGAGTGCACAAGCAGAGAAGGAGCAGAGAAAGGGAGACAATGGATCCGAAGCAGGCTCTGTGCTGTCAGCACATTACCCCAGTGCAGGGCTTGAACTCACAAACCGAAACTATAAGATCATAACCTCAACTGAAGTCAGAGGCTTAACCAGCTGAACCACCCAGGTGCCTGCTCTCCTCTTCTATTGATCCATGTGTCCATTTTTTTGTGCCAAGAACATAATATTTTGATTACTACAGCTTTGTAGTATAACTCAAAGTCTGGAATTGTGATACCTCCAGCTTTGTTTTTTTTTTGTTTGTTTTTTTTTTTTGTTTTTTTTTTTTTCAAGATTATTTTGGCTATTCAGGGTCTTTTGTGGTTCCATACAATTTTAGGATTGTTTTTCCAGTTCTATGACAAATTCTGTTGGTCTTTTTTTTTAATTTTTTTTAATGTTTTATTTATTCTTGAGAGAGAGAGAGAGAGAGAGAGCGAGAGAGAGACAGAGCATGAGCGAGGGAGGGGCAGAGGGAGAAAGGGACACAGAATCCAAAGCAGACTCCAGGTTCTGAGCTGTCAACACAGAGCCCCATGTGGAGCTCAAACTCAAGAGCCATGAGATCATGACCTGAGGTGAAGTCAGACACTCAACCGACTGAGCCACCCAGGAGCCCCCTGTTGGTCTCTTTTTTTATGTTTTATTTTTTATATTTGAGAGACAGAGAGACTGAGAGCGAGAAGGAGAGGGGCAGAAAGACAGAGATAGAATCCAAAGCAGGCTCCAGGCTCCAAGCTCTCAGCATAGAGCCCAACGTGAGGCTTGAACTCATGAACCATGAGATCACGACCTGAGCCTAAGTCGGACACTTAACTGACTGAGCCACCCAGGCGCCCCAATTCTGTTAGTCGTTTGATAGGGATTGCATTAAATATGTAGATTGCTTTGAGTAGTATGGACATTTTAACAATATGTGTTTTTCTAATCCATGAGTAGGAATATCTTTCCATTTGTTTGTGTCATCTTAGATTTCTTTCATCAATGTTTTATAGTTTTCATAACCTCCTTGGTTAAGTTTATTCCCAGGTATTTTATTATTTTTGCTGCAATTATAAATGAGATTGTCTCCTTAATTTCTCTTCCTGCTGCTTCATCAGCCCATTGTATCATTCATTTGCACAAAAGAGGATTTAGTGAGAGAAAAATCCCAACTCCACTCCCTCCTCCAAGAAAAGCATAAGCAGAGCATGCAGCCTGGTAAACAGTAGGTATTCAGTAAATGTCTATTCCTTTCCCCAGTCTCCCTATACATATCTTCCACATAATCTTGGTACTTATTTACTCTTTTCTTTGACATCTTCTCTTATGTTCCTCATTTTCAACTTTATAAAAAAATGTTGAAGCTAATAGTATGAGTCACAAAGGAATTGTCCTAGGTGGTCTTACCTACAACTTCCCTAAATGTCCAAAGGACTTTTTTGGACCTTTTGTCCTGAAGTTTGACTTTGTGTTTCTATGCCTGTGTGATGACACTAGGTGGTGCTGATGGCTTTATCCAAGCTGGGACACTTTTTCCAATGAAATAAAAGGCTAGCTTACTCATTTTGAATGGATGTTTTTATACATGTAAATCCAAAGGAGCAAATCTCAATTATTAATAATAACTAGTATTATTATTAATAACTATACTTATTGAAAGTATAATGGGAAAATATTGCTTTAAGTTAAGAATGATCATGGGCCTTTTTCTTCCCAAATTATTTATTACCTATTTTACCAAGGACAGAATTCAGCTATAATTGCAGAAGCAGTCATGTTACATTTATTTTCAAGAAAAACTGTAGACTGAAATCTTCTAAACTAGAAACTCACCAGTCTTGAGGAGTGACAATGTGGAGACGTGCTTTGTAGAGCAAGGCAGAATTTTTCTTCCAGATCCAGACACGTTCAGGCAAGAACATAAGACTACAGCCAGATGCAAAGGGGAAAAATTTCCTCTGCTGGTCCAGATCAACAAACAACTAAATCCCTAAACTAAAAGACTCCTTTACCAATGTTTAATATGTTTAATATGATCAGAAACTCAACTCAAGGGAAAAAGAAAGTCTGGTCTGAGATAACTGTTTATAGACTATAAACTCACAACCAGCATGTAATCCAGTACCAATACAAAACACAAAAGAAGATTCATGTGACTCACACTTCCTTTGAATTGGATTACAGGAGAAAAACAGTTCTAATTTGTAAATGCTAAAATCTCTTACTTTTAAATAACTCACTGATTTTACAACTAAACACACATGCCAGCTTTTACTGTCTTTATCCTCTATGGATACTGGTGCAGGGTCAGGCAGCATCCTTGAAAGTAAGGTCAAAATAAAAACTATTCCAAATCTTAGTTACACTTCCACCTGGTGGAAATTCCACACCAGGCTTTAGATCTTCATTATACATCTCATGAAACTGTCTTCGTGAATGGCTGCACCTGGAAGTCTGACACCTGGAGAATTTTTTTTTTTTTGTAGACTAGATTATTTTTAAGTACAGATAACTTTAGATTTTAAGTAAACATATCCACTCAGAGCTGCCAAAGGTCTCATTGTTATCAGTAAAATGGGAAATTTAACAATAAATTAGGAAAAAATAAATATACAGGTAGATATTTATTAGTACATATTAGTTCTTGAGCAGGTAGTAGATTCTATGTCCATTATACTATTAAAAGCATAAATAAACAACTATAATAGTAGTGAGCACTGTACAATGTATAGAATTGTCAAATCACTATGTTATACACCTGAAACTAATATAACATTGTGTGTCAACTATATATCAATAATTTTTTTAATTGAAATCAATAAAAGATCCATTCAAGAAACAATGACAATAGTATTTTATGAGCCAAGGACAATGATTAATCCAATTCTGTTCACTTAAATAAATAAGTCAAAGGCAACATAACTTATTTTACATCAGTGTTGACTCCATGCCTTGCCCTTTGCATTGCCAGCTCTTCAGCTCAGTCCTAGATGATAACCTGAGCAAAGATATCTCAGAATCAAGATATCTAGTCTTCTACCTTGGTGTGAACATGAGTGAGTATCATGCTGATGATCTCATAGGGCTTCAAGCCAGAGCAAGGGGACAGGTACTTCCTTTCTGAGGAATTAAGATGTGCATAGGTCAGAAGAAACATTGGAATTTTCCTTGAAGAACACTGAGTCTAAAGTCAAAAGCTTTGAAAGCAGCCCATTAAGCAAGGGAGCTAGACAAAGGTCAGGTGTACCAGCATGGGGTCAGGACAGAAAGGACAGACACAGGGCACCCTTCTCTGTCTGAGATCCTTTACAGCCAGACCCAATGTGTGCAATGACAAAAACTTGGAACCAAGCTACAGGGAGACACAGCTCAGAAGATGAAAAAAAAGGCTCTGGTTTTGCTCAAGGTTCACAAACATTTTCTACATCAGTTCTTGATATTAAAGGTCTTCTTAAAACTAAGGAGCATGCCTTTCAGTAAGCCCAGAATGCTAAATACAAGTCAATGCCTTTGATTCCTTATTAGGAGCATACAACTATTTACTCACCAAACGTTTACCTACATTGTTCTTGGAACTCTTTTAGGCATCAGGGTCACTGTAAGGAAGAGTAGGAGACCCAGAAGTTAAACAGCAACAGACAGAATGGGCTCTGAATGTGACTTTCATATCCCTGGTAAGTGGCCTTCCTATGGACATCTTCCTCACTCTCCTTAACTCATGTGTCTACTGAATTGGAAGTCCTGGTTAACTTAGGTTCTAATTCATTTATACTTCCTGTACTATACTTGTCCCAAATGTAAAAGCCTTAAAAACTCCTATTTTCATTACACTGTCCTCTCACCAGCAGGGTACCTGATCTCCTTCCCAAGACTCTAAAATGCTACAGATGCTAATGATGATACCAAATCCAAAACAAACACATTAGCAAGTCCCTGGAAGTGTGTAGAGCAGTGAACACAAACAGGGACTTTCCACTTTGTCAAGTAAATGCATCATAGACCTTACCCCAGGCAGTTACCAGGTTAGGCATAAATTCTTTGATGGGCTATTAAAGGGAAGCAAATAAACTGGAGGCAATTCAAAGGCAGGGACTATGTTCTCAACTTCTTTGTAATTCCCTACCTAACCTAGCACAATGCTTGGTTGACAGTTGTTTCTTGATTAACAATTAGTTTTTGTTGATTTATCCCTTTTACGTGCTTTTCAAACAAAAAATAGGACAGTGTCACGAGGGTTACATGAGAAACAATATTCTTGACACACTTTCCTGGAACATAAAATTCACTCAAAGATATAGAGGCATAACACATTACACTGTATTTTTTTAATAGAGTGCAAAAATCTACATGAATGTTTAAGATAAAATATGAAAATCAAAGACAACTCACACTTGCAGCTGGGCATTTAAAGACATACTCTCAGACCTCAGGAGATGCACACTCACTATTTTTAGTGGAGAAGCCTGCAGCCTGGTTACACATACACACACACAAACACACACATACACACACACAATTTCCTTCCTCCCTCTTCCCCAAAACTTACAGATTTTCTATAATTCCACTTTTAGGAATTTATGTTAATAAATTAAAATACCTATAATGAGTGCAAATATATATGTAAATATATGAGTGCAGCTATTCCTCTAGGACTGTTTTTATTTTTTTTATTTTTTTAATATGAAATTTATTGCCAAATTGGTTTCCA
This sequence comes from Panthera tigris, assembly GCF_018350195.1. Taxonomy (NCBI): domain Eukaryota; kingdom Metazoa; phylum Chordata; class Mammalia; order Carnivora; family Felidae; genus Panthera; species Panthera tigris. The sequence goes on from NC_056671.1 coordinate 45,305,757, forward strand.
TACAACACCCAGTGCTCATCTCAAAAGGTGTCCTCCTCAATACCCATCACCCACCCTCCCCTCCCTCCCACCCCCCATCAACCCTCAGATTGTTCTCAGTTTTTAAGAGTCTCTTATGCTTTGGCTCTCTCCCTCTCTAACCTCTTTTTTTTTTCTTCCCCTCCCCCATGGACTTCTGTTAAGTTTCTCAGGATCCACATAAGACTGAAAACATATGGTATCTGTCTTTTTCTGCCTGACTTATTTCACTTAGCATAACACTCTCCAGTTCCATCCACGTTGCTACAAAAGGCCATATTTCATTCTTTCTCATTGCCACGTAGTATTCCATTGTGTATATAAACCACAATTTCTTTATCCATTCGTCAGTTGATGGACATTTAGGCTCTTTCCATAATTTGGCTATTGTTCAAAGTGCTGCTATAAACATTGGCGTACAAGTGCCCCTATGCATCAGCACTCCTGTATCCCTTGGGTATATTCCTAGCAGTGCTATTGCTGGGTCATAGGGTAGGTCTATTTTTAATTTTTTTGAGGAACCTCCACACTGTTTTCCAGAGCGGCTGCACCAGTTTGCATTCCCACCAACAGTGCAAGAGGGTTCCCGTTTCTCCACACCCTCTCCAACATCTATAGTCTCTAGGACTGTTTTTAAAATAATGAAAATTATGAAATGGGTGGCTTAGTCGGTGAAGCAACCCATTTTGGCTCAGGTCATGATCTTGTGGCTTGTGAGTTCTAGATTTTACTGTAACTTAATTGCCTGTTTATTTCTCTAAAGCTCAACTATAAGTACCATGAGAGTAAATGTGGAGTATATCTTGTTCACAAAGGTATTCCCAGCTTCTTAAAAGAAAACACTTTTTGAAAGACGGAACTTATTTTGAATGACTGAATCAAGACCACAGGAGGAGAATTTGACTTTACAGAGAGAAAAGCAAGCAGTCATATAAACTAAAAACACCTCTTCCTTAGAGAATGGAGGAAGAGATAATAAGAGTATGTGTCTTGTTTTTGTTAGTTCTTGATAAAAAATATTAGATTTAGGGGTGCCTGGGGGTGCCTAGGTGGTTTAGTCAGTTAAGTATCCGACTTCGGCTCAGGTCATGATCTTGAGGTTCATGAGTTCAAGCCCTGCGTCGTGCTCTATGCTGACAGCTCAGAGCCTGCAGCCTGCTTCAGATTCCGTGTCTCCTCTCTCTGCCCCTCCCCTGCTCATGTGCTCGCTCTCTCGCTCTCTCTGTCTCTCTCAAAAATAAAAAAAAATTTCAAATGTGTTAATAAAAAAAGATTTAGGGGCACCTAGGGGGCTATAGGTTAAGCATCTGACTCTTGATTTCAACTCAGGTCATGATCTCATGGTTTGTGAGCTCAAGCCCCATGTTGGGATCTGCACTGACAGCATGGATCCTGCTTGGGATTCTGTCTCTCCCTTTCTCTCTCGGCCCCTCCCCCCTTGTGGGTGCATTCTCTCTTTCTCAAATAAATAAATAAACATTTTTTAAAAAGAAAATATTACATTTAATCATATGAGATAGCTATTATTTGATAATTTCTTTTACCTACAAAATGACAATTTCATATAGGTCAACTTAATACAATCTTGTGGTATCAAACCTGGAGAAACCAGTTTCCTGATACCAAAGATCAAAGGTTGGAGCCAGGTCCCTGAACTTTAATCTCTTTCAGTGGCCTTTAATCTGTTAATTTTGATAAATGAGTCAAGAATATATCTCCATGCATAAGATATGACTGAAGCAATTGAAGTTGAACCACTTTTGCACAAGACATGTTCTATCCAGGTATACCCCTACCACCTCCTCTGGTCTCATACACCTGTCCTGCCCATATATTTATGCTACCAGTCTAGCACCTTCAAAAAATTTGAGTTTGGGACCCTCACTTAGGAGCCATACCTGTTTTTTCTTGCCCCAGGTCAAACTCAAGACTATTGTTTCTGGTTTCCCTGTGCACAGCCAGAGAGTAAGCCTGGCAGTTTTCTCTAAAAGACCATCATTCATTCTTGTTAGTATCTGAGAAAGGAACATCTTTAGGATCAGGGACAATGACTGCTTAACATACAAAATGTTCACAGAATCTTCATATCCCACGTGGTGTTTAATAGTTACTTTTAAAGATACAGTGACAGAAATATAAAAATTTAGTTCCCTTGTTTGAACAGATGAGTTCAGATTCTGTGTCTTATTTAGTAAAGGTTGCTATTCCCCTACCATATATTCAAAAAATGTAGAGGGAATTAAGATAGGCTTTACTTCATATTTTGCCTGTAACAAAACCACTATACTGGATGAAAACTAGAATTGTCATTTATTTCCTAGGAAGCAAATAAATTTTATAAAGCTAGGCATTAGTCCTGAATTTTCCTTATATCATCTCTTATTGTTAATGTGGTTGATCTCTTTTCATGCAAGTAGGCTGTATGTATATATTACAACATAAACTAGAACACTCGTGGAAAAATGACTAATGTCAGCTAATAACCAAGCTGGATCATTTATGTTCCAAATGTTCTTCTTCATCCACCCACAGTTTTTTCACCTGAAATCTCCAGATATAATCTTCCTTATAAGAGAATATTCATGCTAAATTGACATAATTCCAACACTATTGATTGGTTTGGACAATGTAGTGGAGTAAAACCCAGTCATTCGGGGTTGTTTAATGAAACAACTGATTGACTAAACTGTTTACTTTCCACCTGTGATGTTAGTTTAATGTGAATGCAACATTATTATAGCATCAGGTCAAGCGTAGAAAAAAATCAATCCTACTGTAAGGAGTGGACAATTTTCACTCTTCAGGATAGATAACTATTATAAAAACTTCCCCTTACAGTCTAGGTAATTTGAGACATTGTGATAAATTAACAGCTATAATATTCAGCCCAGAATAGTATTTTGTGAAGCAGGGCTCTTTCTGGTCTTGTTCACTCTTATTTGTTTAGTGTCTACATTGTAAGCATTCAGAAAATATTTGTGGGAGGAGTTAATGAAAAAAAATTACTGGGGGCCTGGCCAGCTCAGTTGGTAGACCATGAAATTCAACCTGAGGCTCATGAGCTCAAACCCCACTTTGGGTGTGGAGCCTACTTAAAAAAAAAAAAATCATCAATTGCCTATCCATCCATAGAAAACATTTTGTCAATAAAAAATCTGATCAGTCAAATTTGATGTCTCAAGACCTCCAAACATAAAGACTCCTAAATAATTGTAGAACTGAAAAAAGTACTGTGGGCCCCAGTACTGATTTGGGTTTGAGACAGTGGTTTCCAAACAAACATGCACTGATATCATCTAGAGGACTGATTAAAATCAGACTGCTGGGCCCCAACCCTAGAGTTTCTGCTCAGTAAATCTATCCAGGGCCTGAGAATCTGCATTAATAACAAGTTTCTACGTGAAGCTGATGCTGCTGGTCTAGAGACCACATTTTGAGAATCATGAATTAAGAGAAATAGACTACAGTTGACCCTTGAACAATACCAGGATTAGAAGCATCAACCCCCCACCCCCATGAAGTCAAAAATCCATGTATAATGTTTGACTCTTCAAAAACTTAACTACTGGGGCGCCTGGGTGGCTTGGGCAGTTGAGCAGCTAACTCTTGATTTTGGCTCAGGTTGTGATCTCATGGTTCATGGGTTGGAGCCCTGCATCAGGCTCTGCGCTAATAGGGTGGAGCCTGCTTAGGATTCCCTCTCTCCCTTTCTCTCTGCCCCTCCCCTCTTGCTCATGCGTGTACACACACACACACACTCTCCTTCTCTCAAAATAAATAAACAAACTTAAAAAAAACCATTTAACTACTAATAGCCTACTGTTGACAGAAAGCTTTACCAATAATATAGTCAACTAACACATATTATATGTTATATGTATTACATACTTTATTCTTAAAATAATACCTAACTTTTCCTTAATTTTTATGGTATTTCTAGGCTATTTCATCTACAAGTTTTTTCAAATTGTTGAAAGTCTCCAAAAATTTTTCAAATATATTTGTTGGAAAAAATCCTCATATAAGTGGACCCGCATAGTTCAAACCTGTGTTGTTCAAGGGTCAACTGTATTTGGTAAGAACAGCCTTTTATTTTGTTGACTAATACACTTCCTGCAAAAGTCATGTTTACAAGCAGATTTCTTGCACATGTAACACAATCTTATCAGTTCTCTGGTATTCATATTGTCTCTATTTTCCTGTATGGTATCCAACAGTAAGTCTTTCTAGTTCAGTTAGAACCTGTCAATTCACTAGCAAGAAAAATTTCTGCAAGCACACCATCCTTCTTGATATTACAAAACTGTCCAAACAAAATTTGCTTTGCTAGGTAGGCATTATTTCTTAGACTAAGTTTAACTGTTATCCACATTATAAGACACTCCTTAGATAACACATGTCATTAAAGGCATTAACAAACTATAGCTACTCTTCATCAGACTGAGGTATGGCAGGTGCATTGATGGTAAAATACCTCCAAATGGTAACAAGCCTTATGGACAAAGTTCTGGCAGATTGGTAAAAACTGTATGTACAGTAATATTGATAATGTTTCTAGCTTCATCTCCGGGGCCTAGCCAGTATAACATACCTATCTTTGTTAAGAATTTTGCAGGTACTTCATAAAGGCTAAATAATACTCATCTTTCAGGAAAAACATAATCTCTTGCAGGTTTTAGAGGTATGAATCTATTAATGTTTTTTTAACAAAAGAAGTATTAAAAAGAGAGTAGGCTCCTTAGCTGCTTTAGTGGGAAGTTTAATAAATAATTAAAAAACAATAGCCCAGCACATTTACTGGCCCACACCTTTCTCCTCACAATATTATGTGGAAGGGCCACCACGCCAGCACATGCTCAGGAGCATCCTCTCTCCCACCCAGCGGAAGTGCTAAGCAAGAAATGATTTACTTCAAATGCTGCCAAGGTTGAGTATCTAAAGACTGGTTTGAGTTGCACATCCAGCAAGGAAGCAGGTTTGGGGCAAGTGCAAGCATCTGAGGACAGGAAGGCTTTTTGACAGTCCCTGGTTGGAGTTTTCTCAAAAAGATTTGCAAAATGCCAAGTAAATCGTGAGGCTTCTTGCCTCACCTCCTTTTATGTCCCTCCTTGAACGTTCTTGTATAAACTTGTCCTCAGGATGTCTTTCCGCCTCTTATAAACTCCCACCTCTGGGTAGCCTTGGCACCTCTACCTTACCCTGAGGCCCTTCGATTACTTGCCCATTTCACATTTCTATGCTTAAAAACTTCCCTTCAAGGTAGGAACACAATATACACCACACTCTCCTTTCTGGGTCAGGCAGACCAGGTGGTCATTTCTTAACCAAGTAGCCTTTCATGCAAGCTGTAATCCTTTGTCTCAGAAGATGCTCCTTCTCTCTAGAAATAAGAAAATAAACTACCTTGACAAATAATTACCCAGCAAGGGCTGTATGAGAGACCCCACCTTTTAAAGAACCATTTCCCAGACCATTTTGATTGAGAGCAAAGTCGGAACTGAATCCAGAAGGGAAAAAGCAGCCAGCAACCATGATGCATGTTGCACCTCTCCAGGTGCTCCTGGCTACCAAAATCTGTCTTGGTGTACTTGGAGTGTTATAACAAAATACTATAACTGGGCGGCTTAAACAAAACAAGTTTATTTTTCATGTTCTGCAAAATGGATAGGTTGAGGTTTTCCAAACTTTCAAGTTCTGGTTCTGGAATTGTTTAAAAATTCATTCTTCAACTCATTTTTCTCTTCTCATATTTTACTATAAGCAGTTAGGAAGAACCAAGCCACTCTTCCAATGCTTCGCTTAGAAATCTCCTCAGCTAAAAATCCAGTTCATTGCTTGCAACTTCTACCTTCCTTGCAACCGTAGAACATGAACACAATTCAGCCAAGTTCTTTGCTACTTTATAGCAAGGACTGCCTTTCCTCTAGTTCCTGATAACATGTTACTCATTTCCACCTGACACTCCACCAGAACCACCCTTAATGTCCTTATTTCTACCAACATTACACTCATGATTATTTATGGATTCTCTAAGAAGACGGAAGCTTTCTCTCTAGCTCGACTCCTTTCTTTCTGAGCTCTCAGCAGAATTTTCCTTAATGTCCCTATTTCTCACATGCACCTCAAAACCCTTCCAGTCTCTACTTGTTACACCTCCCAAAGCCACTTCCACATGTTTAGGTATTTGTTACAGCAGTATCCCACTTCTCCCCCAAGCACCTCTTACCTCCAGCACCACTTCTCCCTCCAAGCAAAGTCCCATCAACTAGATTGGCATTTCACACTTTCCTTTGTTCCTCTTTCCACCGCTCCAAAATAACAAAAGTTTCTCATTTACCACATGGAATCACATTTGTCCTTCCCTTATCCAACCAAGATTCTCTTGACTGCGTTTATCTTAACTCTTTAGCTTAAATTTTAGCTTATATTGGCTCATAGTTTTTCAGAGCCTATTATGTGCCAGGCACTGTTCTAGTTGCTGAGGATACAATAGAGAACACAACAGACAAGAACCCTGTTCTCATGGGGAAGACAGACAATAAGTAAATACGTTTAAATACATATGTGATTTCAAATAGTGATAATTGCCATGAAGAAAAACAAAGCAGGGTAGGAGAGTCATAGAGAAGAAAGACCTCTCTGAGACACATATTTGACCAGATGTTATTTAAAGCCATGACTCTGGATGAGATCACCTCAGGAGAAGAGCAAATAAAGAAGAAAAAGCTGAAGACTCAGCTCTGGGGTATTTTACCCTTTCAATTTCAGTAAGAATAGAAAGACCCAGTAAAGGCGACTGAGAAGGAAGCAGCTGGTGAGATAAGAAGAAAACTAAGAAAATAACAGGTTCTGGAAGCCAACAACAACACAAAAGCGATTCAAGTAAGAGGGAGTAATCAACTGTGTCACATACTGCTAAGAGATTGAGTAAGATGAAGATTAAGAATTGTTTATTGAACTTGGCAAGAAAGAGATCTTTACCAACCTTAAGATTGGTTTTAGTAGAATCAGAGACAAGAGCCTGACCAGAGTGTATTCCAGAAATAATGGGAGGTGAGAGAGTGATTACAGACAATTCTTTCAAGAGAACTGTTATGAAGGAAAACAGAAATGGTGGGGGATATGAATGTGAGGTCACGAGAGACCCTCTCCAGATGGAGTCATATTACAGCATGAGGTTGGGATGATGAGTAAAGAGGAGAAAACAGATGATGCAGAAGAGAAAGGGGATGATTGCAAAAGCAAAGTCTTTGAGTAGAAGAGGGGCCACGACCCAGTGCAACTAGAGCTAGAAGCTGGAACAGTTTCCATGTTGCAACAAGAAAAAAAGCAGTATGTGTACAGATGCACAGTAACCAGTAGATTCGTTGGTCAGAAGGTGAAGTTGTTCTCTTGTAACTGTTCCTGTTTTCTCAATTAGATGCAAAATCATCAGTTGAATGTGAAGATAAAGGAAGGGTAGTTACAGGGTTGAGAAATAAGGTTGCTGCCCTGCCATGAAAGGATCACTTAGAACATGTGGTCAGGGGCACCTAGATGGCTCAGTCGGTTAAGCAGCCAACTCTTGATTTCAGCTCAGGTCGTGCTCTCACGGTTTGTGAGTTAGAGCCCCACATCAGGCTCTGTGCTGGCAGTACAGAGCCTGCTCGGGATTCTCTGTCTCCCTCTCTCTCTGCCTCTCTCTCTCTCTGTCTCTCTCTCAATCTCTTTCAAAAATAAATAAATACACATTAAAAAAATAAAAACATGTGGTCATACTTTTAAAGTGGGACCACTCAGCACAGCTGGATGTTTTCCTCCAGCTACATTAAGCAAATTTCAGATTAAGAACTTTTGCTCTGCACCCTCTCTCTGAGTGACTTCATCCAAATCCATGACTTAGCCAAAATTTATGTCTCACGATTCCCAGATCTATGTGTGCAGCCCAAACTTCTTCTTGGAACTCCAAATTCATAATGTCTGCTACATTTGTCACCTTAAAATCTCCTATCTCTTAAACTCAACATATCCAATACTAACATAGTATTTTAAAAACGAATCCTCTAGTCCTTAGCTCTGCTAATGACCTAACATCCTGAAAGTCCTGTTACATTTCTTCCCTGCACACTCCACTCCTTGACCTCCAAATAACCAGACTCTTATGGATCCTAACTTCTTCATATCTTGCATAGTTGTTCCCTCTAATTTCACTGCCATTTGCCTAAAATCAGTCTTTCATCACTTTTACCTGAGTTCCTACAATAATCTCCTGTCTTTTTGATGTCAGTCTATCCCTACTTCAATCTATCTGCTGCACTGCTTCTAGGCTTCTCTTTGGAAGATGCAAATCTCATCACTTCACTTCCCTACTTAAACTATTTCACAAGTTCTCTATGTCACTTAAAGAGTAAAATTCACTTCAAGGTGTGATATTGACTATCCTGTGCCTCATGGCCTTTTCTTTCAGTTCCAATTCCTTGCAGTTTGCCAAACCTCATGTTGTGTCACATTTATGTACCTTTAAACATATCCCTCATTTGAAAAATCTTCTCTTCCTCTTCTATTACAACGAAGTGCTGGACCTTCCTGTAAACGTTATCCTAACATCTCCCACAGCAAATCTCTTATGTACTTGCAAAGTACCCTAACTACACTACACTTATACTCACTTATCACACAGCCCTCACTTGACCCCACACCACTTCCAACTACCCACCCCCATCTCTCTGCTCTCCTCTATAGCAAGTCCCCCACAAAAAAACTGTCCATACCCACTGTCATCCCATCCTCTCCTCCCTTTTCTCTGGAACACATTAAGTTGTTTTTTCATCTTGACATTTCTAGCAAAATAACTCTTGACAAAGTCACAAATGTCTTCAACATGGCCATGAATAATGGTCCACCCTTAGTCTTCATCTTACTGATCTAGCACAGTTGCAGCATTTGATACAATTGATTACTCCTTCTCTCTTGGAAGACTTTCTTGGCTTCTAGTCGGCGCCTTGTTCTCCTCCTATCTCACTGGCAGCTACTACTTCATCCCCTTTGCTGCTTCTCCTCTTCAGTCTGATCTCTAAAACCTGGAGTGCTCTTTTCTATGCTCCACTGACTCACTCTCTAGGTGATGTTATCAATTTCATAGCTTTAAATAACATCTGTAAGGAGAGCAGTGCCCAAATATGAATCCCAAACCAAACATCTACACTGAACTAGACTAGAATACCCAACTAACGACTTAACACATGCACTTGAATGTCTAGTAGGCAGCCTACCAAACTCCTTCAGCAATCTTCCCTTTTCAGTAAATAACAATTTCATTCTTCCAGTTGCCCAAGCCAAAAACCTTGGAGTCATCCATGACTCCTCTTTCTCTCACAGCTCACCTTCAATCCACTGGCCAATCTTGTAAGATCTGCCTTCAAAATATATCCACAATCCAATCACTTCTTACTCATCATCCTGGTCAGTCCCATTCTGTCTCACTCAAATTGTGTAACAGCCTCAACTGGTCTCCCAGCTTCCATCTTGTCTCCTTTCAAACAACAGCCAGAGTGTTTGAAACAAGTGTACCATGTCTCTTCTCTGTTCAGAATCCCCAAGTTTTTCCCATATCAGAGGCATTACAATGTTTTATAAGACCCTACATAATCTAGCCCCCCAACTCCCTCCCTAAACTCACCTTCAACAACTCACCCCAGGATTCTACTCCAACTACACTGGCCAAGCATGGTCCTGGTCCTGCCTCAGGTCCTCAACACCTGATGTTTCCTCTGTCGGGTATGTTCTTCCTGGGGATATCCACATGCTCACTCCCTCATTTCCTTCACATCTCTGCCACCCTCTCAGAGAGGCCCTGTCTGACTATTTTCGATTAAACTTGTCACTGTCTCTTATATTGTGTTTATTGTTTTATCTTCTGTCTTATTCCATTATAATATAAGCTCTGTTAGGACAAGTATTTATTTTATTCACTGCTATATACGTAGCATTAGAAGAGTGCCAAGCATTTGATATTCAATAATAAATCAAATGGATTTTTTTTTTAAGTAGGCTTCATGCCCAGTCTGGAGCCCAACAAAGGGCTTGAACTCACAACCCTGAGATCAAGACCTGAGTTGAGATCAAGAGTCAGAAGCTTAACTGACTGATCCACACAAATGTCCCTCAAATAGATTTAAATACTGTTTTATTTATGTGTCTCCTCCACTAGAATCTATACTCTTTTAAAAGAAGGACCATATCATATTCAACTTTAAATCCCCTTTGCCTAACACAATGCCTTATAAGTTCAATCTATTTGTGAATAAATGACTGAATGAATATACAACTCAACTGCAAACATGAGGATATCTATTGGTTAACAAAAAAATTGATACCATCAGTCAAGGGAAAAGAGAAAATGTGCTCCTGAAAGAACCTGGGCTCCAGAGGTGGTAGGAGACTCAGGTCAACTAATTGGAGCCTCACATTTTAGACATGGATCTCCATCAGAACCATGGCTTCCAGGACAAGGACAAGTGTTCTGTTTACTAGAACACAAGCTGAGAGGATGTCTCTACCACCATCTTGCAACGGCATGGGATGTTAGACTGAAGAAAACACTACAGAAAACAGAACCAGGAAATGTAGAACCCAAATCCCAAAGGCATTGCTTGAGCTCTGAATTCAGTACTGCCCAAATATCTACTCCCTACACTTTTAAATTATGTGAATGCATTCCCTTTTTTGTGTAAACTGGTTTGAATTCAGTTCTCTGTCACTTTCTACAGAAAAAGAAAATATTGATTGATTCAGGATCTTTAAAAAATTAGATTCTTCTCTCTCTCTCAAAAATAAATAAACATGAAAAAAAAATTTGTAAGTGGGGGCACCTGGGTGGCTCAGTCGGTTAAGCGACTGACTTCCCCTCAGGTCATGATCTTGCGGTTCCTGAGTTTGAGCTCACATTGGGCTCTGTACTGATGGCTGGGAGCCTAGAGCCTGCTTCAGATTCTGTGTCTCCTTCTCTCTCTGCCCTTCCCCACTCGCACTCTGTCTCTTTCTCTCTCTTAAAAAAAATAAACATTAAAAAAAATTTTTTTTTAAATTAGATTCTTGTGCCCCAATGCCAGATATTCTGATTGATTTTTTCTAGGCCCTGGAATCTATATTTTAACAAGGTCCCAGAGGTATCCAGGTTCTGAGTTGCAAGCAGCAAACCAAAGTCTAGCAGAACTAAAGTGAAAATAATCTATTAAAAGGACATTAGGCAGCTTACAAAATAAATAGGAGGTCTGGAAAACCAGGCTTGGAGCTACATACCAAGAAATTAATGCCAAAATCATGCTGCCAAACTCATCCAGTAAAGCAGTCACAGATAATGCCAAAGAATGGTAAACACTATGACTTGCACAACTGCTCCCAGGAATTCAATTGTGAGGCAACCACCATCACCCCTAACATTGCTCCCACTGCTACCCTGTAAATTCAGTCTTGTTGCAACTACTACTGAAAACCAGTCCACTGCTACTGCTAAGCCAGAAGCTTGATTTTGCTACTTCCGCTAATGCTACTAGAAAGCCAAAAAGATTTTTCTATGATCCTCTCTCCTTTACATCACTAGCTCCTCTGCATCCCACTGGAATTTTCTTTTTTCTTTTCTTTTCTTTTCTTTTTTCTTTTCTTTTCTTGAGAGAGACTACAAGGGGGAGGGGGGAGGCAGAAAGAGGGGGAGAGACAGAATCTCAAGCAGGCTCCACCCTCAGCACAGAGCCCAAAGTAGGGCAGGATCCCAGGACCCTAAGATCATGACCTGAGCCACCCAGGCACCCCTGCAATTTTCTAATTTTAGAAAAGAAAACAGGTTCTGCCTTACAATGATACTCCCAATTGGAGAAGCCTCTAATCATGCATTTTACTCAACTCTGGCTTGAGAATGAATTTAGAAACAACAAACCATGAAGAAGTCTTTTATTCTGCCAATGAGCAAGCTACAAGGAGGGCCATCTTTTGCTTAGAGGTCCAGAGTTTATTTTATACCACTGGCATTGTTTCCCTCTTTCTCATATCAAAAGACATTATAAATATTTCTGCTCATGGGGCGCCTGGGTGGCTCAGCCGGTTAAGCGTCCAACTTCGGCTCAGGTCACGATCTCGCGGTCCGTGAGTTCGAGCCCCGCGTCAGGCTCTGGGCTGATGGCTCGGAGCCTGGAGCCTGCTTCCGATTCTGTGTCTCCCTCTCTCATTGCCCCTCCCCCGTTCATGCTCTGTCTCTCTCTGTCCCAAAAATAAAATAAACGTTAAAAAAAAAATTTAAATATTTCTGCTCAGACATACCAAATGTACCATTTTGATCAAACTGCTAGAACAGTCCAGGCTTACAAACGATTTTACTAATTTTTCTCTTCAAATTTGTCAGTGAATTAATAGTCCATATAACTTACTAGTCTAATGCCCACACGCTAAAGATTATAACCACCTAAATGAAAATTATTTTAGTGATGTGTTCCAGGAATTTGACATAATTGTGGCATACCTACCAAAAAGCTAGTAAGATTTTTCTGTTATCTTTTTTCTTAATGTTTATTTTTGGGAAAGTGACAGAGTGCAAGTGGGGGAGGGGCAGAAAGAGGGAGACACAGAATCTGAAACAGGCTTCAGGCTCTGAGCTGTCAGCACAGAGCCCAATGGGGGACTCGAACCCACAAACTGCAAGATCATGACCTGAGCCAAAGTCAGATGCTCAACCAACTGAGCCACACAGGTGCCCCAATTTTTCTGTAATCTTATAGTAAAATTAAACATCAAAAATCTTTCTCTATAATCCCTTCTCTCTTTAGCATGAGAATGAAAGGTTTCCCCCTCCTTACACATGGACTTTTGTCCTTAGCAATTGTATTCAAATTATTCCAGTCAAACAACTGGTCCCATCTCTAATGATCCATTGTTTTGCTTTAATATATGTCTGTGTTCCCTCATGATCTCTGACAGAACTCTGGAAAAATAAGTTTGATCTCTTCATTAAACTCAATATGAAGTGTGGCTGGCATGCTCGCTGCTTCATTCAACATGCAGCTGTTACCCACCATCAGCTTTTTCACATGGTGCAAATTCTCAGGTGATGGGCCAGATTAAGAATGAAGATTTTTCTGGCCCTCTTGCCACAACAGAATCTGTTTCTCACTCTGGCATCTGGATAGCTGACAAAGTCCCAGCAGAAGAGGCATCTTCCCTGTCATTTCACTTTTAGGCATGCAGACCCACATGCTGATTAGCAACCTGCAGGCACTTTCTTGATCTCTGACAATACTTTTGATTATGAATTCTGCCTCCACTCTATACCCAGTTTGTATACTGCCACGGTACCATTGGTGGAAGCTGTTGCAATCCACCTTTCCTCCTTGACAGTTTATTTCAGTGGCTCCCACACACAGCTAAGGTTCTGAGTCACTGTCTGTCTGTTTTTCCATGGCATGACCTCAGGGAAAGGCTTTGCAAGTGTTTGATGATGGGGCTTTTACCTGCACCTTGGTTGGATCTTCTTGGAACAGTGCTAGAAGGTATCCCTCCTGACCACTGAGACCATGCCAGTTCTTTGTCTTTTTTCTCATCTTTGTTCTCTGGCTCCTGGGCCTTCCCCCAATAGCTCTGTTTAGGTTATATTACCTCATGTGCAACTAGATTTGTACAGTTCTCTTCTGGTAGCAAAAGCAGAATGTTCTCTTTTATCTAAAGAACTGAACCTCCTTGCAAAATCTATAGAAGGCGCTGGATCACAAGCCTTGAATCTACTCTGCAATGACCACATTTCATATCCTGATTTAATCAAATTGTGGGATACATAAGATTTATCAAATTATAGAAACAGAAGGTTCTAAGAGATTTCCTAGTTATTTTACCTTACAAGAAAACAGAGGTTTGGAGAGGTAGATTATTTTTTAAAATAAACAGCTACTGATAAACAGATCTAGGACTAGAACCCAAGTTCAGGGATCATTCCTCTCTACCACTCTGCCTTTTCTTCTAAACTTTTTCTTTTTGTCCACATGGAAACTTTCTGCTAAAGATGCCCTCAGCATGTAGTTACTTAATGAATAGTTTAATGGGAGAGAATGAAGAAAGAGATATACTTTATATCAATGCTTTATAGGATGGCTGAGTAACGGCCCCTCCCAAAGATATCTATGTCCTAATCCATTGAACCTAAGAATATGTTACCCTACATTGTAGAAGGGACTTTACAGATACGATTAAGTTAAGGATCTTGAGATAAGGGGATTATTCTAGATTATGTGGGTGGACCCAATGTAATTACAAGAGTCCTTATAAGTGAATGGTGAAAGTAGCACAATATAATAGAAGGTAGACTGTCATAACTTAAAAATGCATGTTAGATACACTAAGCAACCACTAAAAAATAAAACAAAGAATATAGCAAAATGGAGAGAAAACAAAAGTTTTTTAAATATGCAATTAATCCAAAAGAAGGCAGGGAAAAAAGGGGGGGAAGGAACAAAGAACTTATGGACAAATAGAAAACAAACAGTAATACAGAGCAACATACAGCTTCAGAGATTCTGGGGACACCATCAAGCATGCCAACATATGCATAATGTGAGTTCCAGAAGGAAAGGAGAGAGAAAAAGGAGCAGAAAGAATATTTGAAGAAATAATGGCTAATAACTTCCCAAATTTGAGGAAAGATATGAATCCTGACATTCAAGAAACTCAAACTCCAACTCTGATAAACTTCACATATAGGATAAGATCCACACTGACATGTTATAATCTAATCGTTGAAAGCCAAAGACACAGAAAGAATCTTGACAGCAGCAAGAGAGAAGTAACTTGTCATATCCAAGGGATCATTAAAAAGATAAAAAGCTAATTTTTTTAAATCTTACCAGTCCCTTTCTTCTTTCCTTTTTAAATATTTATCTTTCAATTTTGAGAGAGAGAGAGCACATGCACGTGCACTAGCATGGGAGGGGCAAAGAGAGAAGGAGAGAGAATCCCAAGCAGGCTCCATGTTTCCAGTGTGGAGCCAGACATGGGGCTCGATCCCACAAACAATGAGAACATGACCTGAATCAAAATCAAGAGTCAGACGCTTAACTGACTGAGCAACCCAGGCACCTGAAGAGCTAATTTATTAAGAAGCTACAGATTCCAGAAGGCATTGAGATGATTTATTTAAAGGGCTGAATGGGGGAGAAAAACCTGCCAATCAAGAATTATACATCTGGCAAAATTATCTTTCAAAAATGAAGGAGAAATTAAGATATTCTCAGGTAAACAAAAAATTGAAAAAGCTCATCACTAGTAGACATTCCCTATAAGAAATGCTAAAAGGACTCCTTCAGACTAAAATGAAAGAACACTGGATAGTAACTCAGAGCCATATGAAGAAATAAAGAACTCTAGTAAAGGTTTTGTATGTACCTACATACATAGGTAAATTCAAATGGCAGTATTTTTTTTTGTTCTGTAAACCCTCTTTTTTTTCCTATATGATAAGCCAATTAAATAAAAAGCTAAGTTGATAAAAAGCCAAATTCATAAAAAATTATAATTCTGTGTTAATAGGTATATAATGTATACAGATAAAATTTGTGACAATAACATAAAGAAAGCAAAGCTGTGTAGGAGCACAATTTCTTTATGGTACTGAAACTAAGGCCAGTGCTCCTGGTGGTCCTGTGGATCTGTCTCTTGCTTCAACAGTGTTTGGAACAGACGGAACAGACCCAGGGATGCCCTTCCACTGTACAGTGGATCAGAGATTTATTTAACACCGGCAGGTTCAGAGGAGACTGTTTCTCCAAAGATCTGAGCACCAAATCCAAGTGGGAAGGGTAATTTATAGTTGTCAGCTTCCATATCTGTGGGGGTTTTCGCCCGCAGCAAACAGGGCAAGAAGAACCCAGAAGAGGGGTCTCCAAGCTAGAGACCAGAGCTTGTTTTAGTCCCATCTGCCATCTTACGGTGTAAAACTTTATTCATTTTCCCAACACTACCAGCCTCTGAACACCCTCCAACCTTTTTTCCAATCACAACCTTCAGAGCCATCTTTTTGCCCACCCTCTGCCTCCACGACCAGCCAACACCCGATTTTGAACTTAGCTCCTTATCATCGATCAACCATGAGCTCCCAGATTCATCAGAATTATTCCACCGAGGTAGAGGCTGCCCTCAACTGACTGGTCAATATGTATCTGTGGGCCTCCTACACCTACCTCTCTCTGGGCTTCTATTTCGACAGTGACGATGTGGCTCTGGAGGATGTGGGCCACTTCTTCTGCGAGTTAGCTGAAGAGAAGCCAGAGGGGAGCTGAGCATCTGTTGAAGATGCAAAACCAGCACAGGGTCGCACCCTCTTCCAAGACATGCAGAAGCCGTCCCAAGATGAGTAGGGTAAAACCCTGAATGCCATGGTAGCCTCCCTGCTTCTGGAGAAGAACTTGAACCAGGCCCTTTGGGATCTGCATGCCCTGGGTTCTGCCCGTGCAGACCCCCATCTCTGTGACTTCATGGAGAATCGCTTTCTAGATGAGGAGGTGAAACTCATCAAGAAGATGGGTGACCACCTGACTAATCACAGGCTGTTCGGCTCCCAGGCTGGGCTGGGCGAGTATCTCTTCGAAAGACTCACCCTCAAGCACGACTAGAAGTCTCTGGAGCCCAGCAGCCTTTGAGAGGGTCCCTTTGGCATTCCCCCAGGTGCCAGGGCTTGTGCTTGAGTCTCTCCTTGTATCCACTAGGCAGCTTTTTAACCACCCTGAGCCCTCTCCCAAGCCATGGATGAAATGAAAACAATAAAGCTTTTTTGCAGCAAAAAAGAAAGGAAGAAAGAAAGAAAGAAAGAAAGAAAGAAAGAAAGAAAGAAAGATACTAAGTTGGTATCAATTCAAACTACAGTGTTATAAATGCAAGATTATTAGTTATAATTCCCATGGTAACCACTATGAAGATAACTACAAGTTTATACAGAAGAGGAAATGAAAAAATCACATGATACAGTAGGGAAAAAAGATCAAACACAAATGAAGGCAGTATTAGAGGAACTGAGAAACAACAACAAAAAAATTGATACATAAAAAACACAGAAAAACGGCAGAAATAGTTCTTCCCTATGAGCAATTGCTTTGAATATAAATGGATTAAACTTGGCAATTAAAATACAGATACTGCCAGAATGTATTAAAAGAAAAAATGATCCAACTATATGCCGCCTACAAGAGACTCACTCTAGATTCAAAGACAAAGTTTTCATCTCAAATTAGAAGCAAATAGTTGTCATAATTAAGATGGAAAAAAACTGCATAGGCATGTGGAGCAGGAAAAGGGTGGATGTCAGGAATTCAGTGTTGGACACATTAGGTCTGAGATGTCTGTGGACACTCCAGTGAAGATACTGAAGAGGTTGGATATATGAGCCTGAAGTTCAGGGGGAAGATCCAAGCTAGAGATAAATATTTATAGTCATCCTCACAGATTTGGTTTTTGGTTTTGGTTTTCATTTTTGTTTGTTTGTTTGTCTTTCTGTTACTGATTTGTTATTTAAAGCTCTTGGAATAATGAGATATAAAGAAAGAGTCTGTGTTGATAACAGTTCTAAAAACTGAGTTTGGGGTCATTTCAGCATAATCATTTGGAAAAAAAGAGTAGGAATCAGTATAGGAAACAGAAATAGTGGTTGATAAAGCAGGGAAATCAGAAAAGCCAAGTGATGAACAAGTTTTAAAGAGAAAGCATCTGCTTTGTCAAAAACTAATCTGTCTTTTCTTCCCAGGTCTGGTTTGAGACATTCTCTCACCTCATAATTGGTGTTTTCTCCCCAGGGGGTAGTTTATTATTAAATCCAAAGTCTCATCCACAAGAAACAATCATAATGGGTTACCCATGGTTCTGATGCTACGTGTGTGTGTGTGTGTGTGTGTGTGTGTGTGTGTGTGACATTATAGTCTAACCCTGAAGAGTAGAATGGGAAAATCATGGACTCTAAAGCCAGTCTTAACTAACTCCACCACTTCTATACTAGTTGTGTGGCCTTGGACAAATCACTTAACTTCTCTCTCAGCCCCAGTTTCCTTGTGTGTGCAGTAAGGTTAACAATACTGTAGCTATCTTATAATCTGCTGTTAGAATTAAATGACTTTCTATATGTAATGATACCATAAGAGTTCAAAAATGTTCATTCCTGGCTCCTTTTTGACATATGGGAATATGCCCATATCTCGATGTTCTTTCAACTGCTGAAATTGAATATCTTCTCCTGCTGACTGGCTTTTCGTTCTCTGGATAATGGCTTTTATAAAGAAAAACTTATTTCAAATGCAGATAGTAGGTAATGATTTGACTTGTTCTATGAGGAGTCCTTTAGGAAAAGGAAATATTCCTTCAACAAAGTTGCTTTGATACTAAATGGGTGGGAAGTGAGAGGAGAAAATTTTAAGCAGGTCCATTTGAAGCAATGGAGATGAAGATAACTCTTTGAATATAAAGATAATGTAGCTCCTAAATCAAAACTCTTTCCCCAACACCTCTAACCCTTTATTCTTAACTCCCAACCATCATCAGACCTCTTTCCCTACTACCCCTACTAGCACTTCTCCCCTATAAAACAAAAGATGTTACAATTGCTTTTCCCATTTCAAAATCATGAAGCTTCCACATGGAATTTACTTGCTATTTATGTTATTGTGATTTTTTAATTGGATTAAGCCATATTTCTTTGGGGGTAGGGTGCAGCGTGGTGGGGGTGAGAGGAAGGAGAAAGGAACTGTAGAACAGAGAGGTATGAAATGAAACCATCTGAAAGCCAGAACCCTCCAAGAAAGTGAAGGTGGTTAACTCTTTTTTTTTTAATTTTTTTTAAATGTTTTTATTTATTTTTGAGACAGAGAGAGAGCATGAATGGGGGAGGGGCAGAGAGAGAGGGAGACGCAGAATCGGAAGCAGGCTCCAGGCTCTGAGCCATCAGCCCAGAGCCCGACGTGGGGCTCGAACTCACGGACCGCAAGATAGTGACTTGAGCTGAAGTCGGACGCTTAACCGACTGAGCCACCCAGGCGCCCCTGAAGGTGGTTAACTCTTTAAGGCAATCTCCTCAACCTCTTTCCCTTGATTTCTTCAGGATGCCTCCTTGTTTACACCATTTGGATTGAGTAATCAAGAAGGAGTGTAGAAGAAGTTGCATTAAAAAAGTTTTACGATATGCTATCAAATCACAGAAAGGGCAAGAGAGCCTTAGTCGTGTCACAAAAGGTAAATAAGCTTCAAAAACTACATGTAGTCTATAGCCGTACCTACTACAGTTGGAGAACTCAAAACTAATAATATTTATCAGCTTGCGTGCAGGATATCACCTGAAGATCCCAACTGCTAACTGAAACACGTAGTTTCTGTTTTGATCCTAATAACACATAGCATTTTATTCATTTAGACTCAGAGGACTCCTGCAGCCCTGAACAGGGTTCACTGAAGTAATCTCTCCTGTCTCTGCCTTATCTCCATTATAAATCCAAGGTGTCTTTGGAGATGGATGGGTACCAAGTTATCTAACTTAGGCTGGCCATACAGGCATCTGGGGAATTTCTCCTGGTAATACATTAAGAACAAAGAAGTCCCAAAGTACAGAGGACATATGCAGTTATGCTTCACCATTCTTAGTTTTTCTACCCAACATTTATCACTATTCCCAAAATACCAAAGGAGAAACAAAAGAGTTACCAACAGAAAGAAGGAACTTGGAAAGAAATTAGAAAAATTATGATTTATCAAGATAACAAGGGAAAAGCACATACTCTAGCAGTATAAGAAAGTTACCTCATAGGATTCATACTGCAGATACCTAACATGAGCTGGAGGAACACCCTGGATTGCCAAATGTCAAGTAACATCATTATTACCAATCTTTCTGGTAATTATCAAACTTTTTGTTACGGTGTCTGGACTCTAATAACACCACTGAGGTGAACAAAGAGAGAAAGAAAACATGGGGAAGAGGGAAAAACAGAGCAAATACCTACTTCAAAGATAAAACCACCTGAATGATACAGGAGTCTTGAAAGACTGCCTGAAGGAATCAAACTGCATTACAGGCCAGGAGCAGGGCTTTGTTTCTGACAGTCTCCACAGGGTCCAAAATTCCACAGTGATATAGTGTGATCATCTGGATGAGCTGAAACATTCAGCTGTACCATGGCAAAAGGACACCCACACTCATCAGGTCCAAAAAGCCACTATGGAACCAAAGAGAATGGAAGTTTGGGGTCTAAACTATCTAATCTGGGTTAGATTTGTTACTCCACTTTACTATGATATAAACTGTTTAGATACATTTATTTAGTTTGCCTTCTTTAAAATTAAAAATGAAGAGTGGTCATGTAAGTGATGTTAAAATATCTCAGAAGGACCTCCTTAGCCTAGATCCTGTCAGTTGTTTTCAACTGTAAAACACAAATATGTTTAACCAGTGAAGAAAAAAATCATTAGCAACTGGGTTGCCATGTGTCAGTCATGAAAATGCTCCTCTCAGACCTTTTGGTGTGAGAGCATAATTGACTGACAGCCTCAGATCCTGTCCCTCTGGATCCACCACTGCATTTGCCCTAAGGCCACACTTCCAATGGACTGCTCCCAGCCAATGACAGCACAGCAGAGGCACTAAGGCAGGCCCATTCTGGCAATCCGCAGGACTCTTTGGTGACTGTGATTTCAGGATTCCCCATCAATCTGGCCAAATGTTTCTTGGCACTATACTGCAGTCTGAGACACTTCCTACACAATCCTCTATCCTTCCCTCTCTTCTACATGATCTGAAGACCTTTCCCCATCTTCTCCTGCTGAACTAATATGCCCTGAAGGCCTGAAGGACTATAGGAAAAAAGATCTGCATTTCAACTATCTATCAGAATGTTTCAAAACTTTACAAGGGCACAGAGACTTACTTATTTCTTTATTTTTATTGCAGTGTAGGTAATCTGTTAAGCAAAGCAGAGTCTGAAGATGACTAAGAAAATAAACCTGGAACAAAAATGCTTTGCATCTTAAAATTTGCATAAAACATAACCAGAGCACAAAGGGGTAGATGCAGCCTCAGTGCCCAGGTAAACATGCACTGTGCCTTTGGTGCCGATCCCACAAATGGGATCTGCCCAAAGCTGGTCTTACGTGTGTTCCTAACTTGTCTGAAAATGTTTAGAGATTGTCATTCCTGGATCAGCACTTTTAGTTTGGGTTTTGGTGCCAAAAACACCTTTAATTCTGTGGTTTCCATTCATCTGCTATTGGCTTGACTATTGATTCATGCAACCTCACCCAAAGAATAATAAATGGTTTGCCAGTTCTAGTGGAGTAAACCTAGATTAGAAGCCGTAGTTTGGTGGACACTGCTCAGACGAGTCAGGTTCTGCCAGGTTGGTGGTTGACTTAACCTAAAATAAAGTGCAAGGATCTACTCGCTTTCCAGATATGCCCAGGATTCTAGGAGTGGTCCAAAGTTATTTGGATCCATGAAAGGTGTGGTTCTTCTGGGATTCACCTGGAACACAGGGATCCTAGAGATATTCTTATTCCTTGTGACTAATGAACAAACCATTTAATGCCTCTGTACTTTCATTTCCTAATGGATATAAATAATCCCTCTTTGAGATGGGTTGTGATGCTTTACATATTTGTATAAAATGGCTTGAACTGCTTTATTAGGAAAAGGGAAAGAAGTTCTCATATGCACCATTTTTAATATCAGGACAAAGAATTTGATCAAACCTTCAGGCTTAGTTCACTAGACTTTCTCAACTTAATTGATCTTATGTATGCTGAAGTCTCTTGAATGAACATTTTATTGGCACATTTTATTTTTCAAGGGTGACTAGTATATCTAGCACTATGATGGATATTAAATAAATGCACATCAACGTGCAGGAAGCAATATGGCAAAATTAAGAAGTCATTGACTGAGAATCCTGAGACCACAGTTCAAGTTCCACCTGTACTGCTAATGCACTATAGAATCTTCCATGAATCACTAGGCTTTAATTTTCTCTTTTGATGTCAATCACCTCTTAAATAACATGCATGTCTTTATAAATAAAAAACCTATCACAATTTGTGAAGTTGTTGCTCATATGAGTTACTATAAGGAGAAGCTACTTTTCTGAAAAGAAGAAATATGGAGATACGTAAAAGTAAATACTTCCATATTTTATTTTTCTCAAAATCTCAGAATCCACTTTTTAAAAAACATTGTAGTATAATTCAAAGAGTGCTAGACCTGTGTTCTAAAAATGGATTTGCAGGGCGCCTGGGTGGTTCAGTGAGTTACGCATCTGACTCTTGGTTTCAGCTCAAATAATGTCTCACAGTTTCATGGGTTCAAGTCCTGTGTTGGGCTCTACACTGACAGTGCAGAGCCTGCTTGGGATTCTCTGTCTCCCTCTCTTTCTGCCCCTCCCCAATTGTGCTGTCTCTGTTTCTCTCAAAATAAATGAATAAACTTTTTAAAAATATTTAAAAAAATAAAAATGAATTTGCTACTAACTGGTTTGGGGGATGTGGGCAGCTTATTTCACATTTGTACAATTCAGTTCTCTTTATCTGTAAAATCAGGGTGTTAGGTTAGATTAATTCTAAAGACCCTTCTTACTCAATCTAAAGCCTATTCTAGTCCCAATAGTCTATAGTTCTTCCAGGTGACATTTTTAAATGTCTGCTTTTTTTTTTTTTTTGTCCTGATTACAGTGGTAATCCTGTTCATTTAAGTGTTCAAAGACTACTGAGATATATCAAGTAAAAACTTAAGAGTCAAGGCTCCTGGGTGGCTCAGTTCATTGAGCATCTAACTCTTAATTCAGCTCAGGTCATGATCCCAGGGTTGTGAGTTCAAGCCCCACATCAGGTTCTACACTGAGTGTGGAGCCTGCTTGGGATTCTCTCTCTTCCTCTGTCCCTCTCCCCTACTCGTGATCTCTTTCTCTAAAATTAAGAACAAAAACAAAACAAAAAAACTTGAGTCCATCATGATGTTATTCTTTAGAGATTAGTGCTACCAGCTTACTATACAATTTTTCAAAATTAAAAACAAATTTTTTAATGTTTATTTACTTTTGAGAGAGAGACAGAGCATGAGCAGCGGAGGGACAGGTAGAGAGGGAGACACAGAATCTGAAGCAGGCTCCAGGCTCTAAGCTGTCAGCACAGAGCCCAACATGGGGCTTGAACTCATGAACATAAGAATATGACCTAAGCCAAAGTCAGACGCTTAACCGACTGAGCCACACAAACGCCCCCTAATTTTTCAAATTTTTGACTGATATACTTAGATAGATGTATTATTAGTATAATTACTATTTTACAAAATGAAAGCATGTCATACATGCTTTTATGATATTTACCTTTTCATTTCATAATATATAATGAACATCTTTCAGTTGGATATGTGTAGCTCTATCTCATTCTTTTTCATAATTCTTTTCCAGTGAATCAATATATCCAATTTATTTATCTCCTATTGATGAACATTTAAATTGTTTTAAAATTTTTATACTGAGCACCCTGGACCACCTATAGGCATCTTTGTTCACCTATTTTTGTACAACTGTGAAAGTATTTCATTAAGGTAAATTCCCAAAAATGAAATTTCTGGATGAAATGGTACAATTTCATATGTAGAGCCAAACTGCTCTCCTATAAAGTGTTAACAATTATATTCCTACAATGTATGAGATAAGAACACTAAGTGGTTCTAAGCATGCTAATTCAGGTGTACCATGTGCCAAGGAATGGGGAGGCATATTATCTATTTTCGGCCTTGCCTTAAAATAAATCTAAGCTAGTGCTGACATAAAGGATATACCCTTAATTCAGACCTGGTGGATCTGCTATCAGACATTTCACATGTGGTCCCAGAAAGCAGAACTCATGCCAATGTATAGAAATTATCGTCAGATAAATTCTGACTCCATAGGACAAAACTTTCTAGCATCAGAATTTTCCCCTTAAAAAAAAATGCAGTCCTTCTTAACTAGTGAGTACCAAGTCACTGTATTATAGATGGTGTTCAATTGAAGGCTGGACCGTTGTCAAGTAAGTAATCAGATCTGATGACCTCTAACATTTCCTTCAGATTCTAAGGCTCAAGGATACCTAGATTTGAAGGATAGGAATGAGGGTTAAAATCTCCCACAGACACTTGCCTATCTAGACTGTCTCAGTCAGAATAGCAGTTTTTATGTCTTCTCTAGCCCTCATATTTGAATATTTCATTGGGTTAATTTTTGCAATTTTAGGTAACTACCTCTTTCAGAGCTCAAGGTTAATATTTCTATTTCCATTTATTCAGCAAGTATTTGTTAAGCCCCTAAAATGTGCCAGGCAGAGTACTAGCTGAGGATCCAAGAGTGAACAAACCAGACAATTCCAGCCCTCATGGAATTTATGGATTATGCACATAAACATTTGCTACATTTGCAGGCAGCCATAAAACATTTATTTTAAACGACTATAAAATTAATCAGATAGGCTATCCAGGAAATCTGAATATGCTCATTAAGAAAATCAGAGGGGTGCCTGGGTGGCTCAGTTAGTTAAGCATCCAACTTCAGCTCAGGTCACGATCTCGCAGTCTATGAGTTTGAGCCCTGAGCTGGGCTCTGTGCTGATAGCTCAGAGCCTGGAGCCTGCTTCAGATTCTGTGTCTCCCTCTCTCTCTGCCCCTCCCCTTCTCGAACTCTCTCTCTCTCTCTCTTTCTCTCTCTCTCTCTCTCTCTCAAAAGTAAACATTAAAAAAAAAAGAAAAGAAAATCAG
Source organism: Panthera tigris (assembly GCF_018350195.1). Taxonomy (NCBI): domain Eukaryota; kingdom Metazoa; phylum Chordata; class Mammalia; order Carnivora; family Felidae; genus Panthera; species Panthera tigris. The sequence continues at coordinate 45,330,541 of NC_056671.1, forward strand.
AAACATGTGACTAATATTTTTAAACCATTACTCACCGTTGATTCTTTTCAGTAGACATAAAGAAAAACAGAAAGCAGAAATAATTACCTGAACATCTGAGGTAAAGGGAAGAGCCAAAGTAATTATCTAATCCAAAAGAAAAACAAACAAAAACACATTTACTCTGATTGTCTAGGAAATTGCATCTGTGTTCGCTTTTCACCTTTGGGTCTTAAAAGGGCCCAAATTCTAAGATTAGAAACCTCTGAATACTCTAAGAACTTGATGACATCTCTGGCCCCAAGCCTAACTAATGTTAAATTTCATCTGTTGGAAAGGCTCAGAAACAAGAGAAAATAAGGAGAGAAAGATCTACAGGATGGCTTGGGTTGAACTGTGTATGTTTATGAAGAAAAGTGCCAAGTAGACCACGTGTGTCAAGGGGAAAAACACCATAAAGAGATATCCCAAAGAAACTTCTGTGCCAAAACTCTTGGGTAAAAATATCATTATCTCAGGGTACATTCCTCTCCTGTCATGCATGCATGAGCAGAATGCTTCCTGTCGAAAGCTCATTCCAAAAATGAAATGTAGTCCCATGGCAAGCCTAGCTTCCCATTAAGGCAGGACAGAGTAAACAAAAAAATCCTCACTTTCAATTACGTCGCTTTATTCTAGGCAGGATCTAGAATGTTCAGGGAATAGGAATCATTTGAGAAATTCTGACCCTCTGAAATATAGCCACCCCAGTTAAACTTAGCCAAAGGTTTTTTAATGTGATTTTCAAAAAACTCAGGAAGGAAATTTTTATACCTCAGGAGCTTAAATAAAAAATCTATCAACTATTTCTTTATAAGGTTCCCAACCTGCCATCAGTGAAAAACATTACCTTATATCCTATGATCCAAATGTGGCCCTGATCATGTGTAACTAACAGGTAAAGCCACAGGAGCAGATATGGTTTCTCTCCTACAACTTGAAGGTTAACCCATTTGATGTTTCATTTTCACTCCAGGTATTAATTCCTTTCTTTTTTTTTATCATGCTCAGGATACAGAATTCTGTATCCTGATATATAATGTACATTTTGACCTTTATTAGGTTGCAACAAATTAAATGGCCAACCTTAGACCATTTCGACCTATTAAAACAGCAATTTCACATGGGTTCAACTCAAGCAAGGTCTCATCTTTCCAGACTTCAATATTTTCATCTATAACTTGAGGCCATTTAATAAGATGAGTTCAAAGATCTTAGGTCTAATATTCTATGATTCTAAGAGTTGCAGTGTCAAGTTCATATATAGATACACAGGGAAACATAAGCATTGGTGCCATTTGCTATTGCTACAGAAGGAAGAAAAATAATTCACTAAACAAGTATTTACGGAACACCTACTTTGGGCAAGTCTCTATTAAGTAGGTATTCTTATGATATACAAATGCTAGAGCTTGTTAGGCTATTATGAAGAGAAAATTCTACAATATTTGGGGGGGTAATTTTTTGAGCTTTAAACCAAATTTACTTTGTGCATGTCAAATGCTTAGTCATACTTACAGATTGTAAGAAGAATGCTTAATAATTACACTCATGATTTTCTCCCAACACCCTCTAGAGCCCTGGACTGAGTCTATGAATGAGAAGGAACAAGCTGCACCACAAGAGTTTCACAACTTCTTTTGGGCAATCACTTCATTATAAAGGGTAATTTATGAAGTTATAAATGTGCCAGATTCTCTAGAGTAGGTGCTCACTCTTATGAATAAGCAATAAACCACTAAAAATACAATAACTCTTTTAGGCAATCAATCATTCATTCCACAAACATTGCCTGGCTGTTTATTATGTCAGGCACTGGGCTAAGATTTGAGATACAGAAACAGTCCATCTCTTCAAGGAGCTCACTTCTATTGGACAAAACAGATAAATACTTGCACTACCTTGAGACAAGCATGTGCAAAGTACTATAATGATATAACAGCAGGAGAGGAGCATTAGGGCACTCAATTCACAGAGGTGAGATCTAAATTAAAATTTGAAGATAGAAGGTGTTCACCATGTAGTGGGCATGGGGAGAGTGGGGTAGGCAACTGTGCAAAATTGTGCAAAATATGCAGGATGTGCAAAATATGAAGACCTGAGAAAATATCCTATGTTCAGAAAAAGGTAGGAACATCTAAAGGGTATACAGTGTGAGGCAAACATGTTAAAGGAAATAAGACTGGTAAGGTAGATTGGAGCTAGGTTTTTTAAGTCCTAAAGGCCAGCTAAAGAATATGAACTGTTTTTGCATGTAACACAAAACTTCTGAGGGGCCTTTGAACAGGAAAGTAGTATAATCAAATTAGAAAATGTTGAAAGTGGGGCGCCTGGGTGGCTCAGTCAGTTAAGCGGCCGACTTCGGCTCAGGTCATGATCTCGCGGTCCATGAGTTCGAGCCCCGCGTCGGGCTCTGCACTGACAGCTCAGAGCCTGGAGCCTGTTTCAGATTCTGTGTCTCCCTCTCTCTGACCCTCCCCGTTCATGCTCTGTCTCTCTCTGTCTCAAAAATAAATAAACGTTAAAAAAAATTAAAAAAAAAAAAAAGAAAATGTTGAAAGATTATCAAATGACAGTGTGGACGATAGTTTGAGTAAGTTGGAGTCATCAAGATCAGCTAAAAAGCCATTTTAACAGTATTGAAAAGAGATGAGGAAAGACTAAATTGAACAGAGTAAAACACTCTAAACGACCACTGACTAGCACCCAGAAACTTAAAATCCTTCATGTGTACCAGTCAATCCTGAGCTCCATGTATTCACAAATCAATCAATTAAAAACTGTGTAATGCCCAAACAACTCTTACAACTGACTTTTTCCCCCAAGAAATTGGCCAGGTTCCATAGCACAGCACAGAAATAATTACCTGTTCATTGATTGCCACAAAATCATTTACGCTGGGGAGACAAAAAGCTCATGGAAGGGTTTTTAAGATGAAGCAGATACCCCCAAAATTCTAATATCACATTTAAGTCCTCCTGCTTGAGTATCACATTAACTCAATATGTTAACTCTTAATTTTCCATGTAGAAAGGAAACTGAAAGGATAATCTTACAATAGGAAAACAAAATTCAGAGCTTATTTGGAATCCTTGAGGTAACTCTCTGCGGCAACAATGCCATCTTCCTATATTTTTGCTTAGATTAATTTTAGGATTTATTTTCCTTATTTGGAACACAACTGTAAGCGGTAGGTCACAAGCAAGCTAGGGTATAGAAGGCTTGGGAATCAGCATTTGCTACAGATATCTAAAAATACATAATACACATGACAAAAATAAAATTTGATTCTCAATTTCTAGATATCAAATAACTAGCTGGTGGCATTCTCATTCTAGTTATTAGACAACTATTTAGGATGGAAGGACTGAGGTGGTCAAATGAAAGAGTGAATTACTGCACCCTCACCAACTATGAGTCAAAGGAACATGTTTCTGATGGCCCAATGCAAGCCTGAACAAGAGAGAGTCACCCCTGGGGGACATAGAATTATTCAGGTTATCTATTTTAACTTGATATATTTCAGGAGTTGGAGGTAAGATGGAAGAGGAATAGGGCAACCCTAAGCTTGCCTCCTCCCTCGAACACAGCTAGATAAATATCAAAACATTCTGAATACCCAAGAAATCAATTTGATATGTTTCAATAGTTTGCAGTTTTTGAGGTATGGGTTCATTTCATCTAAGTTAACAAGTTTACATGAGTAGAGTTGCTCATAGCTCTCCATTATTATCCTTTTAATGTATGCAGGGTTCTTTAAGGATACCCCTTTTTTCATTCCTAACATTAGTATCTTATGTCTTTTCTTTGTCCTGATTATAGTTGTATTCATTCTACTGATCTTTAAAAAAAAAAAAAAAGCCTTCAGTTTCATTGGCTTTCTCTCTTTTCTGTTTATTTCATTGATTTCTTTTCTAAATTTTATTAAGTCCTTCCTTATGCTAACTTAGGGTTTATTTTGCTAGTTTATTTGGTCTTCTGGTTTCTCAAGGTGGAAGCTTAGATTATTGGTATGAGTTATTGATCTTTGTTGATTTCTACTGTGGTCAGAGAACAGACTTTGTAGGATTTCAATTATTTTACATTTATTGAGGCTTGTCTTATGAACCTGAATATGGTCTATTTGGTGAATGTTCCTTATTCATTTGAAAAGAATATGTATTTGAGTGCCTGGGTGGCCCATTGGTTAAGCGTCCAATTCTTGGTTTCCGCTCAGGTCATGATCTCATTGTTGGTGAGTTCAAGCCCCGTATCAGGCTCTGCACTGACACTGTGAAGCCTGCTTGGGATTCTTCTCTCTCCTCCTCTCTCTCTGTCCCTCCCCTACTTGTGCTCTTTCTCTCTCTCTTTCTCAAAAATAAATAAATAAACAAACAAACTTAGAAAGAAAGAAAGAAAGAAAGAAAGAAAGAAAGAAAGAAAGAAAGAAAGAGCAAGTGAAGGAAGGAAAAGAAAAGAAAAAAGAAAAGAATATGTATTCTAGGGTTATTGGATTAAGATACTCTATAAATGTCAGTTAGTTCATTGAGTCATTCAGTTCTTCTATAGTTTTATGATTTTCTGTTAGTTTTATTATTGAAAGAAAAGCATTGAAGTTTCCAATACAATTGTCAATTTATCTACTTCTTTCAATATTGCCTATGTTTTGCTAAATGTATCTTGAAAGTCTGTTGTTAGGTACAAACATATTTAGGATTTTTATGTCTTCTCAGTGAACTGACTCTTATCACCTCATAATGTCTCACTTTATCCCTGGTAATTTTCTTACCCCTGAAATCTACTTTGTGTGATCTTATGATAAACTTCTCCAGCTGTCTTTTGACTAGTGTTTGTATAATATGCTTTTTTCCATTCCTTTACATTTAACCTTCCTGTATCATCATATTTGAAGTAAGTTTCTTGTAGATAGCAGATACTTGGGTGATGCTTTTTTACCCATTCTGATTATCTTTTAATTGGTGCACTTAGATGTCTACATTTACATTAAATATAATTATTGAGATGTTTAGATTTAGGCCTACTATTTTGTTACTCTCTCTTTGCTATGTTTTTTCCTTCCTCTGTTATCCTTTTCCTTCCTCCTTTTCGGTTATTTGAGTATTTTTTAGGAGTTTATTTTAATTTATCCAATATGGGGTTTTTTTTGTTTTTTTACTTTCTCTTTGTATAGTTTATGTGGTGGTTGCTGTAGGTAGTACAGTACACATACTAAAGTTATTCTCAGACTAATTAGAAGCAATTTTTTTGCCACTTCAAATGCAGTGTAGAAATTTTTCCACAATATAGATCCTTTTACCCTCCCAACTTCATGTTGTAATTGTCTTGTGTATTGCATCTACATATATTGAAACCCCCATCAGACAATGTTACAGCTTTTACTTTCAACTATCAAATATATTTTAAATAACTGAAATGGAGAAAAGTTGTCTATTATATTTACCCAGATATTTGCCATTTATACTGCTATTCCTCATTCCCTCTGGGAATGCTCCAAACATCCCTCTGGTATCATTTCCTTTCTGTGTTAAGAATTTTGATTTATAACTCTTTTAAAATAGGTCTGTGGGTGATACATTCTACTAGTTTTCCTCATCTGAGACCATTTTTATTTAACCTTCATATCCTGAAGGACATTTTAACTGGATATTGAACGCTAGAAGACAATTCTTTTCTTTCAGCACCTTAAAAATGCACCATTTTCTTCTTGCCTGTACAATTTCCGGTAAGAAAACTGTAGTTATTTGAATAACACATTATTTTTATCTTGCTTCTTTCAAAATATTTGGTCCTTAGTTTTTAGTAGTTTAACTGTGATGTATCTAAGCCTAGATTTCTTTGGGTTTGTCCTGGTTAGTATTCACAGAATTTTTTGAATCTGTAGGTTTGACAACATGGATGAACCTTGAGGACAATATGCTAAATGAAATAAGCCAGTCACAGAAATACAAATACTTCATGATTCTGCTTATCTTAATTCATAGTCAAATTCTTAGACTCAAAGAATGGAATGGCAGTTTCTAGGTACTGGGCACAGGGAAAATGGGGAGTTACTGATCAAATCAACAGGCATAATTCATCTGTTGAGCAAGATAAATAAGCTCTAGAGACATGCTGTATATCACTGTACCTATAGTCAACAATAATGTCTTTTTTGTATACTTTAAAACTTTCTTAAGTCTGTAGATCTTATGTTGTGTTCTTACCACAGCAAAACATTAAGAACAAAAAAGGAATGTATGCTCTTACTTCTTTGAGCATATTTTGCCAGATAATTCCAACAGCTGTGACATATTAGCATCTATCAATTCTTATGCCAGTTGAGATTTTCCTGGTGTTCAGTTCTGTTCTATGTGTGTGTCACCCAATGACCATTCTGAGACTTGGGCTGAACTTAATTCAGTTCTCAGTCTTTGGTATGCTGTTTAGGATAAGGTCCATGCATGAGAGCTCAAGAATGAGCCCCAGAGTTCACAGACAACTTTCAAGGTTTTATTCTCAGGCTCCCACTTTCTTTATAATCCCCCTGGTATTCCTGGTGTCCTATGGCTCCCTTTTCAACGATCTGGTCAGGAAGCCGGACTTCTCTACACATTTCCCAAGACTGGTCCCTCTGTGGGGCCAAGCAGCAGGATAATAGAAAGAGAGAAAAGAAAGCAGCAGAGATTCGCTTCACCCTTTGGAACTACAACCCCTACAATCAGAGACAAATGTTCCTCTCCCTCAGTTGTAGGTGCTGAGGCTCCAGCTGCTGCTCTTCCTGCTGCCACTGCCACTACCACAGTATGACTGCCTAGGGACTGGAGCACAAGAGAATGGAAAAGAGATTCAAAAGAGGAGAAGAAGGAGAAAAAGGAGCAGGATTCCCCCCCTTTTTTGAGTGTTAACTCATCCCTTCTCTTTTTCCTTAAGCCAGAACTAGAGGTTTTCTCTTGGAACTCACTCTGTCCATGTGTATGCCTGCTTCTTGATTTGGAGCTACCTCACGTTCAAGCTAGAGGTTACCAGAGGATAAGAAATGGTAATCTCATCCTACTTGGTGGTGTTTTGAATTCTTTTCTTCTACCATCTGCCTACTACTACTATTTACTTTTCAGAATCCTCAAATTCATTCTGTCCGGGTTTTATAGCTTCAGTGGGAGAAACGAGGTGGAATATGCTTGTTCCACCTTACCTGTATCCAGAAATTTAGCAGGCATTTGCAAATATTGTGCCTGCACCTTCAAAAGATTAAAATTGCAGTATTGCTCCCATCAAGCTGATGTTTGTTTTTTCCATTTGCTTAACTATAAGTAACCTACTTCAACCACATGTTATCAATTGACCCACAAGAGGTACTGTTTATTTTCAGAAATCAGAAGCATTCTTACGGATAATTTCCAAAAATACTTAGTCATGTGCTTTCTACTTTGCTGTTTTCTATTTTACTAGGCTGAAAGACTATAAAACATTCAACTATACAAAGACAAAATTTGTATTTAAGAAAAGAAATAAGAGCATCGTGTTGCTTGACAGCAATTTGAATCCCTGCATGGCTGGACCATTTGATTATGCTATTTAAAGCAACAAACAACAGCAGACAGAGTCCCAACACACCAAGACTGGCCAACTGAAAGGCCACTGACACAAATAAAGAACTATTTTTAAAAGACATCTGTACCACTATCTAGTATTTGAATCACTCCATAATTCTGAATCATTTAAAGATATTTTTCTATTTGTGTACCTAGTTTTGCAGTTTACTTACATTTATTACGTCGTAAGATCACCATAGTCTTTCATAAAATAAACATTTCATGAAAGAATTATAGGCAGGAGCTCCTTCTCCCAAAAGGCATATGTCTTGTATCCCCAAATAGAATGCTAATTCTTTGAGAGCAGAAATAATATCTTTGTTAATATATGCTATAGAGCTAAGTATAATGTCAGGAAAATGGAGTTGTCGAGGATAAAAAAGACTATGCATAAGCCTAGACATTAAAGAAAACACATAAAGACAATGCAGACAGAGCTGATAGGATTAAATTTCATATATCTCAAGTCACAGTAGAATTGTCTAAAAGTGGGGAGGAGAAGTTGAATGAAAATTACCTGTCTTAGGGATATATGGTAGGAAAAGAAGAGTGGCTGCAAATGAAAATAACTGGATTTTTAGGTAATAAAGAAAATGAAATGTATGATTGTCTTATCATATTAACTTGATAATAGTTTACTAAAACCTCTGTTCATAGACTTTTAGAAGTTAGAAATAAAGCATATTCTGACCATGTAAAGCATTCCTTAGCCAATAAAACTTTAATGGATAGCACAGATTTAAAATGAATCTGTACAAACTTTTCCCAATGATCTCTCTCATTTCACATGTGAAAGACAAATATAATTTAAAATATAATTTAAAATTTAAAAACCAAATATATACTGTTTATCCCAATAGATATTTATAGAAATATAATTTTTTTAATGCTAAAAGGGATAGGATGGATTTCCACCAGTCATCTAAATTGAATGTAGGAAAGTAATCACAGCAAGAATGGACATGGAAAGCCCACAAATAAGAATGTTGAGATCACAACTTACTAATTTAAGGTTTTTAGAATGAGCTAGCTACCTGATCCACAGGCGGGAAGCTAAGACTTAGTAAAAGGACTATCTGTTTATAAGCAGACTGTTTCCAGAAAAAAAAAAATACACAGATTCCTCTTTTTAAAGTTAATGAAGACATCTGCTTCCACACCAACCAAGTTATTAGAGTTCAGCCATTTTATTTTCAGGATTTCCTCAGTACCCAGGATGGTGTTCTACACATTATAAATTCTCATTATAAAAGAATCAATTTTATTACTCTAGTCATATTGTATATATTAGTTGATTTGATTCACTTTAAAGTATTTCAATGGGTTTTCTCCGAACTACACGAAGAATAGAATATGAAGATTATAATTGCCAGTCCTAAAGATACTATTTTACTTGCTTTAATCACCAACACAGTGCCTTTGAATATAATGGGCATTCAGTAAATGTCTGGAGGATGAAAGTACAAATGAATGTATTAGCTGGACTGTAACCCCTAATGAAGGAAAGGAATTGGTCCATCTTTCTTGTGGCTCCCTGCACCAAACTTTCAAAGCCAGCATGCCCACAATGAAAGAACACCATCTGAATGAAGCTTCACAATTGCTCTCTCATTACCACTGGGCTTCTGGCATCCAGCACATCTTAACGTCCTAGTGTTAAGGAATGCATTCTGAGCCTCTGCCGGCACAGGCATGTCATAGTGATGCTTCTAAAACAAACCGGAGCTCAGTTTTGTTTCAAGTCTTTACTTGCTTTTGATGGAAGGTGTGCTGGCAGCTGTTGTCATCATTAGCCTTGTGGCAATACTTTTTCCCTTAAGTGTCTTATGTCTCATATGAAAGCTAAAAGCTTGTTAAATAGGGAGGGACTTTGGAATATGTGCCAATGTCAAACAGTAAAGTTTTTATTTTCTCCTGTTGTAACAGCTTTAAATTTCCAAATCTTGGTCCCTACCACCACTCAGGATTTTAGGTTAGATAATGGGGTGAGAACAGAAAGATCTCAATTCCATCTCCACCCTTTTTGATCTTTACCAGAGAACTAGTAAATGAAAGATTTAGAGGCTGCTAGGCACCCCAGTGTGGAATTCTCCTATAATCTTGGTGTTTATGGGATGAGTGAGCTGTCTATTCATGATTTTATAACACCAAGTCGAGATATGTGAATCCTTATGAACAACCCAATACCGTCTTCAGTGGCATTAACATTTCCCTCACAGCTGACCCAGTGGCACATTTAGAAATCCATAGTAACTAATATTCATTGAGCACATACTATGTGCCAGGCAATATCTTTAGTGCTTTACATCATAAAATTCTCACAAAACACTTTGAGGTGGATTCTTATCACCATTTTACAGATGAGAAAACCTAGGATTGAGGAGATATGGAACTTGCTCCAGTTTTTACCCATTATAAAGAAGACTTTAAAAAAAAAAAAGTAATTAGCATTTGGAGATGTGTCAAGTAAGAAATTGCTGTGGCTGAGGTCAAAGAGGTTTTTTCCTGTGACAAATGGATAAAGAAGATGTGGTTTATATATATAATGGAATACTACTTGGCAATAAGAAAGAATGAAATCTGGCCATTTGCAGCAACGTGGATGGAACTGGAGGGTATTATGCTAAGTGAAATAAGCCAGGCAGAGAAAGAGAGATACCATATGTTTTCACTCATATGTGGATGTTGAGAAACTTACCAGAAGACCATGGGGAATGGGAAGGGGAAAAAAAAAGTGAGGGAGGCAAACCATAAGAGACTCTTAAGGACTGAGAACAAACTAAGGGTAGATGGGGGGGGGGGGGGGGAAGGAGAGGGGAAAGTGGGTGATGGGCAGGGAGGAGGGTACTTGTTGGGATGAGCACTGGGTGTTGTATGGAAACCAATCTGACAATAAATTATATTTTAAAAAATAACAAAAAGGAAATAAAAAGAAATAAAAATCTAAAGAAAAAAATAAATTAGCACTGATTAATATTATGAAAACATTCACTCTTCTAGACTGTATATTCCTTTAAGGCAAAAACTATTATCAACTTCATATTTATATCCCCACAATACCTAGAACAAGGTACAAACTTCTTACATAAAAGTAAGAATACAAACTTCTTAATAAAAGTTTATTGAGCAAATGAAAGGCCCATGGTTCTAAAATGGCTGTGTATTTCTCTTTTCCTCCCTCTCTTTCAATCTGGAAATTTCCAATTTTTTCATATTAGAGGATAAGTTTAAATTCTAGAACCACATACTTGTTTGTCAAATTTGCCAGGATCCCTTCTAATCCCAAAAGGTACAAAAAGCAGCCAAAAGCAGCAGCTGCTTAATAGGTGAACTTCAACACCACGAAACAGGCTGAGACAGGTCATTAAGGGTACAGAATCCATTTGAAATTGCAAGTGAAATTTTGGGAAGTAGAATGTATTTATCAGAGTTGGAATTTGGCCAGGATTCTAAGGAAAACACCAATTACTTTTTCATAATATAAAGCAGCATGTAAATACTTTTTAACTGAACTGCTGTCTAAGGTAAGAATTTCAGAGACCCATAGAAAGGGATACATCGTCCTTGGACAGATTCTTCCATTGAGAAGCATTCTTTATACTTTCATAATAAACTCTCATATATAACAAAGAAAACCTCTTCTCAGGTTAGTGGCAAAAGTGAATCCTGGTTAACTGAGTTGAAGGAAGTAAGAGGTCTTTCCAGCAGTTCAGTCTATGGTGCACATTAAATTTATTTAGATAGCTCCCTTCTGCAAAGTATCTCCGTAGTCTCAGATATCTCAATGCAGAAGACACCCCAAGAAAGCTGATTTCATCAAAATAGAAACTTTCTCAGACAGCACCTTTCTGTCCAAGATAGTTTAGGTGTGATTTTGCTTGACATGAAAGTGAGGGAATGCATTAGGTAACTTTCCAAGGTCTCCAACCACTTTCAAGAAATTATATTAAAGGATCTAAATCAAAACACAAATAAGGAAAAGGAATCTATAGATGTAAGAGATGTACCAACTAAGGAAAATGTGTATACCATGTTTGAAGTCTAACTCAAACAAAGCAACTTAAAAAAAATGAAATCATTAAAGACACTGAACACCAACTGAATATTTGATATTAAGTAATTTCTCTCCATTTTAAGTGCAGTAAGTACATTTCAGAGATACATACTGTAATATTTGTAAATGACATTATATAATGCCTAACATTGGGTTCAACATGATATAAGGTAGTGAGAGGTTGGTGAAGTTATATATGACACAAGATTGTCCATAGTTTTGATAATTACTGAAACTCAATTTTGGGTACATGAAGTTTTATTATACTATTTTCCTCCACTTTTGCGTGTTTGAAACTTTCCATAATAAAAAAAATTTTAATAAATTGAATGACTATTCACAATAGGTTTTAGCATACATGGAATGAGTCATGACTCAAGTGTAATTTCTGGTAACAACTTTCCTTTAAAAAATGCAATAATGCAAATAAATGACAGTGACACTTTTATAGCAATAATGAGAATTTTTGCTAATTTACAAAATAAGCAAATTTTCTAAAACTTAAAAAATTAAAAACATAAACCCTAACATTATTGTTTACTTTAAATTTGTTTCCATTTTTGCAGTAAAAAAGTTTTTTAAAAAATGAATCCTAAATCAAGCAAATCACATTATTTTTCTAAACTCCAACTGAAATGAACCCAATCAAATAATGCTTTATTTTTTTTTTTAATTTTTTTTTTCAACGTTTATTTTATTTTTGGGACAGAGAGAGACAGAGCATGAACGGGGGAGGGACAGAGAGAGAGGGAGACACAGAATCGGAAACAGGCTCCAGGCTCCGAGCCATCAGCCCAGAGCCCGACGCGGGGCTCGAACTCACGGACCGTGAGATCGTGACCTGGCTGAAGTCGGATGCTTAACCGACTGCGCCACCCAGGTGCCCCAAATAATGCTTTATTGACCAACAGATAAGGTAAAACACTTTTGGTAGGTTTTTTTTATCATTTTTGTTTTTAAATGTGTAACAAACTCATTCATTAGGGGTTTGTAAACATTCAACTGAAATTTACTGAGTTCCTATATGCTCTCATTAACATGCTAAAAGGTACTGTGAATACCATAGAAGTAGGAACTTGTAGCCAAATTTGAAAGATGAGATTTACATGGGAACATAATAATAATTAAAGCATAACAAGTCTGAATACTCAATAAATTAAAGTGCACTGCTAATCAAACCTATAGTTTTTCTTAATGATCTCTGAACATAACTGAACCCAGGCCACCTGGGTGGCTCAGCCCGTTAAGTATCCAACTTCAGCTCAGGTCATGATCTCGCAGTTCATAAGCTCAAGTCCCACGTCAGGCTTTGTGCTGATAGCTCAGAGCCTGAAGCCTGCTTTAGATTCTGTATCTCCCTCTCTCTCTCTGGCCCTCTCCCGCTCGTACTCTGTCTCTCTCTCTCTCTCAAAAATAAATAAAACATTAAAAGAAGAAAAACCTGACCCAACCAATTTATCATTCAGTCCAAATCCCTACATCTCTCAATTTACTTCATTTATAATTATTATTTTATTACTGCTTCAATTTTGTTTTAAACAAAATTGCCTGAAGTCCTTTAAACATCTATGCAGGCAGACTGTGCATTGACTCCACATGATCCTCTCTTCTAGAGTTCATACTTTGTCTAATACCCTCCCCTTGTGTGTGGATTTCTAACAAATAGAATATAACAATGATGATGGAATGTCCTATCACTCCTGTGATTATGTTATGCTATGTACCACTCTGTCTTACTAGCAGATTCACTCTAGAGACTCTCCCTACTAGCTTTATGAGTTAAACAACTATGTTGGGAAAGCCCACGTGGCAAGAAACCTTGAGGACCTGTAGACAGCTGCTAGGAGTTAAGGGTGGCTTCCAACTGACAGTCTGCAAGAAGCCAGGGCCCTCAGTTCTACAGTTACAAAGAAATTAATCCAGCCAACAACTTGAGAGACTTAAAAACACATTCTTCCCCAGTCAAGCCTCCAGATAAATACATAGCCCAGCCAACGCCTTGGTGAGATCCTAAGCAGGGGACCCAGCTAAGCCATGCCTGGATTCCTGACCACAGACACTATGAGATAATAAATGTATGCTATTTTAAGCCAATAAGTTGGTGGTAATTTTACAAAGCAATAGAAAACTATTACAGATGAAATTTTAAAAGAGTTCACTTGAATTCTGCTACGCCTTGTTTAAAAAAAATACAAAGCTGGATTTGCCTGACTAAACTGAGAATGTCTTTAAAAAAAGACTTCTATTCCACCTTAAGAAGAACAGTTCTTTTCAGCATTAGCCAGATTTTTAGGAAGACACAGTTATTGCAGAGGAAGCAGTCTAGGAAAATTGGTGTGTGCTATATCTGAGTACAAAAGGAAAATGGACAGTATATATCCATTAATCTCAAATTTTAAAGGAACATTGTACTCCTGGGATACTTAATCATTATTTATTAATCTTTTTATACATTATTGCATTCAATTTGCTAAAACTTTAAGAACTTTTGAGTCTATATCTATGAGGGATATTGTTCTATAGTTTTCTTATAATGTCTTTGTGTGATTTTTGTATCTGAATAATTCTAGCCTCATAGAATAAATTGGAAAATATTCCCTCTGCTTCAGTTTTCAATTTTTCTATATTGTTACTGATATTTTCTACTTTTTCCATCAATATGGAGAGAGTGTTGAAATTTCAGGCTAAAATTATTGACTTGTCAGTTCTATCAGTTCTGTTAGCTTTTGGTTCATGTGTTTTCAAGTGTTGTTAAATGTTTAAATGTTTAGGATTTTTATCTACCCTTGATAATAGCACCCTTTATCTTTATGAAATGGCTTCTTTATCCCGGTAATATTCTCTTCTCTGAGATCTTTGTTTGACACCATTATAGCCACTATATCTTGTTTTTGATTAGTGCTAGTATGCTACATCTTTTCCCATTCTTTCATTTTTTATCTTTTTTGTGTCTTTATTTCTAAAGCAGGCTTCTTGTAAACCATTTACATTTAATGTGACTATTAATTTGGGTGGGTTTAACTATTTGTTAACAACTATTTGTTGTTTTATTTATATTTGCCCAACCTGCTCTCAGTACCGCTTTTCTTCTTTTTCTGCCTTTTATAATTTTTGAATTGATTTTTATGATTCCATTGTATCTCCTTGATGTCATGTTATAATTCTTTGTTCCAGTGTGTGTGTGTGTGTGTGTGTGTGTGTGTGTGTGTAAATTATTTTAGGATTCACTTATCACAGCCTACCATCAAGTAATATTATATCACTTCATATTAGTACAAGACTGTTACAACAGTATCCTTCCATTTCTCCCCTCCTGGTCTTCATGCTATTGTTTTCATACATCTTATTTCTGCAAATGTTATAAACCCTACAATGTGTTATTACTATGTTTGCTTTAAATAGTCAGTTACCTTTTAAAGAGATTTTTAAATAAGAAAAAAAATGTCTTTAGGGGCACCTGGGTGGCTCAGTCGGTTAAGCATCCGACTCTTGTATTCAGCTCAGGTCTTGGTCTTGCTGTTGGTGAATTCTAGCCCCACATCAGGCTCTGTGCTGATGGTGCAGAGCTTGCTTGGGATTCTGTCTCCCTCTCTCTCTGCCCCTTCCCTGCTTGCTCTCTATCTCTCTTTATATATAAATAAACATTAGAAAAAAATTTTGAAAAAGAAAAAATGTTTAAAATTGTCTTTTTTTTTAATGTTTATTTTTGAGAGAGAGTGTGTGAGCAGGGGAGGGTCAGAAAGAATGGGCAGAGAATCCCAAGCAGGCTCCACACTGACAGCAGCAATACTGATGTGGGGCTTGAACTCACAAACTCTGAGATCATGACCTGAGCCTAAGTTGGATATTCAAACGACTGAGCCACCCAGGCCCATCTTTTAAAATGTCTTCTATATTTACTCATATTTACCATTTCTAATTTCTTCATTCCTTTGTGTAGATCCAGATTTCCATCTGGTATCATTTTTCTCTTTAACATTTCTTATGATGTAGGTCTGTCACTGATGAATTATTTCAGCTTCTGTGTTTCTAAAATGTATTTTGCTTTCTTTTATGAAAACTCTTTTCACTTGATATTGAATTATAAGTGGACAGGGTTTTTTTCCAGCACCACTTTGCAGTGCTGCTCCACTATGCTCTGGCTTACATTATTGCCAACAACACGTCCTGTGTCATTTTCACAGGGACATAAAATGTCATTGATATTCCTTATGTCAATAAAGAGTACCTTTATTCTTCTGGACAAAATGTGTCTTATTTACTGGATGTTTTTATTATCTTTATCACATTTTAATATTTTCTCCCTATCACTGTGTTTTAACACTTTCTCTTTATTACTGTTTTATTATGGTGAACATTTTTCATAATTCTTGTGCTTAAAGTTTGTTGAGTTCTTGAATCTCTAGGTTTATTATTTTCAGCTATTACTTCTTCAAATAGTTTTTTTTTCTTCCTCCCTCTTACTCCTCTTCTTGGAGATTCCAAGTACATATATATTAGACTGCTTGAGATTTCCCACAGTTCACTGATGCACAGTTGACTTTTTTCCCAGTCTGTTTTCTACCTGTGCGTATTAGTTTCCCAGGACTGCCATAACAAATTACCACAAACTGGGGCTTAAAACAACAAAAATGTATTCTCTCATCGTTCAAGAGGTCAGAAGTCCAAAATCAAGGTATTGGCATGATTGGTTCCATTTGGACACTTTGAGGGTACAAGAGTCATATGCTTCTCTCCTAGATTCTGGTGGTTTCTAGTAATCCTTGGCATTTCTTGGCTTGTAGATGCATCACTCCACTCTGCTTCAATCTTCACATGGCCTTCTTCCCTTCTTAGGGCTTTGCTCACTCGTTGCCTTTCTCTCAGGGATCACTGTGTTTCACTACTGGATGTCCATTGTCTGACTGTCTTTTCATATATTTTGTTGTTGTTGTTGTTGTTTAATTGTGTCAGCCAGGAGAGTAAATACAGTGTCCTCTCAATCTTGTCCAGAGGCAGAAGTCTCCCACTAATCTTAAGTAGTACATAATTGGCATAGCCTCTCCATGAAATTTGGCATTTCTCATTCTGAAAAGTACATTTATGTCTCACAAGTGCAATATCTCACATAGAATTAAATCACTAAATAAATACCCAGGGTTGTTTATTTAATGTTTAATTAATAAATGACTATTTATTATTATAAATTCTAATATTAATAGATTGTTGTTCATAATAATTAATGTGACACACACTTTGTATGATTATAGACTTACTC
This sequence comes from Panthera tigris, assembly GCF_018350195.1. NCBI lineage: Eukaryota > Metazoa > Chordata > Mammalia > Carnivora > Felidae > Panthera > Panthera tigris. The sequence goes on from NC_056671.1 coordinate 45,347,441, forward strand.
CTATTTTGAAGAGCTGAATATTCAAATCATTGAGCTGTGCATTTCAGAGTGTTGGGATGCACACCAACTTTGTTTAGGGATAGATACCTTTACCTGTAGGACCCAACATATGTGACTTTTTAGGCCCTTTAAAAGACAGAAAAAGGGGCGCCTGGGTGGCTCAGTCGGTTAAGTGTCCGACTTTGGCTCAGGTCACGATCTCGCGGTCCATGAATTCGAGCCCCATGTCAGGCTCTGTGCTGACTGCTCAGAGCCTGGAGCCTGTTTCAGATTCTATGTCTTCCTCTCTCTCTGACCCTCCCTCGTTCATGCTCTGTCTCTCTCTGTCTCAAAAATAAATAAATGTTAAAAAAAATTTTTTTTTTAAAAAAGACAGGAAAAATTGAGTTCAAACTGTTAAGTATATTTTATCTTAACTCTTCCACTTTGGAAAAAAAAATTACGTGTGCTTTGTTTAGTTTCTCAAAAGACCTTATGCCAGAACAATGTGGAATCTAAATAGTAATAAATACTGTGAAGTCTATAAAGTAGGTGTAGATTTCTGCTAATGCGCCCTGGTAGCTGCCTACAGCAAGACTTTTTAAAGTCTAGTAAATTACAGAAAATCTTCTATTTAGGGGATGCCTTAAACCCATTTAATCCTAGTCTGTGTGCTTTCAAAGAGTACCACCCAAAGGATCCTCTTTAGTGACTTATGAGGAAGGAATGGTATAGCATTCACTTACCCTGATTTTTTTTTTCCTCAAAATACTTGTTAGGTGGTTTACCCAATGAGAAAGTAGATAATAAGTTTAAATGTTGTGAGTTTCCTGTAGTGGAGTTCAGTCAAAGAATACAAGGAGAAAAGTTCTAGGTATAAGAAAGCAGATGATGTAACCGAACACCAGCAACAGAGGGCTCACAACTCTAGCTACACATTGTAAGCCTTCCATATACCTGTCCCTGCATGCCTGGACTTTCCTTTAGCCTACAGCTGCTTTGGGTAGTGAGACTGCTTCACTTGCCATGGCAAGGTTCCGTCTATTATGAATACACAGTGATGAAAATTATTTGAATGGACCCAATTGTACATTATGCCATGTCCCACTAGGACTGGGCAGAATAAAGGCAGTGACAAAGCCTGCAGCGCAGTCCATAATTGAATAGATTCTCTTCACTATGTTGGGAAAAGACTGTTAACTGGGACATGTAGCCTTTTCTAAGATTGGTGTGTTGGATGCCAAAAATGGAAATAGTGACATTCTGAGTCATCCTTATGTCAGGCATTAGATATTTATTCCTTCAGGAAACACATTTTTAACCAGAAATTACTTATAATTTCATAGCCAAGTTTTAACCCTGTAGAAAAAGTTTCTTCTCAAACCCATGATATTTCTACTTCCCGAAACAATTCTAGGTTATTCAGGGAAGAGAGTCTCTGACTTTTTGTTATTGTTTAGATAATATTTACCTGTTGCTGAGCTACAAAGGACATATCCTATTTCTTATTTTGTTCTCAAGAAAAAACTTTCCAAAGAAAGACATTTTTTCATTTGTGTCTCTAGCTTTGAGTTGATCTTACAGGTTTGGTTGACTGCTGAAATAGAATAGTAACTCCTGTTAGAGCCTGAAGCCTGCCTCTCAGTGTTTTCAATATAATCTTGAAGACTTTGTGTACTGGATCTCATCTGTTTGCTTATTTGTCACATTTGATTAGAAATAGTGATACAGGTGATACTATTTTTCAATCTTTGAGAGAGACATACTTGTTTAATACTGTGAGAGCTGGGGTTTAGCACCTTGCATGTAGAAACCAACATGAATAAAGCAATTATTAATAGGTATAATAACACTAAGAATCAATACTACTTTTTCATAGTACTCATACTTACTTGGTCATCTTGAACAAATATGAATATGGCAGAGGAAAAACCAACTTTCACAAAAGAGCTCATTATGTCCTCACATAGCAGAAAGAGTAAGAAAGCTCTCTGGGGTCACTACTATAAAGGCACTAATCCCATCGTTGGAACTTCATCATGATCTAATCACCTCCCAGAGGCTCCACCTCCAAATACCCTCACATTGGGGATTAGGTTTCAACAAATGATTTGGGGAGGGAGGGTAATCAGCCTATAGCACGTTTACAAAAAAATAACTACCATATGGTGGAGGCCTGTGAGCCAGGCACTGTGATGAGCACATTAATTTGTTAGCCCTCCTAACATCCTTATGAAGTAAGGGAAGAGAAGGCATTCATGAATGTACAGTGAGTCATTTAAATGGATGGCACAAAAAAATTGGCATTAGGAACTATAGCAGTCATGATCCAGTAAATAGGATAATTGAAAAGAGTTTATTCAAAGGACTCTTTTTGAAAGTGTGAGCAGATTTTAGAGAAGCTAATGAGGGATAAAGTAGCACCCTGTGAGGTTAGCAACATCGGAGCACAAAGGGGAGGAGAGGTCACTATGACTTGCAAAAAAGGGAACAGTCCAGAAAGCCTGGTGACAGGAACTGTGGCCTCCATGAGAGGAACATAGCCACCTAGCTGGTATTGACTTCACAGGGAGGGAACTGGGAAAATAAATGCCCAGACCTCAGTCTCCTTCCTTCCTCAGATTTCCTGCTGGTGTTCCCCACAGACCAAACTCAACCAGAGGCCACAAGATATGAGAGCTTAACATGCAGTCTAATGGTTCTTAAACTTTAGCGGGCATCAGAATCACCTACAGGGCTGCCTTGTTAAAAGAGATTGCTAGACCCACCCCAGGGTTTTTGATTCAGTAGGCCTGGGTAGACACTGAAAATTTACATTTCTAACAAGTCCCGAGACAGTGTTGATGCTGCTGGTCCTCAGGTCACACTTGGAAAACCACTGATTTCACCTAAACAGGTCAACCTCTTTGAGCAGAAAGCAGAGTAGAGAAGAAGGGTAGAGTGTGCAATTGGAAGACATCCAGTACAGGAACAATGAAAGCTGGTTTGAAGACAACAGGCTTATTTGTTATCATGAAAACAGTTGCCTCTGATGTTAGTTCTTTTGTTCTTTTTTTTCTCTGTGTAAAGACTGAAGATTTATTTTGCTGCCTTGCTGCAAGCAAAGACAAGCTTGTCGTATCTTCAATGTACCTCCCAAATAGCCTCTTTAAAGCCCCCAAAACTTCAGGCAATGTCTAGTCTAGACCGCCTCTCACTGGCCAGAATTGGTGCCTACAAGGAGGGTGTTGACAAATAAGGATCTTTAATTTTTCCTTATACCAGTGTTCAAGAGCGTAGGATGCTCTCTGGAAAGGAAAATCTAGAAAACTGACAGCTTCAATGCTAAATCTGTAACAGATGCTTATGAATTTCCTGACTATAAGAAAATATTAAGGGGCACCTGGGTGACTCAGTTGGTTTCTTGATTTCAGCTCAGGTCATGATCTCACAGTTTGTGAGCCTCCACGCTGACATCACAGAGCCTGCTTAGGATTCTCTCTCTTCTTCCCTCCCTCCGCCCCCCACCCATCTCTTTCTCTCAAAATAAATCACTAAGCTTTAAAAAAAGAAAATATTAAATTTTGGTGAGCGGGACAATCAATCAAGACTTGTAGTAACTGCCATGTTGGGTATAAAGATTACTTAAAAAAATAAAATCTTAAAAAAAAAGCAGGGGGGGCCTGGCTTGTTCAGTCAGTAGAGCATGTAACTCTTGATCTCTAGGTTGTGAATTCCAGCCCCACACTGGGTATAGAAATTACTTAAGAATGGCTCAAGTGGATGCCCAGTTATAATACAGAGTTAATATAAGGGTATATTATGTTAATATACAGGGTATATATATGTTAATATACAGAGTATAATATAAGGACTATTACTAGTCCTTAATGTGTTTCCATTAAAGGCCAACAACAACATTATGCTGAAGACAATGGGCTCCTTCCTAGCAAAGAAGAAACAGAATGTAAACCTAAGAGCTAAAATTTTACCCTGTATTGGGGTGCCTGGGTGGCTCAGTCACTTAAGCATCTGGCTTCAACTCAGGTCATGATCTCACGGTCTGTGAGTTCGAGCCCTGTGTTGGGCTCTGTGCTGGCAGCTCAGAGCCTGGAACCTGCTTCAGATTCTGTGTCTCCCTCTCTCTCTGCCCCTCCTCTGCTCATGCTCTGTCTCTCTCTGTCTCAAAAATAAATTAAAAAACATCAAAAAAAAGTTTAATTTTACCCTGTATTATGTAAACAAAGTAGAGCAAGTCAGATTAGTGAATGACCTACTTGGGAAAACCTATAGACAATGGCTCAATCTGTGTGTGGTACTGAAAATCTTGTATCCATTTCTAATAGATATCTAACTTATATAAAAAATTAAAAGTTCTCAAGAAAACTGTCAAGCCATAATTATCTTATTTATCCTCTCAGGAGCTTAGCATTGGTTGTCTACTCAATAAACACAATGTTTGGTGGGGGGGGGGGGGGTTGGATTTTTATTAATTTAAAATTTCAATAATGTGTGCTTTTTCTGCTTTACCTGCAGAAAAAAACTGATGGGATGTCAGATGTAGGTTAGGTTGAGAACAGTTATTGAAATTAGAATCCTAGTTGCTGCATTACTGGAGAAAAAGGAAGTAGGAGTTGTTAACCTACATATTCTCCATTTATTTACTTATTATAGACAACCTGCTAAGTATTTGAATTCTGAATACTAGTTTAAGAATCAAACAAAAGAATTATTCTGCTCAGAATGTCATCAAGTTTATCAGTTTTCTTAGTGGCCACAGTGTTCATCTATGAAATTTAGCTTAATACTGTGTTCTTCAAAAGTGAGACTATGATGCAGAGTAAATGATGCTGTATAAAAATGGAAAAGAATGGATACACCAATAACCACTAAACAGCATACTAAGTTGGATTATTTGGCCAAATAACAGAAATTAAGTCAGTCCAAAAATAACAATTATAAGCCATTCTGCCCACAACTTTATTTGCATATTTCTCAGAAAACAACAGCTTTGCACTAAATGCACAGAAAGAGCACAACCTTAGCCATTGCTTGGTCCACCATGATCCCTAGATATACTGGAGCTCCACAGTGGGATGGAATCCAAGACAGAACTGAGGCTGAGGGAATGCTGTGAGTCTAGTCAAGAGTCTAAATCACAGTGCCTGGGATCAGGGGGCCAACTCTGGGCTATAATCTTTTTCTAAGAAGGTTGAATAAGTAGGCTAGGTGTGAAATGAAAGCAAAACATCTAGAGGAAAATGGTCATCAGTTGGTTGAATAGCAATATTATTTTTAAAAATAAAACTAATACCAATTGCCAGAAATTTTCAAACAGCTGTAAAGGACATGAACTGAAAAGTAAAAGTACTTTTATCCTTTATGACAGATAATTTTATGTATCAACTTCACTAGGTCACAGGATGCCCAGATATTTGCTTAAAATTATGGGTGTGTCTGCAAAGGTGTTTCTGTATAAGATTAACATTGGAAACAGGAGACTGAGTAAAGCAGATTGCTCTCCCTAAGTAGGTGGGCATCATTAATCCATTTAGGATCTAAATAGAATTGAAAGGCAGAGGAAGGGAGAAGTCTCCCTTTCTACCAGAGAATTTGAGCTCTGGTAGCTCTGGATATCAGTCTCTTTTTGCCCTTGCACTGGGATTTACACCTGGCTCCCCTGGTTCTCAGATCTTCAAATTCAGACTGAAGTATACCACTGGCTTTCCTGAATCTCCACCTTGCAGACAGAAGATCATGGGATTTCTCAGCCTCCATAATTGCCTGGCTGAATTCCTTATACCAAATATAAATATAAATATAAATATAAATATAAATATAAATATAAATATAAATATAAATATAAATATAAATATAAATATAAATATAAATATAAATATAAATATAAATATAAATATAAATATAAATATAAATATAAATATAAATATAAATATAAATATAAATATAAATATAAATATAAATATAAATATAAATATAAATATAAATATAAATATAAATATAAATATAAATATAAATATAAATATAAATATAAATATAAATATAAATATAAATATAAATATAAATATAAATATAAATATAAATATAAATATAAATATAAATATAAATATAAATATAAATATAAATATAAATATAAATATAAATATAAATATAAATATAAATATAAATATATACACACACACACATACATATATATATGTATGTGTGTGTATATATATATATATGTGTGTGTGTGTATATACATACATGTATATATATATATGTATGTATAAACACACACGTATAAAAATCTCCTATTGGTATTTCTCTGTATTAATTACCCAATTAATATGCCTCTATCAACTTCTAACCACATTTCTCACAATAGGTTTTCTTTTGTAGTCTTCCAGGAATTTCCTACGGAAATTCAAAAATGTAAAAAAAAAAAAAAAAAAAAAAAATATATATATATATATATATATATATATACATATATATATATATATACATTTACATACATATATATATATCATTCATTTATACACAATAAGATTATACTATATACATTTATCTGCAAATTGTTTTTCATTTGACATATCTTAGAGATTTTGCTATAGTGGTACATACAGATCTACCTCATGAAATGTATTACCACATAGAACATAGTTACCATAATCTAATTAATGAGTTACCTATTGATGGATATTCAGTTGTTTCTAGGTTTTTGCTATTAAAAACAATTTGTAGCAGGCAAAAACCTCTTTGATCTTGGCCACAGCAACTTCTTATTCAACACGTCTCTGGAGGCAAGGGACACAAAAGCAAAAATGAACTACTGGGACCTCATCAAAATAAAAAGCTTCTGCAAAGCAAAGGAAACAATCAGCAAAACTAAAAGGCAATCGACAGAATGGGAGAAGATATCTGCAAATGACATGTCGGATAAAGGGTTAGTATCCAAAATCTATAAAGAACTTATCAAACTCAACACACAAAAAACAATCCAGTGAAGAAATGGGCAAAAGACATGAATAGACACTTCTCCAAAGAAGACATCCAGATGGCCAACCGACACATGAAAAAATGTTCCACGTCACTCAACATCAGGGAAATACAAATCAAAACCACAATGAGCTACTACCTTACGTATGTCAGAATGGCTAACATTAACAACTCAGGCAACAACAGATGTTGGCGAGGATGTGGATAAGGAGGATCTCTTTTGTATTGTTGGTGGCAACGCAAGCTGGTGCAGCCACTCTAGAAACAGCATGGAGGTTCCTCAAAAAACTAAAAATAGAACTACCCTATGACCCAGCAATTGCACTACTAGGCATTTATCCACGGGATACAGGTGTGCTGTTTTGAAGGGACACATGCACCCCCATGCAGCACTATCAACAATAGTCAAAGTATGGAAACAGCCCAAATGTCCATCGATAGATGAATAGATAAAGAAGATGTATATATATATATACAATGGAGTATTACTCAGCAATCAGGAAGAATGAAATCTTGCCATTTGCAACTACATGGATGGAACTGAAGGGTATTATGCTAAGTGAAATTAGTCAGTCAGAGAAAGACAAAAATCGTATGTCTTCACTCATATGAGGACTTTAAGAGACAAAACAGATGAACATAAGGGAAGGGAAACAAAAATGATATAAAAACAGGGAGGGGGACAAAACAGAAGAGACTCATAAATATGGAGAACAAACTGAGGGTTACTGGAGGGGTTGTGGGGGGGGGGGGGATGGGCTAAATGGGTAAGGGGCAGTAAGGAATCTACTCCTGAAATCATTGTTGCACTATATGATAACTAATTTGGATGTAAATTTAAAACAATAAAAGATAAAACAAGTTAATTAAAAAAACGATTTGTAATTAAAACTACACTGAAATACCATTTCTCATTTATCACAGTGACAAACCAAAAGTTTGAAGGTACACTCCTATCAGCAAGGCAGAGGAGAAACGGGCATTCTTGTATATTGCTGGTAGGGATGCAAAATAATACAACCTCCATGGAAAAGAATCTGGCAATACCTAGCAAAATGATAAACATTTTCCCATTAACCCAGAAATTCCATTTTTAGGAATTTATTTCAAAAATATAGTTGCAAAAATACTAGTAGATGCTGTGGTGAATTACCCTGAAGCCTTCTTTACGACATAAGCTATGGGTGATCCCATTCTTGTGAGTTTGGCAGCAGATGGTTCTCAGCTGAGATTCTCTCTAAAAATTATCTTTTGCTGAAGACAGCCTCCTCCCAATTCTTATCCACTAAATAAGGACCCTACCCCCTTGCTTCAAGGAAGCACAATTTTAAAGAGTCATCTAGTCCCAGAACTCCCCCTGGGATTGGCTGAGGCCCCTGATGCCACTCCATTGCAGTTCAACTCTTCCCAGTACCCAATGCTACTTACTTAACTCCTTCAAAGGTTATGATCTCAAAAGCACTCACCAATAACTTCCTGCATGTAAATCTCTGCTCAGGATCTGTTTCCCAGGGAACTGAATTGATTGGTGCCAGAAAGGTCCAAGGAGGCAGACTCGAAAATGGGATTTTAGAGTTGAGGGCCATATCACTGATGGTAAATGGAGCACAGATAAACTGCCATGCTGTAGCAGTGCAATTGTTTAAACTGGTACATGTGGTAAACTGGAACGGAACAATAGTGGAAGGGAATTTGCTAACAGTTGTAATACCTCAAGTTTTTGTGAAAGTATTAAATATAAGGACAATTGAATCAAATCACTGTTGTTGAGTGCAACTGATAAACTACCAAAGGACAATCAAAAGCTAAGGATAATTATTAATTTAAAGAGAAATGCAAAACTCAAAACTCAGAAATCCTCCTTGGCAGTAGACAAAGAGACTCTTGTTCCCTGCAGGCAGAGGACAGAAGAATCTGATGATCAGGCTCAGGATTTAATTATGAGTTGCAGAATTCCAGAGAAAGGTGAATTCTCAGTTCTGCAAAGTCTGACATGTCAAAGTCCCTGGTGGAGAAAGATGTCACAGTCAGAGCCCTGTTGAGGTCTGAGGATATCTGAGTTGATTCACTCAAAAACCTTGAAACCTCTGATCATCCCCTCGAAGCTTCTGGGCCTAGATAAATGGCCTACTCCTCTAACTTAAAAGCTAGTTCCACCCCACCACCCCTGCTTGGGGACAAAGCATACCATCCCCTCTAAGATCAAACCCCTCTTCTCCTCATGACCATCACCAACACATAGGGTCAGCCTTGATATAACCCAGAAGAGGAAGTGGTAGGTCTGCCAAGGGAAAAATGGACCACATGCTGAAGGAAGTGGAAGATTTAGCCTATTTGTACAGTAGGAGCTGGGAAAGTATACCTAGAACTGGATTCTGAGGGTAATGGGTCAGTGGAAATGGAACATCACATTAGACAAGGGTTGGTTTCTCCACATGGGAGAACTCTCCTGGAATAAAGGATCTAGCAGCTTGGCTAGAACCCCAGGAGACAGTGCTGTGATGCTGACAGGATAACTCTTAGAGGCAGAAAAATCGAGAGCCTATACTAAGCGAAGTAGAAATGCCAGAACTGCTTTGGGAAATGTTGTAAGAAGTGGTCAAAAGAAACAGAAATAGGCAAGAATGGATATACTCTATAAAACCAGAAACTCAGAGTTAAGTATGTTCCATGTGAGAGCCTATAGGACAACTTGTTTTCCTAAGTGATAAAGAATGAGCACCAGAATTACTGACAAGCTCAGTGTTGACTATCCTCTATAGGCCAAACCTGAGAGTAAAAGAGAGCGTGTTACAGAACTAGTCTTGCTGATGGCAATTGAGTCTTCTTGATAGGCTTCCAAATTACAAAGGCTAGGTGATAAAGCTAAGCTACTAGAAGCAAGGTGGGCACAATTACCACAAGGAACAACAAGTTCATTGTGGAAGTTGGTGGGGAGGGGGTGGTGGGGAGACCTGAGCCACAGAAAGATACATTAATAGAGCACAATATCCTTGGGGCTGGTTAAATAGGGAGTCAACAAAAGTATTGCCCAATTTAAATGATGAAAAGAATTCAAAGATGGATACAAGAGGCTGGAGGTAACTATATATACCAATAAAAAGATGCAATTCCTTGCTTGGTTCCAAGACCTGAGCCAGTTCTCAGACCTAGAATTCACTGACTAAAGAAGAAACCAGGCCCCAAGGAGAAATGATTCTAAAACACCACAGCAAGTATATGTAGGAATTATTTTCCTGTTCTTTACCAAAGAATAGAAACATCAAAAATCGTCATTATTATGGAACTGGTTGGCTAAGCTGTGGTCCATCCAAACATGGAATACGATTCAGCTGTGGAAAGGAATGAGGCATTTCTCTATATGCTTATATGTAGGGATCTCCCGAAGACATTATTAACTGGAAAAATAAGGTACAGATGATTGTATATAGTATGTTACCTTTCATGTAAAAGGAAGGAATACTAATATATACACACATTTCCTTTTATTTCCAATATGAATTAATGAAAAGCTAAACTGAAAACAAATATAAATCATATTCTGGGGGCAAGGGTGAGCACAGAGAAGAAGGAAAAGGCAAGAGAACCAAAGTACCTTATTTATAGCATCAAAAGGAACGGGAGTTACCTTGAAGAGTTTTCACTGGCAAAGGAAAACAATTTGAGCATGAAAAAGAATTCTGTCTCCAACTGATTAAAACACAGCAAATAAAACAACAAAACTCAACAAATACATATAAATCCATGAATTTGTAATTAAATTTTTAAAAACTTCATCCATTACCATTAGAGGTTTGTTAAGGCACAGAAACTAAGTGTTCTGAAAAATTAATAAGTGAAGAGAAAGAATCAAGCATTTACCCTGCTTTCATATGCAAAATATATTTGAAAGTAACCAAATACTTAATAAGGGCAAGTTCTTCCTTATAGAATTCCAGCTAATAATACATCACCATTTTGGAACCCCTACTTAAATAACTGATGTAAGCAATAATCATCAATTGGTACTAAAACCTTAGATAAAAGTTTAATGGAAGCTTTCCAGTGGGTGGAAAGCTGCCTGCTAGCAGCACCAACTATGAGACAACTGTAGTTATCTCCTGATGTGATATAATAAGTACAAGGCATCATCTATGAAATATCCTACCCCCACCCCAATCAAACCTGATTATAAACAAGCTTTTATAACTTAATACCAATTTTTAGGAAACACAGGGTCTAGAAGGACAAGTTAAATGACACCATGATGTAAAAATGAGCCCAAGTCCAGAATGCAAAGATTCTATGGATGAATGACCCAGTTTATTCAACAAATCAGAAAAAAAAAAAAAAAAAAAGAGGTAGATCACAGGTTAAAAGGAACTTAACAAATATAACAACCCAATGCAATATATACACTTTGGATCATGTATTTTCTTATTGCTGCTGTAACAAATTACCACAAACTTAGTGGTTTAAAATAACACAAATCTTACAAATTTATTATCTTCTGGAGGTCAGAAGTCTAAAAATGGGCCTTATGGGGCTAGAATCAAGGTATTGGGCCTGTATTTCTTCTGGAAGCTATTGGGGAGAATCAGTTCCTTGCCTTTTCCAGTTTCTGGAGGCTGTCCACATTTCTTGGCTGGTGGCCCCCTTCCAGCAATGGCATCACTCCAACATCTGCTTCTGCCATCGTCTTCTTCTCTGACTCTAACTTTCCTACTTCTCTCATATAAGAACTCTTGCTATTACATTGCACATACCCAGATAATCCAGGATAATACTCCCATCTCAGGATCTTTAAGTTAATCACATCTGCAAAGTCATTGCTGCCATGTAAGATAATTTTTTATAGGTTCCAGTGATAAGGATATGAGTGTTTAATGAAGGGAGAAGGCTGTTATTCTGTCTACCACAGATTCTGATTCAAACAAAGCAGCTATAAAAGACATTTTTCACAGAACTGGGAGAATTTAATCATAGATTATGTATCATGTATAGGAATTGACATTAATTTTTTAAGGTATGATCATGGCATTGTGGGTGTTTTCAATATAGGGCATCTGTTGGAGATGCTTACTAAATTATCTATAGGCTAAATCATATGATATCTGGTCTTTACATCAAAATTTGTTTTAAAAGAATAAGGGAAATAAATGAAAGATAGGCAAAATACTAAAAACTGTCAAGAGTTGGACTATGGTCACATAAGGAAGGTTCAGATTAATTTTTCCTCTACTATTGTACACAATTGAAAATGTCCACAATAAAAAGTATTTTAAAAATCAAAGATAAGGGGCTCCTGGGTGGCTCTGTTGGTTAAGCATCCGACTTCGGCTCAGGTCATGATCTCATGGTCTGTGAGTTAGAGTCCCACGTCAGGCTCTGTGCTGACAGCTCGGAGCCTGGAGCCTGCTTCAGATTCTGTGTCTCCCTCTCACTCTGACCCTCCCTCGTTCATACTTTGTCTCTCTGTGTCTCAAAAATAAATAAACATTAAAAAAAATTTTTTAATCAAAGATAATTTGTTTTCTTAAAAAAAAAGAACACAAAAGAAAGAGAATTGTTGTCCATATATCTTTGCATACCAGTGTGAATGTATGGCAGTAAAAATTCTTAGACACAGAATTGCATCTAAAACATTATAACTGCTTTACACATATACTAAGGTTGAACAATTAAATGAACAGATGGTGAGTGAGTCAGGCTTCTCACCATCAGAGATGAAAGTTGCAGATAAACAAGAAGGAAGGATAGAATGAACCCTGTGGTAATAAGTTAGAGTTGGAGACATCATTATGAACTCATATTTAATTTAATATTTATACAGATAGATACTGACCAATTATAGATGTATATGTATAAATATGTACACATATATATTTACCTCACTCTGAACACCCAGAGGAAACCACACCTCAGCAGTAAAGAACAACCCCAGCACCCACATCTGGGTTTGTAAATACCATTTTCCAATAAAAGAAACCAGGGATACTTAGGAAAATGGCTGATTTCTAGGAATGGGGCAGGGAAAGAAAATAAAAGATGTGGAGTATCCTATAGCATTGGAAAGGAAGCTCTCACAAACAACAACAAAAAAAGGATGGAGCATGTCAAGGAGACACAGAAGCCAAACTGGAAGAACTCCTAATGGCCAAAGCTAGAACAATTTGAGCACCAAAATAAGTAACACTGCATTGAATTATAGTCCCAAATTATAAAAGAAATATACATGAGTTCATTCAGACATGAATAAGTGGTTGAATAAATGAGAAGAGACAAATTATCCTTACTGTGCATAGATTATTCCTCAATAAAATTGAAAAGGAAAAAAAAAATATTTGTTGAGTCAATTTATCAGTGGTGCTTACAGTTTAAGTAAACTCTTTAGAAATTCTGAATAAACTGTATTGGCAAATTTTAACTCTAGGATGCTGGGCAAATAGAGTTTTTACTTTTCTCAGTCTCAAGAAGTTTCAGAGTACTATTTACTATTTCTCATATATCTAGTAGAGGGGCTTTTCTTTAGCTGTCCCAAGGGGATATGAATTAAGCGTTCTGAAATCAGCTGGCTCAAATATAAATCATAGACCTATGTTCAAGCATAACTGTAAAAGGAGAGATTATGCTTGAGTGTAGGTTCCATATTATGATAATGTTTTGCATATTCACTTCAGCCATTAATGTAAAAATCTCAAAACACTGAAATGTCTTGATTAACACTTTCTTTAAGGGCAGAAACATGGCACCTCCTCATAAGTAAAATCTTAATATCTCACATAATGCTGATTTCCATTCTATAGTCCCTATCAACTCTAGTCCACAATGTTTCAGAGAATCACCATATGCAATGTGAATACCAAACTCTGACCTAAAAATTTTCTATAGTATTATCAATTCCAAAATATAAAGCGAAATTGATTTTGAGATTGCTAATTTCTACAAAACAGCTTTTTAAAACAACTGAAGAAATGTGTACTTTTAAAATGAAGTTGCAACATTCTACAAGAACTCTGCAGATACTTAGAACAGAATAATGTATTTCACAATTAAATTCAGATTAGTTACGTTTGATAAATTTGACAAAGCAGCAGTAATACACACTACAAGCGTATTACATTCTTCTCTTTAATCAATAAAGTAATGAGAACATAGTGTTAAGCAAAATACCACAGTTAGAAAAAGTAAAGCAGATAGATTCTTTACTTATTATTCACTATGAAAATAAATAATTGTTCACTATACTTATATAAACTTTCCAACATTTACAATGGAAGATGAAATTTTAACTCTTAGCCATGAAAGCAACAGGAATAATGAAATGCTAAAATATGCACTATGTTTTATTGAAGTACACTTAAGTTACAGAAAATGGGGATTATGCAAAAAATCTAGAGACAAGAACGACAATAATAAATTGCTTAAAACTCCAAGTTACACAGTTAGAAAAAAGAAACTTTGTTAAGTAATATCAATTACTATCTTTTGCACTAAAGAGATGAAGTCTTTAAGTAATTCCGCCCCCATTTTCCTTTCTCAGCTATGGTTTATCCAGTGATCTGAGATTCATACCATCCTTATTCTCTAGGGAATACATGAAAGTGACTGTTTGAAAATAAAAGGAGGGATTGAAATCCCATACTTCAGAAGACAGAACCAGTTACCTGACATTCAATACCAATCCTTGCCGTGTTAAGAATGTCAGTGTTCCACATGCCCCACTCAGGAAAAGAGTTGTTTCAATACACGCTTCTGTGGCTTTATTCAGTTTGGTTACATCTCAGGGAGTTTAATTTCATGCAAAGCTTTCAGATAGTTCTTTCCGGTGACAGGAGCAAACCTGTCCCATAAGCCAGCAGTTGGAAGTTCAGGGAAAATGAAAGCGACCTAAACTAATCAGAACTGTGGCCTTGCCCTGGAATTAGCCTTCAAGAATTGAGAAAGATGTAGTGTTGGCAACTCCTGAGATAATTTTTAAAATGTAAACATAATGGAATGGAAGATGATCTGTTTGTATTTGGGGCTTATATTATGGCTATAAAGGGAAATGGCAATAAGAAGCGAATGTCAGAGGTTTAACTAAACTGAACTGATTTCATGAAAGGCTTAAGAATCAGCCTGACTGGGGAAAGAGAGGTAAAACACCTGTGCAACTAGTCCACACATGAACAATGCATTTATTTTCAAACAAAGAGCAGATAATGCTCAAGCTTTGGAAGGGGAGATCTATTTTTCAGAGAAAGTATGGACACCTGAAAGAAACACAAGGGGCATTGTGTTTAGGAATGAAACATGTGATCTAGGGAAATGCCAGTTTATCCAAGCTTTGGCTGGGTTACTGCTTTGTTAAGAGAGAGGACATATTTTTGAAACAACTGTGATTAACTGAGGTTTAATGTGTCTTCTTGTAATTACCTATAATTTTAAAAGATTACATTGTAGCTTGTAAACCTGGTTAAAGGACAAATCAGGTGATTTTTAATAAAATACAACACACACATGTGTTTTATTGTTTAGAATACAGAGGAATTCTATGTTTTGCTATTTACAAAGAGTAATTTTGTTGATTCATTTCAGCTTCTCTCTTTACCTCTTTTTTTTTAAGTTTATATATTTGAGTAATCTCTGTACTCGACGTGGGGCTGGCTCCAACTCACGACCTCAAGATCAAGAGTCACGTGCTCTTCCAACTGAACCATCCAGGCATCCCCTCCACCTTTGGTTCTTAGCATGGTCATATTGTCATCAGTTATTTAGTATTTCTCAAAGTTTATGTAATCATGCAAAGTGACTGAAAAAGCATTCTGTACAACTGGGATTTCAAGATAAACTTTCACAATTTATCTTTAATGGGTCTTCTTGCTCTGTCTTCTTCTTAATTCAAAGGATAATACCTAAGTGAATTTTTCTTACACATTCTAGAACTCATAGACACAAGAACTCTCTGAATCACAAGCTAGCTCAAAGAATGAAGACAGATTGCTAGTACTGCTTTTTGAGTCTCATGGCATTTCTGACAAGAGGGCATTCTCCTAGCATTAGTCTTTAGCTGTGTGACTTCATGCAAGTTTGATACTTAGCTTCTCCACCCTTCTTTTCTCCATCTGTAAAAATAGGGAGCCAACTAAGGATTATTTGGAGCATGAAATCTTATAGTTAGTGCTTCTAAAAATTTACCAACACATTTACCAGTCACTTTGATCAACATTGTTTCTTATATCCTACTCCTTTCTTCTGCACTGTTTTCTTCTGACTAAATTACATCACTTAGTGTTCTTTCAGAAAGGATCTGTGAGTTTTACTCTTAACTGATATTTTGGGTGTTACTGACTTGTAAATAAACAGTTTACCTGAGGTCTCAGAAGATATTATTTCATAGCTGTATTCCGATGCTGATGAGAAGTCTACCATCATACGGTCATTTATATATAAGCAATCTATTCTTTCTCTAAGATTGAAGGGGGATAACTGGAATTGAATTAATTTAAGGTTCCTATGTTGCTTACCCAGAAAACAGATACTGGTTAGCTTTAGATTTGTTAAGACATGTGTATACTTTAAGAAAAACACTGAAATTATAGAATAAATAGTTATTAAACAAGTAGAGGGGCAGAGAATAAACAAAACTGATCAAATCAACTGAAGCAAAGTGATAAAGAAGAAAATCAGGGGGGAAAATGGAGCAAATGGAATTACAAAACAAGATGTTAAAAATAATTCTAGGGGCGCCTGGGTGGCTCAGTCGGTTGAGCGTCCGACTTTGGCTCAGGTCATGATCCTGCGGTCTGTGGGTTCGAGCCCCGCGTCGGGCTCTGTGCTGACAGCTCAGAGCCTGGAGCCTGTTTCGGATTCTGTGTCTCCCTCTCTCTCTGACCCTCCCTGGTTCATGCTCTGTCTCTCTCTGTCTCAAAAATAAATAAACGTTTAAAAAAATTAAAAAAAAATAATAATTCTAAATATGTCAATAATCACTAAGTGGAATACCTACAAAATACAAAACAGAGACTCCAAATCTGCTTTCTTAAATCCAGCTATATGCTGTTAACAAAAGATATTTAAAACATTAGAGCACAGAAATGTTGTGAGTAATCTCATAGAAAAAAAAAAACATAACAGAGATTTCTGAAAAGATGGTGGAATAAGAAGCACCAGGAATCTGTCTTCTCAACCTAGACAATAAGTACACCAGCAGAATCTGTCTGGTATAACTATTTTGGAATTCTGGAGTCTATTGAAGGCTTGCAAATTCCAGGGAAAGATTTGGTAAACTGAAGTTAACAATGGCCAATCTCAGCTCCTGGCACAGTAGTAGTTACCTATCTCACATGCCCAGCCATAGGGCAGGCACCATGCACATGTTCTTGGAGCAGTTTGCACATACCTTATGGTGAGCAAAAATGACCCTGTCCTCCAAATATTGGAAATCTGTGCTCTAACCACTGATTTCTACTTCGAAGCACAGAAGTGCAAAAGGTGGGAAGCCATTGTTGTTGCACCTCCTCACATTGATGCAAGCCATTTCCCTGGCTGTAGTGACTTTCAGAGGACTTAAACAGCTGCCTCCCCCCTTCATTTTTCTCTTTCCCCTTTTAGAGTCAGACATTAAAGACTAGGACACTCAAAAACAACAGAAAACCCAAAGGAAGGGAAAAATCTGATTTCCAGAGTTGCCACAATATTAGATTCAAATGTCCAGTATTCAGCAACAACAAAAAAATCACGAAGCATTAAAAAAAAAAAAAGGAACATATGACCCATTCAAGGGAAAACAAATTAATCATGAGAAACTGTCCCTGAAAAAAACTGATGGCAGACATGACAAAGATATTAAAACAATTGTTTGGGGGTGCCTGGGTGGTTCGGTCCGTTAGGGGTCCAACTCTTGATTTCGGCTCAGGACATGATCTCATGGTTTGTGGGATCAAGCTCTCTATCAGCACAGAGCCTGCTTGGGATTCTCTCTCCCTCTCTCTCTCTCTCTCTGCCCCTCCCCTGCTCACACGCATGTTCTCTCTCACTCAAATAAATACATACACATTAAAAAATAAAATAAAACAACTGTTTTAAAGATGCTCAAAAAACTAAAGGAAGAGGATAGTCAAGAAAAGGGCATATGGAAAAAATCAGAATATCAATAGATAGAAAACCTAAAAAGAAAGAAAGAAAGAAAAAAAGTGTAGAGCTGAAAAGTACAATACTGAAATGAAAAATTTACTAGTGGGATTCAAATACAGATTGAATCAGGCAGAAAAACGAATTAGTCAACTTGAAGATAGGGCAATGGAAATTATCAAGTCTGAGGAACAGAAACGAACAAGACTGAAGAAAAATGAGCAGAGCCTGAGGAACTTCTGGTACAAATCAAACAGACCAACATATACATTTTGGGAGTCCCAGAAGGAGAAGAGAGAGAGAAAGGGGCAAAGAGAATATGATGAAAGACATGAACATAAACATCCAAGAAGTTCAATAAGCTCCAAGGAAGATGAGCTCAAAGATATGCACACTGGGACACATTATAGTCAAACTTTCAAAAGATAAAAATGAAGAGAGAATCACAAAAGTAGCAAAAGAGAAGTGAATCATCTCATATAAGGAATCCTCAAAAAGATAATCAGCTGATTTCTCATCAGAAACTTTGGAGGCCAGGAGACAGCAGGCTGCTATATTCAAAGTGCTGAAAGAAAGAACACTTGTCAACCAAAAATCCTGTAACTGGCAAAACTGCCCTTCAAAAATGAGGGAGAAATTGGAGTGCCTTGGTGGCTCAGTTGGTTAAATGCCTGACTCTTGGTTTTGCCTCAGGTCATGATCTCACGGTTTGCAGGTTCAAGACCTGCATTGGGCTCTGTGCCATCAGCACAGAGCCTGCTTGGGATTCTCACTCCCCTGTCTCTCTGCCCCTGTTCACTCTCTCTCTTGCTCAAAATAAATAAATAAGCTTAAAATTTTTTTTAATTAAAAAAAAGTGAGGGAGAAATTAAGATATCTCCAGACAAACAAAAAATGAAGGAGTCATTAAACCACTAGTCCTGCCCTGCAAGAAATGCTTAAGGGAATCCTGCAAGATGAATAAAAGGATACTACACAGTAACTTGGAGCCAAATAGAAAAATAAAGCTTTCAATAAAGGTTAGTACATGGGCAAATATAAAAGCGAGTATTATTGTAGGATGCCTGGATGGCTCAGTTGGTTGAGCATCTGACTCTTGATTTTGGCCATGATCTCATGGTTTGTGAGTTTGAGCCTCACGGGCTCTGTGCTGGCAGCACAGAGCCAGCTTGAGATTCTCTTGTCTCCCTATCTCTCTACCCCTCCCTCCTTCTCTTTCTCTCTTTCTCTCTCTGTCAAAAATAAATAAACATTTTTTTTAATTTAACAAAAAAAAATCTATATGTGGAATTTAAGAAACAAAACAAATAAGCAAGAGAGAGAGAAACCAAGAAACAGACTGTTAACTATAGAGAACAAACTGATGGTTACGGGGGGGGGGGGGGGGGGGGGGGGGGGGGGGGATGGGGATTAATGAGGGCACTTGCTGTGATGAGCATCAGGTAATGTATGGAAACGTTGAATCACTATATAGTACACCTGAAACTAATATTACACTTGTATGATAACAAATTGGAATTTAAATAAAAACTTAAAAAAAAAAGGCACCTGGGTGGCTAACAAGCTCAAGCCCTGTGTCAGGCTCTGCGCTGAGAGCTCAGAGCCTGAAGCCTGCTTCAGATTCTGTGTCTCCCTCTCTCTCTGCCCCTCCCCTGCTCACACTCTGTCTCTCTCTCTCTCAAAAGTAAGTTAACATTTAAAAAATAAAACCCACAATGAGATACCACTTCACACCCACTAGGATGACTCAAACCAAAAAGTCAGATAATAAGAAGTATGACTGAGAATGTGAAATATCAGAAACCCTCATACACTTCTAGTGGAAATGTAAAATGCCACTTCAGGAAACAGTCTGCCAGTTCCTCAAACAGTTAAACATAGAGTTACCAAATGACCCAGTAATCACACTCCTAGGTATCTACCCAATAGAAATGAAAATATATGTTACACAAAAACTTATACACAAATGTTTATAGCAGCATTACTCAGAAGAGCCAAAAAGTAGAAATAACCCAAATGTCCATCAAGAAACAAATGAGTACATAAAATGTAGTATATCCATGCAATGGAATGTTATTTGGCAATATAAAGAAGTGATACATACTACAACATGGATGAAACTTGAAAACATTATACTAAGTAAAAAATGTCAAAAACAAACAAAAACATATTATATGATTCCATTTATATAAAATACACAGAAGAGGAAAATCTGTAGAGACAGAAAGTAGATTAGTGGCATACAGTTTGGGGGATGGGCAATTAGGGGTGACAGCTAAAGGGTATGAGGTTCTTTTTTAAGAGGATGAAAATGTTCTAAAAATAATTGTGATGACTGTTGCACATATCTGTGAATACTAAAATTCATTGAGTTGTACACTTTAAATAGGTGAGTTATTTTTATGTGAATTATTTCTCAGTAAAGCTATCTTTTTAATGTTTATTTATTTTTGAGAGAGAGCATGGGAGAGGGAGAAAGAGAGGGAGACAGAGGATCCAAAGCAGGTTCTGTGCTAAGAGCAGAGAGTCCAATGCGGGGCTCAAACTCACGAACCATGAGATCATGATCTGAGTCAAAGTCAGCTACTTAACCAACTGAGCCACCCAGGCATCCTTAAAGCTATTATTTTAAAAAATGAATTAAATGGAAATCCCAAACTGAAAAGTATACAACTGAAATGAAAAATGACTAGATGAGCATAACAGCATATTGGAGATGGCAACTGAAAGTCAGTAAATATGAAGACAGATCAATAAAAATCTATACACTATGAAGAACAAAGAAAAATAAGATACAAAGACACAAAATGATTACAAGAGAAAGAACAGAAATATATATGCCAAGCAAACAGGAAATATAACAAAGCTGGTAGGGCTATATTAATATTAGACAATGAAGGACTCAAGCTAAAGAATATTACAGAGGATAAAGTGGGAAATTTCATAATGATAGAGGACAGTTCATCAGGAAGATCTAACAATGTAAATATATATGTATCTAGTAAGAATTTCAAAATTCATTAAGCAAAAATTGGCAAACATAAAGAAATAGACAAATCCACAAATAATATTGGATGTTTTTAATAACCCTATCTCAGTAACTGATAAGACAGGTAGATAAAAATTCATCAAGGAAGTAGATGGTAAACCATCTTGACCTAATTAATATTCATAAAACTCTCTAGCAACAACTGCAGAATGCACATTCTACTCAAGCGTACATGGAAAGTTCACTAAGGCAAGATATATACAAGGCTATAAATTCTCAATTGTTTTTTGAAAGTTTAAAATCTTACACAATGGAATTAAATTAGAAAATAATGACAATAAGGCGTGCATGGGTGGTTCAGTAGGTTAAGCGTCCAATTCTTGATTTCAGCTCAGGTCATGATCTCACAGTTCATGAGTAGGAGCCCCGTGTTGGGCTCACACTGACAGCACAGAGTCTGCTTGGGATTCTTTCTCTCCCTGTCTCCCTCTGCCCCACTCCAACTCATGCTCGCTCTCTCTCTCTCTCTCTCTCAAAAATAAATAAACTTAAAAAAAAAATAGAAACCAGGGGTGCCTGAGTAGCTCAGTTGGTTGAGCGTCTGACTTCAGCTCAGGTCGTAATCTTGCAGTTCGTGAGTTCGAACCCTGCATCAGGCTCTGTGCTGACAGAGCCTGGAGCCTGCTTCAGATTCTGTGTCTCCCTCTCTCTCTGCCTCTCCCCCACTCACACTCTGTCTTTCTCTCTGAAAAATAAATAAACATTACAAAGCTCTAATCATCAAGACAGCATGGTATTGACACAAAAACAGACACATAGACCAATGGAATAGAATAGAAACCCCAGAATTAGACCCATAAAAGTATGGTCAACTAATCTTTGACAAAGCAGGAAAGAACACCCAATGGAAAAAAAGACAGTCTCTTTAACAAATGGTACTGGGAGAACTGGACAGCAACATGCAGAAGGATGAAACTAGACCACTTTCTTACACCATTCACAAAAATAAACTCAAAATGGATGAAGGACCTGAATGTGAGACAGGAAACCATCAAAACCCTAGAGGAGAAAGCAGGAAAAAACCTCTCTGACCTCAGCCACAGCAATTTCTTACTTGACACATCCCCAAAGGCAAGGGAATTAAAACAAAAATGAACTATTGGGACCTCATCGAGATAAAAAGCTTCTGCACTGCAAAACAAAACTAAAAGGCAACCAACATGATGGGAAAAGGTATTTGCAAATGACATATCAGACAAAGGGCTAGTATCCAAAATCTATAAAGAACTCACCAAACTCCACACCCAAAAAACAAATAATCTAGTGAAGAAATGGGCAGAAAAGATGAATAGACACTTCTCTAAAGAAGACATCTAGATGGCCAACAGGCACGTGAAAAGATCCTCAATGTCACTCCTCATCAGGGAAATACAAATCAAAACCACACTGAGATACCACCTCATGCCAATCAGAGCGGCTAAAATGAACAAATCAGGAGACTATAGATGCTGGCAGGATGTGGAGAAACGGGAACCCTCTTGCACTGCTGGTGGGAATACAAACTGGTGCAGCCGCTCTGTAAAACAGTGTGGAGGTTCCTCAAAAAATTAAAAATAGATCTACCCTATGACCCAGCAATAGCACTGCTAGGAATTTACCCAAGGGATACAGGAGTACTGATGCATAGGGGCACTTGTGCCCCAATGTTTATAGCAGCACTCTCAACAATAGCCAAATTATGGAAAGAGCCTAAATGTCCATCAACTGATGAATGGATAAAGAAGTGGTTTATATATACAATGGAATACTACATGGCAATGAGAAAGAATGAAATCTGGCCTTTTGTAGCAACGTGGATGGAACTGGAGAGTGTTATGCTAAGTGAAATGAATCATACAGAGAAAGATACCGTATGTTTTCACTCTTATGTGGATCCTGAGAAACTTAACAGAAGACCATGGGGGAGGGGAAAGAAAGAAAAAAGAGAGGGAGGGAGCCAAACCATAGGAGACTCTTAAAAACTGAGAACAATCTGAGGGTTGATGCGGGGTGGGAGGGAGGGGAGGGTGGGTGATGGGTACTGAGGAGGGCACCTGTTGCGAGAAGTACTGGGTGTTGTATGGAAACCAATTTGACAATAAATTTCATATATTGAAAAAAAATAAATAAGTAAATAAAATAAAATAAAAACAAAACTTCCAAAAATATAAAATAAAATAAAATAATTAAAAAAAAATTTTTTTAATAAAGTAAAAAAATACAAACTAATTACAGTAAGATATTTAGAAGTCAAATTATTTCTAGATATTTGGAAATTAAATAACACAATTCCACGTAATACCGAAATCAAAGAAAAAATCCATAAGAGAAATTATAAAATATTTCTGGTGTGTGCCCCTTGACACCCCTCTGGTAGTCTTTCCAGGGTCAAGGAAAGAATGGAGACAAAGGCTGAGGATGATCTAATCTAAATGTAGTCTCTTACA
The DNA here is from genome assembly GCF_018350195.1 of Panthera tigris. NCBI lineage: Eukaryota > Metazoa > Chordata > Mammalia > Carnivora > Felidae > Panthera > Panthera tigris. Next base: position 45,370,967 of record NC_056671.1, read on the forward strand.
TTCTTTCAATTTTTTATTTTTAAATAATTATAAATTCACAAAAAATACAGAGATATCCTACATACTTCACTTCAGTTTCCCCCAACAGTTACATCTTAGTAACTATAGTTACTCAAAATCAAGAAATCTCAGGGTGCCTGGCTGGCTCAGTTGGAAGAGCACATAATGCTTGATCTTAGGGTCATGAGTTAGAGCCCCATGTTAGGTACAGAGATTACTTAAATAAAAACTTTTTTAAAAATCAAGAAATCTCAAAACCAAGATATTGGCATTGTCATTTTCTGTCCCTTTGGTCACATTTGTACATTCATGGAACCATCACCACAATTAAGATACTGAACTATCACCACAAAGATCTCTCGTGCTACTCCTCCCCCACCATCCCTAAACTCAAGCAACCACTAATTTATCTCCATATCTATAATTCTATCATTTCAGGAATGTTATATAAATGAAATTAAACAGTATGTGGCCTTTTAAGATTGATGTTTTTCACTCAGCATTATGCCCTTGAAATTCAGCCGAACTATTATTTGTATCAATAGTTCCTTTTTACAGTTAAGTAGTATTCACTGTATATGCCACCATTTGCTTAGCCAATCACCTATGGGTTGTATTGTAGGACATTTTTGGTTGTTTACAGTTTGGAACTATTATAAATAAAGGTATGAACATTTACATAAAGGTTTTTTTTTTTAACATAAATTTTCTTTTTCTCCAGGATAAATGCCAGGAGTCACTGCTGGATTATATGTTAAATACATGTTTAGTTTTTTTTAAAAAAATAGTTTTTTAAAACTATTTTCCAGGGTGGCCATACAATTTTATACCCCCACCTGCAATGTATGAGAGATACAGTTTCTCCCTTTCCTCACCAGAATTTGGTACTAGCACTATTTTTTTTTTTAATTTTAGCTATTATAGTAGGTGTGTTAGGAATATCTCATTATAGTCTTCATTTGCATTTCCCTAATGGCTAGTGATGTTGAACATTTTTTCATGCACTAATGCCATCTATATAACTTCTTTTTTTTAAATTCTTTTTTCATTTATTTATTTTTGAGAGACAGAGAAAGCACAAGTGGGGAGGGGCAGAGAGAGAAGGAGACAGAATCCAAAGCAGGCTCCAGGCTCAGAGCTGCCAGCACAGAGCCCAACACGGGGCTCAAACTCACAAACAGATCATGACTTGAGCCGAAGTCGGATGCTCAACCAACTGAGCCACCCAGGTGCCCCTATATAACTTAAGTGAATGAAGAGTGTCAAGGTCACCTTGGAAAAAGATCGCATGGGATGGGAAATATTATTGCCTCCATTTTTAGAAAATATAGTCTACTACAGGCTAATGGAAAATTGGATCTTGAGCTAAAAAGGATTTGGATAGGCAAGTAGCAAGGAAAAACATGTTGAGTGTATAGTGTTATGTATACTCTATCATTGCAAAATTATAATTTCCCATGTTTTTAACCTCTACTTTTCCTCTTCTTCTCTGCAGCCCTGCACATCAAACTATCTTTCTCCTTTAAGAAGCTTCCTTAACTTTTCCCAATCTCTTCCAACATCAGTTCAGAAAAAAACAAAAGGATTATATTGTGACTGTTTGTCCTTTGAATGTGGGGAGGATATAAGTTCCATGTGATATGCAAGGTCATATGAAGGAAAAGGAGTTTTACAAATCGAAAGAGATAAGGAAGGGGACCCTACTTTTTCACCGGATTTCAATATATAGAAATTTATTTCTGTTAAGTGTATTTTCCCAGTTAAGTGTATTTATGAATTACTAACCTAACCTTCATACAATGGCTACAAAATGCAAAGAGAGGGTGCCTGGGTAGCTCAGCCAGTTAAGCATCTGACTTCAGTCCAGGTCATGATCTCATGGTTTGCAAGTTCAAGCCCCACACGGGGCTCTCTGATGTCAGCACAGAACCTGCTTCAGATTCTCTGTTCCCCTTTCTCTCTGCCCCTACCCCATTCTCTCTCTCTCTCTTTCTCTCTCTCTCTCAAAAATAAACGTTTTAAAAAATTCATCTTTAAAATAAAATAAAATGCAAAGAAAAGGCAAAGTGAAGATAACACTGACAAAGCAAATGCAACACCAAACATTAAGAAAGCAGCCCAATCTTTTCTTCATCAGACTATCTTAATTTAAAAACACTAACAATATAATCAAATCTGCCAAGAAGCGAGCCAAAATGAATCTAAATTCCTTCTTAAATTATTTAAAGCAACTGCAATTATCATTAACAATGAACTTTATTATGTACTAATATGCTACTAGTAATAGAGGTACCTGTATATATGACTTACAGATACACAAAGATCAACAATCAGAAAGGTTTGGACACTACTGGGCAAAAAGCATTGTTAGCACAGAGCTCTGCCCTTCTCTCCCTTACCTAATCCCCAGGTTAGACTGCTTGTGTGAAGGTCAGGCTGCTGGTTTCTTTTTTTTTTTTTTTAATTTTTTTTTAACGTTTATTTATTTTTGAGACAGAGAGAGACAGAGCATGAACAGGGGAGGGTCAGAGAGAGAGGGAGACACAGAATCTGAAACAGGCTCCAGGCTCTGAGCTGTCAGCACAGAGCCCGACACGGGGCTCGAAGCCATGAACCGTGAGATCATGACCTGAGCCGAAGTCGGATGCTTAACCGACCAAGCCACCCAGGCGCCCCCAGGCTGCTGGTTTCAACTCCTACCCAGACTTCCTGAATTCCTAGGTTCTCTGTTCCGTCTTCCCCCACCCCCCCCCCCCCCCCGGGTACAGGTGCCTGGAGGACATATGGCCCTGGGTACCACTGAATGACTTGAGCCTGTTTCTCTGCCTCAATTCTGGATAGATTGCCGAGGTTTGCGTCTAGACTCTCATCTCCATCTCTAAAACTGGTACTAGAGCCAATCATCTAAATTGAATATATTTCTTTTTTTTTTTTTTAATCTTGATCTCTCCTTGGTACCTAAGAATGAGACTGGCAGCCTATGTGACTGGGACAAAACAAAGAACAAGGCAAAGAATGCCAACACCTACAGTTCTAGTGAGTCATTTACAACAATTTGCTCTGAGTATAATGTTCTTAAAATCCAAAGTTAAGAATAAACTTTATAGGTTACTAAAAAATAATAATAATGTAGTGCTTAATGGAAATATCAAGAACCAACTATCAAATACCAAGTGCCTCCCCAACATAAAGATACATGTACAATGACACTTTCTGAGTCCCATGCTCTGTTGGTCTATGAGTTCCTTCAAGACAAGAACCATGCCTCAATGCATTGTTGTTTCCCCAGGCCTAGCACCAAAAATAATAATTAGTATTATTTTTAACCATTGCTACTACTTTTTAACATTTACTATGTGCCAAATTCTTGCTAAGTACATTGCAAATATTACCCCATTTAATCTTTGTAATAACGTTATTATCCCTCTTTACAGATGAAGAAACTAAGCTCAGGAGCCTAGTATCTTACCCAAGAACTTAAAACTAGTACATGGTTGAACAGGGTTTTGAGTTCAGTTCTTTCTCATTTTGGAACCAAAACTCCTAACAACTATACTATAATGCCAAGGAGGAAAGAATTGGAAGGACAGGAAGAGAAGCTTGCCACTGTGCTCCAAGCCAAAAGTAAAGACATGTTGCTACTTAGAAACTGTGACCTCCAGCCATGTTTCCAGCTAATTACACCTTCTCTGACATTAAAGACACTGGTCATGACACTCTCAGACAAAGGAAAGCTCCTTCTAACATGGGTCACCAAAAAAAATAAATTGTAGTGACACAGGTATAAAGTGAAAATAATAAATGTGAAATGAGCTTTTGTAAAGGTAGCTGAGGTTACTTTTCCTTGGTGAGTCTAGTTATTATTGCAGCACATAAAATGAAGCTATTTGCAAATTCATATCTCTTAATTTGGCACAAGGTAGCAATTTAAAGGAAAAAAGTATGTGTGGAAAAAAAAAATCACTGCTTACAGCAGCCCTCAGAACCAAAGAATGATGCAATTTTCACTGCATGTCTCCTCAAGTTGGAGAATTCATTAGCACCTATATAGTACTTAGGTAATTTCAGACAAAGCAAGTTGCAATATTTAACCATAAGTTCATTTTGCTTTGTAGTTCTATGACTTCATATTGGAAGTTTAAGCACACCAATTACTTCAACTTTAAATACAGATATAAAATACTCATTTCAAGCTCTTTCCCTTTTAAGTCTTTTTCAATCATAACATTTTCTAACTAATAAACTTCCCAAGGGCTTATTCTGGGAAGCCCTTATTCTTAGTTTAGACATAAAAATTGGAAAATATACTATATTGCTCTTTTCTGCTCAATTCTATATAGTTTTTACACCGATTTTCTAATAGTAAATAATGTTTAAGATAACTGACCAGCTTCCGGTTAAGCATCCACTGGAAACTGTCTCGGGTCAACAAAGGTGGGCCCCATCAGCCTGATATGCACTAAATAACCTGACCCTGGCCAAAACTGAGTGCTCAAGCATGGATATATAATCTAACCTCTGTCAATCTGATTCTCCCTCCTGGTGGGGGCTGGGGGGTGGCAGGAAGGCAAGAATTCTACCACTGAACCACCAATGCTCCCTCCTGGGGATTTAGAATTGAAACCCAATTCTAATCAGCCTAAGGCCCCTTGCTGAAACTGAGTTGCTGCAGGGATTTTTTTCTCCCCCATCAACACTAAGAGGCAAAAATAACAAAGGTAAAAATTACATTATCTTAACAACAAATACCAGTGCTATAGACTGAATTATAGGTATACCTCACAGACAGTGGATGTTCATTCAGCTCCAGACCACCACAATAAAGCCAGTATCACAATCAAGCTAGTCAAATGAATTTTTTGGTTTCCCAGTGCATATAAAAGTTATGTTTACGCTATACTGTAGTCTAAGTGTGCTACAGTATTATGTTTAAAAAAACAATACACATACCTTAATTTAAAAATACTTTATTGGGGCACCTGGGTGACTCAGTTGGTTAAGCATCCAACTTCAGCTCAGGTCATGATCTCAAGGCTCATGAGTTCAAGCCCCACTTTGGGCACTGTGCTGGTGGCTCAGAGCCTGGAGTCACTTCAGATTCTGTGTCTCCCTCTCACTCTGCCCCTCCTCTGCTCACACTCTGTCTCTCTCTGAAAAGTAAATAAACTTTAAAAAAATTAATAAAAATATTAACAAAAAATGCTAACCATCATCTGAGCTTTCACGGAATTATTAACTTTTGCTGATGGAGGGTCTTGCCTTCATGTTGATGGCTGCTGTGGTGGCTGCTGAAGGTTGGGGTGGCTGGGGCAATTTCTTAAAATAAGACAACAATGAAGTTTGCCTCACTGATTGACTCTTCCTCTCATCACTAATTTCTCTGTAGCATGAATGTTATTTGATAGCATTTTGTCCACTGTAGAACTTTTCAGACTTTATTCATCTTATAACTGAAAGTCTGTACTCTTTTACCAGTCTCTTCTATTTCCCCAATCACTGAGTTTCCCAGGAACTACCATTCTACTCTCTTTTTATGTGTTCGTTTTTTTCTGAGTCCACATATAAGTGATACCATGCAGTACTTGTCTTTGCCTGGCTTATTTCACTTAGCATACTGTTCTCCAAGTTCAACCATGCTGTCACAAGCGGCAGAATTTTCTTCTTTCTCGTGGCTGAATAATACATATATACATAAACAATATATAATACATATACAGTGGAATATTATATATCTATTATAATATTTATATGATTGAGATTAATATATATCATTTTCTGTATCCATCAATGGATATTTTGGTTGTTGCCCTATATTGGCTATGTGAATATGCTGCAATAAACACAGCAGTACTAATATCTCTTTAAGATATTTCTTTTCCTGTGGATGCATACACAGAAGTGAGATTGCTGGATCATGTAACAATTCTAATTCAAGTTTCTTCAGGAACTTTCACACTATTTTTCATAGTGGTTGTACCAGTTTACATTCCCACTAACAGTGTACAAGGGTTTCCTTTTCTCCACATCCACATCAGTTTTTGTTATCTTTTGTCTTTTTTATAACAGCTACCTTGAGCTGAGTTGGATGCTTAACCGACTGAGTCACCCAGGTGCCCCTAATAAGTTGTGAGGTGATATTTCATTATGATTTTGATTTGCATTACCCTGATAATTAGTGATGCTGAGCACCCTTTCATGTACTTATTGACCATTCTTTGGGGAAAATGTCTTTTCCGGCCCTTTGTCCATATTATCTTTGGGTTTTATATTTTTGGTTTTGCTACAAGTTGTATGAGATCCTTGTATATTTTGGATATTAACCACTTATCAGATACGTGGCTTGCAAATATTTTCTCCCATTCAGGTTGCCTTTTCATTTTGTTGACGGTTTCCTTTGCTGTGCAGAAACTTTTCAGTTTGATGTAGTCCCACTGTTTATTTCTACTTTTGTTTCATTTGCTTTTGTTGTCAAATCCAGAAAAATCATTGTCAAGACCAATGTCAATGAGCTTACCGCCTATTTTTATTTCCAGGAGATTTACAGTTTCAGGCCTTACATTCTCCAATCCATTTTGAGTTAATTTTTCTTTATGGTGTAAGATAGTGGTCCATTTTCACAAATGGCAGAATTTTCTTCTTTCTCATGGCTTAATAATACATATATACATAAACAACATATACAATATATACAGCATGGGACTGTCCAGATTTCCCAACACTTTTTATTGAAAAGACTGTCCTTTCCCCATTGTATGTTCTTGGCTCCTATGTCACAAATTAATTGACCATATATGTGTAGATTTATTTCTGAGCTCTCCATTCTGTTCTACTGATCTATGTGACTGTTTTTATGCCACCACCATACTGTTTTGATTGCTATTCTTTGTAATATAGTTTGAAATCAGGGAGCATGATGCCTCCAGCTTAGTTCCTCTTTTTCACAATTGCTTTGTCTATTCAGGGTGTTTTTTAGTTTCCTACAAATTTTACAATTGTTCTATTTCTGTGAAAAACATCATTGGAATTTTGATAGGAATTGCACTGGATCTGTAGATTGCTTTGGGTAACATTTAAACATTTTAATAACATTCCAATCTATGAGCACAGAATATCTTTCCATTTATTTGTGTCTTCTTCAATTGCCTTCACCAATGTTTCCTAATTTTCAGCATATGGATCTTTGACCTACTTGGGTAAATTTATTCCTGAGTATTTTATTCTTTTTGATGTGATTGTAAATGGGATTGTTTTCTTACTTTCTCTGTTAGTTAGCTGTTAGTGTATAGAAATGCAACTGATTTTTTATATTGATTTTGTATTCTGAAACTTTACTGAATTCATTCATTAGTTCTAACAGTTTTTTGGTGGAGTCTTTAGGGTTTTCTATATGTAATATGTCATCTGCAAACTGAGACAATTTTACTTCTTCCTTTTTTATTTTGATGCTTTTTCTTTTTTCTTGCTTAATTGCTCTGGCTAGGACTTCCAGTACCATGTTGCATAAAGGTAGTTGAGAGTGGGTATCTTTGGCTCCTGATCTTAGAAGACAACCTTTTAGCTCTTCACCACAAAGTATTGTTAACTGTGGGTTTGTCACATATGGCCTTTACATTCCTTCTTTACCCAACTTGATGAAATTTTTTAACATAAAAGGATGTTGAATTTTGTCACATGCTTTTTCTGCATCTATTTAGATGATCGAATGATTTTTATCCTTCATTTTGTTCATATGGTATATTTATTGATTTGCATATGTTGAACCATCCTTACATCCCAGAAATAAATCCCACTTGATCAAGGTGTATGTTACTTTTAATGTACTTTTGAATTTGGTTTGCTAATATTTTATTGAGAATTTTTGCATCTGTGTTCATCAAAGATATTGACTTATAATCTTTTCTTGTAGTGTCTTTTCTGGTTTTAGTATCAAGGTAATTCTGGCCTCATAAAATGAGTTTGCAAGTATTCCCTCCTCTTCAATCTTTTAGAAGAGTTGAAGAAGAATTGGTATTAATTTTCTTTCAATGTTTGGTGAAATAATTTGATCATGGACTTTTCTTTGTTGAGAGTTTTACAGATTCAATTTCCTTTCTAGTGATTAGTCTGTTACGGTTTTCTCTTTGTGCCTCAATATTGATAGGTCGTATATTTGTAAAAACCTATCCATTTTTTCTAGGTTATCTGTTGTGTTAGATTATAATTGTTCACATTAGTTTCTTATGATCCTTAGTATGTGTTATCAATGTTAATGTCTCTTTCATTTCCAATTTTTTTATTTGAGTCTTCTTTTTTTTTCCTTTGTCTAACTAAAGTTTTGTCAATATTTTTTTTATTTTTCAAAAAAACTGGCTCATAGTTTCACTGATATTTTCTACTGTCTTTTTAGTTTCTGTTTCATTTATTTCTGCTCCAATTATTATTTTCTTTCTTCTATTAATTTGGACATAGTTTGTTCTTCTTCTAGCTGCTTAAGATGTAAAGTTATGTTGTTTATTTAACATCTTTCTTTTTCTTGGGACACCTGGCTGGCTCAGTCAGTACAGCATCTGACTCTTGATCTCAGGCGCAGGTTCAAGCCCCTCTTTGAGTGTGGAGCCTACTTAAAAAAAAAAAAATCTTTCTTTTTTCTTAATGTAGGCATTTATCATTGTAAACTTTCCCCTTAGAACTGCTTTTGCTGCATCCCATAAGTTTAATATTCTGTGCTTCCATTTTCATTTGTTTCATGATTTTTCAATTTCCCTTTTGATTTCCTCTTTGACACACTGATTGTTCAGGAGTGTGTTATTAAATTTCCACACATTTGTGAATTTTTTAGTTTTCCTCTTGTTATTGATAACTAATTTCACACCACTGTAGTCAGAAAAGATACTTGGTATGAAATCAGTCTTACGTTTTGCTAAGGCTTCTTATAGAATGTTCTATGTGCACTTGAGAATAATGTGTAGTCTGCTGCTGAATGGAATGTCCTGTGTATGTCTGTTAGGTCCATCTAGTCTACTGTGGATTGAATGTTCTGTATATGTCTGTTAGTTCCATCTGATCAAATGTGTAGCTTTAGCCCAATGTTCCTTATTAATTTTCTGTCCAGATGACCATTGTTAAAAGCAAGGCATCAAAGTCCCCTACTATTTTTTTTTCATCAATGAAAAATGTTACTAGGAGTGGGATTGAGGTTTAAGGAAAGTAAACCATAAAGTGACAAATCTGAAAAGAACCTTAGACAGTCTAACCCATAGTTCTCATTTTAGAGACAGAATAAACAATGCTTAGAGAAAAGAAGAAAATTTTTCAGATCACCAAGTCAAAAGGGGTTTGGTTCAAATTCCTGTAACATGTATTTATTGAATGCTCACTCTATGTCAGGCAGACCCTATGTTAGGTATTGGAGATACAATGTAAAACAAGGGAGACATAGCCTCTGATTCCTTGAGTTTGCTTTTAAATTGAAATATAAGTGACATATTTTATGAGTTTCAGGTAAAAAAAAACCCTGACATATGTATATATTGCAAAATGATCATCACAGTAAGTCTAGTTAACATCCATCATCACACATAGTTACAATTTTCTTGAGATGAGAACAGTTTTTTTAAAGAATGGCAGTTCTTTTTTTTTTTTTAATGTTTGTTTATTTTTGAGAGAGAGAGACAGAGCATGAGCAGGGGGAGGGGGACAGAGAGAGATGGAAACACAGAATCCAAAGCAGGCTCCAGGTTCTGAGCTGTCAGCACAGAGCCCGATGAGGGGCTCAAACTCCCAGACCCAAGACCATGACCTGAGCCGAAGTTGAGTGCTTAACCAACTGAGCCATCCAGGTGCCCCAAGATGAGATGAGAACTTTTAAGATTTACTCTCTAACATTTTTAACTTTAAACAGTACAGTATACAGCTTATAAATAGACATTAAAAAAATAAAGTAATTACTCATAAAAGTGAACTCACTTTGCCATTTTGTTAATTGTTTCCTGGTTGTCTTGTAATTCCTTTGCTCCTTTCTTCTTTTCTTGCTCTCTTCCTTTGTGATTTGGTGAGTATCTGTAACACTATGCTTAGATTCCTGTATCTTTTGTGTGTGTATCTATCATAGGTATTTTGCTTTGTGGTTACCACAAGGCTTACATTAAACATGTTATAGGGGCACCTGGGTGCCTCAGTCAGTTAAGCGTCGGACTTTGGCCCAGGTCATGATCTCACACTTTGTGAATTTGAGCCCCACGTCAGGCTCTGTGCTGATAGCTCAGAGCCTGGAGCCTGCTTCAAGTTCTGTGTCTCCCTCTCTCTCTGCTCCTCTCCTGCCCCCGCTTATGCTCTCTCTCTCTTCAAAAATAAACATTTTTTAAAAGTTAAAAAAATACATGTTATAGATATAACAGTCTATATTAACTTGGTAACAACCTGACTTCAAACACATACTAAAGCTCTACATTTTTACTCTCTATCCCAACATTGTTTTTTGATGTCACAATTTACAGCTTTTCACCTTGTGTATCCATTAACAGATTACTATAATTATAGTTATTTTAATACTTTTGTATTTTAATCTTTTTCATAGATGTAAAGTGATATACCTACCACCATTACAATATTAGAGCATCTGAATTTAAATAAGTATTTACTTCACAAACTTTAATATTTTGTATTCTTAGTATCATTTATTTAAAAATACTTCTTAATTTCTTATTTTATTTCATCATTGACCCATGGTTATTTAGGAGTGTGTTATTTAGTTTACAAATATTTGGGGATTTTCCACACAACATTCTTTTATTGACTTTTTAAGTTTACTTATTTTTTGAGAGAGAGAGAACATGCATGACCATGAGCAGGGGAGGGGCAGAGAAAGAGAAGGAGAGAGAGAATCCCAAGCAGTCTCCACTGCCAAAGCAGAGCCCAATGCAGAGCTCAATCTCACTAACTTGTGAGATGACTTGAGCCAAAACCAAGAGTCGGCCACTTAACCAGTTGCCATCTAGGCGCCCCTCTTTTATTGACTTCTAATTTAGTTCCACTGTGGACAGAAAACATACTTTGTATGATTCTAATCTGTTTAAATGTAAGACTTATTTTAGGACACAGAATATGGTAACTTAGTAAATGTTCCATATACCCTTGAAGAGAATGTGTATTCAGTTGCTTTTAGGCTGAGTGATCTATATATATTATATCAAATAGGTTGATAGTGTTAAGTGTGATTTCCTTTCTTATTCTATCAATTACTGAAAGATGGAATGAAATGTGATCTCCAGATACAATTGTTAAATATAATTATGGATTTGTGATCTATGTAGATTAGGTGTCCTTGATGAATTACCCCCTTTATTTTGAAATGATCCTTTTTTATCCTTGGTAATATTCTCTGATCTGTTTTTAAGTAATCTCTACACCTAATGGGGAGCTCGAACTTACAAAACCCCAAGATCAAGGGTTGCACACTCTACTGACTGAGCCAGCCAGGCACCCAGTAATACTCTCTAATCTAAAGCTTATTTTGTCTGATACTAATTTACTCCAGATGTCTTTTGACTAGTATTAGCATGGTATATCTTTTTCAATCATTTTATTTTTAACCTATCTGGGTTTCCAGATCTAAAGTATCTTTACTGAGGGCAGTATGAAGTTGGGCTTTGCATTTTTTATCCAACTTGACAGAACTCAACTTGTTCGTTTACTCTCTCTTAGAGATAACTATTTTTTGTTGATTGATATAATGTCTTGAAAACCTTTGTTTTATACATTTTGTCCTTGTTTTTTCAGGTGATAGGATAAATCTGACCCCTATAAGTACCATCTTGGATGGAAGCAGCAGTCTTAATGTTTCACTCTTAATGTTATAGTACCTGCAACCTTCTTCAAAGGAATGTTCTTGGGTTACTAGAGCCACTTCTCTTGGAGAGGTGGAAGTACCTGAGAGTTTACAAATCCCTGGGGTAGCCAGCAGCTGGTAACTTGTTCAGGGTATGAAAGTCTAGTTCTTTTGCCTCCAAGTGGGATAAACTCTGACTTTATACTTTATGCTTTGGAGCTCCCTGAGACCAGGCTGATGCTGAAATCATATCCTTGCTTTTTTATTCTCTTTTCTTGTCTTGCCTCCCTGACTACCTTACTGATTTCATATTAGAGCACATTTCTAATTAATTACTTGCACCTGAATCCATATCTCAGTGCCAGCCTTTGGAGAACACAACCTAAAATTAGCTTGCATTTTAAAATTGCTTTTCTGTAAAAATGTCTCCTTGATTAGTTTATTTTGCTTTTGCTCCCACATTTTTTTAATTGTTCCATTTGCTCAAAAGAACTTTAGAATAAAAGTGTTGAGCTGAATAGATATTTAGAATATATCCAATCAAACTTCCTTATTTAATAAATGAAGCAATGGTAAAAAAAAAAAAAAAAAAAACTATCTAATCCATGTTTACATAAGAGTAACTAACAGTAACTGAGAGTAACCGAGGCAAGCTTCAAATCAGGTTTCCTAATTTGGGCTTATTCAGGTAAAACATGCTTTTAATTTTACAGTGATCAGGTTTTACTAGGTCTTGGATAGTATGTTGCAAACGCTTACTTATGAACACTGCCAGATATAAATGTTTGTGCAAACTTTTTCTGCAGGTGCAAGTTTGTACTTGTACAGTTTAATTACCTTCCTCATTTTATGATCTTTGAACATTAACCCTTGGTTAATTGTGAGGCAAGTGAACATGTACATTTAAAAAAATCTTTTAAATTTAAATCTCATACCAAAAATCAGTCATATTCCCGTATCTCCTCCCTCCCTCCCTCCTTCCTATCCTCTCTCTCACTCTCTCCCCACTCTCATCCTCCTTCTTCCTTCTCTCAGTCATAGGCAATTCAAATTTGAAGTAAAAACCAGAGTCTTCAATACCTTATTAGTGTGCAGCAAGTCTACACGGTGCTGTGGTCTTGGGACTGGTATCTCCATTTCCATACTTCTGGATTAGTGGTTTCATCTTTCTTAATTTACTCTTATTTTGTAGAACATCCCTCAGTAGCATCTTAATTATCCTTTCTGGTAGATTGCCTCACTTCACCTTCTATCTCCTGTAGACTTTATTTCTGCTCTCATATTTTTACTTTCCAATATCTCTTTTTTATTCTCCCAAAGTTCTACTTTTAGCTGGCCTTCTGTTCTTACTTTATGTAATCAGTATCTTATTTCTTTGAAGATATTAATATAGTTTTCAAAAAATTATTCTGCTCCCTACATTAACTATTTTCTGTAAGTTCATTTTATCTATTGGTTTCTTTTTGTCTCTTTCATGCTACATGCTCTCTATATCTGTTGCTGATGTATCTGTTGCTCTCTATCTGTTGCTGATTTGCAACTCTGTGTGCCTAGGTGGGGTTTATTTATTTCTATTAGGGTGATGTTGACTGGTTTCTCATCTTTGGCACTATTGACATTTTGGATCAGATCATTATTTGGGGGGGTAGGGACAAGGAAGGATGCATTGCAGTGAACTGTAAGATAGCATCCATAGCATCCGTGGCCCCTACTCACTAGATGCCAGTAGCGCACCTCTTCCCCACTTCACCCAGTTGTTTACAATGGAAAATTTCTCCAGACATTGCCAAATGTCCCTTGGGGGCAAAATCATCCCTAGTTAATAACCACTGTGTTATAGTAATGGAATTTTTGAGAGTTTCTTGAGATAAACTCTCCAGTTTTCTGCTTTCTGAGTAAGGAGTATAAACCTGGTTACTAGCATTCAGAAGCCTAGCAAAGGAATGGACCTCCATATCTCACCATCAATATAGAGACCTTGACTTAATCTCTGCCACAGGCAGAATAATGGTGTCTCAAAGACATCCACATCCTAATCCCAGGAACCTGTGAATATTTTATGTTACACAGCAGAAGAGAATTAAAGTTGCAGATGAAATTAAAGTTGATAATCAGCTGACCTTAAAATGGGGAGATTACCCTGGATTATATAGTTGGATTTAAAGGTAGAAGAGGGAGGCAGCAGAGTCAGTGTCAGAATGATGCAACATGAGTGACTGGCCATTTGCTGGCTTTAAAGATGGAAGGGGCCATAAGCCAAGAAATGCAAGCAGCCTCCTGAAGCAGATTCTCCCCTACAGCCTCCAAAAAGGAGACTGACATTAGACCATTGAGACCCATTTTGTACTTCCCATCTTCAGAACCATAAGATAATAAATTTATGTCCTTTTAAACCACTAAGTTTGTGGTAATTTGTTATAGCAGCCACAGGAAACTAATATAATCTCATTGCTTACCAGTCACCCTCACCTCTGCTTGATATTCTTGAGACCAGAACCAGCCTAGGATAATCTCTCCAGCATGAATCAGTAACTCCTACCCCAATCTTCTCTCAAGGTTGAAGAAGGGGCAGTCTCCAGGCATCTAGACTGGGGGAGGGATCTAGGGAGCAAACTGCTCCTTAAGCAGATTTTAAAGTGGTTTGTTGTTGTTGTTGTTTTAGAGAGAAGCAGAGCATGAGTAGGGGAGAGGCAGAAAGAGAGAATCTCAAACAGGCTCCATTCTCGGCAGGGAATGACCCACACAAGGCTTGATCCCATGACCCTGGGATCATGACCTATGCTGAAATCAACAGTCAGACACTCACCTGACTGAGCCACCCAGATACCCTCTTTAAGCAGATTTTTAACTAATCGCCCCATTTCAAGCCCCCCCTCCCACTCCCCATTTACAGGTATCTCCTGATTCCAATTTCCAATGTTTCCTAGAATTTTGCAGCAGAGATATACTTGCTTTTATTATTGCAAGTACATTTCCTCTTTCTCTACTCCACTAAATCAATCATCACTCATTTTCATTCCTTCTTCCAAAATGTATGGACATCTCTTGCCTGCTACCTCTCTCATTCTTTTTGATCCTTAAGAGTTCATGCTATTGATTCTTTATGGCCATTTGAGCAGGATTTTATTTTATTAATGTTTATTTTGAGAGAGAGCATGAGCAGGGAGGGGCAATGAGAGATGGAGACAGAGTCCCCAGCAGGCTCTGCGCTATTAGCAGATCTCACAAACCGCAAGATCATGACCTGAGCTGAAATCAAGATTCAGACACTTAACTGACTGAGCCACTGAAGGGTCCCTTGAGTAGAACTTTAAAAAATGAAAATTATGTAAATGAACACCCATATGTTTAGCTATCATATTTAATGAGTTTTATTTTTAGCTGACATTATATGGGGCCCTTACTGATTTTTGGATAAAACCTCATGTGAATTACAGCATTTGAAGTTTACAATAACTTTAGGTGTTAGGTTCTATTATTTTCATCCATATTTTAGAAATAAAACAAATGTTTAATTCAGGTGACAAAGCTAATATGGAATAAAACTGGGATGGACCCAAGTGTTTTGGACTGCCAAAGCCTATTTTCTTAACCAATTATGCAATCTTGTTAATTTCTACTTTTCACTCTAGAGCATGGGTTAGGAAACTATAGCCCATTCATCAAATCCGGCCTGTCACCTGTTTTTATAAAGTCTTATTGTAATATAACCACACCCATGCTTTGCCTATGGCTTATATCTGCTTTTGAGCTATAATGTTCGAGGTAAATAGTTGAAACAGAGACAATTCGGCCCACACACCCTAAAATATTTACTCTCTTTGATCATTTGTGGAAAATTTTGCTGACCCCTGCTCAAGAAAATAACCTTATTACTAAGTTTTGAGGTCATGGTATACTCAGATACTTTTAAAGCTTTTATTACTGAGTCAAATCAAAAACATTCTTTTTATTGTTCCCTCAAACTTTTGTTATCCTGCAGATAGCAATCTTTGGTCATGGTTAAAAAAAAAAGTCTTTAAACCAATCTCCTTTGTGAAGTCTTTCCCATACTCAATCATACTTACTCCCTTTTCTGTGCTCCTACCTCAATTACTATAATTATAGTACTTATTGCAGCTTGATTCCCATAATAGTTACTAGTTGTGATTCCCCTAGGATCTAGCAAGTGCTAGGCCTGAGTAGATATTTACTTAATAAGCATTTACTAAATACTTTCTAAGTGTCAGTATTCTAGACACTGGAGCTATAAAAGCGAATATGGCAACTTTTAATTAATATGTATTCTATATAATTAGGTACAAATATAGAAAAGGAACTGATTGTGAAGTCTGGGGCTAAGGTCCCTGCAACAGCTGCAACAGAATCACCAGAAGTGCTGGGGTACCTCCAGATTTACTGGATCAGAATCTCTGGAGGTGAGGCCTAGTAATTTGTTCCTAATCAGCACTTCAGATGATACTTAAGCAGTAAAGTTTGAGAATCACTGCATCAGCAGATAGGAAGGGCTGTTTCTAAATGTACAAATATTATGGTAAGATATGATCTCTCTTAATACAACCAATTTCTGTCAAAATATGATCTTCTGTTGTTTACTTCTTCCTTCCAAAACATTACTAGACATACTTAACTGGGAACTTGGACATTGCTCCCATCTCTTACTAAACTTCTCTTTTATACCATTGCAACCCTGGACCTGGCACAGATCCTGGCACATAGTAGGTGCCAATAATTTGTGTTCAACTGTTGAATATCCAAAGCAAAACCCTTCATGTTGTCCAAATATGTAGCAAATAGGAGTTTTTCCAACTTTATAATGGAATGGTATGAGGATCATTTGAGTACAAGGAAGATCACATATCCAGGCAAAAGTTTGGTCAACCTATACCTCGTTTTCGTCCCTCTAAGAATGCTTCCTTCTAGCTTTCAGGGCCACTACCCTTGTAGGGAATATCAACCTCCCTCTCAAGGCTAAACTAAACCAAGCAGAGCCAAGTGGACTAGTGGAAAAGGTCAGGCATTATGGATTCTTCTTCATTGTAGATAATCTCTTTCTAGAGGCTTTAATCTGCAGAAAGCCCTGGAGTACATTTTTAAAAGGATTACCTACCTAGAGGATGATAGATACTCAAGTATCTACAATGAGAGGTTTATAACAATGCACTCTTGCTATGCCTGACATAGATCTATCCCTCCCACTAGAACTCTGAATTATTTTGCTGGAGGCTACAACATTCTGAGCAGTTTGTTGGGAGTGGATGGGAGGTGGGGATAACTCACCCATACAAGTTTAGCAGAGCTGAGCCGCTGCAGCTTGTTGGGCTAGCCTTTGATGCAGACTGGTTGGACAGGTTCTGGATCTACAGAAGAACCGGTTTGACTGGCCTGTTATGCCAACATATTCTGGTTTGAGTCCATGTTCCACAGACGGTAGAAACCTGCCCAGCCAGTTAAATGAAAGGCATATTAGGTTATCCATTGCACACTGTATATAGCTTAGATGCAGCAGGAGTCTTCCACATAGCAGTGGTGTCTAGCAAACTCTAGCGTGGTCCAGAGAGGGGGCTTCCTCTCATCTACTGTTTAAGTTCATAGCTTCAGAAGTCAGAAGTGAAACACCTTGTGCTTTTGACCCAGAGCAGAGGTTTTCTAAAAAAATTGAAGGGTAAGTTAATATATTTTTTCTATTTCTCAACTGTCTGTGCACCTTAACTTAAGGTTAAATTAAGAAATAATGTTTAAACAGATATCTATTTTTAACATGGTAATACCTAGATTATACCCTTCATGTCAAGTTGGTTAGATATTTTTTTATAGTATTTATATATATTCATTGATTTGTTTAAATAAAAGTTATTTAGTATATAATATACTATACTTTCCCTATACTTTTTTGTAAGTTAGGCATGGCTATAGTCATGAAGAAAGCTGGGTTGAATAATTTTGCTAAATCTAATTCACCTATTAATGATTTATCTTAAGCCATCTACTTCTTTGATAATATACTATCATGTTTTATAGGCTGTTGCTATATGGTAACAATTTTATATGGTAAATCTAATTGTGGATACAATAATAATTGCCTTTTTAAGGCATAAAAAAAAAGTGTTGGCCTGCTTGGTGATCTTAAGTACATTAGAGGAACAATACACAGTAGGAATTGAGGAGTGTGAAAAACAAAGATTGTGGAATCTGGTAACTGATTAACTATTGGAGCTCAAAAGCACTTGCTGAGCTGAATAGAAAGGAATGAAGACAGGTTTTGTCATGCCTATTAGGTCTGAAAAACTTAAGTTAAAGAATATTTGGATCTTCCTTTAATTTATATTTTAAAATAATTCTTTACCCCTCTCTTTCCCTGATGTAATTAATTTAAGTTGTTGTGTCATCTAAAATCAAAGTTACCAATCCCTTTATATTTATTTTGGCATACCAGACTACCCCCTTAGTTATTAATATTGGATTGAATTGAATGCACATATCTTCTGGGCATTCAGTTAACATAGCAGCTGACACATGAATTTATCTGGGAATTAAAACGACTTTTTAAACAGAATTATACTGAATACTTTCCTGTCAAGAGCTATCAGTAGGTCAACTTAATATGACTTTGTCTTAAAATGAGCAAGACTGATGCATCTTTTTTTTCATTGTCCCTAGAGTCCTCACTGTGTCATTATATTCAAACTCAAAGACTCTAAGTGTTTCTTTAGGATGTTAATAAAGAATTTTAAGGTGAGAAATATGTTCAGATGAGATATCATTTTTTTGCAGGGAAGGTCTTGGATGCTTTTCAGTCCTATTCCAAGGCAATTCTGCACAATACTTCTGCAAATTCAGCTGAACTTCAAAAAAGTTATGCAATGTTGAATCTGCATAAGTAATATGCTGATTCAGCAAACCCAAATTAATTTTATTCAGTATAAACTGTATTCTGACAATTTTGGGGGGAGGATATGGATCAAAATTTTTAGTTGGTTGAATGTTTCTCTTTGCAATCAGTTTTCAGGCAAGATATACATATATGTCAATAGAGTATACTTTTAGAGTTTCTGGTAAGTATATTCTATATAGTAATTTAAAATTCTTAAACTATGCTGTGTTTAAAATACAGGGCTTACTCTTTTTTTTTGTTTTTATTTTTCAAGTTTATTTATTTAAGTAATCTCTGTGCCCAATTTGGGGCTGGAACTCAGGACCCTGAGATTAAGAGTCACATGCTCTTCCGATTGAGCCAGCCAGGTGCCCCCAGGGCTTACTGTTTAAAGATAAACTTATGTGGGGATTCCACTTAAGTGGATTTATTTAGTGAGCATTTTTTATGTTTATGGTTTTGAGGAAAGCTATTCAGAAACCAGGTATATATTTCATATAAAATCTATGCGTAAAATTTCAAGCCTAACTACACTTTGGGAAAGGATTCTACAGCTTTCATATAATAGAATTCCCAGTTTCAAATATATGAAAGTCCTATTGAATATGACCTTTACGTATTCCTGTAAATTGATCCCTTTAAAATAATGATACAGTGTGATGTTTTGGTTAAAATTAAGGACATATGGATTTATAAATCAATTTAGGCACCTGTAAATGTGTGTGTGTGTGTGTGTGTGTGTGTGTGTGTGTGTGTGTGTGTATTTTATACAGCCCTACGTTATTTCAGGGCCCAGGTCAAAAAGTGTTCTTTAAAAATCTTTATTCTTTAAATTTAGTCAGGGATGCATTCCTTTGTCCTTATTCCTAGCTGCTTCGTTTCACACAATGACTCTTTTTGTCAACAATGCTAGCTATTCTTAACAAGTGCAAACTCTTTCCTTCTTGAATATCTTCATATGTTTCCTACCAAAACCACTTAGAATCATGACATTTTTAAGCTTGAAAAAGTCTTAAAGAATAACCAATCCATCCAACTCCTCAGTTTTCAGTTGAATGAAAAGCCCAAAAATGAAGCTAAATCACTACTATAAAATCTAAAGGTAGAGCTGGGACCAGAACATCCCAGTTTTCTGAATACCAGCCCAGACTAATATTTTTCACCATCCTACAATGACTCATCTGAATACTACATGAAATCTAATCTGTTTTCTAAAAGAATTGTAAAAAGGTAAAATTGTGTTGTATAGTTATGCTAACGAGTCTTTGCTGATTCATTCTATAAACAATAAAAATGTTTATTAGTATATATGCATATATACATATATATTTTGTGTTGTTTTAAGAACTCTCATATAGGTATAATTTAGGATTTACCTAAGAAGTTAGTACATCTAAAATTTGATTCGAATTGATGGGAAAAGTTCCATGAAGTTATAAAGATCAGAATTGCAGGATTCAAAATCCATTTTAGAGGTGACAGAACCTGATTTTTTAGGGGGTGAGTTCTTAAGACAGTGCTTTGTATGCAAAGTGCTCAAAAAATGTTTTAAATGTTTTAACTTGAGCAATTCCAAGGAAATGGGACCAGAGAAAGCTTTAGAACCAAAGGCTCAAAAATTCCATTTCTGATTCCTAGAACTAAATATTAATTCTCCTAATCCCCTTATTTTTTCACAGGTAAAATCCTACCTGAGGGATGCTACTCAACTTTGGTAAATTTAGTTTAGTCCAAGTGGACTCTGAAAAATAATCACTTCCACTTGTTTCTCTTTTTCACAATCAAGAGAAAAGGTAGTATACTAAAAGATACATGGGCTTTTGAGCCAAAGTAAGATGGATTTGAATACTGGCTGCTACAAACAAGTTTATCCTTGGGGATTATTTAACTCTGACTTCTCTTTTCTCCGTCTGTAAGTTAGGAAGTAATACCATTCTCTCAGTTGTTGGGAGAATTAAATGAGATATTGTACGTAAAACACCTAGCATAGTCCCTAGAACACAGCAGATGCAACAAATGTCAATACCCTTCCTACCTCTTTAATAAAATATATAATAAATTTCAACAAACAGCTTATGTAAAAGAAGTGAAAGCTTAGCTTGGAATATACAATTTATTTTTGTCAGAGACACAAAAACTAAATTAGCAACTGTGGAAAGTGTCAGGGAGGAAGACCTTCCTCTGCCCTATGCTCCTTCTAGCTGGACTTAGAATCAATTGACATAAGACAGATCAACAGGAGAAAGTAAAATTTAATAGGCATTTGAGAAATCCACACAGACTTGAAGTTCTGAGGGAAATTAGTCAACAAAAAGCTTATAAGAGCAACAAGATGAGTAGGGTTTGAGGATACAAAGGGGAGGAAGGCCAAAAACAAGAAGTTAAGGAGCTGTTTAGAAAAATAAAGGTTGCCTTATTATGTAGATAGGTCCCTTAGGTAAAGGAGAGTCTCAGTTAAGAGATCAAAAGTTGCATGCTCTACGGACTGAGCCAGCTAGGCAGCCCTAAAATTTCAAATTTTGATCATCTATACCAAAGGAAGGAACTGTGGCAGGGATAGTACAAACTATACCTTACTTGTGCCTCATATCTAGGTTTTTCAAAGACATTTCATATCTATTTATATCTATTATTTTATATCACATCAAATTAGTTGGTCAAAGATTTCTATATGCTCTAGGACTGTGTTGTTTCTATACCAATTAAATTATTTCTTCAGGGCTATAGAATATGTTTGTTCTTCCAAAAGAGTCTCTTCCAAATTGAATTTATTGTAAGTCAATATTAAATTACATTTCATTCTCTTGATAGTAAATAATGATACAGAGATTGAGTGCAAAATGTGTTGGGTATAAGATATAAGAAGGAATAGGATTTAACATTTTCTAAAAGTAATATTAAATTAATGACAAATTGATTAGAAGGTGAAGCCAATGAGCAAAGTTCACACATGAGATATTTCTGAAGTCAATATCATGGGTCAGAAGGGAGTTCAGAATAGTGTGACAAAACATTGTAAGAGCTGGCCTAACTAAAGTTGGGTGGATTGACACATATTCCAGTGTGTAAATAAAGAGCAGGAAATAGGTTATGACTTGATCTTAGAACCAACAAATAGATCCACTTATAACACAAACTGATCTTAGTAAGCTCTTACAATCAATTTTAATTTCCTGAAAGATGTTTAATTGCTATACAAATAAGCTTTAATAAGCTGTACATAATTTGAATTTATATCCATGGTAAATGATTTTTTTCTCTTAAAATGAAAAGCTTGTATGTAGATGGTATACCTAAAGACAAAAATATCACTTCACCAATTTAACCCACTAAGTATATAATATTCTTATTAAAACTATTTTATTAGATTTAAAAAATTAGCTTTATTTGACTACTCATTAAATTATTGTTTAATTTGCATATTTATTTTCATGTACTGAGAGTGGACTGTAAACAACTGAAAAGAAGGCAGGGAGTACTATAAATCTAAAATATATTTTAGGGGCACCTGGGTGGCTCAGCCGGTTGAGCACTGGATTCTTGATCTTAGGTCAGGTCATGATCTCATGGTTCATGGGACTGAGACCCTCATCAGACTGCACTGACAGCGGGGAGCCTGCTTGGGATTCTCTCTCTCCCTCTCTATATGCCCCTCCCTCACATGCATACACACTTTTTCTCTCTCAAAATAAATACAGGTGATCTATATGGGATCGCCTGGCTGATTCATTTGGTAGAGCATGCAACTCTTGATCTTGGGGTCATGAGTTCAAGCCCCACAATGGACATAGAGCTTACTTAAAAACAAAAAAAAGAATTATTTTGTGGGGGGCACCTGGGTATCTCAGTCAGTTAAGTGTCCAACTTCAGCTCAGGTCATGATCTTGCAGCTTGTGGGTTTGAGCTCCACATCAGGCTCTGGACTGACAACTCAGAGCCAGGAGCCTGCTTCAGATTCTGTGTCTCCCTCTCTCTCTGCCCCTACCCTGCTCACATCCTGTCTCCTCTCTCAAAATAAAAAAAATTAAAAAATTAAATTAAAAAAATTTCTGTATAAAATAGCCAATTTGGATAAATTAGCACTAACAACCAAACTTGCTATACATCAAAGACTAACTGGGAAACAGAAAATGTTATAGCCCATCGTTAAAGACATACAGGCTTCTGCACTGACAGCATGGAGCCTGCTTTGGATTCTCTCTCTCTCTCTCTCTCTCTCTCTCTCTCTCTCTCTCTCTTTTGCCCTCCCCTGCTTGTGTGCGCATCCTTGCTCGCTCTCTCTCTCTCTCTCTCTCTCTCTTTCTCTCTCTCTCTCAAAATAAACAAATAAACTTAAAACAAAAAGACATACAGCCTTAAAAGTAATCAGAAAACTACTGCCTTAGAAATTCTGTATTACTGACAAAGTGAAAATATAACTTGCGTGGCAAATTTTTAGTTTCAAAGTTCTATCTTAAGCCTATTCTCCCGAAGGTGCTTTGCTAAATCATTACTACAATGATTTAGATTAGGATTAAGAAACACTTCCCTCTTGAAACATTAAGATATTTGATGTAATCAGTAATTTTATGTAGCTCACAGTATATTAATGAACAAGGAACAGTATTATAGAATTCTGTGATAAAGTTCTTTATAAAAAATTTACATTTAACATATACAGGTCTAAATTTGGAGGGTAGGGTCTCCTCACTGAAAGTAGATGGTAGAATCAGTCACATTTCTAAAAATATTAGTATCATAACCAATTTTCAATATGTGATAATTACCGAATGGTAAATACCATCTACATAGCATTTTAGAGAGTGGTTAAATTCTTTTCTAGTCACTTTCCAAGGAATTGTTTGACAAAATTTAAAACAAACATATGTTGCTCAGGAATAAGTATATGATTTTTTAACAATAATATCAGACTAACCACTGGAACCTGGCCACAGGCCACTGGAACCTGGCTACAGGCCATTTAGCAACAAAGGTTGTTTAGTCCATTCCAGCGCAATATCAGCCTCTTTTCCCACAGCTTGACTTGTTAAGATGTGAGCGTTTATACTTTGAAATGAGTGACATGTTGTTCTAGTTCCACCAGTAAGTGTAAATTAAACACATCTAGCATAAAGGAAATTCTCAGCAGTTCATTGGTACCATAACAAACCACATGTTTGTACTAATGTTAAAGCCAATCAAGTAATATCAAGTCAAATTTTTACAGAGGACCCTGAAATTAAAATTAGGTTCTTTTTAATCTGACTGCCCAGTGTGTAGTTTATTAGCTCAGTTTATTAGAACATGTGATTAATGATATCATGATACTAATTCAGTCCCTGTGGAGTAAATTGCTTTTCATTTATTTCTTGGTCACAGATTATCCTCAGCAGTATTATTACTGTAATAATGTATCAATGCTTCTCAAAGTGTAGTCTGTAGACCATCTGACTCACCTGGAGGATGCCTATTAAAAATGCAGATTGCTAAACTCCATTCTAGACATATCACATTAGAATCTCTAGTGGGTAGATCCCATGAATCTACATATTTACTGATTTTCCAGATTATTCTAACGTCCAATAAAGTTTGAAAAGTGGCAAGAAAATATTCTCTTGCCTATAATAGACTGAGCAAGGCTGTATAATTTCCTTTAAATCAAATCGTTATTACTATCAGAAAAATAGCCTTGACTGTACAAGTTCCACCAGTCTTGGGTCAATATTAACATCCTCTCAAATTACTACATACAATTAATCTGACTGTCCCATCCACACATGCAAACTTTCAAAAGTTAATTTTTTTTAAGTTTTTTAATGTTTATTTATTTTTGAGAGAGACAGATGCAAACTTTCAAAAGTTAATTTTTTTTTAAGTTTTTTAATGTTTATTTAAATTTTTTTTTTTTTAACGTTTATTTATTTTTGAGACAGAGAGAGACAGAGCATGAACGGGGGCGGGTCAGAGAGAGGGAGACACAGAATCTGAAACAGGCTCCAGGCTCTGAGCTGTCAGCACAGAGCCCGACGCGGGGCTCGAACTCACGGACCGCGAGATCATGACCTGAGCCGAAGTCGGCCGCTTAACCGACTGAGCCACCCAGGCGCCCCTAATGTTTATTTATTTTTGAGAGAGACAGAGACAGATGCGAGTGGGTTAGGGACAAAGAGCGAAGGAGACACAGAATCCGAAGCAGGCTCCAGGCTCCGAGCTGTCAGCACAGAGGCCGACGCAGGGCTCGAACTTACGGACCATGAGATCATGACCCGAGCCGAAGTTGGACACTCAACCGACTGAGCCACCCAGGCGCCCCAATTTTTTTTTTTTTAAGTAGTCTCTACACCCAACACGGGGCTTGAACTCACAACCCTGAGATCGAGAGTAACATGTTTTACTGACTCAGCCAGGCAGGCACCCTGGAAATGGAAATCATATGTTTAACCTTTATCTCTTAGTTTGGGTTCTCCATGGAAAACAGAGCCTGAATCTTCCAGATTATGTGCAAATTGTCTATGTGAGAAGCCATCCCAGGGAATAAGAACTGGGGATTAGAAGAAAATGGGGAGAGAGCATCTTAGAGTGCTTCCTTCAGTACAGGCAAAATGGGACTCAATCCCAGTCCCTTGTTAGGAGCCATGAAGTCTTAGAAGACTGGAGAGAAGCATTTATCCTGCCAGAAGACTGGAGAGAAGCATCTATCCACCAGTTCTGATTTAGGTTAGTTACGGGTTGCCTCATAGGTTGTTAATTTCTTCACACTTTCATTTCAGGCTATGCTTCTATTTCCGAAGGCTTCAGAGAAGCCCCCCAAGCAGAAAGTCAGGTGAAGGGCTGTCAGGTTTCACCTTTATGAATCTGATTGCCATTGGAATGTTATTGGACTGGCTAAAGCAAGCAGGGTCCAAGAGGAGTCCGGCACATCACTATTAGAGGACAAATATGACCAAACTGATTTTTCCTTAATTTACCAATACAATTTTAACTAATATACTATGCAAGTAAAATAGATTTGCTGAAAAATGAGTATAGCAATTTCAAATGGCAAGTGAGGAACTTTAGCCCATTTTTGTCTGATGTATTTGATCCATTCCCACAAAACCTGAGATACATTGAAACTTGATCTTTTGTGAGAAAGGTATTTTCTAATAAACTACATTTCATTTCCTGAATTTGGCCGCCAATTTTTAAAGGGCCAAACAGCACCAAATGAACAATTAATAGGTACTCTGTAAATACTTTTACGTCCAGTATTGATCCAAAGGCTTTATCATTTAGTTTACATTGGTAAAATTATAGTAAAAACAGATTGACTACATTGGACTCTCAAGTAACACTTCTCATTACAGTGAAACACAGAAGTTTGAATAGTACAAGTTTGTGTTGGACTATGTCCAAGAGGGTCTGGTTACAAGAACTAATTCATTATAACCTTTATGTGATCCTGGAGCATGGGTCTGAAGAATACATTAGAGGAAAGCTGTAGTCAAGTAGATTAAAAACAGGAAACTGAAGTAGCCAGTTATGTGCTTTAATTGTGTAAATATATTAATTGTTGCATAATTATAAAAACTTAGTTTAGTGAAAATGAGGAAGAAATAGGTTTAAATTAAAAATAAATCTGATTAAAAACATATCATCTTTTCATTTAGCTTCAATTATGTTCAAATGGAGTGTCTGAGTTTTTAAAAATAACTCTCTTAGATTGTGGTTAAATTAGCTAATGAATTGATATGGGTAAAATACAGAAATTAGACTGAAGGGAATAGAAATAAAAGTGAGGACACACACTACTGAACAAAGGCCATTAAGAAGAAATAACTATTGTCAGAAGGAGTTGTCAAATACACTCAGATCTTCACTAAATTAGCTCAGATCACAATCAACTTGATACCAACTCCCCCTTTCTTGCACCTGAAGTTCAGTAGATCATAAATTTCTATTAAGTAAATAATTTCTTACAACCACAAATTTCTGAAATACATGAATAAATTAGTTTCTCCTTTCTATACGATTTTGCAGTTGGGCTAGATGATTTTTAAAGTCCCTTGGAATATAATGGAAATAACAACAATATAATAACTCTACCTGACTTATTTAAACTTAATTATGTGAATCAAATAAGATATGTGAAAGCACTTCAGTTGTAATATAATCCTTTCTATAATTATAAATCTGTCACAATTTGCATAGCAATTCAACAGTTTCACTACAATTACATAACTCAGCAATTGAAGAGATCTCTCTGATTAGCCGTAGTTCTTAAATCTATCTAGTACTAACAACAGTTTCTTACACTGTTTGGATACATTTATAATCATTTAATCCTGTTAACAATCCTGTATGTAAAATACCCAAGGTATATATTATCTTCGGATCGCTGATAAACAACTGAGGCACGGAGATGTTAAATTACTTGCTCAGTAGGATTATTAAAAATTAGAATTCATTCAACAAATTAGGTGGAGCTGCTGCTCATTTCCCACTGTCAACCTATACAAATACATTACTATATACTTACAGTTTCCAGAATTCACAATGATTTCCCATAGCAGAAACTTTGCACATGCCTTCGGCCTAGAAAGCCTTCTACCACTCTGCTCCCAATAGGCAAGTTGCTTCAAACTTCTAGAAGTCTTCCTTAAGAAATTACAGATATATTATTTCATTCCTATAATAATCCCTTCGGACACAGGTAAGTATGAGTATTCTCATTTTTTGGTTGGGGAAGTAAGACTAGTCTAGGCAACATGCAGATTATCAGAGATAGGGCTAGAGTTTAAATCTTAACTCCTAGGTCCTATCTCTAGCTCAGGACTTGCATAGTCCCATAGGCCAGGAATATGGCTATAAGTCGTCATTGATTATAGAACCTGGTGAGTTTTTTGGAGCATTTTCTGCTCTGCTCCCTTTGGAGATAATAACATAATTCAAGGTCCTTCAATCTATTTAGCTTTAAGCTTACTACATGGGAGAATCTAAAACTCAGGGCTGGGAAAGCTAAGAATGAACACTTGCTAACTCCATTAGAAGTCAATTTATATTCACCTCTCAAATGTCCACTATTTTTAAAAACTGTTTATTCATTTTTGAGAATGAGATAGCGTGCAAGTAGGGAGGGGCAGAGAGAGAGAGAGGGAGAAAGAGAATCCCAAGCAGGCTCCGTGCTTGTCAGCATAGAGCCCAATGCAAAGCTTGAATCCACGAACCATGAGATCATGACCTGAGCCAAAATCAAGAGCCAGACATTTAACTGACTGAGCCACTAAGGTGCCCCTCAAATGTTCACTATTATAAGCCATGTAAAGGAACATGTATGCCATGATTTCTAGTAAGTACAATTATTAATGCAAAAAAGTCTAAAAAATGAACTGAGATTGGTCCATATAATAGGTGCTTCACTCCAACTCTGACTGAGAGAGCCCAATTTATTTTCCTTTTCTAAATTATGAGACTCAAATTGCTATCATATTTTAAAGCCCTTTCAGTAACCTTGTAAAAGTTTTCTGAAATAAACAGAAAAATGTACTGGGACTGCAAATTAGCCTTTAGGTAATAATTATCAAAATTCAGAAACTTTATTTGGTTATTTTCTCAAAAGTAGTTTCTAAATTAAAAAAAATAGAAAAGCACAGAATAAACTTTAAATAGATTTTATTATTCAAAAATAGCATGGTGTGGCCCCTGGGCAGCTCAGTCATTTAAGTGTTCAACTCTTGATTTCAGTTTACATCATGATCTCATGGTCATGAGATCGAGCCCTGCTTTGGGCACTGCACAGTGTGGAGCCTCCTTGGGGTTCTGTCTCTCTGCCCCCATCCCACTCATTCTCTCTCTCTCAAAATAAATAAATATTTTATTTATTTTTTTATAAGAAGTTTTCTTTTTTTTTTAAATATGTATTTATTTTTGAGAGAGAGAGACAGAGAGTGAGCAGGGGAAGGGCAGAGAGACAGGGAGACACAGAATCCAAAGCAGGCTCCAGGCTCCAAGCTGTCAGCACAGAGCCTGACATGGGGCTTGAACTCATGAACTGCAAGATTATGACCTGAGCTGAAGTTGCATGCTTAACCAACTGAGCCACCCAGATGCCCATAAATAAATACTTAAAAAAAATAATTCAGTTAGGTCTGTACATAGTTGCAAAGGAAATATTCTTGACTATAAAGGGTAATTTAAATTTTCCCTTTTTCTTTTTTTTTCTTTCTTTTTTAAAAATTTTTTGAGAGACCACCCATGAGTATGAGCTGGGAAGGCACAGAAAGAGAGGGAGGGAGAGAGAATCTTAAGCAGGCTCCTCACTCAGCTTGAAGCCTGAGGTGGGGCTTGATTCCAGGACCCTGGGATCATGACCTGAGCTGAAATCAAGAGTAGGATGCTTAATGAAGAATAGGATGCTTAACCAGGCACTCCTAAGTCTTCCCTTTTTTTATTAGTTTATATTTCAAATACCTTAAAGCTCTGACCATATGATTTATCACCCAACCCAGGACATTTTTGAGAGTAGACAGGAGCCTTGTTAGTAATTAAACCAGAACAATAGACATTAACCAGAACTATTGCTGGTAAGCCTAGGGATATGGTCACTTTAGATAAGAAGCACATTAGATTTGTCTTAGTATCTTAAATAATCCTCAAAAAGAGTCACCAAAGGTGTGAGGTAAATTCAAACATAATTTAATTTCACTAAACGTTTCTAATACTTCTGATTATAAGAAGTAAAATTGAAAAAGTATTGGCTAAAACTGAAGGTCTCCTTTAAGAACTAAATTCTGAATGTAAAACATTTTTGGAAAGGTAACTATCAAAGCTTCCTTAACCTCAGACTGACATATGGATTAGGAAAAGCGAAAAGCCGATATTTTAAACAGTCTATTTTTCTCATAGAATAGAAAAAATTGGGGCAAAAAAGGTCTGCCATTGTGTTTGAAGACATGTAATTTGTGAGGCATGAGTGCATTAAAGATCACAACTATTTGTCAGTATTGAATAAATTCATCAAAAATGGAAAAAATACCATGTAAGAGGTGAATCATTAAATTTTTTAAGTGGACAAAGCAATGAATATTAAACATGTTTGCTCCTGTGAGCCTATTAAAGAATGCTTTAACTAATAGAGTCCAACTGCCAGGGACTTATTCCTACAGTTACCCCTTTATATTTTTTTAAAATTTTTAATTAATTATTTACTTATTTCAAGAGGGGGGAGGGGGGCAGAGGAAGAGAGAGAGAGAATCTTTTTTTTAAATTCATTTATTTATTTTCAGAGAGAGAGGGAGAGACAGTGTACAGGAGGGCAGAGAGAAAGGGAGAGAGAATTCCAAGCAGGCTCTGCACTGTCAGTGCACAGTCCAGGGTGGGACTCAAACTCACAAACCATGAGATCATGACCTGAGCTGAAACTAAGAGTCAGACACTCAACCAACGGAGCCACCCAGGCACCCAAGAAAGAAAGAGAAAGAGAGAGAGAAAGAGAGAGAGAGAGAGAGAGAAAGAGAAAGAAAATCTTAAGCAGGCTCCATGCTCAGCACAGAACCTGACCCGTATCTGCATCCCATGATATGATCCTGGGATCACAACCTGAGCCAAAAGCAAGAGTTGGGGGGCTTAGTAGGTTGGGCATCTGACTTCAGCTTAGGTCATGATCTCACAGCTTGCGAGCTCGAGCCCCACGTCAGACTCTGTGCTGAGAGCTCAGAGCCTGGAACCTACTTCCGATTCTGTGTCTCCCTCTCTCTCTCTCTCTCTCTCTCAAAAATAAGTAATAAAACATTTAAAAAATTAAAAAAAAAAAAGATTTGGACACTCAATTGACTGAGCCACCCTGGCACCCCCATAATATTTTCCATTTACATTACTGTAAATAAATACTGTTCCCACAGCTTCCATCATGGTAGCATTATACATATGTATACAGAATACAAGTATAAAACTGTATTTACTGGATAAAAAGGTATATATTAGTTTCACAAGATTCTCAAAATAAAATCTACTTTTCTATTCTACTTTCTTAGTGATCAATCTTAAATTCTTTTATCATCTCCACAGCAGATAAATGTCAGTGTTAAGAGACAAGACCTAAGGGCTAAATAACAAAATTCCTGGGCTCTATAAACCCATATGCATAGGTATGAAATACTGCCAAGCAGCCACTGTATTATAAAATGGCTGACCTGTAAGAAAAAGAAACTCCTTTCCATTCATAATGAATGATTTTGCAGTAATAGATAGATCATTAACATTCTTGATCAGCCTGGCATTATTTAAACTAGGCAACTAAGCAAGTATACGGTTTATCATATAGTGTATCGGAATCTTTATTAAGTATAAAGGGTTCCTAAATTGGGCAAATTATATATCTAATAAAACTTTGCCCATTACTGATGTGAAATGAAGTAGCTAAGTGAATATTTAAGAACACAAATATTTTATAAACTATCAACTAGTTTATAAAAAGAAATGAAGAAGGTATATATAGCCATAGTAAAAGTCAAAATAAAGTTTCTTATATCTAAGTTAGAAGTTGGCCAGACTACATAAGGCTAATTTTTCTAATTGGAAAGCAATGTATAATTTTTAATGTTTGTTATAAGCACATTAATAACCACTTAAGACTGTTAAAATAAAAACTGTAATATTGACATCTTCTGAGAGGGTTAGATATATCTTTTAAAACAATTATAAAACTGTTCAACCCAACTGGAATCTTGCCACCCTCAATTCAAATCATAAACAAAACATTTTGTCACTTAGGGCAAGATCATCAACTGACATAAACTCTTATCCCTAAACAACACTTAGTAATTACTGTAAACAACTTAACAATTAAATCAAGTGTTCAAATTGACACAAATGCTGACAGTGAACATAATTTTCTTTTGTCTCAAAAGTTCCTTTCCCACTTCTCTCTCAAACAGCCTTTTGTCTTGTTTCTAATAATTCTAAATAGTTCTTACTAATTCTAAACAGTTTTAAAATAATTCTGGCTGTAGGTAGACAGCTCACCCTAGTTTATTAAGTATTGTGTGTCCATATTAGAGATGCTGACAGTATTATGTAAATAATCATAATGGGTTTAATCACGTTTAAATTTTTTGCTTGGGGATATAGGCCCTCAATGTTGGGTCGGGGGAGGGGAATGGGGTGATGTGGGGAGTGGGAAAGAGATGAGAAATGCCCAGCACAAACAGCAGAAATAGCCTAAGACTAGGAATCAGTTATCTGTGCCTTAGTCCTTGCTCCAGCCTGGTTCTTCAGGTAAACCATGTAACCTCACTTGTTCATTATACATCTAGGCCTGTGCTGTCCAATATAGTAGCCACTAGCCACATGTGGTTTTGAGCACTGAAATGCAGCTATCCAAATCCAGTTGTGCTATAAAGTCTCATTAATAAATTTTTGTATTGATCATATTTAAGCAATGGAGAGCCACTTAAGGATTTTAAGCAAGGAAATGCCAGGATCAGAAATAATGGTTTAGATCTCTGGCAGCTGTGTGGACACTGTATTAAGGTGAGGAAGACTGGAAGCAAGGAGACTGTACAGTCTAGGTAAGAAATAACACAGCCTAAACAAGGGTAAAAGGGAATGGAAAGGAAAGCACTAATTCAAAACTATTATTTAGGAATAACACCAATGTAATATTGTGATTCACTTGTCCTGACTCCATGGAAAAGGGTTTGATTTTATTCTAAGGTGATGGGAAGACCCTGGAATGTTTTTAGCAGGACAGCATTTTGTTCTGATTAAATCCGTTATCTGTTTAAAGGACTACTCTGAGTGCTGTACACCACAGTAAGGGGGAAACAGAAGTAGAAAGATAGTTGATCTAAAAAAAAAAAAGGAGTCCATTGCTGCAGAAGAGGTTTAAGATGCTGATGACTCCACCCCAAGGTGGATGCAGAAGAGGTGGGGAGAAGCAAGTGGATTTGAGTTACTTTGTGACTGCAAAACGGTATTGCCTAATTCACAGGGTTGAGAAAGGAAAAGTGAAGTTCAAGGAGACCACACCTTTTGACCCCAATTGTTCTGATTAACCTGGAGACTAGGGTGTCTGCTGAGAGTGAGAATACTGTACAGAGGCTTGAGGAAAATAGTGAAGGTTTGGAAGACAGCAAAGGAAACAAGAGCAGCTGAACAAAGTCTGTTTTAAGAATTAATGCCCTATATGAGGTTTGAAACCACATAATTTTAGTGATATCAGTGTAACCTGTTGTGTGATTTTTCCTTTGCAACCCTCAGCCATTCAACTATAGGAGTTAAGCAGACTGTAGTACCAACAAAAGGTTTCAGGTTTAAAATGATTTGAGTTAGATGATTTTAAAATCTACATATTTCCAAAATTCTACAGTTCTAAGAATCCTAGAGTTTTTATTGCTACCACACATTTTTTTTTCTTATTGTTGTTAAATGTACAGATGTACATATTATAAAATTTACCATTTGAATCATTTCATCACACAATTTTTAAATCGAGCATCCTAATCAGGGGCCTCCAAGGGATTATAGGTGTGCTAGGACATTAAAATCCCAGCCCTCAAGGGAGCATCACTGGCCCTGGTGGCTGAAGTTCCAACTTCTGCTGCCTCTGGATGGAAGCAGCCTCATCTTTTTATCACAATATGTAATACAATTATTGCTTTTCTAAGCATTAAAAATGTTTGGGAACCACTGTTCAAAGCCATAAAGTTTTCCCACATATCTTTAGAACCTCATAATTTATTCCACCACGTGGGGTTTAAAGCTCCTATTGGGAGAGACTATGAGTATGCCCACTATTTCCACTGTTAAAGTGATCGCCATAAAATCTCACATGGATAATCTAAGAATTTTGAATGGATTCAAAGATTTTCTCTACTTACATAAAAAATAGTTAATCCCTTAAACTTTATTCGTTTATCCACACAGTACTGACTTTATGGCAGGTACTGGGTTAGTTTCTGGAGGTAACAAGGTGAACAAGACATGGTTTTGACCTCAAGAAATTTAGTCTAGTGGGAAAAGAAAATTATTCAAATATTTAAAACTGTAATAAGTGTAAGATGGGAACATACACAGTACTATAAGAGGATTTAATAGAAAAGACTATTAAAACAAGATAAAACGATTAGTAAATAGCTAGGCAAAGGGCAGGGGTAGGTTTGGTTGATAATTCCAGAGGCAACAGCACGCAAAGACCTAGGAGACACTAAAAGGTCAAGGCCAGATGGCAGAAAATGATTGGAAATGAACCTGCAGAGGTAGTAGAGGCAGTTCAAAGTGGCTTTCTTCGAGGAGTAACAGTAGGCCACTGAACGGTTTAAGCAGCCATTTTCAGATTTATTTTTCAGGAAGATCATAGTAGCTACAATGTAAAGAAGTAGTCTCAAAGTGGGTAAAATTTAAGGTGGGAGGAGGAAAACATAGATTTCTATTTTTTTCTCACCCTTTTAAAAAATGTCTTTAAAAATATGTTTGATAGTCATAAGATAACTCAGAAGTACCAATAAGGGCTAGCTTTTTCCCAAGTACATACTGTGTCTATGAACACTGTACTAAGCAATTTACATGTACTAATTCATTTACTCTTCATAATCCTATATGGTTGGTACTATTATTATCCTCGGTTTACAGGTAAGAAAAATGAGACAGAGGTTAAGAAATCCATCCAAGGTCACTTGGTAAGGAAGTATTACAGCAGTATTCGAACCCAGAAGTCTGTCTCCAGAGGCTGTGACTTACCCATTAGACTATTACCATTTTTCAGCAATACATATATACAATTTATCTTTTTTTAAAAAAGTAAGCTCTACACCCAGCATGGGGCTTCAACTCACACCTTGAGATCAAGAGTCGCTTGCTCTACGACTGAGCTAGCCAGGTGCCCCTATTTTTTTGTTGTTGTTCTTTTACATGCATGCAATTTAAAATTTAAATATATACATGAATTGAGAACAGATACTCTTTTTTTTTTTTTTCCTGAACACCAGTGAAGAGAAAGGTTTAGATGGGGTTGTTGGTTGGATGGATATGGAAAGCAGACTAGCAGACTAGGTTAAGACACAATGGTATTTTTGGAATATTGTGGAAGTGATGAAAAGAAGGGGATTGATTTGGGATATATTTGGTAAGTAAAACTGACAGAATTTGGTGGTAGTTTGGATAAGCGGGTTAAAGGGGGGAAAGGTGTCAAGGATGATTATTTGGATTCTGACTTATATAAATGCATTGGGTAGTGAAGCCATTGGCAGAGGCCAGAGGAACAAGTTACATCATTTTGTTCTGATGGTTTTTCTTCAGACCACAAGTACACTATTCTTTCAGTGTACGGTTAAATGACAAACTGACTACAGGTTCTTCCCATTTATAACAAAACTTTCCATTATAAACATTTATACAAACAACTATGCCTCCTGTGTTGTATTAGAAATGGCAGTCAATTTTTCACCCATTTTCTTTAAAAGTGTTATGAAGTCTTGTAAACTTTGGAAGCAAATGATAGTTACTCTGACAGGGTAATGAAGATTTAGCAACCCTCTTCCCTAAAAACACCAACGTTCCTATAGCATTGCTCCAATGGTACAGAAACATCCTATTGGGTGAAATCCCAAGGAGTAAGCTCTGATATTCATCCCTTAACATGAGGAGTGAGTGGGAAAAATTAACTTTATAGCTTGTATTTATGATTTCCTAAACACTACTTAAGTTTTAAAGTTTATAATACTATACTTTATCTCCCTCCCAGGTCTCATAAGTATTAAAGAACAGTATTGGACTGGTTTAAAAGATACTGTGATTGTAGCCTATTGTTTATTTTCAACTTCATTTGTAGGACTGCTAATGCTAAAATGCTTCTTTTAGAAATCAAGTAGGAAAACAGACTAACAGGTTGACCATTACAAACACACAGCCACAGAAAGTGTTGATTAAAAAAAAAATTAAATTACCTAACAGCTTGTTGTCCCAACAAATAATGCTGGGCACTTCTCATTCCGTCTCATTTCAGGGTCCTCAGGAACTTTCCACTTACACATCGCTTTGCTCAATGGCCTCACCACCCAGTCCTGTCAGGTCACATCACTAATCTGCAGGTAATAGATAGCTACAAGGCAGAACGCTACCTTAGACTGATCCGTGTCCATTCCTTTATCAGTTAGTGTTAACTGTCCCTGTGGTAGTGGCCACTTACACAGGCTTTCCTGAAATATGCTAACGTCAGACACACTGGTAACACCACGGGCTTGAATTTCCCAGACGGAAATGCCTGAGTTTTCTCCAGCGCATCTCAAAAACGCTGTGGCGGCCGCCAGCTCCCGGAGCCGCCCCGTACACAGCAGGGGCTGGCGCTCGACTCTCCAGTCACCACGCTTAATTTTGGAACACACGGGCCACCCAGCTCTTCCGCCAGAGGCGAGCGGTGCACCGCCTAGCTCGGCGGCCGGAGGAGGGGCGTGACGTGAAGGGAACTCCTCCGTGACGTCGAGCGGGCTCCGATGGGGGCGGGCCCGGGCGCCTACAAGCCCGGCCGGCGGCCCTCGGGCCCTTCCCCACCCCCGGAAAGCGCGGGCCGCCCTGAGGGGCCGGCTTTCCCAGAGGGGGGTTGGCGGATTAGTGAGGGAAAGAGAAGAAAAGCGAGTGGCCATTCCTTCACAGCCCCGGAGTCGTGTCTGCTTCCGTGCTGGGGCTTTCGAGAACCTTGAGGAAGACTTGTAAGCCGTGAATAAAAAGGTATCTCCTTCCCCAGACCCGGAGTGCTGGGTCTTAGCGGCTACTTCCGGTCAGGAGCTACCGGCCGAACGTAGGCGTTTGGCCCCTGGGGTGGGGGTGGCGGTACGGCTTCGGGGCTGCCTGAGGAAGGAGGCTGGAGCCCGGATAAACTCCGCTGGAGGTGGGCGGGAAAGGAGGACGAGCCCGCGCTCCCTGCGGTTCTTTGGTCTCCCGCGCTGGCTGAGGATTCGCTTACTCACTACGAGCCCGCCCCCGCGCATGCGCCGCCCGCGGGGGGTGGGGTGGGGTGCGCGGTGCTCGCTTCCCGCGTCAGTCGCGCTGCGGGTTTTTGGAGCGTTTGGGTGGCCGCGGTGCGGAGGTAGAGGTTGGTGGCTACGGGTGCTGGGATGGGCATGGGAGCCTCTGGACCTCTGCTTTGCCCGTAAGAGGACCTGTCCAGTCCCTATGCGTTTGTCTCGGGCACCTGTGTGACTCCAGGCGCGGCTCTTGCCCTACCCGTGTGAGAATACGTGCGGTGGGTGCTACTGGAAAGAGTTTACTGAGCACCTTCACTGTGGTTGGTGGTTTACAGTGCTACAGGATGCATAGAAATGTATTCAATTATTACAGACTTTTGAGCCCGGAATGCACTTTGAGGCACAAGGTGCACATTTCTGCGAAATTAAGGCGCATCCTCGTGTAACCATAACGGTTCAAACCAAAAGAAATTCTGACAAAAGTGCTGGCCGTGCAGGATAGGTTTGAGATGGTTTTTCGAGCCAGAATTTTTAAGTTCAGTGTGGGTAAACTTTTTATGTGGTGAAAAAACGCTTTTTTTTTTTTTTTTGCTACCTCTCAGGGTACGTTAAAGAATGCTTACTTTATTTACACTGTTTTAAGCAATTGAATACTATGCAATTTTAAAATATTCATTGAAGTCATTAAAATTTTGTTTTAAACTATTACTTAATAGAACTAATTACTGTTGGGGAGGGGCTCCTTTATTTTATAAAATATTTATTTATTTTTGGGAGAGCACAAGCGGGGATGGGGGCGGTCAGAGAGAGGGGGCAGAGGATGGGAAGCTGCTCTTGGCTGACAACAGTGAGCTCAGTGCTGGGCTTGAATTCGTAAACCATACATGTGATCATGACCTGAGCCGAAGTCTGACCCTCAGTTGACTGAGACACCCAGGTGCCCCATCTTAGGCTACTGGAAAGTATTTTGCAGTTGATTAACATCA
Organism: Panthera tigris; assembly: GCF_018350195.1. Classification (NCBI taxonomy): domain Eukaryota; kingdom Metazoa; phylum Chordata; class Mammalia; order Carnivora; family Felidae; genus Panthera; species Panthera tigris. The sequence continues at coordinate 45,408,551 of NC_056671.1, forward strand.
CTAGAGTATGAGGGCCACCCCCACCCCCATTTAGCTGTGTTGGACCTAACAGAATGACCTTGGGAAAGTCACTTTATTTCTTAAACCTGTTTTTCCAACTCTAAAGTGATAGTAGTAACAGTAGCTGTTTTATAGAGTTCTCAAGATTAAGTTTAAAAATGACTATAAAGCAGCACGGTATCTGGCATATAGTAAACAAATGGTGGCTTTTACTGACAGTAGTGTAAGCCTATTTATCTTTTAAGGTTAAGAAATAGAATTCAGGTCTCTTTGGAAATGAAGCTGTGTTAATTCACCCAATCCCTCTTTTAAAAACTCTGTTGTGGAAATAATATACACAAGAGAGAGAGACCCATCCATTACAGTTTCAATAACTGTGAAAGCAGGCCTACTGGTTTCATCTCCCTACCCGGCATTCATGTTTTGTTTTAGCTGGAGCATTTGAAAGCAAATCCAGAACAGGTGAGTGTTTACCTGTAAACGTATCAGTATATATCTCTTTAACAGCTAAGGACTTTTTTTTAAATATGAGCGAATTATACCCAAGACAATTAAAAATAATGCGCTAATATTATCTAAAATCCAGTACATGTTCAGTTTTCACTGTCTCAACAAAGCCTAATCACAGTTGTTTTTTGTTTTTAAATTAAGTAGGCTTCATGCCAAACGTGGGTCTTGAACTCATGACCCTGAGATCAATAGCTCTACACAGTGAACCAGCTGGGTGCCCCCAATCACAACGTTTATAAAACTTAAGAGTGTATTTTTCCAGTCTTCTCCTTTAGAAGTGTCATTGCTTATTTTAGTTTCTTCATTAGAGACCTTGAGAAATGATTAGTAAGAAACACTTAAATCAGTTTGAGCATGGTAAGTCATTGGCTAAGGAGCCATATGTGAGGTTTAGTAAACTTACTAATCGTTTTATTTTTTTAGTGGTAGCTAGTTAATGGTTTCAACTTAAGGACACATTAAAATATTTATGAAGCCACTTGAACTTCTCAGTATCCTGTTGCTTCCTTCAGGGGCTACACAAGTAATTATCATTCACCTCTACCCTAAGAGGGACACAAAATAGCCTTACCCTTTTTGTCTTGTTACTAGACGTTTCTGTATTCATAGTTCTTTGCTGTGCCTGTATCTTGCTCACTGATTTCTCTTGTAATAAGAAAGGTATTCAGATGTTCGTGTGTATTAATCACAAACATCTTTCTTGCTCTTTTATAAGGCATGTGCTTCTATGTATATGTAGATGTATATATGTGAATACTGTTTAAGTCAAGGATATTCAGAATGTTTTCCAGTTATTGGTTCAGTATATTGTTGCACTTCATATCAACTGAAAAGTTTAACAAAAAATAAATTCTTTTTAGAACGTTGAATTATTCAATGCTGATCATGAATGACTATAAACCTCTCAATATCAGAAACATCTCAATTTGAGTAATTATTCCTTTCTAGGAGGAATAAGAGAAAGTTTGCCTTAAAATTTAGCTTAACTAAAGACCAAATAACTGAAATCAGGGTTCTCAGCATAATTGTCTTTACTTCCCATTCCCCAGATTCTCAAAATGATTGAGTGTAGGTAAATAAGGAAAACTTGAGAATAGCTGGCTAAGCTTGAAGATATTCTAACTTAAAATTACATACAGATAAATGTAAAATTCATTTGTGTTGCAATCTGTTGTTTCAGGTATTTCAACTGCCCAAGACAACTTCATACCTATATAATGTAACAGAAAAAGTCAGAAAACATTAGGCAAATAGAAGTGTGGAGCATATTAAGAAAGATGAACATCTCTGGAAGCAATTGTGGAAGCCCTAGTTCTATAGATATATCTAATGACTTCAAGGAACTTTGGACAAAACTAAAAGAGTATCATGATAAAGAAGTACAAGGTAAGAGTCTTTTTTTTTTTTAATAGTACACCAGTATTCTATTGAGACTAAATAGTTATAACTTTGTGTGACAGTTCAGAGATCTCATTTTTAAGGGACCTAATAAAGGTAATTTTTTGTGAGTCATTTATGATTGAGTTGTTGCTCTATAACTATAGACACCTACTATGGGATGTAGTTTTTGCACATCTTATAGTTATTTACTATGGTAATATGTGTGGTGTGGTGGAAACGGCATAGAAATTGTTGATTGAAGACCTGGATGTGAATTCCGAATTCATTTATCTACTTGATCTGTGATCTCAGCCGAGATATATAATCTCTAAACTTACTTTTTTTTCCTATAAAATTATGTGCAGGATTCTTTACAGCCATTAAAATACTAAAGTTATTCTTCAAGCTTTTGGGAATCTATTTGCTACCAAGCACTGAGATATGAAAGTGAATGGCAGTTTGCTTTCAAAGAGCCTGGAGTCTAATAGAGATAGAGCCATGTAAACAGATAATTACAGTATAATGAAATAAATGCTAAAAGGTTTATGTGAAGTGCAATGAGTGTGAGAAGAATTGAGCAATTGTGGTTGAGATGAATATATAATTATTATTTGTGATTGTGTTAAAACGTACTCCAGATAAAAGAATTTTCTCTTAAAGGTAGACTCAATGTTTGGTATTAACATCTGTCTAATTCTGTTACTTTAACATAATACGTTTTTCCCATGGGCGGAAATTGCTTGGTATTATGTTTGTTTCTTGCTGCAACCATAGGTTTAATACTATAGTGCTTGACAGCCTTCACATTACACTGGAATGCCATTAAAATATGATCCACCTAATCTTACTTACATTTTCAGAGAAAAAAATATTTCATCTGAAAGAAAATATGAAGAATAAAAAAAAAAACCCCAAACCTCTAAATTAGACTATATTCTCTATCTTTTGAATGTCTAGATCAATCAAAAACTTTTCAGGTATTCTCTTTATATTTTAACCAAATCAGATTGGTTCAAAAGAATGCATCATTCATCAGAGATGAGCACTAATGGATCCTGGGGTCATGAGTGTTCCTAATGCTGAGAATGTTTTTTTTTTTTTGTCCATGTGTTGCTTTTTTGTACTTAGTTATAATTACCTTTGCCCCAGTTTTCTGGAATGGGCAGACAAAGACTGTATATGGTCAATTTGAGAAAATATATAAATGGCAGTCAAATTTGTTTCTTCCTGTTGGGTAAAACCAAAGCAATAAATGACAATTTTCTCATTAAAAAAAAAAAAAAAAACAAAAAAAAACAACCATGATCCACCTAGTATGTGGGTCTGTTAGAACTTTTCTGTGGTAAATGTAGTTCTTGGCAGAACCTCATGATAATGGACTCATCATGAATTAATGAAGCATGGACCCCAGAAGTATTCTTGCATACCCCAGTGTACTGGCAGACTCTTGTTCAAGAAAAGTTTTGGGGTACACTTACCATATGCCATACCTTATGAATAAGAATGAGTCATATATAGTTATCTGGGAACATAAAGGAAGAACCGGGTGTGTGTGTGCGCGTGCCCTTGAGAGAGATTGATTGATTGATTGATTGATTTACTGTCAAATCAGGCTTTACCATTGAAATGAGTCTAATTAGCCAGACGAAGATTGTAGGAGGGGAACGTTTTAAGAGAATAGCTTAAGCACAAGTTTGGCAGTAACAGCTTGATTTTAATCAAAGAACTGTACATAAGTTGGTATAGCTCACAGAGAAAATGAGGTAAGTGATGGGAATTTATTGGTCAGGTGGAAAGAGGATGATGCTAGAAAGGTAGATAGGTTCAAATTATGTAAAACATTATGTACTATGCTAAAGAGATTGTTACCATGCTTTATCTTTAGGATTAAGTCTAAAATTTTCATTTTCAGTGCTTACTTCTATTACTTGTATAGGTAGTGCTGTGTTGAGAAAGAGGCTATGTGATGTACTTGTTAGTTAAATCTGAGTTCTGGATCTAGGCTGCCAATATTTGAAAGCCATCTCACCCTTGAAGGTGGTGACCTTGTGCAAGCTATTTAACTTTATGGTGCACCAGATTCCTTATCTATAAAATAAAGATACTAATAATAGTTACTTCACATTATATTAAATATTTTAATATATGTAAAACATTTTGAAGAGTTTATGGCACATAGTAAGCAATATATGTACTAGCTATATGTGTTTAGATATTAGAATGCTGTCCTTTCTGAAGCAGCACCGTTATAATTATCTGTGCCCGGTGTGGACTATCCCAGCCAGATACAGTGAGATACTATAAAAAAGTTATAACAGCGATTTCACATACTGATTACTTTTACGTTCCTCTTTATGATTTTTGAAACTGTTTCTAGAAAGAAACAGAAAAAGAATGGCCAAAAAAATAAACATGAGAAAATTTAAATGGTTAAGAAATCTTGGAAAATTCTTACTTTTATCTCTTCTTGGCGAGGGGGAGAAGTGGGGATACTTACTTTTTAAAAATTTCCATGAAATATACATAAAATTTTTCATCTTAACTGTTTTTAAGTGTACACTTCAGTGGCATTAAATACATTCATGATGTTGTGCGACTATCACCACCATCCATCTCCAGAGCTCTTCATCTTGTAAAACTGAAATTTTATACCTATTAAACAATAACTCCCCATTTATCCCTGCCTCCAGCCCCTGGCAGCCACTATTCCACTTTCTATCTCTGTGATTGTGACCATTCTAAATATCTCATAACAGTCTTTTTGTGACTGGCTCATTTCACTTAGCATAAGGTCTTCAAGTTTCATCCATATTGTAGCATATTACAGAATTTTTTCTCTTTTAAGGTATATACAATATTCCATTGTATATACCACATTTTGCTTATCCATTCATTCATCCATTGTTGGACATTTGAGTTGCTTACATCTTTTGGCTGTTGAGAATAATGCTGCTCTGAACAGGAGTGTACAAGTAATCTTTAAGACCCTACTTTCAACTCCTTTGGAAGTGTATCTAGAAGTGGGATTGCTGAATTATATGATAATTATATTTTTAATTTTTTGAGGAATTACCATACTCTTTTCCATTTTTACATTCCCACCAGCAATGCACAAGTGTTAAGTTTCTCCACATTCTTACCAACACTTGGTATCTTCTGTTTTCTTTTTTTTCCTTTTGATAGTCGTAGCCATCCTAGTGGATGTAAGGTGATACTGTGATTTTGATTTGCATTTACCTAAAGATTAGTGATGTTGAACATTTTTTCATGTACTTACTGGCCATTTGTGTATCATTGGAGAAATGTTTATTCAAGTCCTTTGTCTATTTTTTTTTTAACGTTTATTATTGAGAGACACAGAGTGTGAGCAGGGGAGGGGCAGAAAGAGGAGGGGGAGACACAGAATCTGAAGCAGGCTCCAGGTTCTGAGCTGTCAGCACAGAGCCTGACGTGGGGCTTGAACTCACAAACCGCAAGATCATGACCTGAGCTGAAGTTGGATGCTTGACCACCTGAGCCACCCAGGCGCCCCTCCTTTGTCCAATTTTTAATCAGCTTTGGTTTTTTCTTGTTGAGTTGTAGAAGTTCTTTATATATTCTGGATATTACTCTTTTATCAGATACATAATTTGCAAATATTTTCTCCCATTCTCTGGGTTGCTTTTTCATTCTGTTCATTGACATACAGAAGTTTTAAATTTTGATATAATCCACTTTATATTTTTCTTTTGTTGCCTGTGCTTTTGGTGTCTTACCTGAGAAATCATTGCCAGATCTAATATTATTTAGCTTTTACCCTGTTTTATAGTTTTAGCTCTTATGTTTGGATCATTCATCCACTTTGAGTTACATTTTGTATATGATACAAGGGCCAAATTTCATTCTTTTGTGTGTGGATATCTAATATTCCCAGCACCATTTGTTGAAAAGACTGTTTCCCCATAGAGTTTCTGGGCACCATTGCCAAAAACCATTTGATTGTATATACAAATATGAGTATACTTCTGGACTTCCTCTTCTGTTGGTCTACACATCTGTCTGTCAGTACTATACTGTTTTGGTTATTGTAACTTTTAGTAAGTTTTGAAATCAGGAAGTGGGATCTCTAGTTTTGTTCTTCTTCAGGTTTGTTTTGTCTATGTGGAGTCCCATGAGATTCCATATGAATTTAGGACAGCTTTTTCTATTTCTGCAAAAATCATCATTGGACTTTTGATACAGATTGCATTCAATCTGTAGATTTCTTTGAGTAGTATTGACATCTTAACCATGTTAAGCTTTCCAGTCCACGAATATACCAAGTCTTTCTATTTATTTATGTAGTTTTTAATTTCTTTAAGGAATGAATACTTGGTAATTTTCAGTGTACAAATCCTTCATCTCTTTGGGTAAGCTTATTCCTAAGTATTCTTTTTCTTTTTTTTTTAAACGTTTATTCATTTTTGAGAGACAGAGACGGAGTGCAAGCAGGGTTGGGGCAGAGAGAGAGGGAGACACAGAATTTGAAGCAGGCTCCAGGCTCTGAGCTGGCAGTACAGAGCCCTATGCGGGGCTCCAACCCACAAACCATGAGATCATGACCTGAGCCGAAGTCGAACACTTAATCGACTGAGCCACCCAGGTGCCCCCTAAGTATTCTTTTTGATGCTATAAATAGAATTGTTTTCATTTCCTTTTTTTTTTCTTGAGGTTTATTTTTTTTTTTTAGTAATCTATACACCCAGTGTCAGCTTGAACTCAAGACCCTGACATCAAGAGTTGCATGCTCTTCCGACTGAGCCAGCCAGGCATCCCTCATTTCCTTTTCTGATTATTTGTTGTTAGCGTGCAGAAACAAAATTGGTTTCTGTGTATTGATTTTGTATCCTGCAACTTTCCTAGAAGTCTTTACTTATTGTGGGTTGTTTTTTTTTTTTTTTTTTTTTAATTTTTGAGACAGAGAGAGACAGAGCATGAATGGGGGAGAGTCAGAGAGAGAGGGAGACACAGAATCAGAAGCACGTTCCAGGCTCTGAGTTGTCAGCACAGAGCCCGACGCAGGGCTCGAACTCACGGGCCGTGAGATCATGACCTGAGCCGAAGTCGGACGCTTAACCGACTGAGCCACCCAGGTGCCCCTAATTGTGGTTTTTTAAAATTCCTAGCTGAAGTAAACATTAGAAACTCTTTACTTTTTTTCATTATGAAAAGTTGGAGTTCAGCTACCTCTACTATACGTGCATCCTTTATGCTCTGTTGTGCTCATTCGTTGACCAATCATTCTGTTTCATGTTTTCATTAAAGCCCTCTTTCAGCGTATAGGATTGCTGATGTAATTGAGGTACAGTTGTGTTCATTTAGAAATCAAGGTATCTATTATTGTTTAATCTATTTTTTTAACTTAAGCTTTTTTCTAAATTGTCAAAACACAAAGTAAAAAAAAGTTTCCCACCCCCCCAACACAAACTGGTAACCACTTTTATAATCTTTTGTGTTTATATTCAGTGTTCATTTCTAATTTAAAGTTTAAGTGTTTTTTTTCATTTTTTTTTTTAAGAATTATTACATATATACAAAAGTAAAGAAAATCATAAAATGAACTCCTATATAGTCATCACTCAGCTTGAACTATCATCAATAAATGGCCAGTCTTATTTTACTTGTATTCCATGTACTTCTCTATCCCTCTTTCACTCAGTTATTTTGGAGTCTCTGACATAATTTATCTATAAATATTTAGTATGTGTTTGTAGTAGGCTTTTTAACTAGAAAGAACCATTATCACGCTAACAAAACAAATAATTAACATCTAGTACCTATTAGATGATAGTGTTCAATTTTCCGCAATTGTCAAAAATATCTTTATAGTTCAAATGTGTATCTAAAAGACATCTCTGTGATGTGTGATTACTATGTTAATTTTTTCAATGTAATTTTTGTATTTTTCTTATGAAATTAAGTATCTTTGCTAATGTTTAAGAGTGATTTATATTTTTTATGAACTGTTACATACTTTATTGCTTCCTTTCTTTTCTTTTCTTTTCTTTTCTTTTCTTTTCTTTTCTTTTCTTTTCTTTTTTAAGTTTATTTATTTTGAGAGAGAATGAGCAGGGAGGGACAGAAAGTGAGGGGAGAGAGAGAATCCCAAGCAGGCTCCACACTGTCAACGTGGAACCTGACACCGGGCTTGAACTCACAAACACTGAGTTCGTGACCAGAGCTGAAGTCAAGAGTCAGATGCTCAACTGATTGAAACACCCAGGTGCCCCATTGTTGCTTATTTTCTAGGATTGTTGGCCTTTCTCCTCTAAATTTCTAGGACCTGTTTAGTTCAAATATTTGAAAAATTGGGAATTCAAATTTGTTGTTAGTGATAAAGATCTTATTTTAAAGTAAACTATGCTCATGGTCATATGTCTAAGGATAAATATGAATATTTTACATTAATTCTGCTCATTGACTATACTGTTTTCCCCAGAAAATCTATCGTAAAACTTTGAGGAACAATTCTGAGTTTTAGTACTGACTTGCTATTCATTCAGTGAGGGTCATTAGATTATATGCTAAGAATGATAGCAGTTGCTGAGGATACAACAGTGAAGAAGACACAGTGAGTTTTGGGGGCTTTGAATTCATTTTTTTAGGAAAATATATAATATAATTGTACAGTGAAATGGTAGCAAAAATAAGCCACATACGAGAGAGTCTTCTGCCTTGGTAACCCAATAACAACATTGTAATCAGCTACATGCACTACTTATAAAACTGGAAAGGAATAAACAGTCTGACAATTTATGTTGAAGAGCAGCAGCATCTTCTTTTTGGGTTCTCATGCTGTGACTGTATCACATAGGTTTACCAATAAGAACAGCTTCAAGTTTAAACTGTTATGGGAGTGTCACTGCTACATATTATAAAACTTATCCTAGGTGATCTGGAAGTGAAGCAAATATAATATCTTGAAATATTTTTAAATAGAACCAGACATACTTGAGTTGTTAATAAACATTTGATAGGAAACTAGTATTCTGCCATCTTCAAGCATAAGGTTAGGTTCTTCTTCAAATGATTATTTCTGTTGTTTTATAACTGGTTTTAAGAAGATCATTAAGTTTTTATTAGGCAGAGTCCCTATCTTACTCATCTTTACATCCCTGTAGGTAAAAGTACTTGGCACATACTAAAAAATTAATAAGTGCTATATGAATGAATTGCATAGTTTATAGCTTGGTCAATGTGATATTTTCTTGAACATCAGTATTTTAAATCCCATTATATATGAAAGTATCAACTTTAAAAATTTTTAACATTTATCTGTTGTTGAAAGACAGAAAGAGAGCACTAGTGGAGGAGGGGCAGAGTGACGGAGACACAGACTCTGAAGCAGGGTCCAGGTTCTGGGTTGCCTGCACAGAACCCAATGCGGGGCTTGAACCCACAAATTGTGAGATCATGATCTGAGCTGAAGTCGGACACTTAACAGACTGAGCCACCCAGGCGCCCTGAAAATATCAATATTTTGTATCTGTTTAAAATCTTGAAATATTTTACTACCCATTTACTTTAAAATTTCTGTTTTTAGAAAATACTATAGAAAGCTGGGAAAGGAAAAATAAGTCCCCATTCTACAAGAATGGCATCTGTGCTTTTTTGTTTATTCTTTCCTACTTTTAAAAGAAATGTGTGTAGCTTTATGCATTGTTGTGATCAATATTCATAGTGTTTTACACGTGGCTTTTTTTTTTTAATGTTTATTTTTGAGAGCGAGAGAGAGACAGCACAGGTTGAGGGAGCAACAGAGAGAGGGAGACACAGAATCTGAAGCAGGCTCCAGTCTCTGAGCTGTTAGCACAGAGTCCGACACGGGGCCGCAACTCGTGGACCGCGAGATCATGATCTCAGCCCAAGTCAGAAGCTCAACTGACTGAGCGCCCCATATATGGCTTATTTTTAAGTATTATTTCATTATTTAAATGGTGCTTGCTTTTCCATGTTGTACATAATCATTTTAGAATTTTTATATATGCCCATTTAAAATTGGGTCAGGGGTGCCAGGGTGGCTCAGTTGGTTGAGCATTGGACTTCAACTGGGATCATGATCTCATGGTTTGTGGATTTGAGCCCTGTGTCAGGCTTACTGCTTGCTGTCCACGCAAAGCCTGCCTCAGATCCTCTGGTCCCCCTCGGTCTCTTCTCTTCCCCTGCTTGTGTGGTCTCTCACTCAAAGAAACATTTAAAAATAAATAAATAAATAAAATTGGGTCAGTTTTATTTTTAGGCTCTTAATTTAACAGGGATAAAATATTTGGCAGTTTTCTTCATGTTCCTTAGTGTTTCAGGGTCTTCAGGAAACCCCTACTTTATGATGAGGAAGAGTCAAGAAAATAATATACTTTTTTTTTAATGTTTATTTATTTTGAGAGAGAGAGTGTGAGCACATGTGTGCATGAGTGGAAGTAGGAGCAGAGAGAGAGGAGAGAATCCCAAGAAGGCTCCATGCTGCCAGTGCTAAGCCTGATGTGGGGCTTGACTCCCCCAAACCATGAGATCATGACTTGACCCAGAATCAACAGTCGGATGCTTAACTAACCGAGCCACCCAGGTGCCCTAATACACACTTTTTAATAAGAAACAACATGCCAAATTCGTCACATTATACAACATATCAAACTCACAAATATTACATGGTGGATAATTCTTCTAACTTGTGGACTCCTCATAGCTATTCTCTAGTACTCATCACACTCTCAGGAGAGTTAGTTTATATACACTGAAAATGTTAAAAGAGGAACACAGCAGGTTTCAGTATATTTAGCTAATACCCAAGTGCTTTATGAATGGTAGGTATTGGATATACGTGTGAACTGATGAGAGAAGATAATTTCTGGTTCATTATAATACGAGATTGACCAGAGTTCTTTTTCCAATTTCAAAATCCCTTGTGGATTCTTAAAGGTATTAAATGAGCACTATTGTTTTTAAAAAAATAATGTTATTTAAAAACATTTGGGTTCAGATGAGGCAAATTTGCTGAAAGCAGACTTTTTATGTATTCTACACAGTTCCATATAACATTAGATCTTCCAACTGTGTGATAACATCAAAGACATGCCTGAAGGGTACTTAATTTTTTTGAAAGTGGGGGATCCACTTGGAGAAACCCGTATAAGAGGCTATTTGAAAGACATCAAACATGGACTTGTCTGGACTTTGCAGGTTTTGAAGTATATATAGAAATCAAAATTGACTCATTACTTTTAAACCTTTATGTCAGTTTAAAAAAGAGAGAAGAAATGTTTTGAATGGTAGTACTTGAAATATATAATTTTTACTTAGATGTCCAAGAAACTCTTCCCATATACATGGGAATTTATATACATCTGAATACACTCACTGTATCATGAGATTTTTTTTTTTGCTTCATTTGACCAAAACATAATAAAATGATAGATAAACATGTCCTATGCAAGACAGTTTGTACACTGATCACAAGAATATATTAAGCTATATGCATTCTTTTAAAGCTGGGGGGGAAAGAATAGATAAAGTCTCCCAACTTCTATTGAACAGCAGTGTGCAAAGACCATTTTTGTTGGAAAAGTCTGGAGACATTTGTGACGGAGTTTTTATATTTTTTATCTTTAGTAAAATTGTATCCCTTCATGATTGTTCACTTTAGTGTCTTATGTTCCTTTTGTGACAAATGCTGCTAGTATCAGGGTCAAAAACAAATTGTTTTGATAAATGTTACTGATAACTTATTAGAGCATGTTTTATGTTTTAATAGAATTTAATAGAAATTTCAGAGTTCTTTAAATTTCAGATGTTTGAACAATTCAAAGTATTCATTGGGTACAATATTTTTTTGCCTTTTTAAATCTCTGTCAGTATCAGGTTTATTACTTAAAAGCACTAATAACTAGAATAATAAAATAGAATTTAGAATGTTTATTTTTCAAAACACCATTTTATTTTTTAAAGACTTTTATTTTTAAGTAATCTCTGTGCCCAATGTGAGGCTTGAACTCACAACCCCAAGATCAAGAGTCATACCCTGTACCAACTGAGCCAGCTAGGCTCCCCAGAATGCCACCATTTTAATAAATGGTCTCTTGTTCATGCTAGGTTCTATTATCAGCATCTCATCTAATAATGTTTTCTGTATCTGGTAAATACAGTAATCAGTTCTTTTAGAAAACTAGGCAGATTTTTCTAGGCAAAATTAGAACCCCTTTGAAGACACACAAAACTATAGAGGTTCTAATACAACAGGATAAATACTTCTTGATTTGGTTTAGGGATGTTTCATTTATTTTCTCAGATGTTTCATCAAAATTCCTAAAAGATGACATTCATATTAAGGCTACATAAATTAACAGTGAAAGGAATTGCGTGTAATTTTGGTCCATAACATCAGTGTCATACTCATTGTTAATACTATAAGTAATTCTCCCATCTAATATTTTTCCATTTGTATTAACATCTATAAGTTCAATTGAGTCCATAAAAATTAATTTACCTATTTTGAGATAATTAAAATTTAAGACTTAAACTAAGCATCTTATAAAGACGAGTTTTCACTTTGGAATTAAAATAATTTATTAGGCCCTTGCAGAAAAACTAGTGGTAATATTTTGGTAGAGGTTAAATTACTTGAGTTGTATACATAAAGCCACTATTTGTCAACAAAGTTATTAGGCTTATTCAAAACCATAGATAACTTGTTTTAAAGTGACAGTACATACACTGCATATATGGTCTGTTCTGGGTAGAGAGCTAAAGTAAAAGTTAACATAGTGATTTTTATTTTGCTTATAACAAATTCTTGTCTCATTTCTGAATTCTTATTTAAACTTGTTTCTTGTTGTGGCCCTTGGGTGGTTCAGTCAATCGAGCATCCGACTTATGGCTCAGGTCATGATCTTTGGTTCGTGAGTTCGAGCCCTGCGTCAGGCTCTGGGCTCTGTGCTGACAGCTCAGAGCCTGGAGCCTTCTTCAGATTCTGTGTCTCCCTCTCTCTCCCTTTTCTGCTAGTACTCTGTCTGTCTCTCGCAAAAATAAAAGACATTAAGAAATAAATTAATATTAAAAAAATAAAATAAACTTTTTTCCTGTGTTATAACTACACATATGGGCCCTTAATTTTTTCATTTCCTCCAATATCCATATGTTAGCCAGAGTAGGGTTAATTTGTAGTACAGCACTTGGTCTTGTGAATGCTGTTTCCTCAATAGGTATCTCAGGTTGCCAGTGTTACAATCCCAAATACTTTGTTGAACAGACTACCTGTTCATACAGGAGCTACATTGTATAGCCTCATTCCTTCCGATGGGTGTGGAACAGGATTAAAGCACACTTTATAGGGGTTCTAATTGTAGATGCCTAATTGACTTGATGAATAGCAAATGCTAAAATTTAAACACACACACATAGACACACACATAAACCTGTTTCAGGGCTGATCTGCATGACAGAACAAATGCCTCACAGGTGTTGAATGCTTACAAGATAAAAGAGTACTCTTTCCATATTTCCCAAGAATTTTCTTTTGATGTTTATATGGATTTTCTATCTCATTGTTTCTTTTCTTAAAATGGTCATGGCAATAATCCTTTTCATCTTTTGCTGCACTGAGTTTTAGAAGTTGGGTAAAATTAAAAATAAAATCTATCAATAAGTAAATTTTCGGGGCACCTAGGTGGCTCAGTCAGTTAAGCATCCGACTTCGGCTCAGGTCATGATCTCACGGTTCATGGCTTTGAGCCCCACATCGGGCTCTGTGCTGACAGCTCAGAGCCTGGAGCCTGTTTCAGATTCTGTCTCTCCCTCTTTCTCTGCCCCTCCCTCACTTGCATTGTGTCTCAAAAATAAACATTAAAAAAATTTTTTAATAAAAAAAAAAAAGTAAATTTCATACACTTTGGAAAGAAGAGAGTGAAAAACTGCTGACTCTAGTCTTTGGCCTAGTCAGGTCATAAGTTTTTTTCTTAATTCTTTAAGAATGATTTGATGCTTTACTAAGTAAGTACTTTCAAGTTTTCATGAGTATGTCATTATCTGAAAAAGAAGGAAGCTTCTCAGCCTGGGAATTTGACAGATGGAAAAGATTTTTTTTAAACAGCATACCAGTTTTTATTCTTAATATTAAAAGAAATATTTTCCTTTATTATGTTTTATATTTTAACGATTTTCCAACTATTAGGGCAGATCTTTTTCCATAATTTTTTTTAAGTTTTTATTTTGAGCTTATTGTAAATTGACATGAAATTTTAAGAAATAATACAAAGAACTGTCCTATACTCTTCAGCCAATTTCCCACAATGGGAGCATCTTTTACAATTATAGTACAACAGCAGGACCAGGAAATTGGCATTGATACAATTTACCAACCTTATTCAGATACCCCCAATTTTATATGCACTCACTTCCACCGTGTTGATTTTAGATGCCTGTGACTACCACCAGAGATCCCTCACGCCACTTATTTAAGCCCTCAGCCCCCTTTTTCCCATCCCAACCCCTCCAGTTTGTGGCTACCAATAATATGTTTTTTATAATTTTTTCCTTTCAAGAGTGTTAGTTATGTAAGTAGAATCACATCAGATGTACCCTTTGAGATTGGCTTTTTTTTCAGTCGTAATTTCCTTGGGAACCATCCAAGTTGTTACATGTATCAACATTTCATTCCTTTTTATTGCTGAAGAGTACATGTGGTACAAGTATGTACCAGTTTTTTTTTGTTTGTTTTGTTTTTTAACAGTTCACTTGTTAAAGGACATTTGGGTTGTTTCTAGTTTGGGGCTGTTATGAATAAAGCTGCTGTGAATATTTGTTTATTCATAACTTTTTTCTCACAATTCATATTTGTTTATTCACATTTTAGGCTGTAGAAATAAGGGTAAAGTGTATCCTATCAGTTGGACATTTCCTAGAGGTGAAATTTGAGAAACAGGGCAAAAGTCTAACACAAAACAGTTGTCCAGGGCCTGCCTTTTTCTATATTCCTGGCAGCAAATCCTTACTACTTGGGATGATAAGAAGAGGTGGCTTTCCCATCAGTATTTATACCATCGTATCAACTTTATCCCTAGTCAGCATCATGGAGGGGGATTGGTGGAGAAATGTATAATTTTTTTAAAAATCTTATTTGTCTAAATTCTGTTTTTGAATGCTTGTCCTAAATTATACCGATAGCAAAAAGTCCTGTTCTTAGAAATAACAAATTTATTAATGTTTCTATGTACAGTATATGGAAAGTTTTTCTAAATGTATAACTTATTAGAATCCATAGATAAACTATCAAAGGCAAATAGTAAATCTTTGATTTTTCAATAGTCAACTAATACCTATTTATTGGGGACTAATCCTACCCCAAATGAAAGAAATTCTTGAGTGGATACAGAACTTCTAAATTTGCTAAGCATTATTTTAAAAAGTAAATAAAATATCCACAATTAGAAAAAGTGTAGAATAGTAAAAAGATTGATTTAGGACTCAGAAAAATCAAACAGAGAAACTTTTTCCTCCTTTTATGATAATCATACTGTAGAAAATAGAGGTCATAGAGAAAATAGAAAACCAAATAGTTTAGCGTTGCTAAATAGACAGTTTTTTTCACTTATTTTAATAACTATTATCCCATCAAGTAATTATATCATATTTTACTTAAACATCCCTATTTTAAGCAGTTTATATTGCTATAAATTGTTCAGTGTCCTTTGTGACTATGAGTTTCTCTATAGTTTGGATTATATTCCTGGGTTAGAATCCAGGAAATGAGATACTGATGAAGGAGTCCTATTACGTATTGCTAAATTGCTTTCCAAAAGAATTCTATCCATTTATAATATCTCCAGCAAGTATGGGAGTATAGTTTTACAGCACTTTTATCAACATATTGGGTATTACAGTCTTTATAATTTTGCTAAGTAATTGTTTTGGTTTGAATTTATATTTAGTTGCTAGTAATGTTGGATAGATTTTTGTATTTGTTTAATGACCGTTTTTCTCCTTTTGTTAATTATCATTTACAAAAATTAGAAATGTCACTCTCTTTTGTCCATATCCTTCCTTGCAGTTTCAGTGCCCTTCAGCCTGCTTTCTTCATGATAACTGCTTGAGTCCCGTAGGCAGGAGTCTTCTCTTATGTGTTGTGTCAGACTCAATTAAAATAAGAAATATATGTAACAGCTATCTTGAGTGTTCTTCGTTAAGTATTTTAGCGTAAGCAATTTTGCTCCTCATCCAGGACTTCCTGCAGTAATCTATTTTAATCCCAGAAGACCTGAGCCTACATAAGCATGGTTGCTGTTAGCAAATACATAGGCTATGTCAGAACATAGACCTTCATTTATAGTGAGCCTCTAATTATATGCTTGCCCCTGCTATTATGAAGGAAGTAACTCACTTTAGGTGGAGAAAATTTCACTCTACTTAGCTGTCATATAATAGACTAAAGGCAGTAATGTTGCAGATATACTTTTGTGACCTTGGGGTACAAATAAGGGAAATACACTCTCCAAGCTAATGGGACCTGGCTTATTATTCAGAGCCGAGAGTCGAGTAACTTAATAGTGTAGCATTAGACTCATAAAGAAACTCAGATCAACTGCTTTAGAAATGGTAAATGTATAAATAAAATACTGTGGGTTTTTTTTTTCTTTTTCAGGTTTACAAGTAAAAGTAACAAAACTGAAAAAGGAACGAATTTTGTAAGTACCAGTATATAATACTGAGTTCTTATTTTTAAATTAATTGATACTGACGTCCTATTTGACCTCAATGGCTTATTTATGAGAAAGTTAGTTTACAGCATGGACCTTGGATAGTTGACCATGAGTTTTTCAAAATTCTAAGGTAAAAAGAATAACTTAATTTTGAGTATATTCTTAGTTAATATTTGCATATATTTATACATTAATGTAATTTTTATATATACATACATACATATGGGTATGTATACATATAATCTTTTTCCATAAAGTATTTATTAAGAAAATAACTGTTCTATAAATTCATTTTGATCTGTCAATGTTATTCTTTTCTCATCTGTGATTAACACCTGGAATTTAAGATACTGCAAGAAGGGAGCAAAATGGGATTTCTGAACTGATACAAGAAATGAGACAAGGGGTTCCTGGCAGGCTCATTCGGTGGACCTGTGACTCTTGATCTAGGGGTTGTAAGTTCAAGCCCCACATTGGGTGTAGAGATTACTTTAAAAAAAAAAATCCTTAAAAAAAAAAAAAGGAATAGGAGCAAATGAGACCCCTTTTAACTAGTTTGAAATTACCAAAAGTTCCCCTGAATTGTTTTGGTTATTTTTTTTTAATATGAAATTTATTGTCAAATTGGTTTCCATGCAACACCCAGTGCTCATCCCAACAGGTGCCCTCCTCAATGCCCATCACCCACTTTCCCCTCCCTGTTTTAGTTATTAAGCCTAGAATCAGATCTGATTTTCTAAGTCCGAAGCAAATTTTACTCATGGTTCTTTAGGGCTTCCACATTCAGGAATCTGAAACAGATGCATCATAGAATATTATTGCTTATAACAAAAATTAATACCATTGTTTTTTTTTTAATATTTATTTATTTTGAAAGTGAGAGTGTGTGTAGTTATACAAATAGGGGCAGGGCAGAAAGAAAGGGAGGGAGAGAATCCTAAGCAAGCTCCATGCTCAGCTAGGAGCCTGACATGGGGCTCATTCCCACAACTGTGATCATGATCTGAGCGAAAATCAAGAGTCGGATGCTTAACTGACTGAGCCACTCAGGCCACCCCTATGTCATTGTGACTAATACTGCATTTACTTTATGATATATACCAATGGGCCTCAGTTACATCATATTCCTCAAGCTTCCAAGGCTCTAACCAAAAGCTGGAGTTAACAGTCACCCATCAAAACACACCCATTTGTTTTCTCCAATATGATATGAAAATAAAAATTGGAAAGTTCCTTTTACACCTAGAAAATCATGTTTGGGAGATGACTTTGATTCAGAAATATAAAACCATAAGTTTATAAACAGGTTTTTTTTTTTAAGAATGATTTTATGATCCTATTTAATTAGTGATACACAATGCTTTGCATTATTGAGAATGTACATATTCCTGCCTTACAGATGTCATTTTAAGTATCTCAGGCGTAGAATAATTCATTTCTCTGTTTCTTATGATTAGTTCCCACGATTGCGAGATGTTCCTCTAGAGGAAATTAAATAAGCCTTTTCTGAGTAGTAAATTTAGGGTATATATCTTGTTAGTTAGGATTTTGCAAAGTACTCAAAGTATTTCCCCGCAAGATACTTATTAATTACATAGGGCAAAATTATAATATTATAGCGGAGAAACCGGACAGAATTCATCTCAAACTATCAAAGTTAATATCACTAGAAATCAGATATGTCAGCCCCATGTACCTCTTGATTTGATGCACTAAGAAGAGCACAATGTTATTCCTGTAGTATTCTTACCAAAAATGCATAGCCCAGATTTTATCATGGGGAAACATCAGAAAAACCCACATTGAAGAACCATCAAAATAACTGGCCAGTACTTTTCAAAGGTCAAGATTGTGAAAGACAAAAATGATGGAGAAACTGTTCCAGATTGAAGGAGACATGACATTAAGTGCAGTGTAGGATCCAGGATTGGATCCTGGACCAGAAAAATAATGTTAGAGGAACAGTTGGCAAAATTTGCATAAGGTCTATAGATTAGTTAATAGTATTGTATCAATTTCTTGATGTTCATAAATGTATTCTGGTCACACAAGATGTTAATATTTTGAGAAGTTGAGTAACAGATACACAGGTACTCTGTTGTGTATTTATAATTTATTTATAATAGACCTGAAGTTATTTTAAGATGAAACCAAAAAATGAAAAAACGGGGCAGCTGGCTGGCTCAGTTGGTAGAGCATGTGACCTTTGATCTCAGGATCTTGAGCCCCACGTTGGGTATAGAGATTACCTAAAATATTTTTTTTAATGAAAAAAATTAACATTCATTCCTTGAGTCTGAAGAGATCAACTTTTCTTCATCTGTTGGATATTGAAAAAATTCAGTATTCTTTTAGCAAGGAATAGGAAGGAAATGGCTGTTGGATAGGCAACCAAAAATGTCACTACAGTTAGACTAATCCTACCCCTGCGGTTCAGAGAGTAGCAGCCAGTGCAGCTCTTGGGGCATGATCTCCTTTCATGGCACAAATGACCTTTTTTGTTTTTTTCTTTTTAATTTTTTTTTTTAATGTTTGTTTATTTTTGAGAGAGAGACAGCATGAGCCGGGGGGGGGGGGGGGGCGGCGGGTGGCAAAGAGAGAGGGAGACAGAATCTAAAGCAGGCTTCAGGCTCTGAGCTGTCAGCACAGAGCCTGAAGTAGGGCTCGAACTCATGAACCGTGAGATCATGACCTGAGCCAAAGTCGGGCGCTCAACTGACTGACCCACCCAGGTGCCCCACCTTTTATTTCTGTAGCCAGTAGGTATTTCACAAACTCTCTAGCCTTTTAATGCATTTTAAATAGTGTTGGTGGTATTACCTTATGTTTATGTATGTCCGAATTATCTGAATACTTGCCGAAGAACACTTTATATGTAAATTCTTCCCATAATGAGTTATTACAAAAATATATTGAAATTGTGTTAGTTGGATAAAACAGGATCATTTTCTTGGTTAATACGTAAAATTTATCTTTTATCCACTTGAAATCAAAAGGGAAACATCTTTGTTTTACTTAGGAATAAATACTCTTTTCTTCAGTGGTGAAAATATTTTGAGTCCTTTGAGATTTCAAATTATGAAGTGTAGGGCACCTGGGTGGCTCAGTCAGTTAAGCGTCTGACTTCAGCTCAGGTCATGATCTCACGGTTTGTGAGTTCAAGCCCCGTGTTGGGCTCTGTGTTGCCCGCTCAGAGCCTAGAGCCTGCTTTGGATTTGTGTCTCCCTCTCTCTCTGCTCCTCCCCCACTTGTGCTCCGTCTGTCTCTCTGTCTCTCAAAAATAAATAAATGTAAAAAAATAAAATAAAATAAAATCACGAAGTGTACTTATTCTGTTGTTTTCATCTTCATTTTTATATATAGCCCAGCTAGTGTTGGTTGCTACAGACATTGCCAATCAGAAGATAAGCTACATACCAAACTTCAATAGTTAATTACTGATCACTGAAGTTATTCTACAAGTGTCCTCTTCTTTTTTTTTTTTTTTTTTAAGTTTTCAAGAGAGAAAGTGCGCGAGTCAGAGAGGGGTAGAGAGAGGGGGAGGGAGAGAGAATCCCACCCAGGTTCCTCACTGTTAGCACAGAGTCCGACACAGGGCTCAAACTCATGAACTGTGAGATCATAATGTGACCTGAAGTCAGACACTTAACCAACTGAGCCACCCAGGTGCCCCTACAAGTATCCTCTTTTATGTACAGTAACACTATATAGGAATTCTTGTTACCTCTGGCCTTTTCTAAAACCAAAAATGCAATGTTTTAGAGTCGATTATTAGTTAGACAAGGAGCTTTTATATTGTACCTTGGTTTGGTGTTGGTTAATGGTCATGTTAATGCTGTATTAACAACCTTTGATTAGAATGACATCCTTTAATCAAAATGTTGATCACTTTTTTTTTTTTTTTGAGAGAGCACAAGCAAGGGAGGGGCAGGGGGGTGGGGACAGAGGATCTGAAGAGGGCTCTGAGCTGTCAGCACAGAGCCCCATGTGGGTCTTGAACTCACCACCTATGATGAGATCATGACCTGAGCCGAAGTCAGATGCTCAACCAGCTGAGCCACCCACGTGCCCCAAAATGTTGGTCAGTTGCAGTATTGAAACTCAGAAAGTATTGTCTGGTATTTGATTATACATTTTAAGCTACATTCACTAAATGTTGTTACAGGATTTTGTTTTATTTAAATGTATTCTTCATGTAGCCTTAGTAATTTTATTTTCTAAAATATTGCTATTTTAAATGAGTTACAGCTACAAAGCAGTATTTCCTCTTAGCTTGAATCAGAATCATCAAATGAATGATGACACATAATTAGAAGTGATCTAGATTTGCTTATGACCAATGCACTTTATTACTGACTTTCTACACAAAATGCATTTCTCCACACCTGTAACCAATCAGCCACATGAAAAGCTTCTTAAATTTGTAAATGACTGCTGAATTTTACTTTCTCAAAAATCATCTATAACACTTTTGAATTTTAAAGAATGGAAAACATTTTAAAAGCAGCTGGTTTTTCAGTAGCTAGTAATAATGCCTTACTTCACCTGTAGTTTAGAGTCATTTGATCCTCTTAGCAACCTTCTAATATATATTGTAACTACTTTGTACCTGTGTACCTCAGGTGATTTGGGGTTGTACATTTTGGAAGCACAAGTAAGTAAATTCCGTGAGTAATCAGAGAATTAAAGGGATGCTTTATTTTATAGTAAGTTAGATATTTGCACTGTGGGACCAGGAACTTGGGCTTTCTTATATTAACATAATCCCTATATCTCAGTATATTTTACAGTATACAGTTAGGATGCAGGAATAACCAGGATGTCTTAGCTCCATATTGTTAGGATAGCTATATTAATAAGGTAGAGCGCCCCAACCCTTAGGGATTCCCACCTGGAAGAAGAAGAAGAGAAATCAATAATTTTACCATATTTTGTCTATCACTTGATTGTTTGAGATCTGTGTTTTGATGATAGTTGTCTCTGCACATGGTTAATGCTTTTCTCTTACACAAATTCGTTTATCAAATTAAACATGTAAAAATGTTGACAGGTGAATATTACGGGATTTTTTGAAAAGTTCTACTTAAAGAACTTAAGAACTTTTGAAAAGTTCCACCTGATTCTTTTAACCTACTTGTGGACATGGACTACATCTGTTTTTGCCAGTGTGTATCCATTACTTACTAACTGATGGACTGTATTAATGGTCAGTTAGTGAATCTTGTCATCATCCTATTTATTTGCCATTCTTTATTTTTTTTTTAGAATTGTTTGGGTTTCTTTTTTAAATTTTATTTAAAGATAACATTTGCCATATTCAGCCATCCAACTTTATGGCAATCAAGATATTTAAATTCACAAATTTAAAAAATTACAAAGGAAAAAAAGTCCTGCAGTTGTGCAGGACTGTTGTCATACTTTTAATTTCTTATAACAAAGGTTATAGAGAATATAACTTGAACACATATAGTTTCCCCATTTTCTGTATTCACAGTAGTACCAATTTTGATCCCTATAGTGCTTCTCTACCCCTCCAGTATATGATATTGATTTTAAACTAATGAGAAGACTGGTGTAGGTAGTATATGGGAGGGTTTGTTATCTGTCATTTTATAGTCACATTTTCATATACAAGATTTATCCACTTTTACACACGAGTTATATTTACATGCCATTTATCTAAAATGTTCATTTGTCTCAGAAGGACAGAATGCCATCTACCAAGAAAATGATACTGAGTATCCAGTAAGATGCTGCCTATGGGATAGATACGTTGAGCTTACCTTAGATGAGTGAGGTTGGTTATTTGTATCCTAATAACTAACTTCCTTTAGATGAGGTCCAAGGTAGATGTAGCTTGCAATGCATTTCACTCCTAATTTTTTTTGAAATTGCATGACTCTTTTTTGTACCATTTAGAACTCATCAATTTGCTTTTGTAAGGAATTTGTTAAATTGTTCCTGCAATTCATAGAACCCTGTTATGTTTACCACTGAGTTGACATGAATATTTTATTAAGTAATTGAGGTTAGTTTTAATTTTAACATAGGTCATCAGTCTATTTGGTTTTAAAACAAATGCTACTATGTTCTGAATCATTCTAAATAGACAGGAATAGAATATGTGGATGTAGGAAAATCAGACATTACATTACTGTTACAAATTTTCTCTTTTGGGGAGCCTGGGAGGCTCAGTCAGTTAAGCATATGACTTCGTCTCGGGTCATGATCTCATGGTTCGTGAGTTTGAGCCCCGCATTGGGCTGTGTGGACAGCTCAGAGCCTGGAGCCTATTTTGGATTCTGCATCTCCCTCTTTCTCTGCCTTCCCCTGCTAGTGCTCTGTCTCTCTCTCAAAAAAAAATTGAATTAAAAAAAAATTTTTTTAATAAAAACATCTTTTCTGTTGTTCATAATTTAAGAAAAAAACTTTTCCTATGAACTTTTCATTCCGTGTGTGTGTGTGTGTGTGTGTAATTCTTCAATATGTGAATCTGGAATATAATATTTGGTTATATTTTTATGATCTAGATTATTTAGATTAAATGCTAAAGTTAAATAGATATTGGCAGCTTATCTGTTAACTTAGAAAATGTCTTTAATTGTTCCCCCAAACTTTGAAAAGTTTTTAATTTGGTTATATTTGTTGAATATTTTAAAAGCAGGATTAATGAAAGGTTGGTACTGCTTCTGAATTAAATATATTTTCTAGAAATATTAGAAAATCATTTTTTTAATTAAGCAACAGCCAAATTAATGAGTTTCAGCTATCACTGTTATTATTTCCAAAATTTCAGATGGCTACAAATGCTACCAGAACTATATGCAGTAGTCTATTACTTTTTGGTGTATTGATTTTTCATTTTTTATTCAATATCAATTACTCAACCAGTATATACGAAGTACCCCCTATATTGGGTATCTGACATTTTTACTTAGTTGTCTCACTTATCTGTTTTGCTGCCAGTGATACTACATTCTAGCCATTTTGGTAGTCGTTTTGACATCTACTTTTTGTAGTCGACTGGTTTGTCATAATTTGATATTTTAAACCCTTGAGGGGACTGGGGAAGATGTTTCAACCACAGTATTTTTTTCAGCTTCAAGACCATACAGAAAATCCCAATCAGATTTCTAATGGGTTTTCTTAGAATTAATTTATATGCATAATTTATATAATAATGTGATTTTTAAAAATATGATAATGGAAGGGTAGAATATGACACTATCTTGGAAGGTAATCAGGTAATCTACTAGAAGAAAATTTTAGGGGCGCCTGAGCGGCTCAGTCGGTTGAGTGTCCCAACTCTTGATTTTGGCTCAGGTCATGATCCCAGGGTGGGGAGTCCCCATGTTGGACTCCACGCTCAGCATGAAGCCTGTTTGAGATTCTTTCTCTCTCCCTCCCTCTGTCCCTCTCCCCCACAAACTCATTCTCTCTCTCTCTAAAATACGTTTAAAATAAAATAATTTTAAAATTTTTTGTTTTTTCCTACTATAAAATCACAATGGTAAACACTTAAATAGAACCTGGTATGTGATTGTGCTTTTCTGGGTGCTACACATATATTAATGCTTACTTAGTCCTTGCGAGTGCCTTATTGGATATATACTAATTTATCATTTTTACTTGCACTTGGTCACACAGCTGATAAATGAGACCTGAGATTCAAACCTAGGCTTTAGGATCTAGGGTTTGCATGCTTCCACTCTACTCTAAGCCCTGACTTAAAAGTAATACCAAGTAAGAAGTTTAGGCAACACAGAAATTAATAAGAAAGTATAAATCTCCCATAATTGGAATAGAGATGAGTGGAGATATCTGTTACTTACATTAACAAATACAGACAAAATAAAAAAAACAGTAAGTGTACATTTTAATAGCATTTTTGACAACATTGAGTCAACGATGACATCAGAATCCACTCCTTCCTCTGTGTTCCAACACTGTATAATGAATGTCTGGTACTTAAGACAATACTTTTATAGTACACAAAAATACTACAGAGCACATTCTAGTATAATGTGAAGTCTGATTAATAAGATTTTTTTTTTTTTGAGAAAGAGCACACATGGGTTGGGGAGGGGAGCAGGCAAAGGTAGAGAGCATCTTAAGCAGGCTCCACGCCCAGCATGGAGCCTGACACAAGGCTCAGTCTCACAACTGTGAGATCATGATCTGAGCCAAAATCAGGATTGGACGCTTAACCTACTGAGCCACTCAGGCACCCCAACAAGATATTTAAACTTTGCCCTTGAAGTTTATTTTGATATAAGAAATACATGTTATGTAAGTGTGAGACCATACTTTGGAATTGTTACGATAGAATTATCCCATTAGGATAATTCTCCTGTTAGGATTTTCTTTTTAAAAATGTATTTCTTGACTTTTAGAGATGCACAGAGACTAGAAGAATTCTTCACCAAAAATCAACAGCTGAGAGAACAACAAAAAGTCCTTCATGAAACCATTAAAGTTTTAGAAGATCGGTGAGTCGGGTTCTTGGGTATTCTTGAGTAAGTGGTGATTTCCTCCTTTAATAGAACATTGGTTTTAATTTATAAAACAGTTCTGGGACTGATGTGCTCTTTTCCCAAACTGATGTCAACTTTGGATAAATATATACTCTTACAGATTTGTTTTTTTCTTTTTATTAATTACAGGAATCTCATCAATTTACCTTTTAATATTTCTTTTTTTTTTTTTTTTTTTTAATGTTTATTTGTGAGAGAGAGTGAGCATGAGCAGGGGAGGTGTAGAGAGAGAGGGAGACAGAGGATCCGAAGTGGGCTGTGCGCTGACAGCAGAGAGCCTGATGTGGGGCTCAAACTCACGAACCATGAGATCATGACCTGAGCTGTAGTCGGATGCTTAACCGAGTAAGCCACCCAGGTTCCCCTAAATAATATTTATCTGGTGTTGGTATAAGATGAGCTTAAGAGTAGTAATGTTCTGGGGTGCCTGGGTGGTTCAGTTAGTTAGATATCTGATTCTTGATTTCAGCTTAGGTCATGATCTCTCAGTTCAAGAGATCAACCCCACATCAGGCTCCGTGCTGTCAGTGCAGAGCCTGCTTGGGATTCTTTCTCCTCTCTCTCTGCCCGTTTCCCACGTGTGCTCACACCCATTCTCTCTCTAAAATAAATAAATAAACATTAAAAAAAGAAAGAGTAGTAATGTGTTAATTCATTTGATGCTTTAATTCCATTTTTATGTCTAAGTAGGTGGAAACTGCTTCACAATTCTGATTGTCTTCGTGTTTCTGCCATTCTCTTTTTTTCTCCTACATATTTCTGTAGGCAGTCTAGGATTCTTCTTTCTGAATATTTCCAAGATAATGCCTGTCACTTAATTTTCACATACATCTTTATTTCTCACTCCTATGAGATTACCACCCTAGGTTAGAAGAGACTTCCAGATTTTGCTGTATTCCTTTGTCTGAACTGCAGTTGCTATGTAAGACCTTGAACTACCTGTAACAAACAATGTTTCTTACATTTATAGTTAATAATTTCCCTTTGTTATTATTGTGTATATGTCACAGGAGGGCTGGTGGCTTGAGTTTGCCACTGTACCTTTAGTGGTGGAATAATTTAACACTCCATCTGTGCAAACCGCAGTTGTACACTTTTCTTCTACAACTGCTGTCCCAGAGAAGTGCACATTTACTGGAATAGGCAGCCTATTGTGGAATGAAGTTACACGCGCGCTGGAATCATAGATGCAAATTTGAATTTTACGTTTATACTGTGCCCTTAATTCAGATTCATAAATAAATATTGAGTCCTTGCTATGATCTAGGTATAGCTGTAGGTGCTAGGGATAACACTATCCCTAGTGTCATGGAGCTTATATTTAATTTTTAAAGGTTTGGAGTGAGTCATACAAGTAAGAGGCTTTCAGATTATAAGTGCTGTGAAGGAATAAAATTGAGTGGTGTAATTAAGTGACCACAGACATTGGAAAGTGAAGGGATAGGTGTCAGGAATGACCTCTCTGAGGAGGTACCATTTTAACCGAGACGTAAATAATATAGATAAGAGCTACTCGAAGAACTGAAGATAAAAAGAGAACAGACAAATACAAAAGCTTTAGGCGGAAATAAGTTTTGAAATATTTGAAGAATAGAAAGTCTGCAGTGGTTCTAACTTGACTAGGAGGATGAATGATAGGAGATAGGATTGGAAAGGTGGGAGTAACTACATTATGTAGGATCATGGGCAAAAAGTTTGGATTTTGTTGTAATCAGAAGTAATTGGAGGTTTTAAGCAGGGAAATCACAAAGGAATAGGAGCAGGTATTGACAGTATCTGTTATATCCAAACAGACATGTCAGGTAGATAATTGTATATGTGAATTTGAAACTAACTACAGAGATTAGAGCTAGAGAAAAGAATTTGAAAGTCATCACCTGCATATAAATGGCATTTAAAACTTAGACTGGATAAGAGATCTAGGGACATCTTAAAGAGTGTGGGAAGAGAATAGAAGAGGCATCGAGCTCGGACATACTGATTAAGGTTTAATGAAGAATAAGGACCCAGCCAACAAACAAAAATGAGAAAGAAAAATTATCAGAGTAGAAGAAAAGCCAAGAACATATGGCATGACACCAACCACACTTTCTCCACAGGGCTATTTTAAAGATTAAATGAGATTAATGCAAGTTAAGTACATAATAGAAATTTTTAAAAACTTACAGTGTCCCTTCTAATTGGTGACGATTTCAGCCTTTAGCACTCTAGTCAGATCCAGTCTCTAGAAAGCCATTTGACCCCTTTTTTTTCCCAGTCCAGGATCAAAAAGGAAATCATCAGCTACTTTTCTGTTAGTGTGGTGAGGCATTTCCTTGTTTTCTCTGGGTAATGTAGTAAAGCGTTTGGGAGGAATGGTGGGGGGGGTCATATTTTTCTCAGGCTTTAACTCCTCAGTGATTGATATGTATTAAGGGCTTACTTTGTACCTGTACCCGGGCATCTAGTACTTAATCTTCACATTAATGCTGGTATGGTAAATCCATTTTACATAGGAGGAAACTGAACTGGCAAAGAGGTAAGAAGCCATACCAAGATCACAGTTAATGGATAATTAGGTTAAATTTGACCCTACAAACCCCCCAGTTTCTGTTTTCCTGAAGCCTTGTCTGTATGTTGTCTTAATTTTATAAATGTTGTATAAATGAATTATACCTTAACTGATCATCCAGAGTATTTGTGCTTGACCTAAAGTTAACAAAACAGGTACTTTGCAATGTTAATTCCCCAATATTGTCTATTTTCTAGTCTGGTTTTTTGGAAGTTTTTTTTTCGGTTGTTTTTGTTTTTAATTGCTATTAACTATTATACTACCTTTAAATGTCTAGGTAACATTTGGTAAAGTTCTGCTTTATTTAAAATTTCATTTTAAGTTTTATGTCATGTAAGAAACCCAGAGCAAGCTTTAAAAATCTATAAAAATTAACGTTTTGCTAAGACCTTTAAAAAGCAAAATGTGTTTTGTTAAAAATTTCTTTTTTTTTTTTTTTTTTTTTAAGTAGGCTTCACACCCAGAGCAGAGCCCAATGCGGGGCTTGAACTCACGACCATGAGATCAAGACCTGGGCTCAGGCCAAGAGTCGAACACTTAACCAACTGAGCCACCCAGGCACCCTGTGTTTCATTAAAATTTCTAAACAGTAATTCTGAAACTTGCTACTTACTCTTTATAGGATGAAGCAATTTTTATTTTTTATGCTAATGTTGTGAAAACATTGTGAGATGTTTAGATGAAAAGAATTACCTGGTAAAGGTAAATTTGATAATAAAAAGTTCTAATTTTAGGTGGCTTATGTTTTACTACACTAGTATTATAAGAGACTTTCCTTGAAGGAAACAAAGTATTTCACTAAATGTAAGGAATAGTCACTGTGATGTGGATAGAATGCATTAAAAAAAATCTGAACAAAGCAGTTAAAACATGGTTGTCTAGTAGATTTTAATATTTTTAAAAGCATTTTTGGCAGTTGTAGGAAACTCATATTTCATCTGTCATTGAAAGGGAAAATTTGTGTTCATAATCAGGGGATTTGTGGTTGTGCAACTATTTTTCAAATACTAGACCAAATGTCCTCTTTTTGTGTTACTCATAGGTTTTAATTTAAATATTTTTCAGGAGATCTCTGACTTTCTAGACTAGGTTTAGTTTTGCTGTGTGCTTTAATAGTACCCTGTATTTCCGCTGTCATGATGTGAATCATGCTTTGCCTTAATTACTCTTTTACTACCTGTCTTTTTTTAGTACACTCTAAACTCTTTAAAAGAAATTACATTATCTTGGCCACTGTTGTATTTCAGCACCTACAGTACTCATTGTAGGTGATCATGAATATGATCACCTTTTGAATGAAAATGAATAATTTTTTTGAAGTTTATTTACTGTTTATTTAGAGAGAGAAAGAAAGAGAATGAGCTGGGGAGGGGCAGGAGAGAGAGCGCGAGAATCCCAAGTAGTCTCCAAGCTGTCACATGGAGCTCAATGCGGGACTTGATCTCACGAATCATGAGATCATGACCTGAGCTAAAATCAAGAGTCGGACACGGACTGAGCCACCCAGGCGCCCTGAAAATGAATAAATTTGAGGAAATCTTTTTGGGGTATAACAAACAATTGAGCATACTTGTTAATCTGGTAAGTTTTAATTGCAAAATGAAAGCTTTTATTTCTTCATCTCTATGAAGAAACTGGAATATAACTCAGAAAGCATGCTGCTTTCTGCTCTTACTAGTGGAATTATTCTTCTTTCCCTGTTACCTGTATATAGCTACTAAAATTGCATTCATTCTCCTGTGAAATTGAGGGTTTTTCTTTCTCTGATAGCAGCAGTGGAACCTTGATGGAAATAGGAACCTAGTATATTTTCTCCTATCAGTTTAAATTTAAACTAGGGTCAGTGAGCAATCAAGAGTTGACTCTTTTTTTTCACAAATACTGTTATCAAGAGTGGCAGTTGACTGGAGAAAACTGGAAGTAATAAACAAGCTAGAAAATGTTTGATTTTATAACTGTCTACGTCAGTGGCATTTTTAAAGTTGGAAACTAGGTGTTCCAAGGGGTTGTTTTCAATCATATGTCATGACATTTTAACATACCAGATTTTATTTCTTAGAAACAATAAAGTGTTCAATTTTTACTGAAAAACTGACTAGCAGAAGACCTCTAACTAATCCATTAGAATTGTTCCATGCCATTTACCTCTTTCAGGGTTTTCCAGTGACTTTTCTTTTTCTTTTTTTTATTTTAATATTTATTTATTTATTTTTAATGTAAGATCGATGCCCAAAGTGGGGCTTGAACTCACAACACTGAGATCAAGAGTCACATGTCCTACCAACTAAGCCAGCCAGGCGCCCCTTCGATGACTTTTCTATGTCATGTGCTCTTTGGCCTCTGTAGCTTAATAATTCTGTGTATAAATTTACCACAATCAGGTCAGCTGTTTGAGTGTTTACTGCATGGACCCTAAGCTATTAATTTGAACAAATCTTAGAACTGTAAATATGAAATGTCAGGTACTTTAAGCAAATAGTTAAAATTGAGTTTTCTCTTATAACAGTTTAATAGTCTCTTGGTTTTGGAATAGTTGGGGTTTTTTTGGTTTTGTTTTTTTAAATTTATTTAGTATTTGAGAGAGAGAGCACACGCATGAGCAGGGGAGGAGCAGAGAGAGAGAAGATTCTCCTAAGCAGGCTCCACACTGCCAGTGTGGAACCTACTGCACAGCTGGATCTCATGAACCATAAGATCATGACCTGAGCTGAAATCAAGAGTCAGATGCTTAGCCAACTGAGCCACCCAGGCGCCCCTTGGAATAGTTTACAGAGATTCATTTCTTTTGGAATTTTAAAGGCATAAATAGACCTTACTATTAGCTTTAGAAATGCTTGAGAATCCAAAAACATTATGTTATAGCAGAAAGACAAGAAGGTGTATGTCCTTTCTAGTACCTTAAATTTTCAAAAAGATGTTACACAAAGTTTATTAGAATATAATATTACAAAATTAAATACTTGTTAGCTTATTTTATCATTTTTCCTTTTCAACTTTTATTAAAAGTAATGCATATGCATTATAAAGTGTATAGTTACTATATATTCCTTTTTTCCACCCCTACCAGTCCCAGTTTTTAGTGCTCCAGATTCTAAATGATACATTTTCACTTTAACCCTTGATTTATCAATTTGAGACCATCTTATTTCTTACTATGAAAATGAGGATACCATTTTCCTTTGCATATTTTTGTTTTTATTTTTTATTTTATTTTATTTTATTTTTTACTGTAGAGGGAGCACAAACAGGGGAGAGGGCCTCCACACTGAGCGTGGAGCCTTGACAGTGCTCAATCCCATGATCATGACCTAAGCCAAAATCAAGAGTCAGCCGCTCAACCAACTGAGCCACCCAGGCTCTTCTCCCTCACATATTTTTGAATAGTTATATTTTAGTTCTTCTATTTTATCTTAAACCTTAATACATACATTTTTATAAAAATATGTCTTTACAGGAATATATTTTAGAAAAATGTCTGAACAGTCTCCCTGAGCTCACCACTGTATTGCTGGAGGATAGTAAACTATTTATTTATTGACTCTAAGTATTCTCTGCTAAGGCAAGATAGCATTTCCTTCTCTGCAGATCTGATGTCATGACCTCTGTGCCACTCCAGGAGACTTTTTTTTTTTAAGTTTATTTATTTATTTTGAGAGAGAGCGAGGGAGGGGCAAAGAGAGAGGGAGAGAGAATCCCAAGCAGGCATTCCGCTGTCAGCATGGAGCCCAACACAGGGCGCGAACCCAGGAACTATAAGATCATGACCTGAGCCAAAGTCAAGAGTTGGGGACTTAACCGATTGAACCACCAGGTGCCCCAGTAGACTGTTTCTCCTGTCCAGGCCACATAGATTCTTTCTACTCTGTTTCAAATCAGTTGGTCAAATCAGCCCATAATTATATTATGACAAGGACATACTCCTATGTGTTTGCTGGTTTTTCCCAAAAGTTCTAACTACTTTTTTTCATACTGAGATAAGAGACATGTTTTCCTTACTATGCCATTAATACTATGTAATGTGTCATTCTATTTATTGACTATCATCTTCTTTTTTCTTATTCTTGGAGGTATATTTCTTGGGCTAAAAACCTTCCTGTACCAATTTGGACCATTTACTTTCTAGGTTTTTCTATAGCTGCCATTCTGGAATTTCTCCTCACTGGATCTCCCTACATTAATTCCATTATTTCTTTCAACTCATGTTAGTCCACAAATGCACAGGAAGTAAATTTTCAAAGAGTCCTTGCATGTCTAAAAATGTCATTTTACTGTTGATTTAGATGATATTTTGAATGGATATAAAATTCTAGGTTCGAAATAGTTTTTGCTTCAAATTTTAAAGACATTTTCTCAGGGGCGCCTGGGTGGCTCAGTCGGTTAAGCGGCCGACTTCGGCTCAGGTCATGATCTCGTGGTCCGTGGGTTCGAGCCCCGCGTCAGGCTCTGTGCTGACAGCTCAGAGCCTGGAGCCTGTTTCAGATTCTGTGTCTCCCTCTTTCTCTGACCCTCCCGTGTTCATGCTCTCTCTCTGTCTGTCTCAAAAATAAATAGATGTTAAAAAAAAAAAAATTAAAAAAAAAAAGACATTTTCTCATTATCTGTTAGCATCCGATGTTGATAAGACTGATACCATTCTAATGTTATTCCTTTATAGGTAATAGATATTTTTTCCTTCCTGGAATTTAAGATCTTTTTATTGTTGTTCTGAAATTTTGTGATGGGTGTGTGTGTGTTTGTGTGTGTGTATGTGTTTCTTTAACCTGTTGGACACTCAGTCTAAAGACTAGTATCTCTTAAGGTCTGGCAATTCTTTTCTGTTATTTCCTCTCCATTTTTATATGTTCTCTATTTCTGGAGTACTTCTTGGTCATAAACTGATTCTTTATAATCTTTTCTCTGATTTCTGTTACATATTTTTTTTCCTTGTGTTCTGGAGGATTTCTTCTATTTTATTCTCTAGCCCTACTACTGAGGTTATTTTGATAATCACTGTTTAGTATTCAGTAACTTTTTATTTATTGAACATTGCTTTTTTTTTTTTTTAATTTTTTTTTTTTAACATTTATTTATTTTTGAGACAGAGACACAGCATGAGCAGGGGAGGGTCAGAGAGAGAGGGAGACACAGAATCCGAAGCAGGCTCCAGGCTCCGAGCTGTCAGCCCAGAGCCGGATGCGGGGCTCGAACTCACAGACCGCGAGATCATGACCTGAGCCGAAGTTGGACGCCCAACCGACTGAGCCACCCAGGCGCCCCTGAACATTGCTTTTATATACATGTGTGCTATGGCCCATTTTATAATTTCCCTTGTGATTCTTCTTGAACTCGTTCTTTATTTAGGAGTTCATTGCTTAAGATTCACAGATTTTCCAAATTTCCTTCTGTTTTTGATTTCTAATTTGATTCCATTGTGGTGAGAGAACATGCTTTTTATGATTTCAGTGCTTTTAAACATACTGAGACTTGTTTTGTGACCTAGGAAGAGGTCTGTCCTGGCAAATGTTCCAACTGTGCATTCTGCAGTTGTTGGTGGTGTGTTATGCAGAGGTCAGTCAGGTCTGGGTGGTTGTTGGTTTGTTCAGGCCTGCTGTATCGATGCTGATTTCTTGTCTCACTTCATCTATCCGTTATTGAGAGTGGACGTCTATAGCTGTTACTGTTGAATTTGTTTTTCCCTTCAGTTCTCAGTTTTTGCTCTCTGTATTTTGGGTCACTAGTGTTAGATGCATATATGTGTATAATTGTTTTATTTTTGTAGTGAATTGATCCTTTTATTATAAAATTCACTGTACTAGTAACACTTCCTGTCTTACAGTCTATTTTATAGTCTGATATTATCATAGATGCTCCAGCTTTATTTTGGTTTTTGTTTGCATGGTCTCTCTTTTTCCATTCTTTGCCTTCAGCCTATACGTATCTTGGAATCTAAAATTTGTCTATTGTAGGTAGCATATTGAATCTTAATTTTTTTGTCCTGACAGTTAGATCTGCCTTTAGATCAGAGTTAGTTATAAGATGTCTCTCTAGATCAGAGTGTTTTATCAATTAACAATGTAATTATTGATATAGTTGGATTTAGGCCATTTTGCTTTCTGTAGGTCTCATGTCTTTTTTGTTCCTCCTTTTCTGCCCCTTGCTGCCACCCCAAAACTTGCTTTTTCTAGAACTCTTATTATTGAAAGGATAAACCTTTTAAAATAATTCTCTAGTTTTTTAATCTTTTCTATTTGCTCTTTGCTTTTTGAGGAGATTTTCTCAACTCTGTTTTCTTACCTTCTATTGAGGCTTGGGTTTTTTCCTGCTGGCTTTTTTTTTTTTTTTTTTTTTTAAGATTTTATTTTTGAGTAATCTCTATACCCAACGTGGGGCTTGAACTCAAAACCCCGAGATCAAGAGTTGTGTGCTCCACTGCCTCAGCCACCTGGGGCTTCCCTGCCCTGCTGTTATATTTTTAATTAACAAGATTTTTGTTGTTGTTGTTCTCAGAATATTTCTTTTTATGGCAATCCTGTTTTCATTTCATGGTTTGGTATCTTTATTTCTCCTGAGACTATTCTTTACAGTTTCGTGATGGTAGTGTTTTTTTCTTCTCCCTACTTTATTTATTTATTTATTTATTTATTTATTTAGACGTATATGTATATATATGTGTATATATATTTTTTTTTAGTGTCTTGCTCTAGTCTCTTTCACTTTATAAGCTTTTCTGAGATGTCTATTGATATATTTAAGAGAAATGGATAAAAGTTGAGTAGAAGCTGTGAGTGGAATTGTAGTCTCTGAGCTTCACTGCAGGTTGATCTGCCTGGTCTTTTTCACTGATAATCCCCAAATGGCGGTATCTTTAGGTCTGATTTCCTAGAGGAGGCTCCTTTATTCTGCTTTCTGGAATGTGTAATAGGGCTGGCTACTAAAGTCCTGGAAGCCAAGTAGATGATGAGGGCCTAGGCTAAAGTCTAAGAATTTGGCATGAATATACATTTATTTCACTATTGTACTCCTACCCTTACTTACATCTTGTGTTTCCCAAACCTGTATCTGTGTCTGTTTTAGACCCTCTAGAGGGTAAATCTCCAATATTCTCCTAGGAATGGAAGGGGGGATCACTTGAGTACTCAGAATACAGAAGAGAATATGTTGATATGATGATTTCTTGAAATACTTAATATTTTTTAAGTTTATTTATTTTGAGATAGAGTGTGAGTTGGGGAGGGACACAGAGAGGGAAAGAGGAACCTAAGCAGACTCTGCACTGTCAGCACAGAATCCAATGCAG
Organism: Panthera tigris; assembly: GCF_018350195.1. Lineage (NCBI taxonomy): Eukaryota > Metazoa > Chordata > Mammalia > Carnivora > Felidae > Panthera > Panthera tigris. Next base: position 45,443,507 of record NC_056671.1, read on the forward strand.
GGCTTAAACCCACGAACCGTGAGATCGTGACCTGAGCCAAAATCAAGAGTTGGATGCTTAACTGACTGAGCCACCCAAGCACCATGATTTCTTGAAATACTTTAAATTACTTATTCTGGGTACCCTTTTTTTTTTTTAAAAGCTTCTGGGAATTCTGTAGTGTATATCAAGTTGGTTCTAGGTCAGTGCTGTCTACTAGACTTTTCTGTGATTAGGACACCCTCTCTTCAGCACTGACAAATAGTGAAAACTTTTTTTAAAACCTTTTTTTGCATAATAGTAAATTGTGAGTTTTTCTGACGTTGGGTTTTTTTAATGCTGACAAGAGCAAAGTATGGAGTACCTTTTTTTAACTTTGTACTCTTTGACCTTTAGTATTCATTCAACTAAAAAAGTTGTTGATCACTCATGTGTCATATCCTATGCCGAGCAATACAGAGGCAAGCTTGCTTAAGATATAATTCAGCCCCTTGGTACTGGACTAAAGTTCATATTCTGACTATATTAAAACAAGGTCGGATTCTTCAATAAATAAGTTCCTTTGGATAGAGTTTAAAATTGGCAGAATTTACAGAATTCCACTCGGAATTGCAGTCTTGTAGAAAGTGATGTTGTGGCATGATTTCAACCTATTTGAGAACGTGTTAAAGGTATAATACATCATTGAACTATTAATTTTCTCAATATTCGCCAAGTCAGTTATTTACATCTTATAAAGTATAAAAGTCTTGGAGTTCAAATATAAGGAAATATATTTTAGTATTTGAAAAAAATTGAATTTCAGCTTTATGGAGATACAATTGACAAAATTGTAAAATAAAGTGTACATAATGGTAATTGGTAAACATATACATCGTGAAAGAATTCCCATCATCCGGTTAATTAACATAGCCATCATCTTACATATATTTTGGTGAGAACATTTAAGTTCTACTCTAAAAATATTTTGTTTTTGTTTCCTAGATTAAGAGCAGGATTATGTGATCGCTGTGCAGTAACTGAAGAGCATATGCGGAAAAAACAGCAAGAGTTTGAAAATATCCGGCAGCAGAATCTTAAACTTATCACAGAGCTTAGTGAGTTTCCTTTCTTCATTAAGTATTTAAAGCATAATGTACTGTTGTTAAAACCTATTATTAAATTGTTTGCAATCAAATGGATGGTTTACATACATTTTTCCTCGTGTAGGCAAAAGTTCAAATGTCCTTTATTCCCTTTCTGTAGATTTAATTTCATGCTTTACTTTAGTAAGAAATAGAGTACAAAAAGTAGTATAAATACTGTGCACTTTGGCCCTCAAGTCTCACCAACAATAAGATAAGAAATTTCCTTTGCTTGTGTCTACATTTGCTTCTTTAGTTTTATCTTTATTTCATGTCATTTGGCTATTTAGTAAAGTCAAATACAAAAATACAATTTAGTGTTCTGCAAAAGTGTACACTTTCTGTGGTTTTCATGACATATTAGTACAAATATATCATTTTCAGTTTAGTCTCCTTACACATTTAATGTGGGGTTTCCTTACATTTTTAGCCTTCTCTTAAATGTCTTCTCTTCCATTATCTCTTAACCTTATTCACTTCTAACTATTCATATACTCTCTTAGTGACCTTTACCTTGATTCTCTGTAAACAGCTCACAATGAACAGCTCACAATGAGCACAAAATCTAATTAATTTATCTTCTTTTCTATCTTCTGACTATTTTCTTTCTATTAATTATATTGCTATCCTCTGGTTACTCAAGCAAGAATAAATGAATATTTCCTCATGGTTTCAAAAAGAGAAAGAACATAGTTTTATTCTGTTCCTGGGGGTAACTATTATTAACAATCTGATAATGTATTTTTCCAGATCCAGGTTTATCTTTCTGTGTGTCTCTTCCCCTGTTTTGTCCCCTCCTCTCTTTTTTATTTTTTTATTTCTATTTCTATTTATTTTATTTTTAAGTGCTGTCTGTGCCCAGCGTGGGGCTCAAGCTTAGAACCCCAAGAGAAAGACATTTGCTCTACTGACTGAGTCAACCAGGCAACCCACAACCTTGAAAGTTTACCATGCATTCCTAAAATGTAAAGTTAATGTCTTGACCATCTTCTGAACAATGTACAGACCTTAAAACACCTTAACTCTGCTCACCTCCTTTTCCACTTACATGCTGCTTATGCCTAGCATTCATTTTCTTTTTTTTAGCCTATAAGTTAGAAACTTTTTTTTTTAATGTTTGTTTATTTTTGAGAGAGACAGAGCGTGAGTGGGGGAGGGACAGAGAGGGAGACACAGAATCTGAAACGGGCTGCAGGCTCTGAGCTGTCAGCACAGAGCCCGACGTGGGGCTCGAACCCATGAACTGTGAGGTCATGACCTGAGCTGAGGCTGGATGCTTAACTGACTGAGCCACCCAGGTGCCCCAGTTAGAAACTTTTCTAAAAATTACTAAGAGTTTTAAAAGACTCAACTACCTGTTTATCAGTTTCTTTGCTTATTATTGCTTTTTGCACCTCCATTTCCTTCTGGGATTATTATCCTATCTGAGATACATCCTTTTGAGGGTATTGGCTGGTTCTAAATTCTCAGTTTTTATCCAAAAATGTTTTTATTTTACATTTACTTTTGTAAGCCTATTTTGCAGGGTAACAATCATTTTTCTCTGGCTGCTGCTATGATTTTTTTTCCTTCTTTTTTGGTGTTCTATAATATTAGTATAATTTTAACCAGGTTTTTTTTTTTTTTTTCAAAAAAATTCTGTTTAGTATATATTATAAAATCTGTGGAACCACATTTTTTTTTTTTTTTTTGAGATTTTATTTGAAGTAATCTCTACCATCCATTGTGCAGCTCGAACTCATGACCCAAGATCAAGAGTTGCATGTTCTACCAAATGAGCCAGCCAGGTGCCTTTTTGGAACCACATCTTTAATTATACCTGGAAATAGCTTTTCAAATATTGTGTCTTCTCCAGTCTCTGTTTGGGTATTCTGATGAGACCTCATCATTCTGTCCTTTGTATCGCTTGATATCCCTTTCCTGTTTTTCATCTTGTTTCTCTCTGCTACATTCTGAGTGATTTCTTCAGCTCTCTTGTTCATTATACTAAGGACTTCAGTAGTTCTCTTGTGTTGAGTTGTTTTATTTCAGTAACCAAATTTTTCATTCCTAAAAATTCTATTTAATGGTTCTTTTTCTTTTTTCTTTTTTTAATTTTTTTTTTAAATTTTTTCAATATATGAAGTTTATTGTCAAATTGGTTTCCATACAACACCCATTGCTCATCCCAAAAGGTGCCCTCCTCAATACCCATCACCCACCCTCCCCTCCCTCCCACCCCCCATCAACCCTCAGTTTGTTCTCAGTTTTTAACAGTCTCTTATGCTTTGGCTCTCTTCCACTCTAACCTCTTTTTTTTTTTCTTCCCCTCCCCCATGGGTTTCTGTTAAGTTTCTCAGGATCCACATAAGAGTGAAACCATATGGTATCTGTCTTTCTCTGTATGGCTTATTTCACTTAGCATAACACTCTCCAGTTCCATCCATGTTGCTACAAAGAGCCATATTTCATTCTTTCTCATTGCCACGTAGTACTCCATTGTGTATATAAACCACAATTTCTTTATCCTTAATGGTTCTTTTTCAAGTCTACCTAGTTGTCTTTTTTTCTTTAAGTAGGCTCTGTGTCCAATGTGGTGCTCAAACTCATGACCACAAGATCAGGAGTTGCATGTTCTACCAACTGAGCCAGCCAGGTACCCCTTCTTTTTTTTTTTTTTTTTTTTAATTTTTTTTTTTAACATTTATTTATTTTTTGAGAGACAGAGACAGAGTGTGAGCAGGGGAGGGATAGAGAGAGAGGAAGTCACAGAATCCAAACTAGGCTCCTGGGTCTGAGCTGTCAGCACAGAGCCTGATGTGGGGCTCAAACTCACGAACTGCAAGATCATGACCTGAGCTAAACTCGGACACCTAACCCAATGAGCCACCCAGGCACCGCCCTCACTTTTTTTTTTTTTTAAGTGAAATGTTTTAAAAAATGCAGAAAGGTAGGGAAAATACTAAAGAACCCTCATACACATTCCATTTAATCTGGAATAGCTCCCTTTCCTATTTTTTTCTTTTATGACATTAGCTTCTTGAAGTCATTCAAGGGTCATTTTCTTAAAATTTTGTCACCTTTTGGATTTTTTTAAAACATTTTGTCTTTTCCTTTATTTCCTATAAAGTAGATACTGGATCTGAAGCCTTGATTAGGTTTATATTAAGCATTTTTGACAGCAGTACTTCATAGCTAAAACTGTCTACTTCATATTTATTGCATCTTATCAGGAGTAAGATATTGCCAGGTTATTCCACTCTTAGGGATTCTAAGATTGGTCACTGGGTTAAGGTGATGACTACATTTCTTTATTATAGAGTTATATTTTCTCCTTGTACCACCAAATAATCTGAATAGGGGGGTGGATGTTTGATACTATGAAGTCTTGCAAAAATACAACTCTTCCTCAGTCTTTCTTGAATGGTTTTAGCATCCATTGGTGAGCCTTGCCTGAATTAGTTATTTAATTAGAGATTATAAAATGCCAAATTTTCATTTCTGTTATTCTTTCTACATTCATTAGCTGGCATTTTTCTGTAAATAAGATTTAACCCTTATCAGTTGGGACTGCTGATTAGCTTGGAATGTAATATAGTTCCTACTAGAAAGGCATGGTCTTAATTTTAATTTTATTAATTTAATTTTTTCCCTTTAATTTTTTCCCTTTAATTTTTTCCCTTTATTGCCAGTTTTCAGAGTAAGATCTTATGTAATAGTTACCAGCAATGGTGACAAATAGGGTGTGTGTTTATGTATGTGTGATGTTTCATTTTATTTTTGATGAGAGTGGGGGGTTTCTTTTTGTTTTTTGGGTTTTTTTTTTTTGAGTAAAATAAATACATAGGATTTTATATATTCAGTGTGTGTCATTCAGTTTATTCTTTTATTCTCATTGATGATCAAATTATTTCAGTCTTGTCTGCCTACTCATTTTTTGTTATCACTTCTAGTGTGTTAGTTTTAGGCATTCCATTTAAATCTTTTAACATTTCATTACTATGTAAGATAATTCTATTATCTGAAATACTTGGGAATCCATATGAGTTACTTTCTGCTGACTGTAGTGGTAAGTAAATGAGGGCTACTTTGGCTCCATGCTAGGAAAGGAGTTTGGGCTTAAACTGGAAATCTCAGTTTCAGTCCACCTACCAGTGCTGGTACCAACATCTGCTTACCTATACTGCTTGTGTTTTAGCTCACAGTTTTGTTTTGTTTTGTTTTGTTTGTTGATGATTAAGGAGGTAATATGGGAGTCCCTTGGATTTCTCTTCCTGTGAGTTCAGCAGTTTAATAAAAATTACGTTTTTGTGCAGGATCTAGTTGTTTGTTTTTTTAATGTTTATTCATTTTTGAGAGAGAGACAGAGAGCATGAGTGGGTGAGGGGCAGAGATAGAGAGGGAGACACAGAACTCGAAGCAGGCTCCAGGCTCTGAGCTGTCAGCACAGAGCCCGACTCGGGACTTGAACCCGCAAACCGCAAGATCATGACCTGAAGCCGAAGTCGGATGTTCAACGGACTGAGCCAACCAGGCACCCCGATCTATTTGTTTTTGTAATAAGATCACTAACAGTATATCTAATTCGCTTACCCACCCTAAAGTGTTCACTTAGCCCAAGAAGTTTTTTTTTCTGTTTTGTTTGTTCGTTTATTTCTAATGTTTGTTCCTTTCCATTCTGTTTCTTCTTCTGGAACTCAGATTAGCAAGATGCTGGGGTCTTCCCATGCTGTCTAATTTTTCTTAATATTTTGTAATTTTATTCTCTTGTGCTGAATTCTGGGAGAATCATTTAGATGGATATTAATTCTGTCTTCGGTCACATTTTTTCTACTTTCATCCCATTTATTTTGCTTTTAACTTTTATGACCTTTGTTTCTTTCATGGCAGCCTGTTGCTTGTTTTTAATGAACCTATAAATCACCCTTTGAAATCTGAAGATGTTATCAGATATCTTTTGTTTCTTATATTAAAACTACTTATCCAGAATTTTTATTACTGTTTTTTTGTTTTGTTTTGTTTTGTTTTGCTTTGTTTTGTTTTGTTTTGTTTTGTTTTGTTTTGTTTTAGAGCATGAGCAGGAAAGGGGCAAAGAGAAAGGGGGATAGTGGGGGACAGAGGATCCAAAGTGTGTTCCACACTGACAGCAGCAAGCCTGATGCAGGGCTAGAACTCACACACCATCAGATCACAATCTTAGCTAAAGTTGGACGCTCAACCTACTTAGCCATCCCAGTGCCCCATGACTGGTTTTTAATTCTTTTAAAATTTTGGATTTTTTGTTTTGTTTTGTGTTAGTTTTTTTATGTGTTTGTTTACTCTTGATTGTCTATAGATGTCTCTAAATTGGTGATTTTGTTAAATGCAGTCTCATTTCCTTGGCTTGAGGAAGAATCCCTACTTTGCTAACAGTAAATGCAGATTCTGATTTACAGGAGCCCTACTCCAATGGCAGAGGGTGGGAGAGAAGGAAACATGACTGGAGAGGTTTTCTGTGGGGTATGCGAATAGTTGGTCTTCTAGGTATGGGAGTACTTCTCTCTCCTGATTACCAAAAGTTAATTGAGAGCATTGCCCTGATCTCCTTGTCTTAGGAGACAATGGACTCTCCAGTGTTAAAACTTGTGGAAATCTATCCCCCTTTAGCCTAAGGGCAACTATCAGTTACTCTTTATTTGCTCATTCAGCAACTTCTGGGCCTTGCTGCCTAGACTGGAATAAACATGAGGTTCTACTGAAAAAGCTCACTTTTTTTTTTTTAAGTCCCTTTCTTTGGTTGGATTTCACCATCAGTCTGAGGCTATCTATTTTTAAATCATTCATGAATTTTTTCAAAGTTCTGATCTGCTAGTGACACCCATTCTGGCTTTTCAGTATTGGAGTTGACTTATTTTTAGAGTTGTTTTGTCATTTCATTGGGATTTGGAGAGGGAGAGTCAGGTAAACCATCTTAATTAGAAATTTAAGGCCATCTTTGTCTACTCTCACCATACAGAGGATGAGTTGACAAATAACTACTGATTCTGCCTCTGTAAAATCTCTTCTACCTGTCCTCACTTCCTGTTTCTAGTCCAGATACTCATTTCTTACTTCATTTTTTTCCTTGCTTTGGTATGTGCTGTATATACTGACAAATCAGTCTTCCCATCATTCATGTATGAAAAATGACACCTGGTAATCTTTTAAAATGAAGTTCAGGGGCGCCTGGGTGACCCAGTTGTTTAAGTGTCCAACTCTTGGTTTCAGCTCAGGTCATGATCTCATGGTTTTACGAGTTCAAGCCCCGCATCAGACTGTGCGCTGACAGTGCAGAGACTGCTTGGAATTCTCTGTCTCCCTCTCTCTCTGCCCCTCCCCACTCACACTGTCTCTGTCTCTCTCAAAATAAATAAATAAACTCAAAAAAATATTAAATGAAGTTCGGATTTCTTAACCTGTTTTTGAAGGTTTCCTACCATTTATTATACCCATTCTTTCTGTCTAACTTTGTTCCATTAATTCTTTGCATAGAACACTCTGTCCAGCTCAGTTGTCCTCTACTTGATGAATCCCTTCCTCATCTACTCAAGAGCCCAAAGTAACCTTTTTCTCCTTGGAATTTCTTTTAGTGCTTTATCTGTACTTCTGTAATGCCCTTCTCAATTTTCAGTTGTATAGAACGTGTTTATGTAATATCCGGTCTCTCATCGGACTGCACTTAATGTTTAGATTACTGTTCGTATCTCCAAATTTTTGGAATATGATTAGCTTTGTTTTGTAGAGATTAGTTCTATTTACTGTGATCTTTTAGATATTCCTCCTAGTGCAGTACACGCTTAAGCAGTGACATCACACAAGGGTTTATAAAAAATTTTGTGCTGACTACAATAGAAATTATAGTCTAAAATTGAATTTCTGCTTTCTAAATTCAATAAACATGGACAAGAAAATTTAGGGTAGATTGAAACAAATACTATTTCAATGGATATATTTAAATTACTGATACCATAATTAACTAAGGAAGAAAATTTGCTTATGCTATAAAATTACACTGCTATTCAGTGTTGGTTTACTTTTGTTATCAGATTTATTTCAAGATAAATGTCCTTTACTAAAATGGTGTTTGAAATTAGTAAGACTGAGTAATAGATGGAATGCTCTCTTGACCTTAGTATGAATAATTAACCTATATTCCCCAGTACATGAAGTACTTTTTCTTTTCTGCCCACAAGCATAAAATAAAATTATCAGTTAATCAGTTACACATGGAACTGGCACAATATGAGATGTAGTAATCACTGCCTAGTAACAATAATCTTGCACAATAATGTTAACTCTAGCATTATGACTTGGAATTAGAAATCCTAATTCTCCATAATTACTGGTACTGTTAAAAAAGCCTGACATACATGTTAATATAGCTATAATGTGTGCTTCTTTTTCATGTTATGTTTAAGTGAATGAAAAGAATACTCTCCAGGAAGAAAATAAAAAGCTTTCTGAACAGCTGCAACAGAAAATCGAGTAAGTATTTTTCCTTAATTGCAGCAGCAAATTGAATATTTTCCCTCAACTTTTCTTCCTTTATTATACCTAGCTATAGACACTGTAAAGGCATTAAGAGTTGCGGATTTCATTTTAAAAAGTTATAAAGTTTTCTGCAATAATAAGAAGAAAATCACTTTTCATTTGTGTTTTGGGAGTATATATGAAGAGTGTATGCATCTCTTAGGTTAGTGTATATATAAAGAAAGTACCAGAATGTTTTAATTTAAAGCATTTTAATTTTTATAATTATTTGAAATATTTATATTTTAAATAAATATTTGTTTCCTTTTCAAAGCCCTGACCCAAAAGCTTCATAAAAGCAATCTGAATAAATTAATTTCCTCTTACACATTTCTCAGGCCTGAGAACTTCTTCCTTTTTCTGCTCCTCTCCCCCCATTTCTCTTAAAGAATAAAAATAATTTTTATTCTGTGTTTCATGTTTTTTATATCTAATAATCCTCACTATGATTCTTTAAGGTAGTTTTATTATCTCTGCTTTATAGAGAGGGAAACTGAAGTTCACAAAAGTCAAATAACGTGCTATGGTCTCACTAAGTCTATCACTCAGACTCCTATCTTTTGACTTAAAGGCCACTCACTGTTCTTTCCATTATTCAACAGTATCTTTACAAAGAATCTTTTTCTGAGTATGGTCTGACTGTCACAGGGTTGAGATATGGCCAGTTCTTAGTTCCCATCTATATAAAACTTGTGAAATATTTTAAGAGTTAGGATTCAGGATAGTCTTAATGGTTTTTATAGGGCTCTTAGATCTTCTATTGTATTTGAGTGGGCATCTCTATAAACTTTGGTAAACTATGCAGGTATAACATATTAATTTGCTTAGAATAGTTATTGTCTTATGTATAAACACATCTCACAGGTGGAATTAACATTCTTATCCGTATACTTTTAAGTAATGGATATTCAGTAGGATTTTGATATTCCGCCAATGTTAATCAGTTCACAAATATTGGTAGCAAAGGGAATTTTGAGGGGAGATAATAGATGAGGAAAGAAGGCTATAGGATTAGACTGAGATTATTAAACATGTATGTATGAAAATGTCAACACTTTCCAGTTTTACTCATGCATGTTGAGGCTAGAACACACATCCACAATCTTTTATACATGATTCTAAAACTCAAATTCTAAAATTCAAAAGTTTTTTTTTGGATGTTATTCACAATTTAACCTCACCTTAATTCACAGAATGCTATTTATAGTCCTTATTTATCCCACTTCATTTGAACATCCCTATGCTTTGCTATGAAAATATCAGTGTGTTTGACTACAGAATGATGCCTCAGGTGCCACTGGAGGTATTACATAATAAGCTGTATATGCTCTGTATTACCCTTCATGATAAAAAAAATCTGAATTCCAAATCACATCTGGTTCCAAAGATTTCAGATAAGTGATGGTTGACTTAAATTAATTAATGTTCTGTGAAGTGATTTACAGGTAGCTTATGGTATTTTGAACACCTCAGCCTTGATATTTATGAATACCAAAGATAAACAAGACAATGAACATATAGAGGTTAATACAGAATTAAAGAGTGAATGCCTCCAAAACCAAGGTGTATAAAGTGAATTGAAATTAGATAATGTCATTTACCTCGTGAAATACAAATTCAGATTCACTCAGAATTATTTTTAGTATTCTGAAAGTCACAAATTTGTCTGTTGAAGCTCATTGGCATCTTAGAAAAATAAAAGCTAAAGTTTGAAATTATAGTAAAGGTTAAGGATAGAGATGAACTTCAAGGTATGCATGTTTTATTTCGGACATGGCTTAATCAGATCAGTGAAGGGGGTTGTTATCTAGTATGTCTTTCAGTTCTGAAATTTAAGATAGTTGTTCTCATTAGTCACCTTATTTTCAAAGTAGCTTGCTGTCCTTAAAAAAATTTACTTTTGCTTGACAGTTTAAAAAAATAGCAAGTATTTTCTTTGACTACCTAAACCACTGTAACCTTATGCTGTTAGTGCCTGAAATACATCTGAACTTTAGAAAAAATGTTTGACTTATATTCTGCTTGTTAAATGAAGTAAAACCTGACTCACCTAAGCTGGTTTTGATGTTACAGATATCTTATATGGTAGGACAGTTATTTAGTGACACTGTAGTAAGAAATTAGTCAGGAAAAATTTGCTGTTATAAAGTTAATTGTGTGTGTGTGTGTGTGTGTGTGTGTGTATATATATATGCATATAGTCAACACTACCAGTCACCAACAACAAATACTTAAACTAAATGTTGAGGTCATGGTTCTTTTTGTTTTGAGAAATGGATATGCTGAATCAGTGAAGGTCAAAGGAGTCTATACACTTAAAGAACTGTAGGATTCATTTCATTCAACACTTTTCTAAATTGAATTCCTTATGTAACTTCTTTAACAAATAGCCATTGTTTGAACACCTCTACCATAAGCTTAATCTCTCAAGCCTGTTTAATTTTAGTGAGGTTTTAGGAAGTTCTTTCTAAGTTTGTGTAGAAATAAATCTACTTACAGGTTATTTGTTGATTCTAATTTTGCCTTCTGGGAGCATCTGGAACAACTTTTACCCCCTTTTCTATTTTGCATTCATGAAGAGAACTGTCAGGGCCCTCCTGAGTCTTTTCTTTAGGTAAATATCCTCTGTTCATTAACTCAGGCGTCATTACTTCACAACTTCAAAGTACCATTTCTTTTTAATGTTTTAGTTTGTCAATATCTTAATTAAGAATTCAGTATTCTAGGTGTTGTATGACCAATAGGGCAATACTGCCCTCACCATTTTTCTGTGTCTTTTTAGTTACATTAATTAATGTGGTCAAAACACGTGAATAGTCCTGGATGTTCTTTATTGGGTTTACTGCCAACTAGAACCATTAAGTCAAAGTCTTCCCTATCTAATTGTAGACATGTTGTTGTTGTTGTTGTTTTAATTTTTTTAACGTTTATTTATTTTTGATACAGAGAGAGACAGAGCATGAACAGGGGAGGGGCAGAGAGAGAGGGAGACGCAGAATCCGAAGCAGTTCCAGGCTCTGAGCTGTCAGCACAGAGCCCGACGCGGGGTTCAAACTCACAGACCGTGAGATCATGACCTGAGCCGAAGTCGGACGCTCAACCGACTGAGCCACCCAGGCACCCCTAGACGTGTTGTTTTTGATAAACATACAGGACTTCAGAGTCATGGCTTCATATTAGGTTGAGAAGGAGACACAGAGTCTGAAGCAGGCTCCAGGCTCTAAGCTGTCAGCACAGAGCCCGATGCAGGGCTTGAACCCACAAATTGTGAGATCATGACCTGAGCTGAAATCGTATGCTTAACCGACTGAGCCACCCAGGTGCCCCTATTTTTTAATTTTTTAAATCTTTCCTTTTTTTTTTTTTTTTAAGTTTATTTATTGATTTTGAGAGAGAGAGAGAGTGTATGTGCACATGTGAGTGGGGGAGGAGCAGAGAGGGAAAGAGAGAGAGAATCTCAAGCAGGCTCTGCACTGTCAATGCAGAATCCATTGTAGGGCTCAAACCCACAAACCTCGAAATCATGATCTAACCAAAATCAAGAGTTGGATGCTTAACCGACTTTTGGTTTCAGCTTAGGTCATGATCTCATGGTTTATGAGTTCAAGCCCTGCATTGGGCTCTGTGCTGACCGCACGGGGCCTGCTTGGGATCCTCTTTCTCCCAATCTCTCTGCTTCTCCTCTGCTCATGCTTGCTCTCTCTCTCTCTCTCTCTCTCTGTCACATAAATAAACTTAGTTTTATTTTATTTTTATTTTTTAATTTTATTTCAATCCAGGTTAGTTAACACATAGTGTAATAATGGTTTTAGGAATAGAATTTGGTGATTCATCACTTACGTACAACACCAGTGCTCATCCCAGCAAGTGCCCTCCTTAATGCCCATTACCCATTTAGTCCATTCCCCACCCAACACCCCTCTAGCAACCCTCAATTGCTCTCTGCATTTAAGAGTCTCTTATGACTTGCCTCTCTGTTTTTATCTTATTTTCCCTTCCCTCCCCTATGTTTGTCTATTATGTTTCTTAAATTCCACATATGAGTGAAATCATATGATACTTATCTTTCTCTGACTTACTTTGGTTAGCATAATACGTTCCAGTTTCATCGACGTTGTTGCAAGTGGCAAGATTTCATTCTTTTTGATTGCCAAGTAATATTCCATTGTGTGTGTATGTGCGCGCACACACACACACACACACACACACACATACACATACACACACACCACATCTTCCTTATCCATTTGTCAGTTGATGGACATTTGGGCTCTTTCCATAATTGGGCTATTGTTGATAATGCATATGTAAACATTGGGGGCATATGCCCTTTCAATTCAGCATTTTTATATCCTTTGAATAAATACCTGGTAGTGTAATTGCTGGGTCATAGGATACTCCATTGTATATATATACACCACATCTTCTTTATCCATTCATCCATCGATGGACGTTTGGGCTCTTTCCATACTTTGACTATCGTTGATAGCGCTGCTATAAACATTGGGGTGCATGTGCCCCTTCAAAACATCATACCTGTATGCCTTGGATAAATACCTAGTGGTGCAATTGCTGGGTCGTAGCGAAGTTCTGTTTTTAATTTTTTGAGGAACCTCCATACTGTTTTCGAGTGGCTGCACCAGTCTGCATTCCCAGCAGCAGTGCAAAAGAGATCCTCTCTCTCTGCATCCTCGCCAACATCTGTTGTTGCCTGAGTTGTTGCTGTTAGCCATTCTGACAGGTGTGAGGTGGTATCTCACTATGGTTTTGATTTGTATTCCCTGATGACGAGTGATGGTGAGCATCTTTTCATGTGTCAGTTGGCCATCCGGATGTCTTCTTTGGAAAAGTGTCTGTTCACATCTTCTGCCCATTTCCTCACTGGATTATTTGTTTTTTGGTGTTGAGTTTGATAAGGTTTTTATAGATTTTGGATACTAACCCTTTATCTGATATGTCATTTGCAAATACCTTCTCCCATTCCGTCAGTTGCCTTTTAGTTTTATTGTTTCCTTCACTGTGCAGAAGTTTATTATCTTGATGAGGTCACAGCAGTTCATTTTTTTGCTTTTGTTTCCCTTGCCTCCAGATATGCCTCCAGACATGTTTCCCTTGCCTCCCTTCCCTTCCCTTTCTCAGACATGTCCAGTGAGAAGTTGCTGAAGCTGAGGTCAAAGAGGTTGTTGCCTGTTTTCTCCTCTAGGATTTTTATGGTTCTCTGTCTTATATGTAGGTCTTTCATCCGTTTTGAGTTTATTTTTGTGTATGGTGTAAGAAAGTGGTCCAGGTTCATTCTTTTGCATGTCACTGTCCAGTTTTCCCAACACCATTTGCTAAACTGTCTTTTTTCCATTGGATATTCGTTCCTGCTTTGCTGAAGATTAGTTGGCCATATATTTATGGGTCCATTTCTGGGTTCTCTATTCTGTTGCATTGATCTTTGTGTCTGTTTCTTGCCAGTACCATACTGTCTTGATGATTACAGCCTTGTAAAATAGCTTGAAGCCCAGAATTGTGATGCTTCCAGCTTTGGATTTCTTTTTCAAGACTGCTTTGGCTATTTGGAGTCTTCTCTGGTTCCATACAAGTGTTAGAATTGTTTGTTCTGGCTCTGTGAAGAATGCTGGTGATTTTTTTTTATTATTTTTAAAATTTTACTTATTTTGAGAGAGAGAGAGAACAAGTGGGGAAGGGGCAGAGCAAGAAGGAGAGAGAACAAGAATCCCAAGCAGGCTCCACACCAGCAGTTGTAGAGCCTGATGAGGAGCTGGAACTTATGAACTGTGAGATTATGACCTGAGCTGAAGTCGGGTGCCCAAATGACTGAGCCACCCAGGTGCCCCTGCTTGTGTTACTTTGATAGAGATTACATTGAATGTATAGATTGCTTTGGGTAGTATCATCATTTTAACAATATTTATTCTTCCAATCCATGAGCATGGAATGTTTTTCCATTTCTTTGTGTCTTCTTCAGTTTCTTTCATAACCTTTCTATAGTTTTCAGTGTACAGATCTTTTACCTCTTTGGTTAGGTTTATTCCTAGATATTTTATGGGTTTTGGTGCAATTTTAAATGGGATAGATTCCTTGATTTCTCTTTCGGCTGCTTCATTATTAGTGTATAGAAATGCATTTGATTTCTGTCATTAGTTTTATGACATTGGTTTTTATACTTTGCTGAATTCATGTATCAGTTCTAGCAGTTTTTTGATGGAGTGTTTCAGGTATTCCACATAGAGTATCATGTCATCTGCAAAGAGTAAAAGTTTTACTTCTTCCTTGCCAATTTGGATGCCTTTTATTTCTTTTTCTTGTCTGATTGCTTCGGCTAGGACACCCAACACTATGTTCAACAACAGTGTTGAGAGTGGACATCCCTGTTGTGTTCCTGATCTCAGGGGGAAAGGCTCCAAGTTTTTCCCCATTGAGGATGATATTAGCTGTGGGTCTTTCGTATATGGCTTTTATGACATTAAGGTATGTTCTTTCTATCCCTACCTTCTTGAGGGTTTTTATCAAGAAAGGATGCTATGTTTTGTCAAATGCTTTTTCTGCATCTATTGAGAAGATCATGTGGTTCTTATCCTTTCTTTTATTAATGTGATGTATCACATTGATAGATTTGCAGATATTGAACCAGCCCTGCAGCCCAGGAAAAAATCCCACTTGATTGTGGTGAATAATTCTTTTAATGTATTGTTGGATCCAGTTTGCTAGTATCTTGTTGAGAATTTTTGCATCCATGTTCATCACGGAAATTGGTCTGTATTTCTTTTTAGTGGGGTCTTTGTCTGGTTTTGGAATCAAGGTAATGCTGGCCTCATAGAATGAGTTTAGAAGTTTTCCTTCCATTTCTATTTTTTTTGCAAAAGCTTCAAAAGAATAGGTATTATCTCTTCTTTAAATGTTTGGTAGAATTCCCCTGGGAAGCCATCCAGCCCTGGACTCTTTGTTGGGAGATTTTTGATAAACTGATTCAGTTTCTTTACTGGTTATGGGTCTGTTCAAATTTCCTATTTCTTCCTGTTTCAGTTTTGTTAGTTTATATGTTTCTAGGAATTTATCCCATTTTTTACAGATTGCCCAATTTGTTGGCATATAATGCACAAATAAACTTTTTTTTTGAATCTTTAAAAAATAAATAGAAGAGCACTATTGATTAAATACTATTATTTGGGCATTGGATTATGACTTTACATATATTGCTTCCTTTTCACAGCCTTCCTACAAAAAGGAAGCAGGAGAGTACAGTACCATACTTTATAGATAAGGTACTAAGGCTCAGAAAGGTTAACTGATTTACCCAGTGTGAGTTGTGTCAGACCTAGCATTTGAACCCAGGTGTACCTCACTTCAGAGACTGTATACTCTTTCTATAATTTTGTGCTAAAACAGCCTCAGAAGGTTATCTACCTGTGTAGGTGGCAGAGCCTGGATTCTCTCTCTTCTGATTCAGTTCATTGAAGTTTATAATCTCACATTTCTCCTGCTCTATTTTATTTTGTTAGATTTGGCCCATTATTCCAACCTTTGGGGGTTTTTCATGTGTTGATTTTTTTCCTGCCATCTGTTAGGTTAGCTTTCATTCTCTGCTTTATGTCTTCTACAAATGTGAATATTCCATTAAGTATCGTTTAAAAAATGTTAAATAAAATTTGCCTGAGGATGGGGCCCTGAGGCGTTTCCTTCATTATCACTCTTCATGAGATGGTATCAAGAGAGTCACTGTCACATGCCTTCCTGAGGAAGCTAGATGTTCAATTAAGCAGGTCCTAAGTACAACTGGTTTAATAGCTCTACTTTTGAAAATTAGTCTTTCAATTTTTTAATGTTTATTCTTGAGAGAGAGAATGAGTGGGGAAGGGGCAGAGTGACAGGGAAACAGAATCCAAAGCAGGCTCTAGGCTCTGAGCTGTCTGCACACAGCCCAACACGGGGCTCAAACTCACAAGCCGTGAGATCATGACCTGAGCCGAAGTCGGATGCTCAACCGACTAAGCCACCCAGGCGCCCCTAAAATTAGTCTTACTTGAATTATTCATATTATAAACTTATACTATTTCCAAAAGATCCAGATATTGGACTCAATAGTTTATAGCGTACAGACCTTTTTCCTTTTTTTGAAAACCAAAATGTTTAGGTGAACTTAATGGCTATAACTATTCCATTAAGTTTAAATTATATTTTAACTCACTGTAAGTTCTTCAGAGGAAAAAAGCTGAATGTTAAAAACTTGTGTAGACTCTTTACAGAGGGAGACTCTGTACTTTTATAGGTCTTTAGAAAAAAAGAACAACTAAAGTTGTTGTGACAGGAATTTAAGGGAGGGAGGGAGGCCAACAAATAAAACAGACAATCAAAAATTTACTCTTGGGCTGTTAGAAAAGTGAAAGAAGAAAGATGACCAGTGTATATAATTAACTAAAGCTGTGGCATGAACTTTTTAACATTTCTCAGAAAATCTGAGTGAGATATAATGCTTTAAAGAAGAAACTTTGTTAATACATGGAAGTTATTTGGGTTTTTTTCCCCCCTTTTATGGCAAAAGAGGATAAAGCCAGCACTTGTTTACTTAGTTTGCACCTCTAATTAGATCTAGGTTTTTTGGAGTTTTGTTTTTGTTTTCCTTTTGTGATCCCAGCTACTTATAGATTGACTGTTCCAGGAAATCAGTTTCTTGTGACTCATTCATGTTCCAGGTTGAATTTTCATGACTAATAGGTGGATAGCCTCTGACGTGATTAGTTAAAGCAAGGTTGGGTAGGTTTCACACTCCATTAATTTATAAGTCTTTCTCATATGACCTTAATTTACTCTGTTTTTCCAGAATAAGACAGTTAAAAATTAGATATTAGCTCTAAAGATTTTCCTCAGTATAGAATATAGGATTACAGACCACAAGTAATACTGGTGTTACCCAGGAAATTAAGATACAAATCTGTGTTAAGAGTAATTAATCTTGTAATTTTTTTTTTAATCTCTGTTGGTCATAGTTATAAGATGTTCATTACTTTTTGTTTGGAAATAGTACTACAAATTGATAATGAGTATAATAGACAGACTGGTTTTGTCACATAAAGCCTAAATGCCTGACTAACTGGTAAGAATTGGTCAATAAAGTCAGTAATGGGAAACTCAATTGAGTAAAAATTAATTATTTACTCAATAACCACAATTCAGTCCAAACCCAGTCTTTAGGTACCATTGGTCCTGAATTGAGTTGGGCAAAAACATATGCCTGAATCAACACAAATTTATTTTTCTAATGAAATCTGGGGATCTCTCATATTCCTTCATTCATCAGATATTTACTGAGCACATACCAAGTGCCTACTCATGTTCACTTGATGTAACAATGAACCAAAGATTCTTTATCCTCTTAGAGCTTACATTCTGGCAGGTGAGCAATAGACAAGTCAATTATATACTATATTCAAAAGCCATAAATACCATGGAGAAAGCAAATAGCAAAATAACAAGCAACAGGAGTACCTAAGGTATGGGAAGGAGGTTACAATTTTTTTTAAGACCCCCCCCACTTTTTTTTTTGAGAGAGACACAGAGAGAAAGATAGCATGAGTGGGGGAGGGGGAGAGAGGATTCCCAAGCAGGCTCTGCACTGAGCCCAATGCAGGGCTCGTTCTGAAGAACTGTGAGATCATGAACTCCTCCTGAGCTGAAACCAAGAGTCGGAAAATTAACTGACTGAGCCACTCAGGAGTCCCAAGAGGGTACAGTTTTAAATAGCATGTTTAAGATAGGCACTGATGAGAAAGTAAAACTTCAGCAAAGACTTGAAGGAAATGAGATCACTAAGTAAGTGATGTCTAGGGATGAGCATTCCAAGCAGAAGGAAGAGCTAGAGAAAGAACTCAAGTTGGGTATGTTTAGGAACCTTGAGGAAGTGAGAGTGATTGGAGTATAGTATAAAGAGATCCCAGGTAGTAGGGGAGGGAGACAATGAGATCATGTAGGACCTTGTGAATCATTTATAGGGCTTTGGCTTGTGTTTCCAGTGAAATGGGGAGATATGGCAGGTTTTAATCAGGAGTGACATGATATGACTAAGTATTAATATGACTTTTCTGACTGATGTGTTGAGAGTAGACTCTAAGGGGGCCTGGACAGAAGTAGCAGTAGAAACTCAAAGTTTGAATCCTACTTGTGATCAGTCATTCATCTCATAGTCTGTACTAAGGATAACATATTGAATGTTTATCCGTACTGTCCTGGGAATCTGGCTGCTGGGATTTAGATCCTGCTTCTGCTCCTTACTATTTTAGTAAGTGATTTAACTTTCTCGTTTGTAAAATGAGAGTACTATTAATAGCTCCTACAATTGTGATAATTAAACTGATGCACATAGCACTTTGAACAGTACCCAACAGTATAAACCTCCAACAATAATATTATCAGTGTTAGTATTATTCATCCCTTATTTGTCACTTGCCAAGTCATGTTAATTCTGCCAGTGTTTAATACTGGTCCCTTCCTTTCCATAGCTATTCTCAACATTCTAGTTCAAACCCACAGAAACTCTTGCCTGGACCATTATAGCCACTGCCTAATTGATTCCTTGCCTTCTTTCTTTCTGTTCCAGTCAGTGTTGCAGTCTTGCTGCTACATTGTCACGTTACTTCCATGCTGTGAAACCTTCATCAGTTCTTTTCCTCTTGCTTTCTAAATTATGCACGCACTTAATCAAGGCTCTTTTTCATGTAGTTTCAGCTTGCCCTCCTCTAACACCAAGTACACAGTATTGCGTGCCTTTACTCAGATGTGTGGATCCTCTGCTCATTTTCTCTGCCATTTGAGATTCTTTTAATTTTACCTCAAGGTACCACCAACTACACTTTGTACTTCACTTCTCACAATAATATTCCCCAATTGGTACTCTAATCATTTGAGTACTTCTCTAATCCTTATATTTAGATTTGGAACATTAAATGCAAGGAATTGCGTCTCTCATAGCTTTATACCTATGTTCTTTTGTAGCTCCATACTAGGTAGAGATGTTTTAGTAAATATTTGTTGAATTAATTTTTTTTTTTCCATTTGCCATTATTTTCCTCTAGGAATGATCAACAGCATCAAGCAGCTGATCTTGAATCTGAGGAAAATGTTATTCCAGATTCACCAATAACAGCCTTTTCCTTTTCTGGCATTAACCGGCTACGAAGAAAGGAGAACCTCCATGTCCGATACATAGAACACGCACACACTGAGCTGGAGCAGTCTGTGTGTACAAATGGTAAGGACTGGAGTTTCATTTTAGTTATCTGGTTTCATATGAAAAAGTATTCTTTTGTATGGTGCGTTTTTCTGTTATTCCATCTAGTGGAAGGAAGATAGTCATCAGTCAGGGAGCTTCTATTACAACTGTAAGTTTAACTTCCGTTAGTGAAGTGACTGGGAAGGCATTTTCTGTCTAGATTATGTACAGGCCTTCATTGCTTATCTGAATATGTAAACATCCAGCATTTTATAAATGTGGTACATGGTTTTTTTTTCTTTTTTCCTTTTATTTAAAAAATATTCCTGGGTATATATATCTGAGTGGGATTAGAAGGAAAGGGGAAAGGAATTTAACATTAATTTTCACCTGTGTGCCAGGTAATAATACACTGAGCGATTTGAATGCATTATTACTAGATTTTAATTCTTATGACAAGCTTGGAAGGGAGCTGTCAACATCTTCATTTTATAATGAGGAAAGGTACACTCTTTGGAGGGGTTAAATAATTCACTCAGGGTCACCTGTCAAGTAAGTAGATGAATCAGAATTCAAATAAAGATCCTCTTGGCTATAAACTTTTGTACTTCCCATGCATTAAGTATAGCTACTCCCACCAGTAGTTTTAACTGGCTATTTTTGTTATAATTTGTAGCGATTGATGGTGACCAAGAAATGGCTCTATAAAGTATAAACTTTATGGCTTATCAGTGGCATATTTCTAATTCCAGGCCCATTTACCATTTCTGTTAAATACTTGGGAACTACCTTTGCGTGTAGCCCTGAAATTTATCATGTGATACGATGCAGTGATTATTTCTTTTAATGTTGATCTGGAGTAAATGGCAAAGACTTTTCTTTTTAACCCTAATTGTTTATAACAAGGAAAGCATTTGGAGGGAAGTGGTGTACATACTTCTGGAGATGTTTTCATAATTCAAAATAAACTGTTTACAGTACCTATGCCTTTAAAATAATAAGTAGATCTTATTCTTTGATATTGGAAAATTGACACCTTTTTTTCCCCATTTTATATGAGCTTTCATCACCATCTAGTGGAAGACAAAAGAACTGTTAAAAATCTTACATGTAATTAGGAACTAAAGTAAAAAATAAGGTCTTGGATCTAAAATGAACATTCAGGGGTGCCTGGGTGACTGAGTTGGTTAAGTGTCTAACTCTGGATTTCGGCTCAGGTCATGATTTCATGGTTCATGAGATCAAGACCCACGTCAGGTTCTGCACTGACTGCATGGAGCTTGCTTGAGATTCACTCTGTCTGCCCCTCCGCTCATGCTCCCGCGCTCTCTCTCTCTCTCTCTCTCTCTCTCTCAAAATAAACATTTAAGTAAATGAACATTCAGTCGCCTTTTAGTCTATCAGACAGAATCACTGTAGGTAAGCATTTATAATTTAGATCATGTTTAAATCCATCTGTAAGAATACCTAGAAAAATCATCATAATTTTCTTTATTAGGAAAGTCTTGTTTTATATCTTGTATGATTGCTTCTGGTTTATTTCTTTGTCATATGAGAACAACCTGTAACTATTTTAAAACTTAATTTGTCTTTTTTAATCTTGCTCTAATCATTTTTACTTGGGATCTGAAATTTTGGTTTTAAAATATAAGATCAGGGTGCCTGGGTGGCTCATTCAGTTGAGAATCCAGCTCTTGATTTCGGCGTGGGTAGTAATCTCACACTGAGCATGGAGCTTGCTTGAGATTCTCTGTCTCTCTCTGTCTCTCCCTCTCCCTGGCTTCTGCACTCTCCCTCTCTCTTTAAATTAAAAAAAAATTGTTTTATTTAAAATTTAATTTTAAACTTATTTATTTAAATAAAGTGACATCAGTCAGTAAAATTAAAATATATGTGTGTGTATATATATGTATAAATATAACCATTTTGAGCCATGCAAATTATTTTAAAACTGATTTAATGACTAGTTGGCACCCTTGCTTATTTTTTTTTAATTTTATATTTTATTTTTTAAAATTTATATCCAAATTAGTTAGCATATAGTGAAACAATGATTTCAGGAGTAGATTCCTTAGTGCCCCTTACCCATTTAGCCCATCCTCCCTCCCACAACCCCTCCAGTAACCCTCTGTTTGTTGTCCATATTTGTCTGTTTTGTCCCCCTCCCTGTTTTTTATTATTTTTGTTTCCCTTCCCTTATGTTCATCTGTTTTATCTCTTAAAGTCCTCATATGAGTGAATTCATACGATTTTTGTCTTTCTCTGACTAATTTCACATAGCATAATACCCTCCAGTTCCATTCACGTAGTTGTAAATGGCAAGATTTCATTCTTTTTGATTGCCGAGTAATACTCCGTTGTGTGTGTGTGTGTATACACACACCACATCTTCTGTATCCATTCATCCATCGATGGACATTTAGGCTCTTTGCATACTTTGGCTATTGTTGATAGTGCTGCTATAAACATGAGGGTGCATGTGTCCCTTTGAAACAGCACACCTGTATCCTGTGGATAAATGCCTAGTAGTGCAATTGCTGGGTCGTAGGGTAGTTCTATTTTTAGTTTTTTGAGGAACCTCCATACTGTTTTCCAGAGTGGCTGCACCAGCTTGCATTCCCACACCCTTGCTTTTTTTTTTTTTTTTCAAGTTTATTTATTTATTTTGAGAGAGAGAGTGGAGGAGGGACAGAGTGAGAGGGAGAGAGAAAGAGAATCTCAAGCAGACTCTGCACTGTGGGTGCAGAGCCCAATACCAGGCTTATAGTCACAAACCATGAGATCATGACCTTAATGGAAATCAAGAGTCAGACGTTTAACCAACTGAGCCACACAGGTGGCCCCTCATCCTTGCTTATTTTAAAGTTTATAGTGTGTTATAATATTATTTTCTAGTTATAATTAATAAGTCTATTTCCCTTTACTTTGTGCTTCTTTTGGTTTTCTTTGAATTAAATCCTTAAATATTGGAATGCTTTCTAAAAAAGCATGTTTCAGGATTTCCTTCCAGAAAATAAAAGCTCTAAAAAAGATTGCAGAGGTATATGATGCAGTATTCATTTTAAATGAATGACTGATTTGCAACAAATACATAAGGAAAAGATGCATTAAAACATTACAACTCTAGGAAACTTAGGTCAGAAGAAGCTTATCTGTTCTCATCCCTCTCTCTGTCCTAACTTCCAGCTTTGTTTCTTAGTGATACCAAAGGAATGAACTTTTTATTAGAATCAATAAAATAAGACTTCTAATGCACTTAAGGACAGGTTTGTATTGGCTTATCAAAATAATATTTTGTATCATAATTGTTTGTTTATATGTAATTTCTTTTTTTCCCCTTAGAACTCAGAAAACTTCCAAAGTCTTCAATTCATCCACAGAATAAACCTAATGAAAGTGAAATTCTGGTGGCTGACACTTGTGATCAGAGTCAATCCCCAGTGTCTAGTAAGCATATTGAGATTTGCTTCGTAAGTTTATAATTTGTGGTTACTGGTAAGGAAGAGTGGCCAGAAGTCTGAATTACACAATATTTTCCATATGATTTTGTTTGTATTGTTGGTTGTGTAGTAATCTTTTTCATATTGGAAAATAATGTCCCATTATTCATATTAATATCTGTAGTCATATTAATATCCCTAGCCATGTTAATACAAATTGCTAATAATTTTAAGTAAACAGGCTTTACTGTGGTTTATTCATTCATTCAACAAATACTTGAGTACCTACTGTATACCAGGTACTGAAGAAAACAAAGCCCTTAACTTCGTAGAGGTTGTAATCTAGTTGAGGGAGAAAGAAAATGAATACATATTAGGTAGAAGCAAGTGTTCTGAAGCTGGGTCAGAAAAGAGACTAGAAAGCCTTACTTTAAAAATTGACGCTTGAGAAGAGATTTACGGAAGCAAAGAAGTCATATGGACATAGGGGGAAAGAGCATCCCAGGTAGAGAAGTCAGAGCTCGTAGGCCTTCAGATGAGCATGCTATTTGGTTCTTTATGAAGAATGGTAAGGAAGCCTTCATGACTAGGGCAGAACAGTGTGAGTGAAGGGGAGATTGGTTTGGGCAACTCTGTTCTTTAGAGCTGCTGTTTATTAAGAGGAAAGAGACTAGGAGTATCAGGTTCAAGAATAGAGGTGGAGAGGGGTGCCTGGGTGGCTCAGTTGGTTGAGCATCCAACTTCGGCTCAAGTCATGATCTCACTGTCCATGAGTTCAATCCCTCATCGGGCTCTGTGCTGACAGCTCGGAACCTTGAGCCTGTTTTGGATTCTGTGTCTCCCTCTCTCTCTGCCCCTCCCCCACTTGTGCTCTGTCTCTCACTCTGTCAAAAAAAAATATATTTAAAAATTAAAAAAAAGAAGAATAAAGGTGGGGATAGGGGTGGTTAGAAATCAGAAGTTTGGTTTTGAGAATATTCTGAGATACTGGAGAGTCATTCAGGTAAGACTTTGGATGAGTAGTTAGATCTGAGTTTAGAAAGGTCTAAGATGGAGATATGAAAGGAAATTGTTAGCATGTAGGTGGATGAGATTACCAAGCAAGTGAATGTAGATAGGGAAGAGAAGAAGTTCAAGTACTAAGCTCTGGGGTGCTTCATTATGTAAGGTAGTGGTTCTCAGGGGCACCTAGGTGACTTATTCAGTTACGTGTCCAATTCTTGATCTCAGCTCAGGTCTTGATCTCAGGGTCATGAGTTTGAACCCTATGTTGGGCTCCATGCTGGGTGTGGAGCCTAGATAGAAAAAATAAAATAAGGGGTGCCTGGATGGCTCAGTAGGTTAGGCGTCCAACTCTTGATTTTGCCTCAGGTCATGATCTTGCGGTTGGTGAGATCAAGCCCTGTGTCGAGCTCTACACTGACGGCGTGGAACTTGCTTGGGATTCTCACTCTTCCTCTCTCTCTCTCTCTCTCTCTCTCTCTCTCTCTCTCTCTCTCTGCCCCTACTCTGCACTCACTCACACTGTGTCTCTCTCTCTCAAATAAACATTTTTTAAAAATTTAAGTAGTGATTCTGAACTGTTTTTCCCACCCCCACACTAAACTTTTAAGATGTTTTTTCCGCTAATTATTTTTCCATGAAATTTCAGTACTGCAGATACACTGTATGAGTGTATGTATGTAAGTGCTTTATGTATAAAAAGATTATTTTGCCTTCAAATAACCATTTTTCACCTCTTTAGAGGCAATATTACAACTGTCTAGGTGGTGATTTAGAGGTTGTGAAAATGAGGAGGAACCAACAAAGTAAGTAACCAGAGAAGGAGCTGCCAGGGAGATAGAAGAACTGAGATAAAGTAGTGTCCTTTGAGCCAAGTGGAGAGAGAAAGGAGTGGTCAATTGGCAGACTGTGCTAATAGGTCAGGCAAGATGAAGACTGAAAATTCACTATTGGATTTGGTCACATGCAGATCTTCTGAGTGTTAACGTGAACTGTTAAAGTGTAATGGTATTCCTCTAGACTGTTGCATGCTCAAGAGAAGCGAGCAGAGAAAGCAGAGAGCACTTGTAAACAAGTCCTTCAAGATGTTTTGTGGTAAAGGGGAGGGGAAAATGGGACAGTAGCTAGAGAGAAAATGGGCCAAGCTAGGATGTTAGAAGATGGGATAGTACAGCATATGCAGCATATTTTTATGCTGATGGAAAGATCAAGTAAAGAGAAAGAAATGAGTCATTCTAAGGAAAGAGGAAACTGTTACTACATCTGTGAAAAGGTAAGGGGAGATGGGATCCAGATGCCAGTTGGAAGGGTTGGTCAAGGTTAATCACTTACTCATTTAGTATGAGTACAAAACTTATACTCTAAAAGCTAAGAAATCATTTCATATTAGTGTGTGTGTGAGAGGAGGACAGACTGTCTAGCAAAGGGTCCTGAGGATGTAACACTGAGTGGTAGATCCTTGCTTGTCTGCACTCTGGGGCACATTCTCCTCTGCTGCTGCCAGGATTTTGCTCCCTCCGTTGCCCTCTTAAATCTTCAGCTTCTCTGCAAGTTCGTTCTTTTCAAAATATGCACATGTTATCTTCCATCTTTTAAAAATAACCCCTGTTGGGGCGGCTGGGTGGCTCAGTCAGTTAAGCATCCAACCTTGGTTTTGGCTCAGGTCATGATCTCATGGTTTTGTGAGTTTGGGCCCTGCCTTGGGCTCCGTGCTGACTGTGCAGATCCAGCTTGGGATTCTCTCTGTCCCTCTATCTCTCTCTCTCTCCCTCTACCTCTTCCCCTCCCCCATTCACACTATCTCTTTCTCTGCCAAGTAAATAAATAAACTTAATTTTTTTTAATAAATGACTAAATATGAATAAAAATAACACCTCTCTTAATTGTCTCCATTCTTAGCTACAGCTTCTCTTCAAAGCTGAAAAAGTAGTCTGTGTTCAGTAGCTCTTCTGTATTATCTCCCATTCCCTCTAGTTGAATCCAATAAAGTATAGATTCCACTCTTCACCTCTCCACACCCCTGTGGGAGAGAGAGAAATCCCTCACTGACCTGTCTGGGCTCATATCCTACTACTGTTATAGCTTTTGCATTTTGATTCCCAGCAATTAAAACACCTATAGTTCCCTAAACATGCAATTTTGTTTGACATATCTGAGCCCTTACACGTACCTAGAATCCTTCTTTCTGTCCCCAGCCCCTTTGACCTATCAAGTTCCTCTTTCTTTCCAGGGTCAGGTTAGGCATCGCTTAGTGTATCTTTCCTTGATATTCCCAAGGCAGATTTAGGAATCCTTTCTTTATGTTTAAATCACCACTTATATGCACCTTTAGTGTTCCTTTAATGTGTATCACATTTTATTGCGATTCTATTTTTTACTTTCTGTTTCACCCGTATAAGCCCTGAAGCTCCTTGAGGACAAGAACCTTTTTTCCTTTGATCAAGTGCCTAACACATGCCTAGAACATAGTATGTGCTCCATAAATACTTGTTGACTGGTTGAAACTCTGCATATATAAAGCTTTGTAAAATACTTGAACACAGGTGATTTCTGTATTTAGCTTAAATCTTGAAAATAATGCAGTTGAAAATCTCTTCTACAAAGTATATTGTCATAAAAGGCACTATAAATATGGTTTTATATTCATGCTGTAACTTAGGGCACAAGAAATCCAGCACAATTATATATGATTTTTTGGGTTTTTTTTTTTTTTTTCTGAGTGACAATGAGAAAAATAATCTGCCCATTGCATTCAGTCCATTTAGGAAAAGTAGGAAATCTTAGCTGAAAAAGTTTGGCAGATGTAGATGTTAGATACCTGCAATTTATTGCCATTTGTAATAGATATTTTGAACTTTTTGGCACAGATGTTTTGCACAGAATTTTAAAATTATTCAGTGCTATCTTGTAAAGTGGTTCTTTGAGCCTCTTACTTTCCTTTTTTGTATTTTTCAATACATGTCATTTCTACAGTTGTATAATTGGTTTGTTTTGTTTTTTTTTTCCTAACTTAGAAACACATGGAACAAACCGTTGTCCTACTGATAAGTCATCTTTTAATTTGGCTACAGTTGTTGCTGAAACACTTGGACTTAGTGTTCAAGAAGAATCTGTAAGTAATTGTTTAGTTTGGTGAAAATATGAATTAATTGGTGTCCTTTAGTGTTGGTGTTTAGAGTATTAAGCAAAAGAAAAATTATTTTATCCCAGGGTCATCAGATAAAGACCTAGAACAAAATTGATGTGGTTAGAAAGGCCTATTTATAGTCTCTACTCCAGCAGTCCCAGAAATCTGGGGTCTTTAGAATTCTTGGCATATAGGTTGTGGGTTGAGCCAAAATTTTAGGGAAGTGATGATGGCATAGAGGGTTTGGCCAACCCTTTCCTGTTTACTCTATCCTACCTACCCCTATCCTGTTCCATCTAACTGAAGACTTAAACCTTAAGGTTGGTTTCAGAATTTATTGGGATTTTTCAATATCCTTTAAATTAGGGTTTGATTTGGAAAACAGGCTGAATTCTTCGGGTTCATCTGATTCTGTGCCATCTGATTCTTAGGGATTGGGTCAGAAATTTATCCCATGAATTAATTTTTGTTGTTTTAGTACTTCTTTATATCAGACACATTCACTTTGTTTCTTAATTGGTACCTAAAAATAGAAAACTTAAAATTGCAGAATTTTAAGTTTTATTTATTTAAGTTTTATTTTGATACCACTTTAAAATAGTATTCCTTTGCTTTAGTCAGTAAATGTATATGTGCTCCTACAAAATTGTCTTGCTGTTAAAGTTTTAAAAATTGAATTGAGGGGCACCTGGGTGGTTCAGTCAGTTGAGCATCTGACTTCAGCTCAGGTCATGATTTCACAGTTCGTGAGTTCAAGCCCCACGTTAGACTCTGGGCTGACAGCTCAGAGCCTGGAGCCTGCTTTAGATTCTGTGTCTTCCTCCCTCTCTGCCTCTCCCTGCTGGCACTCTTTCTCTCTTAAAAATAAATAAACATTAAAAAATAAAATAAATAAAAATTGAGTTGATTTTTCATTATGTTTAGATTTTTTTCTTTCTAAGTTTTAAATCCCTCTTCAAGTGGTAATGGGTAATTTTTAACCTTTGAACTTTAAATGTGTTTTAATGGTTTCTAATTCTTCCTACCCATAAATCTGACAAATAAGTAGTTTAAGCACCAGATAAATTAAGGGAGCTGATCTCTAAAGACATGTTTCTTGAGGTATGATCCACAGGCCAATAGCATCTGTATCACCTTAAAGTTTTATTAGATATAGAGAATCTCAGACCCCACCCAAGACCTAACTGCAAGCGAACTTGTGTTTTAACAAGATCCCGAGTTGACTTGAATGCATGTTAAAGTTTGAGAAACACTGCTCTCTGAAGGAGTCTTTTAAATTCATCTTCTGTCAGTGTAAATAATTATCTTTATTCCTTTCCCCCCATCTAAATAACGTTTTTTGGAATTGGAGTTTATGGAGTTTTGCATATGAGTAATAGAATGTGCTTATGTAAAATATTGGGGCTTTTCTCTCTCTAAACTTAAAAGTGCTTCATATTTTTTTTATTGTGAAATGTGCATAACAATTCAGTGGCATTTAGTACTACACAGTATTACACAGTATTACTACACACTACCACATCTCTGGTTCCAAAAAATTCTCATCTTCCCCCAAATAAACCCTTTACCTGTTAAACATTCAGTCCTCATTCCCGACTACCCACAACCCCTGGCAACCACCAGGCTGCTTTTTGTCCTTATGGATTTAGCTATTCTGGATAATTCATGTGAATGGAATTTTGCATGATGTGGGTTTTGAGTCTGGCTTCTTTCACTTAGCCTGTTTTTGAAGTTCATCCAAATGGCAGAATGTATCAACATTTCATTCCTTTTTAAGAATGAATAATCTTCCATTGTATTTATATACTTTATATTTTACTTTTGAAGGAATCTCAGGGTCCCATGAGCCCTCTTGGTGATGAACTCTATCATTGTCTAGAAGATCACAAGAAACAATCTTTTGAGGAATCTGTAAGAAACAATGAAGATACTTTAAGGTAATTTGGGGCACTTTAATAATAACTTGCAGACTATTGGTGAGATCTCATTACAGTTGAGTTCCATATAATATAATGATTTCTCTCTGTCAGCATATTGTATTAATTTTTATTTTAAAAATATTTTTCCCCAGTTCATGGTCAATTGAGGGCTTTTTGCATTACTGTAGAGAGAGGAATATTATTTTGGGGGTCTTTTTATACTTCTATCAAGCAGTAGTTCAGAGTCCAGCCTTGTTACTCTGCCTCTATAAAGATCCAGTCATCCCTTCTGTGTCTGTATTTCCAAAAAAATGTTATATATGGATGTTATATAAAATGCATTTATAAACTTAGGTGAATTTTCAAGATTGTGTTGTGTCTCATATTTACTAATTTCAGAACATCCACTAACTAATCTTATCTATATTTGTGTAGTATTTTGCTTTTTTAAAAGTGCTTTCAGCAGTGGGGCACAGGGGCTGCATAGGTCAGTTGGTTGAGCATCGGACTCTTGATTTAGGCTCAGGTCATGATCTCATGGTTCGTGAGTTCAAGCTCCTCATCTGGCTCCACGCTCACAGTGTGGAGCCTGCTTGAGATCCTCTCTCTCCCCCACTCTCTCTCTGCCCCTTCCTCTCATTCTCTCTCTCTCTCATTTATTTATTTTTGAGAGAGTGAGGAAGAGAGAGCAAGCAGGTAAAGAGAGAGGGAGAGAGAAAGAATCCTAAGCAGGCTCCACACTATCAGCACCAAGCCTGATGGAGGGCTTGAACCCCCAAACCACAAGGTAATGAGCTGAAATCGAGTTGGATGTTTAACTGACTAAGCCACCCAGGCACCCCTAAATAAATAAAGAGAGAGAGATAAAGAAGAAAGAAAGAAAGACAACTTTAAAAAAAGGTGCTTTCGGTTTTAGATACATATATCACATTTAATTTGTCATCAAAGTAACTCATGAAAGTAGGTTTTTGATTACTCCCATTTTTAGTCAACAAAAACACAGCTCCCCAGAGGTTAAATGTCTTATTTAATACTACATAGCTGTTAATAACTAGAGCCAGAGCTCTTACCCATGCCACATCTTCTAACTGAAACCTAATACTCTTTCTACTACCATAACTGTCTCCTCTGCTAGAAGCAGGCTAGGTCTTAAGTTATGTTCAATTCTGTAGTATAAGATTTTTATTTTTTGAAGTTACTTATTATAAGATTTCATAACAACAAAAGAATTTAGGTCCCCAGTGAATTTATTAAGCTATGATTTTCGTATATAGTGAAATTGCTTAAATTACTAGGAAAAATATTTATGGAGAGGAATATCAAGGTAGTGAGATAAATTTACTGTATCATTTTCCTCAGCTTTTTGTCAGCCAAATGAAGAGAAGCTGACAACTCTACCCTATTTCAAATGTTGGTTAATTATTTGAGTCTAATACATGGCTAAGACCTCACTACTTATATTCTATATTAGTGTAAGTTTTCTCATATGCTTGTCTTTTAACTTTTACCCTATTTCTTTTTACCACTCTTTATTTTTTCAGGTTTTCAGATTCTAATTCAAAGACTCCTCAGGAAGAGTTAACTACTCGGGTATCATCTCCTGTATTTGGAGCTACCTCTAATGTGAAACGCAGTTTAGGTTTGAATACAAGTTTGTCCCCTTCTCTCTTAGAGACTGGGAAAAAAAACCTTTTGAAAACAGCACCCTTCAACAACACTTCTAATTCTAGACTAGGAAAAACAACTTCAAAATCTGAAGATAATGCCCTTTTCACACAGCATAATCTTGGGTCTGAAGTGAACAAGATCATTAGCCTGTCATCTTCAAATAAACAGATGCTTATAAATAAAAATATAAATGAACCCAAAAGTGAACAGGATAGTTTTGATCACATTAAAGATGCTGTCACTGATAAACATGCAGTGCCACTGAAATCACTGGGAGGCAGAACATCCAAAAGGAAGAAAATTGAGGAAGAAAGTGAAGATGAAGGAAGCTACCCTCAGGCCTCTTTTGATAAAGAAAATGCTTTTCCTTTTTTACTGGATAGTCATTCTTCTGTGAATGGAGACTATGTGATGGATAAACCTCTGGATCTGTCTGATCGATTTTCAGCTATTCAGCGTCAAGAGAAAAGCCAAGGAAGTGAGACCTCTAAAGTCAGATTTAGGCAAGTGACTCTCTATGAGGCCCTGAAGCCCATTCCCAAGGGCTCTTCCTCAAGCCGAAAGACCTTAAGTGGGAGCTGTATATTAACCAGAGATTCCCCAGAGGAGCCCTGTTTACAGGCGTGCGTCCTCCAGTCTTTGGGTAAATCATCTCCAGATAATAAAACACCATTACAAATCAAGGAAGAAAATCCCATCTTTAAAATCCCTCTACGTCCGCGTGAAAGTTTAGAGACAGACAATCTTTTTGATGATGTGAAGGTTAGTGTCAAATGTTCAAGTATTTTTATTAAAAGAGTTGTTTGTGATTTTATCTAGATGCTAATAATTCTTCCTGTTTTAGGGAGCTGATTCTCATGAGCCAGTAAAAATAGGCAGGTCAGTCCATGGAGCATGTGAACTTACATCTGTTCTTCAGTTAAATCCATGTAGAGTTGCTAAAACAAAGTCTGTACAAAACAGTCAAGGTATGTATACTATAAATAGTATTTTCAAAAAAAAAGTATTGGGGCATCTGGGTGGCTCAGTCGGTTAAGTGTCCGACTTTGGCTCAGGTCATGATCTCGCAGTTTGTGAGTTTGAGCCCCGCATCGGGCTCTGTGCTGACAGCTCGGAGCCTGGAGCCTGCTTCAGATTCTGTGTCTCCCTCTCTCTGTGCCCCTCCCCTGCTCCTGCTCTGTGTCTCTCTCTCAAAAATAAATTAAAAAACACTAAAAAAAAATTAAAAAGTATTTCCATTCTTTTGTAATGACTTTGAGTGTTATAGTATATACATTCTTTGGATATATTGAATTGTTTAGGAGAAAATGTTATTTCTTCCTGCATATTTGTGTTTATGGGATGATTCTCATTGGTTTCATTTTACATATGATTTTCCTGCTCTCATGCTTTTTGAAAAAATGAATTGAGTAATTGTCTTTAATACCTACTTTTATATGCGATTTCGTGGATTTACCTCTTCCATGTTATTTATTTTCTTTACAAAAGCTTTAAGAATTTTAAACTATATGGAATTTTAAAATACATAAAGTAGAATTTTCATCATCCAAACTTTGTTCCTCACTCCATAGGTAGCCTGTCCATATGTATATATCTATTAATGTGGGGTTTTTTAAGCTTCTTGTTAGAAAATCTTTTCTTTGCTTTTAATTAATATGTATGTTAATTTTTTCATAATTTTGCTGTGTTTTTAAGGGAGTCTTTTTTTGTTTTTTGGCTACGAAATTTTTCTGTACTTCATATGCAGTATTTTTTCTTTTATTCTTCTTTGCAAAGTGTTTCCTTCATTCTGGGTTTATTTTCTTTTTTTCTTGAAGCACATTCTTTAGTTGTTCTTCCAACTAAAACGCTTTGTTTTTTCAGAAAGTTTCAGTTTCTGTATGAAAAACCTTTTTTCACTCTCACTTCTGATTTTCTTTTACATTTTTGATTTTGGGTTTTTGTTCATGGTTGCTCTAGGGATTATAGTATACCTGCATAATCTTTCTCAATCTACGTAAAGTTAATTTTGCCACTTTGTGTTCTGTGGCTGTGCTTTATGTAGTTATCATGTATGCCCACATGCATTGAAAACTACACAGTGTTACAGTTTTAACTTTTAAAACAATTTTTGATACAAAAATCACTCATTCAAGTGTACAGTTCATTTACGTATATCCTCACAGAGTTGTGCAGCTGTCATTGTAGTCTAAGTTTAGAACATTTTCATCACCTCAGAAAGAACACTACCCATTAAGTTAATATGCAAAATGTGTGAAGAACTCACACAGCTCAACACCAAAAAAAGCAAATAATTCAGTTTAAAAATGGGCAGAGAGGGGTGCCAGGGTGGCTCACTCGGTTGAGCATCCAACTCTTGATTTCAGCTCAGGTCATGATCACAGGGTCGGGGGATCGAGCCCCACATCAGGCTCTGCACCAAGTGTGGAGCCTGCTTGAGATTGTCTCTCTCTCTCTAAAATAAAAGGTGAGGGACAGAGGACCTGAGTAGACAGCTTTTTCAAGAAGGCATATGGATCACCAACAGACGCATGAAAAGATGTTCAGTATCACTAACCATCAGGGAAATGCAAATTAAAACCACAATGAGATATCACTTTATACCTGTTAGAATGGCTAAAATAAAAAACATAACAAGTACTGGCAAAGACATAGAGCAAAAGGAACCCTCATGCACTATTGGTAGGAATGCAAATTGGTACAGCTACTTTGTTTCTTTTTTTGTTTTTTTTTTTTTTTTAATTAGCACATCTTTTATTTGTAAAATAAAATGGAAAGGGCCTTTCACAAAAATTAACTACACATACTTTTCAGAAGGAAAACAAGAGCTCAAGGTAAAAGATTACTTTTTCTAACGAATTTCTTTATATATATATACATATATATGTGTGTGTGTGTATGTGTGTGTGTATATATATATACGTATACATGTATACATGTATATGTATATATATATATATACGTATACACGTATACATGTATATATATACACGTATACGTATATATATATACATGTGTACATGTATATATATACATGTACACGTGTATATGTATATATATATACACACATACACACACACACACACACACACACACACACACACAATTTATTGTCAAATTGGTTTCCATACCATACCCAGTGCTCATCCCAACAGGTGCCCTCCTCAATGCCCATCACCCACTTTCCCCTCTCCCCCACCCCCCATCAACCCTCAGTTTGTTCTCAGTATTTAAGAGTCTCTTATGGTTTGCCTCCCTCCCTCTCTGTATCCTTTTTTCCACCCTTCCCCTCCCCCATGGTCTTCTGTTAAGTTTCTCAGGATCCACATATGAGTGAAAACGTATGGTATCTGTCTTTTTCTGCCTGACTTATTTCACTTAGCATAACACTCTCCAGTTCCATCCACATTGCTACAAAAGACCATATTTCATTCTTTCTCATTGCCAAGTACTATTCCATTGTATATATAAACCACATCTTCTTTATCCATTCGTCAATTGATGGACATTTAGGCTCTTTCCATAATTTGGCTATTGTTGAAAGTGCTGCTATAAACATTGGGGTACAAGTGCCCCTATGCATTAGCACTCCTGTATCCCTTGGGTAAATTCCCAGCAGTGCTATTGCTGGGTCATAGAGTAGATCTATTTTTAATTTTTTGAGGAACCTCCAAGCTGTTTTCCAGAGCGGCTTCACCAGTTTGCATTCCCGCCAACAGTGCAAGAGGGTTCCCTTTTCTCCACAGGTACAGCTACTTTGGAAAATGGTATGGAGGTTCCTCAAAAAATTAAAAACAGAATTACCATATGATCCAATATTTCCACTACTGGGTATTTATTTACTTAAAAGAAATAAAAATACTAATTCTAAAAGATCTATGCACCCCTATGTTTATTATATTATTATTTACCATGGCCGATATGAAAGCAATCCAAGTATCCATAGATAATGGATAAAAAAAAGATGTGGTTATGTATGTACAGTAGAATATTCAGCCATAAAAAAGAATGAGATCTTGCCATTTGCAACAACATGGATGGACTTGGTATAATGTTAAGTGAAATAAGTCAGAGAAAGACAAATACCATATGATTTCTCTTATATGTAGAATTTAAGAAGTAAAACAAACAGAAGAGGCAAAACCAAAAGACTCTTAAACACAGAGATCAAACTGATGGTAGCCAGAGGAGAGGAGAGGGGTGGGGAATGAGTGAAATAGATGAAAGGGATTAAGAGTATGCTTATCTTATGAGCACTGAGAAGTGTATAGAATTGCGGAATCATATTGCACAGCTGAAACTAATGTAACAGTGTATGTTAATTATACTTAAGTTAAAAATTTTTTCTAAATAAAGAGCAATACCCATTACCAATCATTCTGCATTCCTCCCCTCTTCCCCAATCCTAGGCAACCACTAATCTACCCTCTGTCTCTATAGATTTGCCTACTCTGGAGTTTTCATATAAATGGAATCATATAATATATGCTCTTTTGTGACTTAATTTTACTTTCATTTTTTTCATTATTACAAATAATGCTGCTATGAGCATAGCTGTTGACTTACAATTTTATGTAGATGTATCTTTTCATTTTTCTTGAGTTACATAGGAGAAGAATTGTTGGGCCATATGCTAACTCTGTTTAACCTTTTGAGGAACCGTCTGCTTTCCAAAGTGGCTACTAGCACATGAGGATCCCACTCTCCACATTCTCACCAATGCTTGTTATTATCTGTTTTTTTTACTCTAGCCATCCTACTGCATGTGAAGTAGTATATCATAGTGGTTATGATTTGCCTTTCCCTGCTGGCTAATGCTGTAGAACATCTTATCGTTTGCTTTTTGGCCATTTGTGTATCTTCTTTGAAGGGATTGTCTGTTCAGATCCTTTGCTCATTTTCAATTGGAGTATTTTTCTTA
The DNA here is from genome assembly GCF_018350195.1 of Panthera tigris. NCBI lineage: Eukaryota > Metazoa > Chordata > Mammalia > Carnivora > Felidae > Panthera > Panthera tigris. Next base: position 45,479,426 of record NC_056671.1, read on the forward strand.
TTATTGAGTTGTAAGACTTCTTTATATTCTCTATGTCCTAGATAGTCTCTTTAGCAGATACATGATTTTCAAATCCTTTCTCCCATTTGTGGATCCCATAATGGTTTAAGAATTTTTAAAATCCATTTTTAATTCTATTTTTTTCTCCTTATTGAAGATGTATCCTTTGAAAATAACCAGTGGAGCATAGATCCAGGAGCAGACCTTTCTCAATATAAAATGGATATTACTGTAATAGATACAAAGGTAAGTTAGAAAATAAAACCAAAGCACATGTGGTTATTCTAGTAAGTTGTTAGTTACCTTCCTCTCCTAACTCACTCTGTGACCGTAACATAATCGATTACATACTGCTTAAAACCTGCATTTACTCATTCAGAAAACTAAGAAAGAAAAATGCTTTTTCTTCTAACTTTATGATGTTTTTGGTAATAACTCTTTTGCCTTGTATTTAGGTTCTGTGTAGTTTAAGAAATTCTTTTTCACTTGGTACCATATTCCTGAAGTATTTCACTGCTGCTGCAGTATAAATTGTTCTTTGTGTACGCTGATGTTCGTTACTGTGAGGCAGGCTGGAGAGGAAGGGAGGAGAGGCTCAGGGAGTTCAATGGAGCGTACCTCTCCCTTCCCTTGGCAGCAGGCTTTCTTTTCATAGGCTTGAGAGAAGATGCTTGTACGTTGAAGCTAAAATACTTCACAGGCATATATGTATAAATCTATGTATATTCCTAAAGGGTAAAAATAAATATAACTTAATGCTGAAGTATACACTTAAAATATGGTTAAAATGGTCAATTTCATGGTGTGTATATTATACCAAAATTTTAAAAACATAAATATAAGGTCATGCAGGATAATTGTTAAAATTTTTGAATTTTTAAATATTTAGGATGGCAGTCAGTCACGATTAGCAGGAGGAGAGACAGTGGACACGGACTGCACATTGGTTAGTGAAACGGTGCTTCTAAAAATGAAGAAGCAAGAACAAAAGGGAGAGAAAAGTCCAAGTAAGATTTGATTTTTTTTTTAATTTAATAAAAATGTGGAGGGAAGTTTATAGTCATACCATTACATTGATGACCACAAGTGACCTCTTCACCGTAAACCAGGATTTTCATCTTTTAATAATATTAGATTTTTCTTAGTAAAGCTCACTTTCATTATTTCAAGGGAAAAAAATCTTTAGCCAAAATATTTTTTTTCCCAGAAAAAATTTAAATTGTTTCCAAGGTTCAGCAGTCAGCTGCCTGTTTTGTAAATAAAGTTTTATTGGAACACAGCCTCAGTTATTTGTTTATGTATTGCCTATGGCTGCTTGCATGGTACCATAGCAGAGTTGAGTAGTAGCTGCAGACCTTATTGGGCCCTCAGGCCTAAAATATTTCCTCTCTGACCCTTTAAGAAAAAATTTGCTGATCTCTGGTAATTATCTCTAGATCTATTTTGTAAAAGGAAATCTTGAGAGTCCTGTTTCAGAAATATGAATTTCCAGAGTAATTTATAGGGTAAAAAGGGGAGAGTCTACCGAGAAGTATTTGTATAGATTTGCAAATTAGCAGTTAACCAAGAATAATGGTGTATATACTGAGCTACTCTGCCATATTTTGCTTCTACAGGAAAGGGGATTTGGCCAAATTAGGGGTCTACAGCCTTTTGTAAGAACTTAAGTCTTCATCTAGAGCCTTGATTTTCCAAAAGAGGTGGGAACAATGGAAGGATTTTGGTTGGCACCACCTTAGCAACACTCCTAACTACAGATGTGTATGGCGTGAGAGCAACTAGACAGGAATAGTGTCACTTACACCCTTATGTATTAAGGGGTTAAGACCTGCCACGGGGGATGCAGTGCAAAAAGCAAGGACACTCTCCAGTGATCAGCTGTTAGAAACTGAGGACATTCAGACTATATGTACATTCCCTATCTTCTTCTGAATATTCTTTAGTCTACCTGCCCAGGGCTGAAGCCAGTCTTGTCCTTGCTTTTTTTTTTTTTTGAAACACTTTATCTCTTGCTGCCCTAACTGCAGTAAGTGAGAAAAAATTGTAGTAGTCTGTGCCTTAATTCTTTGTTCTTTCGGAATGAGTAACTGCATGACCAAATAGCTAGCTGCTTACATTGAGAGGACAGTACCTATAAACAGAAAAAAACCTTTAACAGTGATTTATTGTCCTTTTATAGTGAACAACACTAAGGTAACTTTCTTCTTCAGAAGGTACTTTGCTTTTAAGATTACTTTGTTCTGGTACCAGCTCCTAATATTATTGAAAAAAAAAGAAAAAAGGCAAAACTAAAATATGACTACTGTGGCTTCAGTATATGTGCTGCCAAAGCGAGCACTGACTACTGTGGCTTCAAATGTATCAGGTCACTTCAAAGAATATGATAGTTTCCCAAATATGTTTGAAGCAAGAATCATGTGGAAGTAAGGTTAGAATTTGAACTAATGAGTGGAAATAGTTTTGGCTACATAGATATTGTGCATACTATTGCTATATAATAAATCACTCTGATAACTTAGGGATTAAAACACAACAGTCATATTCTTAGCTTTCGTAGTTTCTGTGGTCCAGGAAAATTAATGAGGATATAATCTATAATCTATGTTTTCAAGTATTTCAAGTCAGAAATCAGACCAACAGGTATGGTTCAGTCAGTAGAGCATGCGACTTTCACTCTTAGGGTTGTGAGTTCAAGGCCCATGTTGTGCATGGAGCCCTACTTTAAAAAAAAAAAAAAAAAAAAAAAAAGTCAGACCACCAACATAAACTAGGGGGGTGCCTGGCTGGATCAGTCGGTAGAGCATGTGACTTTTAATCTCAGGGTTGTGAGTTTCAGCCACACGATGGATGTGGAGATTACTTACCAAGATTTTTGAACATTAAAAAAAACCCATGAAGTAGTGACTTAACATTGTGATTTACTAGCAGTATATACAGAGTACTTGGGATACCTAGCACACTGCCTGGCACGTAGAAGTTGCATATTACTTACAAATTTGATCCTCAATGTAAAAAAAAAAATTGTTTAATCATTCAGTAAATACAGAGCTGCAGTTCTATAAAGGGAAGTGTTTCAGAAACTGGAAATAATAAACAGAACAAAGGTACCTACTTCATGGAAATGCTTTCTAATTTAAGGGGAAACAAATGTGGAGTATGATAGATGATAAGTTGTGGAGAAAGATAAAACAGGGTAAGGGTGCTGCAGCACCATGGATTAGGGAAGTTGTAGTTATTTTATAGAGAGTAATCTTGGCAGGCTTCTGCTCTATCATGTTTGTTGGCCAACTGGATCTATTTCTGTTTTTTAGTAAACTGCTATTTTTCAAAATGTGATTATATAGTGAGAAATGTAGTTAGTACTCTGAAGATGAATTTAGCACTTAGCATATCAAATAAGGAATTTGTTCCTTTTATTAATACTAAATTACCAAGTGTTAATGGTGGCATAAAATTAAGCAGATGAGCAAGGTTGTATAGATTTGAATGTCCACTATTTATACATATCTTATTTATTAAGCTTCATATTTTTCATCATTCTGATGCATTTTCTGTTCCTCACAGTTTTTTGATAGGACTCATTTTAGTGCAGTATGAATTATACATGGACTAATAGAAAAAGTTTTTTAATGTTTGTAATGACAACAACAAAAAGCATTCTCTGCGTATGAGTAAAGGACATTTAAAGCCCTAACATAAAGTCTTTGTAAATACAGTAACTACCTAGGCTTGGGGATTTACTGTTGCCTCGTGTACATCGGAGACCAGTTTATCTTGTGGCAGTTACTATAAGTTTCATATTGGTCTATGTAGAAAGCAAAAAGCTTGCTTGTTGCCCTAAGCCAAAGCTCTTTTACATAGATGGAGAAAGAAAAATGAATGATAGCTTGGAAGATATGTTTGATCGGACAACACATGAAGAATATGAATCCTGTTTGGCAGATAGCTTTCCCCAGGCAGCAGCTGAAGAAGAGGAATTGTCGACTACCACAAAGAAACCAAACAGTAAGGCTATTTTCTTTCTAATTATGGCTTCTCAATTATACTAAGTTCAGTAAATTAAATCACCAAGCTTGATGAGGTAGGTAGGTAGGTAGGTAGGTAGGTAGGTAGGTAGGTATGTATGAGGTATGTATTAACAATTAAAATTAACAATTAAATTAACAATTAAAATTTCATATTTCTTTTTTTTAATGTTTATTTATTTTCTGAGAGAGAGAGAGAAAGAACACAAGAAGGGGAGGGGCAGAGAGAGAGGGAGACACAGAATCTGAAGCAGGCTCCAGGTTCTGAGCTGTTAACACAAAGCCCGATGTGGGGCTCAAACCACGAGATCATGATCTAAGCTGAAGTTGGACGCTTAACTGATTGAGCCATCCAGGTGGCCCTAAAATTTCCTATTTCTTGTATAAGTTTCTTTTAGATAGTTTTCTTTTGAGATAGTTGCAGACCAATAAAAGTGTTACAAAAAATACTTCAGATGATTCCCTGTACCTTTCATTCAGTTTCCCCTTATGTTAACATATGACCATAAAGTATTCATCAAAACTAAGAAATTGATTGAATACTATGAATTTGTTTATATAACTTACACATAATGTTTGTAAAAGTTTTGAAAAGGTTCTTTATTAAGTAATAAGTTAATCATTGTAATAGAATGGGAGGAGAAAGTTTTGCAGAAAATTCAGACTAACTTTGTTTGAATGCTTTACCTTCCCAGACAAAATAATGTAGCTACATGTATCAGTGTCTTTTTAGAATTCTTTTTTTTTTTTAATGTTTATTTATTTTTGAGAGAGAGAGAGACAGAGCATGAGTGGGGGAGGGGCAGAGAGAGAGAGAGAGAGAGAGAGACAGACACAATCTGAAGCAGGCTCCAGGCTCTGAGCTGTCAGCACAGAGCCTTACACGGGGCTCAAACTCACAGCCCACGAGATCATGACCTGAGCTGAAGTCAGATGCTTAACTGACTGAGCCATCCAGGTGCCCCTTAAAACTCTTTTTATTAGGGATGCCTGGGTGGCTTAGTCGGTTGAGTATCTGATTCCTGAATTCAGCTCAGGTCATGATTTCAGGTCATGATTTCAGGTCATGATTTCAGGTCATGATTTCAGGTCATGAGATCGAGCCCCGCGTTGGGCTCCATGCTAATAAGCATGGCCCCTGCTTAAGATTCTCTCTCCCTCTGCCCCTGCCCCATTCATGCTCTCACTCTCTCTCTTAAAAAAATTAAAGAAATTCTTTTCATCAGAAACAGTAGTTTATAATGTAGGATAGTAATCAAAAGAAGAATAAGTGAAACTCTTAAGCAGATAATCTGAATTGAAAGTTAGTTAAAATTCTTCCTAAATGTCTCATTTTCTTGTTGTAAGTAAAAAAGAACTTTTAGTCTAGTGCAAAGGTTATAAATGAGAACACCTTCTGCTATGGTAGTCTGTCTTGATGATGTTTTCTTTGTGCTTCCATCAGTTTTAAAAAAATACAGCCTAGGGGCGCCTGGGTGGCTCAGTCCCTTAAGCATCCCTTTGGCTCAGGTCATGATCTCATGGTTCATGTGAATTTGAGCCCTGCATCAGGCTGTCTGCTGTCAGCTGCTCAGAGCCCACTTCAGATCCTCTGTACAGGCACCACCACCAACCCACGTCTCATTCACTCTCTCAAAAATAAGCAAACATTTTAGAAAAAAGAAGAAAAAAAGAAGCATATCAAGCTCTGACCTCTGGGGTTCGCACCCTTAAAAGGTCTTTCTTTCACAGATTGAAAGTTCATTTGTTTTACAAAACACAAAGTGACCGCCACAGGATCACTTGAAATGAGAGGAATCAGAATCTTTGGATCACTGCAGAATGCCCCACAGGAAGCCCATAGCATCTCTGTATCATAAAGAATTCAGAGTTGACAAAACTCTATTTTAAATGTAAATTGGATTGCATTATCTTCTCACTTTTAAAAACCTTCACTGAAAGGTATTTGGATGTCCAGTAAGCACATGTAAATGTCCTCAACATTATTGGACATGAGGGACTGAGATACCACTGCACATCCGCTGAACTGGTTTTAAAGTCTGATAATATCCAGCATTAGCAGAGGTGAAGAACAATTGGAACTCTCATACTTTGCTGGTGGGGATATAAAATCGTACTGTGGAAAAGAGTTCAGCAAGATTTTTTTTAACAGCTTTATTGAGGTTTGTCAGTTTTGTATAAAGTTATGTATACACTCGCCCTATGACCCAGCAATTCCACTGCCAGGTATATAGACAAGAAAAATGAAAACACATTCACAAAAGATTGTGTTCAGAAATGTTCATAGCATTGCTATTTGTAGTAGCTCAAAACTGGAGACAACCCAGATGTCCATCAACAGATGATTATGAATTGTGGTAAACTCATATAATGGAATACTATCTGTCAACAAAAAGGAGGGTCCTAGACTCAACAATGAATTGCCCAAACCTGTTGAGCTAAAAAAGTCCAAAAGATGGACAAGAATACATACTATGTAAATCCATTAATACAGAGTTCTAAAACAGGTATAACTAAGCTGTGGTGGTAGAAATCATCCCTCCATAGTGGGGGAGGAGAAACATCAGAGAACATTCTTGTGCTTGAGAAGCAAAGGAATAGGAGGAAACTTCCAGGGGGGATGGAAGTTCTATGTACCCCTTGATTTAGGTGGTAGTTGCACTGGAGTGTACATTTGTCAGAATTAATCCTAGTATACTTAAAATCAGTGTGTTGCCTGTAATAAAGTAGATTCTTTTCAGAAGTCTTCAGTGCACTCTATTGCATTCACAACAAAATTCAAACTCCTTTTGGCCTCCAGGGCCCATCATGATCTGGTACTTGCCCACCTCTTCAATCTCATCTTTCCTAACACTTACCTTTCTTTGCTAAATCTCAACCACACTGGCCTTTTATTAGTTCTTATAACATCCCATACTTTTTCCCATCTCAAGACCTTTACCTAGAATATTCTCCACTCCTGCTTCTTGTGGCTGCTTCTTTTTATTCATCAGTTACTACTTTCTATGTCCTTCCTCAGATAAGCCTTAACTGTCTACTTAATGTCTGTTTCCCTCTCTGTGGTATAAACTCCATGAGGGCAAGAGACCTGGTTTCTCTTGTTGGACATTGCATGTCCAGAACTTAGAACAATGCTTGGTAAATTTGGACTATTTGAATAGACAATAGCAGTTGGCTGTTTGGGTCCATACAACTTGAGATTCAGGTCCATGAACTTTAGTTCTTATCTCTAATTTTCTGATAAAATTCTTTAACCTCTGTCTCCTACTTAATCTACCTCAAAGACACATTATAAAAATCAAGACTAGGGCGTCTGATTGGCTCAGTTGGTGGAACATGCAGCTTTTGATCTCAGGGTCATGAGTTTGAGCACCGTGTTGGGCAAAGAGCTTACTAAAAAAAAAAATCAGCTGCACTAATAAGTGAAACATATGAAAAGCTGCCTTGTTATTGTGTTTGGTACCAAATGAAAATGAGCATCGAAGTAGATCTTTTGAAGTCTAAAATACTTTTATATATAATCTACACGTGTGTACAGGTACTTGTATATATAGTTTTTAAGTCTAAGTTTTATAGGTGCGTGTTTTTATCTGTAGTAATTCTGAGGTAAACAAGATAATCAGCACCTCATCATTATGCAGATGAAAAAGAAACAAAAAATTAGTTACAGAAATTTAAACAAATTGCCCAGGAGCCTAGAGAAGGAAATTCAATTAGAATGGAAGTTTTGATATAGGTTAATTTTGTTCCAAAAAAGCTATTTCTCAGTTCTGCATTCAGTTTGTGTTATAATTAAATGCTTGATTCTTTTCCTTTATGTGTGTTTGTTTACAGCTCATGGTGATAAACAAGATAAAGTCAAACAGAAAGCATTTGTGGAGCCATATTTTAAAGGTGATGAAAGGTAAGTTGGTCCTGATTAATACCAGCAATGTGACGGGAAGTACAACAGTGCTCCTCTGACTGAGCCAGCCAGGCGCCCCTGTATTTTGATTTCTGTTGAGAATTTTAGAGATCTGACAGGCTAAGATACGTTTTTATTGATACCTGTAAGACTCTAACAGATAAGAGCTGTCGTTTTATTGCTAAATGCTGAATTCTTTTCCTTTATTTACCAGTTCTCCAAAGAAATAGTACCCTAGCATCCCAAATATGACTAGGGAGTTTTTATTTGTGGTGTCATTATGAACTCATGGATTTAAATATTTCATGTGTTTCAGTCTCTTACAATTATTTATACTCAGATTGTATTGCCACATCTTGGCCCCAGTCTCTTTGAATGAGCACTACCCCAGTCTTTCCTAGCTTGCTTGCTTCTGGTATATCATGTTCTAGGCTCTCTTCCTAGAGAACCCTGGAATCTGCCATTTTTTCAGGAGCCCTGGTTTCTTTTAGTGAAAAACAAATTTAGTCTAACCACTAGTGTTGCTCATTGCTACAGTTAGTCATTGTAGATCTTTTAGGTGGTGGACAGAATTAGGAATAAGGTTTTTGTTTCATTTTGTTTTTTAAGATAACTATACTTTTTCACACCAATAGCTCCATTTCAGGTTCAGAACTACAGGATTTTTATGTAACCTCTTCTTACATCTGTATCTACTTTCCCTTTCCTGAAAATTTCACTTTTCAGTGCTACCAACAAAATTTCTCCTTTAACTTTATTCTTTAATATTTAGAGCAGTCTCAGAATAATATAAATTATCATCAATAATATGGTTTATGAAAATGGCTTAACATGTCTTTGTGGGTTTTTTTGTTCTTAAGCTGTGTCGTGTTATCTGCCATCTTTTCATACAATATAAATTCTAAAAATGAAAAAAATATGTCTATTATAAATGTCCAGTCACCATATTTTAAAGCCATTTGGAATAATTATTTTTTGTGTAGGTATACCACCAACTCATTGTCTAGGTTTGTTTTATTTTGCTTTTGAATTTTTTAGGAATTATTTTTTCTTTTTCTTTTTAATTCTTTTTTTAAGTTATGTAAATTGTGTACGCAGTATCAGACAAGGTATATTCAGATAAGTCTAGCTTCTAACATTGTCCCCTTTACCTGTTAGCTCCCTATCCCATTTGTTAAAAATTATGGTTTTCAATCCATTTTAAAAAATAAAAGTAAATATCTATACAGAAATATATTATCATTCTCTTTCCCCTTAGACAAATGGTAGAATGCTATATGTACTTTTCTCTATTCTGCTTTTGCTTTTTTCATTTAAGTTTGTATCCTAGAAATCACTCATAATAGCATATAGTGGAGGCACCTGGGTGGCTCAGTCGGTTAAGCGCCCAACTTCGGCTCAGGTCATGATCTCATGGTTCTTGAATTCAAGCCCCACATCAGGATCTGTGCTGACATCTCGGAACCTGGAGCCTGCTTCGGATTCTGTGTCTCCCTCCCTCTGCCCCTTCCTGCTGACGCTCTGTCTCTCAAAAATAAAATATTAAAATGAATAAATAAAAATAGCATATAGTGATATTCTTCATTTCTTTTTTTAGTTACTTTTTTTAGTATAATAGTACTTTATTGATGATACCATAGTTGATTCCTTAGTAATGGGTATTTGGGGTGTTTACAGTTATGCTAACAGAATGCTGCATTGAATAACATTGTACATTCTCTTTTCATAATTTTGTGTGTCTTTGGGATAGACTCCTTGAACTAGGATTGCAAAGGAAGAACTGTCATTTCAAATAAATATGAGTAGTTTTATTTATGCTGAAACCATTAGATAGCTGGAAATGCAGGAGGTGGGTGTGATGCATGGGTATGGTGAAAGTCTCAGAGTCAGCATTGTTTCTTTCCTCACAGACAATACTAGCAAACCCTGGGAAGATGGGTTGTGTTGCATGAGGGACAAGAAGCTTAGTAATCTTTTAGGTGATGCTTTGAGGTCTGCTACAGATGCCAGTCTACTAGTAGATTCCCTGCAACATTATAACACACTATAGAAGCAGAATAGACAATACTCAGAGGAGAGGATCTGATATGGCCAGAAAGTACTCTACATAAGCTTTTAAAATTCCATAAGCTGTTTGAAAGAAAGCAATTTTTATCTGTCCTTTTCATTTACAGATTGCTCTAAGGTTGAGAGTTCTTGGGTTTAAGGACCCAAAGGACCGATAGCCTCATACTTTGACATAGAGGGATTAAAGCTTTCTTTTGACGGAAAGTGCTTGCCAAGTAGAGGGGCTTAGGATCAAAATACCTCAAAGTGGGTACGTTACCAACAAGTCATTTTAGAAATTAGTTTTTGTGAGTCAGACTGTTTAAGCTCACTGGGGATGCCTTTAATATAAACAAATACATGTACCATCACTTGAGGCATCATTTACCTATTTTAGAAGTTTGGACTTTTCTATATTGGGCTTTAAAACTTAAAGCAGGATACAAGTATATTAAAAAGTTCTGTGCTAAAAAAAATGTGCTTTTTCTTCCCAGAGCACTCCATACCTCATTAATACCTCAGTGGCTTTGACCTTTCCTAGGTTTCCAGTAGTTCTCAATAGGATCTGATCCATTTAAGGACAAGGGCAAATAATTGTTCCTAACATTTTGAAGAATCCAGGGTGAATGTAGGCAGCAAAATAAATTTTTGGAGAGAATGACAGATGACATGTAAACAGATGAATCTTTTTTTTTGAGGGGAGTAGGTTAGCCCAGAAATATAGGTTCTTTAAGAAAACTGAGTTAACAGAGGTAGTTATTCTTTCTTGGTTATGTTATAGAATACCAGTTCCTGACTTTAATAATACAATATTCCTTTTTAAATTAAGTTATTTTATGTATTATTTTCAGCCAATCAGACAGATTTTCAGGCAAAAATAGGAAGTAATAGTTCTATTTTTTCAGTTAGAGAAACATATACATAAAAATACCTGACAAGTAGTAGGCACCTAATAAGTATTTAATGAAGAATGCATGAAAAAATCATTTTCTAACATACTGAATAAGCATTTCAAATAAAATGAGTGAATGTTTTGGGATTATTTCTCCTCTGGGCCTTCACCTTTGTTAATTAAGAATCTAAACCAAAGATCTTTGTAGTAACAAATGGATTAATTTTTAAATTTAATTCATTTTTCTCCCAGAGAGACTAGCTTACAAAATTTTCCTCATATTGAGGTAGTTCGGAAAAAAGAAGAGAGAAGAAAATTGCTTGGACACACATGTAAGGAATGCGAAATTGTAAGTACTAATGTAAAGACTGTCTGGCGGGTTTTTTTTTTTTCTTTAATATGGCTTTAAGATTATAAATGAATGATTTAAAAATCATAGATAAAAATCTAGAAACCTAGTTTGAGCCAGGAATAGCAAGATAAATAATTAAAGAGCATACTCGTTGTGACCTGAAAGATATAAATAGATGAAAATGAAAGCCCTCAACTTCTCTAAAATTTTCATCAAGTAAGTCTGGAGCCTAAGCCCTAGTTCTTTTTACCAGCTTAAGACATTTGTGCCATTTTTCTTTCCTGTGTTTATCTGTATTTTAATTTTTTCTCCTGGTGTTATGTTACAGCAAAGGCTCTTACATATAAACTATTTGGGGATATTTCTGATATTTTATTTAAAAAAAAAATGTTTTTACATTTATTTATATTTGAGAAACAGAGCACTAGTGGGGGAGGGGCAGAGAGAGAGAGGGAGACACAGAATCTGAAGCAGGCTCCAGCTGTCAGCACAGATCCCGACACAGGAGTCAAACTCACGAACCATGAGATCATGACCTGAGCCAAAGTCAGATGCCCAACTGACTGAGCCACTCAGGCACCCCTTGGTATTTTAGCAGGAAACTTTAACGTTTATTACTTACCCCAGCACTCTCAGGAAATGAGATATATTCATGTTTTTTTCTCAATAAGTGGTATGGCCATAAGCTCTTAACTTTTTCCCCAAATATTCCTTCTTAAATAAATTGTGATGAACAGGCTCTATTTCATCCTTATAGCACAAGTATGTTTTCCTCTTATACGTTGTCTGTCTTGGACTATTGAAGTAGGTGGTACTAATCCTCCTGTCACCAGATATCTCTCAGGCAGGTTCTGTGTTTTCTTGAAACATGCTTCTTTAATTTCTTCCCTTGCTATCTGTTAGGTATTAGATGCCTGCCTCTAGCGATTTAGTTCCCCCTTTAAATTTTCTTTTTAACAGCTGTGGGCTAGAAAATTTGATAACCAAGCAGATTAAAGTTATATATGGATAGCTTGTAGTGCAGGTAAGGATTTGGTGAGAAATAGGCTCTAACTACCAGTGGAAGTGTAAATTGAGATCGCTATTTTGGAAGGCAGTTTGGCAATGCAAGCAAAATCTATATCATGGGTTTTCATAACACAAATTGAACATATCATGATTTCTTAACTAAAGAACATGGTCTGTACTATGCAAATCCCCAATTTTTAGTTATAACCATGACTCTTACACTGCCAGTTAGAAAAAAAGCTCTTGTGTTAGAAACACTTAATTTGCTTTCCTTCTTTCAGGAATCATTGCTTGTGCTGTTATTCAGTCTCTAAAAACTATTGTCTCATACATTTAATTCCAATTTTTTTCTTGTTTAAGATAGGAGATAAGTCTGTTCCCTGTTACTCTCTCATGACCAGGAGTCAAATTACCAGTCCTGTGTATTTAAATACTATCTGTATGCATACGGTTCCTAAATGTGTCCCAGTGTCTCTTCCACCTGTGGAATATGTAATACACATGTGGAGGTATTATAATCATGTCAAGTTTCAGCCTGCCGAAAGCAAACAGTTTCCACCTCTGATTCCCAAACCTCACTTGAGTCTCTTGTATGTCCATTCTTCTAGCTGCTTAAACCAAAGCTCTTATAGTTACCCTCTGTTCTTTTCTTGCATTTCTCAGTAACAGATCTATCAGCAAATCCCATCAATTCTACCTTCAAAGTGTATTCCATTTCCACCCACTTACTGTCACCCCCACTAACCCCATGGACGAAGGCACCATTTCATCTTGCCTGGACTATTGAAATAACTTCTAAGTGCTTTTTCCTTGTGTTGTTTTGTTTTAACTAGTCAACAGTCTTTAGAAGCAGTGTTAGATTCACAGCAAACTTGAGCAGAAAGTACAGAGAATTCCCATATACTTCTGTCCCCATTTTTCTTTTTTATTCTTGTCTCTTCACAATGTTTCTTTCTTTTAAAGCAAGGTATTTTTGAGATGTTAATGATTTTATTGCCCCCAGTGGGGAAATTGCCTGGGATTAAAGGTCTTTTTTATGTCAGCACTAGGTGCTTCAGTTCCTGGCCTGTGTGCCAGAGGGGAGAGAGAATCAGGAATGTGGGGTGTCGGGGCAGGACAGGGCTGGGCCTGAGAGCATCAGCACAGGGTGGCTTGGATAGGACAGGCATCTCCTTAATTTCTGTCTTCCCAGTGTACTTTTAACACAACATTGAATGGTCTTTTTTTTTTTTTTTCCCCTAGTGATCTTTTTAGAATAAAAATTAAATCTTGTCATTTCTCTACCTGAAATGCTTAAATGTCTTCCCACCTCACAAAGAACTAGATAGGATCCAGCATTCTTATCAAGGACAGCAAACTCTGGCACCCCACTTCCTCTCTGATTTTGGTCACCACCCTCCCAGTTGCTTGCTGTGTTATAGCTACACCAGCCTACTGGTGCTTTTGTGTATGTTTGTAATTTGGTGGCAATGTTTCTGTAAGTTGATTGATGACCATGATTCTCTAAGGTCATCCCACCCCAGTGTCCAAGCTCAGGTAACAAAGGTTTGTCAGGGAGAAAGATGAAAAAGATAGTCCCCAAAATAGTTGTTTCAGAAGTACTCAGAAGCCTTTAATTTGTGTAAAAGAAAAATGTATTTACAATCTTTACTTCAGTCTTAAGTTCTAGTCCTGAGTCTGCCACTTTCAACAGATGATATCACCAGTAGAATTACCAATTTGGTTTTCAGTTTCTCAAGTATAAAGTGGGATTGGCTGGATTGTGTGATCCTGTCGTGTGTTCTATTACACTTTACACTACTGCTTTGTTTTTGAAAGACCTGTACATTTTTTACATACAAGTTTTAACCTTGTTTTCATGAAGTTCAAGTTGTTTGGGTTGCAGTTGCAAGAAATAATTATGTCTTTGATCCTAATTGAAAAATATAGTTTAAGCGGGGAAGTCCTGAAGACTGCAACATTCAAAGCTGAACTTGTATTTGTAAAAACCTAAATAAGAAAATTACTTCAAAACATACATGTTATATCCGAATAACAACTGAGAAAAGTGCCAAAATGCAGTTTTGTTGCTGGCCTAACAAAGTTGACGTTGCACCGTATAGATCGGCTACGCCACGAAGCACACTGTAAAGTTAAGCTGGCGGGTTTTGTTTTTGGTTTTGTATTATAAGACTTTATTGATGAAAAAAGCATCATATTGGTTCACATTGTGATACAAGCTCCAAGCTCCTTTTCTCATTTGTGGAACGAACATTTCACAGACCAGCATTAGTGCTATTAGTATTAATTACTAATACTGTCTTCAGGGGGTGTTGTTACCTAGCATGCTGAATACTTTGACAGCTTTCTTAGCTTCTAGTTTATAATCAATAAGCATAATAGTCCATGTATTATTTCTAAGTGAAAAACTTACCAGTTTTTATTATCAGTATTATGCAGATATTCCAGCAGAAGAAAGAGAAAAGAAGCTGGCTTCCTGCTCAAGACACCGATTCCGCTACATTCCACCCAACACACCAGAGAATTTCTGGGAAGTTGGTTTTCCTTCCACTCAGACGTGTATGGAAAGAGGTGAGAATACAGGTTATAATATTTTGGAATTAGTTTTTTTGAAATAGTGTATATACCCAAGTCTAAACATTAGACTTTTTTCCCATGGTTTTCTTTACCTTCTGCTCAGGGGCTAGTTCTGTAACATAAAAACAAATTCCTAAGATAAAAGGCTTAACTTTAACTCTGAGTAAATGCCACTGGAATCAGCGATTGTGTATAATCACTTTAATATAGTTGTATATTCTTTATCCTGGTTTATCATTCAAATTTCAGAAAGCAAATTTCTCTTTTATCCTATCATCAAAATGACTTTTAATAAAATAATAACATTATAAAAGTTGCCAGCAAAGTATTGTTAAAAAGAGAATCTTGGGGCGCCTGGGTGGCTCAGTCGGTTAAGCGTCCGACTTTAGCTCAGGTCACAATATCGCGCTCTGTGAGTTCAAGCCCCATGTTGGACTCTGTGCTGATAGCTTGGAGCCTGGAGCCTGCTTCAGATTCTGTGTCTCCCTCTCTCTATCCTTCCCCTACTCATGCCCTGTCTCTCAAAACTGAATAAACATTAAAAAAAATTTTTTTTTAAATCAGGCAACTTGAATTGTCCGAAGTTATTTTTAAAAATTACCTATAAAAAAAGAGAATCTTTTTAAAGTGACTAGTCTTGGGGCGCCTGGGTGGCTCAGTCGGTTAAGTGGCTGACTTCAGCTCAGGTCATGATCTCACGGTCTGTGAGTTCGAGCCCTGCGTCGGGCTCTGTGCTGACAGCTCAGAGCCTGGAGCCTGTTTCGGATTCTGTGTCTCCCTCTCTCTGACCCTCCCCCGTTCATGCTCTGTCTCTCTCTGTCTCAAAAATAAATAAACGTTAAAAAAAAAAAAAAATTAAAAAAAATAAAATAAAGTGACTAGTCTGGATTTTAGATTTTAAAACCTCACTTATCTAGAATGCTGGGTCTTTATAAACCACATCTGAGTGAAAAGGACCTTTGTTTGGAAGCTGTTGGAACTAATTCCTTCAAGTGTAGCATTTACATTTAATATGATTTGAGAATGTATACAGCTTTGAAGCCCCAGATATTTAGTGGTAAGATAGTTTTTCCATAAGATGCCAAGTCTCCTGTAGCTATTACCATATTTTCACTTTCCCCATTAATAAGCCAAATTAAGTTCCTTTTGACGGATGCCACTGCCTGGTCTTCACATAAAATTAAACAATCTGGATAGAGCCTGTTATTGTGTGCCTACCATGGCCTAAGGGGGTATAGCAGAGCGCATACCGCATGACTCAAGACACTAGGAGAATTAGGTAGTTCAAGAGTACTGGGGCACAGGCACATCATCTAAAGAAGTAGCTGCTGCAGAAAGTCTTTTTGATAAGCACCTGCAATTATCATAATAGCAGACTGTTCTTGTTTAGCTATTTGTTCCCATTTGCAACCTGTAGGAGGCAGACTAGGAAAGTACTTCAGAACTCTGGTTCTGGGGGTTAGACCAATCTTGGGCAAGGTCCCAGCTCTTCCCCGTCATAGCTTTGTGAACTTGAGCAAGTTCTTTAACTTCCTTGGGTCTCCATTACCTCATCTGTGAAGTAGGTATAGTGGAAGCTACTTCAAAGGGATGTGAGCATTAGCTGAGGTAATGTATATAATACGTTTGATAAATGTTTGCGGTTATTGTTAGTATCAAAGAGGAGACTGATGCTGAGTAGTGAAATCATGCATTAACATCACACAGCTAATAATCACAGGCTCATGTAAACTTAGAAGGCATTAAATAAGACAGTTTTAGTGAGTACATGCTGAAAGAGAAGCATGGTGCAAATACAGTCTTCTAAATTTGTCGTTTGTTTTTAAGGTTACATTAAGGAAGATCTTGATCCTTGTCCTCGTCCCAAAAGACGGCAGCCTTACAATGCAATGTTTTCTCCAAAAGGCAAGGAGCAGAAGACATAGATGTTGAAGCAAAAACAGGATGGAGGACAATGTTTCTTTTTAGTTATTTATAGTTAAAGTTGGGATTAAACATTGATTTTTTTTTGATCTTCTGTAAACTGACTTATAAATCGTTTTTCTATTGAAAGTGTTTTTAAATGGCATTTACCCACCACACAAACAACTATTTAAAATGTGGATACGCTTATGTTATATTTTCTTGCTTTTGCATCTTTAAAACAATAAGGTGTTTTCATTTTGCACTCTAACTTAAGAGTTATTTACTTTATTTGGTAATACCTAATTACAGTTTTGAAAATATGATAGTTGTAGTCTCTGATTTGTTGCCTTTTAGGTCTTTTCACTCAACCTTCCCTTGATACTTACATTCAACAGTGGCTTTGTGCTAATCATTACAAATTTTCCTTCCCTTCATCAGTTGCTCCTCTGTAGGTCATTCCAGTATCTGACATTTAAGTATTTAAAAAAAAAAAAAAAAGGCTAAATTTTAGTAGTCCTTTTAACTTTCCAGCTTCTTTCTTTTTTTGACTTAAAAATGAGCTCCTACTCCATAGTGAATTCTTTTAGAGACTCAACCACAAGTATCAACCTTTTTTCCTTTTTCATATATTATAAATTAACACAGTCCTCTGATCTGATCATCCTATTCCAGGTCTTCACAGTCTCTTCATCATACTTTTCTAAAGTTTTCAAGCTGAATGTGTCAGGTTCTCTGCGCATGTGTTCTAGTTCAGTTGTATTTTTTTCTCTGGGTTGACTAATATTATTAACTTCCAATTTGGCAATAAAACAGATCTCTCGATTCAGCAAATTTCTGTTCCTCTAGGACCTAGTGTCTGAGTCATCAAAATGACAGACCACATCTGTGTCATCCACTGTTACTGGTGGCATTTTATCAGTGTCTTTTTTTAGTGTCTCTCTAATCCATATCTTGACAGTACTGCTCAAGCAGGAGTACATGAGACACTGAATGGAATGCCTCAATAAAATCTAACTGTGTAGATAAAACTCAGAGTTCCTAAACATCTCTGCTTAATCTCATCTTCTTCATGTGTCAAGGTTCTCATGTGAACAAGTGACATCAATTTGTGTTCTCAGAGAGAGGATCACCAGAGAAATCACATATACTGAGTACCTACTATACGTCAGACCCCTTATGTGCATGGTTTGGCTCTGAATGTGATGTGAATTTTTTTACAACCCTGTCCTAGCTTCTATTCAGCACTTGTCTTCCCTTCCCAAATGGTTTATCCTATGTTTGATTTTTGTTCTCTGCTGGCAGTGAACCAATCTCTCCAAAATAATAGCAACCATTCATTGGTAACTTGCTATATGCCAGAAGCTGTGTTATGCTCTTCACATAGATTTTTCTCTTTTAATCCTCAAATAATCTTGTGAATTTATGTGTCGGCTTAACGTTAAGCTGCAAAAAAATGGACCCAAAAAACAAATTAAACAACAAGTGACTGGTTTTATTTTTCTCGCATTAAAAAGTCTGGAGGTCAGCAGTCCAAGGCTGGTAATGCAGCCCCATGATGCCCTCACGGATCCGGATTCTTGTGGCTTTCATACTTTGTAAGTGACCTTCATCCTTGTCACTATAAAATAGTTATGCCACCTCTAGCATCACGTCCGTGTTCTAGACAGAAGGAAGGGAAAAGAAAGCATATGTCATTTGTTTTTGTCCCTCTTTAAAACGTTTTCCACTTAAATAAATAAACTTGAAAATAAAAGGGGACACCTGAGTGGCTCAGTCAGTTGAGTGCCCAACTCTTGGTTTCAGCTCGGGTTGTGATCTCATGGTTTGTGAGTTTGAGCCCCACGTCAGGCTCAGCACTGACAGTGCAGAGCCTGCCTGGGATCCTCTCTCTCTCCCTCTCAAAATAAATAAACTTAAATAAAAATAAGAGCATGCAACTCTTGATCTCGAGGTTGTGGGTGTAGAGATCATTCAATAAACAAACAAAGAAACAAACAAACAAAAGGGTTTCCAGAAGTCCCTACCCAGTTACTTTCCCTATTTCTCAATGGCCAGAATTGTCACTTGGTTACCTCCAATAACTAAGAAATGAAATTAAAGCCCAAGATTGCCTAATTCCAGAATCAGAGTTTGTATCCACTATAGTGTAGTGCTTCTAAAGGCCAGGAGTCTGAGAGACACCTGGATTTGAACAGGGTACCGTAGGATGTGCAGTTAGAGCTCTATACCTCCAGTGGATTTTCCTTTTTATTTATTGTTTAAATATTTATTTTTATTTTGAGAGAGAGGAAGAGCGAAGGGGGGAGGGGCAGAGAGTGAGGGAGAGAGAATCCCAAGTAGGCTCCACACTGCCAGCACAGAACCCAACGCTAGGCTCAATCCCATGGATCATGAGATCATGACCTGAGCCGAAATCAAAATCAGATGCTCGACCGACTGAGCCATTTAGGACCCCTGGATTTTCCCTTTTAAAAGGCAGTTTAAGCAGAGACAGGAAGCAAGAGATTGTCTACCTGATAGTTTACAGTAATCCAACCATGTATAACCAGCATATTTCATTTCAGTCAACCTGTGAGGTTGAGTAAACTGAGTTCCCTATCCCATTTTATCTGTTATTGACCAGCTCTATCTGCTATTGACCAGTAATAAAACAGACACTTTTTAAAAACACTTGAGTTAGCATATGTGGAACTTGAGAAACTTAACAGAAGACCATGAGGCAAGGGAAGGGGAAAAAATGGTTTCAAACAGGGAGGCAAACCTACAAGAGACTCTTAAATACAGAGAACAAACTGAGGGTTAAGGGGCGGGGGAGGGGAAAATGGGTGATGGGCATTGAGGAGGGCATTTCTTGGGTTGAGCACTGGGTGTTGTATGTAAGGGATGAATCACGGAAATCTACCCCTGAAACCAAGAGCACTGTGTACACTGTATGTGAGCTAACTTGACAATAAGTTATATTTTAAAAATAAAAATTTTAAAAATTAAAAAATAAATAACACTTGAGTTAGAAGGATGTATTTAAATGCAAAACTATTTCATGACACATAGTACATTCTCAGACTTAAAAAGATAACATAGGGGTGCCTGGCTGGCTCTGTCAGTGGAGCATGAGACTCATGATATCGGAGTTGTGAGTTTGAGCCTCACGTTGGGTGTAGAGAGTACTTAAAAATAATTTTTAAAAAACCTTTAAAAAGATGCTATGTATTTAAGAGGGCATTATTCATTTGTAAAGCAGTATACATGTTAGATAATATTTTAATAACAAATCTGCGTCAATCACTATATATAGTTTCAGGTTGGCTGTAAGCTTTTGTAAAAGATTTTATTTTGGGGGCACCTGGGTGGCTTAGTTGGTTAAGTGTCTGACTCTTGATTTCAGCTCAGGTCATGATCTCACAGTTAGTGAAATTGAGCCCTGTGTCGGGCTCCGTGCTGACAGTGCAGAGCCTGCTTGGGATTCTCTCTCCCTCTCTCTCTGCCCCTCCCATGCTCGTGTTCATTCTCTCTCAAAATAAATAAACATTTTTTTAAATAAAAGATTTTTTTAAGTAATCTTCACACTCAACATGGGGCTCAAGCTCATGACCCTGACATCAAAAGTCAGATGTTCCACCAACTGAGCCAGCCAAGCACCCCAAAGACCTCTGATTTTAAACTTTGAAAACATGCAAAACCTGTGTGTCAGCACTTAACGTAGGAGTAACACCTTTCCTGCCTTTGATAAGCGGGTATCCTGATGAAACCATGTGAAACCAAAGATTGTCAAAGGCAGTAGTTTGAATGAGTTAATCATGGGTACCCAAACATACATAGAAGGCCTATTGTCTTGGAGGAGCACAAAATGAAAAACATTTTCTAATGCCTTTCATTATCGTGAAAATTTTTCCCAAAGTCCAACAAGAAAGGCTGCTATTGGTAGGCTCAGAGTGTATTAGAAACTCAAGACAAACTGCGTCTAGCATCTGTGTTTAAAAATGCCTGGTGGGGTGTGCCTGGGTGGCCCAGTTGGTTAAGCGTCTGACTTGATTTTGGCTCAGGTTATGATCTCACTGTTGGTGAGATCGAGCCCTACATCGGGCTCTACACTGGGTGTGGAGCCTGCTTAGATTCTCTCTCTCCCTCTCCCTCAGCCCCTCCTGTACTTGCTGTCTCTATCCAAAAAAAAAAAAAAAAAAAATGCATAAAGGGGGTACCTCGCTGACTGAGTCAATAGAGCAGGCAATTCTTGATTTGGGGTTCAAGCCCTACATTGGGAGTAGAGTTTACTTCTTTTAAAAAAATTGTTTTTAGGGGCGCCTGGGTGGCTCAGTCAGTTGGGCGTCCGACTTCGGCTCAGGTCATGATCTCAGGGCCTGTGAGTTCGAGTCCCGCGTCGGGCTCTGTGCTGACAGCTCAGAGCCTGGAGCCTGTTTCAGATTCTGTGTCTCCCTTTCTCTCTGACCTTCCCCCGTTCATGCTCTGTCTCTCTCTGTCTCAAAAATGAATAAATGTTAAAAAAAAAATTTTTTTTTAATTGTTTTTAAATAAAAATGCATAGAGCACACTCTTGGGCCCTCTAAAAGGAATAACTGAAAAACTGCGAAGATTCCTCCTCAGATTGTCTTCAATTCTTAATTAGTTACAAAGAGAATAGTCTTACATAAGCCAAATAACACTAATACATTTACTTAACAAATTTATCTTTACCATGCACAATACTAAGTACAGTATCAGAATCTGGCAAAATTTTACAAATTTCCTCCAAAGGAGCCAACTTTTAAAGAAACACCAAAGAAACTTACTCTGTTAATCCTGACATATTAACATAACTGCGTGGGATTTTTTTGAAAAATACTACTTCAGAAATAAGCATTTGGAATACATCTCAGGAGCACCTGGGTGGCTCAGTCAGTTAAGTGTCCAACTTCAGCTCCAGTAATGATCTCGTTCGTGGTCTGGGGGTTTGAGCCCCACATTGGGCTCTGTGCTGACAGCTCAGAGCCTGGAGCCTGCTTCAGATTCTACCTCCCTCTCTGTCTGCCCCTCCCATGCTCCCGCTCTTTCTCTCTCAAAAATAAACATTTAAAAAAATTGAAATGCATCTCAAATTTTACCAGCTGTCTGTTCTCAGCAAGCCTAGCAGTTTAAGAGACATTTCAAAATCTTTCTCTGCTGAGTCGATGCTGTTAGAAAGGTTCCTTAGGAAACTCCAGTGTCCTTACACTTGAGTTCTTGAGCACAAAGAATTAATGAAACAATTGTTTATCACACCAGCAGAGGCCAGAAGAGAGCTGTTTTTGGAGAATAATCACTGGAAAGTAGGGTATGAACAGGAAGGACTATGATAAGAGAAAATTTCTAGGATGAATAGGATATGAATTGGGAAACTTTAGTACATAAAGTTGTAGGCTCATTGGGCAAAAATGAACTTTCAACGTAGCTATTGTTGGCATAAAACCAATTGGCAGAGGCAGTATATCATGGTCTTAAAAACATTACAAATATGTATTTGCCATATGCTAGGCATTTGGGGATATGAGGAGATATGTGAGATCTTGTTATTACCCAGTAGGACACCAGACATAAATGTGGAAAGATGCCTGAGAGATTGAAGAACCTTAGACTGAGTGCCAAAAAAGAAAAAAAGAAAAAAAAAAAGGATCATTAGAACTCAGACTGCCTAAGGATAAATTAACCTAGAGAAGCAGCAAGGAAAAGATAATGCAATATAAGTTGGGAAATTCACCTGAATGTGTAAATACTAATATACTGAGTCAAAAGGGGCCTTGGAGAGAATTGGATTGTATCCCCTCCCTTTATAATGGGGAAATAGAAGCCCAAAGAGAATTAGTGACTTGCCAAGATCTCAGTGGGCTTGAAGTAGAATGTAGTTTGGGACTTCAGTATGGTGCTTTCCCCTTCCTAAGTGCTAGAGGCATACTTTCTAGATAAGTGTTATAGCTAGGGTGTAGAGCTATGCAGTATTACTAAAAGAGGCAGTACACTTTTTTTTTTTTTTTTAAGATTTTATCCTTATGCAATCTCCACACCCAACGTCTGGGCTCGAACCCACAACCCAAGATCAAGAGTTGCACACTCTACCAACTGAGCCAGTCAGCCACCCTGGCAGTACACTATG
Organism: Panthera tigris; assembly: GCF_018350195.1. Classification (NCBI taxonomy): domain Eukaryota; kingdom Metazoa; phylum Chordata; class Mammalia; order Carnivora; family Felidae; genus Panthera; species Panthera tigris. The sequence continues at coordinate 45,502,259 of NC_056671.1, forward strand.
TCTTAAAGGCAAGACTAAAGAGTTTAGACTTGAGTCTGCAGTCCTATGGTTTTCAAACCATTAGTAACATCCCTTTATTAAATCTCATATGTGGGGCTGGGTGGTTCAGTTGGATGACTGTCTGACTCTTGATTTCTGCTCAGGTCATGATTCCAGGGTCGTAGGATCAAGCCCCATATTGCACTCCAACGCTGAGTGTGGACCCTGCTTAAGATTCTCTCTCCCACTGTCCCTCCCCAACCCTCAAATTAAAAAAAAAATTTCTTTTGAACTAAATCTTACACAGATCCCTGATAAACAATGATATTTTAAAGGCCTAAGTTTATTTCAAGCATTCAAATTTAATAAACCTTTACTTATAAATTCAATCAGCAAGACTAGATAAATACAAAATTGTGAAATGAATTATGGATGACAGGGGACATCAGCCTCCATATCCATGATATTCCAGTCAAATGTTGGCCATATGCCAGACCAATTAAACTAAAGTATCCGGGAGTAAGGTCTAGGCATCAGGATTTTTTTTAAAGCTCCTTAGGTGCAGCCAGATTTGAGAACTACTGCCTTTAAGTCACTGTTAGAGGCTAGTTCAATGTTATTCAAACTTTAGTATACATCAAAATCACCCGGAAGGCTATTAAGCCACAACTATCTGGGCCCCTCACCTCAAAAAAAATTTACATCTTTTACATGTTCTTAGGTGATGCTAATGCTGCTGGTCCAAGGATCACAAGCACCTAATCATAAAAGTCACCCAGATGCTCGATAAATAGAGATTCTCAGGCTCCTCCTGTGGGGATTTTGATTCAGGTGTAGCCTGAGCATTTATAGGTTTAAAAAGTTCCAGACCATTAGGATGAGGCAAATCTAAGAAATTTTGCTCAGAACAACAGAGAAAACTAAGTAGCAAAATTTTAAATTTCTAGCATCCCCCGACTAAAAATACTTTGGGCTGGATAGTAATGCATTAATTTAGGTAGAATTATTAGGTTAGCAATAGATGTGAAATGAAATTTGGGGAGGGGGGTAGGCGGGGGTATTGAGGCATCAAGTGTGCAAGAAAAAAATTTAGTAATCTGTTAAAATATTCCAAGCACAAAGAGCACTTAGGTCAAGATGATGGCAGTAGGAATGGGGAAAAAATTTTAAGCAACCCCTTCATGGTTGTTGCATACCAAAACTGTGGTAGTTCTGAGAATCCAAAGATGAATATGACACCCTATCACCAACTCAGTGGTTACAAGGGACATTATGAAGTAAGAATCAGACGAGGTCTCCCACTGGAAATGAGGAGAGACCCTTGTTCCACACAGTATTTATAATTGTACAACTTTAAAAAACAGGGGGCGCCTGGGTGGCTTGGTCGGTTAAGCGTCCGACTTCGGCTCAGGTCATGATCTCACGGTCCGTGAGTTCGAGCCCCGCATCAGGCTCTGTGCTGACAGCTCAGAGCCTGGAGCCTGCTTCCGATTCTGTGTCTCCCTCTCTCTCTGACCCTCCCCCATTCATGCTCTGTCTCTCTCTGTCTTAAAAATAAATAAATAAACGTTAAAAAAAATTTAAAAAAAAAAACAGGAATGAATTCATTCATAATTCTAAAGTGAGTTTTCTTTTTTTTACACATTGAAGAATTCAGCAACAATGGCATAGTAGATATTTACCCAAAAGTAATTTATTAAATCATAGACAGGAGTATTTTATAGGGCTGCAATAGTTGGCTTGGAATGTCCTTTCTAATGCATTTCCCCACTATGTGTTACTGTCCACTGAAGCTCAGGAGCCCACATTATCATCCAGTTGGAGATTTGTCTAAGAGATCTGCCTTTTGTTTTCTTTTCTTTTATCCTTTATTCACTTAGTCGCTCAGATAATCATCATTTGTGCTTACTGACTCTGGGCCCTTTCAGTGTCCATTAAGATTTCCACCAAAGACTGGCAGAACAAATAAAAGATGAAATTCAGACCAACCATAGACCATCAGTCTATCTTGGTAAGATATTTAGGAGAAAAAGCACACTCAAAATATGAAGGATAATATGGATTTCCAGTGATCCAGGCAATGGCCTACCAACTTAAGTCAATAGTTCTTGGGAAAATAAAGATAGAGGCAAGCTAGAAAAAGCTCCTAAAATTAAAGTTATTCAGGTTTCCAGGTAGGATCCATGCAATAAAAATCATTATTTAAATGCAGTTGAGATCTGTTGGAGCAACACCAGACAGGGATTCTTTTTCTCTTCTTTTCTTTTTTTTTTAAGAGAGAGCACAAGCTGGGAAGAGGGGCAGAGGGAGAGACTGAGAGAGAGAAAGAGAAAGAGAGAGAGAGAGAGAGAGAGAATGTTAAGCAGACTCCATGCCAAACATGGAGCCCAACTCAGGGCTCAACCTCACAACCATGAGAACACGACCTGAGCCAAAATCAAGAGTCAGGTGCTTAACCAACTGAGCTACCCAGGTGCCCCCAAATAGAGATTCTAAGGCTAGAGGGAGGGGAGAAGGCTTGATGAGGCAAGCTGAATTCTGCTGACAGTATTTTCATGGGGCAGGAGGCTGAGCGGTCAAGGCTTCACCTACCAGTGTTGCTACTGGGAATCCGAGAACCCAGCTGAACTGCTAGTCGTCTCACAAGGCTGCAGTGACAACACCAGAAACTTGGGCCTCGTTACAACTTTGCCCTTAAGATGTTTGTCAAATGTTGAAGTAAAACCTCTTCCGGGGAAAATGGTTAAAATGGTGTATTTTATTTATATTTTACCACAGTGAAAAAATTTAAGAGACAGTTTTCAACAGATTCACTGTGCTAAGGAAACCAACAATAAAGTTCAAGACCTACCATGAGAAGATGCCCAATTAATGCCCCAGACTCTTCGTTGAAAGACCAGGATGGCTGTGATGTCAGAATGGGCTTAACAAGGGCAGGCTTTGCCTCGCCAGCCCACTTGCCCCCCACCCAGTCCTTGGTTGGGTGGTCAGTCCCCACCCTGCCTATCAGAGGAAAGTGTGACTCCTCTCTGAAGGAATATAACCTCGTATCTGGAGCCTCACAGTGTTCAACATTCAATTTAAAAAATTCTAGAGAAGCCAAAAGACAGTTTCAGTTATATATTCCATACATATGGAGGAGGGAGGAAAACAGACTCACAAGTGATCCAGATACTAGAGTTAATACACAAACACTTAAAGATCACTGATTACTATGCTTAAGAAAAGAAAATTTGAGAAAATTGATTTTTAGAGACTTTCACCAGAAAATTATAATATTTTAAAAATCCAAAGGAAATTCTAGAACTGAAACTTAGAATATCTGAAATTGATAACTCAATTGACGGCTTTAGATACAGCAGAAGACAAAATCAGTAAACTGGAATAGGGGTTAATAGAAAATATCCAAACTGAAGCAAAGAGATTAAAAAACAAGGAAGATAAAGCAAGGAGACTGAGAGACATGGGACACATTGAAGAATTCGAACGTACGTGTAATTGGACTCTCAGAGAATGGGCAGAAGCCATGGTACGACTCTGTTGAGCCTTTTTCAAAACAAACAAAAGACATCAACCCAAATTCAAGAGGCTCTTCAAACCCCAAGCAGCAGACACACAAATCAAACCACATCTGACCACATAATGGTGAGATGCTAGAAGTCATGCGAAAAATCTTAAAAGCACACAGAAAAGGGAAAAATTCATTAACTTCAAATAACAATAAGATGGCTGATTTCTTAAACTGGGAGCCAGGTGACAGTGGGATGACAACTTTAAATTGCTGAAAAAAATAATTGATAACCTAGAATTCTGTGCTCAAAGTCTCTTTCAAAAGTGAAAGAAAAATATATTTTCAAAGAAAAGCTGAGAAAATTCATCACCAGCAGACTTGCAGTAAAATACTATCTTAAGTCCTTGAGGTCAAAGGAAACTAACTGCAAGCAAAAACATGGAAGTATAGGGAGGAATGAAGAACACTGGAAATAGTAAATATGGATGTAATATACTGATTGTCATATATTTTATCAAGTGGATTTGATAGGAAGTTAGCATCAAGCTCAAGAAAATCACAGATACGGGCACCTGGCTGGCTTGGTCGGAAGTGTGCACAACTTTTGGTCTTGAGGTTGTGAGTTCAAGCCCCATGTGAGGTGGAGAGATTACTTAAATAAAACTTTTTTTAAAAAAGAAATCAAAGGTAAAACAACAACAACAACAACAACAACAACAACAACAACAACAACAAAATGTCCTGCTGAGCATGCATTTGGTGGAGAGTTTCAAAGTATCACAGGGTAAAAAGTGAATGCTAGAAATGATCTAATCCAACCTTTCATCATAAATACATTTGGGGTATATGATTGTCTTTCTTTTCTACAGATGAAGAGGTAAACTTGAAATTTGGAGTGATAAATGACAGCTGCAATGTTATGCCAACTTGATTTAGCATAAAAGTTATTTCTGTATTTTGATTGCTCAGCATCAAGATCATCTGGATCCACATAGGTAAGTTGTTGTCAATGGAAAACATTTTTAGCCTCCGTCTTGTATCATAGGACACTATTCTATTAAGACTAATACAGAGTCTTGAAGAAGAGTGATAAAGCAATTTCAAGACAAAGGTGAATCATTTACAATACCTAACAAGGGCTTATATTTCTTTTCATAAATATAACAAGCCACATAAGTAGCCAAAACTGTGTGCATTAATACTCACTTGTCTGGGCGCCTGGGTGGCTCAGTTCATGATCTCATGCTGACAGCATGGAGCTTGTTTGGGGTTCTCTCTCTCTGCGCCTCCCCTGTGCTTGCTCTCTCACTCTCTTTCTCTCTCAAAATTAAACATTTATAAAAAATACTCACTTGTCTGATGGATTATATTGATGACAGCAAATGCACCTGAGTCTCGCTTGCTATGTTTCTTTCTTTTTTTAAAAAAAATATTTATTTTTGGGAGATCGCAAGCAGGTGAGGGGCAGAGACATGGGGACTTAGGATCAGAAGCATGCTCTGCGCTGACAGGCTGACAGGATCGAGCCCAATGTGGGGTTCAAACTCACGGTGAGATCATGACCTGAGTTAAAGTTGGACGCTCAACCGACTGAACCACTCAGGTGTCCCAACTATGTTACAATATATATAGTACAGCTGTGATGTGTAGTGTGTTAGCTGCACAGTTTTCTGTGAGCAGACATAACCAGGCCAAATTTTTTTAAAGGCTTGTGTAAACTTTCTAATTGATGCCACATTTGTTTTTAAAGAACATCTAATATATGCCCAGAGATAGTGGGGAAAGTTGTATTCTGAGTTGCCACAAAATTTGAGTTAATCTAGCAGTACAAGTTAACTCCATGTTCTTCACTTTATTACACATTTATGTATAACATGGCATATTTTTTTAAATTATAGGCTTTTAATAATTTAATTTTTTTTTTTTTTTTAGCGTTTATTTGAGACAGAGAGAGAGACAAAGCATGAACGGGGGAGGGTCAGAGAGAGGGAGACACAGAATCTGAAACAGGCTCCAAGCTCTGAGCTGTCAGCACAGAGCCCGACGCGGGGCTCGAACTCACAGACCGCGAGATCATGACCTGGGCCGAAGTCAGCCGCTTAATCGACTGAGCCACCCAGGCGCCCCGAGGCTTTTAATAATTTTAAAGGTGTTTTTAAAAATAAAATCAGAATTAAACACTTAGGAGCCTGAAATACCTGTGTTCTTTTTGAAAACCATTTCCACTTTAATAACACCTTTTAAAATATTAATTAATGAGGAACGCCTGGCTATCTCAGTCGGTAGAGCATGCAACTCTTGACCTTGGGGTTGTGCGTGGAAGCCCCACACTGAGCATGGAGCCTACTTTTTAAAAATAATTAATTAATTAATTAATTATTAATTACTTAGTGGTATCTGGCTGGCTGGGTCACTGGAGTGTGCAACTCTTGATCTCAGAGTTGTAAGTTTGAGCCCCACATTGGATGTAGAGATTACTTAAAATCTCTTTAAAAAATTAGTTAATTTAATAAAATGTTAATTAATTTAATCAACTAAAATAAGAATATCTGAAAGCAGAAATTCACACTGAAGAACTTATTACCAAGATGGTAAGGAAAATCACAATGCCTCCCCACTTTTTCTCAGAAGTCTAGACTTCATTTCACATTTGCTTGTACTCTGAAGAGACATTCATTCATTCATTCATTCATTCATTTTCTCATCCGTTTGACAAATATTTACGAAGTGTCCATGTCCTTGTCACTGTTGTAGGTGCTGGTGATTCAGCAGAGAGCAAGAGAGGACAAGTCCCTGCTCTCCGAGTTATATTCTATAAGGCGGCAGGGACTATTTTGATAGGAGCCTTCAGAGAAGCCCTCACAGTAAGGCGATCAGAATTAAGTAAGGAACTGAACCACAGGAATATCTGGGGGAAGAGTTTTCCAAATGGAACAGCAACAGAAGGGCTTTAAGGTAGGAGCCTGTAGTGTGCTGAGTCCTCACTACCTGGAGCAAAGCACATGGGGGTATCTGGTGGGAAATGTGGTCACAAAGGAAGGCAAGGACAAGATGCTACAGTGCTTTGTGCCCAGAAAGGACTGGATTTTCGTCTAAGTGAGATGACAAACCACTAGGGGAGGGGATGTGCTTTGCCCTGGCCTGTTTAAAAGGATTATTCAAGCTGATGTGAGAAGAGGATGAGATCATAGGCGGCAAAAGTAGGAGTGGGGAGTCTTAGATTTTTGCACCGGGTGGTGAGAGGTGGTGGTTTATGAGGCCTCGCAATGGAGTTGACCTAGGTGTCACCTGGTAACTTAAAAGGATGGAAGGGAAATGAGTCAAGGATAGCTCCAAAGTTTCTAATTTGTGCATCTGGGTGAAAAAGGAGAAGAAGCAGATATGGGATGGCGTGACAGGAAATTTGTCTTGCACAGGTTAACACTGAGATGCCCATCAGGCTTCCAAATAGAAGCATTAGGTAGCCAACCGAACATATGGCTCTGAACTTCAGACAAGAGTCTAAGTCAGGAGATAACAGTTTGGGGGGCTTCTACCTCCAGGAGCTATTTAAAGCAATTGGCTTGCATGGAGTCACCAAGGTTTGGCTGTAGACAGAAGAGAAGAGTCTGGGAAGCTTATGTTAGATTGGGAGTGTACCCTCAGAAGAGTCTGGGTGGGGAACATTACCTGCAGAGGATTACCAGAGGCTTCTTCTAGTAACAGAGGTACTAGATTACAGGGCATGATGACAGGATGATCCCTTAGGGCAGGTGGATAATTGGTTATAATTATAGCCTCCTTGTCCCTACTTCTCAGGAAGTTTGTATTAGCTGGGGGCTAAGGAGGAGTGGGGGTGTGGGGGAGGAGGTGTTGGTAGTGGAGGGTGGTCTACCTGGGGCAGACTGAGATTCCCAACCATGAAGCATAAAAGCCTCACCAATAAAGGCTCAGAGTCCCTCCCCTAAAGACTAATGTCTGGTCTTTCTAGATCCCCATAGGCTGCACCAGAATGTAATGGACAGCAGGGGACCTGTACCTCAGCTACTGCTTCTGTGCCTGTGAGTCCCCACTGGAAACACTTGCAAAAGGCCTATTTGCATGCGATCGGGTCAGTCACCCTTGCTTGAGTGGCATGTGGTAAGTTGCAGTCAAGTACTGCTGATCTGGTAACCCTCTTTCTCCATTACATCAATGTGCATGTCTATCTTTATCCTGATCTAGTATGTGCTGACATTACTGTTTGACATTGCAGTTTGATGGCATTTTCTTTCCTTCCAATTTCCCAAACCTCATCGTGGGCCCCAAGTCCTGTCAGCTCACATGAGAGGGTTTGTTGACAAACAAAGGATCCCCCCTCCACCCCCCAGGGATCCTCAGACAAACCTGATGAAAAACAAAACAAAACAAAACCAATAATACGGCCAAGTAGCGGGGTCAGGATGGGAGACACTTCAGGCAAGCCCGGTGACTTTTTTTTTACACCCACACACAATAGCAGAAGAGGGATAAAGTCTTCCGGAATTGGATTAGACTTTGTTGGCAAAACTTGGAGTCATGCTTCCTGTTTTCTAATGCTTGCTCTTGAAACAGTTGCTTGAACAGCATTCAATTCTCTTTCTAAACAGGGCCTTTCTGCACTCCACGTGTCCCTGTAAGCAAGCACCCTCCCCTCCAGTCTCCAACACACCCTCTCTACAGAACCGCAGCTGCTCTGAGTGTGGGTCCAACCAATGACAATGGCACTGTGTTGAGGCCATCGGTGGTGCATCGCACTTCTGCACAAAGCCGCAGTAAGAGGAGGCAAGGGTTTACTCTTTCTGATCCCATTTTAAAACAACTTTGTGTGTGGATTCATTAAACTCACAAATGGTACAGCAGGAAAAATACTCAAAGCCCAACACAGTGCCTTAAACAGAGAAGGCTTTCATATATGTTTCTTGAATGAATAAGTGATGAAGGAGTCTGAGAACCAGAAAAACTGGTGCTTGTCCAGGCTCTGCCAACACTTGGCTGTGTTACCTCCGTGGTCTCTTTTTCTCTTTGGGCTTTAGGTTCCTCATCTCTAAAGTGAGGATTGGACAATATGACCTTTGAAGTGCCACCTAGCTCCATCAGCTTCTCACAATTAGATAATTAGCACCTTTCAGGAGGCCAGACTGGAAGGGGTTAAAAGTATGGCCTTCAGGGGTGCCTGGGTGGCTCAGTGGGTTAAGCATCCGACTTCGGCTCAGGTTATGATCCTTGCAGTCCGCGTGTTTGAGCCCCAGGTCGGGCTCTGTGCTGACAGCTCAGAGCCTGGAACCTGCTTTGGACTGTGTCTCCCTCTCTCTCTGCGCCTCCCCCACTGGCTCGCGCGTGCACACTCTCTCTCTCAAAAATAAATAAACATTAAAAAAATTTAAAAAAAAAAAACAAAGAAAAAAGCATGGCCTTCAGGGCCAGGCAAACCGGGACAGGATCCCTAGCTCCACCATTTAGAGTGTGACATGGCCAATGCACTCAAATTCTCCAAACTTTCTGCACTCTCGAGTAACAAAGTTATTATGAGCATCCAATGAGATGCTGCAGGAGTTTACTCTAGGGCCTGGTACACAGTGACTATTTGATCATTGAGAACTGTTACCATTATTGTCCGTGTCGAAGACACAGTGGTGATGAATCAGAAAGAAAGCTTCTTGGAGCGCCTGGGTGGCTTAGTCGGTTAAGCATCCCACTCTTGGTTTCCACTCAGATCGTGATCTCACGGTTTGTGAGTTCAAGCCCCACATTGTGCTTCACACTGACAGTGTGGAGCCTGCTCAGGATTCTCTCTCTCTCTCTGCCCCTCCCACTCTCACTCTGTCTTTCTCTCAAAATAAATAAATAAAAACTTAAAAAATATTTAAAAATAATAATGAAAGAAAACTTCTTGCACAAGTCCGAATTTGAGTTGGGCCTTGAAGAGTAGTTAAGATATAGACAGACTGGGGGAGCAAGGTGGGAGAGGGAGGTGCACGAAGGAAAAGGGGTCATATGAGCAGAGGCCCGGAAGCAGTAAAGCAGGAGAGGTGTTGCAGGCTGTGGCCGGGGCTGCACCAGGCAGGAGCATCCAGTAGGGACGTCACAGCCCATGGGCACTCGTTAAGTCAGGACCTCTATGTCAAATCCCACAAATGACACAAAAGCTCTAAGCCCCTGAAGCCTCCCTACTTTCTGAATGCTCAAACTCTGGAGGAGGGATACAAAGCAAGTATCACTTGGCCATTGAGTCATTTCAAACACTGCCATTTTTTAAAAGTGAGTTTATTTCATGGATATTAATTGGCCATTACTTATTTGCTCACAGTGAAGTCAGCAGAGACTACAGGTAGATGTGGAGCAGGCTTCCCACACCCGGATGAAAACTGAAAGACCAAATCAGTACTTCCAGAACACTCACAAAGGCATTTTCCAAAACGTGCGCAACCTGGTTTCAGATCTCAGGACTTGAAAGAGAGGTCAGTTTGACCCTCTATCAGATGCAGCACACAGAAGGCCGATAGCTCAGCTGGTGGGTATGCATTTCAGGTACAAGGTATCTGCTCAGCGGTGCTACCTATCCTCCCAACTCGCCTTCCTGGACACCCCATTTGTTCCAGACAAGAGAGGGAAGCCAGGTGAACCTGACACAGCTGCTGAATTATCCAGAGATGTTCCCCGGCATACCCCTTCTTCACTCTCCACATAGCAAACACGTGAAAGCCTCCTTAAACAGGAGAACAGGGCAGTGGGGAGTCATGGTGAGACTTTCCCCCCAAAATACTAAAACAAAAGACTAAAACATGACCACTTAGCAATATCCTAACATCAAGGGGGAACAATGTGGAAATGTGAGAAATATGATTGTTCACGAATTCAGCTGTGTAAACTAAGATGTATATCGTGGTTCTATTTGTCCTCTAACAATGTAAACATTGCATATTTTTTATTCATTAGAAACTGAAATGAAAAACCATAGCCTTCAGGGTGCTTGGGTGGTTCGGTTGGGTGTCTGACTTTTGGTTTTGGCTCAGGTCATGGTCTCACAGCTTAGGGGTTCAAGCCCCCTGTCAGGCTCCTCATTGACAGTGCAGAGCCTGCTTGGGATTCTCTCTCTCTGCCCCTCCCCCGCTCATGAGCATGCTTTCTCTCTCAAAATAAATTTAAAAAGTTAAAAAAAAAACTATAGCCTTCATCTCTCAAAGAGATAAACCACTACTGTGTGGGTTTTGTCTCCCTCCTCTGTTTAATCATCCAATTCCTTTGACTTTGTCTCAGCTGAGTAGAGCCTGATGTAACTTCAGGGGCTCCAGAATCACCCATTTGCCTGTGACCTAACCTGAAATGCTCCTCATCACAGAATTATTTCTTTACGTTAACGCATTCTACAGAACTTCAGGACTCTCCTATTAAAATGTGAGCGTGCCTACCTACCACACCCAACACTTTAATGGTCATTCTCACTTGGGCACAGGTTCATTTCTCAGGTAATCGGTTGTGGTGTTGTTAAGAACAGGGTCTTGGGGAAGGGTTTCCTGAAAAGTGAAATGTTGAAGAAAGGAGAGAATAGTCCAAGGCACCAAGTACTTCCCATGGAGCAGATAGACCATGTGTTGACCAGGAAAGGCAACAGAGTGGAGTTTAGAGCACCCGAGAGTTTGTTCCTTTGCGTTCCTAAGTACCTGTACTAAGTACCTGTAGTGAGCAGAGCAATGATGGTGGCAGGCTTGCTCTGCAGAAGCTGGTTTTTAAGCTACACTGCATGACAGGGCCCCTTCAGTGGCCTTGGGCAGCAGGAAGCCCAGGACACCTGGGATGCTAGGAAGAAGTCAATAAAGAAATGGTTCCTAAGAGGAGGCAGGAGGGTACCACGGCAGTTCCTGTGCGTTCCTGGTTTGGGTATCTCATCAAGATAGAATTTGTGCTTGTCTATGGGGAGCTTTGATAGATATGCCCCATCTGTCAGTGTTGCTGCATCAACCCTGGCAGGTTTGCTGCTAAAAAGCAACATCTCAGTAGCTCAGCCTTACTGGGAGTTTGTATGGTGTGACCTGTAGCCCCAAGAGGGTCCCTTTGACATCATTTAGTTAGTATTGTTACTTTCATAATAATATTAAGACTCATTTGCCTTTTCCTCTGTATTAACATTTTCACTGACAGAGCAAACAACTGTAGGTAAAACTGATGCTTAAGGCAACCATGGCAGTAGTCATTGTATTCTTCACTGCTAGGCACCGACAAGGAAAAACAGCCACTGCCACTTAAGAATGTCCTTGCTGGGAGTACCAGGCTGGCTAAGTCGGTGGAGCATGAGACTCTTGATCTCAGGGTTGTAGGTTTGAGCCCCATTTGGGTGTAGAGATTACTTAAAAATAATTTTTTTGATTTGTTTAATGTTTATTTATTCTTGAGAGATACAGAGAGACAGAGCATGATCAGGGGAGGGGCAGAGAGAGAGGGAGACACAGAATCTGACGCAGGCTCCAGGCTCTGAGCTGTCAGCACAGAGCCTGACATGGGGTTCGAACCCACAAACCTCGAGATCATGAACTGAGCCAAAGTCAGACATCTAACCAACTGAGCCACCCAGGCGCCCCAAGATTACTTTAAAAAAAAATCTTTAACAGAGCACCTGGGTGCCTCAGTGGGTTAAGCATCTGACTTCAACTCAGGTCATGATCTCACAGCCCGTGGGTTCGAGCCCCACATTGGGCTTTGTGCTGACAGCTCAGAGCCTGGAGCCTGATTCAGATTCTGTCTCTCTCTCTCTCTCTCTCTCTCTCTCTCTCTGCCCCTCTCCCATTCACACCCTGTCTCTCTCTCTCTCTTGCAAAAGTAAATAAACACTAAAAAAATTATTAAAGAAATAAACAAAATCATAAAGAAAAAAGAATGTTCTTGCTGAAGCAGTAAAAAATAGTGTTAATTGTATTAAATTTCAACATCTTTAATATTCTACTTTGGGATGGTTGTCTTAAGGAAAAGTACTTGCTCAGTTGAGTTGCAAAGCTGAAGTATCGATTCTGCATGGAAATGTCATTTCAGAAAAAAGGACTAGTAGAAATGATTATTAAGACTGGATTAATTAGCAGACATTCTCTCTTAAATGAAGTAAGTAAGCCTGTCACTTCGGAAAACAACTCTCCGTATTTGTTGCCAATAGTAATATACAAGCTTTCAAGTCAAAATTAGAATTTTGGAAAACTTGTATCTGCTACTAAAAGACTTTTTTGATGAGATTGTTGATGGTACTAATGAATGTGATTTTTTACTATATACTGAAATGTGTCAACAACTAGGAGCTCCACATACCCCAGCAGAATCCATATTTTGATTGAACAAATTACTATTTGTTACAAATCAGGTATGGGGAAAAGATTCAAATTGCAAGATAGACCTATGAATTTTAATGCAAATTTTCATTGATATGGTTTCAGATGCTACATTGCAACTGACCTTTAAGAAAGTACCTCTTGTTGAATAGGGTTGATAGAGCATCAAAGACTAATACCCATTATCTGAAACTCTATATTATCTGAAAAATCTACAAAAGACTCTGATACCTGATTTTCTTCCTACCCCTCAACCAAAACAACATATCACAAACAAATTAAATGCAGAAACAAACGTGAAAATCCAACTGTCTTCTGTTGGATTGACATTAAAGAGATTTAAAACATCTCTTTTAAGTTTATTGTTTGAGATAATATATAATTATTTTTCATTAATATTTTATACTTTATATTAAAATATAACAGGATTATTTTTGTTATTTTTAGAGAGACTAATAAATAAATATTTAAAATATCTCACCTTGGGGTGCCTGGCTGGCTCAGTCAGTAGAACATGCCACACTTATCTCAGGGTGGGGAGTTTGATCCCCACATTAAATCTACAGATTTAATCTATCTACAGATAGATTACTTAAGAAAAATAAAATAAAATTTTTGGGGTGCCTATCTGGCTCAGTCATTAGAGCATGCAACTCTTGATCCAGAGTTGTGTGTTTGAGCTCCACCTTGGAGGTAGAGATTACTTAAAAACAAAATCTTAAAAAAAAAAAAAAAAAAGCAAAAAATAAATAAAATAAAATATCTCACCCTTAATTTCTAACATGGTGAATAACAATCCATATAATCGACATTAAGCAAAGCTTTTTAGGGTCCTCAATTTTTCAAAAGAATTTTTTATTACTTTAATTTAAGTACTTACATTTAAATATTTAAATATTTTATTTAAATGTAAATATTTAATTTAAATTATATTATTTATTTTTGAGAGAAAGAGAGACAGTGCAAGCAGAGGAGGGGCCGAGAGAGAGGGACACACAGAATCCCAAGGAGGCTCCAGGCTCTGTGCTGTCAGCAGAGAGCCCGACACAGGGCTCAAACTCCCAAATGGCAAGATCATGACCTGAGCCCAAGTCGGACACTTAACAAACTGAGCCACCCGGGAGCCCCTCAATAGTTTTTAAGTCAAAAGGGGTCCTGACACCAAAACATTTGACAATGGCCAGTATGGTACAGAAACAATGCCCTTATCAACCCAGACCCCATTGCTGATACTAGCTGTGTGACCAGAGGCAACTGGTTGGTCCTCAGTCTTTTTTTTTTTTTTAATTATCATTTTTTAATTTTTTTATTTTTATATCCAAATTAGCATATAGTGCAACAATGATTTCAGGAGTAAATTCCTTAATATCCCTTACCTATTTAGCCCACCCCCCTCCCACAACTCCTCTAGTAACCCTCTGTTTGTTCTCTATATTTAAGAGCCTCTTATGTTTTTATATTATTTTTGCTTCCCTTCCCTTGTGTTCATCTGTTCTGTGTCTTAAAGTCTTTATATGAGTGAAATCATATGCTATTTGCCTTTCTCTGACTAATTTCGCTTAGCATCATACCCTCTAGTACCATCCACATAGTTGCAAAAGGCAAGATTTCATTCTTTTTGATTGCCGAGTAATACTCCATTGTATATATATACCACCTCTTCTTTATCCATTCATCCATCGATGGACATTTGGGCTCTTTCCATACTTTCACTATTGTTGATAGCACTGCTATAAACATTGGGGTGCATGTGCCCCTTTGAAACGGCATGCGTGTATGCCTTGGATAAATACCTAATGGTGCATTTGTTGGGTCATAGGGAAGTTTTATTTTTAATTTTTTGAGGAGCCTCCATACTGTTTTCTAGTGGCTGCACCAGTCTGCATTCCCACCAGCAGTGCAAAAGAGATCCTCTATCTCTGCATCCTCGTCAACATCTGTTGTTGCCTGAGTTTTTGCTGTTAGCCATTCTGACAGGTGTGAGGTGGTATCTCATTGTGGTTTTGATTTGTATTCCCTGATGATGAGTGATGGTGAGCATCTTTTCATGTATCAGTTGGCCATCTGGATGTCTTCTTTGGAGAAGTGTCTATTCATGTCTTTTGCCCATTTCTTCACTGGATTATTTGTTTTTTGGATGTTGAGTTTGATAAGTTCTTTATAGATTTTGGATACTAACCCTTTATCTGATATGTCATTTGCAAATATCTTCTCCCATTTTGTCAGTTGCCTTTTGGTTTTGCTGATTGTTTCCTTCGCTATGCACAAACTTTTTATTTTGATGAGGTCCCAATAGTTCATTTTTGTTTTTGTTTCCCTTGCCTCTGGAGCCGTGTTGAGTAAGAAGTTGATGCGGCCAAGATCAAAGACATTTTTGCCTGCTTTCTCCTCAAGGATTTTGATGGCTTCCTGTCTTACATTTAGGTCTTTCACCCATTTTGAGTTTATTTTTGTGTGTGGTGTAAGAAAGTGGTCCAGGTTCATTTTTCTGCATGTCACTGTCCTGTTTTCCCAGCATCACTTGCTGAAGAGACTGTCTTTATTCCATTGGCTATTCTTTCCTGCTTTGTCAAAGATTAGTTGGCCATACGTTTGTGGGTCCATTTCTGGGCTCTCTATTCTGTTCCATTGATCTGACTGTCTGTCTTGATGATTACAGCTTTGTAGTATAGCTTGAAGTCCAGAATTGTGATGCCTCCTGCTTTGGTTTTCTTTTTCAAGATTTCTTTGGCTATTCAGGGTCTTTTCTGATTCCATACCAATTTTAGTATTGTTTGTTCTAGCTCTGTGAAGAATGCTGTTGTTACTTTGATAGGGATTGCATTGAATAGGTAGATTACTTTGGGTAGTATTAACATTTTAACAATATTTGTTCTTCCTATCCAGGAGCATAGAATCTTTTTCCTTTTTTGTGTGTGTCTCCTTCAATTTCTTTCATAAGCTTTCTATTGTTTTCAGTGTATAGATTTTTCACCTCTTTGGTTAGATTTATTCCTAGGTATTTTATGGTTTTTGGGGCAATTGTAAATGGGATCTATTCCTTGATTTCTCTTTCTGTTGTTTCATTGTTGGTATGTAAGAATGCAACTGATTTTATATCCTGCAACTTTGCTGAATTCATGAATCAGTTCTAACAGTTTTTTGGTGGAATCTTTTGGGTTTTCCATATAGAGTATCATGTCATCTGTGAAGAGTGAAAGTTTGACCTCCTCCTGGCAGATTTGGATGCCTTTTATTTCTTTGTGTTGTCTGATTGCTGAGGTTAAGACTTCCAATACTATGTTGAGTAACAGTGGTGAGAGTGGACATCCCTGTCTTGTTTCTGACCTTAGGGGGAAAGCTCTCAGTTTTCCCCATTGAGGATGATATTAGTGTTGGGTCGTTCATATATGGCTTTTATGATCTCGAGGTATTCTCCTTCTATCCCTACTTTCTTGAGGGTTTTTA
Organism: Panthera tigris; assembly: GCF_018350195.1. Taxonomy (NCBI): domain Eukaryota; kingdom Metazoa; phylum Chordata; class Mammalia; order Carnivora; family Felidae; genus Panthera; species Panthera tigris. The sequence continues at coordinate 45,518,507 of NC_056671.1, forward strand.
TCAAAAAAGGATGCTGTGTTTTGTCAAATGCTTTCTCTGCATCTATTGAGAGGATCATGTGGCTCTTGTCCTTTCTTTCATTGATGTGATAAATCACATTAATTGTTTTGCAGATATTGAACCAGCCCTGCATCCAAGGTGTAAATCCCACTTGGTCGTGGTGAATAATATTTTTAATGTATTGTTGGATCAGGTTGGCTAATATCTTGTTGAGGATTTTTGCATCCATGTTCATCAGGGAATTTGGTCTATAGTTCTCCTTTTTAGTGGGATCCTTGTCTGACTTTGGAACCAGGGTAATGATGGCTTCATAGAAAGAGTTTGGAAGTTTTCCTTCCATTTCTATTTTTTGGAACACACTCTAGAGAATAGGTATTAACTCTTCCTTAAATGTTTGGTAGAATTCCCCTGGAAATGCCATCTGGCCCTGAAATCTTGTTTTTGGGGAGATTTTTGATTATTAATTTGATTTCCTTACTGGTTATGGGTCTGTTCAAATTTTCTATTTCTTCCTGTTTCAGTTTTGGTAGTTTATATGTTTCTAGGAATTTGTCCATTTCTTCCAGATTACCCATTTTATTGGCATATAATTGTTTATAATATTATCTTATTATTTTTTTTTTTTTCTGCTTTCTTGGTTGTTATCTCTCCTCTTTCATTCTTGATTTTATTTATTTGGGTCGTTTCCTTTTTCTTTTTGATCAGACTGGCTAGTGGCTTATCAATTTTGTTAATTCTTTCAAAGAACCAGCTTCTGGTTTCATTCATGTGTTCTACTGTTTTTGGGGTTTTGATAATATTAATTTCTGCTCTAATCTTTATTATTTCCTGTCTTCATCTGGTTTGGGGTTTTATTTGCTGCTCTTTTTCCAGCTCTTTAAGGTGTAAGGTTAGGTTGTATATCTGAGACCTTTCTTCCTTCTTTAGGAAGGCATGGATTGCTAGATACTTTCCTCTTAGGACTGCCTTTGCTGCGTTCCAGAGGTTTGGGGCTGTGGTATTATCATTTTCATTGGCTTCCATATACTTTTTAATTAACTCTTTAGCTTCTTGATTAACCCATTCATCCTTTACAGGATGTTCTTTAGTCTCCAAGTATTCGTTACCTTTCCAAATTTTTTCTTGTGGTTGATTTTGAGTTTCATAGTGTTGTGGTCTGAAAATATGCACGGTATGATTTTGATCTTTTTGTACTTGTTGAGGGCTGATTTGTGTCCCAGTATGTGGTCTATTCTGGAGAACGTTCCATGTGCACTGGAGAAGAATGTATATTTCTCTGCTTTAGGATGAAATGTTCTGAATATATGTGTTAAGTCCATCTGGTCCAGTGTGTCATTCAAAGCCATTGTCTCCTTGTGGATTTTCTGTTTAGATGATCTGTCAATTGCTGTTAGTGAGGTGTTGAAGTCCCCTACTATTATGGTATTATTATCAACGAGTTTCTTTATGTTTGTGATGAATTGATTTATATATTTGGGTACTCGCACATTTGGCACATAAATGTTTACAATTGTTAGGTCTTCTTGGTGGATAGACCCCTTAATTATGATATAATGCCCTTCTTCATCTTTTGTTACAGTCTTTATTTTAAAGTCTAGATTGTCTGATATAAGTATAGCTACTCCAGCTTTCTTTTGTCAACCATTAGCATGATAGATGGTTCTCCATCCCCTTACTTTCAATCTGAAGGTGTCTTTAGGTCTAAAGTGGGTCTCTTGTAAACAGTTAATAGATGGATCTTGTTTCCTTATCCAATCTGTTATCCTATGTCTTTTGATTGGAGCATTTAGTTCATTAACGTTTAGAGTGAGTACTGAAAGATACGAATTTATTGCCATTATGTTGCTTGTAAGGTTGGAGTTTCTGGTGGTGTTCTCTGGTCCTTTCTAGTCTTTGTTGCTTTTGGTATTTATTTATTTATTTATTTATTTATTTATTTATTTTTCATCTTTTCTCCCCTCAGAAAGTCCCCCTTAAAATTTCTTACAGGGCTGGTTTAGTGGTCATAAACTCCTTTAATTTTTGTTTGTCTGGGAAACTTTTTATCTCTCCTTCTATTTTGAATGACAGCCTTGCTGGATAAAGAATTCTTAGCTGCATATTTTTCTGATTCAGCACATTGAATATATCTTGCCATTCCTTTCTGGTCTGCCAAGTTTCTATGGATAGATCTGCTGCAAACCTGATCTGTCTTCCCTTGTAAGGTAAGGACTTTTTTTTCTCTTACTGCTTTCATGATTCTTTCCTTGCCTGAGTATTTTATGAATTTGACTACGATATGCCTTTTTGATGGTCGGTTTTTGTTGAATCAACGGGAGTCCTCTGTGCTTCCTGGATTTTGATGTCTGTGTCTTTTCCCAGGTTAGGAAAGTTTTTTGCTAAGATTTGCTCATACAACCGTTCTACCCCCTTTTTTCTCTCTTCATCTTCTGGAACCCCTATGATTCTGGTGTTTTTCCTTTTTAATGAGTCACTGATTTCTCTAATTCTTAAATTGTGCTCTTTTGCTTTTGTCTCCCTCTTTTTTTCTGCTTCATTCTTCTCCATAAGTTTGTCCTCTATATCACTGATTTTCTGCTCTGCCTCATCCATCCTTGCAGCCATGGCATCCATTCGAGATTGCAGCTCAGTTGTAGTATTTTTTATTTCATCCTGACTAGCTTTTACTTCTTTTGTCTCTGCAGAAAGGGATTCTAATCTATTTTTGACTCCAGCTAGTATTCTTATTTTTGTGATTCTAAATTCTAGTTCAGACATCTTGCTTGTATCTGTGTTGGTTAAGTCCCTGGTTGTTGTTTCTTCCTGCTCTTCTTTTGGGGTGAATTCTTTTGTTTAATCATTTTAAAGGAAGAAAAGGAATTAATGAGGTAAAAAAATTAAAATAAAAAATTAAAATTGAAAAAATAAAAACAACACACACACACACACACACACAAATAAGATAAATGAAGCTAGATCCTAGGTGTGTTTTGGTCTGGGTTTTGAAAGGGGCTTGATAGATTAGAGAAAAAAGGGGAAAGAAAAAAAAGAAATTGTTTGAAATTTTGAAAAAAATGAATACACTGAAATAGAATAAAATGAAATGATGGAAGTAAAACAGAATTTGAAAAAATTTACAAAAAAGAAAAAATATAGTAGAAAAAAATTAAAGAAAAATATTTTTAATAAAAATTGAAAATAAAAATAATTTTTTCTCTTTCTGTATTCAAGAAAAAGAAATGACAAAGAGATGGAAAAAAAGAAAATTAAATAGATGGACGAGCGAACAGACTGAAATACTATTGAAATTACTTCGTTTTCCCCTAGAAGCCAATGAAGCGTTTTATAGTCTGTAAACTAAGCAGCCAGAGAAAATTTGTGTTCCTGAAGAGCGAGGTTGGCCCAGTTGGGTGGGGCTTGGTGTAATGGCTCCATTCTCCGCTAGATGGCGCTGCTTAGCTTATTGGGGTGGATTGTTGCGGTGCTTGTAGGTGCGTATGGGCATGCGCGACGGCAGTGAAAATGGCGTCTAGTATAGGAACTCTGTTCTCCCGGATCAGCAATCACCCGCCCGTCCTTTGTCTTCGGCTTCCATCCACTCCCCGCTTTTACACGGTCCGTGACCAAGCCCCAGGCAGCACCTCCCTCCTGAGTTTTGTCTCAGATGCGGCTGTTTTTCCCGACCCCTTATTTCTGAGGGACTGCAGCTTTGACCTGATCTGCCCGTTTGCGGGAGGGTCTCACCGAGCAATGGCCAGGTGTCGGCCGCTCCCAAGAACGTTCGCGGGCTGCGCTGCTGCCGACGCCCAGAGACTGCGGCCAGGTGCCAACCCGCCCTGGAAAAAGTTCGTGAGACAGTATAGCAGCAGCGCCTCAGGGATTATGGAAAATCACAACACGCATCTGGCACCAGGCTTTACCTTTAATGACCTTGTTCCAGGACCAGCAAATGTGGTTGTTCTCCCAGGTCCACTGGGGCCTTGCCTTTGGGGAACCGACACAGCCTTCACCAGGTGTCCTCCCAGCAGGGGAACTGCCTCTCCCCGTGTGGCCTGAAGAACCCCGGACCCCACTCTGCTCCTGAGGATTCTCCCTTCTCACCAGAGCACCGCCAGGTATGGAGCTGCGGAGTTTCAGACCCTGCATTCCCCGTTTATAGTCTTAATGGAATTTGAACCCTCTCCTTTCTCCTTTCTCCCTTTTTAGTTCAGTCCCTGTGGCTGTTTACACTTTTCCACTTTCTCTCCAGCTGCTTTTTCTGTATTCTCCACTCCCTGTCTAGCTCCCTGCCCTCTGTGGCTTCTCTCTCCCCCAGTTCACCTCTCAGTTCACATACCTGATGAGTTCTGTGGTTCAGGTTGTGCAGATTGTTGTGTTAATCCTCCAGTCGGTTTTCTAGGTGTGCAGGGTGGTTTAGTGTTGGTCTGGCTATATTTCATGGATGTGAGACACACAAAAAACTTCCATGCTGTTCTGCCATCTTGGCTCCTCCCCTGGTTCTCAATCTTTTTATAAATATAAGACAGTAAAATCAGTTCTTACTCATAGGTTTGTTAAGAACATGAAACAGGAGTGCCTGGGTGGGTGACTTGGTTGAGAATCCGACTTAGCTCAAGTCATGATCTCACATTTCATGAGTTTGAGCCCCACATCAAGCTCACTGCTATTAGCACAGAGCCCTCATTTGATCCTCTGTCCACCCCACCCCACCCCTGCTCTATCCCTCCCCTGTTTGCTGTCTCTCAAAAATAAATAAAACAACCCCCCCCCCCATAAAAGAACATGAAAAAAAGCAAAGTAATACCCCTGGGATCTGGCACATAGTATGAACTAAAAAGAAAAATTAAGAAAATTTAGTCTCTTTTCTATAAAAAGATTTTGTTTCCAAGATATGAAACTTCTCTATTAGTAGATCTAAAGTCATAATCTTTTTAATGCTATGTGGATCATCTCTTAGACAATTTCAAGATCTCTAAGAAAGGCTCTTCATATGAGATTTTAGGAGTTAGTGAGCAGTTAAGGGCTGAAAGTGTCAGGGTCATATTAGCTACAGATTAATTTATCAACATGCAGAGTACCTAATGTCTACTCTTTAATTAGTATGGGGAGGTGGGAGAGACAACTGTAAAGGAAAAGAATCTGTTTTAGGGAAAAAAAATACCTGAATCCATCTAAGCAGAAGTATAGTGAATAACATGATCTAAAGTAACGTGAATTTCTGAGAAACACGTGGCATCCCATAATAGAACTGAAAGTTTGGAGATGCCTGGCTGGCTCAGTCAGTAGATCATGTGATTCTTGATCCCAAGGTTGTGAGTTCGATCCCTATGTTGGGTGTAGATATTATTTAAAAATAAAATCTTTTTTGGGGCGCCTGGATGGCTCAGTCAGCTGAGCATCCGACTTCGGCTCAGGTCATGATCTCGGGTCCGTGAGTTCAAGCCCCATGTCAGGCTCTGGGCTGACAGCTCAGAGTCTGGAGCCTGATTCAGATTATGTCTCTCTCTCTCTCTCTCTCTCTCTCTCTCTCCCTCTCCCTCACTCATGCTCTCTCTCTCTGTCAAAAATAAACAAACACTAAAAAAAAGGGTTTTTTTAATAAAATCTTTTTCTTTTTTTTTTTAGGTTTATTTATTTATTTTGAAACAGAGAGAGCACAAGCGGGGGAGGGGCAGAGAGAGAGAGGGAGGGAAAGAATCCCAAGCAAACTCCACACTAAAAGTGCAGGGCCTGAGACAGGGCTCCAACCCACAAACTGTGAGAACATTACCTGAGCCAAGATCAAGAGTTGGACGACGTTCAGCCAACTGAGCCACCCAGGCACCCCATCCCCCCACTCCCACCAAAATAAAATCTTAAAAGAATTGACAGTTTAGCCTCAAGTTTTCCCAGACTTACTCTTTTTAAGGAAAGTGTTGTGCTTATGATTCATGTTTTTTAAGGAGATAATTGTAGATTCACATGCAGTTGTGAGAAAGAATACAGAGAGGTTTTATGGACCCTTCACCCAGTTTTCCCCAATGGTAACACCTTGCAAAACTGTAGCACAATACCACAACCAGAATATAACCTTTGATACCAGCCATCTTACTCAGATTTCTCCAGTCTTATCTGTAAACATTCGTGTACATTGTGTACTTAGTTCTATACAATTTTATCACGTGTTCAAGTATCCACGGCAGTCACCTTGACAATCAATAATCTGTTTTCCATTTCTAAAGTTTTATCATTTCAAATGTGTTCAATAATTGGAAGCATATAAGATGTAACCTCTGGAATAGCCTTTTTCCACTCAGTGTAATTTATCCAAATTGTTGCACGTATCAATAATTTCTTCCTTTTTATTGCCGAGGGGTGTTCCATGGTACAGTTTGTTTAACCTGTAGGAGGGCATCTGAGCTGTTTCCAGTCTGGGGCTATTACAAATAAAGCTGCTATGAGCATTCATGCACTGGTGTTTGTGTGAACACAAATTTTCATTTCTCTGGGAAATTGCCCAAGAGTGTCATTATTGGATCATATGATAATAGCATATTTAGTATTGTAAGAAACTGCCAAACTGCTTTCCAGACCAGCTGTGTCATTCTACATTCTTAGCAGCAATGTATGAGGGATCCTTTTATCCACATCCTTGTTGGCATGTAGTGTTTATTTATTATTATTTTAATAATAGGCACTATTTTTTATTTTCATCATTCTGATCAGTATGTAGTGATATCTCATGGAGGTTTTCATTTGCATTCCTCTGAAGGCTAATGATGCTGAACATGTTTTCATGTGTTTATTTCCATCTGTATACGTCAGTGAAATGTCTCTGTATACATTTTGCCCATTTTCTAACTGGATTTTTTAATGGTTAAAAGTGGTTTACATTGAAATGGAAATCTGCTTACTTTTGTCAATAGGACATTCATCTGGCAGAATTTATTTAAATGGAAGTCAGTTTTACCTCCCAGCAGTTTCAGAGGTGCTAAGTGTTGTTTATGGCTACCTAATGGGTACCAGTTTTTAAGATAGGATCAGAAAAAAATAAAGCAGGTGGACTCCCCAGATCCTTAGGATCTTCCCCCCCTTCTGGGGATAGTGCTTCACACACACACACACACACACACACACACACACACACACACACACCCTTTCCACAGGTCTGCTGGTTCATGTTTATTTCTTTCAACAAAAGGGTGTCAAGCCAGTACGAACTACTTCAGGTGAAGACATAGACTGAAGTGGCTTGTTTCAATCCAAAGCATCTATCTGCCCCCGTTCCAGGGTGAGGACCTTGAGGGGCACCTGGGCCCAACTAAGTGGATGACTCAGAGATGATTACTGGCTCCCTCTGTAGAACCTGGGCCCAGACCATACTCCGCTTCCAGAGAGTCACGTGGCCAGCAGGTGTGCACAAGAGTCCAAAGGGAAGGGAAGCCAGATGCCTCTAAACTGGGGGTTTGGGGATAGGAATCAGAGAGCATATGTATGGAGGAAGGTTGCTGCTTGGGCAGTACTATTCAGCCTTAGTCAGCAATCCCAGGCTTCCAGTCCTCTGCCCCAACCCACCTTATCAAAGCTTTGAACGTATCAGCACAGGCCAGCGCTCCACAACTTAGTAAGCTGTTCTAAGTCTGACAAAAGATGTTAAAAATATATCTGAAAGTGTTCATTTCAAGCTTTGATTCCACTGTCTGCACATCCTTTGATGTCACATAAAAACTTTCATTCCATTGACCTTGCCCTTCCCAACACAGCTCCGTTTGCTCAGAGAAACCTAAGACGTCTGTTTTCTCCTTCAGAAAAAAAAAAAAGAAAGAAAACTTTTTCCATTTCATTTTATATTTTCAGTTCCTTTTAGATGATAAGCTGACACTGAAGCACACTAATTGGTTATGTTATTTTTAAATGAATTTTTAATGGCAAATAATTTGTTCCATCTGGGAAAAGGCTGATGGCATTTTCAGCAACCAGGCACAAATCAAGATGGATTATTTCCAGCATTAAAAAAAAAAAAAGTTTATTTAGATCCACATCATACTGGTGGTTCAGTGTCAGCGGCATTTCCTGATCCTGAAGAGGGGCTAAGCCCTTGGCTGCTTCCCTCATCCCTTGAGGTCACTCGCCTCTCACAATGTTAAAGACTTTTGCTCGCCCCCTTCCCCCACCCCTCCGTGGTTTCTGTCAACCAGTTTCTGGTGGTTGCCAGGCACTACTGTGCTTCACACAGTGGTGGTCATTTTCGCCGCACTTAACCCGACCATCGACCATCGGGAAAGGCATGAGGCGGTATCATGCGTCAGCAGCTGACCTTGGCTTGTCCGCGTGTTGTTCCCACAGCAAACAGCCTCTTATTTAAGAGGAGGGAGCAGAAGGAGCCATCAAGCATTTAGGGAAAGCAGGGGATAAGATAGTCCTGAGGCCCCATTTTGATCCATCCAACTCTCCCATCTGCCCTCTGGGAACTCCACAATTAAAGGCATCCATAAAAAGAAAGGAAAAAATAGTTCACTGTACACTCACATTCATAGCAGCGTTTTTCACAATAGCCAAAAGTGAAACAACTCAAAGGTCCGTGGATGGATGAATGGATAAACACCATGTGGCATATATGTACAATGAATAATTTTTTTCTTACCATGAATTATCATTCAGCCGTAAAACAGGAGAAAACTCAGGCACATGTTTCAACATGGATGAACCTTGAAGACATCATGCTAAGTGAAGTAAGCCAGACACAAAAGAACAAATATTGTATGATTCCGCTTACCTAAATTCCCCAGAGCAGTCAAACTGATAGCAGCAGAAAGCAGAATAGAGGTTCCCCAGGGGCTGGGAGCGGGGACTAGGGAATTGTTTAATGGGTATAGAGTTGCACTTTGGGATGATGACAGGTACTAGAGATGCACAGGGTGGGGGGAGGGAGAATGGCTGCACAACGGTGGGAATGGATTTAATATCATTGAATTACGCACCTAAACATGGTTAGGGTGCCTGGTGGCTCGGTTGAGTGTCCAACTTTGGCTCAGGTCATGATCTCATGGTTTGTGAGTTCATGCCCCGCGTTGGGCTCTGTGCTGACAGCTCAGAGCCTGCAGCCTGCTTCAGATTCTGTGTCTCCCTCTCTCTTTCCCCTCCCCAGCTCATGCTCTCTCTTTCTCTCTCTCTCTCTCTCTCAAAAATAAACATTAAAAAAATTCTTTAATGGTCAAAAATGGTAAGTTTATGTTTTGTATATTTTACCACAATAAAAAAAGGAAGGAAATATGTTTGTACTTTTCACTTTTTTTAAAGATAGAATTCTGGGTATCATTGCTAAGTGAAGCAATGAATGATTAGTGACCAAACTACCCAGTGGAGTGCCGGTAAATGTGTATCAACCAACTTTCCAACAACAATAAAATATCCGTATGCAAATATGTGTACATAAGTTTATTTTTTTAAGTTTATTTATTTATTTTGAGAGAGAGAGAGAGACGCAGGAGGGGCAGAGAGAGAGGGAGAGAGAGAGAATCCCAAGCAGGCTCTGTACTGTCAGCATGGATCCTGATGATGGGCTCAAACACACAAACCATCAGTTCATGACCTGAGCCGAGACCAAGAGTCAGGTGCTCAACCGACTGAACCACCCAGGCCCCGTGTACATAGTTTATTATAAATTTTACCAATATAATGGATGTGAATCACATAATTTACAAATAAATATACAAACTCTTATATATCCATTATTTGTCAATAAAACTGAAAAAAATATATAAACTTTTTATTTAAAATTCCACATAGGCAATTGATTGTCACAGAATGATTTCATTCACTTTTGCTGAACGCTTGTATTCACAGCCAACAATGGCTGAAGTTGATGAAAAATACAGTTCTGATATGAATCTTGGTTGATATGTTAATTTAATGAGTAAGACAAAAATGGGACAGTAAAGACATATGTGGGACCATCACTCATCAATGATGTAAGCAAATATTTTGATGAATTGGATGATAGTTTTTATAATGTGTCTTTTTGTGTGTTTGTTTTCTTAAGTAGGCTCCACACCCTGAGGCTTGAACCCTGAAATCAAGAGTCACATGCTCTACTGCCTGAACCAGCCAGGCACCCCTTCCCTCTCTCCTTGATCTAGCATAGCAGGGACTTATGTTTGAAAGGGGGCCTTAGGATCCTATGTCTATCAAAGTATGGGGAGGGACGCGTGGGTGGCTCAGTTGGTTAAGTATCCAACTTTGGCTCAGGTCATGATCTCACAGTTCATGAGTTCGAGCCCTACATTGGGCTCTGTGTTGATATCTCAGAGCCTGGAGCCTGCTTTGGAATCTATGTCTCCCTTTTTCTCTGCCCCTCCCCTGCTCATACTCTGTCTCCCTCTTTCTCAAAGATAAACATTAAAAAAAAATTTTGTTTTTTTTAAAGAAGTATGGGGATTTAAGTTTAAAAAGAAAAAAAGAAGAAGCATGGGGAAACCTACCACAGGCTCAGCCTTCTGGGCATTTTCTTTCTAGTCTTTCAATGCTTGGTACAGCCATTAAATGAACTCAACAACCAGAAAAAAGGGGGAACTCTACAGGATGTATCTTAAGTGAGAATTGGGGAGCTGTCCATTAAATGGGATTTCATTAGTGAGGAAAGCATGCCACAGGAGATACTGGTGGGAAAACTTAATAAGCACTATGATAGAATGAGGCAATAAAAATAGTGCAAATTTCTAGAGGCCTGATTAAGAAAATATTTTTATTTATTTATTTTGTAAAGTAAACTCTACCCCTATCCTGGGGCTGGTGCTCATGACCCCGAGATCAAGAATCAAATGTCCTACCATTTGCCTGGTGCCTGCCGGGTGCCCCAGAAAATATTTTTTAAAAACCACAAAACACAACTCAGTGACATCTGATCATCAAATATCATGTAATTCATCAAGACTTTTAAAGAGGAAAAAAAACTGTTACTGACTTATTATAAAAGAAAATAGTTCTCATAGACCCTCCATATTGCCTTTAAATGACTTTCATTATATCTTTTAAAGAGTACAAACATAAACGAGTCATAAAGCCCTATGCATATAACCCTCATATAATTGTAAAAATAAATGTGCTACAATACAAAAGAAACCACAAAAACCAACAATATTTTCATGAGCAACATTAATTTAATGTGACGAATGATGTTCTTAAAAGCAAGTTGCCACTGTTGGGTTTTAATTGGTTTGTTGAAAAAAAATAAATGAATCAATCAGTGAATAAATCTTGACTTCCTTGGTACCAGTAGCAGGCAAACGATGGTATACTGATCCGCCCAGCCCCCACCAACTCTTCACTGCCACATAAACATTCGGGAGTGGAAAGCACTTAGCTCTCATATCAGGAGAGATATTTTCCCACATTTGGCACTATTAATAAACAAACAAAAGAAGAAAAAGCAAGGAAAGCATATGCACCACATAGTTCATAAATGTGTTTGGTATTTCATTTCACAGTATTCAAGGTTGCCTGGAGAAAAGATTTTACTTGCTTTATTTTCCTATAACTCATTTTATATTGCTTGAGACCCCATTCCTGCTCAGCAATGAGAAATTCCTTACCAACCCCCTGCCCCTCCACAGGGAAGATAGTTTCTGACTGTCTTCCTGGAAAGGAACCTTTCATTCCCATTCCCCTACAGGCAGCAGGTAGCACTGTTCAGCATCACCATAGACAGAATCCACCCTGGGACTCTGTAGTAGAGGGCAGTGCTGATGTCAGCTCGCACTCCACTTTCTATTCTCTTTCTATCTCTATCTCTTTTCTGCAAGGCCCGTTTCCCCTCAGAAGGCCTGGGACTGTGATAGGCTTTCTCGCTGGCCTGGGGCTGCCCTTGCACCCTGACACACTGCCACCACCACCCCACCCCATCACCACCCCTCCCCACGCTCCCCACCCCCAGGCCCTTTTTGCCCTCAGGTTTTCTCTGCCTGCAGAGCTCTGTGCTCCCCCCAACCCAGTTCCTTCACTCAACACACCCGATGAACCATAACCAGTTTCTTATCTCAATGTGAGGGCTCTGTTCTCTGTTTTCCAAGCGTTGGTTGGTTATCTGGAAAGGGACGGGATGGGGTGGGAGGGGGTGCCACCGAAACCAGGGGTTTGGCATTTATGTTAAGTATTGGCATGACTTTGTGTTAAGTATTAGCACTATAGCGAATTCCAGCAAATTCTGTGGACCTTCAAGGGGAGCAGATTTTGCCACCCCCAGATATGCCTCTTTGGCATATTGATTGTCTTAAGCTGATTATTTTTTAAGAGACTGCAAACACAGGTAAAGCTGTGAAAACTGAGAAGTTTCCCTTTTGTAAGAAATATTTACATTAACAAGAGAAATCTCCATTTGTAAGGAGATCTCCATGTACCTGGAAGAGGAGAATGTCTGAATCTCTAGAGGGGCACCTGGGTGGCTCAGTTGGTTGAGTGTCTTACTCTTGGTTTCTGGTCAGGTCATGATCTCATGCTTCATGGGTTTGAGCCACGCTTGGAGCTTGCTTGGGATTCTCTCTCTCTCTCTCTCTCTCTCTCTCTCTCTCAATAAACAAACAAACATTAAAAAATAAAATAAAATATATCTCTAGAAATCTGTTACCAATGGAGAAGGCAAGGACTTAAATCTGCATAACAGCCTTACCTTTGTTTATTGTGCTTCTCCTTGTCACTTCCCATAACTGACTCCCCACCCCCAACATTTTCTGTCTTAAGCTGAAGATGGTATTTAAGGTTATTTGCTTTGGCCATTTCAGGGAGTTACTCAGTTTTCTGAGGCCCCTCCCATGTACAGCAGGTGTACCTGTTACTAAACTATCATTTGTTTTTCTCCTGTTACTCTGTCTTATGTCAATTTAATTATTAGACCAACCAAAGAGCCTAGAAGGGAAGAAGTAAAACTTTTCCACCCCTACAGCTCCCTGACAAACCAGCACTATGACTACTCCCTGAGCACACACAGTGATTGTTTCATGGCAGCAGATGCAGCTCAGGGGAAACTCACTGATAGGCACTATTAATCACAATTGAAGCTAACAAGAATCAACATAGAACGGATAAGATCAGCCATCTGCAGAAGGATAGCACTTCAAACAGAGTTGTAGACATGAGCCAGTAGCTCTGCCAAATATAATCAGGAGACAAGAGCTCCTCTCGAGTCAATCAAGAGACCAGAGGGCCACTATAGTATGGGCCATTGCATCCTTAGGACTGGAATTTTTTTGTAAATAACCTATTTTATCACATTGTGACTGACGTCCTAATAGGAGGATGGTGTTCTGTATAGATGCTAGAATCTAGGGGAGGGAGCCAAAGAGTAAATATTTGTCAGTGTTTATCCTACGCTATAAATACTATGTATTTGACAGGTCACTGAAAAAAAACAAACGCCCAACACTTACAGGACACTTGCCATGTGTGCCAGGTCAGGGGTAAGTAAGCTTTAAATCCACTCTCAGTTAATCCTGACAAACACATAATGAGGTAGGTTTATCCATCAGTCTTTTGTGAGTCTGATTACTGGGAATCAGTCTCCCAAGCCTGATTTGCTCTGAGGGATCTGATGATACTGGAGAGCTGAACTTGCAAAGCTAAGAGGTTGGAACATAGTGACCCCGCCAACATACAACTTCTCCGAGGGTGCCAGGCCGAAACAGATGGCTGGACTCTCTTCAGTCGTCTTGATTACAAAAGAGATCATCTGTTCCAGCCCTTGGTTGACCCGGGCAGCTTATCAAAGTCATGTTTTTGTTGCAAGATGCTAGACTCCAAATATGCAAAACCCGGATTGGAACAGAGACATGACATGGAGTTCAAATGGACCAGTCTCTGCAGAAACTGGAACTGTTTTCATCACGCATGCCTTTACTCCAAGGCCTCGTAAATAGAAACAAGAATGCGTTCCACTAAAGACAGGTGACGTGTCTGGAATAGCTTGTAGGGGCAAAAGTGGGCACACAGTTGGGGAATGCACTGGCAAGGATTCCAACTGCCAGGAAAGAAGAGGAACCCTCGCTCCCAAAAAAGGCATCTTGAGAGAAAATTTAAAACTTGGATCATTGACATGATAGTCTTATTACAACATGTAAATATCTAAAAGGAGGGAATTATAATTATTCTGACATTATACAGTCTGAGCTGATGACTCCAAGTGATTGCCCCTTGGCGTGGGGAACACCCATCTGCTGCCCTTGCATAATCTAAACCAGCAGGGCTGGGGAAGACTGGCCTGTTGTTTATTGCACCGAGATGAAAGTGGCTGGCTAAGTGTGTCTGGTTTGGTAATTAGACCCTTTATTACAGCTCTCAAAAGAAAGCCAGGCCCAGCAAGTTTGTTTTTTTTTCCCCAGCAACTTTCTTTGATAGCAAAATATTCCTACCTTCTTCCAGGCATGGATACTGATGTAAGAGGTATATGTTTATCCTAACAAAAGTATAAAATATGCATATGTATATGTAGAAAATATGTATAAAGTAATGTATTGAAGATCAGAGAAAACTTATAAAACAGCATGGACTCATGATCTGAAAGACCGTGAGACAGGCTTCAAATATGTACATATGGATGTATGAATGGAGGCCCAGGATATTGCATCAATATGGACTCCAAGGAGATGTGGACAGAAAGGAAAGGGAAATTTTGTAATATACTTTTAAATATATTTAATATTTTGTAAATATTAAATGCATATACATATTTATGTTTTATTTATACATATATATTTTTTTAAAATACTGATTTTACATATTACATATGTAATATATTCTTTATATATTATATGTAATATATTCATATTATATTTATACATATTTATTTTTTAATACTCCTTTTTCTTCCAATCCATGTCTCCTTAAATCCATGCTGATGCAATATCCTGAGGTCCCTATTCATTCACGTCCCCGCCTTCTCCTATTCTTCCACAATCAGATAAGGGAGATAAGATTGAGAACAATGAGCATAGTATTTGTGGTATTTTAGTTTAAGGATGTGGGGGAGTGGTACAAAAGGGCAGCTATTTCCAAGACTGTGTCTCCACACGTGGGGACAGAACAGTTCCAATCATTCCAGCTGTCTTTTTTAATTTTAATTTTAAGTTTAATTTTTTTTAAGTGAACTCTACCCCAACGTGGGGCTTAAACTCTTGACTCAAGAGTCAAGACGTGGGGCTTGAACTCTCGACGTCAAGAGTCATATGCTTTAGTGACTGAACCAGCCAAGTGCCCCCTCAACCAACTCTTTCAGTCAAACCAAGCACAGTGATCTGTCTGCAACCCTGTGCAATCAGAACTTCTAATCCTCACATCTCTCCATGGCTGTGTGGACATAAAACATCGATCAGTCTGACCAAAAGCTACAGGCAGAATAATTTGCAGAATTTTCCTACTTCAATTCTTTTAAGAGACAGTTTCAGAAGGCGATGATAAATTGAATGAAAGTGTGGGTAAGCCTGTGGACGAGGAAAAATAATTTATAGGCAGAATATGTCCTTTAAAATTTTACAATTTTTTTTTTGCCAATTATTAAAGTCATATAGTTCATTGTAGAAAATACAGCAGAGCATAAAGAAAAAAAAAAAAAAAGAATCACCTCCCACCATGGCTGTGAACAACTTTTTCAAACTAAGTAGTGGAGCTAAATGAACCTTCCACAATCAACAAATGTCCTCAAGTGTTTTGGTGTCTGCCTCTCATTTTAAGAATTCTCATCCATACCCCCAAAGCCAATGACACTTCCCAGGCCAGCCTTGGTCTTGGACAGAATTGGGAGGCCCTATAAAGTGACCGTTCAGGGTCCCCAAGTAGGCTGCTGCCCAGAAATACTGTTCTAATCTGCTCCCCAGAACCAGAACTCAGGAAAACAGCCCTTATTTCACAGTGAAAATTGGCTAAATGTGAATACCCATTGCCTTAAACTCATTCACAGTAAAATGTAAATAAGATGGGTTGATGTTTCTACAAAGAAAAGAGGGACATCCCAGAACTCCAGACATCTGTGGTAGGAAGCAGGGTGCCATGAAAAACTATCCTCATTCAGGAATGAGCCATTCTAACGTCAGGCAGTCCTTCTTGTTAGTGACTTTTTTTTTTTTTTTTAATAGGCTTTATGCCCAGCACAGAGCCCATCGCAGAGCTTGACCTCAGGACCCTGAGATCAAGACTTGGGTTGACGCTCAACCGACTGAGCCACTCAGGTGCCCCTTGATAGTGACTCTTTTAAAGCCTAAACCGGCCCTATCATAACTTTAAACATGGCTGTTCTTTGAGCAAAAGCCACCTAAGGGCACTTGTCCTCCACTGAAATGGTGCTATGGCACCTCTGTCACCTGAGAAAGCTGGTCTGGCACATAAAAGTCAAATCACAGACATCCTTTTGTGCCTACCTCCCCCCTTTGGAAAATAGCCTCTTTCTCTCACATCTCCTGTTAAAATTAATTTAAAGTAGCAGTGAGCCTATCAGGCCAAGTTGTCCAGTTTCACATGAGAAATTTCTCATCGTTCCCCAACACACAATCTTTCATGGCTTGTCTCCATGTCTGAATTAGACATGGCTCTGAGGTCACTGAACCTCAAATTGATGAAACCCCTTGAATTGGCTTGGACAAAGAGTCATCCTGTGTATTTGTTAAATAAAATTATCTAGTGTCTTTCAGATTCTTTTACAATGAACTAATTCCCTTGTTTCTTGGGAATTCTTTGATATTCCAAAAGCTTCTGGCACATTTTACATGAGACTTTTTTCTAGGTTCTTCTTCCTTAGAAACAGGAAGTTGACAAAAAGCCCCAAACATTTATTTTAGTTCCCAAAATTGGGATGGATGTCCAGAGGGTTCTAAAAATAGTAAACAGCCCTTCAACATTGAATTTTGTCTTTACCAAAATATTCAATCGATCTAAATTTAGTCTGAAATCTATCCAAGACCCACCTGATTAGGTTTGGAGACATCTTGACACTCACTAATATTCTTGGGTCTGAAAATATTACACCTGGAAAATTGCTTTATTTCCATCCCGTGACAAGATAAATGGTTATAATAACAACAAACATCGTTGGCGAGGACAGCTTCTTTTCACTGAACCATTCATTCTATTCTCTCTTTCATAACAGGAATTGGTGTTTATAATCTAGGGACCACATCTACCTTGTTGCCTGTTTCTTTTTAATAATACATTAGGTGAAATCTTTATAAAATTAGTGTTTTAAAGTGAACTGTTTCAAAGTGAACAATTCAGAGGCATTTGTTCTATTCACAGTGTTGTGCAACCAGCATCTCTATCGGGTTCCCAACATTCCCAGCATTCCAGAGGAAAACCCTGTGCACATTAAGCAATTTCTCCCCGTTCCCTCCTCCCCAACCCCCAGCCCCTGGCAACTACCCGCCTGTGTTCTGTCACTATGGATTTATCTATTTGGGATCTTTCATATAAATAAAACCGTACAATATGTAGATTTTTGTCCGGCTTCTTTCACTTAACTGGTTTGGAGGTTCATCCACAGTGTAGTGTATGAGAGTGCTTCATTCCTTTTTGTGGCTGGATAATTGTCTATTGTGTGTGCATATAACGATTTATTTATCCATTGATGGATATTTGGGCTATTATTACCTTTTAGCTATTATGAATTGTCCTGCTATAAACATGTTTGTACATGTACTTGGTCAAGTTCCTGTTTCAATTATTTGGAGTATAGACCTAAAAGTAAAAATTGCTGGGTCATATGGTAATTCTATGTTTAACTTTTTGAAGAACTGGTCAAACTGCCTTCCACAGTGGCTGTACCATTTTACATTCCTACTAGAAATGTATGAGGGTCCAATTTCTCCACATCCTTGCCAACACTTTTTTTTTTCCTTTAAAAAAATTATGGTTATATGAGGCACCTGGCTGGCTCAGTAGGTACAGCATGCAACTCCTGATCTCAGTGTTGTGGGTTCAAGCCCCACACTGGGTGTGGAGATTACTTAAAAATAAAATCTTCTAAAAATAATAAATAAAATTATTATTATAGCTATCCTAGTGTCATTGCCTGTTTTTTTTAATAAAGTTTTATTGGAACATAGCCATGTCCATTCGTTTACATGTCTATGGTGCTATAATGGCAGAGACTATATAGACTATAAATCTGAGATATTTACCATGTGGCCCTTTAAGAAAAAGTTTGCTGGGGTACCTGCGTGGCTCAGTTGGTTAAGCGTCCGACTTCAGCTCAGGTCATGATCTCAGGTCGTGATCTTCATGAGTGCAAGCCCCACATCAAGATTTCTACTGTCAGCGCAGAGCCCACTTCAGATCATCTTTCCCCACTCTCTCTCTGCCACTCCCCCTCTCATCATGCCCCCCCTTTTTCCCCTTCCCTTTCTCAAAATAAATAAACTTAAAAAAAAAAATTGGCCCAACGCATTTAAGAAAAAAAAAAAGGAAAAGTTCGCTGTACTCTATTTTGGAAGATTAGCCCTTTTTAATTTGTCATTTTACTTGACAGCTCCCCAAAATAAGACCAAATAATATTGTGAGCTTAAATGAATTATCTTATTTTTAGTCTTAAATTTCTTTATGTGTAAAAAGATACAGTAGGGCTTTGGAACTTTATAATAATCTGAAAAACTATGATATTTCCAAGATGGCCAATTAGTTTGCAGTTTATACTTAATGTAGTCTGTAACTTCTTCAGCTTTCTTCTGGCTTAAATTAATGGATTCCTCCATAATTCTCTTTGATCTATTCATCATACAAGCATAGAACAGTAGCCAATTCCCAGCTCATGCTGTTCTTTCTCTGCACCAAGTTGCAATGATTTGGTAGGATTGTCTAGGAAGGTAAGAACAAACGAGCAAGTGGGAATTCCTGGCTTCCCTAGAGAGGAGAAAAGAAACCCTGTCAAAACCAAATGGCATCATTAATGGTTCTTGAATACACAGCTGTGCCCAGTTTAAGACTAAGCAGACTTTCTGCTGCTCCTTAACCTGGGGTGGGGAACCAGGAAGGAAATGAAGAGAAAGAGATGGAGTGAGGGAGAGAGAGAACAGACTATTTCATGGTACGTCACTAGAGAAATGCTGACATTGGACAGCCTATCAGTAACCTGTTTATCCCCTTAGAAGGCTGCGAGGATGAGCCAGATACTTAGCAGGATCCTCGATCTGAACAGCTCTGCCAAGAGTTGGGTGTGGATGGGCCCCTAAAAATACTGTAGTCCAGCCCCTCACTTTGAGATGAAATGAAATGAAGCTGAAATGAAAGCTGAAAGGGGCTTTGAAATGAAGACAAGTGAGGTGCCTGGCCCATATTCACTGGGGGAATTGGCTGCAGATCATGAATAAGCCCGGATGCTCCCATGGGGGGGGGGGGGAAGGAGATACCAGCGCAGACAGCAAAGCAGATATTTTGTAACTCATCGGATGAAATGTACATGTAGGGCAGTAAGGAAAGAAGGGGGATGTAAGTAAATGTCACCTGCTGTGGTCAGGAAGGACACACCTGGTCCTTAGGGAGCTTGATGACATACCTGGGCATTTCTCACCATCGTCTCTCTAAGATGGTTGGAATGGAGCCAGGCCATGAACAGAGAGCGCTGTGTTAGGCTTCACCCATCAACAAGCGGGGGTGTAATTGGTGAACAGACTATAAACACTGTGGAGAGGGCTCAGAGGGTGTGTGTCTATCCCTCCACACAAGGAACCAGGTGTTCTCCACCAAGTGCAGCCGATGCCCCAGTTTGTCCTGGTCTGACTCAGTTGAACCGACTTCTGTCATCAGCAAGTCCTGTGCATGTATCCCCTGTGGTCCTGCCAGTGCCAGAGTCGAGGTGGCTGCTACTTGATATGAAGTCTTTTTATTATTGTGGAACAGCTTCTAGTTCTGAAATTGCTCAAAGGTCATTTTCTCCCCAGCTCTACTGAAATATGATTGACAAGAATTGTATATACTTAGGTTGTATAACATGATTTTTTTTTTAACTGTGTGTGATGTGGTTTAATAGGTGTGTCCATTGTGAAAGGATTATCACAGTGAAGTTACTGAGCACATCCACACCTCAACTAGTTACCCTTTTTTTTTTTTTCCCAAACTTCATTTTTTAAATCCAGGACCACCTGCTCCCTGAATCTCCTTCTGGTCCCACCCTGCTTCCTCCCCACACTTTTACACAGGCTGTTTCCTCTGCTGGAAGGTACAGGTTCTATATTTCAGTCAACTTCTACAAATCTCTCAAGACTCAACTTGGATACCACCTCCTCCAGGAAGTCTTCCCTGACCCCATCATTTTCCTATCTCATTTTTACCATTGCATGGATCATACCCTAACATGCTTTCCCGTTTATCTGTCCTCCTTCTCAGTGACTCTGCAAGTCTCTGGAGGACAGGCGCTGGCTCTTCTACTTCTGCCTGCCTTGCATCTAGCTCCCTACCGCTTGCAGCAGGCACTCAATGGCCGAAGGGATGAAGGGATGAATGATTCCAGCGGCCATCTCTCCCTCTGAGCACCCTCCCTGCTTAGGCTCTGAGACGGGACTTCCCTTATGGGTGCTTTTTGGAAGAGAGCAGACTTTTGTCCCCATCCCCATTACCCTGTTGGGTTGTGAGCCAAAGCTCACATGTGTCCTAAGTGACCTTTCCTACCTCCATTAAATGGTCACCACCAGCGCAATCTCTCCACTAGAAACCTGAGTATGATTCTTGGCCTGAGTTTTCATACTCGCCTCAATAACTTCTCTTCAATTCTCCCTCTGTCACCCACAGCAGAGGAGACCGGGCCCCTAGAGACAAACTGGGGAGACAGCCTCCTGACTGCACCTCTTCCATAAATCTATCACCCACACTGCAGCATCTTGAACACAACTCCAGAGCCAATCCAGCCACACAGCTCCCCTCCTTAAAGTCTCCCTGGCTCCTGGGCCCTCGGGGTTGTCTGGGCCCCTGAGTGGGGCACACAGGCCCTTCCACAGCTGCCATCCTCCCCAGGCGCCCTATGCTATCTGCCCACCAGAAGTCCCCTGCTCCTTCCTGACCCTGGGCCTTGTATCTGTGGTTGTCTCTATTTTGCCCTTCCTTGAGTCCCTCAGACTCCTCCCCAGCTCAAAAATCGCCTTCTCTGCGGAGCTTTCTCTTGGAGACTGAGCCACCCCCCTCTCCCTCCTGCCTCCCACCAGTCTGGCCCCCCTGGGAGCACCTCCACATGGCTGTATCCCAGTAGGATGGCCTTCTCCCCAGTTACATGTGAACTCCCCAAGGGAGGACCTGTCTGCGCTTTTCTCACCTCCCTGACAGCTAACACACTGATTAGCAAGAGAATTGCCATTTACATGAATGTCTAAGCCAACTGGGTCTTTTGGTCTTCACTAAGCAGGGAGGTTAAGGAGCAGAGGGGCAGGACGTGCAGAGGGAGGGGCAGTCAGGCATGTGTTCTTCTTGGCTGGGAGCCAAAGACAAACATACCCAATACCTGCCTTATACCAGCTGAGGGTCAGCTATGTATCTGCTAATTATGCATGCAAAACATCCTCATATCAGGCCCATCCAGTCCTGGCATTGGTCATGTTAGCCGAGAGGGCTGAGTGGGGTGAGCGGGGAGGTTTGGATGATAGTAGCAGCTGGAGGGGAGGGGAGGGCAGCAGCTGGTGATGAAGGGGCACCCTGGCAGCACTTGGTGCTGGCCCTGCTCTGGTGCCCTGCAGCTGTCACCAAACAGGAGACAACTGTCATTCTGGTGGATGTGTTAGTATCCCTTTCCTGGCTAACCTCTGGGGAGCATTATGGTGTAAAGGAAGGGACAGGATTCAGGACTGTGGAGACCTGGGCTCCAATCCCAGGTCAGGCACTGCTAGCTGTGTGATCTCAAGAAAGTTACTTTTTTTTTGTTTAAATATGAAATTTATTGTCAGACTGGTTTCCATACAACACCCAGTTCAAGCAAGTTACTTAACCTCTCTGATCTTCAGACTCCTCTTCTAAAAAATAGAAATGAAAAAAAAAAAAAAAAAAAAACCTTACTTCTCAGGATTATTCATTCCTAGAGAAAATATTTTTTTTTAATTTTTTTTTAACGTTTATTTATTTTTGAGACAGAGAGAGACAGAGCATGAACGGGGGAGGGTCAGAGAGAGAGGGAGACACAGAATCTGAAACAGGCTTCGGGCTCCAAGCAGTCAGCACAGAGCCCGACGCGGGGCTCGAACTCACGGGCCGCGAGAGCGTGACCTGAGCCGAAGTCGGACGCTTAACCGACTGAGCCACCCAGGCGCCCCGAGAAAATATTTTTTGAGTCCTCATGTGTATCATCTCTTATTTAGTGCATAGGAATACATAATTATTTAAATATTAGTTTCTTTCCTTTCTGCTATTTATTCCCTAGTCAAAGCCCACAATCCTTAGAGAAATCGCCTCCATTCTTTCTCTCCAGTGCACACAATATTTCCTCCAAGGTAAGATCATCTAATAGTAATAGTAACATTTAACATTTGTCAGGTACTTACTGCATGCTGGGCATTATTTGACGTACTTCGATATATTTACTAATTTAATGCTCATAACACAGTGAGATTGGGGTTTTACAAGTAAGGGAAAGGAGGCATGGAGAGCTAAGGAATTTGTCAAGGTCATTCAGCTTTCAGATGATGAAGCTGGGATTTGAACCTCGGCACCCCAGTTCCAGCCCATAGTCTGAGCCAGTGTGTTAGAGATCACACAGTTCAGCCCCTCTGGATGATACCGTGTCTGCATAGCCGTCTGTCTCCCCAGTCCCTCCTCTTCTCTGCTCAGCTGAAGAAAGTTAAGGTCACTTTGAGCTTTGTGCAGGATTTGGTGACATGCTTAAAGTTATACAACTACTTGTGTCATTTGTCCTGAGTCCCATTCCTGTGCCCTTCCCATGACATTAGGCAACACTACACAATCTATGTGAAGGCAAATGGCTGAAATTAATTACTATTTTGAGGAAATCATTTATGACTTTATCCTGCTAGTTGTAACAATCATTCAAAGGTATCAGATCTGATGGTAAAAAAATATATGTATTTCCATTAGATACCATGATGTTTGTTTTCATTAAGACCAATCTGAAATGCATTCTTTGTTTTTGCTGGTGTTTCAGTTTCTATCCCCATAAATATTTGTGCTGTTGTCTTAGTTTCAGTTAGTTTTTGCTGTTTTCCTTGGACTGGGTTTTTCTGAGGGGATGGGGGTGCAGTATTTACAGTCATCTTCAAAACTTTGCATCCCCAAAGCACAGTAGCCATAGCTCAGAGATGACATCGATGTACAGTCAAAACAAGCCTGGGGGGCTTCGTGAGCTCAGCAGTGCTGTGTCTCAGCAGCGGGGTGACCCTGAATCTCAAGACACCCGGAGGCAGCCTCACCAAGGAACACTGAAAACAAGCCCTCCGTGGAATCTTTGTGAACTTTGCTCCTGAGCTGCCTGAGGTCATCATAATCCAAAACCTAAGTCTAGGAGAGAATGCTTTCTTGTGTCAAAGGGGTCCACAACCCAGGAGATAAGAGGCAGTAGGCGGCATGGAGAAATTGGGGCATGTGTTTGCAGAGAGTGGTGTGGGCGATGAGACATTGTAGGAAGAAAACTACCTGCAGATAAAAGAATTTCCCAGCTCACTGTGTGAGTGGACAAATTCCCCTGAGTTTTGATTTCCTCATCTGTAAAATGGGAATAGTACTTGTCTTGCTTATTCCCCAGGGACTAAACGAGGAAATTAAGTAAATAAGATCAATCTGAAACCTGTAAAGTGCTCTAGAAATGTGATGAATTATATTATTGCTATTCTGTAATGTTTAGTTAAGGTTTTTAAAAAATATTTTTATTTATTTTTGAGAGAGAGAGAGAAAGACAGAGCACGAGTGAGGGAGGCGTAGAAACAGACGGAGACACAGAATCCGAAGCAGGCTCCAGGCTCTGAGCTGTCAGCACAGAGCCTGATGGGGCTCGAACCCACGGACCATGAGATCATGACCTGAGCCAAAGTCGGTCGCTTAACTGACCTAACCACCCAGGTGCCCCTCTGTAATGTTTATAACAAAAGAAGTGGAATTTCCCCCAGAACAACATATATAATATAAAACAGTGATTTCCACTAAAATGCACCAGAGAAACAATGATACAATTCATTATGACAAAACATCTATTGCATTTTTAAACCCAGCAAAAGAGAGACAGCTTTGCCAACATACTAACAAAACAACAAAACACGGCAAGCTAGTGCTTGTTTTGTTAGTATGTTTGCCATGGAACTTCCCATGGGCACCAGCCCTAAGTGTTGCAGACACATGGAGGAGGGTGAGGCCAGTGAAATGTGCACCCTGGAAGAGCCAAGTTCTCTATGTCACAAGGGGGGACCAGGCATAGTCACTGGGGCTTTCACCCTAGGGTAAGGGGAGCTCAATGCCAAGGCAAATGTTAAAGCCTTCTATGGACTAAATTTTCTCCCCCAGATGTATATGTTGAAGACCCAACCTGCCATGTGGCAGTATTTCGAAATAAGGCCTTTGGGAGGTAATTAAGGTTAAATGAGGACGTAAGGATGGAGTCCTAATCCACTAGGACTGGCGGCTTTATAAAAGGAGAGCGCTTCCTCTCCTTCCCCTCTCCCTCCCTCAGAGGAAAGGCCACTCGAGGACAAAGCAGCCATCTGCAAACAGGGAAGAGAGCTGTCACTAGAAACCGAACCCTGCTGGAACTTTGATCTGGACTTCCAGCCCCCAGAACTGTACGAAAATAAATCTCACACAGTCTGTGATGTTCTGTTATGGCAGCCCCAGAAGACTAAGGCACTGACAGTGTCTTCATTTTTGTTTTATAACTCAAAAGAAAATCAAGTTTTCTTTCAAATACATTAATCTCAGTGTGCCTGGGTGGCTCAGTTGGTTAAGTGTCCGACTCTTGATTCTGGCTTAGGTCACAATCTCACGGTCATGAGATTGAGCCCCGAGTTGGTCTTCACACTGAGCATGGAGCCTGCTTGGGTCTCTCTCTCTCTCTCTCTCTCTCTCTCTCTCTCTCCGTCTCTCCCCTCCCCCCCACCACCACTCATACTATCTTTCCCTCTCAAAATAAACTTTAAAACATATATATATTAATCTCTGCAACTTCTACCTATACACCCAATAAAAACAAGAAAGTTACAATTCCAATGGAAAAGTCTTGGGGCACCAGGGTGGCTCAGCTGGCGAAGGCTCCAACTTCAGCTCAGGTCATGATCTCACAGTCCGTAGGTTTGAGGCCTGCGTTGGGCTCTATGCTCTGGATTCTGTGTCTCCCTCTCTCTCTGCCCCTCCCCCACTCGCACTTTGTCTCTGTCCCTCTCAAAAATAAAGTAAACATTAAAAAAACTAAAAAAAAAGAAAAGTCTTACTGGGTACCCTTTCGTCTCAGGGAGGTCGCCTAGAGAAAAAGTGGATTTCATTGTAGTCTGTCTGCCCATTCTCCTCGGAATCAATCTGCTCTTTCAAAAGTTCACAAAATCAGGGGGCGCCTGGGTGGCTCACTCAGTTGGTTAAGTGTCTGACTTCTGCTCAGGTCATGATCTCATGGTTCTCAAGTTCAAGCCCCGCGTCAGGCTCTGTGCTGACAGCTCAGAGCCTGGAGCCTGCTTCGGATTCTGTGTCTCCCTGTCTCTCTGCCTCTTCTCTGCTCATGCTGTCTGTCTGTCTCTCTCTATCTCTCAAAAACAAGTAAACATTTAAAAATTTTAAAAATAAAAGTTCACATAATCAGGAAATGCCAAGGTTGCAGAGGATCTTAAGTGTTACTGGTCGAGTCGTGCACGAAAGTTTCCATTTTATTCCCAGAGTGAACAGACTGAAAACTCTCACATTGGATTTTGACCACTCCAGGTCATATCCTGGCTCTCTATCCCAGTCTTCTCATCTATAAATGGGAATAATAGAATAATAGCATCATCTACCTCGGGCCAGCTGTAGAGAAGAAATGAAATAACGTAGCCCAGAGTAGTGTCCGGCACCCCATACGTGCCCAGTTAACGTTAACTACTACGATCAGTCTTAGAACAGTCAGACAGAATACAAAATACTCCGCAACGGAGCTAAGGCTACAGACCTCCCATTGGCAAGTCAGCGTGTCCTCTACGCCTGCCAATTAGTTATCTATGGATCTGTCAAGCCAATTAACTGAGTATCATAGTAAGCGGAGGAAAAGTATTAGAAGAGACGGACAATAGAATTAATTAAATGAAATCCAATTCAGGAAATCCTTTCGCTCAAGACAAGTGAAGCCATTGTCTACATGACACAGAAAGGTACTCTTTGTACAGATGGCTCACTGCTCCACACGATGAGCCTGGCACCCCTGCTTGATTAGCGTGCAAAGGGATGTCAACAGAGAGGCTTACACAGTGCAGACCCCTTCCCAACATGGAGAATGGGTGGCCCTGGAGGACGCATAGGGCACGTTAAGTCATAGGACAAAAATACGGCCCAGCTTCCTGCAGCAAACATCTGCATGAATTTTTAAGACAAAATTTAATACCTTGAAGAACTTTCAGGCATGCCATATTCTGTCTCTGGCTGTGCCTCCAGTTCCGTGGGGAATGCGAACTCTGCTCGGCCAGGGAGCTCTGGGGCAGGGGGAAGAGCCCCAGACTTGGACGAAGCTTCGTGCCTGCCACTTGTACCTGGGCTATCCCAGCAGCCTCCCAGCTGCTTTCTTCTTTCCCACAGAGCGATCTTTGTCAAACTGGACAGGCTCAGCCCATCCTCCCTGAGGAAACACCGTCCACACCTCCCTCTGGCCAGTGGAATGAAGTCCGTGTTTAACTTGGCACAAGGCCTCACAGCCTAACTCCCCACAACTCTTAATTTAATTTAATTTAATTTAATTTAATTTAATTTAATTTAATTTAATTTAATTTTAAGCTTATTTATTTTGAGAGAGAGCAAGAGAGAGAATCCCAAGCAGGTTCCTCAGTGTCAGCACAGAGCCCAACGTGGGGCTCGAACTCACAAACCGTGAAATCCTGACCTGAGCCCGAAATCAAGAGTGGGATGCTCAAGTAACTGAGCCACCCAGGCGCCCCTCCCCACAGCCTTTTAAGCCTTTGCTATCCCTTGCTGATATCCTGTGGCTGCCCTCACACCTCTCTCCCTCCACACCTCAGCCCCCTGTTCTCTATCAGTCTTTCCCTCTCCTTCCCGGGCTGTCCCATCTGCAAAACCTTGGCTGTCTGAGATTGCATTCGAAATCCCTCCAGTGCAAAGCTCTCCAGCCCCTTACCCCCAAAGCCCTGGTGCCCAGAACCCAAAGCTGAATACCATCAGCACTTCACTACCAGTATTCACTGGCTGTTCAAATTAGTATGTAACTGGTTGTCCGTAGGCGCTGACTACAATTTTGTTCCCATTCGCTTTTCTAGTTTGCAGAGAAAGTTTCCGGACGAAGTTCGAACTGCTCTTTTGAAATGAAATCTCAGCAGATTTCATCTCCAAACAGAATTAAAACAGGAAGTGAAATTCTAAAGTGCGCTCCACTGTGACAAAAGTTACATTACGAAACCCAAGTGTCCTCATCTGTTAGGTGGCTCCAGTGTCCTCAGGGGCAGAAGGACTTTCCGGGGCTCCCACAGTTGAGATTCCCCAGAAATTCACTGAAAGAGGTTCTCACTGCGTTTACTTCGCTCCAAAACGTGTGAGGGTTTTGAATGCCAAGAAAGCCCCTGTGACTCTAAGTCAGATCCTGGGAAGAAGGAGCTGCAGGGAGCCAGGCTGGAGGCCAGCAGCAGCTTAGAAGACACAAAAGTGTTTCCTTTATTTAACAAAAAAATAAATAAAAAACCTTTCGTGGAGGAAGTTTTGTGTCCCCAGGCAAGTTCTGACTTCACTAAGCCAGCTGAGCTTAGCTCTGCCAGCCTCTTCCAGAATGAGGGAGAAGAGAGGTGACTGTGCACACCAGGGCCGAGTGAACCAACAGTGAATTCTGCTCCTTTTATAAATAACGAACCAAGCGCTCCTTACTCTTATCCCAAAGAATCCATCAAAACCAACCTTGCTGTGAGGACATCACCAGTTCTCAAATGCCTCTGGTTTTGTCTGATCATGTTCATGTCTTTATTTTCTTGTTGTTTTGTTCTTCCCACAATGGGAAGTAAACAAGCATCAATAAACAAATGAACAAAGAAAAAGAAAGCAACGGCCATGCTGGGAACACAGGCGTGTGCCCCAGCCGGCAAGCATGGAAAGCTGAGACTGACGGAGGATGCTTTCTTCCGAGTATGCTAATATTTTGTGCCGCCCCAATCTCCGCAACAGCCCCTTCATTTTATTGTTATTGTTTGCTTTGTCATCCATCCATTCATCTAACAATTATTGAGCTTTATTGCATTGAGAGTCACCCATTAACACAACATTAGTGGTTCTTAAACTGTAGTCAGTCACCCCGTGACTTACTAAAATGCAGACACGGGACCAGAATCCCTGACTTGTGTAGCAAGGGGTGGGGCGCTGGAAATTGCATTTCTTAAAAATTTCCAGGGGCTGCAAATGTTACTAACCCTGGGAGCACAGTCTGAGAAGCCCTGCATGAATACATTCGCCACCAAATCCCTAAAAGGCCCAGAACTTAGTTGATGCTCAATAATTACCCACTAAACTGAATTGAAGCCACTTTGAAACAATCCTGGATTCTCTGAGATAACAGACCGGTTTGTGCAAATACTTACACGTTTTCCCTGCTGAGGCAGACGCAACTGTGCAAGAACAACTTTACAGAGCACGGTGCCCTCATTTGTACACCAAATATTAGGTTGGGAACCGAGTAATTTGCAGCTGACTTAGTAGTGAGTTGACACGGTTGTAGACATCCTGGGAATTATTAAGAAAAACAGGAAAATTACTTTACCATTTTTAGCACCTGCCCCTGCTGGCACTTCCTTCTTTTCCTTCACTCTTCCTCCTCATCCCCCTTCTCCATCCTCCCCACTTCCACCTTCCCCCTCCTCACCTTCCCCTTTTCATCTTTCTCCCTTCTCTACCCTACCCTCTTCTCCGCTCTCCCCCCTTCTGCATCCTGCTCCCTTTTCTCCACCCTCCTCCCCTTCTCCATCTTCCCCCATTCTCCATCCTCTCTCGCTTTTCCACCCTGCCGCCTTCTCCGCCCTCCCCCCTGCTCCTCCATCTCTACAAGGCTATCAGTGAATACTTGTACAAATACTTTGAGTTCTTTGGAAGAGAGAAACTGTATTGTTGCCAAATGAAATAAATAATTTCTCTCTGTTCTTCTTTAAGAAGGTACACAGGGCAATATTATCAACCAAAAAAAGAACCCCCAAAACATGTCTTCTTTATACTATCTTGTATCAAACTTTAGGGTAAACAGCCTCATTTTTTTATGACCTTGAAGTCTGTAGTCAAAGGTGATTTGTGGATTGGGTGTACCAGTTGGCTATTTTATATAATACCTTTAAATTTATAATGATGGCTTGTTTTTTATAGTGCCATATCAAATATCCTCCTGGGTTCTTGAGTTTCTCTCACTATTATCAAATTATTTTATTGCTACTCACCAAGTGGCAAACCTGAAGAACCATAAATTGTGTGGGCTTATAATTCAGCTTTTGTCCCCTCTTGGCTATCTTGCAGAAAGAGAAAGTAACTTTATAATTCTTATAATTTAAAAAATACGCATCAGCTAAAAAGTTATTTGTATCTCAGATTACCATTCCAGGTAAAAATTTAATGTGCATTTCAAATGCTGTGTGTCTTTCATACATCAGTGTGGTTCTTTTTTTAGTGTTTTCACAACTTTTTAAAAAATGTTTATTTATTTTTGAGAGAGAGACAGAAAGAGCACATGCACATGAGCAGGAGAAGGATAGGGAGAGGGGGACAGAGGATCCAAAGTGGGCTCTGTGTCGACAGCAGAGAGCCTGATGCAAGGCTCAAACCCACAAACTGTGAGATTACAATCTAAGCTGAAGTTGAATGTTTAACCGACTGAGCCACCCAGGCGCCCCTGTTTTGGTAACTTTTGCAAAGCTTTCTTTTTATTAATTTTTAGAAGATGAACACTATATATAAACATGTTGGGGGGTGGGAGGTGTAAAGGCACCTAATGAAATGTCTAATAGCAAATTTTTATGCCTCTGTATGAGAGTCACAAATAACATTTTTAACTACAGGAGCTCTAAATTTTAACCTTATCTTTGGCTATGTATATAAGGAGAGGTTGACACTATAAACTGACCCTGTCCTGCCTCTTGTTAAACAGCACAAATAATCTAGGGGATGACCATCAACCCCTGAGAGGCTTAGTGGAAAAGATGCAGGCTTCCTCTGCTTCCCAATACATAACATCTGAACCCAAATCAGAATGGCACATATGAAAGCCACAGATGTTATCAGCTCCAGGGTCCCTACAGACTTGCATGATAGTGGTGAATGAGAGAAGATTCTAGAAAATTATACGATATCCCAAGCATCTCTGTTGTTTTTAAGGATAAATGCTAAAAGGAGATGATAATTGTATAGATGATAGATATATAGCATCTATCATTTATTCAGCCCTTATTGAATGATAGGTGCTGGGCCAGTTGCTAAATCTTTTTTTTTAATGGACATATAATTCACATACCATAAAATTGACCCTCTAAAATTGTACAATTCAGTGGGCTTTAGTATATTCACAAGGTTGTGTGACCATCACCATTATCTAATTCCAGACTATTTTCATCACCCCACTAGATAAAAGTATTATAAAGTCAATTTTCTGTGCAACAAGATAAAGATAATTTTGGTTTCTTAGCAGTGGTTTAAGAATTCCTTACAGGAAGAAGCTTGCTTTTGCTGAGAAGATGCTTTGATAAGGCCAAGCCCAGAGCAAGGGGAATATGACTGCATGGCAGAAGAAGGACTCACTTTGGCCTCCTGAGAGGAGGTTGCTGCAAGGGACCATACTGGAGGAGAGGTTTCATTTTATTCACTGATGTATCCCAAGTGTCTGGAACAGTGCCTGTCACATAGCATGTGCTCATTACATGTATGTTGACTGGTTTAATTCTGCTTTTATTAGATATCAGGCTCTATATCCATATGTATAAAATCACATGTTATTTTATTTTATCTTGTTTTATTTTTAATATATATTTTTTAAGTAATCTCTACACCCAACGTGGGGCTTGAACGCACAACTCTGAGATCAAGAGTCGCATCCTCCACCAACTGGGGCAGCCAGGTACCCCTAGATCACGTTTTCAAATCACCTTGTTCAAACCTTCGGAATCTTTGTTGATGTTTTGTCACCCGGATCTATCAGTTTCTGAAAGAATGACTTTTACATCTTCCATTCTGATCAAGGCATTTGTCAGTTTCCCCATGTGATTCTGATCCTTTTTACTTCATCAATTTAAAGGCTGTGTTGCTAGGTACATCTGTCAGGATTCTACACTGCAAACAAAATTGACTTTGGCCCATTTAAGCAGAAAAAGTACCTCCCAGAATTATTGGAAGACCTAAAACAACTGGGCTCAGTGCTACCCAGCCAGGAGCTGCACAGCAAGCCACGGAAGAAGCCACATGAGGAAGTTGCAGATATCACGCTATCTCTGCAAAGCTACACATGCTGTTCCCCAATGCCTTGAGCAGCTCCCAGCAACTGGAATGTGAGCAGCAGAGCCAAAATGCTGCCACAGGAACTCAGTCTTGCTGGAGACCCCAGCCTGCTGGACAAATTCTGTAGTTTCTGCTCTCTTGTGTCACTAGCTCCTAAATGGAGGGAGGCAAATGTTTGTCCATCGCCAGAGCCTTGGTCTCATGACTTGCCTTGGAAGACAAGACACTGGCAAAATGACGGTAGGGTATTTTGAGCTTCTATAGGGGGAGGTAGAGAATCCTTCAAAATGAGAAGTGGGTGAGGATGCTTGGCAGGATAAATGTCTATTCCACATACATATACATTCCTGGTTATTATATCTTCTTGATGTGTTTGGTCCTTGACTTACACATTTTGCTGTGGGATCCTGAGCTGTGTTTTCTCATGTGCCCTGCAGGGCTAATATTGGTCAGGGGAAAGATTAGAGCTGGCCTTCACAGAATTGGACAGGAATTCCTATCCTGAAGTCTCTCTCTCCCCCACCTGGATCCCCACTACATCTTGCTTTGTTTCAAGCCCGGTATGGCAGGAGGAAAGGCTTTCCTTTAGGGAAGAAGGAAACGTGCTTTTTTCTCTTCCTTCTAGACTTCCCACACCTGGCTGCTGGCAGGCAAATCCAGTCCACCTCCTAGAGGACAGACGCTCCTGACAAAGATTGTGCCAGCTCTTGCTAGAGTCAGTGTTCCTAAAAGGGAAGGAATCTACCTACAGTTCACTCCCTGGGTTCCTTAGGAGCCAAAACTTGGCCTGGGGGGAGCGGGAAGTCCATTTCTGAGAGAAATGAACAGAAAAGGGGAAAGGGGACTTTGGTTTAGCTTTGGGGCTGAAATCTACTTATACCAAGTATAATCCAGGTACATAGACAAAAAACTATCACCTACTTAAGACATATAACAATTTAGAGGAAAATGCAGCAAACACTGTATATCCAGTTTCTAAAGCCTGAGAAATAAAGCAGTCACAACACAGACCCTTTGTAGCCCTCCTGGATTCCACCCGCATCCTACCCCAGAAGTTACTACTATATTACACACACATTTTTTTTTTATCATTTCCATATGTGTTTTGGTATGGACAATAACATACATATGCATTGTTCTGCAACATGTTCTTCCACCCAATATTATGTTTGGGGGACTTATCCATGTTCACACATGTAGCTCTGATTCTTTCATTTTAATGGCTATATAGCACTCCTTTGTATAGACATATCACAATTTTTTAAATTCTGTTGATGGCCACTTCAATGGTTTCTAATATTTTGCTATTATAGGCCATGCTGTCAAAATAGTCTTGTGGTGTTTTTTAATTTATTTATTTGTTTTGAGAGAGAGAGAAAGAGAGAGAGAGTACGAACAAGTAGGAGAGGGGCAGAGAGAGAGAATCCCAATCAGGCTCTGCGCTGTCAGCACAGAGCCTGATGTGGGGCTCGAACTGTGAGATCATGACCAGAGCTGAAATCAAGAGTCAGACGCTTAACCGACTGAGCCACCCAGGTGCCCCAAAATGTTTCTATTTCCTTGCGCACATGTAGAAGAAAATCCCAGGAAATAAATTACTTGGTTTGAGGACATACACATCTTTAATTTTACTAGCAATAACCCCGTTGCTTTAGTGGTTGTACCAATTCACACTTTCACGGTATTTTTTTCCCATGGCACTGTGTGGTCCCCAACATTTGTAATTGTCAGTCTGCTTTATTTTGTTCCAATCTAGCAAATGTGAAATGTTATGTCACTGTGGTTTAATTTGCATTTTTCTCACTACTGGTGAGGTTGAGCATATTTGTCACTCTGTTTCTCTTTGTTTCTCTTTCCTGAATTGCCTCTTCATAACATTTGCCCATTTTCTACTGGTATTTTTATGTTTTTTTATTGATTTGTAGAAATTCTTTATATATTTTGGAGAATCTTTTGTTAATTATACGCATCACAAAAAGTTTCTCTTACTCTGGCTTATGTTTTCACTTAATTTATAATGTCTTTTGATAGACCAAAGGTTGTTTTTTTTTGTGTTTTTTTTTTAAATATAGTCAAATATTTAGGACATTTGGAATAAACATGAAGGATTGCTGGGTGTTCTCCAGGGAAAATTATGCATTGTTTAGAGCTCATTTTTCCAGGTTATTGGATTTTAGCTGCTCATTGTTTTGAGCTATTTTACAAATTTTATATTGCAAATACTGATAGCTATGTAAAATAATTCTTGTCTCTGGACATGAAAATAAAATTCTGTCTGGTGGCAGTTTGACTCAGTCTGCCCATACTCCTTAATCCCCTTCCCCAAACCTGCCTGTGGAAATTTATTTCAACATGCCTTTATTCCCTATAAATTTGTGGTTCTCTGCTTTCTCATTTTAACAGTTGTAATGTCTGCCTGGTTCCCTCATTAATAATGAAGTAAATAAAATCTTTTTTTTAAGGTTTTATTCTTTTCAAACAACCTCTCCACCCAACATGGGGCTCAAACTCACAACCTGGAGATCAAGAGTTACACGCTCCACCGACTGAGCCAGCCAGGCTCACTGTAAATAAAATCTTTAATATGTGTTAATTTTATGTCTGTATGATTTTACCTTTTCTGAAAATTTCCTTTAACAAACATATTAATCTTTTCCTTTGCTTTATGTTTTTGAGTCTTAAGAAATTACTCCCTCACCCAGGCTTATAAAGATATTCTCACCTATACTCTTTAGGCTATTAAAGTTTTACTCTTGTGGCACCAGGGTGGCTCAGTCAGTTAAACTCTGACCTTGGCTCAGGTCATGATCCCACAGTTGGTGGGTTTGAGCCCCACGTCGGACTCTATGCTGACAGCTTGGAGCCTGGAGCCTGCTTCAGATTCTGTGTCTCCCTCTCTCTACCCCTCCCCTGCTCATGCTGTCTCTCAAAAATAAATAAACGTTAAAGTTTTATTCTTCTTGTTTAACCTCTCTGCAAAAGTTTTTTGCTTATGATGTAGGATGGTGATGTGATTAATTCTTTTTCCCTATGGAGACCCAATTTTCCCAGCACCATTTACTAAACTGTCCACCTTTCCCCCACTAATTGGTAATTCTATCTCGTTTGTGTATAAAGACTCCTTTATGCATAAGTCTGTTTTGGGGTCCCTGTTCTGTTCTTGTAGTGTGCTTTTTCCATTTCTGCACCAGTGTCACACTTCCATAATTCCTGCAATATTGTAAGAAGTCCTAATATCTCCTGCCATTTTCTTTGTGTTTAAAATTACCATGGTTGGGGTACCTGGGTGGATCAGTCAGTTGAGCGTTGACTCTTGATTTTGACTCAGTTCATGATCTCACCGTTTGTGAGTTAAAGTCCACGTTGGGCTCTATGTTGACAGCATGGAGACTGCTTGGGATTCTTTCTCTCTCTCCTCTCTGTCTCTCCCCCATGCTCTCTCTCCCTCTCTAGATAGATAGATAGATAGATAGATCTAAATAAATAAAATGAAATAAAATTACTGTGGTTGCTATTAGCTCTTTACTTATCTGTATTAATTTTAGAATCAGCTTATAGAGATCCACAAAATATCAATCGGGATTTTTCATCTAAATTCTATTGGATTGGGGCACCTGGGTGGCTCAGTTGGTTAAGTGTCCCCTTCTTGATTTCAGCTCAGGTCGTGATCTCATGGCTCATGAGTTCGAGCCCCAAGCTGGGCTCCGTGCTGGTAATGCAGAACCTGCTTGGGATTCTCTCTGCCCCGACTCCATTCACACTTGCACATGCATGCACTCTCTCTCTCAAAATAAATAAACAAATAACTTTTAAAAATTTTAAATTCTATTGGATTCACAGATTACTTTAGAGAGAATTGACTCTTTAGGATTTTATGTCTTCCCAACCACAAATACAATATATGTTTTCCATTTGCTTAGATTTCTTAAAATATTTTTTTCATAGAGTTTTATAGTTTTCTCCATGCCAAGGCATTTTTTTTTCCTTCTCACTAAGTCTTATACATCATTTGTTAGTTTAACTCCTAGATAAGTTGTGGTTTTGTTGCTGTTATAAATGGTATTTTTCAGGATGTTTATTACCGGCATATAGTAATGCAATTGATTTTTGATATTATGTCCAGCAACCCACATATGTTCCTAAAGTTAGAATGTTAATGTGTGATGTCTCCACCAATTCTTAGTCCTCCTTGGACACAAGGAATTCATTTCAGTTTTCAAACCTTCCTATGGAAGATTTTTCAACTGAGTACTTTGCAGAGTGTCAAGCACATTGCAGACACATTCAATAAATTTTTGTTAAATAAATAATGGCCAAAAGAAGCAATTTCATTTGAAGAATTGTGCATTTCTCTATGATCTGAAAATTCCATATTCAGCTATGTCAGCAGTAAGAACATGATAAATGCATCCCCTCCCTTCCGATTTTATATAGGTAAAATCTGCCTGAAATAAACACTGAGAGCAAGCCTGAAAGAAGGAGGGAGGAATGGAATATCGCAAATTGATATCTAGGGGGAGGTGAGGAGAGGGTACTGTTGCTAAACAACCGACTTCATTCCTAGCAGGTGCTGACCCAGTTCTATGAGGGTCTCTTTCCCTCCCTCCTCTTCCTCATCCCCTCCTCTTCTCACCTGATAGAGTCAAGAACATTGCAGATTGAGATTTATTTTCCCTTTTGGAGGAGGCGTGTTGGCATTAAGTTCAGGTTGTGACGTAGTGTTTGTTCTGTGATCACAGAGTTGGATCGTTGAGATCTGAAAGGAAGCCTAGAGATACAGTGGCCCTGTCTCTGAAACAAATTGTCCCCTGATGAGAAACTCCTAACAGAATGCTGAATCAGATGGAGACTTCAGGGTAGGAATGATGGGCTCTGCTATGGTATTTGAAATGATTGTGGAATAGCCACATGCATACTAAGGAATATGGGACTGGAGGCAGCTTAACTGTCTGAAGCAGAGACCTACACTGACAGATCATCAGTCCAGTGTTAGGGGAGGTTGAAATCAGGGCAGTAGACAGATCATCACAGAGGGTTTGTAGTGTGAGAAGAGAAGAGGCTGGGCACGGAGCTCCCAGTATACCACCTCTCAGAAGAAGGAAGCCATTGCCAGAGGAAGAGATGCCTGTCAAGAATGCCTACAAGGAGGAGCTGGAGGGTTAGGAGGTGAAGGGGGGGAAGTGGGGACAGAAACCATGCAATGTTTTTAAGAGGAAGTGGGAAAGGAGCAGATGCCAAGGAGAAGTCAAGGAAGATCAGCAGAGAGTGGACTTAGTCCAAGGTGGCCACAAGTGACCATGGTGGGTGGATGAGTTTTTTGCTTGTGCTCCTTGCCCTTGAAATGATAAGACCCTGGTCTGGCTAGGTTGGTCAAGCCCCTTACCTTCTACAGGTCTCTGTTTGCTCATCTATCAATTTGACATCATAACAACTTCCTTGAGGACTGTTCTAAGGATTACCAAAAAGATACTCAGTGTCTTGGTGATGTCTCTGCCCTTCACTCCTTCTATCTTTATCCTGTCTCACCCAAATCTCACCCTTGGAGCCCATCTGACAGCTTCATGCCTCCCATTTCATCTGAGCCTCTCTCTGCAAATTCCTTTGTGCTTAAGTTTTCTGTGCAAACCTTATTCTGATGCATGGTGGAGAAGGCTGCACCCTTCCCCCACCCTGTACTCCCCAACCTTCCTGCAGAAACATGATCCCACCCCACCCCAAACCTCAGTTATCCCTTCCGACCCACCTGTATTCTCTGGAAGTTGAGGGAACAAATGAGGCAAGTGTCTCCTTGGAGATACACTGTCCCTTGAGTGATTCTAAATGGAGATGTTCAACTGACCCTTCTGTTTTCTCCACCAAAAAGATGTATGGTTGCTAGGAAACCAACAATAGGTATTAACCACACCTGGCAGGAAAATGTTCCTAACCTGAAGAGGAATTATATTCAGAAGAATTTTTAGCTGCTGTTTCATTATCATCTTTCAGAAATTTAATTTGACAAATCTATATTGAACTTGTACATGCAAGGAACTTGCAAAGCAGAGATGTGATCATGTCATTCCTCAACTCAAAAGAATTCCATGCCCTTCTGTTCATAAAAGGAAGTCAAAACTGCTTATCTGACCTACAAAGCCAGCCTTGCCTACCACACTCCCTACCCCAGCCTCACTTGGCCACTGCTCACTTTCTCCATTCTACTTTTTGGATCTTCCTGAAATCTCATCCTCCTCTTGCCTCCACAATGACTCACCATTCTTCAAAACCTTGCTTAAAAGATACTACTAAGTCTAGACAGAATGAATTCCCTGTTCCTGTTCACTGATAATTTCAGGCATGCATGCATTCATTCAAGTAAGATTTTTCTGGGGCGCCTGCGTGGCTTAGTCGGTTAAGCATCTGACTCTTGATTTGGGCTCAGGTCATGATCTCATGGTTCGTGGGTTCAAGCCCCACATCGGGCTCTGTGCTGACTATGCAAGCCTGCTTGGGATTCTCTGTCTCTCTCTCTCTCTCTCTCTGCACCTCCCCCACTCATGCTCTCTCTCTCTCTCTCTCTCTCTCTCTCAAAATAAATAAATAAGCCTTTAAAAAAAAAGATTTTTCTCTACTATGTACTGAGCACACCTTATTTGCCTTCTTTCTTTATAGGGCTCAGTTGGTAACTGTTCTATTCTTGCCTCTATCATAAGGATTCCCCATTGGTGACAAAATTATAGCAACTGGTAATTCTTTGATTTCACAAATTATGGTCCTGACTTAATAAATACAGAGTTGAGAATTTTAAAATTTAAAAAGCAGCTAGTAATTATCTCAAAGTGGCTTTTTAAAAATTAAATACGCTCTGTTGCCCAATCATGCTTAGCACAGCCATGGGAGACATTGTCGTGTATTGAGGCTTTGTTCAGTTTTTATTGAATTTGGATGTTCTCAGAAGGCTTCTACTCAAGAGAACAGGTATTGTTTGAAGCTCCATAGCTCATTCCTAAAGAAATAAATGGACTCTCCCTATGATACATAAACAATTCACCAGTTATCAGCCATCAAACCCAGATTGTTAAGATAGCCAACTTTTGTTTTTCTTTCAACACATGCTTAAAATTCTCTCTAAATCTCTTTGCGTAAAGAAACCCCACTTCATGCAGCCCCTGCATTTTGCCTGATACCATTGTGACAAAATATCTGATGGTGCAGTGGGTCTCTGAAATTGTCTTTACTTTGCTTCCCTTATGTATGTTCCCTTGAACTGGGTGCCTTTCCCAACACGATCCTAAATTACAACCAGTTGTATTGCCAGAGTCTAGTGTGAAAAGCAGAAGCCAGTTTGAGTATTTTGGAGGGAATTTAATAGAAGGAATTCAATATATAATTGATGAAAGAGTGGAGAAGCCAAAAAGAGATTAGCAACAGCTGGAAGCTACCAAGGCTGAGAGGGCAGAGAGTTCATGGAAGCCAGGATTCGGCATCACCTGGCAGAAGCTGATACCAAAGAGGAGAAAAAGCTAGAACCAAAGACACCACCCAAGGAAGAGAGAGAGGGAGGAAAGCATCATGCCTTCTCCCTTTCTCCCCACTCCAGTCTTCCAGGAGCTTCCAATGGCTAAATAGAAGCTACATCAAGGCCAGAGGGCAAGGACCTGAGAAATGTTGTTCCCTGAAATAGCAGATAGAGAGAGGCAGAACAGAAGCAGGGGGGAGGCAGGGAAGGGGTCTGACAGCAAACAGCAACACAATCAGCAATGCTTAACCGACTGAGCCACCCAGGCACCCATAAAAATCCTCTTCTAAGGGAGAAAATAATACCTCTGCATTATAATCATGTCCCATATTTACATTTTAAGTGATTTTCAGGAGTTTATCTCCAATTAATAAATGTCTTTCTTTTCCACACTTAACATTCAAATACCTACTTGTAAAAATGCATCTTACTCCTATTTTTGCCAAATGTATTCCCTAGAGGTTTTTCTCGGTTTGGTTCTATGTTTAGCAGAACTTTCAAGTAGCACATTGAGAGCTTTAGGCAAATTTAAATAATCTCCTTTAAATTAGAAGGAAAGTCTTAGTGCACTGCAGGATCCCTTGAGCTGGGCTGAGCCCCACTCATCTGAAAGCCATTTGCCCAAAACATTCAGCAAGTACTCCTGGGAAATTCTGTACATGCTGGCAAGATCAGAACCATGTAGTGCAAGTAGGAATCTGATAAAAAGCAACTAGAATAAGGGGAAACAACATAGGAAGATAATATTTCTATTCACAAGTAAATAGGACTATTAAAACCGCATATTTACTATTGGAAACTATAGTCTTCAGAAACTCTTGTCCACATTTAAACCACAATATTTAACCCTTCTATTATTTTCCTCCATCTTTTTTTATTATTAAAATAATAAATATTCATTATAGAATGTTTATAAAATAAGAGAAAGTATAATAGTTAAAATTTTTGAAACTTCATAACTTCAAAATCCAAAGTTAACCTCTGTTAACATTTGAATCATGTTGTGTGTGTGTGTGTGTGTGTGTGTGTGTGTGTGTAAAACAACCTATGGACATACCACACAAACAGTTACGTATCCTGATTTTATCATTTACCATTTTATTTTGAGGATTTCCTCTGTAATTTTTCTCATTGAAAAATCATTTTAATTGGCTCATAATATTCCATTTTATGACTGTACTATAATTTAAGGTATTTCCCTTTTGTTAGACATTTAGGAACCACATTGCCACTTATGCCTTGACAAGCCACTATGAAAAGACTGGTTTTTAGTCTATAAAAAGGAAGTAACATCATCTTAAAAGAAGCTGGCATTTCCTCTTCTCAGGCTCTGATTATCAGTCTCAGCTTTGGTTTCACATTAACTGCTTTCAAAGGCTTCTCTTTCTGTTATATTGAAGAGTAGGAGTGAGAAAAGAGGCCACCACCTAGAGGAACTTGGACCCAAGGGGTAGCCAGGGATAATTATTCAAGTGACAATTTTGAAGAAGATAAGCCTTGCTCTTGTTTATAAATTGCAAGTCACAGGGCACCTGGGTGGGTCAGTTGGTTGAGTGTCCAACTCTTGATTTCCAAGTTATGATCCCAAGGTCATGGGATCAAGTTCCATGTCGGATTCTTGGGATTCTCTCTCCCTCTCTGTCTTCCTCTCTCTCCACCCCTACCCTGCTCATGCTCTCTCTCTCAAAATAAATAACTTAAAAAACAGATTGTTTCTCTCTCTCTGCCCCTCTCTGGGGCTTGCACTCCCTCTCTCTCAAATAATAAATAAATAAATAAATACATACATACATACATACATACATACATACATACATAAATTGCTGTAGGAGTGTATATATATATTTATTGGCACCTCGGTGGCTCATTCGGTTAAGTGTTGGACTCTTGATTTTAGCCTAGGTCATGATCTCACAGTTTGTGAAATCAAGCCCTGCATCAGGCTCAGTGTGTTAACAGCACAGAGCCTGCTTGGGATTCTCTCTGTCTCTCTCTGCCTCTTCCCTGTTCATATTGCATTCTTTCTCTCTCTCTCTCAAAATAAATAAAAAAATTTTTAAATAAATATGTGTATTTAGATTCTTAGAACCTCTGTTAAGTGAGTGATAAATTATGAATGTAAGAGAAAGTTATGGTGAAGTGTTTGATTTGACTTATTTGGGGTGTACATTGGGTTTTCTTGTCCCTTTTGTATTTTTTTTTAGCAAACAATAATGATTTGGGGTGGGATTGGTCTGAGTAGACTTTATAGCACTTAAAGGAGGAGTAAATGAGATGATGCATAAAGAATTCAGCTTGGGGTGCCTGGGTGGCTCAGTCGGTTAAGCGTCCGACTTCGGCTCAGGTCCTGATCTCACGGCTCGTGACTTCGAGCCCCACGTCAGGCTCTGTGCTGACAGCTCAGAGCCTGGAGCCTGTTTCAGATTCTGTGTCTCCCTCTCTCTCTCTGACCCTCCCCCGTTCATGCTCTGTCTCTCTCTGTCTCAAAAGTAAATAAACGTTAAAAAAAATTAAAAAAAAAAAAAAAGAATTCAGCTCAATGACTGACTCACTGAAAATACTTCCCAGATGTCAAATGCCATTAGTATCATCATCAGTATTTTCATTTGAATAGAAGTTCATAGCTTACAAGAACTTTCACATACATGTATACTTTTAGTTGTCACAGCAACTTGGGAAAATAGGCAAGGATGAGGAACCTTCTGGTCTCCAGGTGCTTCCACACTGTAGCTCATGATGATGGCTTACTCATTTGCTGATGGCATTTTTCTGGACTGAATAATGAGAAACTGTGATTTTGGCAAAAGCAGACAGACTGAGTGGACAAGGTTGGCAAAATACTGTCTATTCTAGCAGAGACAGAGACTCCCGACTCCTTGCTAATGAACTGTTTGATTTTAGGCAAGTTACTTAAATCCCTCTCAGTGTTTAGCCAATGCCAATAAAAATGATAGTAATAATACCACTGTACCCTTTGACATAGGGTTAATGTTAAGCACAGAGGAAGATAAAGCAGTCAAAATTATGTCTTTTTAGGAGTGGAACTTAGAGAAGTATTTTGACAAGACTATTCTAAACAATAGTGCACTCACAAATTCAATATAATAATCTAAGTGTTCTTATAGAGTGTTTGATATGAGCATTTAACATCCCTTTCCTTCTTTTATTTTTTTAAAAGTAGGCTCACACCCAGCGCCCATTGCGGGGGCTTGAACTCACGACCCTGAGATCAAGACTGAGCTGAGATCAAGATTCGGATGCTTAACCAACTGAGCCAATCAGGTAACCCAACATCCCCTTCCTTCTGCTCGATCTGCTTGCAGTCCCAGTATACAGTAATCCTTTAAACTGTTAACACAGATCTTTTTAGCACCCATCTAGAGGCAAGAAGTTGGAGGGGAGCTACATCTGCGGGAAAAAATCCAAGGGGATAGCCACGATTCAGTGAGAGACTGTCTGAAAAGTCGCATTCTAGGTCAAGATAATGACTCCCCACATAAACTGAAGAGTCCAGGGGCTTCAGTGTTAATGGTTTGACACTTAAGATTGCTACAGATTAAGGTTCATCAATTTGTGTTCAAAGAGCTGCCCCCAAAGTCAGCAAGGTTAATCAGTTCTAACCACTAAGGAATCAAATAGCCAGCAAATGCATCCCACAAGGGTGTAAAGGAAGAAAGCTGCACACACTAATTGTCCTAATTATTTAAGAACCAGTCATGACAAAGAACCAATCATCCCTATATTCTGTTGAATATCAGCACTCAACCATTAATGGACTCGACTTATATTCTCTTCAATTTTAAACTATTTTATAAACACAACTGAAAAGCAACCTTTTTGCTTTCATTAAATGCTTGTATGAGAATTGAAATGTGAGTACATCAGAAGGACACACATTTTCCAAATTAGCAGGACAGGTAAGGAAAAAAACAGGAGGGCTGGTTAAATCATGGACTCAGAGTTCCCAGCCTGGTCGAGAGCTTTCCAGGAAATACAAAGAGAGGCAGAAATAGAAGTGATATTTGGATGGTGTTAAACTACATTTTGCTTTACCCAAGAGAACACGTGGATGTCAGTTGGCTAATACAGATCACCACGCTAGCACAGATAAAACATACAGCAGTAAGACTTGTCATGATCTCACAGTTCATGGGTTTGAGCCCCACGTTGGGCTCTATGCTGACAGCTCAGAGCCTGGAGCCTGCTTCGGATTCTGTGTCTCCCTCTCTCCCTGCCCCTCCCCTGCTCGCAGTCTGTCTCTCTCTCTCTCTCTCTCTCTCTCAAAAATAAACATAAAAAAAAAAAAAAAGACTTGTATGATACAAACAGCTGCTAAAAACAGAGCATGTGACAAAGTCTTGACTTGTCCTGGCATTGTCTCAGGAAATAGAGGAAGCAAGCAAGTAGGAATAGTTACAACACAAGATTTATGTTTGGTGAAGCAGAAGGAATGTGGAGGTGATATAGAAGGGTGGGGTCCTGGAGAATTAAGCAAATGTTTCCACCTTAATCCTTGTTGGCTTAAAAAAAAAATAAAGATACCATAAAGTTTATCAAATAGTTACATACCATGAATGATGTCTGTGATTTGCTTCAAAATTGCCTAATCGCAGGGGGGGAGTAGGTGGAGAATCGTAGGTGGCTGTATAGAAAAAACAGGAATGTCTATGAGGTCATAATTGTTAAAACGAGGTGATGGATCCATGGGGGTTCCTTATACTACACTATTTGTGTGTGTTCCACATTTCCCATGATAATAAGTAAAACAAAAGAAAACAAAATAAAATAATGTATGACTCATTCCAAGGCTAAAAAAAAAAAA
This sequence comes from Panthera tigris, assembly GCF_018350195.1. Lineage (NCBI taxonomy): Eukaryota > Metazoa > Chordata > Mammalia > Carnivora > Felidae > Panthera > Panthera tigris. The sequence continues at coordinate 45,562,360 of NC_056671.1, forward strand.
AAAACTTTAAAAGGAAGAATGACTTTAAAATATGACAAGCCTTCAAAAAAGAAACAGTGTATTGACAGAGGCACAAACAATCCCATTTAGGGAGAAAATGTGTGTTTCTGAAAGATCTAAAGGCAGATCTCAAGCAGTGTGACTCAACAAGGAGCCACTTGGAAATTTGGGGGGACATTTTTGCTTATTGTAAATCCCTGGCAGTGCTGGTTCTCGGCGATGGAAGGCCAGGATGCTCAAACTCTTTCAGTCCAAGGACCACAGACCTGCTCTCTCAATGCCAGCAGTGCCCCCATTGAACAGCAGTGATGCGAGGAGACCAAAGTGCCAAAGTGGCCACTGAGGCACTCTTCTATTAATCTGATGTTAAAGTCACATGGTCCATGAATAGGAAGGGTAAATGGTAAAGGCTGAATAATAAAGACCCACATGGAATTGCGAGAAGTGGGTCAGGAAAGCCAAAGGTTAAATGGTTAGAGGCTTGATGAGATTCAAGAGTCAACACCATATTCAGGTATAATAAGAATATAACAGGGGAGCCTGGGTGGCTCAGTTGGTGGAGCATCTGACTTCGGCTCAGGTCATGATCTCACAGCTCACAAGTTCGAGTCCCCTGTCAGGCTCATGGCTAACAGCGCAGAGCCTGCTTTGGCTCCTCTGTCCCCCTTTCTCTGCTCCTGCCCTGCTTGCACTCTCTCTCAAAAATAAATAAATGTTAAAACAAATTTTTTTAAAGAATCTAACACTTGCAGGTTTTAGAAAGAGGGGAGATTTCCTCTAATCTAGAAAAGTTAGCACAAACATGGTTAAAGAGAGTTGGAGAGCAAAATGATAAGAGGATAAATAGTGAGAAAGCACTGCCAGGAACTTACGCTCATCCCCAACACGCCTGCAGGAGGGTCACTTACCCTGCGACTCAACACTCGCCTCAGGCTCTGGGAATCATCCTGTCCTCATTAAGGAAAAGTCTAATAAACCATAGGCCAGTGGCTCCATCCATCAGTGGTCGAGCAACGCTGACTGCTGGAAAAAGCATGACTGGTCTGGCCGTGCACACTATTGATCAGGTCCTAACTTCAAGGAGTTCCTAGTCTGGCTTAGCGAAACAAGACACATTGAAAGAATAATTCTGAACATCAAAAGATACCCTAAGATTAAGTCCTAAATGAGCTGCACAAACGGTTAATAGCATAAGTGAAAGAAAGTCAAAGAATGTGGCTCAGATCAGCAGAGGGTGCTTCATGAAACCAAGGGATGGAATCCTGATGTTAAAAGAGGGCCAGGTTTTGGGGTGTCTGGGTGGCTCAGTCAGTTAAGCAGCCGGCTCTTGATTTCGGTTCAGATCACTATCTCACAGTTCCTGAGTTCAAGCCCCGAATCAGGCTCTGTACTGCTGGCATGGAGCCTGCCTGGGATTCTCTGTCTCCCTCTCTCTCTGCCCCTCCTGCATTCTTGCATGCTCTTTCTCATTCTCTCTCTCAAAAATAAATAAAAATTAAAAAAAGAGGGGCAGATTTTGAATAACTGTAGAAAGAAAAGAGAGGATGCATTTGTGGAAAGTACAGTATTTGGGGGGAGGAAAGAAAAAGAACTAAGGCCTCATCCATTGGCCATGTCTTGGTTTAGGATGTCAACTCAAACACCTCTTCTGGCTGGCAGGTGGCCTTCCTATTGAGGTAGTCCTGGGCCCTCACCTTCCATGGCACACCTGTCACCAACTCACTGCTGCTGGGGCCCTCAGGCCTCTTTGCGCTCTGGCCTCCCATCTCTCACCTCTCTTGGCCAAACGCCCCAACGCCTTGGCCTCATACAGGGAAGTGTCACTGGCCACCCTTGGACAAACAGCCCAGATACATTCCCAAGAAAGGGAATGAGCACAGTGTCTCACTATGAACCAAATTCATGGCCTCTGGGTGCTTTCATGTAATCAAATCCAAGGGAGAAGTTTGCGTGCAAATGTTCTCTTTTTCTCTCTAAGGATAGATTCCTTTTTATTTTCTCACTTTTTGATTTTCTGGAAATGGGTACCAAACCTGACAGAGAGATTCACTTAAATGTATTGTGGGGGCGCCTGGGTGGCTCAGTCGGTTAAGCGTCCGACTTCAGCTCAGGTCACGATCTCGCGGTCTGTGAGTTCAAGCCCCGCGTCGGGCTCTGGGCTAATGGCTCAGAGCCTGGAGCCTGCTTCCGATTCTGTGTCTCCCTCTCTCTGACCCTCCCCCGTTCATGCTCTGTCTCTCTCTGTCTCAAAAATAAATAAACGTTAAAAAAAATTAAAAAAAAATAAATGTATTGTGAATGAATAAATGTATTGTGAATGATGGGCTGGGATGCTTTCAAATAATATTTACTGAAATGCTGGTAACTGAATCAGTAGCAGTATGGTATCTGGAACCAGCTTGAAAAGCTTTGATCCATCAAACTCTCCACCAAGAGTTGATAAATCTATAAAGAGCTATGAGACAAACTGTGGCCAAAATAAACCTGCTGTGTAATTCATGTATATGTTGGGGTGCTACTACTCATGGTAGCCTAGAATAAATCATCGGGGGGTACTGAGTGGCTCAGTCAGTTAAGCGTTCGACTCTTGATTTTGGTTCAGGTCATGATCTCGTGGTTCAGAAGTTCGAGTCCCACATTGGGCTCTGCGCTAACAGTGCAGAACCTGTTTGGGATTCCGTCTCCCTCTGTCTCTGCACACACTACCCACCCCTGCCCCACCGCCCCTGCCACTGCTCTCTATGTCTCTCTCGAAATACATAAAAATAAACTTAAAATAAAACATAGCAAATCATGTTCCTTCTTGATATGATTGCTTTTTAAGTTTATTTATGTGAAGAGAGAGTGGGCGAGCAAGGGAGGGGCAGAGAGAGAGGGAGACAGAGAATCCCCAGCAGGCTTGCGCTGATGGCGGATCCCCAACACAGGGATGGAACGCACTAACTACGAGATCATGACTTGAGCCGAAATCAAGAGCTGGCCACTTAACCACTGACTGAGCCCCCCAGGGGTGCCCCTTCTCAATGTGATTTTCAAAAACTATCATACATCTTTTGTAACTTGATTAAGTTTCTGACATCTACAACCTTGTAATTAAGGAAAGATATTTTTTCTTCTAAAAATTAGAAACAGTACTTCCTAGTAAAATGCCCAAATAGACACAAATAGGATGGGGTTGGCTATATAATAAAACGTATCAAGGGGCACCTGGCTGGCTTAGTCCGAAGAGCATGTGACTCTTGATCTTAGGATCATGGGTTTGAGTCCCAAGTTGGGTGTAGAGATTACTTAATAAATAAAACTTTAAAAAAATGCTTTAAAATATAGTCCCCTTGGAGGCAGATGAGGTGAGGGCCAGCAGAACACTGTGTTTCTCTTTATTTGCTGGCTTTGCCAACACCGTGTTTGGGTTCTTGGTTGGTGCTTATCTGAAATCATGTTGACACAGGCATGAATGTTCTGAATTTTTGAAGTGTGTGTGTGTGTGTGTGTGTGTGTGTGTGTGTGTGAGAGAGAGAGAGAGAGAGAGAGAGAGAGAGTATGTGGCTGTTGTTGCTTTTGGTATGCTTGCTGGAGCACATTTCTCTTAATGAAGAGCTTTTGAGAAGCTGTAAACATTTCACAACATACAGACATTTGATAACAACAGCCTGTGCTCCGTGGGAAACACTGGAGCCTCAAAGCAGTTGATATTGTTCACATACTACTGTTTGGCATAAAACACTCGGGCACGAGGGACTACTACAGAGTTTCTGTGAAGACAGTTTTCTAGACAATTTCTAGGAAGACCATAGGTTGGACACATCACTTTAGTGTATTGGTAACTGAGTTTTTAGAAAGACTGTACTCAGCTCTCTATTCTGAACTTTCAATCTTATTCTGTTCCACATTTTAATAGATTCAAAATTGCTAATACTAATATAAATTGGTGAAGGGATTTCTTCTGAACACTAAACTGAAAGGAGTACTGTTATCTTCCACAGAGCCTGAATAGGGCGTGAGACAATGCCTCTAGCACAGTGCATTGTGCATGAAGTGTTTTCCAAGGAGTCGCTCAAATGTGTCTTGATGGATCGTTAGCAAAAAGCTGATCAAAGACAAATATTAAAATGAACTATGAAGTTCAAGCTTGTTCAAACCCCAAGCATGTGGCATGTTACTCATTGAAAGCAAGGGTGTTTCTGCCTAAAAATCTTATTTTGGTCTCTTAAAATTCTTGGGCTATGTTTAGAGAATGTGTTACAGATTCATCTTTGTAAAGTGGACACACTTAGATTCTAAGAAACAAATTGTAAGCACAACGTTAATTTTACATAGCATGAAGTATGTGAAGCGCTTTGAACGTTATGCACATATCATTAATTTATGGCATCGCCTCTTTTGGCCCTGTCTCCCGTGTTGGCTGCAGAAAGCAGGTCAACAGGCCAGGACAGATGTGCGGCCTCCCTGGGCCAGGCTGAGAAAACATTCCTTAAGTGTGTTGTCTCTGGCCCAGCTGTTTGTCCAGCGGCACTAATATAGCCAACAGGTCACTTCTGGATCTCAGCCTGCTGAGTCCTTCCCACTGCGGATGGGCCAGGCACAATACTGCAAATATCAGCTACCTGATACTCAACACTGTGTCTCAGGTAGCTTTCATTTGTCTTAACCAAACAAAACAATACCCCCAAAAACCAAATGAACAAATAATTTTTTTAATGTTTGTTAATTTTTAAGAGAGAGAGAGAGACAGAGTGCAAATGGGGGAGGGTCACAGAGGGACACACAGAATCCAAAGCAAGCTCCAGGTGCTGCGCTGTCAGCACAGAGCCTGACGCAGGGCTCGAACTCATGAACCGTGAAGTCATGACCTGAGCCAAAGTTGGAGGCTTAACCGGCTGAGCCACCTAGGCACCCGAACAAATAAGTTTTTTAAGTTTCTTTATTTATTTTGAGAGAGAGAGAGGCAGAGAGAGAGAGAGAATCCCAAGCAGGCTCCGACCGTGAGATCATGACCTGAGCTGAAATCAAGAGTCAGATGTTTAACCGACTGAGCCACCCAGGCACCCCTAAACAAATAGTTTTATCAAAAAGGCTGCTTAAAACTGTTTTTTAAACAGCTTGTCCAAGAGCGAAAGAAGAACAGAAACACAGCCAAAAGTGTATTAAATGTCCCTCTTCGTTCCATTCTCACCCTTAGTGCTAATTTTTTCGGTGCCGTGGAATTCTTAGTCCTTAAAAAAGGACACTTGTAACACGTTTTCACTCACACCACTTCTTACACCAGGTGAGGGTTTTTTTTCCCTCCACATCAACCAATTCTCCAACTCTCTGGACACTGACTGGGTGTCATACAGTTCAATTCAGTTCTGACACTCACCACCCAGAATTGGTACAGAGCCCACCGCTGTAAGGGCTCAAACCCACAAGACTGTCACCCATTCAGATGCCAGCCACAAGTCCCAGTTTACTGCTGATACTTCTGACCAGTTGGTTATAAACTCAAGGTTTTCACAATCCCCTCCTCAGGTTTGAAAATTTGCCAGAACTGTTCACAGAACCCAGGAAAACACTTTACCTGCTATTTCTGATTTATTATAAAGGATTCAACTCAGGAACAGCTAAATGGAAGAGACACACAGGGAAAGGCATAGGGGAGGGACTGGGCCTTCAGTGCTCTCTCTGATGTCACTCTCCCAGCTCCCCACATTCACCAGCCCAGCAGCTCTCCAAACCCAGTGTTTAGGGGGGTTTATGGAGCTGTCATTGCACAGGCAGGCATGATCAATTAAGCCATTGGTCGCTGGTGGTTGGACTCAATCTCTAGTCCCTCTCCCTCCCAAGAGGTCCAACTCTCTAATCATGGCTTGATCTATCTGGAGATTAGCCCCCATCTTGCAGTTACCTAGGGGCCAGCCACGAGTAGCCTAATTAGAACAAAAGAAGCTCCTATTATCCAGGATATTACAATGGATTTAGGAGATCTGTGTCAGAAACAGGTGACAAAGACCAAGTATATATTTTTATTGTAATCACACGAGGTTTGTTACTTTTATTGATTCGGTATGGAAGGGAACAAACCCCATAACTCCCTTCTTTTTGCTTCAATGCCTCTAATTTCACCTGAGAAGCTTGCCAGCAGATGACAGCATTCACAGCCATGAGAAATGGCTTTGTTTTAGGTAGTATTGCTTTCTAGAAGCCTCCTTCAGCTTACCTTCCCTTCTGGCTCTTGTGAGTCAATTATCTATTGATTGGTCAGTGTGCTAAAAACAGATCAGGGGGACCTGGGTGGCTCAGTCAGTTAAGTGCCTGACTCTTGATCTCAGCTCAGGTCATGACTTATGTTTCCTGTGCTGGAGCCCCATGTTGAGCTCTGTGTTGGCAGCCCAGAACCTGCTTGGGATCCTGTCTCTCCCTCTCTCTGCCCCTCCCTCTCTTACTCTCTCTCTTTCTCTCTTTCAAAAGAAAGTGGAGTTCTGACTCCGATGGGCCCAGCAAAATCAGAAAGGCCTACCCAAGAGGGAGCAAGGGGGAGAAGACCCCATTACCCTTGAACTCTTCCTTCCTTTCTTTCTTTCTTTCTTTCTTTCTTTCTTTCTTTCTTTCTTTCTTTTAAGATTTTAATGTTTATTTACTTTTGAGGGGGAGAGGAGGGGCAGAGAGAGAGAGAGACACCGAATCTGAACCAGTCTCCAGGCTCTGAGCTGTCAGCACAGAGCCTGATGTGGGGCTCAAACCCACGACCCATGAGATCATGACCTAAGCTGAAGTCACACACTCAGCTGACTGAGCCACCCAGACACCCCTCCCTCAAACTGTTTCTATAGAAACCCCAAAGTCTCCTTCCTTCCTGCTCTTGCTGTCCTCCACTCCACACTCCCCAATATGTCTCACAGATTCTCATCTAAAGTGGTTGTCATTGAATTTCTTAAAACAGTCACTTTGAGAAGACTATGATTGTATATTTACAAATACATTTTGGGATACCCTTTTCTCAGAGCCTTTGAAATACTTCCATCTGCCAGAGCTTTTGACTCTTCCAGATGTCTAACAACTTGAGGTTTTTTTTTTTTAATGTTTATTAATTTATTTGAAAGAGAGAGAGAGCACACGTGTGCACGAGTTGGGGAGGGGCAGAGAGAGAGAGGGAGATAGAGAATCCTAAGCAGCCTCAGAGCTGTCAGCACAGAGTTAAATGTGGGGCTTGAACTCAGGAACTGTGACAGCATGATCTGAGCCAAAATCAAGACTCAGATGCTTAACCGACTGAGCCACCCAGGGGCCACTTAGCAACCTGAGTTTTAAGCTTTGGTTATAGGTCCCCCCTGAAGCATCCGTGAGAAGTGGTAGGAGGAACCAGAAGCTAAAGTCCCTGGAACAGATGAGGGCTTTGAACCCCAGCAGGCCTGGGAAACACTCCAAGAGCAGATGTCACAGTTATTCCCCTCAAGACCTCCAAGCAAGCACCATGAGAAATACAGGAACTGTGCAGCCAGTGCGGGCCTCACACTGCTAAAGGGGAGCCACTCACAGGAAAGAGTGAACGACCCCCGTCCCTCCACCCTCCCCAGCTCTGTGCAGAGCAGGCCTCTGAGGACAAGAATGGTGACATTCTCCTGAGACACACACCACAGGGAGCTTCCTGGGAGAAGGGCTATTTCCTGTCCGAGGCCTGGACACCACCCTGAGAGGATGTGGCTATCCATACATATGACGTAATTCTGTTCCTCATCCACCCAAAGCCGTCCCTGAGGGCCTCCCTTTGTACTTTGGGAATGGCCCAAACTTTGGGATGAGGAATTTTGAAGATTGGTTCCACTACGCGGGTGAGTGATGTACTCTAAGTCCTATCTGTTGAGGGAGTAAACTGTGCCTAAATCTTAGCTTTCACACCCAACGGGGAGAATTCTGCCTTTCCTGGTAGATTCTGGGCCTTTTGCTGCAGGGTTAGGGTAAGGGAGGAAAAGAAGAAGGGCCAAGGTAGGCTGATTTGACTTCTACAGAGAAGAACAGAGGGCAAGTATAGGATGAAGGAAAAATCCATTGGGAAAGAATGAGAAAAAGGAGGGAGAGAAACACCAGAGTAGGCTGAGATGGGGGAAATCTGGGGCACGTGTGGAGGAAAAGAAGGACAGAGATTCAGGGGACAGCTGAGGACAGGCAGGACAAGTGAACTATGTTTAGAGAGAGAAAGAGAGCTGGGAGGCTTTGTATGGTTATTAGATTGTCCTTTAGCATTTCTAGAGATAATTCCGTTAAACGTACAAATAGTAGGATCAGATAGGTTGTTGAAAACCATTGCCTTCACCAGCTTGTCCGAGAGTAAAATAAGAACAGAAACACACAGAAGCCTATTAAATAAATGTCCTCTCCTTGGCTCTGTGCTCACCGCCAGCTATAAACTCCAGCAGGTCAAGGGCTTGAACATGCCACAATAGCCCTGGTCCCTAGCAAGCATGGTTGCTGGCACAGGGAAGCTGACAATCAGATGTGTCACTGAATTCATTGTTTTCTGTGGCCCTTCCAAGTTCCAAATCTGAAGAAGGTTGAGAGAGAATTACAGCCTCCTTTACCTTTGCTGTCCTGGGCCAGGGGTCCCATGAGGTGTGATGTGGAGACAGCCGTTCTCTGGGAACCTCTGGGATGAGCCATAAACTTTCTAGAAGCATCTGTGCAAAGCTCATTTATGTCATTCAAAACTTGTTGAATCAAAAAGAAACCTCATAAAGGGGTGCCTGGGTGTTTCAGTCAGTTAAGCGTCCAACTTCGGCTCAGGTCATGATCTCGTGGTTCATAGGTTTGAGCCCCCATTGGGCTCCATGCTGACAGCTCAAAGCCTGGAGCCTGCTTCTGATTCTGTGTCTCCCTTTCTCCCTGCCCTGTGCTCTGACTCTCCTGCTTGTGCTCTGACTCTCTCTCTCTTTCAAAAATAAATAAACATTAAAAAAATTTTTTTAAAGAAATCTCATAAAAAGCTAAACCACCAGTGTGTTTTAAGCCATTTCCTATACTTCTGATAGCAATAATAAAATGGGGTGCCTGGGTGGCTCAGTTGGATAAGCGTGCCACTCTTGGTTTCAGCTCAGGTCATGATCTCATGCGATTGTGAGATTGAGCCCCGAGTCAGGTTTCAAGTTGACAGCAGTTGGGATTCTCTCTCTCCCTCTCTCTCTGCCCCTCCCTCAATCACTCACATGCTTTCTCTCTCTCTTTTTCAAGATAGATGGATAAACATTTTTTAAAAATACTAAAAATTAAAAAGCAATAAAATGGAAAAAAAATACTTCTCAGGCAAAGGAAATGTTTTTGCTTATATCTATGGGCAGGTGAGTATTCTCCGTTGTGAACTGACAGGTTTTTAATATTTGATGCAGGCATCTGAACAAACGTATTTTTAAAAACTTTCTCCCTTTTTTTGTTCCATAATATTCACTGGTTTTAGTGGTCCCCAAAGTGGCATGGGATAGTTTTATGTAGAATTAAATTTGGAAATAGAGTCAGAGGAATTTATGAAGGCTAAACCATTGGTTTATGTTACTTTTTAGTTTTAGGGACTATTCCCATCAGATTTCTTTGTGTGATTTTTGTGTACCCTCATAAAACTGGGAGCTAAATAAAGGGGAAAATAAGGCAACTTTGTTTCCCTCTTCTGCTCCAATGCTCACACCCATCTCATTTTTACTTTGCTGCAGAAATGTAATTTGCTTAACCTCCACCCCCACGCTCAGTGCAAGAACTAATTCTATCATCCCCTTATTTCTGCAGGGAGGAAATAAAGCAAATAAAGCAAATCACTTTTGGGTGAAACCAAAATGCTCCCGTGGAGTGGCGTTTCAATTCCGAAACCCCTCACTCACAGATCTTTCTGCATGATGGAGACTGAAGGACAGAGAACCTCAACCACATTCTCCAACCCTGGGGAATGCTAAGCACCTATTCCCACAGTCTTCAAGATTTACTGCAGAACCAGCAGCAAGTGCAAACATTCACCCAAATTCCTCCCACCCCAACTCGACCCTCGGGAGAGAACAGGCTGTTGTTAATGTGTGCCCGTGGGGCCTAGAGATGTTTTCAAGGGAAACAGCTAGAACTCGCATTCCCATCTAGATTTCAGGGGCACTTCCACACCACTTACAAGAAATAATGGTATTTTTTTCCCCTGAATAGAAAAGAATGTTCGTGTAGAAAGTTTAAAAACACAAAAAAGAGATCTGAAAAAAGAAAATCTCAGAATCCTAAAATTTTTGGTGGTGAATCCTTCTAGGCTGCTTTTATGCATGTTTATGTTTATGGAATATATATATGTAATGAAAAATAAAATGACTCTACATTTGCTAGATAATTTTTTTTTTTTTAGTTTATATATTTATTTTGAGAGAGAATGAGAGAGAGAGGGAAAGCAGGGGAGAAGCAGAGAGAGCTGGAGACAGAGGATCCGAAGCAGGACAGAGGATCCCTGACAGCAATGAGCCCAATGTAGGGCCTGAACCCACGAGCCAGAGATCATGACCTGAGCCGAAGTCAGACGCTGAACTGACTGAGCCACACAGGCGCCCCTAAATTGATTTTTTAAATTAACTATAGAACATGGATATGTTCCCTCTTTATTCAATACTATCTCATATCAGCATTTGAAATGGCGATTTGAAATGGTTACATGAAAGGAGTACTATGATTTATTTAACCAATTTAAATTAATCCCCATTGCTGGACATGAATCCCAATTTTCTGCTATTAAAATTAATTCTTCTGAGGCATTTTTGTATAAACTTCAGCAATACGTCCTTTGGCGTAAGTTAGGGGATGTTGAAATTCCAGGTCGCAGAACACGCCCATTTTAAAGGTTTTGGACATACAACTTTATTTATTTAAAAAAAATTTTTTTTACTGTTTGTTTATTTTTGAGAGAGAGAGAGAGAGTGGGGGAGGGGCAGAGAGCAAGGGAAACAGAATCCAAAGCAGGCTCCAGGCTCTGAGCTGTCGGCACAGAGCCTGATGCGGGGCTCAAACTCACAGACCATGAGATCATGACCTGAGCCAAAGTCGGATGTATAACCGACTGAGCCACCCAGGCACCCCACTGACATGCAGTTTAAACATCAATTTTCAGTCTTCCTAGTCTTGCCAACATTGCAAGTTATTTTAATAAAAATACTTTGCCAATTTGATAAAAGAAAAACGTGACTTCACTGTGTTTTTACTATGAATTTACATGATTATTAATGACATTGAAGGGCTTTTTCCACTGTGTTTATTAACCATTTATATTTTTATTTTTGTTTTGACTATTTATATGCTTTCTTTAGGGTTTTTTTTTTGTTGTTGTTGTTGCAATACTTGTCTTTTTATTACTGATATAGAAGACCTTTTCAAATATTAAGGATAGTAACCCCCCCCCTTTTTTTCTATTTTAGAGAGAGAGGGCACAAGAGGTGGGGAGAGGGGCAGAGGGAGAGGGGGAGAGAGAGAGAGAGAGAGAGAGAGAGAGAGAGAGAGAATATCTTAACCAGGCTCCAAGCTCAGCCAGGAGCCTGATGCAGGGCTCAATCCCACAACCCTGGGATCATGACCTGAGCCAATATCAAGACTTGGATGCTCAATTAACTGAGTCACCCAGGTGCCCCAGTAACCCTTTGTTAACATATTGGCAAGTTTTCCCTGGCTTGCTGTTTGCCTTAATTGTATTTGTGATTTTTTTTTTTAATGTACAGAAGTGTTTTGTTTTCATGTTTTATGCAGTAGAAACTATATTAATCTTCCCTTTTGTTTTCTGACTTTGGTTGTATAGGCTTAAAAAGCTTTCTCTAAGTCCCACAGACTTTTGTCAATAAATCATAGCCATGTGCTACTGTCTTAATAGCTCTTCCATTATTGTGAAGGCCAGGACCAGCTCTTTTTCTTACTTCCCCCTTAAGTGTCCTGCGTTTAGTCGATTACAGTCCATTCACTAAAAACATGTTTTAGGGGCGCCTGGGTGGCTCAGTCGGTTGAGCGCCCAACTTCAGCTCAGGTCACGATCTCATGGTTCGTGAGTTCGAGCCCCGCATCAGGCTCTGGGCTGATGGCTCAGAGCCTGGAGCCTGCTTCTGGTTCTGTGTCTCCCTCTCTCTCTCTGCCCCTCCCCCATTCATGCTCTGTCTCTGTCTCAAAAATAAATAAACATTAAAAAAATTAAAAAAAAAATAATAAAAATAAAAACATGTTTTAACTGAGCACCCACTGCATTCCAAATGTAAATGAATCAGACACCTGTACGCAACTGCTTCTTTGTGAATTTTCCCAGCAAATAACTGAATAATTAGCACATGTGACGAGTACAGAGACCAGGGCAGGAAGGGAACTGGAGGAATTTTTAAAACTCCCTGACCCTTGAAAAATTTTTTTTTAAATTTTTTTTTTTTTTACGTTTATTTATTTTTGAGACAGAGAGAGACAGAGCATGAATGGGGGAGGGTCAGAGAGAGGGAGACACAGAATCTGAAACAGGCTCCAGGCTCTGAGCGGTCAGCACAGAGCCCGATGCGGGGCTCGAACTCACGGACTGCAACATCATGACCGGAGTCGAAGTCAGCCGCTTAACCGACTGAGCCACCCAGGCACACTGAAAATTTAAAGTTCAATACACTCTTGAGGGGATTAAAGAGGCAAGGTTTCAACTTTTTTTAAATTTTTTTTTAACACTTATTTATCATTGACAGATAGAGACACAGAGCGTGAGCAGGGAAGGGGTAGAGAGAGGGGAGACACAGAATCTGAAGTAGGCTCCAGGCTCTGAGCTGTCAGCACAGAGCCCAACACAGGGCTCGAACTCACAAACTGTGAGATCATGACCTGAGCTGAAGTCAATCACCTAACCAACTGAGCCACCCAGGCACCCCTCAACTTTTTTTTTAATGTTTATTTATTTTTGAGAGAGAGAAAGTGGGAGAGAAGCAGAGAGAGAGAGGGAGACACAGAATCCGAAGCAGGCTCCAGGCTCTGAGCTGTCAGCACAGAGCCAAACACAGGGCTTGAACCCACAAGTGAGTGGTGAGATCATGACCTGAACCCAAGTCAGATGCTTAACTGACTGAGCCACCCAGGCACCCTTGGAGAGGCAAGATTTATAAGAGACAAGTGAGTAACTGCAGTACAAGGGAGAAAGTAGAAGTAGCCCGTGAGATGGGTAAAAACTCTCATTGCTCACATGATGGGGATCAGGGAGGGCTTGTAGAGAAAATGGCATCTGAAGTGAGCTTTACAGGTAGAAATGAAGGAGAGAACACTCTTCCTCCTGCCCTTAAAGAGAAGAAGAAACAGGCGCGGTTGACCCAATCTCTCCCTGTAGTACTATAAAAAAAGGCTTCCAACCCACAATGCCCAGAGGAGGGGCTCAGTGAAGAGAGTTGGCATGTCTTTATACTGCCTTTTGTATTTACAATTTGCTTCTGGTATTTGGGGGGGGGGGTGTAGACAATTTTCTTTGTTACATAGTTAAATCTTTTCAAATGGTGTGGCAGACTGTACTTTCCAAAGATGGCTGCACTAATATATATCCCATCTCACATGCTCTTCTTAGAAGGTGACTGTAACAGGCTTCAATGAGAGGTGGAGTCTCTTTTCCCTGCCATTGAACCTGGGTGGATCTCCATAATTGCCTCAACCAGTAGAATGTGGCAGAAGTGCTGTGGCATGACATCCAAGGCTGAGGCCTAAAAGGCACTCCTGGCTGGCTCTCCTTCTCTTTTTTGGGACACTTGCACTCTGAACACAGACACCATATTGTGAGAAAGTCCAGGCCACACAAAGGCCACACAGATTCCTGGTCAATAGCGCCAACCAGATTCCTGGTCAACAGCCAGACAAGTGAACAAGGAAGAGTTGGAGCTTATGATGTCATTTACATCTGAGATGATTATTGTGGCTTCTGGAGACTTGACTGGGGAGAAAGGGACAACAGATCAGGTGTGGAGGTAGGAAGAACAATAGGTTAAAGGCTTTAGCCATAACCCAGGACAGAGATGATGTGGTTTGGGTTAGGGTTATAGCAGTGAAATAGTTAAGAAGTAGTCCTATTTGGGAAATGCTTTGAATGTAGAGCTTATGGGATTTGCTGATGGACTGGATGGGAGTTGGAAGGGAAAGAGAGGAGTCACTGATAATATCTAGATTGTTAGCCTGAGAAGTTAGGTATTGGGTCAGTGATGGTGTGTCATTTATTGAGATGAAAACACCTAAGGAAAGAGTAGCTTTTCAAGGCAAGATAAGTCATTAATTTGATCCTGGGAATGTTCTATGAGAAGCCTGTTAGATATCCAAGTGGAAAAGTGAAATAAATAGTGGGAAATGTGAGTCTAGAGCCTTGAGAGGCCTTAGCTGGAGATACAAACATGGGAGTCATGGCATATAGATGGTGTTCCAGATACAATAGCTGTGTAATAAATGACCTCAAAACTTAGCTTAAAACAGCTATTTCATTTGCCCACCAATCTACGGGTTAAGAATTTAGGGCAGGGCTGGGGTGCCTGGGTGGCTCAGCCAGTTAAGTGACTGACCATCAGTTTCAGCTCAGGTCGTGATCTCACAGTTCATGAGATCAAGTCTCACATAGGGGTCCATGCTGACTGCACAGAGCCTACTTGGGATTTGCTCTCTCTCTCTCTCTCTCTTTCTGCCTCTCCCTCCTCTCAAAATAAATAAAGAAACTTAAAAAAAAATTTAAGGCAGGGCACAACAGGAATGTTTAGTCTCTATGCCACAATGAGGTCTCAGCTTGGAAGACTTTAAGGCTGGAGGCAACACGTAAGGTGGGTTTGGAATCACATGGAAGCATCTTTATTCACAAATCTGCCAATTCAGGCTGGCTAGTTACTGGGACCTGAGCAGAGGTGGTCAACTGGACTACTCATAGTGGCTTCTCTATGTGGTTTGGGCTTCCTTACAGCATGGAAGCCTTGGGATGGCTGGACTATGTACATGGCAGCTCAGGGCTCCATAAGTGAGTGTACCAATGAACAAGGCAGAAGCTGCATCACCTTACCTAACTTAGCCTTGAAAGCTATGCAGCACCCTTTCCACTCCATTCTAAGGGCTACAAGACAGTCAGTCACAGCCTGTCTAGATTCAAAGTAGGTGGTGAGGTGAGTAGATATAGATCCTCTCTCTTGATGGAGGAATGTGAAGATTACATTATAGAAGAGCATGTAGGATGGAAATGTTTTTGTGGACAATCCTGGGAAATACAACTTACTACAGATGGTAATTGTTTAGGGCTTTGCAATTTGATGAGATCACTTAAGAAGCAAATGTAGACCAAAGAGGTCCGGGACTGAGCCCTGGGCACCCAACATTTAGAGAATGGGAGGAAGAGGAGCCAGTGCATAGAAGGAAGCTTAGAGCAAAAGTCATTTTTTGCAGCAACTGCTCCTCCTTCCTTATGAAATTCCTTAGGAAGTGGGGTCAGGGCAGGTTCTTGCATTGGCCAGCAGTTGCTACATGGGGCCACAAACAGCCCTTCCCAGTGGGCACTAACTAGGGGCTCAGCTGAGCCCAACTCCTCAGCCCCACCAAGGTGATCAGTCAGTACCGCTGGTTCCTGCAAGTTCTCAGTCTTCCAAAACACACACAAGGAGGGGAGGGTAGTGTCCATAGACCCTTCCTGTGGAGATGCGGTTGCCCAAGTCCAGAGAAACCCTTCTTTTAGAAAACCATTTTTGACCCTTCTTCAAGAGCTAAAGAAGCCTCCATTTCGCTCAACTTCAAAGAAAACTTAACATCCAAACAGTAGCATCTGGATTTAGATTTAACTTGACTTCAGTTTCCTTTAAAAGTATTTGGCGAATGTTGTCTCAAGTCTGGGAGAATTTCCTCAACCAAGAGAGTCCAAAGGTAATGATGCTTTCACCTCCAGGAAACTCAACCGCCAGAAGTTCCCTAAATGGCAGGTCCCAGGGAACAACACAAAATAATTAAGTCCCTCTTCTCAAAGACCCTGCTATAATAGTTAAAATAAACAGTCTGTGTGTTAGAGTTGGAAGTTCTGTTATTATATAGCTGTCTTGCTGAAATGGATTCAAACCTCTACAGAGTTGTAAAGAATGAGGCGCGTGCTGCTCCTTTAATGTTGTTCTTGCTCATGCAAATGACGCCCTATTACACCCAGCAATGCTTAACTACTAGGTTAAAAACAACCACATAGCAATTTGGACCACTCCAGGGGGTGGAGTAGGTACCCTCACTGCTTTGTGGTTTTATGCAATTCGTATACTGTATACAAGAAGACTTGACCTGGGGCAGGCAGTAAGAAATGTGTAATTAGAAACACTTCCCAAGGAAATTACGATGACAAGTCAAGGCTTGAGGATTTCCGCAGGAGCCTGGAGCCGCAGATATTCATTATAGGTACTTGGAAGGCACAGCCGCCAGGCTGAAAACCGTGTCTAATTGCTGTGCGGCTGGATGCAGGCACCGAGGACCGCCCAGAGCCGCCCAGAGCCAGAAGTGGTGTCTATGGCAACGCAACGCTCCATTTTTAAACTTTTCACTGCATAAAAAGAAATTGCTTACATTTTCCTTATTCTCTTTTTCTTCCTACCAACTTCAGAGTTTGTACCAGCGGTGAATCCCCTCTAGGTCTAGCATTTCCTGGTAACTAATGACTTTCTGGGTGAAACGCTTTTGGCCTTACCTCCAACCAGCCATTAATTACTGCCCCAGGAAGCATTTTCCAATCAAATTATTGTTTAACCAAAAATAAAAGAAAATGGACTTTTACTGCTGTCAACAACAATGATCAACTCTCCCTCTGAGTCTAAATGGGAATCGTGGCAGTTTTAAATTTAGGAAGTGTCCCTCTGGGGGCCAGTTAAGAAAGGCTTTCTCTAGATACAGCAAAGTTGCTCTGGGTGCCCTTGAGGACCTTTGGCTGTGGCCCCAGAGGATGCTAACCACAGGCAGGAAGGCTCAGGAAAGTTACACATGCACACCACCCCACCACCCCTGCTCCTGGGTCCCCAGTCATTCTTTGTCAGTGTCCTTCTAACCTTGCTGTTAAGGCAAATGCCCTAAATGCTTCTATGGGAGTGTCTGAGAGGGAGGATTGCTTCCATGAGCAGCGGATATGTAAAATCTGCACGCAGAGGGCATCTGGATGGCTCAGTCAGTTAAGTGTCTGACTTGATTTCGGTTCAGCTCAGGATGTCATGATTTGTGAGTTCAAGCCCCACATCGCACTCTGTGCTGGTAGTGCAGAGACTGCTTGGGGTTCTCTCTCTCCTCCCTCTGTCTCTGCCTCTCTCCCACTAGCTCTGTCTCTCTCAAAATAAATAAACTTAAAAAAAAATCTGCACGCATGATAATAATCACACCTCTTGAGTACCGACAACATGCCAGGCAGGTGCTGTGCCCCATGGTTTACACACACCATCTGGAGTGAGCTCCATCAGGACCCAAAGGGAGAGTACAGTCATTATTCCTGTTTCACAGATAGGGAAACTGAGATTTAGAGAGGGTAACTTGGCCAAGATCCACCATATCCTCCTGAGTAGCAGAGCCAGAACTTGATTCCCAGTCTTTCCATCATAGCCTTAGCTTTTTACTTGTTTTCTTAATTTTGTTATCTATGTTTCCTCTAATTTATTATTATCTACATTATATGTGTGGCAAAATACACATCGCATAAAATTTACCATCTTAAGATTTTTATTTAAAATTTTTGTTTAATGTTTACTTATTTTTGAGAGAGACAGTGCAAGTGGGAGAGGGGCAGAGAGAGAGGGAGACAGAGGATCCGAAGTGGGCTCTCTGCTGTCAGCATGGAGCCTGATGCGGGGCTCAAACCCATGAACCATGAGATCATGCCCTGAGACAAAGTCAGTCGCTTAACCGACTGAGCCACCCAGGGCCACCCATCTTAAGCATTTTAAAGTGTGCATGAAGTACACTCAGTGGCATGAAGTACATTCACTTTGTTGTGTGGCCATCACCGCCGTCCATCTCCTGAGCTCTTTTCCATCATGCAGAGCTGAAACCTCTGTCCCCATGAAACAACAGCTCCCCATTCCCTCTTCCCCCACATCAGCCCCTGGCAACCACCATTCCAATTTCTGTCTCTCTGAATTTCACTACTCTAGGTAGTGGGTTTTTGCAGTATTTTCTAAACTACTTCTTTCACTTAGCATACTGTCCTTAAGGTCCATCCACATTGTAGCGTGCATCAGAATTTCCTTTTCTAAGGCTGAATAATATGCCATTATCTATATACAACATGTTTGTTTGTCATTCACCCACGGGGGGACCCCTAGGTTGCTTCTTTTGGCTATTGTGGCTGTTGTGAATAATGCTGCTGTGGTTAACTCTTAACCACTGAGACACATTGAGACTTTGAGTGACTCTTAAAGGGGGGCACACGACCCACGGACTGCCTGACACCACTAACCTGCAGACCAGCCAAGTACCATGCAGTCGGCCCATCAGCCCATTCCAGAAGGTGCCACCTTGCTGGCAGGGGAAAAAGGTGGCTGAGGCCAGAACGTCCTCCGGGTTAGCCAACTGGAGCTCCACAGGGCCACGCTGGCACACCCGATGAGGAACTTCGGTGTTCACTTCCAGTCTGTATCCCTGAGACTTACATTCTGGGGAAGACAAGGGCTTTCCAATCCTAACTTCTCAGTCCAGACTTGACTGCAGCATTCTCCAACTGGACCAGAGCCTGTTCTGGGACACCACGGGCTCATCTGCCAGCCCCTTGCTGGCTTCTTCCACCTGGTGGCTCCCAGCAGGGTTGAGTGGTGGGCAGTGTTCCCCTCCCAGGGGGCACTGCCACAGGGGCTTTGTGGGAATGTGAGGGGCATTCCTGGTGGTCATATGGTCTGGTTTGGGTGCACTACTGATATTTAATCTGTGGGGCCAGGGACACAAGCCTCCCTGCCATGTGTGAGGCAGTGGCCCACAACAAAGAACTGTTTTGCATCCTGAATCACTTTCAAACGTAAGTGAAAACCTCATTATAATTATCTGAGCCTAAAACCTAATTATGTTTTACAAATGAACACACAGACATTTTGCCTGGTTTTTACATGCACCAGATTTTCCAGGAATGCAACTATTGAGTACATTGAGGGAGACTGTGTTTATGATACTTGGAACTTTACTTAGAGTTGTTCACCATTTTGTAAAATCATGGCAATGCCATTCCTAGTATTTGAGTTAAAAAAAAAGCATATACAACCTTATCAGTTACATTAAAAATTTTTTTTTAACATTTATTTATTTTTGAGAGACAGAGGCAGAGCATGAGTGGGGAGGCGCGTGCACACACACACACACACACACACACACACACACACAGAATCTGAAACAGGCTCCAGGCTCCAAACTGTCAGCACAGAGCCCGATGCGAGGCTGGAACCCATGGAGGAGGAGATCATGACCCGAGCTAAAGTTGGAAGCTTAACCAACTGAGCCACCCAGGCACCCCTGTTGGGTTTTGTTTGTTTGCTTGTTTGTTTGTTTGTTTGTTTGTTTGTTTTAAGAGACACAGGGAGAGAGAGAGAGAAGAGAGAGAATCCTAAGCAGAGTCCGCACTATCAGCACAGAGCCCGACGCGGGGCTCACACTCACAAACCATGAGATCATGACCTGAGCCCAAATCAAGAGTCAGACGCTTAACCGACTGAGCCACCCAGGCGCCCCTATCACATACAATTGAATTGCCACATTCAGGAGAGTCCACCTTTAGGGGCAAGCATCCAACTCAGTTTTTAGGTCTTCCAGTGTAGTCCTGCTCTAGCATTTACATATTGAAATATACATTGTGTTATTAACATTTTCTAGTCTTTTATTTCTTCTTTATTTTACATTCAAGGCCATTACATCACTTTTACTTTTAAACATTATATGAGTCGGTCGATTATATTAGACCACAACTCTTTGTCCAAAACTCCTGGGGCCAGATATGTTTCAGAATTTTCCAGATTTTAGAAAAGTAGTGTGGTGCACATATGATGTATTATATAACCCCTCAGTGAGGTCTGGAACGGCATCCTCTAATCAAGCACACTAATATTTCTCCAGCAAAACATATAAATAGACATTTAGCGTGGGATGAATAAAGTCTATACGAAGCTTCAGATGAGCCGAGGGCAGGTTTTGCTGACAAAATTAAAAAAAAAAAAAACTGCTTTGGATTTTCAACACTTTTTGGATTCTGGATAAGAGATTACAGGCTTCTATTACAAATGGCTCTCACTCTGGCCATAAGGAAGGGGAATCATGAGGCGGAGGTGCTGATAAGGCAGCTCTGATAGGCTGAGACCACAGCTCCACCCACCAATCAAAGTCCGTTTCCTGGGGTTGGGGGTCTCCACCTTACCCCTGAGCTTCTCCCCTTCCCAAACCTCCTCTACGTTCAAGTGAATGTGGCCTGATTATTTTCTTTCCTGTCTGTCAGCTCCCGGACCTTTGTAAAATAACTTTGTCAGGTAACCACCACCCCAGGTGATGCCCGAGGTGCCTGGCCACATCTGATTACTGCTCCCAGCGGGGCAGGTGGGAGTCCTGTGTGTTCAGCTCTGCTGGCCTTCCCAGCTAGCCTCCCCCACTTCCACTGTCATCCCAAAGGTAAGCTGTCCTCCGTGCCCGAAATGCCTGCTTTATCCCCCTTGCCTGCTGGGTGAGGATTCCTTTTTAAGCCGATTCATGGGACTTCCCCAAAGCCTCCCAAGGGCGTCTGTCCCTCCCTCAGGTGAGATCCTGTAACTCTTGGTACGTTCATTCATTACATCAACAGTGTCGACTATGTGCCAGGCACTGGGCTGGGCTGAAGAATGTGGGCCCTGTAGAACCTTAGATTTCACAGGATAACGTGTCCCAGGGCCCTGCTTAGGGCGTAAGACATTCATCGGCCTTCTGTTCTTGCCAAGGGAGCGGAGGTCCCGTTCGGTGCTGCCCCAGCAGGAGCAGTTCCGTTCCCACAGAGATAGGAACTCACACTTGTGGCACAGCTACTTTTGTGCCAGACGCTCCACAAAGTTCTCTTCTCTTCAGAAAGGGGACGCTTGCTGGTGTGTGCCCAGGGGACAGAGTCCCAGGGTAAATGTGCTGTCTTTCTAGAATGCTAATTTCACTCAAAGATTTGAGAGGGAAAGTTAATTAGTGTAAGGTAAGTAATTTAAGACATTTTTACATTAAATCAGTCGTGGAGAGATTATGGAGCAGGATACTAAATTAACACATTTTTTCCCCTCAATGTATTATTTGAAGAGGTAATAATACATACATGAAACACAATCTGAAAAGTATAAAAAAGAGTTTAGAATGAAAATGTAGCCCTCTGTTCTCCAACCACCTGGCTTTATTCC
Organism: Panthera tigris; assembly: GCF_018350195.1. Taxonomy (NCBI): domain Eukaryota; kingdom Metazoa; phylum Chordata; class Mammalia; order Carnivora; family Felidae; genus Panthera; species Panthera tigris. The sequence continues at coordinate 45,583,680 of NC_056671.1, forward strand.
CAGGAGGCAACCAGTATTCCCAGATTCCTGGGAATCCTCCAAGAGATAATCTAAACATAGTACAAGTAAATACCTATGTATATGGTTGTTTTTTTGTTTTGTTTTGTTTTGTAAAAAATGATAGCATAAAATACACACTGCTCTGCAGTGTGCTTTTTTTCAGATAACAGTACATCTTGGAGAGCTTCTCGTAACATGTTCATCAAGAATTATGTCATTATTGTAACAGCTGCACAATATCTCATTGTATGGATGTGCCAGAATTTGTAAACCAGCCCTATGATGGTTATTTCCAATATTTTCCTATTATAAACAACACTACAACAAATATGACCGTGAATATTCTTCATTTGTACCTGTGTTAGTGTATCTGTAGGAAGAATTCCTAGACGTGGATCACAGGGTATGCTGTAGGGTCCAGTAGCCCTCGGAAGAGCTCTTCCTGGGGCGCGTGAGTGGCTCAGTCAGTTAAGTGTCTGACTTTGGCTCAGGTCATGATCTCATGGTCCACGAGCCTGAGCTCCGTGTTGGTCTTTGTGCTGACAGCTCAGAGCCTGGAGCCTGCTTCAGATTCTGTGTCTCCTTTTTTCTACTCCTCCCCCCGCTCACACCTCTGTCTGTCTCTCTTTCTCTCTCTCTCTCAATCAAAAGTAAATAAACATTAAAAGAAAAAGAAGAGTCTTCCAATCTACACTATATCAGAGCATCTGTTTCCTCCTCCCTTAGCCAATACAATAGACAATGATGTGTTCTCAAGCTTTCTGACCTTGGCCAATCTGATATGTAAAAACATGTATCTTGGTAGAATTTTTTTTTAAGTTTATTTATTTTAAGAGAGCGAGACAGAGAAAGCACTTGAGTGTGCTTGCTAGTCTGAACAGGGTAGGGGCAGAGAGAGAGGGAAAGAGAGGATCCCAAGCAGGGTATGTGCTCTCAGTGTAGAGCCCACCAAGAGGCTCAATCTCATGAACCACGAGATCGTGACTTGAATAGAACCAAGAGTCAGACGCCTAACCGACTGAGCCACCCAGACACCCCTCTCGTTAGAATTTTTACTTGCTTTTCTAAAATTATGGAGACGTTTGAGTATCTATCTTTTTAAGTAATCTCTGTGCCCAGTGTGACACTCGAACTCACAACCCTGAGATCAAGAGTTGCATACTCCACCATCCGAGCCAGCCAGGCACTCCTCTTTTTTTTCTTAATAGTTGAGACTCATTTGTATTTCTCTTTTTAAAAAGATTTTATTTCAGGGTCACCTGGGTGGCTTGATCAGTTAAATGTCTGACTTGATCTCGCCGTTTGTGAGTTTGAGCCCTGCATCGGGCTCTGTGCTGACAGCTCAGAGCCTGGAGCCTGCTTCAGAATCTGTGTCTCCCTCTCTCTCTGCTCCTCCCCTGCTCTCCCTCTCTCTCTCTCTCTCAAAAATAAACACAAAAAAATTTAATGAAAGATTTTATTTCATTTATTTCATTTTTTTTTAGTTTTTTAGTAATCTTTACACCCAGTGTGGGACTCAAACTCATGATCCTGAGATTAAGAGTTACACATTCCACCGAAAGAACCAACCAGGTACCCCAAGACCCATTTGTATTTCTTATTCTGGGAACTGTTTTTGTTGTTGTTGTTGTTGTTTCATATCATTTGCCCATTTTTCCATTGGATTGTTGGCTTTTTTCTTATCAATATTTAGGAAAGGTAACTTGTGATTTGAATAACAAATATTTCCCTCCAGTATGTCTGTCTTTTGACTTAGTTTGTCTTTTGGTCCCCTCTTCCCATATAGTCAGTTATAATTTTATTTTTTGGTAGAATTTACCTTTGCATTTACAGCTTCTTGTTGTTGTTTTTAATGTTTATTTATTTTTGAAGGAGAGAGAGAGAGACAGAGCATGAGTGGGGGAGGGGCAGAGAGAGAGGGAGACACAGAATCCGAAGCAGGCTCCAGGCTCTTAGCTGTCAGAACAGAGCCTGATGCAGGGCTTGAACCCATGAACTGTGAGATCATGACCTGAGCCGAAGTTGGACCCTTATCCAACTGAGTCACCCAGGCGCCCATATAACTTCTGGGTTTTATTCCATTCTTAAAGAGGCTTCTCCCCTAACTGAGGTGATTAAAAAAAAACTCTCTCATTAATTCATGCCGCCAAAAATGTACTGAGGTCTGACTCTGCTGAGCACTGCTCTAGGTACTAGAGTCACAATGCTCAACTAAACAAACCGTCAGTACATGTTCTGAGTTCTTTTGCTAAGGCGTTTAGTACTTTCTCTAAGTACTTTCATGGTTTCACATTTGCAATGAAATCTTTCTTCTGTTGGGAATTCAATTTGGTATAAACTGTGAGGGGTCTTTTTTTTCCTTCCCAACTAGCAACCGTGTTGTCTCAACATCATTGCCTAAATAATTTCTTTCCTTTACTGATTTGAGATGTCAGTTCTATCATATGCTAAATTACCATAGCTCATGCATTTTTAAACCAAAAAGAGGACCTCAAAGAAATGTCCTGCTTCAAGCTTCACCAACGGGCCCCTCTTTTTTTATTTTTCTTAATGTTTGAGACTCATTTAGGAGCTCTCTCTTCTGTCTGTAGGAGCACTTGGTGGGAAGTTTGAGTATCACTGACATTTTTTAAAGTCTTCTTTGATATTCAAATAAGAACCTCCAAGATAGATAGTGTATCTCCATTTTCCAAGCAAGAAAATTAAGCCTAGAGAAATTAAGAAAGTCCCCCAATAGGCTAGACCCCTACTGTTTTATCTTCCCCTTGCTTCCCTTCTGGGAATTGGCCCCCCCCCCCACCCCCACCGTCCATCGCCTCCAACAGCCGACACCTGTCGGCCAAGCTCAGGGGGCCAGGGCCTGCTCCCACAAGCTTTGCCGATCAGTCTTTCTTCATATGCTTGAAATGGAAACCTAGAGGGGCCAGGCTCTGTGAGTTATACAGGGGGGTATCTACGAGAGGCCGCATTTCTTGCCCATGGAGAGAAGCAGAGGACCCTAATCTGTAGAAGGAGATGGAGCCTGAATCAGGCTCCCAAGAAGGTTGGGCAAGAAAGGGCAAGTGCCCAAGCATTCATGCCCACGGTTCTCTGTGCACCTGGCTGGGCTTTAGCTGCTTCCCTGTTGTGTTCCTCCAGACTCTTCCCAAGATTTTTAGAATACATTCTCCTTAAGCTGCTTTGACAAGGGATCCCAGGAAATGGCTGAACCTGGTCTGATCCCAGAAGGGTTTCTTTCTCAAGCATCAACCGGAGCACATCCCAAACAGGGGCCAGAATGCTGTTTCGGCTTCGAGTTGTGTCTCAGAGGACAAATGGAGTGTGTGATTATGGCCAGCGCAGGGGCTCCAGCGGCCAGCGTTCTCAGCCAGGCACCCTGTGAGCCCATCTGTAACCACTTTGAAGACTGTGCCAGTGCAAACCTAAAGCCTACTTCTTTTTCAGTGTGATAAAGACCAATAAAGTTGTGATTTAGAAAAATATCTTCTTAGCTTTTCCATTAGGCCACTGTGTGGTGTAGGACAGGAACTCATGCCGAAATTTAGCCAGCATTTTACGCTCTCATGTATTCTCTTCTCCCTAGAGTAGTCTTGGTTCTTTCAGGAATTACAGCTGCCCCCCCTCCCCCACCCGGCCGTTGGAAATCTGGAAGCCAGTTTCTCCTTAATGTCTCTTGCATTTGACCCTTCTTTTCCATTCCCTCTGCCAATTCCAAGTTTTACTGCCTGTTGTAACAGTCCTAACGTTATTGCCACTGTGCCTTTGCATGACCCCAAATGTCCCATCTCACTTGTATACTGCAGTCCAAGTTCAAATATCACCTTCTCTGTGGGGCCTCTTTGACCCCTGGGATTCTTCTGTCCCCTGCTGACGCAGGCCTCCACCCTAAGATGTTACAGAAGGAACTATCCAGGGATCAGCTGTGTGACCAGAGGCACGTCACCATGCTTAACTTTTTTGAGCCTATTTCTTCATCCAACAGACAGGATAAATAGCAGGGGTGTGGTGAGAATTTGATAAGCTAGTATGTAGAAATGACCATTTCAGGGCTTGCACATAAAAGGGAACCCACCTTTGTTCCCTTTGCTCTGCTTCCCAATTTTTTCAGCAGGTTGTCAACTCTTTGAGGCCTCTGCTCTTACCTTACTCCGAGTACCTAGCAGAGAGCAGGACATAGAGCAGGAGCCCAGTGCATGCTGAATGGACAAACATATAAATGGAAGAATGAATAGAAAACCCTCTCTGTTCCTTCACACTCTCTGTTCAACCCCATATGCACATTTGCCAAATTAATCCTCCATCAATTTGGCTTTCAACATATAATGTTACTTCTTGTTTAAAAATCCTCTATGGTTCTCTACTACCTATGGATTAAAATTCCTTATTTCATGTATTTATTTAAAGATTGTATTTTTTATTTTTATTACTTTTTGAGGGGGAGGGGAGAGGAAGAGAGAGAATCTCAAGCAGGCTCCACACCCAGCACGGAGTCCAACGAGGGGCTCAATCTCATGACCCTGGGATCACTACTGAGCCAAAATCAAGAGTCAGATGCTCAACCAACTGAGCCACCCAGATGCCCCTAAGATTTTATTCATAAGTAACCTCTACACCCAACATGGGGTTCAAATTCACAACCCCAAAGTCAAGAGTCACATGCTCTACCCACCGAACCAGCCAGGCGCCTTCGGATTTCTTATTTCAGATGTGGGGGTTCTCATGACCTGGCCTGGTATACTGGTTTCAACCTCATATCCCATTTTTCACCACCACAGCTCTTTTAAAGTAGCTGTTCTGGCAGGTCCACTCATTGCCAGCCGCTTCCAAAAAGCCGTTTCCTCTCTGATCCTTCATTCACACTTGGTCCCCTCACCAAAAGGCATTTCCTTCTCTCTGACTAACCACGTCCTACCCTAGCTTTAGAGAAAGCTAGATGTCACCAAATATCCCTAAAGAAACTGAAAAAAGTCCCCAATAATTCCACCATTTGTTTGGGTACATTTTATTCCAGAACTTATTTCCATGCACTGAAAAATATTTTTTTTTGTTAATTGAGAATAAGCAGTTCCTATAATGACCACATGCTTATTTATACTTAGATAAGCAAAAAGAAGCAAATAAAAATCATCATAATCCTGGTAGCCAGTGATTTAACTTCTGGTCACAATGTAGCCTTTAGACACGTCTTAGTATTTAAAACAACAATCCCATTCATTGAGGTTCAATTGAGATATTGTGATCTATCTGGTTTCTACTCTGCTTTATTTGGTTAGCATTGTTTCAAAAAAAATTTTTCATGTCATTAAGAAAGCTTAGTAAAGATAATTTTTTCAAAAATAGAAGCACAATATCCCATTGTTTGAGTAAACCATAATTTACTTAGTATTTCCAATGTTCACATTGAGGGTTTCTTTTTTCAAGTTTTCTTCACTTAAAATAATGCTGCAATGAATATTTTTGTGCATAAATCTTTGACCTTGTTTCTCAATAGCTTCTTAGGATTATTACAATAACTACATTTCTGGGACGCCTGGCTGGCTTAGTCAGTAGGGCATGCAACTCTTCATCTCAGGGTCTTGAGCTAAAGCCCCATGTTGGGCGTGGAGCCTACTTAAAAATATATATATATATATATATGGGTGCCTGGGTAGCTTAGTCAGTTAAGCATCCAACTCTTGATCTCGGCTTAGGTCATGATCTCACAGTTTGTGAGTTCCAGCCCTGCATCAGGCTCTGTGCTGACAGCGTGGATCCTGCTTGGGATTCTCTGTCTCCCTCTCTCTCTGCCTCTCTCTCTGTCAAATAAATAATTAAAAAAAATAAAAAACAACAGCTACATTTCTGGAGTTTACTATGTACCAAGCATTTACTGCATTGTTAGCATATTGAATATTGTAGATATTCCCATTTCACAGATGACAATGTTGAAGCACAAATCAATTACATGCTCTCTATGCTCAAAGCCATGATAGTAGGGCGAAAATTTAACCTAGGCAGTATGACTCCAAAGATCATGCTTTCAATCATGAACTTTTTAAAACTCTTCATACATATTGTTGCCAGACTTTTCAGAAAGGTTGTTCCAATTGATGCGACCAGCAGTATGGGTACCCATCACTCTCAATCATCCCTCTTCCAAGTGATTGCCAGGTATTTGCATCGTGTGCATCATGTGCTGTTGCTTCATGATGTTTGCCCATTTAACAGTCAAGGTTACTGTGCCAGTTCGTCCAGCTGAACTTCCCAGTGGCAGGCAAAGTGACGCCCTGTCCCCCAGAATCTGGCCACATCCATCCCACTCTGATGTGACAATGGCCTGAACAAATGCAAACACTAAAAAATAATGCTTTTATGCCTGGAGATGTAGAGCCCTATAGGCCCACCTGTTTGTTCGGAGTGGACAGGAGCCTTCCTCTGGAGGCCCGTGCATGCAGACCATATGTCAGTTGCATGTTCTGCCCCTGTGATTGCATGAGAAGTGCTTTCTTCTTTGTCCATGGGCTGGCTATACATGCATACTAGTATAATAAAAAATTTATTCTTTTCAGACAATAAAGCTAAGTGTTTGCTATGATTTAAGTATAAAGGTAATACTACAAAGAAAATTCAGTGTGTTTCTTTGAAATGCTAATACTATAAAAACTCCACAGTTGGATGATGGGTGGCATTATGGGCAAGAACAATACCCTTTTGGAAGACTGAGGACATCTCACGGAAGCATCTGAAATGTATTTTCCTAACACAGTCCGATGCCAGGTTTCTACCATGTCCTCCTCTGCCCACTAGCTCAACAGTGTGCTTCTCTGGGGTTCCTTGTATCATGACAACAGCCAGCACTCAACAATCACCCACTATGGGCTGGACACCTGGGAAGTGTTTTACACATGCTCTGATTCCAATCTGCACAATAACCATGCAAGGCAGACAGGATGTGCTTCAGCCTTGAGACGGAGAAGTTGAGGCTCAGGCGTCACAGAGTTAGTGAGAGAGTTGGGATCTGCAAACTCAAGCCTATGTCCTTCCCATGGTGGGCTGGCGGGATAGGCCACTTCACCCTAGACGGTTATCCCTTCTTGTTCACAGTTTGCTGGGCTGTATCCAGTGGAGATTTCTGATGGATCAGAGGAATTTGAAGAGAAAATGCATTTGCACTCTTGTCTTTGGATATCTACTCTAAACATATAGTGGAGATGAGGAAGAGTTACTGAAACACATCTCCCCAGATTAACGAGGTATTTGAATCCATTCTTGGCTTGAACTATTGTCCTTAACAAATTAGTAACACAGGCTTACCTGACTGTCCTTACAGTCCATGGACATGCCCCATCACCTATTTTTCTCAACTTCTCATGCAAATTGTAAGAGCCTGGAGGCCCTACATCATCTTAGGCAGGGACTGCAGTAAAATATTCTCCTTCTTTCTTCCACATAGTGCGAGGGGTCTGGAAGCAAAATGGTCTTATGTGGACCTAGGCCTAGGTGTGGACAATGTCAGGGGCTGCCGGTACCAAGCACTGAGGGAAGGGCAGGACCTCAGGCAGGACAAGGAGACTTGGAAGTTGGCCCTATGTCAAGAAGTGGCAGGAACACAGTCTCCCCTGGGCATCTCTTGCATAGGGAGAGGAGGAAGTCTTAGGTGGGTGGTGGTAGGGGCAAAGGTTGAAACAGCCTCAGTTCCAGGAGGTTTGCTGGGGGTTAGTTGAACCCTGTGCATACAGCCCTTTCTTTTAAGTACTCTGATGTATTTTTGGTGACAATATGGATGTGGCTTTCTCTGCCATTAGCTTGAGGGCTCCAGGACAGGATTGTAGCCTGTTCTCCTTGGCACTCACAGAACCTAACCCAGAACCTAGCAGGGGATTGCCATTTAGGAAATACTGGAAGGAGGACTATGAGCAAGTCACAATTTGTAAGCTGCTATCTATGGCTCTATGTTACTCACTGACTTCAATTCTTCATTAAATATCCCTGAGCTTCTAGTCAAGTCTCTCTCTCTCCCTCTTTTACGTATGCTTCACGCCCAGCACAGAGCCCCACGTGGGGCTTGAACACCCTGATATCAAGACCCGAGCTGAGCTCAAGAGTCAGACACCCAACTGACTGAACCACCCAGGTGCCCCTAGTCAAGTCTTATTTAAGTGTTGCATCTGGTCTCAGATGTCTTGGAGAAATTAAGGAAGGAAATTAAAGTATCTATGTCAAATTGTCAAGAGGAAAACAATGATACTCCCATCTCCCTGCCTTTCTCTTTGGCCAACAGAAATGATCAGAAGTCCCCATGGGGAAGGTAAATTTCAGGGAGAAGAGCTGGGGCGCTGAGAACGACCTCTTGGGCATTCTCCATTTCTAGTCTTGGTGGTCTAACTTTGATTTGATGGAGGCCAGCAGCAGGTTTCTCACTGGCACCATGCCTGTATTTTAGATCTACTAGTCTGGGTGGGAGTTCTAGCAGTGGGCAGCAGCAGCACTTTTATGGAACATGCAATAAAATAATCTGATCTGAACTGGAGCCCGCATCTGATGTTTCTCATGGTCCTGCAGGCCTGGCAGGATTAGTGAAAACTGCAAAAACCTAGAGGCTAAAATATCCCAGCCTTTGTTGTGTGTACCTTCTATATTTTGCATTTTTCTAATAATAGCTACCTACTTAAGATACTCTGTTAGTTGCATAATTTATATTATCACTAATCCTCACAGCTCTGCAAGGTAAAATATTACTAAACCTACCTTTACAGATGAAGCAACCAATGCAAAAGGTTTGTAATTTTCCTAAGCTGGAGCCCCCAGAGATCACATGTTTGTAAGAACCTAAGCTGGCATCAGACCCCCTTGTTATTTCCACAGCGTCAGATGGTTTTTGTTACGAGTGATATCCACTGTCATCTCTAAGCTAATTTTCAGACTTCTTGTCTGCAAAATTATTTTAAAAAATATTTTTCTAATGTTTATTTTTAAAAAAAATTTTTTTTAACATTTATTCATTTTTTAAGAGACAGAGCACAAGCAGGGGAGGGGCAGAGAGAGGGGGAGACACAGAACCCGAAGCAGGCTCCAGGCTCTGGAGCTGCGATGCGGGGCTCGAATCCTTGAAACGCGAGATCATGACCTGAGCCAAAGTCAGACGCTTAACCCACTGAGCCACCCAGGCACCCCAATGTTTATTTCCTTTTGAGAGAGAGACAGAGCGTGACCAGGGGAGGGGCAGAGAGGGAGGGAGACAGACTCTGAAGCAGGCTCCAGGCTCTGAGCTGTCAGCACAGGGCCCCACGTGGGGCTCGAACCTATGAACCGTGAGATCATGACCTGAGCCCAAGTTGGTTGCTTGACCACCTGAGCCACCCAGGTGCCCTCTGTGAAAATTATTTTTTTTAAGGGTTAGTGATTACCTGTAGGTTCTTTTTCTTTCCTTCAAAAATTGACTCTTGTGTGTGTCAATCAAAACTGTTGGGTGCATACAAAAAAAAAAGTTTTTAGAATGGGCACTGTAAAGGGGCAATATTAAAGTAAATGGGAGGGGACCCCAAAACAAAAACCTTTAGCAGACCAATAATTACATTTCAAGTTCTAGTCCTCTGTGCCCACATTCTGCGAGGAATTTGTATGCAGAACTTCCTCTTCCTAAAGTGTTCCCCTCCTTCCCTCCTTAGCATCCAGGTCAGTTGAAATCCAGGATCTTCCCTGAGGCCACCCCCACAGACCTCACCTCAAATAAAAAGGTTCTTTTTCATATTTTGATAACATTCACAGTACCAGTCTGATTGCTCATTTGATCGATCACTTAATTGAAGCCTGCCTTGCATTTTTGTTTAAATGTGTTCTGAGCTTTTTGCTTTCCCATATTTTTGCTATAGAATGCACAAGGGCAAAGAGCCACCGCTTCTTTTTTTGCTTTTGTAGCAAGGAGCTTCCAGGTACATAGAAGTTGCTCAGTAATATTTAAATAGTGATTAAATAGGTGAAAAATAAGTGAATTTGGAATAATTCAGGGAGTAGGTTGATTGGATTGGTACAAATAACAACTGACATCTTAAAAATTTTTTAATTTAAATTTTACTTTTTTAAAGTTTATTTACTTATTTTGAGAGAGAGAGAGAGAGAGAGAGCGCGCGCGTGCACACAAGTAGGGGAGGGGCAGAGAGAGAGGGAGAGAGAGAGAATCCCAAGCAGGCTCCACGCTGTCAGCGCAGAGCCCGACCAGGGCTCCATCTCACAAACCAAACCTCAAGATCATGACCTCAGCTGAAACCAAGAGTTGGGGGGCTCAATCAACTGAGCCACTCAGGAACCCCAACAACAGACATTTTAAAGGGTACTTTAAGATTCATCAAAATGTTTCATGAGCAGTCTCATTTGTATCTCAAAATAAACTGCCGAGAATATTGGGTTGGAGAGGTTAAGAGACTTGCTCTTGAAACTCAGATCCTCTTCCTCCAAATTTTGTACTATTTCAGTAGAGTTGACTTTTAAGTACAAATATAAGATTATAAATCTGGAGATGTACTCCCCCATCATACATCCTCACCAGCAGAGGGCGCAGGACCATGTATGGGTCTTATTCTAAGACCGGTTTGTATACTGGCCCAGTATAAGAGCTGGGGGTCATTGGGCAAATTGTTTAATTTTACTGAGCCTCATCTGTAAATATTGGTAATAACACACCACCACCCCAACTTGCAGAGTGCAAAAGATTAGAAATATTCTGTGGCTGGCACACAGTAGGTGAACAGTAAACCATACCTCTCATGATCCCTACAAGAGGATTGAGCACAGGAACAGTGTGTAGGTTAAATAAAATATTGATTCTTGTTTGATGCTTAAATAAGTATTTGAAATTATTTTGCATGTTTGACACTTAAAACAGGCAGAGTTATAGCAAATGGACAAAGAAATGAATATTGATGAAAAAATTGATATTGCTGGCACGAGTGTGAGGAAGCAGACTGGGACAAACTTTCTGGATGGGAAACCTTAAAAACATGATATGCCATTTGCCCCCATATCTATTTAGCCTAAGAAAATATTGGACAGTAAGAAGATTTAGAAAAACACAGGAAGTCATCACCATACTCTTCCTAAAAGCAACACTGGAAACAACCTAAATGTTCAATGTAGGGTACAGTTTCTTTTTATTATTGTTAGTTTTTGAACATCTTATTTATTTAAGTAATCTCTACATTCAACATGGGGCTGGCTTGAACTCACAACCCCAAGATCAATAGATGCTCTTCTGACTGAGCCAGCCAGGTGCCCCTAGGGTACAGATTTAATAACTATAATCTCTCCATCAAATTAAACACTATTAATCATTAAAATGATTCTATAGAAGAATATTCTAAATGAAAAGATGATCTTAACACAGCAAGCAAAAATCACAAGACACAAACTGTGTGCTTTCACTTGGTTAAAAATACAGGATAGAAATAAAAAGTTCAAGTTATTTCTGTAGCAGATGAAACCATTAGTGGTTTTTTTTTATTAAAACTTCTCTTCACTGGAGCACCTGGGTGGCTCAGTTGGTTAAGCCCCTGACTCTTAATTTCAGCTCATGCCCAGAGTGGGGCTCTGTGCCAACAGCTTGGAGCCTGCTTGGGAGTCTCTCTCTCTCTCTCTCTCTCTCTCTCTCTCTCTGCCCCTCCCACACATGTGCTGTCTCTCTCTCAAAATAAATAAATAAACTTAAAAAAAAACCCCAAGCTTCTTTACTTACCTTATTCTCTAAATGTTGTGCAATTAAGATTTATCACGTTTGTAATAAAAAATAGTTCATGGGGTGTCTTTCATTTAACGCTACCTACCAGCACAACCAGGCCAGTGGTCATGCAAATTAAGTTAATGGTAATAAAGCCTCTTGGAAGTTTCAAGGTAGTTAGTTAAACAAAATAATTAAACTAATGAAATTTCACAGAGCTGGTCACCAAGCTTTGACTTAGCTGCTATAAGGCTGCTATAAATGGATCTCACTCTCCACTGTTTCAAAAGGCCTAAAAATGGCATAAAATAAAATATGAGCAATTTTTCATGCGAAGGGCCAGGTGCCTGTTTGTCCTAAGCAAATGTAACCTGAAACTCACCCATATCTCATATACTCCAGGTTGGCTGCCCATCTCTGGACAGGCTGTATTTGCTCTCCATTACTCAATTTACTTTCCTGAACTTGAAGTGGAGTGGAATTTCAATGTAGAGTTACCCATTAGTTCCAGGGCTAAATTTAAACCTTTAATTAAATTAATCCCTTGATCTTAAATGCATTGCTTCTCCCTCAGAAAAGTGTATAGAGGTGTCTTAGACATCACAGAGCTTAATAAAGTGTGACAATTGTTCCTTACCGCATAGGGAAACCGGTGCACGTTTGTAGAGAGCTCCTGGTGCCCTCTGGCCTCCCACCCCCCTCAGCCAGCACAGGCATTTGTTGGGGCTGGGGCCAAGGTACAGCATTCTGTGTCTCCTCCCAGGTCCAGACTTGCTGTCCAGTCATTGAATCCTTGGGCAGGAACCCATCTTTAAAGAAGACATGGTAGATGCCAAACGAATGTTTATGAACTAAATGACAGAAAGTAACTGTGCATATTGTCCCAGTTTATATGGGATAAAAAGAGATCATAATCCACAACATTTGCAGGGTGACTAGAGGAAAAGGGCGTGAGGCCTTTTTAGCTTATTTTGGTCTTCATAGAGTAAAAATTGATGTTGGCTTTTGCTAAGAAAGAGATGAAAAGTGACAGCACCATCAAGTGGGTATGTATAAATTAGCCCGTACAGAAGATGTTCACCTGTGCCTGGGCTCTGTATGCACCCAGGGGTGCGCAATTATCTCAGGGGCCTGCGAATGAATGAGACATAACCTTAGTCGTTAAGCAACAGCTTTAAGGTGGGACTGACTACGTAAGGGGTTGTGAACCTACTCGTATAACTATTAATAAGGACCTACTTCTCAGGGCCCAACGGCAGCGCGGGGTCCAGTTAACAAGCTCGTGGGCCAGATCTCAGCTTCCCTCCGAGTAACCCTCCTGTAGACCCATAACTCTCCCGGGACCACATCCTCAAGCCGGGACTCCAGGGTTCTGCTTGCACCCCCGCCCGCGATTCCCGATTCCTTGTGCGGGCGCGGCGGCAAAACGTGCTCGCTTCCCTTAACTGGCGCCCGCGCACCCCGGGAGCCAAGAACTCCCCGCAGGAAGCTCGGAGTACCTGGACCCGCCGCAGATAACCCCCGCCCCGTCACCCGCTCGGCTTTCTCTTCCTCCTCCTCCTCTGGCCCTTCGCCTCCCGCCGCCTGCCTCCGCGGCCGCCGCCTGCGGCTTTGTTTTCCTCCCAGGTTTCATTCCCCACACGTGATACTGTGTTATTGCAAAGAGCGCTTCGGAGCGCGAGCGCAGGGCGCGCGCACCTATAAATACGGACACCGGGTCTGGGAAGCCGAAGACCGTAAGGGTGGGGAGGGCCTGGGACTTGGCGATCAGCGAGCAGCCAGCCAGCAAGGAAGCAAGCGACCGAGCGAGCTACACAGCCGCGCGCGTGGGCCCGGGCGGCGGCGTCCCCGGCCGCAGCACCAAGGGGCGAGCATGGCCCGCCCGCGGGGGGGCCGGGCCGCCGCGCACGCCGCCTGCGCCCCGCGCCCTGCCCAGCCCGGGTCACCGGCGCTCGCGCTCGCTGCTTAGCACTCGGGCGCCGCTCGCTTCTCCAGGCATCGCGGAAATACCGCCGCAGACGGACACAATGGCGGCGACTGCCGCCACCACGGCCGCCACCGCCGGCACGGCCGCCTGCAGCAGCAACAGCAGCAGCACCGGCACCGACGCCGCGGGCACCAGCAGATTGCAGCAGCCGCCGCAGCAGCCCCAGCCCGCGACCGCCCCGCCGGCCCAGCCACCGCCGCCCGAGCCCCCCAGGAAGCCGCGCATGGACCCGCGGCGCCGCCAGGCTGCCCTCTCCTTCCTCACCAACATCTCGCTAGACGGACGGCCGCCGCTGCAAGACGAGGAGTGGGGCGGCGGCGAGGAGAGTGGTGCGGCCAAGCCCGGCGCCGGCAGCGCCTGCGGCGCGAGGACTCGGCTCAGCCTGCTCGCCGCCGCCGAGCGGGGCGGCTGCAACGCGCTCGCTGCAGCGGGCACGGCGGCGGCGGTAGCAGCTGGATGGGGCCCCTGCCTCCCGCAGCCTTCGCCGCTGCCGCCGCTGGCCCCCGGCGGCCACGCTCCGGGGTCCGGTCCCGGGGCGGCACGGGGCTTCGTGAGCCCTCTGGGCGCTGGCCGGGCGTCGGGGGAGCAGCTACAGCCGCCCCGGTCTGCGCCTTTCGCCTCCTGTGCTTCGCCGCAGCTGCCCGACGGGCCCCGGGACGGCGGGCAGGAGGAGTTGGAGGAGGACGATGCCTTTTCCAGCGTGCAGGTGCCGACGGCCGCCTTCTTGGCCTCCGGGACCCCCGGGAGTGGGAGCGGCAGTCGAGGTCGCCTCAACTCGTTCACTCAGGGAATCCTGCCCATCGCCTTCTCCAGGCAGACCTCGCAGAACTACTGCTCCCTGGAGCAGCCGGGCCAGGGGGCCAGCACCAGCGCCTTGGAACAGCTGCAGAGGTCCCGGTGAGTATCCAGGATGCGACGCGCGCCTCGCCCCCGCGTCCCTCCCAGCCGGCTCTTGGCCGCGGAACACGGATCGCTCCCACCTTCTCGCGCCCTGCCGGAACCCTGAGCTTCTGGCCCAAATTCCAAACCACGAGGGCCCGTAAAGAGAGAGGGGCCCCAGGGACTTGTGTTCACAGGTGTGTGCATGAGCCCGGCACTCAAAGAGCAGAAGCATCACGCTCACGCTGAGTCCGGAGTTGGGAGTTGCGGGAGTCCATTAAAAAGCCGCACCCAAACCTCCCATTGTAAGGAGATCACCAACTTTCAGAAACCGGGTTCAGACCCAGAGGCGCTCTCTCCCCACGCCAGGCAAGACTTGGCGGGGCGCAAAGGTTCAGCTGGTGGCTGAGTGGCGCGTGTAAGCCTGAACTTCTTGCAGAGTCGCGGTGAATCCCTCCTGAGAAAAGTTCCTGCTTGTGCTCATAGTAGTCCGGTGTCCCGGGAAACCTTGGGGTTTTCCTTTTGCTTTCCTAAGAAACGGAAAATCCTTGCGTTTCCTTGCAATGGGCCTTGGAGGTTGGACACAGAGAGGAAATAGGGCTTGATGATTTTTTTTTCCATTCCAAGATGAATTTGCTAAAGTTAGTTAGAAGCTTGTTATATTTGCCAGCTTATGTCATCTGCTGGTTTTAGGCATCTTAGCAAAAATATGAAATGTTGGACATTTGCTTATTGTGAAGGAAATAGCTGGAGTTTGTCACCATATGTTCAAAGGACAGGTGGGAGTTAGGTCTGTGTCAGCAGTAAGGCCGGAGTTTGGAAAAGAATCTGAGTGGGGAGCAGTGGAGAAATGCAGGCCTGTTTCCTTCCTGGGAGGGAGTATTCTCCCTTGTTAGTGTAATAAGGCCTCCTGTGAAGTCAGTTATAGCTTGGGCTCTACCTTGGGTCAGTTATTTTAACCTCCTGGGGCCTCAGTTTTCCCCTTCCTAAATGGAAACATTTTGCAGGCCTCAAGATGAGAAGGGAGAACCTTTTCTGTTACAGTCTCTCTCCTGTACTGCTCTTGGGAAAGCTCAGGCTTTTGCTGGCCTAAGTTAAGAAGGTGGCCTACTGGAAAACTTAACTTCCTCCCCCAACAGGCAAATGGGGAAAAACAAGCCAGTCTCATCCAGAAACTTGCCTGAGTCTCCTTCTTCCCAAATGGGTGAAATCATGACCCTGTCTGGTGTGTAGCCTCACATTGTGAGTGCACAGGGGCTGCGGGGAGGGGTGTGGAACAGAGAAGCAGCCTTGTGATTGCATGGGTGAATTAGCGATGCTGGGCACAGGTGACAGTCTGGCTCTGGCATTTCTTGTCAGAGCATGCATCTCTCCATTAGCGGGCCAGTGCACAGGAGGGGAATCCCTTCCTTTCTGGGTGAGTGGTGCATACTCAGCAGTTTCTGGGCAGCTTGGTGTTACCGCTTGACATCACACTCTGGCTCATAATGACTCTATAGTTTGAGCGTAAGCCCAGCCAGGCCTGAGGGTCATGACAGGAATTGTAATAAACATACATGTTATTCTAAGCCAGTATGCAAGGCTGGCCTGTGTCTCATGTTAGACAGATGTGTTCCTGTGCTAAAAGCAGCTGGAGATCAGATTACCTCACACTTTGTCTCCAAGAATCTCATTTCAGGGGATATGGAGGACCTTCTGTGTTAGCATTTCTTTTTTGTTTAAGATTTTATTTTTAAGTACTCCGTACACCCAACATGGGGGCTCGGACTTAGAACCCCAAGATTGAGAGTCGCACGCTCCACCAGCTGAGCCAGCCAGGCGCCCCTGTGTTAGTATTTCTGATCCAAAGAATAGCCAGAATTTAATTTCCAGTCCCATAAATATGAACCCCTTGGTTGTTTTATTGATCCCCCTACTCCCCAGCACATGCTTTAAGTAAGATGAGTCAGTCAGTATAAGATGCTTCCTGATAGTCCCATTCATCTTCCTACTTAGGAATTATCCATATCTGGCAACCTGATAGATGCATTTTTTTTTTTTTTATTACAGCTGTCAACAGTAACAGCCTGAAATATCATGTACAGAGAGGAGGTAAATGGGTGAAACAGGGATTTAAGAAAGGCCTTAAAAAGCCTAGCTTGGCTATAGCTGTTGCAGTGGTCATGAACTTCAAATATTCTAGGATGCTTTGTTTCTTACACCATCCTGCTTTTGAGAATTTTGTCAGAAGCATGCTGTTTTTATGACCACTAAAGAGTACTTTTCACCTGCCTAGACAGTGTGATGTAGAGTACAAACTCATTTGAATTGGGCCCAAGGCCAACTTAGAAGAATGCTATTGGCTTTCCCTGCTGTGCCTCCCTTTAAGAAACCATGCTAGCCAGGGTAGTTCTAGATCCTACTTCATGGATGTTCTCTTGGGATATCCTTTTCAAATCAAATTATACTTGCCTCGGATGTGTCTCTTACTATTTAAGGAATTCCATAGAGCCTTGCTACTCAAAAGTTGGGCTCTGGGACCTGCAGATTTACCAGAGCTCTTAGAAATGCAAACTCTCAGGGGGGGCCTGGGTGGGCTCAGTCGGTTGAGCCTCATGATTTCACAGCTCAGGTCATGATCTCACGGTTCCTGAGTTCAAGCTCTGCATTGGGCTCGCTGCTGTCATCGCAGAGCCCCACTTCGTATCTTCTGTCCGTCGCCTGCCACCCCCCCCCCCTTCTGTGCTCTCTCAAAAATCTTTAAAAAAATAGGGGCGCCTGGGTGGCTCAGTCGGTTGAGCGTCCGACTTCAGCTCAGGTCACGATCTCGTGGTCCGTTAGTTCGAGCCCTGTGTCAGGCTCTGGGCTGATGGCTCAGAGCCTGGAGCCTGCTTCCGATTCTGTGTCTCCCTCTCTCTCTGCCCCTCCCCCGTTCATGCTCTGTCTCTCTCTATCTCAAAAATGTTAAAAAAAACAAAAAAACAAAAAAACAAAAAACTTTAAAAAAGAAATGCAAACTCTCAGGTCCCACTCCAGATTACAGGATCCCCGGATGATTCATGTACATGTGAAAGTTTGGAAAGCATTGCCGTAGTTAATCTGAAATCATCTGCCTTTTATAATCAACTTGAGATATATTGGGTTTGTTATGAATATATAAAAATCAGAATTTCTCAGTCTGAAATCGTGAAATGCTTTCATTTTTGTTATTTCCGTCTGGACACTTGTATAACCAATCACAGTAATTGCTTGGACTTCCAAACTTTGAAATACGACTCGGGGAAAATTCCTCAGCCCAGGCCTAGGCACCATTTCTGGTTGCCTAGGTTGAAGCTTCACAGCCACCCCACGTGTAGATTGACAGACCCAGTTTAGTCCAGATACAAGCCCGGATCTTTGACATCCAAGCCTGGCGTCTTTTCCTCTGCCACTCAACTGTATCATTATGCTTTGCATGTGGTAGGCCCAAGAAGAATTTTGGAGCTATTGAGTGCAAATGTTTGGGATACAGCAGGCTAGTCATACTGATGTGATTCTGTACTTTTTAGTCTCCCCTCCCCTGCCATTTGACCTTTGAGCCCCCAGCTTCTGCTCACATCTCCATTAGAGCACCTAGGAAACCCAGTCCTGTAGGCCTGGGCATCTTCCCAGCCTGGTGGGCAGGGCTCCTCCCCTGGGAAGCCAACACACTGGGGGTTGCTCTCTGGCTAGGTGTCAGAGGTGGGAAGCCAAAAAGATGCCTTCTAGCTTGACACCCTGTCGTGCGCTCTGTTTAGGCAGTGCCAGCCGCACAGGGAAAGTGTTAGTAGGTGGAAAGGAGTGTAAATTTATAAGGTGTGTTTTAAGGCTTACTTCCACTTTAAAAATTTCATCTCTGGCAGCAGCTGGCGGCAGTCCTGGGTTACTCCACTTCCTTGAGCTTCTGAATGGCAGACAGCCGCCCAGAAGCAAAGTCAAGCCCAGGTGAACCAGTGTGTGCCATCAGGCCTGATTGAGGACCCTGCAAGTTGACCAGGGAATTAATTTTTTTTTTTCAGTATATGAAATTTATTGTCAAATTGGTTTCCATACAACACCCAGTGCTCATCATCCCAAAAGGTGCCCTCCTCAATACCCATCACCCACCCTCCCCTCCCTCCCACCCCCCATCAACCCTCAGTTTGTTCTCAGTTTTTAACAGTCTCCTATGCTTTGGCTCTCTCCCACTCTAACCTCTTTTTTTTTTTTTTTTTTCCTTCCCCTCCCCCGTGGGTTTCTGTTACGTTTCTCAGGATCCACATAAGAGTGAAACCATATGGTATCTGTCTTTCTCTGTATGGCTTATTTCACTTAGCATCACACTCTCCAGTTCCATCCACGTTGCTACAAAAGGCCATATTTCGTTCTTTCTCATTGCCACGTAGTATTCCATTGTGTATATAAACCACAATTTCTTTATCCATTCATCAGTTGATGGACATTTAGGCTCTTTCCATAATTTGGCTATTGTTGAGAGTGCTGCTATAAACCTTGGGGTACAAGTGCCCCTATGCATCAGTACTCCTGTATCCCTTGGGTAAATTCCTAGCAGTGCTATTGCTGGGTCATAGGGTAGGTCTATTTTTAATTTTCTGAGGAACCTCCACACTGCTTTCCAGAGTGGCTGCACCAATTTGCAGGGAATTAATTTTAAAAAGCATGAGGGTTTTGCTTCTTAGAGCACCTGCGTTAGCATTATGCCTTATGGATGGAGAGTTAGTTCGTACATGGAAAGAGGACGTATGGTGCAAAAGAATTCCCAAGTCTTGGGTTCAAATCATCATGCCACTGCATGACCCTGGGCAAGTTAATCAGCCTTTCTGGTTCTGTTTCCTCTAGAGAGCCTTGGCCTGTGTCTTGGGCTTTGTCAAGTGTGAATTGGGCTTATATAATTGAGGGCTGACTCTGCGTGGGCATGCCCCAAATGCTAATTTATATCCGGGCTTCTCAAATGTAAATGTCTTTAGAATTCCCTAGGACCTTGGAAAAAGCAAGGATTTTGATCCTTCAGTTCTGGGAGGGCCTCAATTCTGCACAGCTGTGTGGGATGCTAATGGGTAGCCTTTTAAGAAGGAAGGCTTGGCTGGGTACTAGGATTGTTCCAATTGTAAGATTGAGGAAGCGAGGTCTCAGAGATGTTAAGTAACAGTGCTCAAGGTCACTCAGCTTGTTGGGGCAGAGCTCACACTGCTTTGGAACTTCTAAGTACTCCTCCCTCTGTATTGCCCCTATTGGGGTGAATGTCCGGGTTCTGTATCTGTGGCCCCTGTCTTCACTGAAAAGAAAGATGTGGGCTAACTAGGTGATCGACCGCCAGAGTAAGAGAAAGGAGATGGACGTTTTCCCCCAGGTTTTGTCGCTTCCTTGCTTTGTGATTTCAGGCAAGTTCCCACTCCATTTTCCTGTTGTAAGCCACCTGACTTGACTGGATTTTAGAAACCTGTGAAGGACTTTGATCTCCTCCAGCAGTAGGCAAACCCAGGTTACTGTTAAGCCATCTTTCTGGCACCATGAATGACAGAGGCCAAAGCTGCAGTCCCAGGCCGGCCAGGCCCTGGTCAGGACGCTTCCCCACGACGCGGCGGAGGCCATGCCCTGCCGCGGACTGAGGTCAGTGGCCCGAGGCGCACCTGCTGCCCTCCCCTTTGCACTCACAAAGCCTGTAATATGGGTGAACGCAGAAGGGGACATAAATCGGAAGCCTGCTCCCCACTGGCGTGTGCCCAGAAAGGGCAGCTAGTTCAAGTGTGACCTTTTGCCCTTTGGAAAGGGGGTGGGGAAGCCTCAGCATGGCTCTGTACCATGTCCCCACACCTGTCCTGGGGAGCCTCGCCTGCATGGACTTTTTCCCATGGGAAGGAGAGCTGTTAAGGGGGGAGAGGGGTGTAGGGCAGGTGGCCTTTAAAGCACACTGGGAGGGAAAGATAGGTGAGGCCAGGTGAGGTGACATGTTGTGGATCAGGAATGCCAATCGGCACTTGGCAAACCTGGATGCTGGGCCAGCCCCTGCCATGCCCAGTGACCCTGGACAAGTCACTTTACACCCTTGGCCTCAGTTTCCTTATGGATTTAAAGGGCTGGGTTAGGTGAGCTGCCGTTCTTCCTGGTCTAGGGCTCTGGGCGCCTCAGTCCTGGGCCTGCTGCCGAGGCTGGGGCGTGTTTAGCTTGGGATGTGTAGATAACCTAACCTTAGCATCGGATGTAGAAGTGGCATTGAGTTGGTTTCACGTGGCTCCGGTTGGCAGAACACGTAGTGAGGAACGACAGAATGAATGGGTTTCCCCTGGTGTAAGGGAGAACTTTACGAAACACCTTCAGCTATGTTCCCTCTGGCAGTGAAGGTGTCATAACTGGAATGGCCATTTTAGGAAGGCATCCAAGCTGGAAACCACTCCCTCATGAGTTGGTCAGTCCCCAACCAACACCACCCCATTGAGGAAGCGAACTGGAGTTACCACCTCTCTTGCTCACGGGCCTACGGGTTTACAAAGCACTTTGTGGACATCGATTCCAGGCCCCTGACACCATGGAGGGGCAGGAATCCACGGTCACAGAGTGGGCAAAGGGTGACCTTAGGTGCTTTGTCATCTGTCAGGTATGTAGTAGAGGGAATACTGCCTTGTGTCATTCATTCAACAAACAGTGAACATGATGACTATCGATTATGAGCTGTTGGTATGCTAGTCAGACAAAAAAGGTGGTCCCTGTCTGTCGGGAGACCTGAATCACAGAAACAGGCCAATTTTTCCAGTGATGAGGGCTTGGTTAGAGGTGCACTTGTTTGAGCCCCTACCAAGGCAGGAGCATTAAATGCCCTCCCCTGTGGGACCTGGCTCAGGGCCCTGACACAGTATTTTTATTTACCAAACATGTCCCAGGCACTACATGAGGATTAAGCAAGTTCATATTTATAACTGCCCTGAGATGACAGCACTACTGGATCACACTCATTCTTTTTTTTTTTTTTTAAGTTTATTTATTTATTTATTTTGAGAGCGGCAGTGTGAGTGGGGGAGGGGCAGAGAAAGAGGGAGAATCTCAAGCAGGCTCCACACTGTCAGCACAGATCCCATACTGGGCCCGAACTCACAAAACCGTGAGATGGTGACCTGAGCCGAAATCAAGAGTTGGATGCTTAACCGACAGAGCCACCCAGGTGCCCCTGCGTCACCCCCGTTCTGAAGCAGAGGTTGAATTACTTGCCCACGGTCCCGGAGCCCCTACACGGGGGCCGGGTTCAAACGCAGGCAGTCTGGTTCCGGAGTCCGTGCCCTCACCCGCTCGCTCCACTCTGTGCTGCGGTTTGAGTCAGGCTTGTAAATGCTTGTTCAGTTGGCTCCAGCTGAACTGGGCAGAAGGTGGCCTAAGTGACCCAAGGGCATTTGCTAACCCTGTGGTTTCCTTATTTAGGTGTCTGCCTTTCTGTCATTCAGGGAGGACCTCTGTGGGTGAGGGCCCAGAGGACGGTCCAAGGTGGACAAGGATTCCTGGGACTCCAGTAATCCAGCCTTGCCCAGTGCCTGCCCTGCTTCCAGAACTCTCTTCAGCCACCTCTAGATCCTTCTCACTTCTCTTGCTGCCTTTTTTTTTTTTTTTCTCTTGCTGCTTTTTATGCATCTCGTGCTTTACGAAGTGCCTTCTGTAGTTTACAGAATAGGAGCGGCACAGGAGCGTGAGCCTGGCACTCCTAGAATTGTTTGTGGCCCTGGCCCTGGCCCTGCCCCTTACCTTGTCATGAGGCTCTCATCCATGAAATGGGAGTAATCCTACCTCCTTTCTGGGTGTGTTTCCTTTGTTTGGACCCTCTGAATCTTCTCCCTCCGTACCCTTTCCCCTAACTCAGGGGTCGGTTGACTGTGGCCCACGGGCTGTTTATAAATAACGTTTTCTGGGAAACAGCCACACCCGTTCATTTCTGTATTGTCTTTGGCTGCCCTTGTGCTCCGTGAACAGAATTGAGTAGTTGTGGCGGAGACCACATGGTCCACAAAGCCTAAACTATTTATTCTGAGTCCTCACAGAAGTGTGCAACCCCCCGCCCCAGCCGCACTCTGTACCGCCGAGGTGTGCACTGGCCCCCTGTCCCTCCCTGCCTGCCCTCACTGTCTCTGCCTTTGGAGCCTCCTGGCTTCTGTTTGGACCTACTCCTTCTCCCCCTGGCTGATAGAGGGAACTTTCAGTTCTTGTCAGTTTTGAATTCTGTATATTTCACGTGTGGCCACCTCTCACAACCACCGCCCCCCCCCCCCCGCCCTGAATGCCACCCCCACCGCCCCACCCCACACTACCCTCCATTTCCATGCTGTGCTGGCTTTCCATGGGGCCCGCAGGGTCAGGTACTCACACGCTTCTCCATGGGAACGGTCCCGGCTCTACTCCCATCGGATGCCCCTTTCCTTTCTGACCCGTCACCCTGCAGAGCCCTCACGTTTGGCACTGAGCACACTCTCCTGGAAGCATAGACTTTCTCCCTTCCCTGTGGGTTTCTGCATACCTGCCAGGCCCCTCCTTCGTTGCCGGCCCCTTAGGGGCTTGCTGGTGATGACCTAGGGCTGGCTCTCAGCAAAATGGAGCAGCTGCCTCTATAGAGCGACCACAGAACCAAACAAAACCCACATTCCGAGCCTGTTAGTAGGGAAATTTGGCAAAACCTCTTAAAACGTTGCCCTCAAAGTCCCCCTGATAATCCTGGTAACCCCCTCCAACCTTTTAGGTCTTGTATTTTCATGCACTGGTCACAGTCTCCCTACCACCTCCTCCTTCCTCAATCTTACAATAAGGAACCTCCCCACTTGAGTGTTTCTGTCCCCGTCGTGGGGGTGAGACAGGTGATCTAAGTTGTAGCCCCATCCCACCCACTGCATCCATGTCTGCCTCTCCCCTTCCCCGGGGAGGGGAGGAACACTTACGGAGTTCTGAGTGCCTCTCAATGACCTGTGTGCTTTACATGCATTGTTTTGTTTCATTTATTCATCAATCCTGAGGAACAGGGATTCTATCCATTTTAGAGCTATGGCGGCTGAGGTTTGGAGGGGTTAAGGAAACTTGCCTAAGGCCTAACTGGGATCTAGAGCTGGGATTTGAACTCCGGTTTCTCTGGATTCTAAGCTGGTTTCTGCTAGACCTGGTGTGTGATAGTTGGCTCCTACGGACGTGGCAGAAACAACCAACTGGGGAATCTGAGGTGGTTGATAGTCTGAAATCAGTCCTAATAGGAGTATTTACACTGTGGGAATCAGTCAGCTTTATGATTCAGGGAATCAGGGATTCTTTTTTTTCCCTTTCTTCCAGAGAGCTGGTTTATCCGCACATGTACCAAGGCCACACTACATATCTTCTGGTTCCATTCTCCCTTTGGGAGTGCTGTACAAAATGTCACCATCAGGGGAAAGAGTGTTGAAAACCAGAGGTTTTTATAAGAATCAGTTACTTGACATAATTTTGTGAATTTCCCAAGGGTCACCACCACTTACTTTTCATCTCAAAAAAAAAAAAAGTTTCAGCCTACGTGCAATTTAAAAAGCAAGCTTTTCACAGACAACCATGGGGCTCAAACACACTGTTTAATATTATGTGTGGGAATCACAAAAGTATTAGCTATTATTCTCTTTTACAAACTATGTGATATTATATTTTTATTTTTGTTTGATTATATGTTCTTGGAGGCTTTTAAAAGCCAGTCGGAGTTTCCTTGTGTTTTTTCCCCCTTTTTTGTTTGTGTTAGCATTTTGGATAATTGCACGCTAGTTTATATTTAACAGGGTTATCATTAACGTAGTTTGGAGTTTATTGCTGCACGCTTAGTTACAAAGACAAAAGCTTGTAAAGCGGAACATGCAAGTGCTAGAAGTTCAGGACTTGGAATATCGTGATAAAATGTGTATGCATGAAAGAAAGGGCCAGTCTTGTGCTTGATTTAAAGGCCAGGGTGTACTTATGCCTAAGTTCAATTCCATGGTAGATAACAAACCGTTCAAGAAGAAAATACTAAAATCCTGAGAATACCAAAGATTTATATATGCATAGCACATTGATTTTTTTTTTTTAATTTTAAAGCATTTTACTCATTAACCCAATGATTTATGAGAACAAAATGTCTACTTTGTCTTAGGAAGAGAAGAATGTCAGTAGCTGGAGGACAAGTAAAGTCTATAGTTCTGCTTAAGGACAAACATTGGCGTGTTAGGGGACAAATGGTTGATCTGCTGTTGAAAGGTAGTTCTCAGTAAGTATTACGTTTAATGAGTTGAATCAAGTTTGCTTTTGGAGGGGGAATAGTGAAGAAGGAAGATAAGATTACAGATGTCCAAAGTAATGTGTGGGTACTTGAGGGACTCGATTTCTCCATCACAAGACAAAACATCTGATGATGGAAGCTCTACATGCTTGTTTGGGGCTTTACAGTGTGCAGAATATTTTCATATAATTTCATGAAGTCATTTCAAAAAGGCAGTGTGGTAGCCATTTTATAGATTAGCAAATCAAGACCATGAAGAACATGAACTGTGTATATGGCAGAGCAGGAATTTTGTATTCAGTGTGTTAAAGTACGAAAAAATTCTGTGCCACGGTTTTGGCTAGTCAGCGCCTCTCAGCAGGCGTGGATGCTGATTTTTCACGTGATAACCTCTGGGGCGGGCCAAAGAAGCCTGGTTGTGGAAAATTTCCCCAGTAACAACATCTTGCTCCAAATAAGTTTGTTGCCTGTTCCTGCTTCTCACCGCTCACTGCTTGGCTTACTTCTCAGCAAATTGGGTGAACAGATTCAAGACTGGAAAGACCAGCTTTGGAGTTAGACAGCTCTCTCATTTAATCCTTCTGAACCTCAGTGTCCTCCTCTGTAGAAGGGGGATAAGAATTCCTGCCTTTTTGGGGTATTGCAAGCACTGAAATGAGAAGGTACCGTGAACCACCTTGCAGAGTTTTGACCCTTGGTGGTTTGATCAGTAAAATAGTAGCTGTTAATTCCACTCACAATTGCCTAGTGCCTTATGTGGTCTGTCGAGAAGCAGTTGAGAAACCTGACAAGGTCTGCTAAGATCATCCGGAGTGGAGGTGTTTGCTTTGGTGGAGCTTATGCTGTGGTACACTGAACAGATAATTTGCTGCAGTTTTAACTTCGTAAATAGTAGTAAAGTAAAATCAGAGCAGTGAAGGAAAATGATACCCCTTCCATTAGGCACTGCATTTTGCCTCTATTTACACTGGAGTCTTGACAATTTCCATTGCCAAAATAAAGGTCTCAGGGACAGAGAATCAAGGAGGGCTGAATTCACATGTTCAGCATTGTCCTCCTGGAACAGCAAAGTGGTGAGGTTAAGGGCAACAGCTGGTCTGGCCCACACGCAAGCATGTGGAAGATGCTGCCCTAGGGCATACGTGGAGGACTGCTACCTCCACAGACAATTCTAGAAGGTGTACCTTTGCTCTCTTCCCTTGAAGATGCTATAGCCCTCACGATCTCTCATTTTTAGAGAGTTCATTTACTTTTTTACACATGCAGAATTTTAGGAAGAGTATTGGGGTTCATGGAGGCTTAGAAATTTCTCCCTGTGGGGAGGGAATCTCAGTGATGAAGCTGGTTTAGGGGTCCCAGAGGAAGATGGGGGTCTGAATGCAGAAGCAGTGCCAGGGCCTCTGACCATCACAGACATGGGACCCTAGCTTGTCATCATAGTGACATGGATTCAGGGCATGGCCCCGGTCTCAGCTTTACCTATAATCTCTGAAGTCCCTTGGGTCACCCACCTGTGCAGCTCTTGAGGTGTGGAGTGGGTTGAATAGTGTCCCCTAACATTCATGTCCTCTTGGAGCCTCAGAAGGTGACCTTATTTGGAAATAGAATCTTTGCAGCTGTAATGAGTTAAGATAAGGCCCTCCTGGAGTAGGGTAGGTCCTAAAGCCAGTGACTGGTGTCCTCAAAAGGCCAAGTGAACGCATGAGAGACAGAGAGACCCAGGGAAGATGGAGACAGAGATAGAAGCCAGAGAATTGCCAGCAAGCATCGGAAGCGGGGGAAAAAGCAAGGAAGGGCTATTCCTTAGAGCTTCCAGGGGAACCCAACCTGGGAACACCAGATTTTGGACATCTAGTCTCCAGAACTGTGAGAGATTAAATTTCTGTGTATTGAAGGTGCCTAGTTTGTGCTAATTTGTTATGGCAGCCCTAGGAAATGGGCATGGTGGGGTCTCAGAGTTAGACTTGGATTTGGCTCTCTGTCCGTATGGACCAGCCTTCTCTCCCTGGCTGTGGGAAAGGACCCAAGTCCCAAAGCACAGCCTGAAGGCATGTCTGTGGGTGGCTGGGGCTCTGTGGGATTTATTTGGCGGTTGGGGGGAAACCTTAACTCTGTGGTGAGCAGTTGTGTTTTTGTTCAGTTCTTTGGCTGTAAACCATTTGTTCTCAAATGTGGTCTCTGGACCAGGAGCCCGAGCATCACCTAGGAACTTAGAAATACAGTTTCCCAGGCCACACCTCAGCCGTCCTGAATCAGAAATTCTGGAGGTGGGGCCCAGCAGTCTGTCTCTGAAGGCCGCTGAAGTGCGTCTGGGAACAGCACTATAGACAAAGTTCTGTGTGTCTCGCGCTCTGTTGTACCTCCTGGAAGATGTAAACAGTGTCTGGTGTTAGGTGAAGCATTTTTATTTTGCTTCACCGCATTTATCCTGGTGCAAATCAGTGGAAGCTCTCTCCTGATGCGGGGCTCTGCCGAAAGTCCAGATAATTCGGGTTTGAGGCTCCACACAACTGCCATAGGCTCATCCCTCCTTT
Source organism: Panthera tigris (assembly GCF_018350195.1). Lineage (NCBI taxonomy): Eukaryota > Metazoa > Chordata > Mammalia > Carnivora > Felidae > Panthera > Panthera tigris. The sequence continues at coordinate 45,611,003 of NC_056671.1, forward strand.
TCTGTACCTTCCCTTCCATCCATCTGGTGAACTTCTAGACGCGGCTCTGAGGGGTCCCTTTCACACTAACTTTCCCTGCCTCTTCTCTCTGGTGATAGTATCTCTTCTCTTTTTTATGTGTCCTAAAGCATTTCCTATTTACCTCTGTTTGAAGGTCTTAGCTGTTTGTCCAAGTATTCCAACAGGTTTGTTGAAAGCATTCTGCCCTGTGCCAAGGCCTGGGGATACTGTGGGGCACCAGCGAGCTGGGGGTCCCTGCCATCAGAGATAGGTCTTAGTCTCTAGTGTGGGAGGTGGGCAAAAAAGGAGCAACCATAAAAAACTACATAAAGCAAATTCTGAAGAATGCTGTGGAGGGAATCAATGAGGTCTGTAAGCATCTCTTAAACATAGTGGCCAAGAATTTTCTAAGATGAGAAAGCAGTTAGCCACTTAGGGTGGGACATGGGTTTCAGGCACTGGGGTCAATGTGTCCTAGGGCCCTGAGATGGAAATATGGTATGTTTAAGGAAGAAAAAGAAGGCCAGGGTAGTTGGACCTTGGTGAATGGGGGCCCAGAGGGAGCTGAGGCCCCACAACTGGGCAGGGCCACAGCCAGCAAAGCCTCATAGAACATGGTGGGGCATTCCCACTGTCTTACAACTGCAGTTAGAAGCGGTTGGAGAGTTACAAAGGGGAGCCGTGCTCCCTGGCTTACGCTTTAAGGCCCACTGATGGCTGTGTGGCAAACAGCTCGAAGGAGGACAGGCATGCATGTGGGCAGAAATCTGTGAGCCTCCTGCTTCCAGGTGAGTATCCTGCCAAGAGACATGGTGGCCTGGCCTAGGGTGGAGATGGTGAGGGGGTGACGGACTGCAAATCGAACAGAATTGACAGAAATTGTAGGTGACTTGGTGGTCCCCATCGTCATGGGGCTTACATCCAGTTGGAGACAGACTTGGATAATCACCCAGCAAGTGTAAGATGGCTGCTTTGGTGTGTTTTGCAGTGGGGAGGTCCTCGGGTCTGTTGGAGGTGGGTATAAGTGCCATGGTGGGTCCCACCCAGGTGTGGTGGGGAAGGCTGGCTTCCAGGGGTTTCCACTGAACTAAGGTCTGAAGGGTGAGCAGGTGTCGGGCGGGTAGTTAGTGGGGCCGGGAGGACTGGGGCAGTCCACAGGACCAGCCTCAGAGCCCTGGAGGAAGCAGACAAAGGGCCGTGACTAGAGCACAGAGAATGAGGAGAGCAGGTCAAGTCAGGGCTGCACCGAGGATGTTGATTGTCATCATAAGATTGGTTGGGAAGCCATCAGAGGATTTCCATCCGGGTGGAATCAGAATGAGACCTCTGTTTGGAAATGATTGTTCCGTTGCAGCATGGAAGAGGACGAGATGCGGGGAGCCGTAGGTGGGAGGGAGGAAACCAGGGTCCACCACCGTGGTCCAGGAAGGAAATGGCTTGGATGAGCCTGGTGGTGATGGGAGTGGGGGGAAGTGGGTGGGTCCACAGGGATTTAGGGCTCGCAATGTGGCGGAATGGTCTTGGAGATGGATTGGCCGTGGAGGGTGGGAGAGACCAGAGACCGGGGCATCCAGGACACCCCCAGGTTTCTAGTGTGTGGACCGACAGGATGGTAGTGCTAGCCCTGGTATAGGGAGGGGGGCACGGGCATGATCCAATGCCAAGGGGTTAAAGAAACACTAGCTTGAAGACAAATTACAGACCTGAAAACCCGCTTCTCACTGTCTCCATCGCCCACCCCACCCCACCCCACCCCACCCCACCCCACCCCACCCCACCCCACCCCACCAAGCTTATGCTTTTACCCTCCAAATAGCTTGAAGTGCATACATTTTCCTTTTTCTCTCAAAGGGGAGAATGATATTTCTGCGTAGACAGACACGATCTCAAGTTAATGCTCATTTCCAAGTTTTTTGGCCTAAAAATTCTAATAATTACCTTTTAAGGTGAATGTTGAGCATCTCGATTTGCAGAAAACCCCATAAATCAGTTTTTATTCATTTAATTTCAGTTAAAGACCTACAATTTCTTTTTTAAAGAAAACAAAACCTCCTTGAGATCGTAAGATTTTTCAAACAGTTCCTAATTCCGCTTGCACATAGTTGCAGTTAATTACCAGGTGCTGAAGTCTGGGTGATCTGGAATGTGGAGGGTAAAGATACGATCTCCACGAGAAAAAGATGTGCTTGCGAATCTGCACAATGGTCGGCTGCAGGAACTAGACAAGGACGCAGTGTCGGGGTGATTTCATACTTGCTCGGTGATTCTCAGTACGGCCGGGATGCCAGCCACAGTCGCATCTTTTTCTGGTTTTATCGGTGATTTCTCATAATCGCGGCATGCTTACTGAACACTGGCATTCTGAGCGATGGAGCCATACGGAAACCGCTTCACATCCCAGATCTGCCACTTCCCGGGTGTGACCTTAAGCAGATTCCGTGATCCCTGTGGAACCCAGCTCTCCTCTCTAAAGAGGAGGAAATAGCACTTAATAATCAGATACCTCATGCCATGGCTGCCGAGATGAAACCAGATGATTTCTGTAGAGCACTTCGCACAGTGCCTGGCACATAGTTCTCAGTAAAAATCTGACGTGATTATCGCAGCCCATGTACCCTGCTGGTTCTCTGCAGATTTTGTAGGGACTGATGTCACCCTGTAAGTGAGGGAACTGAACTCTAGGGAGTTTACTTTTCCCGCCAAGTCACGTAGAGCTGGGCAGAGCAGGGATCCCGTCTAACCCGTAAGACCATACTTCTGCCACTGTGCTTTATTGCCTTTGACACGTGCATCGTTTTATCCAAACAAGTTTTGTGACCTTCCCGAGCAAAAGGGGTTTTGTCTGAGGATCCAGGTGGTGTTTTTTGGCGCTTGTACTATTCCAACACTTGTCACTGTCTAAGAATATACGCTGGTGTTTGGTGTTGTTTACCTGTTCAACCCATGTTTGAGTATGGATGTGTCCATGGGGAGCAGCTATGTGTAAAGAGAGGGACTAAATCGGGTTTTTTTATTCGGCCCTGTTTGCTGCAAATGCAATGCTGCAGTTGAGGCCAGGCTGATTGGAAGAGATGGGAAGGATATATTTCAATCCAGTCGCCCAGGCTGGATCCACCCTCTCTGCAAGCTGTATTTCTCAGAGCTGGAAAGAATTTAGCCTGTGGAGCTTATTAAGAGGTGTGACATTCGTTATGTGTGACTCTAGTTCTTTTGGAGCCAGGAAAATAAAAGTCAAGGCTGGAATATAAGGAAATGGATAAGATACATGCAGGCTGGTGAAATCTGGGCTAAAAATATATATATTTACACGGGAGTTTAGCTTTGATTTTATATTGTCACAAATTGTTACCAGATGCCTGCATTTCAGACTACCGAGCTGATCCGAGAGTGTGAGTTGGAAAACAAATCACTTTGCCATTTGGAATGCTGATTGATATTTTAGAAGTTTCTTTTTTGTTTTCAAAGGGAAAATAATGCATATTCCAGGCCTAGCAAACAGAACTTTTATAAATGGCAATTAACAGAAGATCCCCAAGGGAGGAGGTCTCCTGTTTCTTTTTATAACCCTGGCAAAAGCAGTTGAGGTGACATTTTATTAACATTGGCATCTCCCACTTGCACTGGGAGCTGGCTCAGCCCCGTGTAACCATGCCCAGAGCTAGTAGTTTCGTTTCCATTTTCCTTCAAGCTCAGGTCAGAAGAGAAGCACAAGAACACTTCTGTCTGGGATAGCCGGCTTCGTGTGGTCTCCCTGTGGCAGGACCCCGGCTCATGGGATGGCTTGTCCATTTCCCCCTATGGTTTCAAAAACGTGGCCTTTGGTCTTGAGTCTTCCTTCGGTTTGGACTCAACAGTGTTCCCTTCCCCTACAGGCCGTTTTTCTTGCTGGCATTTGAATGACTCATAAAATGAGTTTTGAGTGGCCTGACGCCTCTGCTGTGTTCCCCGAATGCTTTCTAAAAGGTGCTGCTGTGTGAGAGTATGTGCTGATTTTCCCGTTGGAGTTGTTGCAAAGTCGCCTGGATGGCTGGGAGAGCGGAGTCTGAATTCTGGCTCTGTACCTTGGATGCTGTCAGACTTTGGTGAGAATCAGTCTGGAAAACAGGAATATCAGATCTGAGCGGTTGGAGAACTGCAGGAGTAGAGTAGAGTGAGGTCACTCCATAGCCCCGGATGGGCCTTGGTATTTCTTACAGGGGCCAAGCTGCAGATTTTCAGATGGATGAGAAGGGACCTTCAAGAGGCCCAGAGAAGTGAGGCTGCCATGCCCTCCTGAGCTCCCTGTATGTTGGAACAAAAGGATGAGAGCCCTTGCCCTTGCTCACTGGGGCTAATGTTGGTCAAAGTCTTCTCAGCTGTGGCCAGAGACCTGGAGGGTGCCAAGACTGAGTGATGCAAATACTTTTACATTTCCTCTTTAGCCCATCCCAGTTTTGTCCTCCTCTGTTAGCTGCATCTACTCTGAGGGAATGGATTTTTATTATAACATTTTTGGCTTATATGGTTGACCCTTGAACAACATGGGTTAAGGGTGCTGACCCCCCCGTAGTCAAATCTGCGTATAACTTCTGACTCCCCCAAATCCTAACTACTAATAGCTTGCCATTGACCAGAAGCCTTCCTCATAAGCAGTCAAGAAACACAAAGTTGGTATGTTATATGTAATATATACCAAATTCTTGGGGCACTTGGGTGGCTTAGTCAGTTAAGTGTTGATTTTGGCTCAGGTCATGATCTCCCTGCCGTGAGATCGAGCCCTGTGTCCAGCTCTGCTCTGACTGTGTGGAGCCTGCTTGGAATTCTCTCTGCCTCTCCTCCATGCACATGCACATGAGTGCTCTTTCTCTCTCTTAAAACAAATAAACATTAAAAAAAATCTGCATAGAACTTTTGACTCCCCCAAATCTTGACTAATAGCCTGCTGTTGACTGGAAGCCTTCCTAATAACATAAACAGTATGTTATATGTATTATATACCAAATTCTTAAAGTAAGGAAGAGGAAAGAAAATGTTACTAAGGAAATCATAAGAGAAAAGCGAGTTTAGAGCATAGTACTGTTAAAAAAAAAAAAAAAAAATCCTTGTATAAATAGACCCCCAAAATTCAAACCCACATTTTTCTGGGGTTACATGTATAGTTATTCTTGTTCCGGCAGTCCTGTTCTGAATTAGCTGAACAGTCTGAAAGTTCTGAAAGTTCAGAAAGTTCTGTTCTGAAAGTCTGAATTAGCTGCACACACTGAGCACTGAGAGCTCCTAAAAGAGGGACGGAGTTGGGATCCTGTGAGCCTCTGGTCACATTTTCATCAACCAGTCAATACATAACCTTGTTTTATGTGTGGTCCTGTGTGAAGATACCTTTTTTAATAGCTATTAAGTCCTTCACATTGAACTTCCAGCCAGCAGTGACTCATGCCCGAACAAAGCTTCTCTCAGACACGTGTTTCTCCATTGGGCAGATTGCAGCCGTCTTGCACAGAACAGCAAATAGCACTTCAGGTTTTTTTTGCCTGGGGGCCATTTTAAACAGCAAAGTCACCAACAAAAATGTGAAAAATGTGACACTGAAAGTCCATCAAAAAAGGACACTTGTTTACAATATGGGAGCTGAGACAGGAGGGCAGAGCCTCGTCTTGTCACCTCAGCTTGCAACAATTTCCTCTGCTCTGCCTATGCACCTGTCCACGAATGACTGTGAAAGCATTGTAAGTATCGATTTGGGACTTACAGATAAATTTGAGCAAGTAGGTGAATTCACAGGTATAGAATCGGCAAATAATGAGAATCAACTGGACTTTATTCAGGTATTAAGTGCTTGCCGTGTGCTGGGGGCTGTCTTGGAAGGAGTGTGTTTTCTGTTTTACAAAGGCCTGCCTCCATGCCTTCTCGTATTTATTCCTGATACCACCCTTGACAGGGGAAGGGCTGGCTTTATTGTCTTCCCTTTATTGATGAGGAAACCAAGAACTGGAGAGCTGACTTGTCCCCGGGTCCCAGTATTTTAATCGAATCTGCGTTTCTGGTTCTGAACACTGTTTTCTTCCCACCATGCTGTGCAGAGAGGTGTAGGTGCAACATAGGACAAGTGCTTTAAACAATAGAATTTGAAGGCTGACATCATATTTTAATACTGTCCAGAAAGTTATCTTCTTAACAGTTTCTCAGTGATCTCATTAGATAAAGGTGGCATAGCATTGTGACTAAGAGCATAAATTTAGGCGCCAGACTTACCTTGAATCCTGACTTTGCTACTCACTACCTGTATGACTTTGGGTAATTGATGAGTAAAGTAAAACCTTTGTGACTCTTGATTTCATGGTTTGTAAAATAAAAATAGTAATGACACCCAATGTGTGGGGTTCATGTGAGAATTGTGTGAATTAATTCATATTTAGTGCTTTGATCTGTGCCTGGCACATTGTAACCCTCTGTGTTAGCCGTGATTATCATTTAGCAGGATGGGTACTCAGGAGATTCGTGTTGAGTCCATCAATGATGACTCTAAAAATTAGGCAAATGGTAACGTTTGGTTGTAATTTCACAGCCCAGAGCTAAGAGGAGATTTTGCGATTTTCCAGTCCTTTTGATCCGTTTGGATGACATGGTTCAGACCTGGAAAGTCTGTTTTAGGGATTTATTTATCCAGTTTGACTGTCAGTAGTCAGCAGATTAAACAGACTTTTGTCAAGTCTGTGTCATTTTTGGTGAGTGGACAGCTAATCAGATGAGCAAATATGAGTGGGCACCTGCTGGGTTTAATAGTCCCTGCCAGTGAACATTCGAGTGATAGAAGGTAAGAATATGAGATGTCACAAGGCAGAGCATGATTAACACCTATAAAGAGCACCTTTTCATGTCACCCCGAGATCTCCATCTTTACAGCTACTAAGTATTTAAAATTGCCAGAGTTTTCCTTTCCTTCCTTCTGCTAGTCAGCATCTGGTAGCCATGTCAGTAAAAAGCAGTTGTGTGCCCCACAGGGATGGGGACACCATATCGTGTGGAAGGTCCTCAAACAGAAGCTATCCCTGGACCCATCAGACCTGTATCTTTCTAAGCAGACCTGCGGCAGCCAGCCCATTTCCTTGGTAATACCTTTGGTGTCACGAGCAGAAGACAATTGCAAAGAACGTAAAGATATTTCCAGATCTGTACAATTCTGGTACGGTAGTTATTTGGAAAATCGATTCTTTTTCTTTTCTCTCAAAGCCCTGATTTGGGGCAGTCAGGTTAATCTTCTGCATTTCTCTGTCCCCGCCCCCATGAACCCAGGTCTCACAAAACTCTTTAGAGGAGATGCTTCAGTCTGGAGCGAGGACATAGGGCAGTAGACTAGGAGAGCAACACAGGAGATTCCTATTTGCTCCCTGGAAATAGGGTTTGGAACTTGCCAGCCCTGGAGGATGGTGGTGGAGGCTTTCTGTTATTTGCTTACAGAAAAACGCAGACCTGAAGTCATGATTGTCCTATTATCAAATAGTAAATTTTGCTTTGCCTAACCTGCTTGGATTCATGGTCAAAGCCCATAATAAAGTATAAAGTTGTCTTATTTGAAAACTCCTAGCAAGAGAACAGGGCACCTTTCCTATAAGCAAGTGTTTTGTGACACATCTGAAGTAGACCTTTTACACTAGAATAGTTTTTTCTAGTATACGCTTTTTATCAGTGAACAAGTAATTCTTTCTTCAGAGGCTGCGTTTGCTCAGCCCGAGGCAACGGTGTGAGATAACACTGCTAAATAGATTCCAGTCAGATGATCCTGGCTGTGTGAGTTTATAAAAGACCTCTGTTTAAGCTCAAAAATAAATAATTAAAACACATGCACAGACTAAAGGTTGTTGGTCCTAGTGAGATTAAAATTAGTCTGCTATATTATAGAGGTTCTTTATATTTTTCTCAAAAGAATTCATGGTGGTTTTTTTTTTTTTTTTTCATTTCATCGAAAGGTCTAGGTAGAAAAAAATGATAAAGGTTTTTGAGTTTTGTTTTTTTAAACTCGCTGTCAAGTTAAAACATCCTCACATCGTGCCTGGACTCTTGCTAGTCTCTGGAGAATTATAAGGTAATTCTTATCTATGGCTCCTTTGAAATTGCCTGCGTAAGATAAAATTCTTCCAAGCAAGGACTTTTCGAAAAGATGTGTTGATTTTCAAGTAGGTGTTTTGGTGATGGATTACTAAAGTCTTGAATTGAGAAATGGGAAAAGTCACAGGCAAAGTCCTCTTCCAGTTTTCTTTTGTAAGCCCTGCGCCCAGGTTTGGGGCTAGGCACACGGTGTGCAGAGTGGATGCCACATGGCCGTGCGCTGTCCTTGCCTTGGCGCGTCTGTCCAGCCGGCCCTTCTTGAAGGGACCTCAGCCCATCTGCTGTTCGAAGTCAGTAGAAGGCCCAATGTCAGGGTGGGAGGTGGTGGTCCCGGGCATTTCTCCAAATGGTTCCCAGACATGCTTTGCAGGGGCCATATGTTCCTGTCTGGTCTTTATCCTGAGACTCCCTTGTCCGTGAAGGTCCCCTTCTTTTAAGATTTAATTTTTTTTTTTAAATTTTTTTTAACGTTTATTCATTTTTGAGACAGAGAGAGACAGAGCATGAATGGGGGAGGGTCAGAGAGAGAGGGAGACACAGAATCTGAAACAGGCTCCAGGCTCTGAGCCATCAGCACAGAGCCCGACGCGGGGCTGGAACTCACGGACCATGAGATCATGACCTGAGCCGAAGTCGGACGCTCAACCGACTGAGCCACCCAGGCGCCCCAAGATTTAATTTTTTTAATGTTTTTTAATGTTTATTTTTGAGAGCTAGACAGAGCATGAGTGGGGGAGGGGCAGAGAGAAACGGAGACACAGAATCTGAAGCTGACTCCAGGCTCTGAGCTGTCAGCACAGAGCCCGACATGGGGCTTGAACTCATGAACTATGAGATCATGACCTGAGCCAAAGTTGGACACTCAATCAACTGAGCCACCCAAGTGCCCCTAAGATTTTATTTTAAAGTAATCTCTACACCCAGCATGGGCCTTGAGCTGAGAGCCCCTACATCAAGAATTGCATGCGTCACCAGTTGAGCCAGCCAGGTGCTCAGGTGAAGGGCCCTTCTAAACACGAGCCAGCCTGTGGACTGGGATAAAAATCTTGCTTTGAAAAATGAAAACAAACAAACAAAACCCAGAAACCAACACTCGCTTTATCTGTTATGTTTTGCCTTCATACTTTCTCATAAAACGGTTTGCTGATACTTTTTGGGAATCTGTGTTGTCAGAAAAGTTGTATCTAAATTACAGTTGTGTTAAAAACGAATGACAGAATCTAAGTAAAATCAGCGGTAGCCCCATTACTGCTAACACTGGTGTTACTCCTGGGGTGGGGTTCCATCGTTCTTCCACCCTCTGTCCCCTGTTTCTCGGACCCGTGACCACCGGGACTAGACCAGTCACAGGATGTGGGCACGAACTGTGCTTTCAGAGTTCGAAGATGTGCGTGTGCCTGCATATTGTATTTTGTAAGTGGCATCATGCTTTATGTGTTTTGGATTGCTTTTTTCTTTTTCACTAAGGCAAAAAAAGAACCACATTTGTAAAGTAGCAACATGATTTTTTTTTTATTAAAAAATTTTTAATGTTTATTTTTGTGTGTGAGAGAGAGAGAGGGAGCAAGAGCGTGAATGGGAGGAGTGTGAGAGGGAGAGAGAGGGAGACACAGAATCCGAAGCAGGCTCCAGGCTCCCCAACACGGGGCTCCAACTCACAAACTGAGATTATGACCTGAGCTGAAGTCGGATGCTCAACCAACTGAGCTACCCAGATGCCCCCATATCATCTAGACTCTTTAAAAAAAAAAAAAAAAAAATTGTGATAGGGGCACCTGGGTGGCTTAGTCAGTAAAGCATCTGACTTTGGTGTAGGTCATGATCTCATGGTTCATGGGTTTGAGCCCCGCAGGGGGTTCCACACCCTGCTTGGGATTCTCTCTCTCTTTCTGCTCCTACCCCACTCATGCTTTCTCTCTCTCAAAAATAAGTAAATAAATAAAATTGTGATAAATCCTTTGGAAGCAAGTTTTTATAATCTAGATAATCACCTCTAATGATTTCTGGGTGTGTTATGTTCTTTTTAAGCAAGAGCAAGATATTGTTAGTTTAGATAACCAGCTACTTAATGTCCTAGTACCCTTAATGTCCTGATGTCCTTCCAGAAACTTAGGCAGCATAGGGGGGCATGTACCTGATGTTGGTTTCCATTAGGCTCATTTTTTCAGGAAATGTCTATTGATGATAAACACCATTTGCTGGGCCTGGGCAGAGAGGGTTGAACAAAATGTCATTGGTTCTCACCCTCAGGGAACTTAGAGTTCTGGACGGGATGTAGACAATCAGAGAAGTAAACAAGTACACATATGGGTATAAGTTCTGCTAAGTGTCCTGGAAGAAGAGAATGTGGGCTGTGGAAGAGATTAGTGGAGGAGGCATAACGGCTTCCACGGGGTGGAGTCAAGGAAGGCTACCTGAAAGAGGTGTCTTCAGCAGCCGGAAGAGAAGCCACCGGTACGTGAGGAGTGTGTGGAAAAGACATACGGACAGTAGAGGAAACGATGACATGTTCCAAGGCCATGTGGCTAGGAAGATCCTATTTGGGGAAAGAAATGAAAGACGGCCAGTGTGGCTGAGAATTATGGGGTCAGCGGGGGAGATACGGACACTTTTCGTGCTGTGTGGGCTTCTTTAAAGGGTTTGTAGTTTCTTCTTCGTGCAGTGGGAGACATTCAGTGGGTTTGAAGCCCAGGGCAACAAGGTCCAGTTAGTTCACACCGGCTACCCAGGAGATGAACCGTGACCAGGCTGGGAAACCAGGGTTCAAGGTTTGTTTCAGAAGTAGTCCGGGCAGTACTTGTTGGCACTGAACATGGATGTGTTGGGGAGTCAAAGATGAGTCCTGGGTTTGTGACTTGGCTTCCTGGTACCACTAGCTGAGGTAGGGCAGCCCAAGGGGGGATTGGCTTAATGGGAGAGGAGGAGGTTGAATTCGGCACATGAAGTTTGAGCTGCCCTTGAGAATGCCTCGTGGAGGTTTAAGAAAGGCAGTTGGGCACATGGGGGCCTGGAGCTCCAAAACGAGCGGGTTGGTGAAACAGATTTAGGCATCGTCAGCCTGTAGATCATGTTCAAGGCCAAGGGAGAGGGTGGACTCACCCAGGGAAGAGGTACAGAGAGATGATAGAGTGATTGTTTAGTTCATCCAAGATCCCAGGGCTGAGCAGTTAGGGAGCTGGCGTTTGAACCCAGACAAGTTCTAGAGTCAGGGCTCTCCTCTGGTGTGCCATGCCACCACTGGGGCTCTGCAGCCACCCAGGTGGTCTGTCATTGCTCTTCTTTGAAGGGGGCAACATCATAAGGAAGTTGAATCGTTTCAGAAACTTTCTGTAGTCTAGAACACTGCTTACCCTAGAAGTATCTCACGGCTCTTTCATCTCTGATTACTTGGATTCGGAAATGAATATGAATCTGGATATGAATGGTTAATTTCACCTTGCAAGTTAGGGTGAGGCTGTCTCCCTTTAGCCCATGACTGTGTGTGTTGTTCTCGGCCAGTGCCCCCACCTCCCAGTTGATGCGGGCTAATGTTGTCATGGCGATGGTCTGCCCCAAGTGTGTGCGGCCTGACCTCCCAGGGCCCCCAAATCAGCCAGCAGCGTAGGCAGTGCGTGGGCCACTTGTGGGCTGTGTTTTCCAGTGTATTTTTTAAAGCATCTATACCTGAGTGGCCGATTGCAGACGTGGGAATGAGATTTTTTTTTTCCTGCATGAGGTTTAACCACAGGCCAGCCTCTGCTGAAAGACGGGTGTGATGTCGGGAAAAGATGGGTTTCTGTGCATCAGAAATTGCTCCCTGCATCCATCAACCAAACCGAACAGAGCGTGTAAGCCCGCCATGCTTAAGCTTTACATAACATAGAATTTATCATTTTAGCCATTTGTAAGCATACAGGTCAGTGATGTTAAACACTCACATTGTTTTGCAGTTAATCACCAGAACTCTCTTCATCTTGCAAGTCTCTAACTCTGTACCCATTAAACAGTAACTCCCCATTGCTCCTTCTCCCCCCAGCCCCGAAAAGCCACTATTCTGCTTTCTGTCTTGGAATTTGCCTACTCCATGTGTCCCATATAAGTGGAATCATACAGTATTTGCCTTTTATAATTGGCTTTTTCACTCAGCATAACGTATTTCCATGTTGTGCATGTGTTAGAATCTCCTTCCTTTTTAAGGCTGAATAATATTCCGTGGTGTGGATATTGCACATTTTGTTTATGCATTCATCCATTGATGGACATTCAGGTTGTTTTCACCTTTCAGCTATTGTGAAAATAGTGCTATGAGTGTTGGTAAAAATCACACTAAAGATTTTGCTCTTTTTTCCCCTCACCAACTAGAAACGATCTCTCACTTAGGGGTGATTTACAAAGGTTGGTTGGTTTGAATGCAATGATTTCTCATCAAACTTGGTGCCTGAAAGTTCACATTTCAAGGGAAATGACTGATTTCCTGTCTGCTGGAAAGAAGCAATTCTAGCGAATTTTTTTTCATGTGTGTGCAAGCAACTGGTTAAGAAATTAATCATAATGGGCTATCTTATCAACCTGTTATTTCTTGCCCTTCCCCCTTTTTTTTTGTTCAGTAATGATGTCAATCGATACTTTAATACTACCTGGATATACCATAACAGTATGTATTTATATCTGTATGTAATACGAATACATCATTTTTCAAAACTCCGTATTTTTTTTCCTAATAAAAAGGAATACCTGTTTGAGACATTTTAGAAGAAACAGAAATTCAAATTACCCATAAACCTATCACCCAGAGATGACCAGTTAATGTTTTGGTATAGGACATGCACACACATGGGTGGGTTATTATCTGTCAGTTATTGTTTGTTATGGTATATGTATGTGTTCTCTGTTTTTATTTTATTAAAATTTTTTTTAATGTTTATTTTGAGAGAGAGAGAGAACGTGTATGGGAGGGACATAGAGGGGGGGAGAGAGAGAATCTGAAGCATGCTCCCTGCTGTCAGCACAGAGCCCGACCTGGGCTCAATCCCACAAACTGTGAGATCATGACCTGAGTTGAAATCAAGAGTCAGATGCTTAACCAGCTGAGCCACCCAGGTGCCCCTGTATCCTCTCTTATTAAATACTAGGGGGGCGTCTGAGAGGCTTAGTCAGTTAAGCATCACAATCTTACAGTTCTTGAGTTTAAGCCCTGTGTCGGGCTCTGTGCCGACAGTTGGAGCCTGGAGCCTGCTTTGGGTTCTCTGTCTCTCCCTCTCTCTGCCCCTCCCCCAAACTGCACATACCGATTTGTAAGTTTCTCTTCTTTCACTGAGGAAGCCCTTATGAACACCCTCCCTTGCCATTAAATCATATCCTGATGAGTGTGACTGTTGGTGCCTGGGTAGCAGTGCATTCTCAGAAATGTCTTGAATTCTCTCGGTGGAGGTGACACCGTGGGAGTCAGGTGTCTTGTGAGTTCTGTGTGGAGCGTGATTTCTCTGCTGAAGATCTTAATGGAGGAGAGAGAGTGGCATTTCCCTCATTTTACAGTAGAAAAAACAAGGAGTAGAAGTTAGGTCTGAATGACTTAACCAGGACGGGGGAAGCTGGAAATAGAAACCAGATCGTTCATTCACTGCCTGGTGCTTGATTCACTCTATAAAGCTAATCTCAAGATCACTATCAGCGGAAATTATTATCCCTAATCTCCTGGGAGTATGCTTTAATATTTTTCTGTTTGCTTAATGGTAATTTCAATTCCATGTCTGTTTTTTTTTTTGTTTTTTGGGTTTTTTTTTTTTTTCCACTTAAAAAAATAAAAAACTTTCCAGACTTCTTTGGGAGACTTGGGGATGTTTCCTCTCACGTGGCTGGAAACCTGTATAAGCCTGGGACCATCCCCTCACCGCCCGAACTGAGAATCCTCAGGCCAGCAGCAGGCCAGTTTTTTCAAAAGCTGTTTGGAAATTCAGAGTCTGTTTTACTTACCAGATGCCTCCTTTTTTTGGCAGTTTTATTAGCTCATTCATTCAAAATACTCCTCTTTAAAAGGCTAGCAAGGTGCCATCCTTATGGAAATCATATTGGTTAGATTCTGGTTGTAATCTGTATAGTGTTAATTTGGTGCTGATTGTTTTGGGGATTTGTGAAGTGCTGATTATTTTGTTCAGTCATTTTTCAGGGGTTTACTGTACACCTAATATGAATTAGTTCTGGACTTAAGGACCTGTGAATCCCTTAGAGAGCTAGTCAAGAAAATTCACTGGGAAGGTGCAGGGCTACGGTGACAGCAATGCTCAGGAGACAATGGGAGCAAGGCGGGGCTCTGTCTGCAAAGAGAGGCAAGAGGGGGCAGGGAAGGGGCCATTCTAAACCTGAGCCCCTGAACCCTAAGTTATGCCCTGGGGGAGCTCAGCAGGTTGTTTGCCCTCATTGGAAGGAAGGGTGTGTCTGGGGGAGTGGAAGGATGTGCAAAGGTACGGGGCGTGCAAGGGCTTGTGCCCTTCTGTCCATTCTCACGCTTAGAAGCAACAGGCAGTTTCTCATCAACACTGTAGAGCTGAGCTGGCAGCTCTCTGGGTGACAGCCATGGCTGTGGGCAGGACAGACGGTGGCAGCTCCTGGGACTACTGCTGCCCCTTTCACACCTGAGGCCCCTCAGGGTCACCCAAGGGCAACCCTTGAGGTATCTGATGGGACTGTTGCCAATTTGCTCTTTAAGAGTTAAAAAAAAAAAAAGGGGGGGGGCGGGGCCTAGGTGGCTCAGTTGGTGGAGCATCGGACTTCCTCTCAGGTTATGATCTCAAGGTTCGTGGGTTCAAGCCCTATGTCGGGCTTTGCACTGACAGCATGGAGCCTACTTCAGATATTCTCTCTCTCTCTGCCTCTCTCTCTCTCTGCCTCTCTCTCTCTCTGCCTCTCTCTCTCTCTGCCTCTCTCTCTCTCTCTGTCTCTCTCTCTCTCTCTCTGCCTCTCTCTCTCTCTGCCTCTCTCCCACTCATGCGTACTCTCTCAAAAATAAACATTAAAAAAAAAAACAGACGTGGAACTCAATCAGGTATTTGCCCACTCGTATTCATTGTGGCATTATTCACAAAAATCAAAAAGTGGAAGCAACCCAAGTCTCTATCAATGGGTGCATATCTCAACCAAATAGCTGAAACTGCTAAGGCTGAACCTACTATTTAGCCTTAAGAAGGAAGGAAATTCTGACACGTACATGAAGTGGATAAACTTTGAGGACATTGTGCTAAGTGAATAGGCCAGACACAGAAGGACAAATGCTGAGTGATTCCAGTTACATGGAGTACCTGACCTAGTCAGAAATCAGAGACTGGAAGTAGGGTGGAGGTTGCCAGCAGGGAGGGGGGGCGGGGGTGGGGGGAGGACTAGGGAGTCTGTGTTTAATAAGAGCACAGTGTTTCAGTTTGGAATGAAAAATTTCTAGAGATGCTGCTGATGGTGGCATAACAGTGTGAATGTACTTAATGCCACTAAATTGTGCACTTAAAAATGGCTGACATGGCAATTTTATGTTACACAAATTTTATCACAATAAAAAAAAGTTTTTCTTTAAGTTTTGTTTTGTTTTTTTAAGAGAGAGAACGCCTATGTGCACAAGCAGGGGAGGGGCTGAGAGAACCCCAGGCCGGCTCTGCGCTGTCAGCCTGGAGTCCGACGTGGGGTTTGATCCCTTGAACCTTAAGATCATGGCCTGAGCCTAAATCAAAGAGTTGGACTCTTGTCTGCCTGACCCACACAGGCGCCCCAATAAAAAAACGTTTTAATGGCAGAAAAAAGCAAGGCAGAGAGCAAAGCTGCCCTCCAGGCTGGGGCTGCCTGTCGAACCTGGAGGAAGAGTCCCTGGCCCCTCCGCTTGGTTCCTCAGGAGGAACTCCCCCTCCACATCCCTGCCGATGACAACAAGGACCAGGCTGTCCTGCGGCAGAAGAGCAGTCAGACGTTTGCACGAGCCCGTCTGTGCTGGAGGGTCCCCTCGACCCCACAACAGGTACCCGTGACACAGGGTCTCCACTAGGCTCCAGCCGCCTAAAACCCTGGTCTGGTGGTTAAATACATTAAACCCATAACGCCAGACCTTTTACAAAGAAGCTGCCTCTGTCAGGAAAACAGTTATTCTGTTCATGGAGCCTTAGAGTTCCAAGAGCAAAGCTTGCCTTGGCCCAGTCCAAAGTTCCAAAGTTAATTTTTTGAAAACCCATCATTCTTCTCCAGTTGGGTAAAACTTTCTTATTTCTTTGGCAAAATAGCTCTCATTGGAAAGTAAACTTTGAAGTTGTTTGAAGCTAAAAGAGCTTTCAAAGGTAGCAGAGACAGAAAGAGCTTCACTTCTTTTGAAATAAACTTCTGGAGAACTCATCAGAATTTGAAAGGACTGTGGGACAGATGTCCCAGTGCTCACATAAGTAGTGAGGGGGTTTGAAGTGGTGTACGTGACCTGCAGAGATTCTCCCGAGACTCCTTTGAAATTCCGTTGGTTTCCCCTAATTGGAGCCAGCTGACTGTGGGGTCACGGGTGGCCTCAAGGCAGGTGGCTCCTGCCTGGCTTGGCGGTGGCCCTGAGTGGGTCAGCCAGCCCTGTGGGAGGGAGGGATCACCGAGCAGCCTTCCATCCTTCCCGGCTCCCTTCTGGAAGACAGCCCCACTCCTTCTTGTGAGCCGTAGTTCTGGAAGAGGCGAGACACGAGAATGAATCTGCATTTCCAAAGTGACACCTCAGACTGTGTAGTGTAGACCTTGCCCCGTTCCTTACCTACCACCTCCTGGCTCTGAGGCCTTGGGCAAATTACACACCATGTTGGGACCTCAGTTTCTCCATTTGTAAAATGGAAGTCAGAGTAGTACCTACCTTACAGGGATGTGGTTAGAAGTAACACAAAGAGGGGGGCACCTGGGTGGCTCAGGTCATGATCTCGTGGTTCATGAGTTCAAAGCCCGATAATTGGGCTTGCTGCTGTCAGCACAGAGCCTGCTTCAGATCCCCTGCACCTGCCCCTCCCTTGATTGTGCTCTCTCAAAAATAAATAAAACCCTAAAACACACACACAGAGGGGCACCTGGGTGCCTCAGTCGGTTAAGCATCTGACTCTTGATTTCGGCTCAGATCATGATCTCACGCACGGTTCCTGAGTTCGAGCCCCACATCGGGCTCTGAGCTGACAGCTGGGACCCTTCTTGGGATTCTCTTTCTCTCTCCCTGCCCTTCCCCGGCTCATGCCAGCACACTGTCTCAAAAATAAATAAACATTAATTAAAAAAAGTAAACCAAGATATCTATAAAGCCTTTGGCAGAGTGCTTGGTATGTAAAGATGAAATAGAAGTGTAACCAGGATCTGCCGGCATTTTGATCTGGTGTGATGTTCCTCCTGAGAGCCTTAGTGCTGTGGGAAGGAATGTCTGAGCACCCACAGCATGACTGTCCCCTTTCTTCCACACCTTCGCTCTGGCCTCTGGAGGGTTGGGTGGCAGGGATGCTTCCAAGCCTTCCACTCCATGTTTCTGGGTTCCAAGACCACTCAGCCAAGGCTCCTCAGGCAGAATGTTGATGGGCCTTGGTTCCCTTTATGCCCCCCCCCCCATGCTTTTTATTAGTCTAAATGCAGAAGCCAACTGCTGGGTTTTTATGAACCTGGGAAAATGGGCTCTTGATGATTATGAGGCATTAAGTCTTAGAGCCAATTTAATAGGCACAGACCAGCATCAGAGTGAGCCTTATTTGTCCTGAATCTTGACAGGCTTCAGGTTTGAAGGACAGGTGTCCGAATCCAGGAACAGAATGTCTCAGACTGAGCAGGGCTGTTTCAGGTTATAGAGCAAAGATGAAAACCTTTTTTCACATGTGTTGGCTGCAAAGAACGTGAGAGTTTGCACTTCCCTTTAGGGATGATCAGATAGTGTTGTACATGATGGCCATCTCCTGGGCTTTGCTAACATGTGACCTGGGCAGCTGGGCAGTCCCCTCACCTGGATTAGTGATCGCCTAGGTCCCTCTCAGTGCTAACACCCAGCAAGACTTCCCTGGTTTGCTCCTCCTTGGCCCCACCTGGCCTGAGCAAGGGTCTTCCCTCCTTCTTGCTCCCACGACACCTTGAACATACCTGTTGGGGCATTCTCCATTTTTTAAATTCTCTCCTAATGTGTCTCCCCACCAGATTGTTCTTTTAAAAAAAAAAAAAAAAAAAAACGAAACAACTTTTTTTAAAAAAATGTTTATTTGTATTTTAGAGACAGCGTGGGCAGGGGAGGGGCAGAGAGAGGGAGACACAGAAACGGAAGCAGGCTCCAGGCTCCGAGCTGTCAGCACAGAGCCTGTCATGGGGCTCGAACCCACGAGCTGTGAAATCATGACCTGAGCCAAAGTCAGATGCTTAACCAACTGAGCCACCCAGGTGCCCTCTGCCAGGTTGTTCTTGAAGGCAACACTATGCTCTTTTCATCCTTGATTCCCCAGTACCTTGTCTCAGGTGTGTAACAAGTGATGAATGAATGGTTGAATGCATACCCAAGGGATGGTTTATAATTCCGGTGAGCTTTGTCCCAGGTGGTGTGGGAGAAGGTGTGGCATTGAACCTTCCCATGGTATATATGCTTTTCTTGTCAGCCCTGCATGTCTTTTCATTTGTGCCTCTATTTCTTGGTAAAGCTGTACGAAGTTTTTCTGTTTTGTTATTATCTAACTTTCGACAGATCAAGGTGTTATTATTTTTCCTTGTGATTTTTAGGAATCTACCCAGCTTTCAGAGAGGGCTCTCACTTCTTTTTTTTTTTTTTTTTTTTTTTAATGTTTATTTATTTTGAGAAAGAGAGCAGGGAGAGAGAAAGAAAATCCCAAGCACGCTCCATGCTGTCAGTGCAGACCCCGATTCGGGGCTTGATCTCATGAACCGTGAGACGATGACCTGAGCCAAAATCAAGAGTTGGATGCTTAACTGAGCCACCCAGGCCCTCTCACTTCTAGTCTGATGTCATCCCTCAGTTTCTGCCACTCCCTGGAACCCCAGCCACCTGGGGCTGGCCCCCACCAGACCTCCACCCACCACACGTGCCTTCCCTGGACTTCTGGTTCCCCATGATTCCATTGGCCTTGTGTGCCTGCCAAATGGGCACAGCTCAGAGCTCACCTGCATTCCAAGCTCTGGCCTGTGAGAGTAATCTGGAAGTTTTAGAGCTATGTTTCCCCTGTCTCCATACTATGTCAGGAGCCACCCAGAACAGGGACCAAGGTTCTTCACTCTTCTTTGTCCCTGACACCTAGGACTGTGAACACTTGTGTGTATGTGATGGTGACACTAAAAATGCCGACAATGCCATCTTGCTTAGATTCATATAATAGAGACGGCTGGATCTGGAGCCCTGCCTGTTTCCCCTGCCACCCCATTAGCACCAGCCTTTGCTTGAGAACAGTGGTCTCTAATCTTTCTTGGGATCACATAGACTTTCTTTTAGAAAAGAGTGGAAAATGGGCATATGTACATACACACATACACACTTCACCTCTGGTTTTAAAAGTGCACAGAACCCCTAGGAGGTCAGGCACCCAGGTTTAAGGATCTTGTGCTAAAGAATGACACCACTGAACATCCTTAGGGAAATAAAATGGTAGCTGATTGCACTTATTTTAGCCCACTGCTTTCTGAAAACATTGGTTGCAAACAATGTATCCCCCACCTTCCAGGTTGTTACGAATATTTTATTTTCCACAATAACCACGCGGTATCACACGGAAGCCCTGCCGATGAGGGGCCATTCAGACCCCTGGGACAGGCTCTTGCAAAGAATGCAATTCCACTGCTGTTGAACCCAGTTACATCTAAGTGAATATTCATGTGGTTTTAGGCACAGCTCTTGTGCCACAAATTCACTTTGGAAACCTTTCCTGAACAGCCTGGTAATTAGAACTGTGGTTGCTAATTACCTATACGATGAGGCAGATGTGCTAATAATATATTTTCAAAGGGCTCCGAAAGAGCTGTTAAAAAATTAAACTACCTCCCCAGATGCTGACAGGAACACAGAGGGACCTTAGAGCGGGTATTGTCTTCCGTCTTGCTTCTTGGATGCCTGAAAGTGCTCTCTGGTTCTCCTAGAAAACAGGATCAGCCTTTAATAAAAAGGGAGTCCTTTGCAAGCATGGCTTCCTTTAGAGGCTAGGGAAATGAGAAGTTAGGGAAATTGAAGTCTCAGAGCTCCGAACAAACAACACTTTGATGTGTACATCAGGGAGGTTGCCTGTTTGGCCTGCAGGGAGAAAGAGGGGGGTGGGCAGTCAGCAGGTGGTGGGTGAAGCAGGTCAGCCTGGGCCCACCTTCCCTTCCCACCCGCTGCCTGTTGCTGTGGGCCGGACACAAACCAAAAGGAGCAGTTCAACCCCCATTAAAAAGGAAAGGGACCAGCCCTGTAGTGAGGTGGGTGAGGTAGTCTGCACCCTGGCTCTCCTACCGTCTGGCTCTGGCCTGGGCGGTCCATCAAGCTCACCGTCTCCGTAGCCCTGGTTGAGAGAAATTGAACCAGATCAATAGTTTTCAACATTGTGTTCCCTAGAGCTTCAAGGATCTCAGCAAGAGCCCTAGCAGCTCCATAAGCAGTTGATTTATTTTCCCCCAATCATATTTTTCTACCTAGATAGCTTACATATCTTAACATTTATATATCATATGTAAGTATTTTAACAGCGTGATTAAGTTGCAATTCACACCACCATCCATTTAAAGTTCGGTGGGTTTAGCATATTCACTAAGTTGTGCAACTATCACCATTGTGTAATTAAAATTTTTTAATGTTTATTTTTGACAGAGCATGAGCAGGGGAGGGGCAGAGAGAGAGGGAGACACAGAATCTGAAGCAGGCTCCAGGCTCTGAGCTGTCAGCACAGAGCCCGACGCGGAACTTGAACCCACAAACTGTGAGATCATTAACTGAGCCAAAGTCGGACACTTCGCTGACTGAGCCACCCAGGTGCCCACCATTGTATAATTTTAGAACATTTTCATCACCCCAAAAAAGAAACCCTGTGGCCATTAGCAGCCACTCCCAATTCCCCCTACTTCCCACACCCAGCCCTAGACAACCACTAATGTACTGTCTGTACAGATTTGCCTGTTCTGGGCAGTTCATATAATTGGAATCCCACAATACGTGGTCTCTTGTGTCTTCTTTCACTTAGCATCATGTTTTCAAGGTCCATCCATTTTGTAGCATGTGTCAGTACTTCATTCCTTTCTATTTTTTTTATTTAAAAAAATTTTTAAGTTTATTTTAGAGGGAGAGAGAGCTGGGGAGAGGGGCAATGCGGGGGGGTGGGGGGAGAGAGAGGAGAGAGAGAGAGAGAGAGAGAGAGAGAGAGAGAATGAGAATGAGAATGAGAATGAGAATCTTAAGCAGGCTCCACCCTGAGCATGGAGACAAACATGGGGCTCGATCCCATGACCCTGGAATCACAACCTGAGCCGAAACCAGGAGTCAGAGGCTCAACTGACCGAGCCACCCAGGTGCTCCAGTTCTTCATTCCTTTTTATGGCTGCGTAATATTGCATCTTACTCATCCGTTGTTGGACGTTTGGGTAGTTTTCACATCTTGGCTGTTGTAAATCATGCTGCTTTGAACATTCACGTGCAAGTTTTTTGCATGGGTATGCTTTCGTTTCTCTTGGATTACATCTAGGAATGGAATTGCCACTTACCTGGGGTAATTCTGTGTTTAACATTTTGAGGTATAATTTACGTTGTATAATATATACATACACAATAAAAGATGTACAAACAGTGCATGTATATATATAGTTGTATATAATATATATTTAATATATGCATAATGTATAATATAAGTAGTTGTATATAAAATGTTTTTAAAAATTGCAGTAAGAGCACCTGGGTGGCTCACTTGGTTAAGTGTCTGATTTTGGCTCAGGTCATGATCTCACAGTTCGTGGGTTCGAGCCCTGTATCAGACTCTGTGCTGACAGCTCAGAGCCTGGAGCCTGCTTCTGATTCCGTGTCTTCCTCTCTCTCTGCCCCTTCCCTGCTCGTGCGCGCTCTCTCTCTCTCTCTCTCTCTCTCTCTCTCTCTCTCTCTCTCTCTCTCTCTCTCAAAAATAATAAAACATAAAAAAATTGCAGTAAAACATAAACTAATAGTGTTCTATAACCCTATCACAGGGTGACCATCTGTACATTAATTATGCATTAATTTCTGCTGCCAGAGTAAGTTGATTTTTTTTGTAACTAAGCTTCACCTGCCACATCTTTTTAATTGAATTGGGTCCTGAGATTTTTAGAAATGGTTACCATAGGCACATACTTATCTGTGTCAATTGAGATTATCTCTGTACTGTACAACCAAGGCCAAAGAAGCAAATTAGATGCTAAGATTGATCTTAAGAGTAGAAATGTCATCCATAATTCCTGGTTTCATATTGTTTGTACATCAAAATAGCTCTAATAGTGGCTGAGTTATAAGTACATTTTATATGGTCAATTTATAAAATTTATAATTTGTTTTATATTTTGGGATTTGACATAGATCAGTTTGAAAAAAATGTGCTGCTCAAAAGTTTGAACCTCAGTGATCTGACAAACTCTGAGGTCTCAGCTTTGGTTTTGGACCTCATTCCCATTATGGCTTTGGCTTCTGTTGGCTTGCCAAGGGTCTCGGGAAAGTCCCCCAGAGTGATGTTAATCTGACTCCCTGGAGCAGTTAAGATCCATCGTTGCCTCGCGTGGGCCACCTGTAGCTGCAAACAGTTGCCCCTGATGTACTTAAGCATTTATTGAGTACTTACTATGACAAAGTAACGTAGTTATTAAAGGGGTTTCAAAGAAGGGAAGACCTAGTTATGTGTCTTCAGGGTACTGGCAGTCTGGAGATACAGGGTGTAAAATAAGAATGAAATCATTCTACAAGTGTCTAGATAGGAGTATTTCCTAATACGGTAAAGATACCAAATGTAGGAATTCCGAAACAGTCAGGGGCAGCTTCACAGAGCGGGTGGTTCTGCACCTGTAGGATTTGGAAGGATGAAGAGCAGGTGAAGCACATTCTGAGTTTTCTGTTGAACTAAGATTTGGTCACCCTTGAGGCATTCCTTGCCCCATAAACCTGTTATGAGGCCAATTCGGAAGTCCCCGGTTCCTCTCAGCTTCCATAAAGGGAGTTAACGTCGTGGTGAAGGAGGAGCAGGCATTTTTAAAAAGCCTTCCAGAAAGGAATGAGATCACTTGGGCCCCTTGTTAGGAAAAAGGATGTAATTGCTTTGGGGCCGGGTGGACAAGGAAGCATCAATCTT
Source organism: Panthera tigris (assembly GCF_018350195.1). Lineage (NCBI taxonomy): Eukaryota > Metazoa > Chordata > Mammalia > Carnivora > Felidae > Panthera > Panthera tigris. The sequence continues at coordinate 45,634,354 of NC_056671.1, forward strand.
TGTTTCCATAAACTGCTATTGAGCGTGGGCCGAGGTTAATCTGAAAAACTAGAAAATAAAGATTGATGAAACCCCATCAATCCTGAATTTGCTATAAATAATTGCATGCTGTTTCTGAGCTGTCAAAATCCATTTCTACTGAAGGCCCTTTGGAACAGGGAAAGGTCAAACTGGAAACCAAGGGAGAAACTCAGGGGAGCGATTATGCTGGAAGGCAGCCTCCTAAAGGTCTTCTTAAATACTGATGTGGAAGTAACCAGCCTGCCTGACTTCCTGCTGGTTCTAATTAAGTTAGCTCCCGTTGACCTCTCACCTTTCCGGAACTGGGGCGCCTGGGAGAAGAGTGCACCTGTCGGCAGAGTTGGGCTTTCTCCTGGAGTGTGTGCACCCCAGCCTTTGTGCGGCAGACCCCACAGAGCCGGGCGTAGAGAGCCCTTATTTTGCTTTTGAATGGAAAATATGTATGTATCTGGCTTAGAAAGTCTTTCGCCTGCATAGGCATTCTTGCAAAGGGACCAGTAAGTCCTCCTAGTGATTGGGAAAGAAAGGTGCGGTCACCCATGCCCAGGCCATTGTCAGCGTGGAGTATTTAAGAGAAGGCCCCGTCCTGAGTGCAGAGAAGAGGGTCTGGGATGAAACACGCTTCCTGAAGAGGCTTGAGATGAGTGGAGGCCACGCATCCATCAGACGCGATTCGGTGCTCGTGGGCCTTCAGAAGGCTCAGGAAACGGTTACAGTCAGCCTCTTTCTGAGGAAACAACCCCAGCCTCTGCATCTGCACCCTCCTCTCCCATCTGAAGCCCTGCAGTGTTCCTGCACCTTGTCTGTTCTTCTGGTATCAGAAGGAAATGCTGCACGAGTGTGCTTGCACACACACTTATGTGGTGCCAACCCCAGCCCCACCCATCTGGTCCAGCTCCTCCTGGAACCGACCCTGTCCGTCTTATCGGGGGCCTGTTTCCTGGCTCCTTTTATAGGTTCTTCCCTGAATTTGCTTCAGAGGATCCCTCTATGTCTTGTGCTTACTTACCTAGTGGCCCATCCTGTTAAGCCCTGGTAAGGCATGTGTCTGAGAAATCCACTCTGAGTTTACCTTTTGACTCTCCCACAATAGTCTGGTTGCGTCTTCCCAGTTAAATCTCGGTTCTCCTTTGAGCTCACTCATGCCCTCCCTTGTCTCCCCTGTACTCTGTACCTAGTCTGTGCTGGCCTTAAACTCTGGATCGGGTGCTGGGTTCCCAGTCACCCTTCCCACCTGGCTCAGGGAATCCCTTCTGCAGAGAACACCTGGATTTGAGGGCTTGAATTCTGAAGGCTATCCAGAACATATGTGAGTTGGCACTGTGCTTCTTGCACTGGTTATTAGATTGACAGAGCTCTTTTCTTCCAGGCTGAAGCCAACCCTTTTATTTTAGAGTCGTTTTCCATTGCTCGTGTCTCTTTCCCACCCTCAACCTGTCGGGGCTTGGTCCCCACTTGTCTCCCCACCACCCCCTCATTGGTATCCAGCATGTTTCGTAGCAAGGACAGCATCACTTATCTCTCAGCCACACAAACCCCAAACCTCTCTGGATCCTAATTTTTTTTTTCTTTTCAACCTATAAGCCTGCTTTTGGTTTTTGCTTTTGCACGTTTGGCCGCCTTGTTCCCTCCAGCTGCAGGGCAAGGCCCCTCCCTTCCCTCCAGGATGGGGCTGGGCCCGGATTAGGATGCAGCACTGTCACTGAGCCTGCGGCCCTGGCCGGCCCTTTTATTTCCTGATACCTGGAGGATGTCCCAGGAGATTGGACCAGTGCCTTCGGTAGCCAGTGTGCTGTGTCAGACTGCTGTCTTCTGACCTCCCTGTCTACTGTCTTTGTCAGGGCAGTTTGAACTTGTCCCCAGAGGGAATCATCGTGGATCTTCATACTGGGGAATGACATGATGGAAAGGGTGTTTTGTAAGATTAGGGTGGTGGTGGGCAGGGTGGACCCAGGCCTCTGAGGAGTGAATACCTGGCCGGTTACTAAATCCTGCCAACAGGTCTGTCTCCGAACAGCCCTAAATACCAAGATGACCTCACACCTTGGTTTTCCAGGATTTGTTGAGTTTGATGAGAGCTTTGAAGCGAAAGTAAACTCAGGCAAGCCCAGTGCCTTTGTATTCTCTGGAAACATTTAAAGTTGCTTTCTTGACCTGCGTATAAAAACGTAGAAACAGATCTTATTTGAACAAGCTGATTGCAACACTTAGTGGATGGATTTTAAAATCTGATTTTTGCCTGATTCATCAGCTCCAAGCTTTAAAACATAGCCACTTTGAAAGTCTGTTTCCATTCTTCCTTTTCTTAAGATAATCTGTTTTCCTTCTTTTGCAAGGAAGACTTCCATGATCTGCCGGGGGGAGGGGGGTTGCATGTTTCTGTCTGTATCCCAGGTATGGGGTATGGATCTGGCTTTAGGCACACAAGCTGTTATGGGCAAAGGAGGTTTTTCCTTGCACAGGCAAGCCAACTGTGTGCCTTTTGCTCACAGGCATTGCAAGGACTGACTGGCCCAGTAGGGTGTTGGTGGATCACCCCAGCCTGGTGTCCGGGCCCAGCTAGTCTGCCACCGTGATGGCAGATTTCGTGGCTCTCCTCTGGGATTTCCTCCACAGTCTGACAGGCAGCCGTTGCCAGGTGAGCACGTAAGGGCCATGCTGAGTCCATCACCACCTTTGCTGCTGGACAATGCTTTAGATCCATGGAAAGCAGAATTAAGCATGGCTCTAAGAAACATGTCTTTGTGCTAAAGCTAAGGCCAATTTTGCTCTAAGACTATGGATGTAGCTTCTTTTAAGAGGTGACAGCTGGGGTGCCTGGGTGGCTCAGTCGGTTAAGTGTCCGACTTCAGCTCAGGTCACAATCTCGCGGTCCGTGAGTTCGAGCCCCACGTCGGGCTCTGGGCTGATGGCTCAGAGCCTGGAGCCTGCTTCCAGTTCTGTGTCTCCCTCTCTCTCTGCCCCTCCCCCGTTCATGCTGTGTCTCTCTCTGTCCCAAAAATAAGTAAACGTTAAAAAAAAAAAAAAGTTAAAAAAAAAAAAAAAAAGAGGTGACAGCTGACTTTTCTTTCTTCATCTGTGAACACATATGTATTGGTGGAGAAGAAGTTTGCTTCTTCACTGAGCACACTCTAATTTGACTTCTGCTAAAGGAGCATCTGGAATCTTGACTTTGACATTTGCCAAATCATGAACGAAATTATCATAACTTAGTTGCTGAATCTGGAGAGTAAGCTCATGATGTCGTGGTGTTAACAACTCAGAGCTATGTTAGAGAAATGAAGGGAGTGCATGTTAGAGGTGCACTTGGCTTTCAGAGAGCCTACTGTGTGAAAACCAGCATTTTCACAAAAGATATCAATGAAAGTGTAATTCTTGGATATATGGAGGTTCTTCTCCCTAGGGTTCCTTTAAGTAGTAGGCTCCCATAGTAAATAAGTTTACCAATTATAGATTTAGACTCTGCTTTCCAAGAACACCTTTTCTGCATGAGCTGAGCGCTATTTTTAGAACAAAAGAATATGTCTGTGATGTGGAGATACAAGAAAACAGGGTAGGATTTCAGGACATTTTACAGAGATTTTCTATCTGCTAAAAAGGTCAGCTAGTTTCTAGGCTAGTGGGCTCCCTGTCTTTTCTTGCTGGGCCCTAATTGGGCCCCTTGGAAGCTTTGAACTCTAAGTCTGAAAAGGAGACTAGGAGATGAAGGCTCCCGTAGTCTCTTGGTTGAAGTGGGACTTCATATCCAGCCCTGTCTCCTTGCCCGCAGCCGGGTACCACCAGCTTTACCTGGGGAAGGGGGTCTGTATCCTGATAGTCTTCAGAGTTTTCTGAGACCCCAGAAATGTCTCAGACCACTGCTCCCACACCCACAGGTTGACATTGTGAACCTGTGGACATCGGGATCAGGCCTCGAGGTGAGGTTGGAGCCCTGCTTCTTGCTTCCGCTGGTGGTCCTTGATCCCCCTCCTCCCATCTCTGCTGACCGCCTTTCTTGCTTGCTGGTCCATAGCCAGAGAACAGGGTACCCAGCCCTAGGGACGGCTGCCCAGCCTGGGAGAGAATCCTGGATTCCCTATTGGCTCCCATTCTTCTATCCTGCTCAGATGCTGCAAGTGTCCCCAGTGATGGAGACAGATTGCAGCTTTATCCCAAGGCGGAGTGCCGTTCCCACTGCCCTGGCTTTTCCTTTCCACGGTTTCAATCATTGACAAATCTTTATATTTACATATATAATTAGATGTGGAACTAGCAAAGAGCCTGAGAGGATATACACCAGACTCTTGGGTTTTTTTGTTTTTGTTTTTTTAATGCTTGTTTATTTTTGAGAGAGAGAGAGTGAGTGGGGGAGAGGCAGAGAGAGAGGGAGGCACAGAATGCGAATCAGGCTCCAGGCTCTGACCTGTCAGCACAGAGCCCGACGCGGGGCTTGAACTCACAAACTGTGAGATCAAGACCTGAGCCAAAGTCGGATGCTTAACTGACTGAGCCACCAGGCGCCCCCACATACACCAGACTTATAAAGAGTGTCCTCTGGCCCTTGGGGTTTGCTTTTCATTTCTTAGTTTCTACTTCATACATTTCCTGATTTGATTTTTTTTTTTTTTACAGTGAGATATATTACTTTTATAGTCACAAAAGCAGTACAAATTCCACTTGGGAAAACGAATGTTTAATAAGCTCAAACAGAAGAAACTCATTTTAAACATCACGTCTTCTACCTGCCAACTGCCCAGCTGTCCCTTCTCCCTTCCCACCGTCCCACTAGATGAGCGTCTGCTGTCTCCCTCTACTTCCTGTTGCAGTGAGGCATTGGAAAGCTTCCTGAGGGTGACTTCTGGCTTCTGTTGACCAGCCTGGGAATTCATATATTGAATAGGAAGAGCCTACCAATAGTTGTGCATAGAAAAGCATTGAGTGGAAGGTCAGGTGCTTTCTGGGAAAAGTCCGTAAGAACCCACCTGCCTGTTGATGGAGTTCGTCGTTGCATTCAGCCAGCCTGAACTGAGTACCTACTGTTTGCTGAACATGCTCCATCCCTAGGCCACAAAAGTGGTCCCTTCCCTAAGCCAGCCCATTGTCTAGTGTGGTTCAGTTTTGTCTGAGAGAGAGAGATAGAGACATAGGTAACAAAGCAAATAAATTACAAGTGTGCACATGTCTTGTGACCATGTTAATAGGTTATTTTTATGGTTGTTGTGTTTTTCCTTTTTTGGGTCATAATAACTGTCTGAATGGATTTGAGGTAGCCATGACCTCAGCTTGCCCATTAGCTGTGTAGCAAGTATCCGTGATGCCCTCACTTCTTCACACGTGTGAAGACATAACTGTGCCTGCCAGTGGCCCATCTTATAGCCAGGAAGGGGGCTCCTTACATGGGGGAAAACTGGAGCCACAGAGGAAATTGCCTTTTTGTTAGGATAGCATTGGTTGGCCCAGATGGCGTACGTCCCTTCTTGCTCTCAAAGCTCATGTTTTGATCTCAGATTTTTAATGGGCCCCAGGGTTCCGGTGGGCAGTCAAGGGAGAGAGCATTGATCCAGCCTTACTTCCTCATTTGACACTGAGCCTAAGGCCAGGGGCCACTTTCCTTGTCAAATGCTGGTCCTGTCAGTGTCACATGCTGTCCCCTGTGGTGCCCTCTGCCTGATGTTGGCTTTTGGGCCAAGCTGCTTCTTCAGGTCACCCCATAGGGGGATTGGCCTTGATCATCTGGCCCAGGATGACCCTGCCTGGCCTCACTGATCAGCAGGGACGGCAGCGAGCCCAGAGTCCAGCTCTGGTGAGGTTCTTTGGGCAGTTGCCCCCCTGCCCACATCAGCGTTCTCTCTCTCTCTCTCTCTCTGAGACACTCTGCTTACTGTGCTAAGAAGAGATGCCCTTTTTCCAGAAGCTCTGATGAAGATGCCCCGGGCACGGCTCCCACCTTGCCCCTTACTCTCCTGGGGTCCCCAGAATCACTGCTGACTGGGCCGGCAATAGGTATGGTCAAGCCTTTGAGGATGGCCAGGCAGCTGGGCCCACTTACCCCACCCATCAGTTTGTGTGGGTAGTCATTGCTCTTGCCCTGAAAGTGGAGCTGCTGACATTTTGGTGCCTAAAAGACACTTTCAGAATCCTGGCCCTGGGTCTTCCCTTGTCCAGTCCCCTGTTAGCCCAGTCACTTGTTTTTCTGTGTGATTTTTTTCTCTTCTCCCAGTGACCTTTCCTTAAGTTTTCAGTGTAAGTGGATTTATTATAACCAGCCCTGGGTCCCAGGAGCTCACAGTGACTTCCTCTGCGGTGAACCATCAGCCCTAATGATAAAGTGGATTAATTTGGTCCAGGTAGGTGTATCCAGATAGGCAGTCTTGTCATGAATTAGCATTTCCTTATCTAGACAGAGTCCAGCGTTCAAAAGATACTGGGGACTTTAGGGAGGCTGGCATGTACAGTTGTTGAATGTGAGCCACGTTGGCCTCAAAAGTGTTAAGGGACAGTGTGGAAGGCCCCAAATCATAACCGTCAGACTGGGCAGGGAACCTTGAGTTCTGACGACTCGCCCTGAGGACCAGTCATGGACTCTTCCCATTCGATCATGTCCACACGTAATGCTTGGGCTCTTACTTAATGTCTACTTGCTTAAGAAGGCCAAGTGTTCTTTTTCGGTCATTAAAACCTGCGAAGACCCCTGCTTGTTAACTGTGCCTGATGAGGAGGAGTTTGCATGGTAATGGACTTAGTTTATGAGGCAGATTGCAGGGTGAAAAGTGCCTGGTGAAGCTTGGCCACCTTCCCTAAGCTTTCTCTTCCATTTCAGGCTTTCTGAGATAGAAAGCAAAGGGGGAGGTTATTACATACCTTGAAAGGATCTAACAAGGGGCAGAGATGAGCACTGCTGGGTTAACACCACAGGACATGCCCTCGTGGCAGTGAACAAAGGCTTATTTTATGTGGGAAGGGCAGGCACTGCATTTTTGTTTTCATGGTGCCTTTGACCATAATGTTCTTTGCAGACTGTGTGTCCATCTCAAAGAATACAGTTGATCCTAGGGGCGCCTGGTGGCTCAGTCGGTTGAGTGTCAACTCTTGATTTCTGCTCAGGTCATGATCGCAGGGTCATGGGATTGAGCCCTATGTTCCATGCTCAGCGCAGAGCCTGCTTAAGATTCTCATATTCTCTCCCTCTCCCTCTCCCTCTCCCTCTCCCTCTCCCTCTCCCTCTCCCTCTCCCTCTCCCTCTCCCTCTCCCTCTCCCTCTCCCTCTCCCTCTCCCTCTCCCTCTCCCTCTCCCTCTCCCTCTCCCTCTCCCTCTCCCTCTCCCTCTCCCTCTCCCTCTCCCTCTCCCTCTCCCTCTCCCTCTCCCTCTCCCTCTCCCTCTCCCTCTCCCTCTCCCTCTCCCTCTCCCTCTCCCTCTCCCTCTCCCTCTCCCTCTCCCTCTCCCTCTCCCTCTCCCTCTCCCTCTCCCCTCTCCCTCTCCCTCTCCCTCTCCCTCTCCCTCTCCCTCTCCCTCTCCCTCTCCCTCTCCCTCTCCCTCTCCCTCTCCCTCCCTCTCCCTCCCCTTCTCTCTCTTTCTCTTTCTTGCTCTTTCTCTCTTTCTCTGCCCCCCTCTCCTTCTACTCCCTCCTCCCCTGGCCTTCTGCCCTTGTCCTTATCTGTTCTCTCTCTAAAACAAAACAAAACAAAACAAAACAAAACAAAACAACCAAACAAACAGTTGACCCTAAACAACATGGGGGTTTAGGGGCACTACCCCTCCTTCCCCCACCCCTGTGCGCAGTGGAAGATTTGCATGTTATTTTTTACTCCCCCCAAACCACTAATAGCCTATTGGTGACTGAAGCCTTACTGATAACAAATAGTCGACTAACACATATTTTGAATGCTATATGCATTATATACTGTATTATAATAAAGGAAGCTAGAGAAAAGAAAATGTTACAACCACAAGGAAGAGAAAATACACTTAGAGTACCGTTTGGTATTTTTCAAAGAAAATTCACATGTAAGTGGACCTGCACAGTCAGTCCTGTGGTGTTCAAGGGTAAAGTGCAGATTGTTTGGTCCCATTCATGAAGAAGAGAGTCACATCCACTGAATTTAGAGGAACAAGTGCATATCTGGGTTTGGGGATTTTTTTTTTCCCCTTTAAGGAATCCAGACCTTAAATTCCTCTCTCTGTGTGTGTGTGTGTGTGTGTGTGTGTGTGTGTGTGTGTGTGTGTGAGAGAGAGAGAGAGAGAGAGAGAGAGAGAGAGAGAGAGAGAGAGAAACTATACCTGTTCAGCTCATGAAGAGAGTATCAAATGTATTGACTTTTAAAAAACAAATCCTGGGCACCTGGCTGGCTCAGTCAGTAGAGCATGCGACTCTTGATCTTGGGATTGTGAATTCAAGCTCCGTGTTGGGCATACAGATTACTTTTTAAAAATCCTCATAAATGTATGGAAAGATATATTTGAATTTGGTTATTTTTCAAATAAGCACCTTTCTTTTCTGGTATAGGAAGAGCTACAGGCAGCTTTTTGATAGGGAAATTATCAGATTGTGTGCTTTTGTGAACGGACCTATCTTTCCAGGGTGAACACCCTGGTCTCAATGTTGGATGAGAGCCTGTGGGGTCCCCGTTGCCCGCAAGGGCCTCGTGTGTTCACCATGGGATTCACTTGGCATTTGCAGCTGGAGTGCTGGCCTTGCTGTTCTTGGAGAGCATGGGAGGCAGCCCCAAATGCTGGAGGAGATTGAGGGGTTATTAATGAAATTCCTTGGAGGTTGTTCCATGGATTCCCCCTTGAATATGAGCTCCTTGAGGACAGGAGTCCAGCCTGGGTCTGCTCTGTGTTCCCCACAGGTCAGGCTTATAGTTTGTGTGGGTCAGCACAGGGTGTGTTGAGAAAATGCACAAGCCTGGCCTTTGCTGGGGCCTTGGGTTGTATCTTTGCTCCCCAAGGAGCCAACCCCAGAACTTCTCAGTGGACCTCTGTTAGGATAATTGTAGGAGGGGAGGAGGCTTTGAGGTTGCTCTGTCACCCACCCTGGTTGTAGATTGTGCAGAACATGAAAATGTCTATTTACTGGCCGTCTGAAAATATTGTTCCACAAAAGAAGGCTCAGAGTGTAACAGAATTTGTTGAGATTTCCAGGATCTGAAACCTATGCTTTATTTCTGCCTGTGGATATAAATTAGGTCTAATGACAATTTAGGAGTGCATACTTAAGTTAATATTTGACTTTTGATTTAAAAAGTCAGAACATTATCCAGAGATCAACAGACTAAACATTTCAGTGACTCCCTTCTAGCTGTGGAGGAGAATACTGGTGTTAAGTGAGAAGGTTGGGGGTGCTGATTTCATAGATGACCAATGCATCAGCAAAGGTGCCACGTAGTTATGCTTAGAGGGTATAGGTAGGTGTTGAAGGAGCATGTGCTGCGCGTGGGCTCAGGCACAAGGCATTTTGAGTGCCCTGGCTACTGACTGGGGTTGGAGGAGGGGCCAGAGCTAGGACAGCCAGCCTAATCCTAGCCAGTTGGGCTGGGGTGAGGGAATGGTGGGGGAGGTGCCAGGTCAGAGTGCAGCCTCAGTGTGGGGCACTGGAGTGTCATGAAAAACCCAGTAGCAGGGTGCCTGGGTGGTTCTTTTGGTTGAGTGTCCAACTTTGGCTCAGGTCATGATCTCAGGGTTCACGAGTTCAAGCCCCGTGTCAGGCTCTGTGCTGTCAGCTCGGAGTCTGGAGCCTGTTTCGGTTTCTGTGTCTCCCTGTCTCTCTGCCTCTCCCCCACTCGCACTGTCTCTTTCTCAAAAAAAAAAAAAAAAAAAAAAAAAAAAAAAGGTAGCTACTGATCATTTTTTGTCCTGTGCCAGGGACTCTCTGTTTCTTAGTTATTCTCCTTTTCCGATTTCGTAGATGAGGAAACTGAGGCTCAAAGATTAAGGACTTTTCTAAATATCCAAAGCCCCTGAACTCCAGGACTGAAATCTGAGTTTGTCTGACTCCGAGTGCATGGTCCTTGTGGAAGTCCCCCTGCCTCTGGATGGGGAATGCGGGGGGCCCGATCCCCGAGAACTGTGATGTGGGGGGGGTATGACTGACTGGGCATCTGCCCTATACCAGCCTGGGACTCTGCACCAAACAGATTTAGTACCCAGAAGTGCTGTGCTGCAACTGAGGGTCCAGATGGGTCAAAACCACAGCTGCAAGGTGTTGTCACAGGGGCCCTGGGATAGCTGAGTCCCTGCAGTTATAGGGCTGCGCACAACAGTCCCCCTTAGTAATGAATTGGCCACTTATAAACTATAAAATCAGTTCCCATCCCCCTCAGCACCTGTGGACCCTCTCAGGTTAAGACCATTGTCTCCTCACAACCATTGCCTCAGATCTGGGCTGACTGTTAGAAATCTGGGAATATGATGGAAATGGAAATTTACTGTAAGTCAATTGCAGAGTGACACTGCAGATCTTGCAAAAGGTCCAGTGTGTCAGGAAGACACTGAAGGTAGCGTTATAGAACTCTTGGTGCTCCCACACGGACAAATGAAGGTCTGAGAGAATGCCCGTTTACTGTTGAAGAGCAAAGACTGTTCTAGATGACTGCTTTAGAAAGGATTTGATACCGAAAGATTAAGAAAGGTTCTTCAAAAATTGATGAAGCCCTTGAATAGTTGGCAAAAATGACCTTTCTGATTATCTTATTAAAAGTAAAACATAAAGCGAAAGGTAGTTGTTCAGAAAAAGTACACACAAGACAGAAGTTAAAACATGTTTCATTTCTTGTTCTTTAGGACAAATTAGAACATGGTTATAACTGCATGTTCTTAACCTAATTTTATCAAATGTATTATAAAATAGGCTTATCCTTCTCATTTTAGTCCCTTTTTTTCAAAGTAAAGACCCAATCGGATTTTTTCTATCCACCCTCCTCAGCCAAACCATTTATTATGAAATGATGGTCTTTGTTCAAATGGATTGATTGTAAAGTTACCAGCCACCATGCAACCCTGGTCCCTATACCAGATATTCTGTTAACTAGGACCTGTTTTTATTTTAATCTGGCAAAAGAAACTAGATTAAGGAGGTTTTAGCAGATGGTTTGCAATTCTTTAGCAGCCCGGAAGAGTCCATATTTTGCCTAATCGTGCCTTGATATCTATTCTTACTGGTGTGTGAGAAACTCTCCCAAAGGAGTAATGTCTTCCAGAGATCACAACTTTTTTTTTTTTAATCACATCCTAATGATTTTCAGATTTTATTTAACATGATTTTAAAATTTAGTATTTATCAGTTAACCTGGTTCAGACAACTGATATTTGAATACTTAACAGTATTATCTAATGCTTTAGAAAAACTGCACACAGTATCCAAGTTATATACTGTAAGAGGCACCTTGTCTTTTTTGAGGGAATCATAGCATAAAAGAACCACCTTCCCTGATCACCACAAAGCGGCCCTATTAACCAGGGAGAATGCTCAGGACTCAGCAAGGCAAGATGGGCTTGGCATTCAGGGTGCAGGCTGGGAACATGGCAGCCTCTTTAAGATAGCTCGTGTCCAGTCTTTTTTTTCATTTTTTAGAACAGTTTCAGATTTACAGAAATGTGTGATCCATTTTACAATGCAGTTTTAACTCCTAGGTTTTTCCCTCTCTCTGCAGACGTCGCCTCATTTCCCAGAGATCATCCTTGGAAACCCTGGAAGATATTGAGGAGAATGCCCCTCTACGGAGGTAAGTTTTTACTGTTGCATGTAAATGGCCTGCATTACAATACAGCAAAGTTTGATTTTTTTTTTTTTTTTTTTTTTTTTTTTTTTGTCCTTGGTCTACAGAATTAAAATTTTTAAATAATGGCCTCATCTCCAGACTCATAGTTTGGAAATCCCAACCCTGAGGACCATTGGGGCACTATTAAATCTCAGTTATGTATTGGAAAAGCGCAGTTTGCATGTGGATTTGGGTGCTGTTTGCTTTTCAATTTGAAAGCTGCTTCTTGATGAAGACGAGCCCATTATTGTCTCAGCTTTCTTAGGTTCAGTGACACAGTAATCACAGTCCTGGACTTCATTAGCAAGTGCCATCAGTAGTTGCTGGGGTAACTCAATTAGGATCGCCCTGGGGGCTTCTTTGGGGCTGAAAGTGATTTTTCCATTGGGATTAGAAAGGTGCTTGCGAGGCATCTGTGTTTGGGTGACGGCAGTTGCTGAGCTGTGCCAGGCCTCTGGCAGCTTTCCTTCCTCTAATCCTGCACCTTACCACCAACCCCCTTCTGTGCCTTGGTACCCCTGGCCCTCCGTCACTGAAGGAGACCGTATTCACACAGGACTTCTCCTTTAGTCTTTGCAGCAGGGGAGCTAGGTTGGCCTGCTCCCGAAGGAGGTGAGGCAGCCTAGAACACGGTGGCTTCACAGGGCATGCGCCAAGGTTTCACGGGGCATGCGTGGCTGATGGCGCAGAGGGAGGCCCGCGGGAGAACGTGCGTTCCCATTGGCTCGCACCAGCTTCCGGAATCCTTGTCTGCATACCTTGTCCTTTAGGCCCTGGCTATGGCTGGGGAGTGCGGGCATTTGGGAGGGTGCCGGCATAGGTCTCACCCTGGAGCCGTTCCCTTTCCCGCCGGAGGTTTCACTCCCGGGTTAGTCCTGTCCACAGACCTCCTGGATGGAATGTGGAGCATAGACAGGTGGGGGGATCTGATCGAAAGTATTGGGTGACTGTGAGTCTCGCCGGTGATGTCATCCCAAAGAGAAAGTCCGGGCCACTTTCGAAGTCTTTCTGAAAACGTACGTAACCTCTGGGATCATCGTAGGGTGAGCGTGTGGCTGTGGGATTAATGTGGCTTGGGTGCAAGTGTTCTTCTATCCCTTACTATTAAATGTTGAGAGAAGCTCTTTCCTGAAGTAGTCGTACAAAAAGCTGCATGAAAAGTCCACTTAAGGAGCTGGCTCTGGTCCAGAGTAATCCTCGAGAGTGGAGGAGAGAGGTTCTCAGGTGGCACTGAGCGGCTTTGGCATTTGGGCAGGTAAGGTCACTCCTGCCACGAACGGGAAATCAATGAGTAGCACTAAAAAGCTCCTGGTATTTCTAGAGGCTGTGAGAAGCCTCGGTTAAAGCAGTGTGATAGCTGTGAGTCAAGGAAAACCAGATAAAAAAAAATGTTACTGCATCCTTGGGGATTCCAGGTGGTTACAGCAGGGGTGGGGGAGGGCGAGGAGGAACTACGCGCTGTGTTTCTGGTCACGTGTCACGTTTCTGGTCACATGCCGCTTGGTCACCTCTGTACCCTCCTCTCAGAATCTCTCAGGCTGATCCTCTGCACTCTACCCCTCAGCCCTACCATACCACGTTTGAGCATACTGAAAAGGGCTTATCTGCCTTAACTATAACTTTATCCAATGCTTACTTATAGAATACTATACTTAAATTCCAAAAAGTCTCATGTAAATATAAAATTTAAAAAACAAGTCTGAAACCAAAGGAATTTGGGCAGTTTGAGAAGGCTTTATTTTCCCTATTAGACTTTTCTGAACTTAAAAAAAGTTTAATATTAGAAATTATGAACACTGGGTGATGTATGGAATTGTTGAGTCAATATATTGTACACCTGAAACTAATGTAACACTGTTAATTATACTAGAATTAAAAATAATAACTACCTTAGAAATGTACTTATTCCTAGGAAGTAAAATTGACATGGTATAGAAGGGATGTTGGTTTGGGAGTCAGGGGGCCTGAATTCTTGGTCTGATCCTTCTACTAGCTGGTTACGGCCTTGGACATTTTATTTAGCTTCTCTGGGGCCTCAGTTTTCCCATCTGTAAAATGGGAGGGGAAATTGATCTCTAAGGTCCTCTCCAGCTCCCAATTTTGTGAAATGAATGTACCAGTAATGACACTGAACTGTTTTGGGAACTGTGGGGGTGGAAGGCTATTAGCCCAACTTGCTTTTAAACTCAGCACATTGAACAAATGGCTGCAAGGCATCTATTAAAAACCTTTTGCATAATTAAGTGTATCCTGTAATCAGTGCTAACAAGAAAGAGCTAATCTTTCATTAAATTAGTTTTTAATTTAATTCTATCCTAATTTAATTTTGCATCACTTAAAATGTATGTTTTTAAATGGGTACTGAAATTAATTCGTTCTTTGCTTAACCTGCCACAAGCTGAGTGCTTAGTCTTCCAGTTTCCTTGGCAATTGTTGCTAATGCCACAGTTCTCTTTTAAAGCATTTCTTAGATTCTCTGGTGGTTGAGTTGAATGCTTTAAAAAAAAAATGCATGACAACAAACAACTTGCTGAAGGAGAGGCTGGATTAATAGCATATTCCCTTATAATCATGTGCTGATGTGTTATCTTTTTCAAAGGCTTGCTTGTCTCTGGCACATCACAGTTTGCTAGTAAGTTAGGGTCCTGCACCTACCTAGAATGAATTAAGCATTCACAGAGTGTTTAGACTGAGGAGTTTTCCGCCTGCCTGGTGGTTACCTTGTATCCTAGTATTAAGGACTTGGGACATTGCTACCAGGTGCCCAGAAAAACCTCAGTTCAGTGGTGGCAAATTTGGCAGCTGTCTCCACCTGCTCCTATTTTCCAGCCTGTCTCAGTTGGCTACTGCACCATAAAGTGTTAACTGATGCCTCCTCCCTTCCCTGTGAGTGGCAAAACCACCTGTGGCCCCTTTGCCGCCTTCCAGTTCTAGCAGAAGATTGGGGGGGGGGGTAGTTTGTGCTCCAACCTGAAGGATAACAAACAGCTCTTCTTTTTGCAGGCATGGGAAGCAGAGAGAAGCTCAGGTCTTCTGTCCTCTGGGCTGGGCTGGGTACCAGCTTCCTGCTGCTGGGGGCAGGAGTACCTATCCACTACCCCCACAGTCTAGCTCTTGGCTCACTGCCCTCCATCTGGGTGGCTCAGGAGGCTCTCCTTTTTGGGAGGAAGCAGGGTAAGGGTGTGAGGACACTCCTGGATACTTAGGCCCTATCCAGAAACCAAAGGAAGCATAACCTTCTGCTTTCAGAGATTCTCCTCTCTCCAGTGGCTATCTCTAGAATCTTCTGCAGTGTGTGTGAGAGACAATTGGGGACCTTGGGTGGGCTGCAGCCTCAAAGAGTCACTTTGGAGGTAGACCTGAGGCAGTTTAGGGTCCTGGGTCTGCCTCCGGGAAGCTGCCCAAAGAAGGCAGAGTGAGGTTCCATGCCCTTGAACCTCAGTAAGACTAAATCTAACTTTGGAACCCTGGATTAGGAAGGGGTTGATGGGTGCCGTCTATTCAAACCCTGCCTGAAGGCCACAGGAAGCATCTACTAAATACAGGTCTTTAAAAGAATATGTCTTAAATCAAGAATTCAGGACCCTTAGTCACAGCTGCAATTTTAAGAATATAGGAAGCAAATAATAACAAAATATGCATCCTTTGTAGCTAATGGTTGGTTAATCACAACACTGAAATTTGTGTATGAATATTTACATGTGTATACACACGTATGAATGTGAATGCTTGTATTTGAATGTGTCAGTGCTTGTATTTGAATGTGTCACTTGACAGTTTATGACTCTCTCCTATGTATTATTAACATTTCATCCTCACAACAACGCCAGGAAGGATCTGAAATCTTACTAGTGATAGGTCAGGGTGTCGGAATTGGTGGTGAGTTTGGGGCTGAAGGAAGGGAAGACTGGTTTCTGAAGTGTCTTGCAGGGCCACACAGGCTCTGAGCATGGTCCTCGGACCCTGCCTTGATGTAGTGGACATGACTTGAAGGGAGGCTTTCCTTCCTGTAGACCAAAGGACTGGGAAACCCTGTTTTCCTGATGAAAGCTACCAGATATCTGATCTGATGTCTCTGCTTTAGCCTGTACTGCATCCACTTCAGTATGATTTTTTTTTTCCTTCAAATTAAATGGAAAAAAAAAAATCATTCTCAGCACTCTCAGGGAATGGCTTCTAGGAAGACTGGCCCTTACTAGAGGCTGGCTAAGGGGGCTTGGAGGGATGTACACCTGAGGTCTGGACTGGGGACAACACCCAGTTTCCTTGAGCTGGGCCCTTAGAGTGGGTATGCAAGTCTGCTAGTTTGCCCGCTCCCCAGTCCTGTACCCTAGCCCGTCCCCACATCCCACCTGCGCTCAACTGTACATCCTTGTTGGGTTATCTTGTTAGTCTTACCTGAAGCCTCAAAGTTCAGAACTGACTAAACTTAGCTGGTGGCCCCAGCCCAGACCTCAGTGTAGCTTTGGGAAGCCAGGCACTGCTACTCCAAAACTCATTCTTGAAGCATAAGGTCCCAGGTACCCAGGCCCCATGGCAGGAGCCAGCCCTTGGGACCCACGGTCAGAAAGGCTTGAGTAAGACAAAAATTTTGGTAGCAAAAACCCAAATAGAAATGTCACAGCTCCCTTTTTCAAGACAAGACCAAATTTCAAACTCCTGTTTGTTGATTTTTTTTTTTTTTTTATTGCTGTTTTGCTTCTTGCAGTTGCCAGGTGAACTTTGAAAAATAGACAAGCTCTTTTTAGCCTGTGGGTCAGTTCTGTTAGTCCTGTAGTGCAAGCAAATGCCGTATATTCCAGGAAAAAGGTAATTGGAATTCAAGTCATTTTGTTCAACAAATATTCATTTACAATTTATCTTGAAAACAGAAAGAAAGAAAGAAAGAAAGAAAGAAAGAAAGAAAGAAAGAAAGGAAACAGCCACTAGCTGGGCCTCTGCTTCCAGGCATAGTCAAGTTAAGCATTGAAGCAGCTGTCCAGGTGGCTCAGGGCAGAGTCCTGCTACAGAAGAAAAATGATTTGGTGTTGTTTTTAAACTGAATTTTCCAATGTTTTTCTTCCCCCTCTAAATTCTTTAAATTTACCATTTTCAGTTCCCATTACTGTTGTTGATACAGGAGAATTCTTTTTAAGATGACAAGAAAGAATAATGACTTTGGAATCCGTGTAGGTTATGTTATTGTAACTGAGGACAATAGTTTTCATTAGCTGGCTTTCCAGAGACCCATATAAATTATCATCAGGATTATCAAGGAAGTTGTCTTTCGTTGTTGTTGTTTTTTTTTGTTTGTTTGTTTGTTTGTTTGTTTTGTTTTGTTTTGTTTTGTTTTGTTTTGTTTTTTAAAGCTTCCTTGCTTCCAGCCGTATTGTCCTCATTATCCTCAGGGATGATTCAAACCATTTGTCTGGTCTTCCTTCCTGTCTTTTTGTGGAGATGTCTCAGCTGTCCTGCAGGCAACTGACCGGGTTTTTGAAATGACTTTATTTTTCAGATGTCGAACTCTCTCAGGTTCGCCCAGACCAAAGAACTTTAAGAAGATTCATTTTATCAAGAACATGCGGCAGCACGATACCAGGAATGGCAGGTACCACTGTGACAGAAGCTGCCCCACCAGCCTCCCTGTTGTGGGAGGGGAGGGAGGGTCTGGTGTGGATGGGAGGAGGGGGGCCATTTAAACGGCCAGAGCTCTGCAAAGAGAAACCCACACTGTTAAGATGAACAGGACTTCATGGAACCTTCCCAGACTCTTTCTAACCCCCTCCCACCAGAAGTCTATAAAAAATAATGCTGCTTGATAGCGCCCAAAAGCTTGGTGAGAGTTTTAGGTTAACCGCAAATGGAATATTAAATAGCACTCAAATATATCTTTATAGAAAACTAAAGAGAGAAAGTTGCTTTTTTTTCTTTTTCTGCTTTGTTGGGCTTTGTTTTCTTTTCTTTTTTTTTTTTTTTTCATGAGGGCTACATGCTCTGGTCAGTAAATATCCCATCAGATCTGTGCCTGAACTTGGTTTTGGTGCTAACTTTGCTGACTGTCTTTAGGAAAGCAGAATGACAATTTTGCCAGCAGATTCTTTTTGGGCGCTGATTCGAATGCCTGGGCCTGCTGACATCTGGAGCACATGTTTCTCCAGCTCTTCCATTGCTCTTTTGGAAAGTACTATTAAATGAAAATTACCGTAATTGAAATTCATATAACCTTGGTATTAAAACTCTCGCAACAAATAGATCAGAATCCTTGTTGCTGGCATGCTTATGACTGAATAGCCACGTCCGTTCATGGGAGCCTGACAACAGCATGGGGACAGAGCCCCATAACTCTCGGGGTCCCTCATGCCCTTTACCTTTTAGGAATGTCTCCCTCCCACTGACCCATGACCTGGGAAGTGGTTTCTCTTGAATGGGAGAGTTAGAGATCTCGCCCCAGCAGAGGTCCTGCCACAAAGACCATTTTGTGTTATTGCCTCCTGATATACAGAAAACCGTATGGGCCCTGCTAATCTCTAATCCATACCAAGTGCAAATTGGTAAACAAGTGTGTAGTTAGACTCATGGAATGACTAAGGCCCAGCATACTTGCCTGTTATTTGGTATAAAAAACACTGTATAACCCCCAAAATAACACTGATGATTACAGTTTTTAAAGACTTGTTTTCTTGAAGTTAATATCTGATTTTTTAAACCGACTTAAATAGGGAACATAATTTTACAGCTCTTCCGTGATTTCAGAATAGCAGAACTGCGCTCTTTCATCAAATAATGTTTACGTAGTTAGTGTATATTCCTATTTTAAATAGAGCTTTTAGTGAAAATATACCCGGCTGTCCTCTGTTGCAGAGATTGCTCTGAATTTCTCTCACTGCATCTCACCCTCACGCTTACTGGGCTTTATTCCTTTGACCATAGCGTTTTATTCTTCCTTTGAGGCTCTTAACTTAAACCTCACTCATGCCATTTTTAGTATAATTGCTCATTGTTTATTTACATTTGTGTTCTTTTCATAATCTCTTTAACCATAAAATAAACAGATAGCCTTTAATTCCTAAATCCAGTCAAGACCAAGCCAGAGGAGTGTGCCAAACGGATAGGATAGCCTTCCCCACCTCTCAAGGTGGGGATGCTGTCGAGGTCGCAGAGGCAGCCGACCACCTGGCCTGGTGGGGTAGTGACAGGACGTAGTTAATAAAATGTGTGGCCCGATGGGACTGCCAGCGCACATGACAGAGCCGGCCTTCCCGGCACACCCTTGACCCAGGAACAACATAAACAGTCCAGAAAGCATTCAGTTGCTAGCAGTTTTGCTGGGGAATTTTCAGAGGGAGCCAGGAAGGATTATTAGCTTATCTGAAGATCTGAGAACTGGAATTGATGGCAGGAAAGCAAGCTGAGAGCTGTTGTGGGGCCACAGGCTGTGGTCTGTGCCACGGCCGGTTGTATCTGCCCAGGTAGGAGCTGCTTTTCCTGTGCCAGAGGAAGATGAAAGGGCTGCAGGTGCTCTCCCTCCTTCCTCTGTGTTTTTAGCAAGGGTGTATCGACCTTAGATGGATGAAAGAAAGAACTGGAGAGGGCACCAGGAAGATAATATGGTTTCTGAGGTGACAGAAGGAAATTGTGGTCAAGAGCTGATGAATAGGAGGAGGATATGACCAGCCTTTTGAGAAAGGAAAGGAGAGTTGCCCCCCCCCCCTTGGGCAGCAGGCATGAGATCGTCCTGGCAGAGGGACATGTGGATGAGCTCTGGTCCAACAGCGGTGGAGAGGAGGGATCCTGGTCATGCTCTTGGAAGAGAGGACTACTGCATCGGCAGGGGTCTCTGAATCTCCCACCTTCCACGTACTGAGGCGCATGCACAACACCACACCAGAGGGTGCATTCCTGCAGCGAGGATCGAACTCAGGTTTCTTGCCTGTGTTGGGAGGAATGAGGCTTTACAGAAAAGGCTGGAGGTGTTCATTAAAGAGCTTGGAGGGCTGTACAGAAAATGGAATGGCCTCAGTACTGGTATCCTGACTCCTCTTTAACTGGGGAAAGAGACTGAGAAGGGGCCTGCAGAGTCCCCAGGCCCAGTCCTGCAGCGGTTCCCACTCATGGTTGTGCCAGCTCCCAAGTCACCTTGTGACCACTGACTAGCACAGACCAGCCTCTCAAGACTGCACCCGCATCTGGGGCCCATTTGCTGCTCTGGAACTGAAGACCTCGGTGTTGAGGCTGCTCTGTCCCCAAGCCCGCTGACCGTGAGACTGAGGCACCAGTATAGATTGGGGGTTTGAGCTCAAAGCTCAGCAAGGACCAGTGCGGCTGACCCCGGGAGAGGACAGCATCTGTTGTGAGACTCAGTGCCCGACCTGTGAGTGTGAAGCACAGCTTAAGATGAGAAGGAGAAAAACTGAGAACCAAGTATGATAAAAGACCATACTTGCATCCAGCCCAAGTGGGTATAAAATGATCAGTAATATCAAAGGTAATCACTTAGAAACAAACTTTGGGGTCTCGGCCAGCCTCGTGTTCTCCCACTTCTCTCTGTGACATTAGAGGAATCTCTACTGATGTGTGAAGCAGAGGTGAGCACCTTCAATGGAAGATGTGGTTCTGATGGAGGATGGAATCTGCTTTAATGAAAAACTATCTTCACCTTCTTCAGAATCAGTGGAGCTTGTGTGACTGGCCTTGGGCACCTGCTGGAAGGCTTTGTGTGCGGATAAAGCACAGAGCACCAAGCTCAGGGTGTTTGGGGGTCATGTTGCAGACCCTTAAGCAAGGTGGGGCTGCGAAGGATGGAGCCTAGGTATAGGTTACAGACCCAGTGATGGAAGCTTCAGCTCTGCCTTTGGGACCACATGCCATCATGAGTTCTTTACCAGCCCTGCATGGTGCTTCAGCTCCTGGCAGCTAGGGGAAGTGGTGAAGGGAGCTGCTGTGCTCTGGTTTCACTTCTGTACTAACACAAAGACAGGTTGGTGATGGGAAAGTTGTGTCGGACTTGATGTTTGTGAAAAGAAGCAGTGCTTGGCTGGGTTTTAGAAAGATAGATCTCAGAAAATTCAGACTACGAAGTCGATTCTGGTGGCTGCAACCACATGTCCAAAGGGATTATAAAGTATGAGTATCATAAAGTGATAATGGGTAACATTTATGGAGTGTTTACTGGGTACCAGGCTCTAAGTACTTTATTTCATTAACTCAACTCAGGAGGTGTTTGTGGAGTGAGTGGACAGAGGTTTCAAATGACTTTCAGTCTTCAGAACTATGTATTTTGAGGAATGGAAAGAATTTAGAAACACAGATAATCCTTGAAACAATCTTATGAGGAAGGTATTGCTGTTGCGTTAAGTAGAATGATGCCTGCCAGAGATGTCCATATCGTAACCCTGTAAATATGCTGGTTACATGGCAGGGGAGGGGAGGGGGGCTAGGTCTCTGACCAGCTGCCCTTAAAATAACAGGATTATCCTGGATTATCTGGGTTTGCCCAAAGTAATCACTGGCTTCTTAAAGGCAGTAGAGGGAGTCAGGAGAGTCAGTGTCAGAGTGATGTGAGAAAGACTTAACTGGCCATGGCTGGCTTTGAAGATGGAGAAAGGAGCCATAAGCCAAGGAATATGGTGGCCCCTAGAACCTGGAAAAGGCAAGAAAACAGGTACTTTTTTGAGCCTTCCTTCAGTGGGAACTGGCTCTAACCCCTCTGTGTTGGCACCACGAGACCCGTTTCAGAGTTTTTACCACCAGAGTCATAATAACTCCTTTGTTTTAAGCCACTGACTTTGTAATAATTTGTTACTGCAGCCATAGGAAACGAAAACACTCATCATCCCAGTTAACAAGGGAGGAAGCTGGAGTGCATGGCTGGAAAGTAGGGGGTGGAATCCACATCTAGGCATTGGATTTTAAAACTCATTCTCCTAATAAGGGAAAGGTGGGCGATAAAAATCCAAATATAAGACAGCATGTCATGGTGAAATTTGAGAAAACTATTGAATTCTAATTTTTAAAATCCATTAGCTAAAGACTAAAGACTAATAAAGGAATGGCTTAAGAAAACTTATAAGAATAGTGTGAAGGGCCCTAAAGTCCGTAGTGAAGGAAAGACTGATGCAAGAAAAATTGGCACCCTCATACGTAGCTGGTGGGAATGTAAAAGCCACTACGGAAGACAGTTTGGCAGTTCCTCAAGAAGTTAAACATAAAATTACCTTATGACCCAGCAATTCTTCTACCAGGTTAATGCCTAAAGGAATTCAAAAGAGGAACTCAAACGCCTAGTTGTATGCCCATGGTCATAGCATAGCAACATCATTTACAACAGCCCAAAGGTGGAAACAACCTCAGTGTCTATGAGCAGATAAGTGGATAAACAAAATATGGTATGTTCATACAAAGGAATATTATTCAGCCGTAATAAGGAATGAAGTGCTGATACATGCCAGGATATGTATAAACCCTGAAAACATTATGCTGACCGAAATAAGACACAAAAGTTAAATAGTGTATGATTCCATTTATACAGAATACCCAGAATAGGTAAATTTATAGACAGTAGCAGATGAACAGTTACCAGGGACTGGGTGAAGGGACACAGAGTTGCTGTTTGGGGCAATGGGAAGGTTTTGGAAATAGTGGTGATGATGGCACAGTATTGTGCACGTACTTAACGATGCTAGATTGTACGCCGAAAAATGGTCAAATGTATATTACATATAAATATAATGTATTTTGTGCCAATAAAAGAAAATGCCAGCGATAGCTATGGTCCTTTTAAAACCATATTCAAAAGAGGGAGGGGAGGGATGGTAAACTTCTTGGGGCTAATGGTACAAGGACAGAGCAAATGTCCGCTGCTGGCTGTTTTAGCTTCAAGTACAGCTGTGAAGTACAGACTCTAAACAGAGCAGTGTTCTCGGAGCAGTGTTCTCAGCATACTGGAGGCACTCAGGAAACAGATATCATTTATTGTGGAAGAAGCAAATGGAGAAGCCTTACATTTTAAGTGAGTTCTAGTCTTTGGGACTAGATCCCAGGAAATGGAAAGAATTCAGAAACACAGATGATCTTTAAGATGCCATGGAGAATAAAAGAAGTTCTAAGTCGAATGGCAGCCAGATGTTGCCTTCAAAAAGTCAAAAAGAGACTAAGGTGGTAGCAGAGGGTGAGTTCTAATAATCACAGGCTAGCAAGCAAGCCCAGAGCAGATTGCGAGCAAAGCTCTGGAAGGGACTGGGAAGCAGATGGTTTTCAGAAGTCAGCATGACTTCACTGAGAAAAAGTCATGCTAAGTTAACTTCATCTCTGTATTGATGGAATAACTAGGGTAGTAAATGAGAAGACTGCCATAGACATGACATTTCTTGATCTCGGAGAAATGTTAGACTGTTCGTCATTATCACACATGCCAGCGTTTGCTGGGTGATTGTGAAGCTGGAGAACCTGCAGGCAGCGGGAAGTTGTTAGCCGGCTCTAGTCAGCCTGAAGGGAGGTTGAAGAAGAATAGCACATGGTATTCCCTCGAGCGTATTGCCTCCTCTGCAGAGGGAAGGCCAGTACGCCTCAAACAGGAGACCAAAGGCAGGAAGAGAAGGAGGATGTGTTACAGATGAGGACCACGCAACTCAGTCCCACAATCGCTGGAAATGCTAGGCCCAGCTCACCGAGATTAAACCCAGCAGGGATAATAAATGCAGTCGAGGTAGATGATCATTTACAGTACAGGATAAAGGCTTTTCACAAGTTTGTGTGAAAGATCTTGTGGAATTTAGATAGACCGTGTTTTCCAGAGAGCCTAGCAGTGTGTTGGAACTACAGAGTGAGCTAATTAACTTGTCCTAATGGAGGGAAATGTATCGCTTTCACACCCAGCCTGGGTCAGTCCCATCTGCCATGTTGCGATCAGCCTGAGTGCCCTGTTTTAGAACACTGGATTTGTATTGGGATGGCCTCACTGCAGCGGACTAGGATTTTCTAAGCCCCTTCTTTACGGAAGGATGGATGATTACGTGTAGCAAATGGGAACAGCCAGGTTGTCCATCTCGTTTCAGTGAACTGCCTTATATATAAACAGCCATTTTGGGGGAAGGAGACATGTGCATCCAGACAGAAGGTGCCGGTAGAGTAGTTCCTTAACTACACAGAATGCAGAGTGATACCCGTAGAGGTACTGGCCTGCCCTGTGCTGGGACTGCTTCAGGTGATGGGATGTATCTGTAAATGAAGCAGACAAAGATCCCGCTTTAAGGACTTACTGGCTAGCTGGGGAGGCAGCCAAGAAAACCTGTCCTGTCAGAGATGGGACAGATGTGCTGTGGAGGAAAGCTGAAGTAGCTGAGGGGTTGGGGGTGTGGAGACAGGGCGTGTGGTGGGCCAAGGCTTCACTGATGAGGAGACTTTTAAGCAGAGGTCTGAAGGAGGCGAGGGAGCCAACCCTGTGCCGTCCCCGCCAGTGGGGAAGGACATGGAAGGTGGGTGGGACGGCAACTGCGGAGTCACTAAGGCTGGATCGTTCACTGACGAGTGTGTCTGAGGAACTTTAGGAAAGTTGGTGTCGGTGGAGTAGAGACAGGGAGAGAGGAGGAGACAAACCCTGAGAAGTCCTGCAGGATAGATTGTGATGATGTCTGCTTTTATTGTCAGCAAGATGAGAGCCATGGAGGGTGCCGAGCAGAGAGGACCAGTGTGGTCTGACTTGCATTTGAACAGGAGCTTAACCAACCATCAAGGGCAAGCATTGCAGGACCTTTTTGGTAACCTTATTCTTACAGAAAATTAAGGGATGTGTATATTGTGTATTGTCTTTTAAAAGAGACAAGTTTTTTCAAAGATTTTTTTAAGATTTATGTATTTTTGATAGCATGAGCAGGGGAGGGGCAGAGAGGGAGACACAGAACCCAAAGCAGGCTCCAGGCTCTAAGCTGTCAGCAATGAGCCCTATGTGGGGCTCAAACCACAAGATCATGACCTGAGCCGAAGTCAGACGCTTAACCAACCGAGCCACCCAGGTGCCCCTGATAATGAAGTTTAAAAATGACTTGAGTGGTGCCTGGGTGCCTTGGTTGGGCGTCCAACTCTTGATTTTAGCTCAGGTCATGATCTCATGGCTCACGGGATCAAGCCTGCTTGGGATTCTCTCTCTTCCCCTTTCTCTGCTCTTCCCCTACTCATTCTGTCTCTCTCAAAATAAACAAACTTCTAAAAATGACTTGAGGCCTCTAGAAAGTTGTTACAGATACATGAGCAAAACCCTGTGTCACAAAAGAGAGGTGACCAGTGATCAACAGTGATCCCATGCCAGAGTGTCTGGAACAGGCCCCCCGAAAATCCTGTGAAGGAGGGTGGTTGGCAAGCGGGATCTGCTGCTGAGTAGAGAAAAGCCAGGTACCCTTCGATTTCCTCTGCATCTGTGCCAAGAGCCCCACTGTCTGCTGGCGACAAGAGGTTAAACACAAGTGAAGACAAACCTCGTCCTCAGGGACAAGATACACCTTTGAAAATGACCAACATTACAAGGCCAGCTAGTACGAGTGGAGAGCTGATTGCTGGGGAGGTAGAACTGGGCCATCGGAATGGAAAGTGGAGCCTCTAAGCCTGAAGATCAAAGACTAGCAGGTGGCCTAGTGACCTTTCAGGAATGTCTTAGTGACCCTCATGGTCCTATTAGGAAAGGACCTTTTCTCCTGGTGCTTCCAGTTCCCGAGCCACAAACATTTGTCTTTGAGAATGATAGGAGACAAGAGCCGTCATTTCAGATGGGTGACCCCCCTCCCTCAGGCGTATAGCCGTTATTTGGCACTGTTTGGAAGTGATCTGGTTTTCAGACGTCTGGCTGCCAAGTACACTGGAAGTGCCCACCTCCTGGGTCTGCTTTGAGAACCATTTCACTCAGAACAGGCAGAGAAATGTTCTTTGCCGTGACTGACTGGGCTGTCTCCTCCTTTGGGAGGAATTTTCAAAGAGGTTTGAAAGGGTTTGAGAATGACAAAGAAGTGAGCTAGACCATTGCGTCTTTAAAGTGTGGACTCAGTAGGAAGGAAAAAATATAAAAGATTTCGGCGCCCTTTATCTGCTTTCCAAAGTCAGTTGGTAAAAGTATGGTAACTGAAGTCAGGTTGCAGCCTTTCCTTTTTATACTGAAAATTTTGGAGGGAGGGCAGGGGACGGGTAATAACTAAATTAAGAGCTTGCCTGTGATCTCATCAGTCCCAATCTGTCAGCCTAGTTTAGTTTGAAAAATGAGTTGGAGGAAATGGCACATCTCAAAAAAAATAAAACCCCTAGTTAAGTTGTGGACTGGCCTTCTTGAAAGTGGAAAAATGGCATTGCCTTTTCTCCCTCAAATGAATGCATCTGACTTGATAGATGGTGAGCCTCTTCTGTGAGGCTCCGTGCAACATCTGCCCTTCCCAAACAGGCTTTTCCCATCAAAGAACTCTTGTTGCTCCTTACAAAACCAGAACCCGCCATTCCCCAGTAGCACTGGCTGGCGCAGAGGCATCCTTATTTGTATTCATCTGTCTGTAACCAGCCGACAGCACAACCTCAGGCCTGGGGGCTACGAGCAGACAGACTGAAGAAGCCTTCGGCAATCCCCAAGCCTCCCTTAGATTCGGCCCGAAATGGCCCCCAGGATCACCCTCCGGTGTGCTGACCCAGTGGCTTTCCTTTGCACCTTCCCTGGTGCTGCGAGTGGCAGGAGCGAGGGAGGAGCTGGGCACGTAGACCACCCGCCAGGGATGCTTGTGCCTTGGGGTGCGCACCGCATGCTAGCTTCTATTATTTGTGTCTAAGAAACAGGGAGGTTATACTGGGACTCTGCACCAAGCTTTGCAGGGATTACTGTCAGTGCTTCGCACGCACAGATGTATTCAAAGTGTACAAGCACTTGTTGCTTTTCAACCGGTTTGATTTACAGGAAGTAAAATGAGCCACAGAGAAAGAGTTTGGGAGTTGGGCAGAACCTTCTCTGGGTGGTTCTGCTTCAATTCTCTGCTTGGTGAGAGGGCTTGGGGACCCCGGGGGAGACCAGATAGTGGTCCCCACCAGTGGTATGCAGCAGTTGGAGGAGAAAACCATAATGCAGATGGCTTCGGGCCAGGGCCTGCGACACAGCTACCAGTGCTATCCTGGAAGTGCAGAAGAGCAGGTAGCAGAGGGCTCCAGGGCTCGAGGGGAGACTTCCTTAAACTCGCGCTCGGCTTGTTTTCCTCCCATCTCCCTGTTAGTGAATTCTTAGGCTGAGTCCCAACCCCAGTACTTCAGAATGTGATCTCATTTGGAAATAGAGTTGTTGCAGATGTAATTAGTTGAGATTGTACCAGAGCAAGGTAGGCCCATAATCTTAATATTGGTGCCCTTGTTAAAAGGGGGAAATTTGGAGACAGACCTGCACACAAGGAGAATGCCGTGTGTTATATTGCTGCCTGCTGAGGCACTACCAGAAGCTGGCAGAGAGGCCTGGAGCAGACCCTTCTTTGGTGCCTTCATCAGAGGGAGTATGGCCTGGTGGACACCTTGGACTGGGACTCTGGGCCTCCCGGAGCAAGAGACCACTGGTTCTGGTGTGTAAGCCATTCAGCACGTGGCCCCTTGTTATGGCAGCCCCTGCAGACACACTCCCTTTCTTGCTCGCGTGGCTGTTAGGCGCTCCACTGCCTGTCCTGTTGTGGGGAGCTCACCTAGCCACAGTTTTGGTCATGGTCACTGTCACCGTCACAGTCACCAGTCACCATCTTAACCACCCCCAGGCTTCTTGTGCCTCAAGACCCACTCCCTCCCCAGTTTGGGAAGCCTTTCAGGAGCTGGCCTGCAACCTTAACCTGTTTCTGCTCCTCCTCTACTGCCAAGCCACCATCCAGCTATGCAGAATTATTTACAGTAGTTGCATGGTTATGAGAAGAGTTTAGTGATCCATGGAAGAAATAGCCACAGAAATTACACATGGAGCTGAAATATTGTGCTTTAACTTAAAGCATATTGGTGGTCATCCGTTCAGCAGGTTTCTTGTTTGTTTGTTTTATTGAGGACATTTTATTTAATTTTTGAAGTTTATTTTTATTTTATTTTGAGAGAAAGTGCAAGAAGGGGGAGGGGCAGAGAGGGGGGGAAAAAATCCCAACCGACGTGGGGCTCGAACTCCTAAAACTGTGAGATCGTGACCTGAGCTGAGATCAAGAGTTGGATACTTAACTGACTGTGCCACTCTGGTGCCCCATTCAGCCGGTTTTTTGATGCCAAAAAAAGGTTTTTCTTTGCTTTTGGGCCCATGGATCAGACTCTGTCTCTGGCATCAAAGCCACATATCGTTATTCCCACCTATTGCTGCCATGTCCAGATTGGATTTATTTTATTATTTAAAAGATTTTACTGGGGCGCCTGGGTGGCTCAGTCGGTTAAGCGTCCGACTTCAGCTTAGGTCATGATCTCGTGGTCCGTGAGTTTGAGCCCCGCGTCGGGCTCTGGGCTGATGGCTCAGAGCCTGGAGCCTGCTTCCGATTCTGTTTCCCTCTCTCTCTGCCCCTCCCCCATTCATGCTCTGTCTCTCTCTGTCTCAAAAATAAATAAACATTAAAAAAAATTTTTTTTAAAGATTTTACTTATTTTTAAGATTATTATGTTTTTAAGCAATCTCTGCACCCAACGTGGGGCTTGAACTCCTGACCCCAAGATCAGGAGTCACATACTCTTCCGACAAAACCAGCCAGGCACCCCCAGATTAGACTTCTTTAAAGTGACCCAAGAGGGGCGCCTGGGTGGCTCAGTCGGTTGAGCGTCCGACTTCGGCTCAGGTCACGATCTTGCGGTCCGTGAGTTCAAGCCCCGCATCGGGCTCTGTGCTGATGGCTCAGAGCCTGGAGCCTGCTTCGGATTCTGTGTCTCCCTCTCTCTCTGCCCCTCCCCTGCTCATGCTCTGTCTCTCTCTGTCTCAAAAATAAATAAAAACATTAAGAAAAAAAAATTAAAAAAAAAATAAAGTGACCCAAGAATCTAAGTGCAAAATCCAATTGGATATTCAGTGTTTTCCTAATCTTTCTAGTAACCACCCCCACCCCCCACCCAGTTTTTTCAGTGACTTGCCTTGCTTGAATATGTTTTAAAGCACTTGGTGTTTTTATAGCATTATCTCCTTTTCCCCTTCACATTTGATCAGTTTGTGTAGCTTTTGTTGAACAAATACAAGTAGCAAGCACAACTGGAGTAAACAGGTTGGGGATGTGCATAATTAACTCTTCGTAAGTAAACAACTCAGAGTGTATATTCTAGAGAACAAGCCTCCCCACCCCACCTGAGCTTTGAGTGTGTGGTGAGTGTTGGTCAGAGTGACTCACCCTGGTGGTTCAGGCACGTGGAGGTCAGCAGAGAGTTTTCTTGCACACTGCGTTCCTCAAGAGGCCTTCTGCTCTTTCTCCTGCCAGCATTGACTTAGGCAGTCCCTCCGCCAGCTTATCTTCTCCTTGCCCCTTATCCCTTAGGTCTTAACTTTGGTGTCACTTCTTCCAGGAAGCCCACTTTGCCTCCTTCAGGCCAGGTTACCAGTCCCTCAGATAACAACCTCTACTTCTCAGTCAGGGCACTCCCACCCCTATGTAAATGTACCTCCTACCCAACTGGAAGCTTTGTGAGCAGGGAGCTCTTGGCTTTGTCAGTTCCGATCCCCAAGGTCTGGCAGAGTAAGTGCTCAGAAAGTATCTGTGGAAGGGAGAGAGGAGCGGAAGAGCACACACAGCTATTTCCCGGGAGCCCTCCACCACTCCTGCTCTGTGGGATAAAGTGTGCCCCCTGAGCCGGCAGTGAAGGGCTGTGCTCGGGTACTAGCAGTGTTGGCAGTCCCGGAGGGCTGTGAAGATTGGGGCGGTGTGAGCAGTCGTGAGAAGGAGATGCACACGTCCGTTGATGAGAATCTCACCAGCTTGTATTTGCAGGCTACTGAGCGGAGACCTTCAGGTGCTTTCTGCTGTCTAATCCATGCCAGCCCTGGGGCCTCCAGTTCCTTCACCCCGACCAGCTGGGGGCCTGACACGTCACTGTGACCACCATGTTTCCCTTCATCTGGTGCTCTGTATTCCCTCTTCTCACCTCTTGGAACCCCACTGCTCCTCCATGGCCTGCCCTGCCCCTGGCCTCAGCCCTGCCTCGTGCTCAGGCTTCTAGGTCCTTCCTCTCCTCAGGCTCCCTTCCTTCCTTCCTTCCTTCCTTCCTTCCTTCCTTCCTTCCTTCCTCCCTCCCTCCCTTCCTTCCTTCCTCCCTCCCTCCCTCCCTCCCTCCCTCCCTCCCTCCCTCCCTCCCTCCCTCCCTCTGACTCCCAGAATTGGGAGATTGCTTTTCTTACATTTCAGGATGGAAGAGTCAGATCTCTTTGTGAAGAAAGGGCTTGGAATTCTGCAGGTTGTCTGCTCTTTGCCCTCCTCCCAAGCTCAGCACATGCCACGGTTAGGGGCCTGTTCCTAAGGAGGAAAAGCATCGCCCCCACCCATGGCTCATGAGAGCTTAAATAGAGGAAACAGAACGTTTTGGTTTTAATTTTCATTCAAGTATGTAATCAGCCCTTCAGAAAGAGAGAGAGGGGTGTCAAGCCCCCCCCCCCAGCTTGTAACATACACTGTAGGAGGAGGAAGCAGCTGGGGGTGGGGGGAGCGGGGGCTGGGAAGAGAAAGTGCCTGGCAGGCTCTAGTTCTCTGATTTCACAAAAGTCATTTGTTTTCTGGCATCAGTCTTCACAGCTTTACCTTCTCTGTGCACCAGCAACCGTGCACGAGTGCAGGGAAGACGGCCGAGCGGGAGATGGGTGGCACTGCGCAGCCATGGGAATAAAGTGACTGCACGCCAGCTGTGTTCACTTTCCAGGGCTGCCAGACTGGGTGGCTTCAAACAAAAATGTGTGCTCTCGCAGCTCCGGAGGCCACGAGTCCACAATTAAGGTGTCAGTAGGGCCGTGTGCCCCCTGAAGGCTCTTAGGGAAGTGTCACCTCTCGCCCATTCTGGCTCCTGAGGGTGGCCGGCAATCCCAGGCGGGGCATCTTTGGCTTTTGGCTGCGCCACTCCAGTCCCTGCCTCCATTGTCACGTGGCCTTCTTTCCTCTGTGTGTACGGGAGGGTCCCCCAATGTCTGTCCTGATGAAATCCAGCCATTGGTTCTAACGCCCACCCTAGTTCAGGATGACCTCATCCCAACTTGATGACATCTGCAAAGTTCAAGGTGCCACGGACTTCAACATGTTAGGATTTCAGCGTGTCTTTTTGGGGAACACAGTTCAACCACTGACCCCAGCATTTAAAAGTGTGTTCTTTCTCTTTCTGGTCATGTAGGGCATGAGCTACAGAACTAGGGAATGCGGTATTCACTTGTCCCCAGTACCTAATGTGTCACCCTGGGCTGTGTTCATGCTCATCCACCATTGTTGCGAGTGTGATTTTCTTTAACTTTAGAGTAAATGTTAGTTGCTCGTTTTATGTCCTTAAGAGCATATTTCTGCTATAATGGAATATTCCACCTGGGAGAGAGTGAACTTTCTTACAGCCAACAGAGATGCCCCAGGATTCTGGAAATAGAACAAAAAGCCAGTTTTTGGCATAAGAGGGGATATTTGAGGGTCCAGGATGTCATGAAATATTCCCTGGTCAGACATTGCTGGCTCCGGTCTAAAGGGTCGAGAGTGGATGTAATGACCGTGGTCTGTGGTGCTCTGTTAGCCATGGGGCCTGTTGTGTATCTCCTGGCTATTTGGAACACTCCAGTATCTCAGAGGCAATGTGTGCCTTTGGAAGCTTTGTGGCCTGAAGCCCTGGTTTCCTCATACCAGAAACACTTTCCTAAGCAAGGAAATGAAGTTTTATGAAGAAGAAAGTCGGTGCTCTTCATGCTTCCTGGAAGGGTTTGGAAAATGTTGTCTATCCAGAAGCAGCTCTCCCCATGTGGGCTGCAGCCCTAGGAGATTTTCCCTTTGTTGTTTTATTTTGTTTTTTTGTCTTTTTTTTTTTTTTTTTTTCCTTTGGCAGATGTTTGTATGGAAATGTGATCTTTAATTCCTTAAAGACCTATCCTTCTGGAGTTAATTCCTCTTTTGAAGTTACAATCTTTTGTGTAATGCTTTCTGGTCATTTTGACTCCAAGTAAAGTGTTAAATGTTACAGGAAGGAAAATTATGTGGACTTTCTGCATGCAATTTGGGCATCCAAGAAAATAACTGTATCGGTTGGAGGCCAAGACATGGAGGTGGCCAATTTCCAAAGCCCACTGGAAATGGAGTTTGGCTGTCTTCTGTCATTCTTGACAACTGCCATCTGATTGAATTCTTCCACAAATACAGAAGCACTTTAAGAAGGCAAATAAATCTGATTTTCTTCTTGGACATCACCATGATGATGGAGATTTCCCCAGTACTCACAGAGAGGAAAGCTGCAAATTCACAGGAACACTGAAGCTTTGGGGCATAGCACTTGGTTACGAGGGGCCTGCCTTTAGGTTTACACTGCTCAGAGTTGCTCTTGGAGGAGACAGAAGGCGAGAGCTTGCCACTTGTTGTTATTTGCCTGCTCTGGCTAAGGCCGAAGCCCCGCCTGGATTCAGAGCTACTTCAGGAAACACGTTGGATGCGTACCTGGGAACTCTGTCAGCTCTTTCGAACTCCCCAGGAACAGCCACAAACTTGTGCAGAGCTGCTGTGTAGGTCTCTGCTCTGTATTCCTCCTCTGAAGCCCGCATAAAGTGGAAGTCAACAGAATGGTTCAACCCCAAAAAGGGAGGGAAGTGCCCAAAGATTCAGTGGTCCTTATTTTTCTCCTCCCCACTCCAGCTGCTTGAGAATGGTCATCTGTGAAAGGACCAACCCTACTGGATTGCTGGAAAACGTTCCATATTCATAGTTGCTAAACCTGACCTATGTGTTAGAATAACATGTTTTTCTGAATGAGACTCAGGCTGTCAGCCTCTCCTAGACCTAAATGGTGAAGACCACACAGATGAGCACTCATTTAGCAGAACTCTAATGCTGCCTGTTTGCTAATAGACACATCGTGGTTGGGACTTTGGAAAGAATATTTAATTTCACATGCATTTATGTTCTCTCATTTTCTCGTTCTATTAAAAATGTCCAAACAAATTCAGTGTGTGGGAAGGAACCGTACGTTAACACAAAGTAATGAAGAAAATGAACTAACACTAAGCCAGTTGAGTTTGCTCAACACATTCCTTCCTCTGTGTTGCAGAAGACACGGATGTTGAGCACCACCAGGAATGGGCAGTTCCAGGCTTTTCTCTTGGGTGGATGGCCAGGGATGGTGGGGGTTGTGTGAAGAACCTCTTTCTGTCTGGAAAAGGTCCCAGGCTGAGCAGAGCAGGAGAGTGAGGCATTGGTGGTGCTGGCAACTCATATCTGGGCTGTTGTGATGGGTCACCCTCTGGCCCCACCCATTCCTAGCCTGGTGACCTGCAGGCCAGGCTGGAAAGCCACCCTAGAAAATGTGGATGAAGGCAGACTTCTTGGGTCTAGGAAGTCCATGAATACCCCGTCAAACCTACAGGAGCAGACTCTTCTAGTAAGTCTTAGAGAAGGGCAAAGCATCAAGGCACATAGTGGCAAAGAGCATGGCTTCAGATCCCCAATGGGTCTCATCTGCTAGTGTGTCCCTGTTGGCATGTCATTTACTTGCTGTCTTCATTTAAAGCATTTAGAATGGGGCATCTAATGGATACTTAGTAAGTTTTAACTATTATTATTATGTCTGCTTAAATAAATGGACACAGGCATTACAGCGTCAGGATCTGTCTCTGGTCTCCCCGAGTAAGAGCCCAAGGAGCCTGGTTGCTGTTTTGCAAGGTGGTGTGCTCACAATTTATTTACCTCTTGGCCCTTGACGCCTTGGTGGTCCACTCTGTCTGTGACACTTCTGTTCTGGCAGCAGTGACAGGGTTTGGGTCCGTGGTATCTGACAAGAAACCTCTCCCTTGAGAGGAGAGAGACCCCCCCCCCCCCCCCCGTGTGAGTGTTACGTGTAGGTTGTTAGACGGGCCACGTGTGTCATCCCTCAGCTGTCCTGGGAGTACACCTTTCACATCTTGCAGGCCTGTGTTTTTGGTTTCTCTTTTAATGTTTATTTTTGGGAGACAGAGACAGAGCATGAGTGGGGTAGGGGCAGAGAGAGAGGGAGACACAGAATCCAAAGCCCGCCCCAGGCTCTGAGCCGTCAGCACAGAGCCCGACGTGGGGTTTGAACCCACGAACCGTGAGATCACGACCTGAGCCAAAGTCGGATGCTCAACCGACTGAGCCACCCAGGTGCCCCGCGGGCCTGTGTGTTTTAGCAGAGAGCTCTGAAGAGATTCAGAATCCAGGGTGAAACCTCCCTCAACCCAAGAAGGTGGTCCCCAGTAAAATCAGTTAATATTTATCTAGTGTGCATTATTTGCCAGGCACTGTTCTGAGGGCTTTCCCAGGGTAGACTCATTTACTCTTTACAGCATTCCAATAGGCTAGTTAGCAGTTTTATCCTGTCGTTTTAGTTGAGGAAACTGAGGCTCAGAAGAGTTTGTCAGTGGTCCGAAGTCACGCAAAGGTGACACAGCTGTTTGCAGCTGGGACTGTTGCTTCCACCCCCTTAACTATGTCAGATGAATCCCCATGGGATGAACAGACAGCCGTGGTCCTGCCTTCCCGGGGACGGACACTCAGGTGCTGCTCTGAAGCACAACACTGCCCACACTGTTGATGGAGGGGCTGCCATGTATTCAGCCTCTGGACGCCCCTTCTAGAAGAAGAGGGAGGCAGTGGTGAGCAGCCCTCTGTGATCGGTGCACTCCTGGCAGTGGAAATCCGGAGCCAGCAACGGCACCAAAAAGGGAAGGAGTAACTCAGTGAAGGGAGAGAAAATGCTTCCTGGGGCGGTGACTTCTGAGCTAGGTTTGAAGACTACGTAGGAGTTCACTAAGCCTACCAAGTTGGGCATAGCGGGCAGAAGAAATAGCATGCAAAGGACAGGGGTATGAAACAGCAGCGGTCTTTTAAAGGTGGGGGACAGCAAGTCCTTTAGGATGGGTGGATGATGAAGTGCCAAAGGGATGTCATGTTTGTTGAGACCGGAGAGGCAGAAAGAGCCAGAAGACAGAGGGCCTGCTCTGCCATGCTGGGGAACCCGACTTTATGCTAGGCAGGTCGACAGTTTAATATCACGGTTTTAAAACAAGGGCAGAATCTCCAAGCCTTGATACAGTTAGGGCAGAATCTCCAAACCTTGATACAGTTAGTAGTAGTCGTTTCTCTGGTTGTTATCATCATGATTATTGAAGGAAAAGATTACAAAAGTCAGTAAGTTCCGTATCTGATGTTTGTTGCTATTGTGTTAAAGAACGTTAGTTTTTTTAACATCCTCCACTTGTTTCTCATTTTTTTAATCAGCAGTTGTCTTTGGCAAAAGTTATTTTCATATGCTAGGATAAGTACTTTTTTGAGGTTTTTTTTTCCTAATATTTTCCTAAGTGGCCTTTGATTGCATAAGAGCATCATGCAGAACTGTTTCCAGTAGTTTCTTTATAGCAGGAATGGAAGATAAGACTGATTATGTAATTGTTCCCTTAATTTATTCTCAGAACCTAACATGCTGCCAGCACATAAAAAACCTGACGATCGTAATGGCATCTGAATGTCTCTCTTGCTCACGGTTTCTGGCACTAGTGCTCTTGCATTGTTCACTGCAGAGTAGACAAGGGTGGTTTAAATGCGGCATGACTGTTGGCAGCACTGGGCCCCCAGACTCATGGCTCTGTCTGCTGTGTCTTGCCGTGCAGCCCCCAGCCAGGAGCTCTCAGCAGAGAAATGATGCGTGTGTGCGCCTTAGAGACTCTCGCCAGTGTCACACACGCTAACCTTCGGATGAGGAGAAAGCCATGTACTTGTGCTGTGCTGAGGTTGCATTTTGCAAGGAGCACAGAACACCATCTGCCAGAGGAGGCAGCAGGAGTGTGCAAATATTGCTGTGAATTCCATGAATGCTTAATTGCTATGGTTTTTTTTTTTTTAAGAGTGTTCGCATTTAGTTTGTTTGTTTGTTGTTTGTTCTTTTTTTTATTTTTATTTTTTAGAATAGTCCTTATCAGTGGCAGAAGATCCTTCTGTAGTATATTTTCAGTGCTGCCCTATCGTGACAGTGCCCAAGCAGGGTATGTATATGCATGCTTGCTTTATAGTTCTCTGGGTGAAAAGTTGTGACACCTTGTGCATAATGTGGCTACCCTTTCCATTCAAAGAACTTGCCTTGCCTTTGACACTGCAAATTCAGGACTTGTAAACTTGAAAGAAAAAAAACTCCACTTTCTTTTCAGCCAGAAAGCTTCCTTGTTATTTGTGTGCGCGCGTGCGTGTGTGTGTGTGTGCGCGCACGCGCCTGTGCCAGTCCTCGCCATATTGCCTGCTGTTCCTAAATGTGCATCTTGTCACCTCTTCCAATACTGTAAAACGATCAACATGGGGACCCACCCCATTCCTCAGGGCCATGTCAACTTTCGGAGAAAGGTAGGTGAGGTAAGGAATCATACAAACCATGTGGACATCCTGCCTCTTTGCATTTCGGGCTTGGGGCTGGGAACTGACCAGGAAGCCGGAGCAAATACCAAAGCAAAATGGTACCGGGAACAGCCCTATGCGATTCACCGCAGGCCAAAGGAACGCTTACTTCTCTAGATCAACCAGCTCCTCCTTTCGCTCTGAAGAAAAGTAGGTAAGTGAGGCTTTGTCCTTGCAGAGCCTCTCCTCCTCATTCCCCATGCCGAACTCTGTGCTCATTTCCTCTGAGTCTTGACTGCTTTGTCCCTCACCTGTCACTGCATATTGTGTTTGAGGTCAGGGAGATGCTGATATGTAGGGTAGGACAGTTTACCGCATAGGATGCAGGAGCCTTGTGGGATGTTGGCCTCTATAAACTAAATGCTGGAAGTGCCCTCTAGACACTGTGACAACCACACCCTACCTGCTCATGACCACCACCCTGTGGGAGGGCAGTGTGGCCTTGGGGCGGATTCACCGTTGTCTGTCTTCCATGAGCTCTGCGGGTTGCTCCTGCTCATCATGGCTTTCCCTTTCCTACATAGACTTGTCAGACTTCTATCCGTTCAGTTCACTTCTATCCGTACTCTACACCATAAGCTTCGTGGGACAGAAAGTGGCACATTTTGTTCGTGGAATTGTGACTCAGTCATTTATTAGATGTGTCTGAAAGAGCAATGGTAATCTTACTGTTGACTGAGGACTTTATGCCAGTCCTTTTCACTCCCTGCATCCTTACAACAACCTTGCAAAAGTAGGTGTTCATGGAAAAGTAACAGCAAATCCTTCGGCTCAGAGGTTCAGGGGCCACCTGGGTGTGGCCAGCAGGGCTGCCCACAGGAGACCTTGTGAGGAGGCCTGCTTTACCTTACCAACCTACTGTGGTCCCAGGTTCAGCTGCACCTGAGAGCAGGCTTATTCCTCACGGAGACTAGATTGTACCAGCTCACGAACCTATGTGTGACCCAGAAGGCAAGTTCGTTAAACTTATTATACAAGTAATGGCCCCAGGGCTCAGATTGTTGCAGTGTGACCAGCTTGTGAGCACATTTCCACGGAGATCTGAATCAGCAGTGGAAGGCTAAGTATTTCCCCTCATGGCCAGCTTAGATGGTCACTGTGGAGTTAGCCTTATTTCTCTAGGCTGCCCTTGCTAGCCTTTCTGATTGATGTATTCTTCCCTCAGCTATGTTGCATTCGTTCATTTATTGAGTGCTTACTATGTGACTAGGTACTGGGATAAACGTAGTGAAACTTGTGCCTGGTTCCTGCCCCCTGGAACTTAAACCAAGGCACGCTGAAATTTCACACATAATTACTACTTCTAATTAAGGCTAAAGATACTCAGTCAGATGATTGCCAAGTCTTCCTGGCTGAGAACTCATTCAGTGTCTTTAACATAATCTGGCTTCTCTGTGCTTTCATCTTGGAACTGTTCATGTCTGTTTTCATTCTGGAATGGTGATCTTATTTCCAAGTTTTGGGGCCCCCTCACTATGGTACCGAAGTACTTACCCCGTTTTATAGATAGGACCACTGATCTTTAAGAGTTACAGTCTCAAACATCGACTTTGGGCCAGAATGGGAATTTGAACCCAACTCTGACCAGCTCTAGGACTTTCCCTGACTCACTCTGGCCAATGGGCAAAACAGGCTTCATAATCACAGAAACCCATCTCTGAAATGGAGCTTTTATGGTAACTGCCTCGCAGGGGTTAACTGAGGCTCCTGGGGCAACTGAGTACACAAGGTCCAGCACAGCACCTCACACAAAGAGGTAGGTGGGGCCCGCTTGTCAGGGTCTCCAAATTCTTAAACAGAATGTGGGGGGTCAGCATGGAGAACTTGGGAGACTTGTAGTTTTTTGCTTGGGCAAATTACTTGCCTCTGAGCCTCTGCTTGTTCTTCTGTAGAATGGGGATATCAGGTTACTACCTGTGTCGTTACTTTGAAGATCATTGCATTTTATGCAGAACTCGTGGGACCACATTTAAATTTAAATTACCCAGGAAGACATCACCCAAACTGTTTGACGTCCTTGTTGGAAATATGTGCCCTCCCCCCCATTTTAACACCTGGAGGAAATCCCAGCTAGTGTGCTGGGAAACAGGTGTCTGTCAGTGCCGCAGTCTCCTTGGCTGCTGCTGACAAGGCCCTGGATGTTTCAGGAAGATCTGTCATAGGGTTACTGGCAGATTCTGCTGTTCTGCCGGTTGGCCCAGATGAAGAAGCAGAGTGAGTTTGTGGGGTCACAGGACATAACCTTTTACATTTTAGATATGAATAAACTCTTTCACACTTTATAGATGAGGAAACCAAAGTGCAGTAAGGTTAATTTTCTATAACAAAAAACATAATCAGATCAATTGCAATACCTAACAGAAAAGAGCATGCCTGTTTCTTTCTGCAGCACATTCTACTTAAATACTCACATGAGAAACTCTGCACACCATTCAAAATACTGTAATTTAGTGGTAAGGTGAAGAAGCGATTCTGCTTTTTAAATTTTTCGATGAGCAGACATCTTATTAGTGAATGCCACTTAAACTTAGGATTATTTTTCACTAATTATTGGGAAACCACTGTGCTCAAATAATAAAAGTATTTATGCTAGTAAATTATATACATATATATTTTCCAGTGCTTTAGTTCATGCCTGTAGTAACTAATACCTTTCTGCTGTGGAAAATTCCTTTTATGCTAAGAGTTAACTCTGTGTGACTGGGACACAAATCCTAGAATTTCAGGGCTGGAAAGGACTTCAGAGATGACCTGGCCTGGCCTCGCTGCTTCAGAGCTGGGACCCCTCGGGCATGGGGGTGGATGCCCAGCAGAACCAGCAGCACCAGAACCCTGTACTCCAGCCATCTTAACCTGCTGACTTTGTGGTTTCCAGCCGCCACATTTCTTTTGTGCTTCTGCACGTGGACTGAGCCACAGGCGCCTGATTATGCCAGACACGCGTAAACCCCCACTGCTAAAAGGGATGATGTACAGCTCCAACTTCATCACAAGGAAGTTTTAAAAACAGGAAACTCAGAAGTTCATCCAGTGTGTACTTGAACCTCTTTTACAAGGGAAGCATCTATCAGGATGGCCTTACCTCTTTCTGGTTTTGCTTTCTGGCTTCTCATGCTGCACTGGAGCTTCCCAAGTCTGGCTCTCCTATCTTGGCTCGCCCTGCCTCCCACCCTGACCCCAAAGCTTTGTTCTTGGTTTTCAGCTGAACTGAGCACTTAACTTTGGGCCTTGACATCAGTTGATCAAAGCAGACAGGCCAGTCTTAGGAGAGGTTTTACCATTTATTCATTTACTTATTCACTCATGCATTTTTTCTACCCCTTGCGGGTGCAAGGCCTTGATCGAGGCTGGGAGGGTGTAGGATGAGGAAGACCCACTCTCTAGGAGCTTATTATTGAGCCAGGAAGCCAGACATGTAAACAACCAATCCAGGACAGCTGGGGAGCCCCAAAGAGGTGCTACAGAGTGCTTTAACTTCCCCCAAATCTTTATCAAGATCCACATTTATATTGAGTCTACTATCAACAGTAAAAAGCCAAGAGTTTGTTATGTGAGTTTCCTTCCCCTTCCCAATACATTGCCATCCCTGCCTGACTCCTGGGTAGAGATTCAGGCAATCCTGCTGCATAGCAGAATTCACTCCTTCACAGAACATGCTGTTCGCCAGGCACACTGTTCTAAGCAGTAGGGATACAGTGGTGCACAGGAAAATGTGTCTTTCCTCGTTACCCTCTAATGGTAGGAGACACAAGGTAGTAAAGACACTGACCATCAGACACAAGAGCAAACAACGAAATGAGTCCTAAGCAGTGTGCAGCTGGAGCATAGAGGAGGGAGTTCAGTGAATTCAGACGGAGGGATCACGGAATGCTCCCCAGAGTTGGCAGCTCTTCATCAAGACATAGAAGCGTGAGGTCTTAGAGAAGTGGGGAAGGACATTCCAGCCTCGCCATTGACTTCCGAGGATGTTAGAAGATGGTCTGGCCCCTTAGGAACTTTGGGGGATGTGGTGGGGAGTCTCTGTGATGCTTGGCTTGTTGAAAGAATTTGGTAAAGCCCCAACCAAGTGGGAATCCTGTTGCTGACCAACAGCTAAGTGGTTAGACCTAGGTAGTAAGGGGAAGGGGGTAGGGACAGAAGCGAGCTGTCCTGGGATGTCACTGCCACAGGCCCATCACTCAGCCGCTCCAGGTCTCAGTACAACATGGACGTTTGACCAGACTTTCCAAGGTCCTGCACACGTTGTCATCCTTGTCAATTTTGCTAATGTGGAAGCTGGAAGTCTGGTTGAACGAGGAGTTTATGAATGAGGTGTGCCATTCACACTTCCCATCCGCTAGTGATCAGGTGCTTCTGGAGTTCCCCTCTGAATAATTCTCCATTCAATATT
Organism: Panthera tigris; assembly: GCF_018350195.1. NCBI lineage: Eukaryota > Metazoa > Chordata > Mammalia > Carnivora > Felidae > Panthera > Panthera tigris. The sequence continues at coordinate 45,675,040 of NC_056671.1, forward strand.
TTTAAATTTGAGATTTTTTAAAAAAGTGCAGGTCTGGTGACCTTGCGGTTTTATTTGGTACGTGGTTTCCTGGTGTAGGCTACAAGGACAGGGGCTTAATCAGCTCAGGGTTGAGAATGGTGTGAAATGTTTAGGATCACTTTGCGTGCCACCAGATTTATACTTCCAAGCTGACAATAGGACCACTCACTGTGATTTTTAGAGCTTCTGCTTAACGCGGACTGCCCTGGTTATTTAGCAGCTGCCGCACTCTTCAAGCTGTTTTCCATGCCTCGATGTAAGCTAAAGGTATTTGAGAAAAGAGCCTATTTTCTTAGGAAGAGCTGATGAGGTCAAGCATTTGTGTGAACAAGATGGAGAAAGTAATGCGAGCTGAAGCAGAAGTCATGCTTCCAGTATCCCAGGCACTGTGCTGAGTGCCATCACGCATCTGCTCGTTGAATCTTCGCAACAGCCTCATCAGGTGGGTTCTGGGGTTATCAGTTTGCAGTTACAAGGTTGGGGCAGAGATTGCCCTAGCAGCAGTGCCAAGAGGTAAGAGGGAGGGCAGACAGGCTGCAGGCTCTGTGAGGTGCTGTGTTCTCTGCTTTGGGGCAGACAGACCCCATAGGTGCGGGTCCCAAAGCACTGACACACAGCTGAGAGCCAAGTGTGTTTTTCTTCACCGTTGTGGCTTGGGGCCGCACTTGCTGGCCCGGAACTAGTGACAAGTGGGCGACACTGGCTGTCTAGTGTGTATCTGGGTGATGGTGGAGGTCTGTGTATGTGCCACAGGAGAGCCACCTCCTGGGGACGCAGTGGTCTTCGTGCTGGTGGGTGGTGACCTTCCGAAGGCTTTAGAGGTTGCCAGTTTATGCTGCAGCCTGGCTCCTCCAAGGCCAAGCCCCCAGCATCTTTGGGTGGAGCCTTGGGTGAAAAGAATCTGTATAATTCCCCTCACCTGAGTGTTCGTCCACTGTAGAGTAGGAATGCCCGTGGAGAGTGGGGGGTCACGTAATGCAGGTGTTGACATGGTGCGGACACCCTGGCTGTCTGTGGGGATCACTAGGTCATGACCCTGAGTGCTACTTGCTTACATCTCCCCGGTAGCTACCCAGCCACGGCCAGGTCACCCCACAAACACCACCACTGAAGCGATTTAGGGGCTGGTGAGGGTCTTCTCCTGTCTATATCCTGTGTGGAAAATGCCTCTCTTTGAGAAAGTATGCTAAGTAGTTACAGTCGAGGACTGTATCACAGCACCAAACACGTCCTTGCAAAAGGGTTGGTGACAAGGCTTTTTAAAAATGAAAAGCTTGTTTGCTTTCTTAATAATAAGCTCTCTTATTGCTTAAAATACCATTTGATTTACAGAGTTTGTTCACGTACAACACTTGAGGAAATCCTCTGTTAGATAAACAAAGCGCTCCTAATAACTGTCCTTTGTTCCTGCTCTTCTAGTTTAAGAATTCAGAGTCTTGCCTGTCTCATGAACTCACAGTGGCTCTGATGGGCACGGAGGGGTGGAGTGCAGGGTGGGGTACACTCTGACAACAGGATCCTCACTGACTGTTGTGGGAAGGCCGTGGATTGGGGGGAGGGGGCATTCAGAGAATGTTCCCGGAAGACAGAGAAACCAGTAACAACACCCAAGAGCAGCCCAGTAGGAGGCAGTGCGGCTGGGACAGACATGCAGCCACACTCTGGGCTTCTTTCTGTAAAAACCCTGCTGTTTATGCCTCCACCTACACTTGCCAGAAGTTCTGATCCCCACCCCCACTCAATGTTATTTCCGCCTCCAGCCTCCACATGAGGGCTTCTGCTCCGTGGAGCCTCTGCTGCCTTCGAGAGTCTGGGAAATGGAGTGTTTGGCCTTCCTGGGTACTGCGGGCCAGTCGGTGATCTCTGCCGTAGTGGCTCACTGAAGAACCACCTGTGGCCAAACTGAACCTGTGGAGGCCACCAAAGGACTCCAGCCCTAACCCGGTCTCAGCCCCAGGAGGGAACCCTCAGGGAAGTAAGGGGTCCCTCCCCCTCACCCAAACATGCTTCACTGAAAGAAGACGCTCTCAGTGTTTTCAAACAGGCATGTAATTTGTAAAGAGATAGAGGAAAATGGCAAAAGGACCAAAAAGACTTTTGCATTTACCCAGATACTTAACCCATTCCAGCGTTCCTTCTTTCCCAAAGTTCTAAACTTTCCATTGGATATCTTTTCATTTCATCTTGAAGAAATTGCTCTTCCTGTACTATTTCTTGTAGTACAGATCCATTGCTTCTAGTTTTCTTTTATCTGAAGATGTCTGTTTCACCTTCATTTTGTTTTTTGGTTTTTTTTTTTCCAATTTAATGAGAAGACCATGTCTAATCAGACTCCATACATGTCCACCCCGCAGGTGGAAGCAGCCTCCCAGCCCTGGGCCCCAGCCTCCCATTCCCTTCCCCACCCCTTCAGTTCTCGCCATCACCGCTGCTGTCTCCTGACCCCAGCCTTCATCTGTGATTATCATTCAGCTGAGAAAAACCCAACCATAGTCAGATATGTGGGAGCCCTTGCACCCTGGACGGTTCTACTCTTGTCTACTTGTCATTTTTCTGACTCAAAGCTTATCACCCCTGCTTAAAAGTCTCTCAGGATTTTCTAGACTAGTCGGCATATAGAGGGCCTTGGGCTGGCCTCAGTTCTCCTGTCTAACCCTTCTTCCCATGGCCTCTCTTGGCCTTAACAAGATGCCTGGCTGCGTGTCAGGTTCTTCTTGCCTTTGGGGCTTTTATATATTTGGTGCAAAGGTTGAAAGACTTCCTGCCCCTCACCCCATTTAAGCTTCTTACTGAGATGGAACTCAGATCTCGCCTCCGGGCAGCTTTCTCAGGCCACCCTCACGGTCTTCCTAATGCCCCATCTCAAAGCCCTGCTAAGAGCCCACTTGTGTTCCATGGTACCTATAGGCCTGTCATAGCACTTAACAAATATATTTTAACTCCTTTGTAATTTGTCCTCATCCTGCTTGAAGGTGTGGGTTGTGTCTTAGTTCTCAAGGCCTCTCTAGCACTTCAATGTGCATAGTAGACACTCTGTTGAATGAATGAGTAAAAACAGTATGTCTGAGGACTGTGTCTCTGGGCTTTTGAGAATGGCTAATTTTATGAATGTATCGTTGTGCCAAAAAACGATGGCCAGATTGGCTGCTTCAACAGGAGCAAGTACTCCCTGGAGTCCTCACCTGGCACCCCATCCCTGTTGGCAACTTGATAGAAATGGTGGTGCTGGATGGGCAAGGAGAAGGAGGGGCCTGGAAGGTGCCAACAAGGATGATCTGTCATGGATCTCTGGGCCCTGCTTTTCTGCAGGTGATGACCACATCCACAATGAAAGTTGCTAAGCCTACAGTGACAAAAGAGGTGTCAGGATACAGGTGCTAAGCCCCAACTAGGTTCCCTCACCTGACATACCCGGCCAGGTGACTCCTCCACATGGTAGCCTCACAGTCTGGGCAGTTCTTATTGGCTTCACCAACACCATGGATCACTCCTGCTGTGCTGCTTGAGTTGCTCACAGATACTCAACACTCTGAATATTAAACCCAAGAATGCCAAGGGCCTTTTGCTGATGTCCCACTTGGTCTGCCCAAGCCCCATCAGAGTTCCCTGGCTTTTAGCTGGCTTGCTTATCTAGCCCGTGATCAACATGTGATTTTCCTTTTGTGTTTACTGCTCTTGCTTAAAGCTTAAACCAAGGACATCTTTGGTTTGACTTTTGCATAGAGTTAGAAGGAGGTGGTTTTCCCTGGCCCAGTACTCCCAGGCAGTGGGGAGCTTCCTCTTGTCTCTGGAGCCCCTTTCCATGCCAGGTAAAGTGAAGCTCTTGCCTTGGTCCTTCTCCCCACCACCCACACTTTCGCGCGTGCGCGCGTGCACACACTCTGGTCCTCACTGTCCGGCCTTTTCTGGGGACCAGCATGGCCATGTCTAATCAAGTGCACATGTTAGGAAGATGTCAGGATTTGCTGGCATGCTTAGATTGAAGACTGGTTACAGGCTGCACTAACTCCTTTCAGGTAAACTGCATTTGAGTTCCATTAATCATGAATAGGGGTGGATTTTTACTCATAACAGCAGGCCTGCGGGCTGAGTTTAGTGAGCAAAAACCACTTGTAAGGGTGTAGAAGCCCTTTCTGGTCATAAGGGCGTTGCCTCTTCTCTGGGTGTCCCCAGGCTAACTCACCAAAGGGTACCTGACACCAGGTAATGCCTTTTCTCAGAATTCAATGGCAAGGAGCACCCTTAAACTCCAAAGATGTACCTTCAGAGCTAGAAGGAACTTGGAGACTGTTCAGTCCTGTGGTTTTCAGACATTTTGCTGAAGAAACCGCTCCTCCAATATAAGTTTACACAAAATGCCAATAAATAGCTAACCACAGAGTTACTCCAGAAGAGTGGGTGAGAATGAGGATCCCACTCACTTTTACTCTGTGCTTCATGGTCCCATTAGGAAAACCACAGTCCTTATCTAACATCCCTGCCTTTGGTGCCGGTGGGCATCTGAAGCCAGGGAGCATAGGTTGTGTTTGATGGAGATGCGGTCAGGCAGAATCCTCGGTCCCTGCAAATTAACTTGCTTTGCTGATCCCAGGCTTCCTCATCTGTAAAAGTGGCTATGATGTCAGCTTTAGAGTTTTGAGAGTATTAAATGAAATATTACATATGAAAGCTCTGAGCACCCTGCCAGGCTGTAGTAGATACTCGTTAAATGTTCACTTTGGTTCTGTTCTGTCCAGTCACAGAGCTATTTCATTGTTCTTCCTAAATCTGCCCCAACACAGCAAATCTCAGTCCGATTCGTGATGAGTTCATCAGCGCTTTGTTTCTACGAACGTAAGGGATTCATCTTCAGATCTGCTTTCATTTGGTCTTTAAATTGTTTTCCTCGGTGGTTAACTGCTTATTTTTAAAAAATCTAGAATGTATGTAAAAATAAAAGGAAGGTAAAAATTATTGAGCCTTAGCTCCTAAACAAAACCTTCATTAACATTTTGGTTTATTTCCTTCCAGTCTTTTTTTTCTTTCTTTCTTATCCCCTAGTGCATGTGCTTGTATGGAATATGAAGAGCTGATTGTTTTGTTTTGATCTTCCCGGTGGGAAGAAGCTTTGCCACATCCCACCTTTCAGAACAAGCTATCAGAAGCTGGTCACTGAGAAGAGGAACAGATGTTGCGCGTCTTTTTCACTATAACTGTAACATCAAACCTTCCCATAGCTGTAAACACCCTTCTCAGATTAAGCTTGTAAATTATACTATTTTCTGGGAAGAGTCCCAGCCTTAAACCAGCTCTTCTTCTTTCAATCAACAGTTTGCCAAGGCCCGACTGAGTCTTTTTGCCTTTTATCCACATGAGTCACTGCCTTCTCTTTTCGTGTGGATCTGTGGTTTGGCTTGGCAACCTTTTGCTTACAAAATGAATTGCAAGCAAGTTTCCCGACTCTCTTAAGTAGGCAGACCCCACTTGATAAACCACTCGTCCACATCTCTACCTAAGACCACTGCCCCTCCATTTGTGCCACCAGCCCTGTCCCCTTGGACTGCTTTGCCATCACCATGGGGCCAGGAGCTGCAAAGGAATTTATGGGTTCAGAAGTAGAAAGCAGGAGGGGTGCCTGGGCGGCTCAGTAGGTTAAGCTTCCAACTTCGGCTCAGGTCATGATCTTGCGGTTGGTGAGTTCGAGCCCCGCATCGGGCTCTGTGCTGACAGCTCAGAGCTTGGAGCCTGCTTTGGATTCTGTGTTTCCCTCTTTCCCCCTCTCTCTCTCTCTCTCTCTCTCTCTCTCTCTCTCTCTGCCCCTGCTCTCACACAAAATAAACATTAAAAAAAATTTTTTTTTAAATGAAGTAGAAAGCGGGAGAGACTGTGAAAGACTGGAACAGCTTAGGAGTAAGGATCCTGGGGTCCTGAGAAGGAAAAGGAGGTTCAGAGAGAGAGGTAGAAAGAATGCAAACTTGACCCCCTTTACAATGTCACTGAAGGTTAGTCCCAAATGAGGAAACCAAGAGGGAGACAGCTTTTTCCTATTTCTTCACCCTCTTTCACCCTCTGACCTGTTGCTCCTACAACCAGAGTTCTTGCTCTTACTATGGGGCTAGTTTGGTGACATTAGAGGCTAAAAGAGCATTGTGTGGGCCATCTCCATTTGTAACATCACGTCCGTGGGAAAATACATTCCAAGTTCCAGATGGCCAACTCAAAGGCTTTGGAACACAATCCATTGGTGAGTGAGAGACTACAGGCATTGTATTGGGGGCCAGTCCCAGGACTATCTCTGTATATGGGGACTGACACAAATGCCCAGATGTACTTTATTTCCTGAAACATACAGACATCATTAGGTATTTCTGTATGTACAGATCTGATCAGGAGGTAGCAGTGAATCCAGTTAACTTGTGACTCAGGGTTATGTAAAATAATCAAAATAGATGATTCCAGCTTGATGATGATGTGTGTAGGAACAGACCCATTCATATAACCAGACCTGATTGAATGATAATCTCTGGATTCTCCTACAGATGTATCTGAGACCATGTGATAAAGCAAATGGCTTCCCAGTGGAGCACAAGGTATCTCTGGGAGCATGTTTTAAAATAGCAGTGCCCACGTGATATTTGCTTATGTCTTTAGCTTTTGTCATGGGGACATTTCAGATGAGGTCATCTTCTTGGGTCTGTTTCCTGAGCGTTGATTGTTTTGTGACATACAAAACCACTTCTTCTGAGAGAGGGCCTCCAAGCCTAAAAGCCTCCTCCCTGGCTCTGGCCTATCCCCCTCCTTCCTCCCTACCCAGTTTCCCCCAGAACGTCTCTTTTCATTGTGGAAAATTACACACTCACAAATTGTGTTTCTTTGCTCACACCAACCATATTCCCACACACAGACATCTTCTGGAATGAGCTCATGGATGAATCATGCCGTTATCCGGCTGTTTATAGGAGCTGCCATTAGACAAAGATTTTGGTGTAAGCTACATTAAGGCCCCTTCATTGTCTGCCAGTTACCCTTGGGGGATGGCTTATCGGTGAAGTGCTGAGTGTCAGGGGCAGGACTTGTAGACTAAAAGCTGCTTTGATTTCACTTTTTCCTGTCAGCCCTGGGCTTTGTTCCATTGACTCTGAACTATGGTGGTGTAACGTTCAGCTCTGCTACAAGTAAGCAGACTCAATCCAAGATGGCAGCTGTATTTTATCTGAAGAGGTGAGAAATAGGATTTCTTAAAAGATGATAAATGTTTTTATATCACAGGGTTCCAGCGGATGCGTAATCTCTTAATTAAAATTAGCTCACAAGTGGTATTTCTTAATCCAGCTTTCAAGCTTTACTCTCTGCAGCAAATCTCTCTCTTTTTTAAAAGGATCTGGAAATCCTATTAATATTTAATTGGTTTTTAAATTATTTATGCATCAAAGCGTTCAACCTGTTGTTGTTCCTTAAAGAGCGAGTGCCCAGTGGTGTTTTTGTCTGGCATTACAAGGTCTCGAGTTTAGAGCACCATTAGAGAAATGATCACAAGTGGAGGTTGGGCCATCTTGGAAGCTGGAAGCCCTGGAAGCTAGTTAATTGGATTACGCACACATTTCCACTTCCCAGGTGTTAAGTATTTAAATCATATCTTTTTTTTATTAGGAGTAATATTGGTTTGCTAATCACATGCTCCTTTAGGAAAGGGCCTTAACCTTGAACTTCTTGTTATCTAACAAGGAATCTTGTTTGATCAGTTGCATGCATTACTGCTTCGTGAGCATCGGTAATGGGAGATCATTTTACCTATTACACGGGATGAAATCAGGACTTGGGACATTGTGAGGTTAATAACAACCTAGGTAATCCCCTTTGGGCACCAGGATATCTAGATTGGCCATCTGCTCTGACCAGATGATTCCACAACTGCAAAATCACACTCATCCACTCTTTGCTGTGGGAGCCAAAACAGAGACAGGTCCAGGGGGTTTCCAACCACAAAGTCATAGGCTTTCGAGGAGAGCTACATTAAAAGAATTGTGGGGCCATCCTGTGAAGAATAGGGCTCCATTCCACAAAGAACCAACCTATATTTCTGCCCCTTGCTGAAGGGTAGAACTGTTGCCTGGCTGTCTCCCCAGATGCATTTTCATCTTCTGTTTTCATCCCCTCCCCCATCTTCTGTGAGCCCCTGCCCTGTCCCCCCTTAAACCATCTCCCATCCACTCCCAGTGGCCAGACTTTGTAAGAAAACCTTTGTGCTGGGTTTTCAAAGTGTTGTCTGTTGCCTACAGCCTCTGCAAAAGAAACTTGAATGGATGAGAAATGAGCTCTTACAGCTAAGTAGGTCTGAGCTGTAGCGTCACTCAGGCCTGTGGAAGAGAAGAAAACAGACCCTTGCATTGTCCGTGGTTCCTCACCACTGGCTCTGTTAGTGCATCTGCCCACATGAGATCCTTTCCTATGACCTGACTAACTAACCATGTTCATCTCTGAATGCAAGCTATAGCATTTAAACCTTAATGCACACAATTTTGGATAGTATCCATATAGGGTATTTGAACTTGTCTCTATTCCATTTTTAGAAGGAGGTGGAACATAAGTAAATTAATATTTGGACTCTGGATGTATCTGGGAAAAATAATCTTCCAGGCTTTTCAGAGAAACTGGAAAGTCCAACTTCAGTTTGCTTTTAATTACTTACAGCTGCAGCTCCGTGTTAATTCAGTTCTGTCTCCTGGTACTGGAGGGTTCATGCTGGCTTTTGAGCCAGACTGTTTTCATACACCATTTTAATGAGAATTCAGAACAATGATCTTAGAAAACATCAAGATTTTATCACTACTCCCCTAGGACTTTTGCCTAATTCTTTTTCACTGGAGTTTTTTACAGATTCTTTTTGGATGAACCAGCAACACTGTTCAGAGTTCCTTTTACAGAAAGGCAACTCTTCCTGGCTCCCCAAACAGTGGGGCTTCTTGGGTCATAGGTCTCTCATTTGCTTCACACTCACATGTGAGTCCTGAGCAGTTACTTTGTCTGTAAATTAGGTGGCACGATGTGAAATCGCTATGTACGTAGGTCAAAACGGGCAAGCAACAGCATTTTTGTATGGCTCATGTTAATACAAGATTTCAGCAACTCTTACGAGAGCACTTAGCTAAGGAACCTAGAGAAGTTTGTCAGCCTCTTTGTGAAAGCCGTCTTTTGTCAGTTGCCACGAGTCTTACTATCTAGAAATTCAAAAGCCAGTAAAAGAAACCAACATATTGAAATCGCTTACACGAGATGTGGATGTCATGTTCCATGGACATGCCACTATGCAAGCAGATGTGTGCACGAGTGTGCTTCTAATTCAGTTCCACCAAAGTGGCAGTCCTGAAGTTAGCAACAACCTCATCTTGAACCTGAGCCAGAAAAAATGGGAAAGCATGCCCTCAACCGCTGCCGTGAAGCTATCAATTTTCTGGAGCGGTTGTGATATTTATTACCATGTGGGTGAAGTTTTGAAGTTCAAATGGAGCAGATAGGAGTGTACCAGATGTGGTGTGCAGGAAATGCCTCATTTCTTCTTAAAAAAAAAAAAAAAAATCTACTTAATATGAACAGCTGGCCCATCCCCCACACCCCAAGGCTGAAAGGAAATTAAAAGATAATTATCACTGGGCATCCTCCTTTCTCCCCACCAGGATGTGCAAAGGACCTAGAGTCTTTTGTAATGCCTCGGATTTGGGGAGCACCACTGCTCATTGTTCGCGAATGTGCTTGGTGTTGCTGAAACCCTTATCACCCCGTCCCCATGGCCTTCGAGGCAAAAGGATGTGCTGCTGTGTGCCCCACATATGATGTGCATCTGATCACAGCCAGGAGCCCAGTTCCCAAGGTGCTGGAGTGCAGGGTGTGGGTCCCCTTTGAACTTGGGTCCCATAATCCTTTCCCTCCCCACTGAGGGTAATCCTGTGCTGGCTCCCATCTGCAGGGTCCTGCCTCTTTCCCACCCCTTCTGGGACACCTGACACCATCTCTCCTCAGTGAGCTGGGGCCTGGGAAGTAAATATCCTGAGGCAGTGGCCAGGCCACTTGTGGGAAGTCTTACTTGGTCCAGTACTGGAGCTGCTAGCCATGTTCCCTTGCTAGCTAGCTATTTGAATTTAAATGAACTAAAACAGTTCAGTTCCTCAGTCAACTCATCACACTTCAAGCACCCAGTTGCCACAGAGAGCTAGTGGCTACCGCATCAGACCACGCAGACAGGATGTTTCCCTCACTGTAGGAAGTGCTATTGGACAGAGCTGGTCTACAGTGAGTAATGTGTGTTTTTTCTAGGAACAGTTGAGGTTGGATCTACTACTCTCCTGACTTGTTTTCCGACTCTGCTTGGCTTTGGTTATTGACAAAGGAGAATAGTAACAAGCGAAGGGTGGTGGGCAGGGATGGCTATGGTGAGCAGACTCACACACTCTCTAGAGATGGGTTCCTGTGGTTAGGTGTGGTGGGGCTTTTGCCTGTTGCCCTCTCTCTCCCATGTTGTCCAGAGTGTCCTGAGGTATTGGAATAATCACTGGGTCTAAGAATCCCTGTTTAAATCTTTAAATGGGTTTTGGGATTTATCTCCTAAGAGGGATCTTGGATTTTATGTGAGCACATAAAATTTAATGTGTGTTGTAGCTCCATTTCCCTTGGGGGTGGCATCGGCAAGGGGAGTGTGGTTTGAGCGTGGTTTGAGCGTGGCTGGTTTGATTCTGTGAACTGGGATGTGTACGTACAGCAAGGAGGGGGCCCGCTGGCAAAGGCAAGGCTGTCCAGGGAATCAGGAGCCTGTGAGCAAATTGAGACTGATGTTAAGGGACATGATAGACAGCCATGTCCCATGCCATCTGTATAAATGAGCACTGGTAAGACAGCAAAGAGCCAGACTGCCTGGCTTCTTAAGTCAATACTACACATCAGACATGGTGTAGACAGGATACAATCGTGGAATGAGCCTCTGTCCCTGCCTGCAGCCAGAGCACTCTTAAAATGGGCATGTTTTGTCATCCTCATTTCTTTCTGTTTTCTCACCCCATAAAGATAGGCCCTGCTTTTAAATTAGTTTCAGCCCTAAATAACATTCTCTGTCTGGCAAAATAGAAACAAGGAAACAGTTGTTTGGGAGTTGGGAATTTGAGGCACGTGCTTGCTGGGTTGTGCTCTAGGCAAGAAGGAAGTCCCGGAAGCGAGCTGTAGATCCTTTAATAAGACACAAGGCGCTGCTGTCTTTGTACCCACTTGCCTCCTGGGCTGCCGCAGCCATCCCTTCTCCTTGCCCACCATGGCTACTTTTGCCTTGGTTGCCTGGTTCAGGTTCTTGCTCTGTAGGCGTTTCCCTTTGTTAGTGCAGGCATCATCTCTGTCCATCGTTTGAGGAAGCCTGAGAGACAGCCTGGATGGCTCACATAGGAGGCGGGGCGGAAGGGCAGGTGGTCTCTGGCGTGTGCCATCCCAAGGTCCTGGTGGCCTCGCTGAGCCCCACTCTGCTTCCACCTGCTTGCTTGGTCCTTCCAGCTGCCGATTTGAGGTCAGAGACTAGAATGCAGGTCACTGTTCACTTAGCATGTTTATAAAGTGATGTGACCTAAATCCTCCTGGACGCCTTGGCCCTCAGTGAGCATGTTCCCCCCCGCAGAGAAGGTGCCCCTGGGAAAAGGCAGGCACATCCCGAAAGGACTCCCATTGCTCAGAATATTTTTGGAGCTCAGGACGGGATGATGTGCACCTTCTGACAAAGTGTTTACAGTTCTGTATGTTAATGTCCTAATTCTGCACCATCCCTAAGGGGTGAGTTTGAGGTCTGAAATTACCCGAAGTCATTTACAGTCAAATCTGGCTAGTAGGGTATGAGGGTGGGAGGGGGCATTCTGATTCAAGCAACAGTGTTCAGAGCAAAAATATATATAAATATAAAGCTTGAAGATTGGGAAGGTTGGTTATTTGCCTTTTTTTTTTTTTTTTTGTAAGACTTTATCAATTTCCAAAGGGGCTCCAGAGAGTTTTGAACATGGCAATACCATGGCATCCCAAGGAGAGTACCTTTATTCCCCTATGTATATATATGTATATTTTTTTAATTTTTCCCCTAATGTTTATTTCTGAGAGAGTGAGAGAGACAGAACACGAGCAGGGGAGGGTCAGAGAGAATCCAAAGCAGGCTCCAGGCTCTGAGCTATCAGCACAGAGACCGATGTGGGGCTTGAATGCACGAACTGTGAGATCACGACCTGAGCCGAAGTCAGACACCCAACTGACTGAGCCACCCAAGTACCCTGCAATATTTAAAAAATGCAATATTTGATGCAAATTTGGGCTATTTCTTTTACAGCTGTTAATCAAGCTTTCGTTATAAGGTAGGGTTTTAGAGCTAGTGATTGCTCAGCTAAATCAGAAAATGCCTGTTTTCCTTCACAGAAGGGGACGTCTCTTGTCTCTCTTCCCCTCACTCACCCGGCTCCCTCTCTTTTTCTTTGATTTCTTGATCTTTGGCCTGGAGAGTCTTGCCTTTAACATTTTTCTCTTGCTTAGTTTGTGGAAGACAGCCCCTGAATATGGTGCTTCTCTCCAGGCCACACAGCAAGAACACTACCAGCCTGAGGTGGCTGTGTATAACAAGCACCATAGACACAGAAACTGGAAGTCCTTCCCAAATGTGGCTGTGTTTTAGAATCCCGTGGGAAGTGTTTAAAACTGATACCCAGGTTGCACCCCATTCCAACTGAAACAGAATGTCTGTGGACGGGAGCCAGGCAGTGGTAGTTGGTCAGAGAACTCCAGGTGATTCTAATCTGCAGCCAAGTCTGAGGACTACTGTAAGGAGGGGGACTGACCTTGACAATGTGAGCAGTTAACGCCTGAGCATAACCGCAGCCAGCTTGTCTCGCATCTTTTAGGCAATGTGATGTACTGGAAGCAACACTGGATGCAAAACCAGTCTCTACAACATACTATCTTGTGTCTTGGCAAGCTACTTAACCTACTGGGGGCTTCGTCTTTCTCATCTGTAAAATAAGATCGTAGCAATACCTTATAATAAGATCATTTTAAAGAATGAAAGATGGTGTGTGGAAGTCTTGGTAAATTGGGAAGTGCTGTATAAATGCTTGTTGTTAATACTGGAGATTATTCTTTTACAGAAAAATACTCACTTCTTAGGTCCCTTGGTGAGATAGCTAGGGTGACTATGGTGGCATTAATTCCTTCATTAATGCAGTAATAATGAGAACTGTTTAGACACGAATTTATTAACTCCCATCTAAAAAAGGGGGCGGCAAGGAGAGGAGGTCTCCCCCAGCTTTAAAATGAATCCAGCAGCGGGAGCCCAAGAGAACCATTGTCCCACCATACCCAGAGATTGCTGTCTAGCTTCCGGTAGGATGACTCTCAGCAAAGGGGCCTTGTGCAGCAGAGAGGGACATCAGTGGTCCATCGGCTTCTGAAACTGACTTTCATCTTCAGGCTTTCTGTTTGATTGGATTTCATTTATGTCAAAGTGGATGAACCAAGGTAGAACTGCCCTCAGTATTGCTAATGGGCCTCAGAGGCAGGACAAAGGGACATGCTGTTGGCCAGGGCCTGCTTGGTCATTTTTGTCAGTGTGACTGTGGTGTCGTGTATAGTAAACATCATCATGGCTCTTTTGGGTACACACCAAAGCATTTTTTCTTGGGCTTGTCCTTCCCAGGGATTTGAAGTTGGATGGAGGGAAACAGTCAACAGGTGCCGTGAGCTTGAAAGAGATCATTGGCCTTGAAGGCGTGGAGCTGGGAGCTGACGGGAAGGTAAGGCTTTCTGGCTTCCACCCAGCAGGTTTGTGCCGACACCTCCAGGGTTGGGAAGCAGAGGCAGCATGACAGACCGGGACCCTTGCTCGTGGTGGAGGAGCCGAGTCTGGGGCCCCTTCCTGGTGGGTGATGCCAGCCCATCCCTGTTCCCCTAGCGTGCATGTGGAACCCTGCCTCCCCCCACCCCCGAGCCAGTGATGAAATAGCAGCACGTGTATTTCTCCTCCAGCACAGTTTATGATGGAATCCATGATACTGACCACTGTCTCAGACAAGCACACCTGTGCCTCTTCTGGAATGGAGTGACGGGTGGTTTGAACATGCATTAACTGATGCTGTCAGCCAGCAGCATTCTTGCTACTAGAAAGTTTGCAGGGGCGGGGAAGAGGGCTTCCTGTGGTCCTGAGCAGCTGAGTCTGTCAGCCATAGTGAGCACCTAGCAGGAGGGCTGTCACGTTCCTCCCTGTCCACGACCCAGTGAGTGAGCTGCTGGGTGGAAGCCTGAGGAGTGAAGGTTGAAAGATGAAGTTGACCTTTTGGTGCTCGATCCAGGTGGTCTTTGTAAGCGCTTCAAAAGCCTGTTTGTGGAGACAGTGCAAGTATTTGGGGAAGCTGTCTCAGGGTAGCTGAAGCTGCTGGGGCAGCACATGACCTCCCACAGCCCCTCTCCCGGAACAACCGGTCCCCACTGTACCCAGACGACATCAGCCCCGAGCCACAAGTAGGCGTGCATGAGGTGCACTTTTCCAAGCAGGTGAAACAAAAAAACACTTGTTCCATCTCCATTCCTGAAGTTTGAGTGCTCACCTGGGAATGAGAGAGGTGAGCTAGAGACAAGCATCAGAGATCGCATCTGCCAAAAGAACGTACAGGAGGCCACAGCCCTTTTATCAGAGACTCTTGGAGCCTGACGTGTTTTGGAATTCCGTACTTGGTGGGTTATTAAAACTCGTGTGCTGTTCAGAAAAAAACAGCCATGTGTGGTATGTGCCTCCTGTATTACACAACATCCCAACAGCTTCTGGGATGGTTACCAAACACTAATATTTCTGTTATAGGACATGAGCATTCACCCAAAGTACAATAAATTTAAACTTTTACCTAGCCTTAAGTCAGTTGAGTTTAGGTTTTGGCACCAATAAATGCCAAAAACAAATTTCAGGTCTCCTTGGGCAGAGCTAAGAATATGGATGTGAACTTGGTGTGATAACTTAGCTTGGTCAGGATGCAAACCTAACATTGTCTGGGAATAATCCATTTTGTCCATTTTCATCTTCACCTTTTAGACTGTTTCTTACACCCAGTTTCTGTTACCCACAAATGCCTTCGGAGCCCGGAGAAATACCATAGACTCCACCTCCTCCTTCTCCCAGTTCCGTAACCTGAGCCACCGCAGCCTCTCCATAGGACGCGCAAGCAGCACCCAGGGGAGCCTCGACACAGGTAACCTTGGGCCGGGCTGGCCCCGGGCAGCGCGTGGTGGAAGGTGCCTCGGTGCACAGTGTGCGTGGGTCTCTCTGTGTGCAGGCTGGAGGAAGCATGCCTCTGGAGCGTGAGCTCATCCCACGGGTGACATGACTTTTGGGCAAGCCCGATTTCAGGCCATGCGTGTGGCCATGCAGCCAGGCCATAGGGGGACCCCACCATTGAGATATTTCAGCCACTCACTCTCAAGCTCCCACAAGGAGAAATGCCATATGCTGTATCGTGCAGATATGGCTGGACCCACCCCGCTCCCTTCAGCCTCTCTCTACCACTCAGAGATAATCTACCAACTTATCTCAACCTGGTTCTTGCCTGTATTTTCACAGTGTTCAGATTTGGCTTTTTCAATTAATGGGCCAGAAACACAGGATCAGGTGTGAGAACTTTGTGAGTCTCGTGGTGGGTGAACTAACATGGCCTGTGAAGGAAGGCTTGCTTGCTTCCAGCTTGGCCTCCACACCTCCGTAAGAAGTGAACAAGGGAGAAAACTGTATGAGGCAGTATTATTTCCACTCTTGGAGAAACTCCAGGTGAGCCACAAGTTCCTCAGGCCTGCCCAGGTGCTGAGCTTGGCCATACTGTCCTGGTGTATCCACCGACTCTGGCCACGTACGGCTGTTTGCACTGGCACCTGCTCTTGTCTGTGTTTGTACAGACATGGTGGCCTGCCTGGAGGCGCTCACACCACAAATGTGCTGCTCACATGGCACCACTGGAGGTACCAATTCGATCTGCAGGTTTAGCAAATGCATTTTTTTAGTGCCACATTTTGTGATCTCATTGCTTGCTGTATCTTTCACGCCCATTGAGGTTTTGTGCTCTCCCAGGTCAGGGAGATTCATACATAATTTTCTAAGGTGGAAAACCTGTCACAATGGAATGTTAAGTATTTGGTGAACCCTTTTGCAGGGGATACAGTTCATTGGCATGTAGAGACGTCTCCTGCGGGTCAGAGTGTGCGATGTGACTCTGGGCTAAATGGCCTGAGGCCAGCCTTGCATCGGTGTAACTTTGTACTGGGCGTTTGCACTCCCCCTGTACCCCGCCTCTGCTTCTGAGAGTCTGGGGCCCCTATTGATCATTTTGTGTGTGATCCTTAGGTAGTGACCTGGGAGACTTCACGGACTATGACCCAAATCTCCTGGATGACCCCCAGTGGCCTTGTGGCAAGCACAAGCGAGTTCTGATCTTTCCTTCATACATGGTGAGTAGCGGGGGAGAAACAGTCCGTTTTGCTCACCCCCTCTGCCTCTGAGGAGTAGCTTGGAGGTGATATTCTCACCCTAACAGATGGCTGCTCTCTGGGGTAGGGGGGCTTGTTCAAACGCTGGTTGGCCAGGGAAGCTTCTTGAGGTCTCCCCAGTGTGAGCTGCTTACGGAAGGACCAGCACGGGCTGGTCACCTGGCCTGTGTACACCACTTTGGCCCCCAGCTCGGTGCTGGGGACCTCACCTCTGAGGGGACACAACTGAGCTTATACATTCGTAGGCCCCACTAGGGGAGGACCAGGCCCATCAGGCTCAGCTTTGTCTGGAGATCCATGGTGACTGGAGGCCTCCATGTGCACTCCGAGCAAACGTTTGGCACTGGGCTCCCGATGACAGAATTATCTCCTGGGAGAGTGAAGGTAGGACAATGTGGGCGTTAAATGCAAAATCTTCCCTTGCCATTTTTACTTCATGGACTCTTCCTGTTTTTCCCTTTGTGTAATTTCGGTTTCTGCTTTTGGCTGACCACCATTTCCCACCACTTGGGCTGCCGTTTCTCCAGACACCAGTGGGGCCTGATGGGGTCGTGTGTCCTTTCTTGGGGCGGACTTGCCCCAGCTCAGCGGCCGGCAGATCCTGGGCAGCTGTGGGAGGAGGAGAGAGCTGGGCTTGTGGGAAACCTGCCACGCCAGGCCTGCCACACACATCGGGTGGGAGAGCACTGACCCGGAATGCCCCTGCTGCCTCCCTGATGGGCCCAGATGGGGCGGGCACAGTTCACAACACCCGGCTCTGGTTCCCTTGTTCCTCCACCACCCTTGTTGCTCTCCACGGCCTTAACTTCGGGAGCGAGCAGAGGGTCCTTCTTCTGTTTTGGGCTCATGGTTCTGTAAAAGCAAGGGCCGGGAGCCCATTTACTGAACGAGCCCCTGCACACGCGCTCTGAGCTGAGAGTTCTCAGCAGTAGCATTCCACGCTCCAGCCTCTCCTTCTCCCCTGAACGTTTGGCAAGTGGCTGACATCAGAGGAACAGCAGGCAGAACTCGGGACCTTCCCGGGGGCTTTCCAGCATATATCCTATTCTAATACGCTGTGCTGAGTCTGAATGAATTACCAGAGGTACTTAGTTTAAAATTGCCCGTTTCTTACTCTCCCATCCTCTTTCCCCACCTCCTAAACACAGAAAGCAAGACCAGAGCCATGTGTAATTTTTATTCCACTCTATGACCTGTTAAGATTATATACTTCTTGGGGCACCTGGATGGTTCAGTTGGTTGAGCCTCTGACTCTTGATTTCGGCTCAGATCACGATCTCACGGTTCATGGGACAGAGCCCCATGTTGGCTCTGTGCTTAGAGCGCAGAGCCTCCTTGGGATTCTCTCTTCTCTATTTCTGCTCCTCCCCCGTGCTCACACTCTTTCTTTCTAAAAATAAACTTAAAAAAAAAAAAAAAGATGGTTTACTTCTTTTATTTTATTTTTTTTTTTTTTAATTTTTTTTTTTCAACGTTTTTTATTTTTATTTTTGGGACAGAGAGAGACAGAGCATGAACGGGGGAGGGGCAGAGAGAGAGGGAGACACAGAATCGGAAACAGGCTCCAGGCTCCGAGCCATCAGCCCAGAGCCTGACGCGGGGCTCGAACTCACGGACCGCGAGATCGTGACCTGGCTGAAGTCGGACGCTTAACCGACTGCGCCACCCAGGCGCCCCTGATTTACTTCTTTTACAAAGCCAGAGTTTATTCATGTAAGCTAGCCCACAAGTGTGTAATAAATTATCAGAATCACCGCCCTAATGTTAAGGAGGGAGCAACTGAAACGTCATGGCTTGTGTAAGACTAAGATTCTTTGTTCACTGCTTTTTATTCACTAAGTGACGGGGCTGGAAACTGTGGTTCGGGGAGTTTGAGTGAGGCTGTCATAGTTGCCAGACAGGAAGTGGGGGCCGAGGCTAGAACTCCTGGCTTGGTCCTCTTCTCACTTGGCCCGTGACCCCCATGTCCCTCAGCAGTCAGTGGCAGAACTGCTGACCTTGGAGTAGGGCATGAAAATGGTTCTTTGGGCCAACAGGTTACCAGATTTCTAGGTAACCAAGAGAATAAGAGGGGGGCACTATTTTTGATTGACCTTGGGGTTTGGTAGGAAGCTCTTTTCTAGATCATGTTCTGTCTGGTGATAACATTGACCTTTCCTTCTACAGGCCTGGTGTCAGGCTGGTACTACATCTTCTTTTCTTTAAATGATTTCACTGTGAGCTTTAAGGTTCTGGGCCAC
Source organism: Panthera tigris (assembly GCF_018350195.1). Taxonomy (NCBI): domain Eukaryota; kingdom Metazoa; phylum Chordata; class Mammalia; order Carnivora; family Felidae; genus Panthera; species Panthera tigris. The sequence goes on from NC_056671.1 coordinate 45,693,807, forward strand.
AGTCTACATTTGCGTGCCTGTGCACACAGATGATTTTTCGTCCTTGGACGGTGTGCCAGATGATTCGCCAAGTCAGCATATACGTCCTATCCTCCTTGTTTTATGTTCCCAACTGGCTCATTTTTCATTTCACCACGTTGAATCTACAGCCTGTGCTTCCTGTAACAGTACACGTTTTAGAGAACGAAATTGCTTGTGAGCCGCATTTCCTGGTCAGCTCCATAAGATGTACGTCTCCTACTCTGGCCACAGATATTGGTACTTTGATAAAATGTGGGGCATTTGCTTTCCAGCATAGTCCTCTGTCACTGATGTGCATGTCATGTGTTACAAAGAGCCTCAGACTGGCTCCCAGGAAACTTCCTGTTTAGAAGCAGGCATGGAATAGAGCTGTTTCACATGCAGCGAACTTGCACGAGTTAAGTGCGAGGGTTTTGTTTTTGATTCGTGTTGGTTTGCTTGAACTCATAGAATTTGTCCATTCAGCCAATACTGACTGAGGCCCTACTATGTGTCAGGCCAGGTGCTCCCTTACATAGTGTTTTCGTCAACCTTCTAGTGGGTGGGGAAGTCAGACAGTGAACAAGTAGACAAGTCACTGCAGTCAGGAGGAGGGTGAAGAAAAGTGGTTAGGAGATGATGGGGGCAGGGTTGGGGGGTGGAGGTTGGAGGCCGGCCTGCAGGAAGGCTCCCCTGAGGACATAGCATTGAAGGGGAGTGTGAGGGGTAAGAAGGAGCAGCCTTGCCAGGCCTTGATGGGAGGGGCCCATGCACAAGACTGTCATGTGAAGGGGTAGAAGAGAGCGAGTGTATAAAATCAAGATTTTTAACAGTAAAAGTCACTGTCCTTCCCTCTACGCACATGCACATACATGTACACTCCCACACACGCACAGGTGGAGAAGGCAGGCCCATAGATGATGATCCTGACAGACGTTCCATACCTACTCGACCCCAGGCACAGGGAACTGTGCTTGTAATGGGCTCTGGCTACCAGGGTAGACAGAGGTATAGGGTTACTTGACCCAGGCTGTTGAAAACCTTCTTTGAGGGTCTGAGGCACATCTTGGCCTGTAGGTGGGTGTGAGGCCCTCTGTGTAGACAAACCCAGCCTTGGAGCTTTCCTCTTGGTATGTGAACCCTCATCATTGGCAGGGCACCCCCGGCGGGTGGACGTCAGACCTGTACAAAGTCTGTGCACCCCGGCTCCTCTCTCCCCTCTCTGGGGCTTCCTGTAGTGGCCTTTGCTGGAAGATGCCCATCTCCCTTAATACTCCCAAGGCCTGTGGGGTCCTGCTGCCTATGCTTATCTCCCTGAGGTCCCCAGGGCAGCTCAGGTGAGACCAGCCCAACAGAGGCCTCAGGAGAGCCAGGGACTGTTGTCCAGTGTTTTAGAGTGTTCTGTTTCTGTGGAAATTCAGGGTCTGAGATGTACGTGTGGCCTCTGCAGAATCAGGCATCCTTGAAAGTGATGAGCTAAACCTTTCACCCCATCACATCCAGTGGCAGCCATTAACTTTTTTTCTCTTTTCATATGAAGGTGTAATTTACATGTGATCAAATGTACACATTTGAAGTGTACAGTTCCATGATCTTTGTAACCTCTACTTTAATGGAGATAGAACATTTCTTTCCCCTTAGTTCCCTCCTGTCCATCCTGTTCTCCCTCCCACCTGTTCCTGGCAAGGCAGCTGCTTTTTTTTTTTTTTTTTTTTTTTAAGTTTATTTACTTTTGAGAGACACAGAGAGGCAGAGCATGAGCAGAGGAGGGGGAGAGAGAGAGAGAGAGAGAGAGAGAGAGAGAGAGAGAGAGAGAGAGAGAGAGATACAGAAACCAAAGCAGGCTCTAGGCTCTGAGCTGTTGATTAGCACAGAGCCTGACACGGGGCTCAAACTCACAAACTGCGAGACCATGACCTGAGCTGAAGTCGGAAGCTCAACCGACTGAGCCACCCAAGTGCCCGTAGGCAACTGCTCTTTTGACTTCTGTCACCATAAACTAGTTTGCCTACTCTGGCACTTTAAATAAGTGGAATCATATACTATGTGCTTTTTTTTTTTGGCCCATCTTCTTTCATACGATTTAATAGGTGAGATTCACTCATGTTGCAGGTGTCAGTAGTTTGTTTTTTTTAATTGCTGAGTAGGATTCTATTGTATGGGTATACCATAGTTTCCAGTTTAGAGGCACTATGAATATTGCAGCTATGAGCATTCTTCTACAGGTCTTTGGTGGACATATATTTTCATTTCTCTTGGACAGATAAATACCTAGGAGTAGGCTTTCTGAGTCATTATGTAGGTGATGTTAACGAGCCGGGATGTAGTTGGACATATATTTTCATTCCTGTGTGTTCTAAGTGTGATATAAAAAGGCTGCTTGTGTTGCCACAGTTGGGACATGTCTTAAAGTGGAAGCGTTCCAGAGGCAAACAATTCCCTGAGGCCTAGAAAGAAGCCTGTTACATATAAAGTTTAAGTGGCACCTCTTTAAAACTGGCCTCACACATAGACTTAGGTTGGTTTTTAACCTTGATGTACGCAAGTCACTTCCACTATTAGCCACCATGAAAGGGCAAAGGGAAAATTTTGAAGTAAAGAAAAAAAGATTCCTGGGGCAGGTCTGGAAACCAAGTCTCAGCTACAAGTAGGGCCTGTGGTTTTGGCCCTAAAGTTTCTAGACGGTGACCACAGAATAGGAAAGTATGTTGAGCCTCCTGGCTGCATGTGGGTTCTCACAGGGCCTTAGCTTAATGATGGTGTTTCTCAGTGTGGTGAGGGCAGCCGTGAGGCCTCGAGTCAGAAGCGGGGGCTTCCTGCCTTATGCACCGCCTGGCCTGTCATTAAAGTTTCACCAGAGAGTGGTTGTTTATCATTAGAACCTGGCAGCTGAAGTCAGTAGTGGTTTTGTTTTTTCTTCCCTTTATGGGTGTGGAGAGCAATTAAGAGGAGAAAGTAGGCAAAAGAGCTGACTGAGCTAGTGCCAACAGAGTTAAGGTTATTTGAATGGATTTCTGGATCCTTTTCCTTTCTCAGGAAGAAGTCCCTCTCGACCTGTTCTGACAGCAGAAAAAAAACCGACTAATAACCTTTACGATATCTATATCAATCTTGAGAGGACATCTCTTGGATTGATCTTCTTGATAAAGTGCCTATGCTTGTATTTACTTAATATTACAGTCTAAATACTCCCAGAAAAACCCCTCCTTCCTATCCCCAGACCTTCCCAGTGTTGTGGGAATGTGTCTTAGAACTTTTTCCGCACAGTAGGAAATGCTGAGCAGTGGATAATAAAGAGTCAATCAAAGGAAGACGAATTCAGCCTTCTGTGTGGCAGGCAGTTGGCCCAGCTTTCCTTCACTGTATGTCTTTTTCACTGCAAGCTATCTTGATTTCCTACTTACCTGTCTGCAGTGTGGGTTTATAGAGAAGATGAAGTAGCTTGAGCCCCAGGGGCTCCTCCCTGTAAGGCCCTCAGGTTTCAAGGTGCTTTAAAAGCTCCTTCAATTCAGGAGACCCTCATTAGGAAAAGTAATGTGTCATTACAATAACCAAAGTGCTAGGCCTTTCTGGAGACTTGGAAGGGCTTTAGAGCTTCCCCAGCTCCAGGGAAAATCTGTCAGGCACCTGCACAGAAGCTGAGCAGTGGGATCTTTGTCCCACAGCTTTTGATGCAAGTGTTAAAATACAATTTTTTTTTTTTATTTTGAGAGAGCCCACACATGAGGTGGGAAGAGGGGCGCAGAATGGGGGGTTGGAGAGAATCTTAAGCAGGCTCCACCCGACTGAGTCACCCAGGTGCCCCAAAATAAAATGCCTTTTTAAATGCCCTATTGCATTATGTGGTGCATTTTGTGTTTTGGTTTTAGGGTTTTTTTGGGGGGAAGGGGTTGTGTGTGACAGCTTTATTGGATGTAATTCACATATCCTATGATTCACTTTTTTTTTTAAGTGTTCAGGGGTGTCTGGCTCAGTCTGTGGAACATGCTACTCTTGACCTTGGGATTGTAAATTCAAGCCCCATGTTGGGCGTAGAGCCTACTAAAATATAAAAATTAAATAAAGTATACAATTAAGTGGTTTTTAGAATACTCACAATGTTGTGTAGCCATCACCATAATCAGTTTCAGGACATTTTCATCATCCTCAAAAGATGCCCCTGTACCCTTAACCCTCCACCCCCCTGAGCCCTGGGCAACCACTAATCTACTTTCTGTCTCTGGACACTTGTCTATTCTGGACGTTTCATAAAAATGGAATCGTACACCATGTGGCCTTTTATGTCTGGCTTTTACTTGGATAATGTTTTCAGCATGTATCCATGCTGTAGCATGCATCAGTATTGTGGTTTTCTTTTAATCTTTTTTTTTTCTTATAAAAATAATGCAAAATGAAATACTAGCTTTACATTTTACCAAGATGTTGTAGCATCTGCTTCCTTTCCATGTGTTTATTTCAGGTTTAGTGCCCATTTTGCGATCTTTTTTTTCCTAAGGTTTGTTTATTTTGAGAGAGTGAGTATGAGCAGGGAAGGGGGAGAGAGAGAATCCTAATCTCCAGCATGGAGCCTGCTGGGAATTCTCTCTCCCTATGTTTCTGCCCCGCAGACGCTCTCGCTCACTCTCGAAATAAATAAAACATTTTAAAAAATAGTAAAAGTGCATCCAAATACATTATGTATGTGTGTGAACTTAAAGCCACACCTACCCAGTGTCCTCTCAAGTGAGTGGACTCTAGAAGTTTCTATAGTACCATATAAGTATTTGACAAATACCTGAAGCTCAATACCTACCTTGCCCTTCCTGGTAAATCCATGTAGGAGTGTAACCCTGAAGCAAAAGCAGTTTTTCCTGTGGTTTCTCTCCTTGATTTGCAAACGGTTTCGTTTTGGTGAGGGAAATTGAAGAGCTGCTCCCCTAAGGGGAAGGGAGGGAGAGTAAATCCGGGATTATATATTTGGAATCCGATGGGTAGAAATAGCAACAAATGCTGCCCGGGGCTGCGAAGGCCCTCTGCTCATTCCCATAGTTTTCCTTGTGATTTACTGTCCTCTTAGGGAAAAGGAAAAATGTGTAGAAGAGCTGAAATGCACAGCTCTTCGTGGTTAGATTGATCTAGGTGAGGGCCACCACTCTGCTTAATTACCTTAGCGAGCACAGAACATCTGCTTCCCAGTGCCCTGCTGAGCTCGGAGCGCCGATGGACGGGGGACAAGTGCAGTCAGGCAGGATAGCCCCAGCCGGCCGTGCAGTGGCTGTTGGTGTTGGAAGGAGCTTGCAGAGATCACTGCCCGATACCCATCCTTCCTTTGGAATGTTCTGCCCCCAGGGGATCCTGTGACCCAGAGGGGAACCTTAGCAGAGTCTACAGCAAGCCCACATCTGTTCAGAGCTGCTTGTAAGAATGCTTGGAGAGATGTGCACGGCAGGAGGATAGAGAAGGAAGGAGAAAGTTCTCAGGTTCAAAATGGAAGCACCTTTTATATTTCTGTTGAAACCAGACCAGCTCTGAGCCCCTCTTTGTTCTCCGGCATTGTCATTGGGGTACATGTACCCCCCACACACACCTGCCTGCCTTGCCTGCCTCCACTGTCTCCCGTTGCATCCAACCCCACTGTGAGGCCCCCACTGCACAGCGCTGTGACTGGTGCTATGGGCCAGGTGCGGGTCAAGGTCATTTCCCTCTCTCCTAACATAAGTCAATCTCTGTTTTTTTTTTTAAAAGCAAAAGGTGTCTCAGTATGCCCACAATAGATACGGTAGACTTTTCCAGCTAGATGACTAAGTTCTGGTCTTACCATCTTTTCTTGTCATCTCAGAAGGGAGCCGTGGTGTCAGCCCCCCACTGAGCCTTCCTGACTGTGCCTCCTATCTCAAGCAGGCCAGGCCCCTTCCGAACTGCGTCTCTGGACATTCTGCGTCTGGGATAGTCTCCTCCCAGCTGACCTTCCTCTCTTCCCTTTTATGTGGCTGTGCACACACAGCTTTCTTGCAGCCAGGCAGCTGCATGAAAGTGCATTGAAGCTACCTCTTATCCCAAGAGTGGAATGGCCCTCTCTGCAAAATTGCAAGCACCACAGGGCTGGAGCTGTCTGCCTGCCATGCGGCCTGTCCCAGCTGTCAGCCTCTGCAGTGGGCCACAAGGAGCCCTACGTCTGGCAAATCCTATGGCCTAGAATTAGGTGGCATGGAAAACAGTGGTCACTTGGTCTGTCCCAGACCAGGAAGGAACCACAGCCTGGTTATTAGCACTTTGATTTGTAGTGATGTGTGCTGGCAAAACCTGGGCATTGGGAGTCTTTACACAGTTAGACTCATAGGAGAGCTGGTACGTAGCACTGGCCTCACTTTTAATTCATTGTCTCTCAAGCCAGAAGGAATGAGTAACTGGGGTCCCGTTGTAATCCCATGCCCATATCTCAGCCTCCAGTACTGCCATCTTCACTCACCTCTGTCACTGGAAGGAGGAGAGGTGCCTTCCAGGTGGTCAGGAGGTCCAGCCTATCAAAATCTCTTATGGCCCCCCAAGACAGACAGGACCACGCAGTGGAACTGTGGCTGCTGTATTCCAGAGAGTGGTTCTCAGTGGGAACTGGAGCTGAAGACAGAAAGGACCGTCATCTCCTCTGGAAACTGCCTGACATAGCGGCCCTGGGCTCAGGGTGATTTGCCCAATACACAGAGTCTGATCCATGCGGGGCCAGTATGGGGCAGTGGGCTCAAGGGTGCAGCATGTAAGGGTCTGGAAGCAGATGGTCGCTTTGGGGGCTTCCCACTCAGCTGCCCTGATTGTGTACCCCAAGCAGTTGAATTTGAGCCCTACAGATGGCCAGTTGCCTTGCAGCTGTTGACATAAAGCAGATGATGGAGAAGCCAGAAGAAGAAACTGAAGCAGAGAACACTTAGCAGTTTCACGGAATCCTGGGGTTCTGGCTCCAGAGTTTGTGATCTTCTCCCACAGAGCCACAGCTCAGAAAAACAGACAAAAGTAAGACCGAAGAGAGAGCCATGGAAAGTACTCCCTCAGACTGAGGCCAAGGCCAACAAACACCTGCTGCCTGGGTCAGAGCTAAGGCCAGTGGGGGCAGCTACGTCCAGCCTGGGAAGAACAGAGAGGCTGTGTAGCAGCACCATTATGAGGAAGCGCCACTGCGCTGGCTTGAATGGTGTCCCCAAAAAACAGGCTGAGGCCCTAACCCCTAGTACCTCAAAATGTGACCTCATTTAGAAATAGAGTGTTTGCAGATATAAACTAGTTAAGATGAAGTTGTACTGGAGTAAGGTGGGCCCTAATCCAACACAACTTGGTGTCTTTATAAACAGAGATAGAGGACAGCCATGTGAACACCGACACATGGGGAGGACCCCATGTGATGATCGGCAGAGACTACAGTGATGCATGTACAAGCCAGGGGATGCCTGGGACTACCAGAAGCTAGGAAAGGAGCAAGGAAGGATTCTAGCCATAGTCTTAGAAGTAACAGAACTCATCTGACACCTTAATGTCAGACTTCTAGCCTCCAGAACTGAGACCATAAATTTCTGTTATTTAAGCCTCGCAGTTGATGGTGCTTGGTTACAGCAGCCACAGGAAACTAATGCAACCACTTTTGCATTCTCAGTCTGCCTAGGTGTTCAGATACGTCCACAATTTACCACCACCGTCCTACCGGTCTTGAGTCTTGGAGGCATTTCAGCGCCCCTGAAGCCAGCCTGCCTCACCGCCATCCATGTAAGCAAGTGAACTGAAATGGCGGTGTCATTGGGCACCTGCTTCAGGTGTGGCAGCAGGAAGCCTCCAGGAGTCTGTATGCCCATCCCCTTCCCCAGATGCCCTTGGACTTGTCAGAGCAGCCACCCTGGAAATGCTGGGCCCAGCTCTCTCATGTCTATCCCGTATCTTCCCTCTCCACACTATCCTGGAGGCTGCCAACCACTTGGAGGTCAGGAAATGACACACGTGGAGGTTTGCAGAGATCCCCCACCCCAAAATGCACCATATCTACTTTAGAAAAGACCCAAAGAGTAGCCCAGTGACGGCCAAATAATAAGCGGAGGACCAGGCTGCCAGTAGGCTTTCCACTCCATGCTGGGGGAACAGTGGCAAGGGCACAGCCATATGGCTGGAAACTCCACCAGGGTGACAGAGTGCCGCTTCTACAGCTCTAGGAGATGAACTCGAGGGCTTGGCCATCCCTGTGGCTGCCGTGTGCTGCCCTCACTAGGGGCCAGGCACTGGTTGGGGGATTCACAGCATCAGCTCACTGGCCCTCCCCCTGACCCCCCCCCCCCCATCTCCAGGGCCAGCCTTGAAATAAATGCACATGTCTATTTCTCCTGCTCTCAGGAAAAGTAGGTCCCTGCTCTGTACCCTAAGAGCTAGGACAGGGCTGCTCGTGAAAACAAGAGTGTCCCCTGAAAGGACTGGGCCCAGGGCTGCAGGCTGAGTGGGGTTCTTGGTCTTCATGGGGTCCTTCTAAAGTTAGGACTGGTCAGAAAGTGGTGTGTGAGGGCCCCGGGCAAGACTCAGTGCCCCAGGGAACTGAGGACATTGGGGCCTTTAGAGGACTCAGCAGCTCTGCCCTTACCCCATGTAGTGTGTGCATCAGTTATGGTTCAACTACGAAGAAGAGCATCCTTGTGAGCAAGTTTACAAAGAAAAGGATTTATCACAGGACACTAAACAGCTTCTAGAATCACTGTGGAGGCTGACAAGACAGCCTAAGCTGGGATTTCAGGAATGATCCTGAGCCCACTCTGCAGAGCCAGGCCAGCAGGGGAGCTGTGCCCTGCCTCATCCTTGATCAGCACCCCCACACACACCCCGCAGTTGCTGGTTGGGAAGCTACACCAGCTGCTGGTTTCAGGCATGGTGGTGTTTCCACCTCTAGGAAGTTGCCACTGCCCCTGGCTTCAGATCCGTGCTGCCCTGCTGTGGTCTACACCGGTAGAGTGGGAAACCAGGACTCCCGCCATGACTTTTCTTGGCAGCAGAATCAACAGAAGCATGGCCTCAGCTTCAGTGCTGCCTCCTCGTGCCGGAGCACCGGACAGGAAGCACCAGAATTGTATTTGGAATCCTAGCTGTAAAGGAGTAGAAAGTATGGCAAAAGGCATGTCCCAGGAGAGGGCTGGGTATCTAGGCCACAGCGTATGTGAAGATGAATCACTGGGACAGCGGCCTGGATGCTAGCCAGGGGAGGAGACTGTGATGCGTAGGAAAGTCACCTGGGTGACATTGTGATGCGGATCCAGGGCCCCACCCTCACACCCTGACTCTGTGCGCCTGGACCAGAACCCTGTTTTGTGCCATCTCCCATTTCCGTGTTCTCAATAAAATTCTCCAGGGTCCTTTAGGTACGTTCTGTTCTCTTTGTTTGATCTTCAGTGTAAACAAACCTATGAAGCAGCCACAGGAGGTATTCTTCCCTCATTTCAGAGAAGGGGAAGGTGAGGCCCAAGGAGGTCAAACGTCTTTCTCAGAGTTGCCCAGCTTGCTGGAGGCAGAGCCACTGACCAGCACCCAGACGTTTCCACCTGCTGGCAGTCTCAGGCTGTCCACTGCTCTCATTTTGGCCCGATAGAGAAGGGAAACAGGAAGTCAGTGTGTGTGGCGAGCTGGGAGACCCAGCTCCCAGTGCTGGCCCTGCCCCTTCACCCCTCTGAGCGTCTGCTTCCACATCTGTGAGATGAGGTGGCTGAAACGCACCTACAAGCTGCTTTTCTGCTGGTGAGAGAGCAAGCAGTGCTGTGTGATCTATATAGAAGACCGAGGAAAGCAGGGCTGCTGTGGTTGCCACAGAGAAGGATCCAGACCACCCCTTCCCAGTCTAGGATATCCTTGCTTGGGGCTCACAGGGCTTCAGTACCCAACAAGGGCCCATGAGTCTTTGCTTGAGCCTGCTTACGTCACAGCAAACCTTGAGCTTTCATCCACCGAGGAAGAGTAGGAGAGGCTGTCGCAGAGTTCAGGATGCTTGGGGAGGGGTAGAAGAGAGGGGTGGGGGGCTGGGTATTTAGGAAACAGAAGGATTGGCTGATTGGCCGGTGGGTCCAGCTTGAGATAAGAATGTCAGACGTAGTTCCCCATTCTGCCTGTTTCCTAAGTGAGAACTCTTACATCCTGTTCGGCCCAGAGGAGATGTTTGTTCGGGATGACAAAGCCATCTTGGAGGGCTGCCACAGGGGAAGCGTTCTCTGTCAGACCTTGGCAGTAAGTGGCCTCCATGAAGTCCCGTGCACTCTGCCTCGCTGCTCAGCAGAACGTCGCTGCACGCAAGTGCGTATGCATGTGTATGTTTGCACACTGCTGCCACATCACCACTCCCCTGCCCCTTGCTGGCACGTCACAGATGCACACGGTGGCTACCAGGACAGGCATGTCCCGGGGCCAGCTGAGGGAGAGCCTTCTTGATAGGGCCAGAAAGACATGGCTCCAAGGAAGGACTCTGGGCATTGCCCCAAGTCTACTTCCACCCAGAATTTGAGAAAGTTCCGAACAAGTTCAGTGCAACTGTTTGAGTTACTGTTGCTTTGGTTTGCTTTTAGTCCCCAAAGCTGCTGTTCAGAAGGTGCCGTTCAGATCAGTGTGAATTTGGACATGCTTGCTCTTTGTTTCCTCTTGCTTATTGACTGACACCAGAGGCATTTCATGTGCCCGTGCTAAAATCCTGTCCATCCAGGGGTGCTTGGCTGGCCCCTCTCAGTCATAGAGTGTGCAGCTCTTGATCTTAGAGTTGAGGGTTTGAGCCCCACGCTGAGTGTAGAGATTGCTTAAAAATTAAAATCCTGAAGAAAATAAAAATGAACATCCTGCCCAACCAAGCATCTCCTGAATAGAGGTGTTTACAGATAGTTGCCAACTTTTGTTAGAACCATTGAGGAAACCTTTGACGCATCTTCTGGAAAAGGCCAGGCTGTTGCCCGTGAAGAGGCTGGCAGCAGCCATCCATGGGAACGGGCCTCCTTGTCAGAATCTGTTTCTTCTTTTTCTGGCTTTGCCTGGCGAAGGCTATTGCCTCTGGCTATGGCCAACCAGAAGAGGCATCGTGCGTTGTTGCTGCCCTTTGAAAGCACGCTCCTGAGAGGGGATGAGGTGATGCTGGTGAGACCCAGCCAGAGACTGTGTCTGATTCAGAGTTAACAGTGTAGAGCACAGATGAGCAGGGAAGACCTGGCTACTCAGAAGAGGCTTGGAGGAACCTGTCTTAAGGATGGATAGGATGAGGAAGGGGGAGGGGAGGGGCACCTGGCTGGCTCAGTCGGTAGAGCATGCCACTCTTGATCTAGGGGTTGTAAGTTCAATCCCCACGTTGGGCATGGAGCCTGCTAAAAGGGTGGGGTGGGGGGAGAGGAGGAAACCCAAGGTTTAAAGGACTATTAACCATAGCTGACATCAAGTATGCACAATGGAATGTGATTCGGCCTTAAAAAGGAAGGGGATTGTGACCCCTGCACTGCAGTTGAACCTGGAGGACATGATAGTGAGTGAAACAAGCCAGGCACAAAAGGACAAATGCTGTGTGATCGCACTTGAATGAGGTGCCTGGAGAAGTCCAGTCCAAAGCAGAATGGTGGTTGCCAGTAGGAGCTGGGGTGGGGGGTTGGGGGGTAGGGCATTGTTTAATGGGTGCACAGTTTTGGTTTTGCAAGAAGATGAAATTTCTAGAGACGGATGGCAGTGATGACTGCAAAAACAATGTGAGCGTCCTTCATGCCACTGAACTGCACGCTTTTAAATGCTTAAGATGGTACCTTTTACGTGATGTATGTTTTCCCACAGTTAAAAAAATAACAGCTAACATTTATCGAGTGCTTGCTGTATGCCATGCCCCGCACAGAGCACTTTACTTCTCCTGTAGTCCTATGAAGTAGGCACTGCTAACCGTTTTCATTTTACAGATGTGAAACCCGATGTTTGGGGTTGTGGAAGTGTCCCACAGCCAGACGACTAGTTAAGTGTGGATTGAACCCACGTGTGTGGGTCCACACTCGATGCTGTAAACACTGTGCTGTATGACTAACAGGCTGAACTACAGGAACTGAAGGAGGGGCTCCACTCCTTCCAGACACTGACTCCTGATTGGCTCGAGGCCGGTGTTTTCAGATGTCACCAGGTCCTGTTGTCACAGGGATTCCATCTACCTCCAGAGACCACGTCCCATTCAGGCTCTTGGGTTCAACAGGGCCCATGCTGTGGCTCTCCTCTTGGCTTCCCCATTGCTTGGTGGTGTCAGAAGTTGTGAGGTGGCTGTAACGTATACGTAACTGCCACCCAGAACCCTTATTTTAATGAGTGACCCAGGTTGTCTGATGTGTTACAGACCACCGTCATTGACTACGTAAAGCCCTCAGATCTCAAGAAGGACATGAATGAGACCTTCAAGGAGAAATTTCCTCACATTAAATTAACACTCAGCAAAATAAGGAGGTATGTGAGGATCGACATCCACTTGAACTTTCCTTTCCATTCCGACTCTCACTTGGCATGCGTTAAGCTCACGCTTTGTATGATGGTTCTTCCTGTAGTTCTGGGGAAATAAAACACAGGCATGTTCAGCAAAAAGAAGCTCATCTGATGCTGGCTGACCCTTGCTTCCATGAGTGAGAGCCAAGGGAAGCAGGACCGATGGCAGAGCTCTTGACATGAGCTCTGACATGCATCTGAGGGTGGTTTCTTTAAGTGAAAGAATAATCAGTTCAGTAAGAGTTATGTTACAGAAAACTCAGAATAGGAAACCTACCACTCCCTGTTTTCTCCAATGTAGACAAAACAGAAAAGAGTAGGTAGGCATCACAGCATTTGAGGTAATGCTTCACCCACAGTCGTCCACCCAAGAGTTGACAGCCAAGCCCTACCTTTAAGCTTTAAGCAGTTAGTAAAACAGCCAAAGTAAAATCAGGCCTGTATTTCCCCTACAGCTGATTGGATTGACTTTGTGGTGACCCACATCTGCCAGGCTGGAGAGGAGCTGACTGATGTTGTATCTGCGTGCCAGGACAGATTTTCAGTGCGCGTAGTGATGAGGGCTAGACTATACGCCAACACAGTGTTGGAGTATGTGCCAATATTTACATGCTGTGTCTCCCAATACTGATTTGATTCTGGCATGTTCCAAGCCAGAGACGTAAGAAAAAAAAGTTTTCACACTTTGTCCGTTAGCTGGGCAGCGTTCCTAAGCACACTGGCTGTTGTGCTGTTAGCCTAAACTCCTCTTCTGTCATGGTTCTTGAACGTGACTGATACTCAGCAGAGTTGATACCAAGCACCTAATTTATTTCTGAAAGTGCCTCTCTGGAATGATCATAGTTCCCCATCATAGTTTTCCTCTTTCCCTTTGGGTAGCTCTACTCCTAGTTCCCAGAGACTCTCAGACACCACCTGGGTTCAGTGGGGTCCTCTGTGTCCCTTACTGACATCGTCTATACAATTCCACCAGCAGAGAAGAGCCCCAGCAGCCTAAGTCTGTTGCCCACATGTAATGGAATTTTCTTACTCCTAGGGATTTAGTCCGATTCCACGTCATCATTCTGGGAATGAGAAAAAGGAAATGCTTTCAGGATGGATTAATGTTTATCTTTGGGGTCCTCTGAAACTCCCAAGTTCTAATAATCTTCCTTTCTTCCTGTCTTTCTCTAGTCTAAAGCGAGAGATGCGGAAGCTTGCCCAGGAGGACTGCGGCTTTGAGGAGCCCACGGTGGCCATGGCCTTTGTCTATTTTGAGAAGCTCGCCCTCAAGGGAAAGCTAAACAAACAGAACCGGAAGCTTTGTGCTGGAGCATGTGTACTATTAGCAGCCAAAATCGGAAGTGACCTCAAAAAACACGAAGTCAAGCATTTAATTGACGTAAGTGACCTGAGTCCTGTTGGCTGAGGGAGCACCTGGGAAGAGCCTGGTAATGATCCTGCCCAGAATTCTGATTGTTAGTAGCCACTGCGAGACCAGGGCCGTGAGGTCATCCTGCAGCAGATGTCTGGCCCCACATCTAAGGCTGTCCTAGAACAGAGGGATGATCCACTTTGACAAGATCCCCCCCCCCCCCATATTGGGTCTGGCCATAAAAATCAATTTTTGGACACCATGAGGGGTGAAATTATTCTCAAAGCCACAGAAGCCACTGTAATGGAAAGGGGACTTATGAGCAATGTGACCCACAGCGTGTCCATCAGACCTTGGCTTCCTGTGGCCTTAGTTGCCTCATCTTTGGGGAAGGGTATGGGTTTGATTCAGTAGTATCTTCTTTTAAAGGAGAGCCCCATCAAAGCAAAGCAACCTTGATCTTAGATGGATATGTGAATGCCTGTTTTAAAATACAGTGTATTCATAGAAAATTTGAGATATAGTAAAGCCAACAGATCAGGAGACAGTTGCCATTGAAAAGTTAGCTTACACAGTTCCCAAAAGAAGTCTCTTAGCTCTATCTGCCATAACAAAATACCATGGACGGGGCAGCTTAAATATTGGCTTTTCCCAGTTCTGGAGACTGGGAAGTTCAAAACTAAGGTGCCAGCTGCTTCATCTCCTGATGAGAGTCGTCTCCTTGGCTTGTGGATGGCTTCCTCCTCACAGTGTCCTCCCCTTGCACAGAAAGAGCAAGCAGGCTCCCTGGTCTCTTCTTACAGGGGCACTAATTACATTGTGAGGACTCCACGTATCAGCTCCTCAACCTGACCATGTCCTAAAGCCTCCCGATTAATATCATGCTAGAGGATAGGGTGTCAACATGCATTTGGCGGGGTAGGCAGCATACCTTGGGGGGGCCATGTGGGGAAGTACCAGGGTTGGTTAGGAGGCGGAGGGAGAAGGGGATAATGTGGGCAGGAGTCTTCACTCTGGCTTCCACAGGAAGGAACAGGCAAGGCAGCCTAAGCAGGCTTAGGACTGGATAGCTAGACTAATTTCAGTGGACTTTAGGGCATGGGGGCCGCCCTACTTACCTCCTGGCCCTGCGTCATTAGGGCAGGTGGATAGAGGCCCAGAGAAGGTTGGGGTGCAGGCCTTGGATCGGTTGTTTTGGGTATGAAAGGTGTGCCCCCAGGCAGGTTGTTCACCCTCTCTAGGAATTGGCTGACCCTGAAAGTGGCCGTGCCTCCAGGATCAGCAAGGCCCCAGATGTCAAACCTCAGAATACAGAACACACAAGACATGCCTAACATGATGCCCTTTATGTCTAGTTGTGCAGCTGTCTCCGTGGCAAAGGAGAGCAGAAAGGAAGCTAATGTAGGTATTCCCCACATAAGAAAGAGCATTCTTTTTGCTTTAATTTACCATTTTAATTATTCGTAAGTTTACAGTTGAGTTGTATTAAGTACACTCATATTGTTGTGGCCATCACCACCGTCCAGCTCCAGAACCTTTTCAGCTTGCAAAATTGAAACTCTTTTCCCATTAAGCAATAACTCTCCACTCCCTCTGCCTCCCAGGCCCTGGCAACCAGCACATTCTGCTTTCTGCCTCTCTGAGCTAGTCTGTTCTAGGGACCTCACGGAAGTGGAATCACACACCGTTTGTCTTTTGTGACTGGCTTTATCTCCTTGCATTAGGTCTTCAAGATTCATCCATTTTGTAACATGTGTTACAACTTCCTTCCTTTTTAAGACTAAATAATATTCCACTGTATGTGTATTGCCCATTTTGTTTATCCGTTCATCCATCCGTGGAAGAAAGAATGTTCTTTAGGTCAGTGCTTTGCTGCTTCTAAGAAATGGTGCATAATCCTCTAGCTTGTATAGTATATACTTTTAGGAACATGGAGGGGAACTTTGGTTACTAAATCTGAGAATCAACAGGTTTACATAGATACTAACTGAACTAATAATCTTGACAAGTGTGAGGTTGTGTACATTTAGTTGTAGCCGAGTAATAGACCAGACAGTGTGTCCATGCAGGATATACAGGCAGTGGTTTTGACATTTGCAGTAGCAGTTAATTTGACACAGGGTCCCAGCCCTGTTATAATCAGTGGCCACCAATGGCTCTGCGGGGGAGTTTTGTTTTGTTTTGTTTTTTAAGCCCAAACCGGTTAAGCCAGAGCAGAATGTGTCCTGGCAAAAACAAGGCCTTCCCTGCCCACCCTCCCCTGGTCGTTCTCCTTCATCTCTCCTCCAGCAGCGCCCACAGCTGGGTGGATTGAGCTCTGCCCCACACCAGATTGTCTGGCATCCTCTGCCCTTAGAAGATGACATAGTTTGTTTCTACCCCTACTGCCAATGGGACAAAGATGACCAATTCTCAGCGTTGGGTCGTGTGGAAAGGCATGGAGCGTGGTGCTTTCTGCTGCCAAACCATGTGTGTTTGACCTTTGCACTCCCCTCCCCCCCACCCCCGGCCATGGAGGTGGCTGAGGTGCTTCATGGTGTGTATTCTGGTGGCAGCGGGGAGCCCCTGGGTGCAAGCTAAACACAGCCGCGTGCTCCGGCCGTTCACATGCACACACTCAGGCTGTGTGACACCCTAGAAGGGAGCTGATCTCAACAGGTCTTGGGTCTTCGTGTGTGAAAGGACCAAACTACATAGAGCCCGCCCACCCAATCCTGAACTTCCCAGGTGGTCATTGCTGTTGTAGATGATGTGCGATCTTTTTAGTCTTCCCTCTAAGCCTGAATAAGCTACTTGTAACAGGTGGAGTTGAAATCTCAATTGAGTTGGTATCTCAGCGTTGCCTTTACTGTCCCATTTCACCTTAGGCTCAACTATTTACCCTCTTGACCCTGTTTTCTCTCCTCTGTAAAGTGGGCATAAATGTCACATTGAACTTATAAGATTATTGAGAGAGTAAATGAAGTCGTGGGATGTACTTGATCTAAGTACTTGATCTTGTACTAAGATTACTGAGAGAGTAAATGAAGTCGTGGGACCGTGGTCCCTCTCTCACCAGGACTGAGAGAGGGAAGTACAGCTGAAGCCTGCCTCCCTTTCTTCCTCCACAGTCTTGCCTGTAATGGGTTTCTCTGTAAACACTCATTGGCTGGTGGGTAGAGAGCTTACATGTGGAGAAAGGCAAGGACTTTGATTGCAAAGCTGATATGCTCTTGGTTTCCTTTCATTCCATTGCAGAAACTGGAAGAGAAGTTCCGGCTGAATAGACGAGAACTGATTGCCTTTGAATTCCCAGTGTTAGTGGCCTTGGAGTTTGCTCTTCATCTGCCGGAGCACGAGGTCATGCCCCATTACAGACGCCTGGTGCAGAGCTCCTAGCACAGGCCCTAAGAAGGGCCAGGGACCACTTCCTCTGAGCTTGCAGAACAGCACTTACTACTGGAAATGCAAAAATAGAACTCGACATACCAGCCTTTTTTCCTCTCCACATGTTTTCGTGTAGGGCAGTACCGGAAACTTTTCAGGGAGTCTTGGTCTGGCTAGCTGGGATGACCCACGAGCAGTTTATTACTCAGCGGGGGAAGGGGAGAACGGTGCGTAAGATGGTACAGGGCCTTTCCCCTGGCGACATTCTGCAGCTGTCCCCTCCCTGCTGTTCTTCCCGGGCATGCACAGACCTCGCCAGTGCAGTACAGGGCCTTCTCTCCAGACCTGGTCCAACTCAGTGCAAAGTTCTAGAGCAGAGTGGGGAGAGAATTTGCAGCAGCTGGGGGAACGCTTTGAAAACATACCCTCACTGTGTCAAAAGAGTGTGCCAATCTATTTTCGTATCAGCTCTTGGAAATGCACTTTCCCCCGGAGCGTGTGAGTGTGAGAATGTGTGTGTCTGACCGATATCACGTCAGCCCTCGGCCCCCAAAGCCGGTCCCGCCCACCAGAGAGCAGACCTCCACCTGGGGTCGTGAGCCAGGCTGACCTTCAGCAGTTAGTTCTAGATCAGCTCTGGATCGTAATCACTCTCCGCTCCACACCAGATTGTCTGGCATCCCCTGCCCTTAGAAGGTGACGTAGTTTCTGTTACTGCTCCTACCACCAACGGGACAAAGATGACAAGTTCGCGGTGTCGGGTCGTGTGGAAAGGCATGGAGCGTGGTGCTCTATACCTTTCTGCTGCCACACCTTGTGTATGCGTTTGACTTTCGCACTTTTCCCACCGTGGAGACGGCTGGGGTTGTGCTCCGTGGTGTGTGTTCCTGTACTCTATGTTAGAGTGCATAATAAGCACGTTTATTGTGCTATATATATATAAATGTTTTATAAGATTCCAGAATAGGGGTAAGACGCATGATGGGTGTTTCGAGGCTTCTGACCGCTGGGATAAACTGCTCTTGAGCTGTGGTTCGGTCACCTGAGGAGGCAGCGACCTATCTGCCACATAAGGCTGGCTGTGCCGAATGGGGACTGTAGCTTATACGAACTGGCTGGGATGACGTCACCACACCATCCCCTCGCAGCCACGAGAGGTGCCTGCTGGAGTTCACCTGACAAGAAAGCCTGTGGCCATGTAAAAAGAATTAAAATATTTTGTTTCTATATACATGTGTGTATGTGTAGGTGCATATGTCACCAGTCACCTCATGCCCTGCCCCTGTCCCCATCTGTGCACAGAGTGGGAGCTTCTCCGGTCACCCCAGAGAACGGGTGACAGGGGAGCTGAGCGGGCACAGCTTTGGTTAGCGGAGCCAAAAAAAAAATCGCCACACGGGACAGGAATTCAAGGAACAGCTGGGGAGAGAACAGGTTGAATACTCCCCTGCTCCAGAGTCCTAGATTTAACTGAACTTAGTACTAAATACTTTGCCACAGCATTTCCTTGGCTGGATTCAGTTGTAAGACAGGGCTAGACGAACGTGATCTCTAAGCCAACGTGTAAGGGGCGCCCGCTGTTCGTGAAGCAAACTGGGAATGAGGCATAGTGTTTGGAGCGTCTGTCACCTGAAGTAAACATGCTCTTGACCTTCCCCTCCTGGTGTCTGTCACTTGCTCTCTGATAAGCCACCCCAGACTCTCCACCTGCTCGGCTCCCTGGTGAGTGCCTGGCAGATGGAAAGCCTTTCTGAGGAGCAAGGCCACTAGGATCTAAAATTGCCCACAGAGCTCCCCACCGTCCATCTGCCTTGAATCTCCTGCCAGGCTCAGAGGGACATCTGATAGGGTAACACATGCCACCGAGGTCCTTCCTGTGTCTTAAGTCAGGCCAGTATTTTTGAATGGGGGGCCATTTAGTTTTTAGCAAAGTTAGCAAGCTGAACTTGGTCCATTTTTTTTAAGACAGTTTTAAACTATTTTGGCCTGTGGATTTGTTGAGTGGGGAGTTTTAATTTAGTTGGGAGGGGTGCTAAGAAGGAAAGATTTTTGTCAAAAGGCTTCTTTTTGCTTGTCCTTAACCTGAGCTTTTTGGAGGTAAAGGAGGATGAGACCGAGGTAAGGGATGGTCATTGCCAGAGCAGCCCCCATAATCTGGTACATCCCAGGGCTTTGACTAGGAGTCAGGGAGCCTGAGTCTGTGTGGAGAGGAGGCCACTCCACAGACTGTTCTAGAAGACCGTGAGTTTCTGCCCTTTCATCCTCCACCACAAGGGGCGGGTTTAGCCCTTGCCAGCCCAGCTTCCTCAGACTTGCTTCGATGCCTCTCCAGCTCTCCGCATGCACAAATGTCTGTGGGGAAGCCACGCCCGGCCACATGCCCCACAGGCTAGCACTAGCTGCCCTGCCTCACGTGGTTCCCCCAGACCGGCCTCTCCTCGGACTGGACTGTTAGGTAAGAGATGGAACCCAACCGAGCCGACAGGCTAGGGCAGCCACTGGGGAGGAGGGGCCCCCACCTCCCAGAGCAGCTGCCCCCGGGGGGGGGGCCTGAGCCAGCCCAGTGACGGCAGAGGTCACTCCTTTCCCTCCATTTCCCCCAGTCAAACCTAGATGGACACAGGAAACACGCCAAATGCAAAGCTGATCGTTCTGTGGGTTTTTCCTTGTTTTTAACTTAAACCTCCCCCCTACTACAGTTTCTATGGTCTTCACCCAGCAGGCCCGTTTCAGGGTGGTCCCTTACTGCACATAAACCACTCCATACCACAGCCCCTACCTACCCTTCTGATGTGGGAGCAGGTGACATTGGATATCCCTTCCCATCTCCTTGTTACTCTGTCCTGTCCCCTTCATGCCCCAACAGCAAACAATAAAACTTACAGCCCCTGCTGCTGACTTGTTTCAGACGTCTCTGGTTCAGGGCGGCAGGCCTCTCCCTCTGGCCACCTCTACGACTCAGAGCCTGAAGCTGCCGTGCCCCCCACCCTCACCTTGCAATCTGCTGGAGAACATTTGAGCCAGGTAGTTTTGTTACCTGTTAGTCATGTCCAGTGATGGGGTGGAGGGGGGAGTCCTTCAAAGAATGGGGTGTATGAGGGGAGCATCCTAGGGGTAGTCTTGAGTTTCTCTTCTGAAGGCTGTCAGGGCTGTTAAGGACCACGCCGGCCATGTCACGGCAGGGCCAGGTAGGAGAGTGCTGGCAGCCGGGGAAGAGAGGAAACATCAAGGCTATAAATCCGGAGTCACGTGTCGTTAACACCAAGGATCGGTGAAAGAAATGATCTTGCTGCCAAAGGACCTCCCTGTGGAATGCTAGAGTGCTAGCTCAGAGCCCCCACCCCATAAAGGGACAGACTCCAGAAAGTCTGCAACACAGGGCTGAAGCATGCAAACTCCCCTGGCAAGTAAGGTGCTTGCCTACACACCATCGCCACTACCGTCCGGCTACTCAAAGTGTGGTCCAAGGACCACAGCATCGGCATCACCTGGGGGCTTGTTCCAAAGGCAGAATCTGCAGCTTCCCGAGATTCCATGAAGATCCACAGACATTAATGTCTTAGAGTCACTGTTCCAAATAAGCACAGAAAACCTTTTTGTCTAAAAAAAAATAACCACCTATCATACAGAGTTATCTAAGATAGAAAAAGAGGCAGACACTGGAGATGGTTAATTCAACAACAGTAACATACCACCAGTCTCTCGCTGAAAGGTACTTTTGACATTGGATTCCCTAAGCCACTGCCTCTAACATTCTCTGGATGCACATGGCCGAAAGATCTCAACTGGACAGAGCGACAGCTCATTTACTGTAAATCGGAGCTGGCTCACAGGAGATCGCCTCCTCTAATGTTGATTGGTGTTGCTGCTCAGACAAGGTCTGTGCCCCGGGCTCTTGGGCCTATGGCTGAAGAGTTTGGTACCAAAGGCAACTCCCCAGGGCTGCTGCGGGGGCTGGATAGTCATGACCTTGGGGACATCACGGGTGAGCACACCTCCATTTTGCTTTTTCATTGGGGTCCACCTACCATTTTTTAATACATTGGGCTCTGTGGGTGACAAGAGGACCCCAAGAGCCTGCCCCCGAGGGGCTTCCAGAGGTTAAGGAAGGACTACTGGGGGTGGGTAGAAGGCACCTCTACCAGGAGCCATGATACTAATCTCCAGAGGGACCCCTGAATGCAGACGCTCAAAAGCCAAGCTCCAGGGCAGGCCTGGAGTGGAGGAGTCCAAGGCAGCAGGTACCTGGATGACAAGGCAGGCCAAGTTAGAGCCATTGTTTGGTCCTAGGAGTGGAGCCCACAAAGACAGGCAGGATGAAACTGGGGACTCCTTACCAGGGCGCCTGGGCGGGCTGATGAGAAGCCAGAGTCACGAACTGTGATAGGCGGTTGGACGTTGGGCACTGATGGCTGGTGGGGCAGAGCCGGGGAGGACTTCATACTCACCAAGCAGATTCCACACGCCAGACCTGTGCTAGGCACTTAGACCACATGTTCTTAGTCAACCCTTAAACAAACTATAAAATTAGGGGTCATGCTCCCGTTTCACAGATGGGAGAGACAGGCTCTGAAAGTCACTTTCCCAAGAGCACACAGTTATGAAATGGTAAAGGCAGGATTCAAATCCAGGTCTGTCTCATTCCAAAGCCCAACCAGCCGTCCTGCCTCAAGCTGGATCAAAACAGAGAAGCTAAGAAAGCGGGAGGCCGTTGCTCAGCTGCCCTCAGATGTCCCCCTTGAACTGCTGCCCTGATGGACCCTCAGGGGAGGGGGGGCCTTCCCCCCCACCCACACAGCAGCCACCAGCCCTTTCTGGGCAGAAAGAAGAAGGGATCTGGAGCTGCTAAGTCCAGAGCACTGTCCTCTGGGATACGAGCAGGCTTCGAGGCTGATGTGGGACACATTTCTGGGCCCTGGGAGAACTGGGGCTTTGTAGAAAACTCGCTTCTGCAACAGGTGAGCCAAGGGGCTTTTGCATCTAAGTGGAAGATCACAGTGTAACGTGCCAGCGTCGGTGGCCACCAACATCCGACCAGTTTCCCATTGTTTATGTATGGGTTTTCCACTGTGTGTTATAATTATCACAAATTCTCTTTGCCTCTTGACTCTGCATGTTCCCTGGCTGCTATCCCTCCTATCCGTAGATGACTAGGAAACGCATATTTGTTTTTCTCTAAGATGAGGCCAAGTACAACCTGGGCAGGCAGTCAGCTGGCAGGAAAGGCCACACTGCAGTGGAGTCCAGAGAACGGCTTAGGGGTTATGAGCTGCTTGAGACTTCACCCCTCCACCCTCAAATGTTACTTGCAGAACACAGGCCTCGTCAGATGTGCACAGAGACCATTTCACGGTCATTAACTGTTACTCTAGACCACAGGGTTCAGGAGGACAGGAACAGTACTCGCTGCCACATCCCCGAGCACTCAGCGCAGTGCGTGGTACGCAGAATTCACCAAATAAATGTTGGTCAAGTCTAATGAGCCATCATCACAAAACAATCCCTTCTTCGGGCGAATTATCAGTCGGTTCTCTGCTCGGGTCTTGCTCAGCTCTGACCCCACAGACCACAGCACCCAAGCGCCCTCGCCCTCTGGCTGCTGATTTGGCTCTGCCGAGGATAAAAAAGAGAAGAAGGAGGTCCAGCTCTCTGGCTCCACAGCCCAACCCCCACCTCACCCAAAGGGCCCTGCTAGTCCTGGGGTCTCTTGGCCTTCATGGTCCCTTAACCCATCCACACCTCCATAAACAGTTTGCTCACTGAACTCACTTTAATTGCCTCCCTATTGCAAGTGCCAACCCCACCTGGCACACCCAGTTGACAGGCTAGTGACACTGTGTTTCATCAAGCAGGAGCAATTGGGAAAACAAGCATTCTATACTTCCAAATCATTCTGGAAAGAAACAGTGAAAACTGACCCACTGAACCATTAAGAAGAAGTGAGAACTGTCAAAAAAATCATGTGCCTTAAAAAGGCGGGGGGGGGGGGGGGGGGCGGGGTGCTTGGGTGGCTCAGTTAAGCGTCTGACTCGGTTTTGGCTCAGGTCATGATCTCAGGGTTGGTGGGTTCAAGCCCCACATCAGGCTCTGTGCTGACAGCACGGAGCCTACTTGGGACATTCTCTCTCTTTCTCTGCCCCTCCCCTGCTTGCACATGTTCTCTCAAAATAAACATTAAAAAAAAAAAAAAAAAAAAAAAAAAAAGACAGTTTGGCTACAATGAACCTGATTCTGAAAACGGCCCTCCTCAGGGTGGTATCCAGACCCCCTCTCCACCAAATGGACCTTCCTTTGAAACCTCAGGGTTCTTGGTCATTCCTTCATGAGGGGCTTTGAACAGGAGCTGATCAAGATGACAAAACAAAACAAAACAAAACAAAACAATCAGTGGGTCCATAGGAGGGAGGCTGATGGCATCTTCTGGCAGAACTACTATCAATTATTTTTTAAAAGCTCTTGAGTTCCAGACCTCACCCACCAGCTCAGTCCTAGTCCTACTGGGGTGCAGTAGGTGAGGTGGGGGTCACTGTGTCAGTCCTCCCAAAAGGTACCCCTCAGGCCTGATGGGACATTGATGCATTCAGGCTGCTAGGGATTTCAGCCTTAATTTTTTTTTTTTTTTTTTTAGTATTTATTTTTGAGAGAGAGAGAGAGCACACATGCGCATGAGCAACGGAGCAGGGGAGGAGCAGAGAGAAGGAGACACAGAATCCAAAGCAGGCTCCAGGCTCTGAGCTGCCAGCACAGAGCCCGATGCAGGGCTCAAACCCATAAACCTTCAGATCGTGACCTGGGCCGAAGTCAGACACTTAACCAACTGAGCCACCCGGGGACCCCTCTAGCCTAAGTTTTTAGAGGAGAACTCCCGCAGGCCAAAGAGGCAGGCAGGTGTGTAAAGGTATAAAGACAGTGGTGGTGAGCAGCCCGAGGGCCCCGAGCACTAGGACAGCTGGGATGGCGAGCACTGTGCAGCTGCCTGGCTGGCGCTGAAGAGCACCCAGCTCTCTCACAGCCCAGCGGGAGCCTCAGCGACCTCCCTCACTTTGGGGGAGAGACACGGAGGACGGCCTGTGGGCGTGGCCTGCGCTGCAGGGCCCAGCCTGAACCACCTGCGCGCCCACCCAAGGCCACAGCTGAGCCCACTCATCCTGTGAACCAGGCGCGACGGGTCCTCCTGCCTCCACACACTCAGACACACACACGGACACACTCACAGACAAGCTTACACCCGCCCCCCTGCCCCCCACGGCATTGGATGTCATTTTCTCACGACCCAGGAACAAGCCCCTCCCGCACGGTCACCAGCGGCAGAGGGCGGAGGCGTGGAGCAGGGCCGGGATGCAGAGTCGGAGACGGTGTATGCCCCGCCCCGTTCACAGCACGGTTATGCCAGCCGTCAGCCAGAGCTGGCCCTGAGGACTCGGATGTCCCCATCCCACATCCCACGTTTCTAGTCGGAGGGCCGTGGTGCCGGGCAGCGCACAGCGGTATTTCGCTCATGTTCTCACACCCCTGAGAGGCGCCTCTCCATTCTTGTCCCCACTGCTGGGGGGGACAGGGGTGCTGGCTGCGTCTCAGGGACCCACGAGCTGGGCGAGGCGCAGTGACTGCCTCCACAAGGTGGCTGCTCCCACACCTGTCGGCCAGCAAATGGGCCCTGGATGCCTCGCTGCTGTCTTTAGCTCCAATTACCCGCCACGTGCTGATGGCAGCAACCCCAAGTCCTTGTGTCACCAGAGCTCCCTCCCTCCACAGCCCCAGGTGTCACCCTGCCAGGTGGAGCCGCCTGGTGGCTTCTCTCCCCCTAATCTCCTCCCTTCCAAAGGTTTCCCGTGCCCAGAACCAGGAAGCCTGGGCAGAGTGGGCCTGGCGGCCGGGCCTGGTAGCCTGGGTCCCCCACTCAGGGGAGGGAGTGGTGACAAACAGCCTAGAGAGTGGGGGGGGCCCCCCTGACCCTTGGTCCTGCAACCGCGTCTGCACTGGGCCCGACACCAGAGTCTCAGAAGCCAAAGGCGCTGGCACCGCGTCTCCATCAGAGCCCAGGTGGAAATGCCACCAGTTTCACAGCTCACCCCGAAGAACCAGGGCAGTTGAGCAGGGAGACGGACCCCGCCTAGCCAGCTGCTGTGCAGCCAGCCCTCACAACAACACCCAGGGCTGGGACGAGGCTGCCTCCTCACCCTCACCGCCCAGCAGACGCCCCAGGCCACACCGCATATCACAGGTTCATTCCCGCATAGCCACAGCCCTGCAGTCCGGGCAGCAACAGAAAGTTTCTCACAGTTTTGGAGGCTCGCAGTCTGAGACGGAGGTGCTGGCAGGGTTGGTTGGCTTCCTCTGGGGTCTCTCCTGCGGCCTCTTCTTCCTTTTCTCTGTGCCTACACATCCCTGGTGTCTCTTCGGGGGCCCAGCTTTTTCCTTTTCTTCTAAAGGCAACAGTCAGACTGGATGAGATCTCACCCATGCCGGCCTCGTTTAACCTTAACTACCTCTTAAAGGCCCAGTCTCCAGACAGGGTCACGTTTTGAGCTCTGGGGGTTAGGGCTTCAACACATGGCTTTAGGAGGCACACAGTTCAGCCCATAATACTCAGAGTGTCCATTACCCACCGAGTCAAGGCCATTCACGTGTCCACTCAGGCTCTACAGACGTGTCAGATCAGAATCCAAACAGGCTGCTCTGGATGGGATGCTTCCTGTCCTCTACCCAGCCCCGAGGACCTAGATGGTTGTGTTCTTTCTACCCCCATCCCCACCTCCAGCCCCCAATCTTCTGCTCTCAGAAAAAGGGTTGTGGGGTGCCTTGGTGGCTCAGTCGGTTAAGCTTCTGACTTCGGCTCAGGTCATAATCTCACCATTCGTGAGTTCGAGCCCCGCATCAGGCTCTGCGCTGACAGCTCAGGGCCTGGAGCCTACTTCAGATACTGTGTCTCCCTCTCTCTCTCTGCCCTTCCCCACTCCCCCTCTGTCTCTCTCTCGTTCAAAAATAAATAAACATTAAAAAAAAGAGAGAAAGCGTTGCTCTCTGGGCAGCACATATACTAACAGGAGGGGAGGGGACAGGATGGGAGGGGAAGGAAGGGAAGAAGGATGGAAATTGCTTTCCTCTTCTCTATCAAGACACTCCTTTGCTTCTCCATCTGTGCAATGCAATCACTTTCCTCACTGGCTCATCTCCCAACTGCCTTCGTCACAGGCTTTCCTGGCTGTCCCACCCCCTGCAGTCAACCCATAGCCTGCATTTCCTCCTTCCTGTCCATCTGAAATCCCTCTCTCTGCACCTCTGCTTCACGTCTGGGGTCTCCTGCCCCGTCCAAACCTCAAAGCTCCCTCTGGTCCTTGGCCACCACCTGTCCTCCGGGCCCAGCAAAGGGCCTCCTGCTTCTCGACTTGTCACACAGTCCCCTTGTCCTTTCCAGGCTTCCCCACATCTTAGCACACATTTCCACCAGTCACTGAACGTGGATAGCCTCTCTAAGCACACAGAACAGCCCACAGTGTCAATTTCGCTGAAAGCTCTTGGGCCATTCCAAGTTTGGGAAGTCCCTTTAATTCCCAATCACCTTTTGGGGATGGGTATTTTCCGTAGCTGTCTGGTCATTGAAACCCCCGAGTTTTCACTTTTGAGAGACCTTAGTTTGCTCTGTGGGGTTCCCAGAGCTCACATGCCCCAAGTGGTCCAAAAAGGTGTGCTAACTCAACTATCTCAAAAAAGACAGTGCAAGCTTTTCATTTCTTGCAGAATGATTAAAATGATTCTCAGGAAGTCTCTACCACCATTCTAAATCAAAGCATGAGTCCCAGCTGCTGAGAAGTGAATAGAAATCAGATGCGAAGGGAGAGGCAGAGAAGGAGGAGAATTAGAGGTTTATTATATAGACTTTCCCAAACTAAAACAGTCCTCTTGATTCCAATGAAGACAAGATCTGGACTTCTGTTGTTGCCAAAAGCAGTTTCCAGAGCTTTTACTATTAAGTTACTATTAAGGACGTATTTTCTGCTGGAAAACTAAAGAAATATTTGATGAGCGCTTGTCAAAGTATGGAGTCCTAGTAGGATCAGATGCATCAGAATCACCTGCCATGTCTTTTAGACATGAAAAGGCCTGGGAATTCTAGAATCTCCGAGAGTGAGACCCAGGAATCCATATTTGCAACAAGTTCCCCAGTGATTTTTCCACCTCCAGAAGTTTGCAGGTCATAGCTGTTAGTGTGGGGTCATAGGTGGAAGGCAAAGATTCTGATCCTGAAAGGGCTTCTCAAACTTTACCAAGCATGTGGGTTTGTTGAAGAGCAGATATGGAGTCGGCGCATCTAGGAGGGCACTCGAGATTCTGGGGAACCAATGTTTCCGGGCACAAGCCACATTTTTAGTACTTTTAGTAGCAAGGATCTGGAAAGCATGTCTCCCTTCCATTATCTCCATGCATGTGTGTGTGTGTGTGTGTGTGTGTGTGGGCACGTGTACGTATTACAGTAGTAATTAATAGCATAGCACTTTCACGTGCTTTATCTCCCCTAGTGAAATATAATGAGGCTATTGCTGTAATGAGTGTAAACCTTATTTAAACAATCACTGCTCTCTCAGGCAGTCACTCGGGAGGCAGCACACAAGAGTGGTTCAAAGAATGGCTCTGACGTCCAAGGTGCACGTTCTCGTAACAGGTGCATTCTGCCCCTCATGAGCCGACGCAGCTGGGGGCAGTTATGAAACCTTCCCAAGCTTCAGACCTTAGCTCTAAAATGGGATTGACTCTGGCTTTTTCTCTCAGGAGGTGGTGAGGGGCCCACAAGATAATGAACGTGAAGTACGCAGGTAGCCCTGACACACAGCATGCACTTACACATCAGCTATTAGTATTAGTCTGTGGTATAAAGCATGCGGGGGATTCCCCTTCTGGGTCTGGCACGAGAAGAGGATCAGTGGGATAAGAGATCAGTCTCGTTAAGACATATCTTCACCTCCCGTTTTGACCTGAAACACTGTCATTCTGAGCCATCACCTACTCCAGTCACTTTTCGCACCAAATGGCATCCGGCGTTTTCAAAAAATAAAATCCAGCTTTGTCTTAGCTTGAGCTGCTATAACAAAAATACCATAGACTGGGGTAGCTTGAACAACAAACATTTATTTCTCAGTTCTGGAGGCTGGGAAGTCCAAGAGCAAGGCACCGGCATATCTGGTGACTGGTGAGGGCAATCTTTTCTGGTTTGCAGAAAGCCATCTTCTCACTGTATTCTCGTGTGGCAGAGAGCAAAGAGAAGGGCAAACTCTCTTGTATTTCTTTTTCTTCTTCTTCTCATTATTTTTGAGAGAGAGAGAGAGAAAGAGGTGGGATCAGAAGAGAGAATCATAAGTAGGCTCTATGCCCAGCACAGAGCCCGACACAGGGCTTGATCTCAAAACCATGAGATCACGATCTGAGCCGAAATCAAGAGTTGGATGTTTAGCCTACTGAGTCACCCAGGTGCTCCTTGTGTTTCTTCTTATAAGGGCATTAATCCCCTCATGGGGGCTCCACCCTCATGATGAAATTACTCTCAAAGGATCCATCTTCAAATACCATTGCATTAGGGATTAGGGTTTCAATATATGAATTTTGAGGGGACACAACAATCCAGTCCATAGCAAGCCTTAAAGAGAGAAAATAGGGGTGGGGGGCGTCTGGGTGGCTCAGTTAGGCGTCCGACTTAGGCTCAGGTCATGATCTTGTGGTCTATGAGTTCGAGCCCCGCATCGGGCTCTGGGCTGAGAGCTCAGAGCCTGGAGCCTGTTTCAGATTCTGCGTCTCCCTCTCTCTCTGACCCTCCCCCGTTCATGCTCTGTCTCTGTCTCAAAAATAAATAAACATTAAAAAAATTTTTTTTTAAAAGAGAAAATAGGTAATTTCAGATGGCCTGTTCCAGTGATGCTTTGAGTGATGTCAGTGTCCTTGGAGCAACTGAGTGGCATCTGTCCTGACTTCCCTCCAGCCACCCTTCTGCCTCCATTCTGACTGGTGCCCTTGCTGTGGTGATGACAGGTCCCCATAGAACAACCCCTGGATGTAAGCCACCTATTCTTTGTCTCTTCCCTCTTCCCCAACCCAGAACAAGGATAACTGTCTATCACAGCCCTGATCATTCCTGGCGTGTATTCCAAGTAGATATCCCCTGCAAATGGCGGCAAAACTCAATCCACACATTCTTTTGGCTGGGCACTGAGCTAGGTGCTGGGGCATGGTAGTGAGTAGTAGTTACTACCAACATGGTAACTATCTTCCTGAGGCTCACAGGCTGTAGGGAAGACACACAGTGAAATGGCCACATAACTTTGACAAGCCCTTCAGTGGAGGCATTCATGGTGTGTTAATGAATATCTAGTTGAGAGAGTGGACCTGGTCAAGGAAATTAGGGAAGAAGTGATGTTTGACCTGAGATAGGAAAAATGAGTAGCAGTAAATTGGGCAAGATGAGAAGGAACAGATTTTCTAGGGGGAGAGCATATGCAAAGCCCTAACATCAGGTGGGAGTGTGCTGTGTAGAGAGATAGATAGGGTCAATATATTAGTCAGGGTTCTCCAGAGTAACAGAACCAAGAACCAAGAAGAAGGATGGAAGGATGAAAGGATGGAAGGATGGAAGGATGGATGGATGGATCGATGGATAGAGAGAGAGAGAGAGAGAGAGAGAGAGAATAGATAATAGATAGATGATAGATAGATAGATAGATAGATAGACTTACATGACTGGAGGCTGAAAAGTCCCCAGATCTGTAGTCAGCAAGCTGGAGACCCAAGACAGCTGATGATGTATTTCCAGCCTAAGCCCAAAACACTGAAAGCCAGGAGAACCAAAGGCATAAACTCTAATCTAAAAGCCAACAGTCTCAAGACCCAAGAAGAGTGGGTTTTTCCATTTGAGTCTGAAGGCAGAAAAGACCAGGGTCCCAGCTCAGACAATTAGGCAGGAGGATTTCCCTCTTAGTCTTTTTGTTCTATTCAGGTCTTCAGGTTGATTGGATGAGACCCAGCAACATCAGAAAGGGCAACCAGCCTCAGTTACCCATTCAAATGTTGATCTCATCCAGAAACACCCTCACAGACACACCTAGAATAATGTCTGGCCAAATGTCTGGGCACCTATGGCTCTGTCAAGTTGACACATCAAATGAACCATCAGTCAGACTATGAAGGCCCCTGTTGACCACAAGGAATTTACCTTTATCCTCTAGACAATGGAACATCTTTAACATATTTAAATAGGATGATAACATAAGCAGATTGGAGATTTAGAAACTGAATTGTGGCAGGAGTCTGGAAGCTCAACGAGGAACTAGCACGGGCAAAGGCAGACCAGTCAGGAGACTTCTGCAGTGATCAGGACATGGGGTGTCAGTGTGGGGAGTGGGTTGTGATGGAGACTGAGAGAAATGATATATTCTAGAGATATTTAGGACTTAGTATTGGATATGGGAGGGGAGGAAGAAGGAGAGGTCACGGCTGATCCCAAGTTTCTAGCCTTGACAACTACAACGAGGGCAGTGCCCATACTAGGGTATAAAGGATTGGAAGGGAAGAGGGTGAGTTCAGGCTTCCATATTGTGACAGAAGCCCTTCAGTAGGATGGAGTTCTCACCAAAATGTGGGACTACGTTTCCTCTTGTATCCGGGTGTGGCCAGGTGTACTGGTTTTCTGTGGTTGCAGTAACAAAGTGCCACAAACTGAGTGACTTAATATACCCTTATTCTCTCATAGTTCTGGAGGCTGGGAGTCCAAAATGGAGGTGGCGGCTGGGTCAGTTCTTTCCAGAGGCTCTGAAAGAGAATCTATCTGTTCCATAGCTTCCGATGGTTGCTGGCAATTCCTGGTGTCCCTTAGTTTATAAACGGATCACTTCAATCTCTGCCTCTGTCTTCACATAGCATTCTCCCCTGTGTCTCAGCGTCTTCGCCTGGTCAACTTCTCTCTGGGTATATCTGCATGCTCAACTTTCTAACATCTTGTAAGGACACCAGTCATGTGATTGGCCAATATGACCTCATCTTAACCTGATTACATCTGCAGAGGATTCTATTTCCAAATAAGGTCACATTCACAGGTACCTGTGGTTAGGACTTTGAACACATCTTTTTTGGGGTGATGGTAGGCAACAATCTAACCCATAATACCACGTGACTTTTTGTTTGATTTGTTTCGTTTTTTGTTTTTTGTTTTGGGGGGGGGTTCTTTTGGTCAACAGAACATGAGTAAAGTGATACCATTTCCCAGGCCAAAGCTTTTAAAACTCAGATGTGGCTTTGACACTCCCTTTTTCCCTGTTGAAGGAGTTCAGGATGTGCCAACCCAAAATGTGCCACTTTGGCAAATTAGTTATTTTGAACTGAAGGCACTTGAAAACCAGCAAATGCAGTTTGCTTTCTCTGCAGTCCCCTTACCTGCCTAAAGTCAGATCCTCCAAAACGAACTCCATTGTCATAGATTCCCCACCTGGGGAGTTTCATCAACCCGGGAAGGTTGACTCTTCTCACAGGAGAGGACTGGAAGCCAGCACCACAGCCAGACAAACTTTGTCGTACCCTGTCATACCTCCCATCTGGTCTCTCATCCTTCCTAAAAATAATTTCCTCTTTCCTTCGTTGTCTTTATCTCCCCTCCCCTTCCCCTATAAGACAGTATTTAAGCTTTCAATTCTCACCATTTTGGGGGTATTCACTTAGTTTTATCCTGTGATATCCCCAGTAGTGTAATAGTAAAAATGAATGCATTTGTATACTTTTCTTCTATTAATCTGCCTGTTGTCAGTTTATTTCATAGACCTGGCTATTAAATCTAGGAGGGTAGAGGGAATGTGCTTTGTTCCTCTCCTGTACTGCCCACTGGATAAATGCAGAGGACTCTGAAGATACAGCAGGTGGCACAGAACCTGGACCTTTGAGTCACCATGTGGGAGAGATGACCAGCAGACCAGAAACTCCTGCTCTGGACCGGCATATCAGAGAGGAGTAAGCTTTTACTATGTCAAACCCCTGAAATTTTGTTTTGTTTTGTTTTGTTTTGTTTATTTGTTTGTTTTGTCACAGTGTTAACTTCCACAGAGATCTTGGAGTGTAAAGGCTTGGAGACATTCAGAGGAGATGTCATGTAGACTGTTGTGTATGTGGGTCCAGAGCTCCAAAGACAGGTCAAGCTGGAGACATACGTTTACAAATGTGCCTGGAGTGCGTGAACACATGGCTTTGCCAGGGGGGCAAGCATAGAGGGAGGAGGGCAGCCCCAGGACCAGGCCTGGTGGGACGATAATGTTTAACACCTGGACAGACGGGGATGTGTCTACAAAGCAGAGAAAGAGTGGTGTGAGAGAGATAGCGGGACCCCTGGGGGCATGTTGGGTCGTAGGGCACCGAGGAGCAGGAGACCAAGGCCCTAGAGGCCCTGTGTGATGAGGCCTGCAAAGTATCAACCAGATTGAAAGACAGGATCGCGGCTGAGGACGAGTGCTGTTTTAGAAGATACCTGAGGGGGGGCACCTGGGTGGCTCAGTCGACTGAGCCTCCGACTTCAGCTCAGGTCATGATCTCGTGGTCCGTGAGTTTGAGCCCCACATCAGGCTCCGAGTGAGGAGGAGGCGAGAAATTGGCGTCAGCAAGCAGAGAAATTGTTTTGACGAGTTTAATTGTGAATGTGAGGAAGGAACTAGGGCTGAAGCTCAAAGCTGAGAACCAAAACCTTCCACCCCACACTCAGCCTGGACGCAGAGAAGTGAAACCACGCCTTACTGCCCAGTTGGCGTGAGGTCGCTCGTCCCGTCTTCGCTGGCATTCCTCTACTCTTTGCGACCGTCCTCCCAAACAAACAGGGTGATTGCTCACTACAGTAACTTCCCCCAGATACCCATCAACTCTTCAATGAGAAGCACGTACAGTCTGTGCCTGGAGATGCTTTGAATCCCTCCCGTTGCCGTCCCCACCAATCCTGGGCTGTGGTATCAAGCTCGTTACCCAAGTCCTAGATCCCCCACCTTGAAAGACTAACCTCAAACCCAGCTTCCGAGTCCTGATGCATTCTGGGCTTGTCTCCCCTCCTCTGAAAACCAAGCTTCACTGCACTTCCCTCCTGCCCACCACACCAAGCGGCGGTCGCTTTGTCTCCTCAGTGGGGGTGTTGGCAGTACTGGGGGAGCCAGCTCCTGACGATGGGGATGAAGAAAGAGGTCAAGTTCGTTGTTTTTTATTTCTGTTTTCTTGTTGCTAAAAAAAGACTTGAGGGTGTCTACAGCCAGGTGAGAGAGAGGGGTCAAATTACCAAAAGAGAGATGTGGTCAAGTTCCTGAGATGGCAGAAGGAGCTAGAATCAGAAGGAGCAGAGAAGAGGGATTAACCCTAAGTGGGAGGGGAGGTAAAGAGAAGGGAAGCTAAGTGCCCAGGCGAGCAGGTTTGCATGGATGAGATGGGAAGGTGAAGTTCCCATCTGACAGCTTCTGTTTTCCCTTTCGGTAAGAGGCAAGGCCCACCTAAATGGGAGACAGAAGGGCAAGTAAGGGGAAAGGGGCTTGAAGAGAACGAAAGTATTTGGAACAGCCGTGGAGATCAGGAAAGTGAACCAGTCTGAGAAACTACCGTTCTCTTAAGTACAGACGTCACAGACGTCTGGAGAATGTAATGCATCCTGTTCTGTGACATCCCAAATGAAGGAATGAGGACTTCCGGGGTGACTCCATGCTCACTTGGATGATGTAAGTGCTAATAGACTTAAATGTCACTTTATTTCCTGGTCACATTCCATTTATTCCAAATCTCCTGCCACCTAAAGCCAACTGCTGTGGAAAGCCATCATAGATGAGGATAAAGATAGCAATAGTGATATTTACTGCTTACCATGTGCTGGGGACTATGCATAGTACATATATATGGTATGCATACACAGACCTATGTACATAGACATATGGTGAATATATACATATATACACATACATATGTATATTCATATATATATATATGACTTTTTCCTATCTAATTATTTCAACGAACCTATGAAGGGATGATTGTCCATCTTAAAGACAGGAGGATAGGGGTCCGGCAGGGTTCCTTACTTCCTGCCCAGACTCCACAGATCTCAACACCGGCGGCAGTGGACTTGCCTGACCAAGGGAACTGGGAAAGACCACGGAGGAAAGGGAGGTAGGGAATTCTTGACAATGAAGAATCAGCTTTGCTGGTTTTTATCCTGTGAGATAAAAATAAATTCTACACTTAGGACGAGGTAGAATTTTCTGTTTGGCGCCCCTACTGTGGGCAAAGTTGATCAAAGACCCCCTGTGAGCTCCTGGGGGGGAATCATACACATGATAACAAGCTGACAATCCTTCTGCTTCCCTGCCACTTCCCCTTCTCCCTACCCACTTCCCCTGCCCCCCCTGGGTACCCACAGTCTCTCAAGGCAGCTTCCCCACCTCGGGCGCCACCACTGCCAGCCCACTGGCCCCCAGGTGCTGTCCCCAGCTTGCCAAAGGGCCAGAGCAGTGCTAAATTCTCAAAGATAAGGGAGAGAAAAAGACCCTGCTCTCCCTCTCAGTTTCACCTTTGATCCCACTGCTCATGGGCCCCAGGGTCTTCTGGAAAATAGTTCCTTTGACTTCTGTCCAGCCTTCTCATCTCAGCCTTGGAAAACATGAGTCCCTGAGGCAGGTGTGTGTGAGGTGGGGGCGGGGAGAGAGTATGTCAGCGTGTGAAAGAGTGCGTGTGAACAAGCGCGCGTGTGTGCACGTGAGTGAGCCTGTGTACGGTGGGGGAAGGGGCAGCGGTGGGTGGAAACTTAGCAGTATTCTGCATTTCTTTCCTCATCTGCTTACTTTACCTCATCAACTTGTGCGAACAGGCAGCCTGCAGACTTGAGGCCCCACCAGATTGCTCTGGCCCCATAGGACTGGTCTGCTTCCAACTTACC
Source organism: Panthera tigris (assembly GCF_018350195.1). NCBI lineage: Eukaryota > Metazoa > Chordata > Mammalia > Carnivora > Felidae > Panthera > Panthera tigris. Next base: position 45,728,915 of record NC_056671.1, read on the forward strand.
TCAAGCCAGGGCCTCTGCTATTAAAGCAGTACTTATTTGTTAAGCTTTTGACCTAAAATTTTGTGGGGCACCTTGGGGCCACTCCAGGAGCGTGGACCTTGTCCTCTGGGGGTTGGTGAGACAGAGCTGAGGCCCACAGCTCCCTCGGCATACCATGGCTTCCCCATCCGACTGGAAGGAGAGCAAACTGGTAGCTCAGAGTGTGCAGGGAGAATGAAGGGCTGGACTCACAAAGCAGAAAGTAAAATGCAGGCTGGGGTGTCCTCACGGCCCCTCCTCAGGAGCTTGGTCGGGAGGAGAGATTTGTTTTTTGAGGAGATTTGATGAGGACAGGGACACCCATACCCCATACACCTTATACCCCAAGGTCACGGTCATGCAGCCCAACTCTTGCAGGGGGTCAAAAGAGGGGGGATGGGTATTGAAGAAAGTGCATATCCCTGGTGAGCTGCTTTTCAGATGTCTAAAAACAAAACTTTTGGTTTGGATGGGGTGCCTGGCTGGCTCAGTTGGAAGAGTGTGCAACTCTTGATCTTGGGGCTGTGAGTTCGAGCCCCACGCTGGGTGTAGAGATTACTTAAATGAATGCATAAATTAAAACTTAAAAAAAAAGAAAGAAAGTCCTTATCCCTAGTGGGCTGCTTTTCAGATATCTAAACACAAAACTTTTGGTTTTGGGAATAAAGGGCTGAGAGAACAAAAGAACCGATATATGATTCTATTTATATTACCTAGCATGGGCAAATTCATAGACACAGAAAGTCGAATAGAGGTTAGCAATGGCCGGGTGACAGAGGAATAGGGAGTTACTGTTTAATGGGTACTGAATTTCCATCTGGGGTGATGAAAAAGTTCCAGAAATAGTGGTGATGGTTGTACAACATTGTGAACATATTTAATGCCACTGAAATATACACTGAAAATGGTTAAAATTGTAAATTTTAAGTTAGATGTATTTTACCACAGTTTTTATTATTATTATTATTATTATTATTATTTTGAGAGAGAGAGAGGGAGACACAGAATATAAAGCAGGCTCCGGGCTGTCAGCACAGAGCCCAAGCAGGGCTTGAACTCATAAACCATGAGACCATGACCTGAGCCGAAGTTGCAAACCTAACCGACTGAGCCACCCGGGCACCCCTGCTTTACCACAATTTTTAAAAATACGAGAACAGGGGTGCCTGGGTGGCCCAAATTGTTGAATGTCCAACTCTCGGTTTTTGGCTCAGGCCATGATCTCACTGTTTGTGGGTTTAAGCCCCACGTCAGGCTCTCTGCTGCCAGCGCAGAGCCCGCTTGGGATTCTCTCTCTCCTCTTCTCTCTATACCCCTCCCCTGCTCTCTCTCTCTCTCAAAATAAATAAGTAAACTTAAAACAAAATGTTTAAAAAACACAAGAATAAAAATATGGCTGAGGAGACAAGAGAAGCTGTGTGAGAGAACAACAGGCCCAGGGTTGGGTAGGGCACAGACTGGGGAAGAGAATATTCAAGAAGGGGACCCAGAGTGCAGTATGTTCTGGCTGCTGGTCTTTCAGAGTTCTTCGGCCTGCTATTAACAGCTTGGTCCCAATGTGTTCACTTCAAGTGATGGGCAGTGTAGGACTTAGTTGTTCCCCAGCGGGCGCAGACCGCTAAGGTGACCCCAGCTCCAGCCAGTCCCTTCCTGCCCCGAGGCTCCGTCCTCCCTGGCCTCTTTGGTGTTGCCTGGCGACTGCAGGACTCACACAGTCAGCTCCCACTCCATTCCCCCATGCCTCCTCCTTCTGGCTGTGGTAGCCAAAGAGATAGATAGGGCTGTCCCTCCTAATGCTGTGGGAGCCAGAGTATGAACTCTGCAGGACCCAAGGAGCTCAGGGCAGGGGCTTTTTCCCAAAGAACTTCTGCTGTGCTTCTCTCAGCTTTTCCTTCTCTGCTGTATCTGTCATCACCTATATTGACCACAATGTTGCTGCAGATCGAACCACCCCTGATTGTAGTGGTATCAACCAACAGACATTGATTATTTCTCAGGCACCTCGGGGGCGGTTGGATAGTTCTGCTTACCTAAGCGGAGCTCAGCTGATCTCATCCAGGCTCATTTATGCGTCTGCAGTCACTACGGGCAGGCTGGTCTAGGGTGGCCTTGGCAGGAAGGACTTAGCCTTGTTCCACATGGTCTCTTATCTTCTGGCAGCCACGTCTGGGCTTGTTCCCATGGTGGAAGCTGTCAAAGAGAACATGGAACACTGGACAGAGTTAAACAAGTGAGGAAAACTACTCAAGATTATTGAAATAGAGATCAAGACTACTGTAATAGGGGACCGAGATTGAACTCAACTCTGAATATGACAGAGAGCTGGGGACTTACAGACAATGGGCAGGGTGAGGGAGTCAGTGGATGGAAAAATACCAAGAGGAACTTGGTTAGGTATGGAGGGTAGGGAGGGATGCTTGCTAAACTGGCTTGGCAGGAATCTGGCTGCACTGAACTCAGCAGGCCAAGGAAACAGCCTCGTAGACAGGGCTCAGAGAAGAAGCCAAGGGAGTCGGTAGAATATAAGGCTTCCTAAGGCCTTAGCTCAAAATTGGTAATGTCGCTTCCATGGTGTCTAAGTGGGGCATCTGTCTGGTTGGATGGAGGGCCCCCAAATGTGGAGCGAGGATAGGGTAGAAGCTGGTGGAACAGGAAGCAAAGAATTCCCCTGGGGCAGAACAAAGGCGATCAAAGTTTAATGCGTATACCACAAGGAGCCGTGGGCTGGACAGCACAGAGAGGCTGTCTGTACCTTTGCACCGAGGCAGTGGCAGTGGCTGGGGCTGTTTTTAAAGGGGGAAGATGAGGAGGTATGGGAGACATATGGAATGTTCCCTTTTTTGGTAACTGTGCCCAGTTGTAAGTAGCCCATTGGTTAGTTAGGGCCTATGGAGATTCTGAGATGGGTCTCCTGATGGGCCTGTCTATTTAGCCAGGTGGTCGCTGTGGACCCTCTCTACCTTCCATCGTTCAAGTCTGTTTGCCTAAAAGAGGCCTCTACAACTTTCACTGCCTTTGTAGCCAAAACCAGTCATAAGGGTGGCCCATATCCAAGCAGAGGGGAAATGGCTCCATCACGTGACAAGTGGCTGGGGTACCAGGAACAGTGGGACAATAGGGACATCTTTGCAACTTCATAGGAAGACCGTCTTTACTCACCAAGACCCTTGGGCAGAATGTACAGCCCCCAGTGCTTCCCATATCCTGACTTAGCTAATAACCTGGCTCAGCATGGAAGGCTTACTTGCACCGGAAGGCACAGACTGGAAGGTGCCAAAATTGGAATGTAGGGACTCATGTGCTAATGAGGTTCTCAAGACCAAAAGAAGGCAAAGAGAGTAAGATGGGACCCTAATGAACACAACGTAAGTCAGAGACTTGGTCTTAGGAAAAAGTAAACTCTGGTTGTCAGAAATCAGTGGAGCCTCACATGGGGGCTAGAACAAGATTTCTTATAGAAAATCATAATGCAATACTGGCCACCATTCCTCGGGTATCCAACACCGTTAGGTGTTTTGATAAATGCTATACATTTAATTGTGCTTCACTTTTCAAAAACCTTTCTAAATGTTTATTTTTGAGAGAGGCAGAGAGTGAGAGGCGGAGGGACAGAGACAGAGAAGGAGACATAGAATCTGAAGCAGGCTCTAGGCTCTGAGCTGTCAGCACAGCGCCCGAAGCAGGGCTCAAATCCACGAACCCTGAGATCGTGACCTGAGGGCAAGTCGGATGCCCAATCAACTGAGTCATCCAGGCACCCCAATTGTGCTTCGTTTTTAAAACAGCCCTGGTATGATAGCCTCCATTTTTATTGGTAAGCAAATTAAGACTCAGAATCCAAGACCACAGAGTTGGTAAATGTAGAGGATTTAGGATCCATTCAGGTCAACACGTTCTGAGCACCTTCTGTGGGCCGGCTCTGTGTGAGGCACTGAGGAAACAGTGATAGACCTAGACCCTGTCTTCGAGGAGCTTACAGTGTAGGGGGTAGGGACAAGTAGAGAGGTCATTTTTATGCTGTGAGGCAACTGTGTGTATAAACAGATCTGAGGAGAAGTATTCACTCAGGAATGTCTTATGCCCAAATATTACTACACAGCTTTCCCAGTGTGCCATACGGGCTCCTTGGAGGCCGTCTCCATTAGGGTCGCCTTTGGCTGTTAGTAACAGAGATGCGAAATAACAAAGGAGAATTTAATTATTCTCTCCCACTTAAAATGGTTGGAGGTGGGCAGCCCACAGCCGGCGTGGTGATTCCACCGTCTCATCAGAAACCCGGACTCCTTCTAGCTTCTGCCCCACTGTTCTTAGAACACAGCTTCCAACTCGAAGGTCATCTCGGGGCCCAAGACAGATGCTAGAACTCCAGCTATCATGCCCTCGATCTAGAAAAGAAGCAGGAAGAAGGCAGGAGACCTACCTATCTGAAGTCTCTGAAGGAGCTGTCCCCAAGTCTCACCCACCAAGTTCTGCTTACATCTCCTTGGCCTGAACCCAGTCAGATAAGCTTCACGGGCCACACAGGAGGTGGGAGCTGCATCTGTTAGCTGTATACACAGCCTCTCAAGTAAAACTGATGGCCATTCATTAGTAATGAATTGGGTTGAATCGTGTCCCCCACATAAAGGTATGTTGGAGTCCTCACCCCCAGGACCTCAGAAGTACTGCCTGACCCGATAGTGGTGCCCATTCCTCCTCTCCCCTGTCCAACTTCACCACACACAGGAGACCCACACCCTTTATTCCCCAAGGCACAGCCAACACCAGGATGTCTTGCAATAACAGACTTGGCTGAAGGCCTGAGGATCAAATGGGGGCATCGCTGAAAGATAAACTGAGACCAGATTCCCCCAGGGTTCTGGAAGAGCGTTGACGACACCCCCTCCCACTACCTCCCTCAAGGTGCCTGGGTCCCCTTGTTCCTACCCACCCCCTCCGTTTTTCCATGCCCCACGTTCAGGACTCCCACCCCAGGCAGAGATGTGGCTCCTACAGGAAGCAGCCTTTGGTGGAAGTATATGAACTACTTAAAAACCAGAGTCTAACACAAAAGACCAGGTACTGCATGATCCCCGTTCACATGAAATCTCCAGAACAGACAGACCTGTAGACGTAGAAGGTGAATTGCCTGTGTCAGCAGGAGCAGGGGAGGGAGGAAAGACAATGATTATGGGGTTTCTTGCTGGGATGATGAAAATATTCTAAAATGAGTGATGATGGTTGCAGACTTCTGCAAACGTACTAAAACCCGCTGAATTGTATACTTTGGGTGAATTTTAGGGCATATGAATTATATCTCAGTAAAGCTGTTTTTTTTTTTTAAGATTTTATTTTTTAAGTAATCTCTTACGCTCAACATGGGGCTCAAGCTCACAACCCCGAGATCAAGAGTCATTCATGTGTTCTACCAGCTAAGCCAACCAGGCACCCCCAAGGTGCTTTATTTATTTATATATATATATTTTTTAAGTTTATTTTATTTATTTTGAGAGAGAAAGAGAAAGAGAGAGAGGGAGAGAGGGAGAGAGGGAGGGAGGGACAGGGGCAGACAGAGAGGGAAAGAGTCCCAAGCAGGTTCCACACTGTCAGTGCAGAGCCGGACATGGGGCTCGAACCCATGAACCATGAGATCATGACCTGAGCCAAAGTCAGAAGCTCAACCAACTGGGCCCCCCAAGTGCCCCAAAGCTGTTGTGAGTGGTTTTGTTTTGTTTTGTTTTTTAAACAAACCTCTGTCTGCAGGCCTTCTTGTAGGCCCAGGACCTCTGTGAGAACAGGGAATGTGCATAGCGATCCTTGAACAACATGGGTTTGAATGCATCAGGTTCACGTATACATGGATTTTTTTTTTTTCAAAAAATATACCTAAAGTACTACAAATGCATTTTCTCTTCCTTATGATCTTAATAGCATTTTCTTTTCTCTCACTTCCACTATTGTAAGAATACAGTATATAATACAGATGACATGCAAAATATGCATAATCAACTGTTTATGTTATTGGTAAGGCTTCAGGTCAACAGTAGGCCGGCTATTAAGTTTCTGGGGAGTCAAAACTTATGTGTGGATTTTTGACTCTGCAGGAGGTCAGCACCCCTATCCCCCACATTGCTCAAGGGTCAACTGTATTTGCTTTACGTCTAGAAGCACACAGAAAGTCGCCCAGAGCTGTTCCTGCCAGAACACGGGAGATTCTGCCTCAGGGATGACCACAAGCTTCCCTCGGGGGCCGGGAGGGTGGGGGCGGAATGGGCCCTTGGCCTCGCTGGTAAGATTAGCCAGGCCTCACTTTCAGCAGTGGAGAGGCTGACTTCTTCAGGAAGGCAGGTTAGCTCTCCTGGGGAAAACGGAAGCATGGGTAACCAAGACTAGCACCCCCACGGGCACGTGATATGGGTGTGATGAATGAGGGAGTGAGGAGATAATGAAGGAATGACTGACATCACCTGCCAGGGCACAGAGAGAGCCTGGACAGACCCTAAGATTCCACCTCTGCCCTACTGCCCTTTTCACCAAGCACGCAGATCCGCCGGGCCTGGGAATGGTGCCTGGATTAAGTCTCCACATTCCCAAGGCTCCACTGCTCTAGCTGAGGCTCCCTCAGAGGGACACTGTGAAGACAAATGGGCACAAAGGCCTTGCCTTGCCAGCCCCGTGGGCCTTTTCACACCGCAGGCAGGAAGTAAATGACTCAAAAGTTCCTTTTGGCTCAGGCAGTTGTCGAAATGGGATTCTACTCTCAGCTGCCAAAGGAGGGGAGCTGAGGGGGTGAGGGGACTTGGTTCATTCAGACCCCTCCCCAGTGAATCCTGGATGGAACCACACAAAGCTTTATACGCCACTGTTCGTTTTACTAAGGCCAGGCCGCTGCTTGTCACGCCCCCGAAAATCAGCTCACAGCAGGAGCAAAGAATCCCTCATTTCACCAGGAGCTCAGGGTGTCTGCTGCCTCAGAAAGGTTCCAGAACAGAGGGAGCCTTGTGCAGGCCGCCACTGGGGGGCTTGGCTCCTCTGGGTGGCTCAGAACGCGGTGATCTGGGGAGGGGGGTGAGGTGGGTGGGCAATGCCCTGGACAGCCCATACCATGGGGAGGGGCCAGGGAGACAGGTAGTGAAAACAAGTCTGGAGTCTTGGCTGAGGAGCGGGGAGACTGGGGAGGTTTCCTGTCCTGTCAGGGTCTCTGAGGCCTCATCTCGAAGTTGGACCTTCAGGGTTGTAAACAGTCTATGACCTCACACCTTGGGAGCCCCCGTATGGAACATCATGGGCACTCCTAAGCGTAGGCTTTCTCGTCCCAGCATTCAAATCCCACCCGGGGGCGGCCTGACCTCCCTCCGGGCCTCCCCGCCTCTCACAGGCTTCTGCCTCTCCGCTGGGCTGCCACTTCCACGCCTCTGCTCACTTAGGTCCCCTGTCCCCTCACACAGGGAGTGCTCACTGCTCACGGCAAGCAAGCTTTAGGAGGGCTTGTCTTGTTCATGGTTATATCCACAGAGCCCAAACAGAGCCTGACATGTAGCAGACTCTCGATGTGTTTTGAATGAACGAATGAGTAAAGGAGGTACTTACCGCAAAGTACAGATCTGCTCTGTAATGGGGCTCTAGGCAGCCTGGGGCAGTCAGCTGGGCCCCCCCCCCCCCCCCCCCCCCGCTCCGCTCCGCAGGGCAGCTCTGGGGCCAGAGGTCAGCAGAAGCAGGGACGACTTCTGGAGCAAGACTTTGTTCCGGGGAGGGGCTCAGGGAGCTCAGAGTGGATCCACCTAAGAGGCCCAGAATCCCAGGACCTCTGCTCTGGCATCTATTGCTGTGGGACAGATTTCCCTAAAACTCGGTGGCTTAAAACAATTTTACCGTATCTCATAATTTTGTGGTCAGGAATTCATGCAGGTGCGGCTGGGCTGGGTGATTCTTCTGCCCCACGTGGCATCAACTAAGGTCACTTGATGGCAGTCAGCTGGCAGATGGGCTGGTCCAGAGGGTCCAAGACAGCTTCCCTCACAGTCTGGTGGCCTAGTGGGAGGTCTAGAAGGACATGCTCAGCAGGGACTGTCTATTGGAGCGCCTGCACCTGGTGTCTGCAGCACAGAAGCCTCAGGGTGCTCAGACTTCCGCATGTCAGCTCAGGGCTCCCAGAGGCTATTCTAGAAGACTAAGGCTGCAAGGCTGCTTTCGATCTGACCTTGGAAGTCACATAGCATCACTTCCACCATGTCCTACTGGCAGCAAGCAAGTCACAGAGCTAGCCCAGCTTTAAGAGAAAGGGCCAGAAACTACACAGGGGAGTGAATACCCTTGGGGTGGGGGTGCGGGCATCTTGCGAACAAGCCAGCACAGCCTCCTTCCAGACAGGGTAGAGGGACAGAGCCTGAAGCTGGGGGAGGGCCAGGAGAAGCTCAGTGGCCTCACTCGTTTCACTGGCTTTCCCAGGAACAAGAATCAAAGGACCACTGACTCCCAAAGAGTCCCAAGCACTTGAACTTCCAGATGATTCCATATTCTATTTCAGTACTTTGCCCAAACCAACTGCTCAAGAAAGATTATCACGTTCTAAGCATTACTAATCACCTACTGTATTTTTTTTAATGTTTATTTATTTTTGAGAGAGAGCACACACAGGAGCAGGGGAGGGGCAGAGAGAGAAGGAGACACAAAACCTGAAGCAGGCTCAGCACTGTCAGTGCAAAGCTCGACGTGGGGCTCAAACTCACAAACCGTGAGATCATGACTGGAGCCAAAGTCAGACACTCAAGCAACTGAGCCACCCGGATGCCCCACCTGTTGCATTCTTGCACGTTTATGTTTTCAGCCAGATCTGTAACTGTCCCCCCCTCTGGTGGGCCTGCAGACCTGGTGCAGAGAAGGGTATCCTCTTCTGACACAGTCACCCAGGATCCTTCAACCTTCAAACCTCTCAGCCACCAAAACCTGCCGGTCCCCAAGGAACGGAGCCTGTGAATCCAACAGTGGCTGGTTGTTCTGGAGACGTTAAGAGCTATAGTCCAGGTGGGGGCAGTGCCGTTCCCAAAGTGCTCCTGGTTGCTCCAACCCGTGCAGGGCGGATCCCAGACACAAGCCGAGGGAGGAGGCTGGTGGCACGGACTGAAACACTGGAAAGGCAGCTGGAACGCAGGCCACGGACCCCACCTTTTGGCAAAGACGTGGCCTCCAGGGAGAAAGCCACAAGTGACCTCACCGATGTCAGGAATCCACATGGAAACACTTAAGAGCAGAACCAACAACTCCCTGTAAAATGTAAGGGGTTTCATTTCTCCTTCACAACAGAACTCTCTCAGGTACAGATGAGAAGAACAGGCTTAATCAGAAAGATCTGGGTTCGAACCCTTGCTGGGTGACCCTGGGTTACTGAATCTCTCTGAGTCTCCTTGATAAACTGGGGGAGAATGTTGCCCACCCACCCTTGGTAAAATGAAATGACACGACACCTAGAAAATACCTAGCACAGTGTGCGGCATTTAATGAACATTCAATAACTTAATGTCTTAGATATTGTTACTGGGTTGGTAACCCCAGCAGCTGCTGCCAACACCTGTCTCCTCTGCCGCTTCCCGGGCCCAGTGTCGAAGAACCACTCCAGATCAGCACTGACCAACAGAAACATCATGTGAGCCAAATATACACATTGCAATTTTCTAGTAGTCCCGTTAAAAAAGGTAAAAAGAGGGGCACCTGGGTGGCTCATTTGGTTGGGCGTCAGATTTTGGCTCAGGTCGTGATCTCATGGGTCGTGGGTTCGAGTCTCACGTCGGGCTCTGTGCTGACAGCCGGGAGCCTGGAGCCTGTTTCGGATTCTGTGTCTCCCTCTCTCTCTGTCCCTCCTCCATTCACTTTCTTTCTCAAAAATAAACAAACATTAAAAAAAAAGGTAAAAAGAAATGGGAGATTCATTCTGATGTTTTATTTAATCTATCAAAATATTATTTCAACCTGTAATCAGTATAAAAATGATTACAAAATATTTTACATCCTGTGTCTTGTACTAAATCTTTGAAATCACTGTGTACTTACCCTTATGTACAGCACATGTGAATCTGGACACACGTCATTTCAGTGACGGCCACACATGGCTATGCTCACCCTCTTGGACAGCAAGGGTCCAGCAGAAGGAGCTGGGTCATCCTCCCTGTTCGGAGCTAAGTGGCCTGGATGTTGGAAGAAGTCAGAGTCTGTATTTAAGATGCAAGAACCCTCCCCCTGCTCCCTTCCCCCAGGGATAACAACTGTTTTTGCAATCCTCTCCAGCTGAGTTTGAAGAGAAGAGAAAGAAAGGCAAATTATCATGAAAACAAACGGTTTATTTTTCTTTATATCCACAGGAGATTCGTAACAATATACAATCATACAGAATCTGGCCTCCTTTGGCGGAAAGCATACTTTATTTGTACAAATGAAAAAACCAAGCACTTTGGCTTTGACTTGGGGCCAGCAAGGTCGGGATCATCAGACCCAGACAAGACATGGCCAAATGGATCATTTTTGAAAAAAGGGAGTGCTGGGTGAGGGAAGCAGAGAGCCACGGACAATGAGAGCTAAGGGGACTGCAGTAATCTGGGCCAGCCCCTGGGTCTATAGACCTCTCACTCACCCTGCATTTAGAGTTGAGCATGTGAACTTGGCATAAAATGTAGAAATTAAGGCTTGGGGGGCGGAGGGAAAGCCCTAGGAGAGATGGAAGCTAAAGGAAACAGGATGGTATATTGAAGAAACACCTCATCCTCTGCCTCCTGCTGGTGTCAAAGTAAGATAATACCTGAGGTTTTAAAAACAATGAAACTGGACCACTTTCTTACATTGTACATAAAAATAAACTCAAAATAGATTAAAGACCTCAATGTGAGACCTGAAACCACAAACGTCCTAGGAGAGAGCATAGGCAGTAATCATTCTGACATCAGTGGTAAGAACATTTTTCTAGATGCCTCCTGAGGCAAGGGAATCAAAAACAAAAACCAACTATGGGGATCACATCAAAATAAGAAGCTTTTGCACAACAAAGGAAACAATCAACCAAACAAAAAGACAAACTACCGAATGGGAGAAGATATTTGCAAATGATACATCCAAAAAGGAGTTACTATCCAAAATACGTAAAGAGCTTATACAACTCAACACCAAAAAAAACAAACAACCTGTTTTAAAAATGGGCAGGAGGGGCGCCTGGGTGGCGCAGTCGGTTAAGCGTCCGACTTCAGCCAGGTCACGATCTCGCGGTCCGTGAGTTCGAGCCCCGCGTCAGGCTCTGGGCTGATGGCTCGGAGCCTGGAGCCTGTTTCCGATTCTGTGTCTCCCTCTCTCTCTGACCCTCCCCCGTTCATGCTCTGTCTCTCTCTGTCCCAAAAATAAATAAAAAACGTTGAAGAAAAAAAAATTTTAAAAATGGGCAGGGGACCTGAACAGACATTTCTCCAAAGAAGATCTAAAGGTGGCCAACAGACACATGAAAAGATGCTCAACATCACTCGTCATCAGGGAAATGAAAATCAAAACCACAATGAGATACCACCTCACACCTGTCAGAATGGCTAAAATCAAGAAGAAACAACAAGTGTGGGTGAAGACGTGGAGAAAAAGGAACCCTTGTGCACTGTTGGTAGAAGCAAACTGGTGCAGCCTCTGTGGAAAACGGTATGGAGGTGCCTCAAAAAATTAAAGACAGAAATACCATATGATCCAGTAATTTCACTATCGGGTATTTACCCAGGGAAAATGAAAACACTAACTTGAAAAGATCTATGTACCCTATGTTTATTGCAGCATTGTTTACAATAGCCAAGATATGGAAGCAACCTAAATGTCCACTGATAGACTTATGTGGCATATTATGTGGTATATATACACAGTGGAGTATTACACGGCCATAAAAAAGGACGAGATCAAGCCACATGAAACAACATGGATGGACCTAGAAGGTATTGGGCTAAGTGGCACAAATCAGACTGAGAAAGACAAATACCATATGACTTCACTTAGAATTTTAAAAAATGAATAAAAAAACAAAAAGGAGAATCGGAACTATAAAAACAGAGAAGGAACAGATGAGTTGCCAAAGGGATTGGGGGGTCAGGGGGAGCATAACAGTTGAAGGGGAGAGGGAGGTACAGGCTTTGGATTATGGAATGAGTAAGGCCTGGGAATAAAAAGCACAGTATAAGGAACATAGTCAATAATATCCTAATAGCGATGTAATAGGACAGATGGTACACTCGTGGTGAGCATAGTATAATGTGTAAACTTGTCAAATCACTAAGTCGTACACCTAAAACTAATTAACATGTGTATCAACTCTACTCAGATTAAGAAATTAAAAAATAAAAACAATGGGACTCTGGAATGCCATCAAAAAAATTCAAACAAACAAAAATAAAAAAGTCCTTAGTAGAGATTCTTTTAAGAACAGGTCTCCTAGAAACAGGAGATGGGCCCATTACCTGTGCATGGTTCTTTCCTGACTTAGGAACCTCAATTTGCTTGAATGGCACTTGGAAAGACAGGCTTCAGATGACATTTGGACAGATGCCACTTTCCACAAAAGGAGAACTCTCTCAGTTGTACAGAAAGAGTTTTGTGGGAGCAAAAGAACAAGGGCAATTCTAAACCCGGTTTTCTATTTGATCTTCAGCCTCTGTAAAATTTATATAGATGAAGGACATACAGCAAACTGAAACTATATGTGTGTAGGGGAACCTGGGTGGCCCAGTTGGTTAAGCTTCCAACTCTTTGATTTCCGCTCATATGATGATCTCATGGTTGTGGGACTGAGCCCCGAGTCAGGCTTTGGCTGGCAGTGCAGAGCCTGCTTGGGATTCTCTGTCTCGCTCTCTCTCCGTCCGTCCCCAGCTGTGCACGCTCTCTCTCACTCTCAAAATAAATAAACATTAAAAAAAACCAAAACTGTATCTGTGTAAACATCACTCTGAACATCTTTACCTTAAATGACACACAGAGACCAGGAAAAGACAAGGGAATGAATTTAAGGTACTCAAGTTCCAAATATACGAATCTATTCCTATTTGTTTCATCTTCTGTGTATTTTTTCAACAAGTTGGAAGAATGGCCCCTGACTAAGCTGACCTTATTCTCCATGGACAGGCTTATTTCCCAGACGCCGAAGATGGTTCTCCATGAATGGCGTGCATGGCCACCAGTGCCAGCCTGGCTTCCTGCCTGGGGAGGGCTCACTGGGACTTCACTACCTTCTACATCTCAACATGACCAGACCCGACACCTGGCAGAGCAGTCAGGCATTCAAAACCTGTCATGAGCAGAAATATTTGAAGTCAGACATTATTTTCTTAAACCTTCACTGTGAGTTCAGAAGCAAGTTACCATTTCATGCATGTTCATTTCTTTGGACTCCCACAGAGGAAGATTTAGAGTCTTAATCAAATTTTTAATCTGGCCTGAAAAATATACTTCAGTGTTCAACGATATGAATGAAATCTCCTCTGAGCCACCAGGGAATTCAATGGATTAAAAGCTTTAAGGGATGTGAATATAAATGCGTGTGCTTTTGTGTATACATATGTTCTATGTTTGTGTCACTGGCCAGGGAGCACATGCATCAACAGTTATAAACCCTATTCCCTCTGGTGATCATTTAGGAGCAAGTTAGCCTCACAGTGGACAACAAGAGTGTATAGAATGCAACACAACACACAACCCCAAAAAGGCTTTAGCACTCTCTCTGGAGTAACAGCATCCTTGCTGATGTCTTACTTGACTCAGAACTCCCATTTGACCCTCATCTCTGCCCCTGCCCCCCGTGAAAGCCCTCCATGAGGAATTCTGTCTGTGCTCCTAAGTGGGTGAGTGGGGGCTCCAGGCAAGCCCGTGACAGCAAGGGAAAGGTGTCCCCAGAAAAGTCTCCAAAGATGTAAACACATAAAACAAAGTGCAACGAAATTCCTTGAGCCCGCCTCCGTATAGTCATGTTTGGTGAAGGGTGTTTAATAAGGAGGCTTGCACATCAGTCAAGGTGAGCAGACCCATCCCCACATGGGGGGTTCCGGGTCTGGGTCTGCCCCACTGGGCCCAGCATGGTCAGCAAGGCTTGAGTGAGCCTCTCGGAGCAGGAAGACACAACAGTCAATTCTCTCCAACAGCCCAGAGACTTCTTGATGCAGTGAGAAGTGGTGGCCTTGTTGTTCCTGTTTTCTTCCTTCTAACACATTTGAGCGGGACCTCTGAGGCCCAGGGGCCGTGCATTCCAGCCAGCAGCCTGTGAGTCTATTTTTCCTGTCCTTACGAGCCCTTCTGCTCCGAGAAAACCAGCAAGGCCTCTCCGAGTCCGCCAAGCAGGAGGCTGCAAAAACAAAACAAAACAAAACAGCAAGAGGTCAGCTTTCTAGTCCCTCGAGTCTAGAGGCTGTAGACCCACAGACTGCCCGGTGCTCACCTGCATCGGGGCGAGGGATCCCTCATTCCCTAACCCCCACCAGGCCTGCCCTGCTGCCAGGTCAGGCCCAGGAACTGCCTGGTCGTCCCAAGTAAACCTCAGGTGTGTGGCAGGAGGGGAGTGGGCTGCAAAGTGGGGTTTGATCTTCCCCTGCCTCCTGTCCCCAGGAAGAAGGTTGTGTGTCCTGTTCATCCTGACCCGGTGAAGTGACATGCTCCATTCCGCAGTGGACACAGAGGGTTGATGACATGAACCCATGCAGGTATCCAGTCTGATCATCACTGGGGTGACGGTCTCTGAAGCCTGTTATTTCACTGAAACTAACAGAACACTCAGAGATGAAAATACTAAAGGCGAATCATGAATCTCCCACCAGAGCAGAAAGAAATGTGGCCAGAGATTTGAAAATGAAAAGGTGGTGAGAAAACTGCAGACCCTGAGAAGGAGGAGTTGAATATTTTAACATGCCTAAAACTGAATACATCCAAAGGTCTCTGTACATTTTCTATTTTAAACTTCTTGGTAGACAATCGACGTCTGGTCTGAATCCCAAAATTCTTCCCAAAAAGCACTTCTGAGGACTGGACTGGGCCATCACAAAAGATTATGACAGGAGGTCCCTGGTGATGAAATGCTCTTGGTCAGAGGGGCGAACAGCCCTTCGGTTCTACCTGCCCTTCCAGTCTTCTCCCACATCCCCCACAAGGCCACCCACGACACACACACATTTACACTATGGCATCTTTATGTTTCTTTCTTTTTTTTTTCTTAAACATTGTTATTTATCTTTGAGAGACAGAAAGTGTGAGCAGGGGAGGGGAAGAGAGCGAGGGAGACACAGAATCCAAAGCAGGCTCCAGGTTCTGAGATGTCAGCACAGAGCCTGACGTGGCACTTGAACCCATGAACCGTGAGATCATGACCTAAGCCAAAGTCAGAGCTTAAGCAACTGAGCCACCCAGGCACCCCGGCATCTTTATGTTTCTAACATTCGCCCGGGGCACCAAACATATGAAACACAGGTAGGCTGTGCACATCACATTCCCAGTGAGAAATGTCACCCATGCGAGGGACTCTGACATAAAGATAATGGTAAATGTACCATTTGCCCCATTTAGCACAGGAATGAGCTGAGCAAGCGTGAGACTATTAAAACAATAAACCGAGTTCCGATTGTGGCTCAGGCATTTATTAGCCACATGACCCTGTGCGTGCTATTCAGCTCTGGTCTTGTCTGTGCCCCAGGAGACGGTCACATCCAGCAGTGTCTGTGAGGCTGAAAAGGATATACCGGAAGCCATCAACCCCCACATTTGGCCTATAATGCACAAGCGATAAAATATACTGACTAGCTGACTGTCCTCCCAGAGCAGAATGCCTTCCTCACTGGCCCTCAGAGCTGGTGTCCCGACTCTGCTTGAAGACTTCTCCTGAGGGGCAGGCACGTCCTGCTGCACAAAGCAAGCCTGTTTCACTGTTGAGCAACTCTGGCCGTGGGGTCCAAGCAAGCGTCGATGGGGATCTTACTTCTCAAAGACCCTGGGCACATGGTTCCTCCCTCCTGAGGGAAGCCCTTCCTCAGACTGACCCTTAAAGAATGCACATGTCATCTTCTGAAACACTGGGGCAAGTGCAGAGTCACCGTGACCTGACACAAAGGCTGCACGGGCCTTCGGGCTTGGGCGGGGCTTATTTCTGCAAAGGTAACTAGGGGCTCAGCCATTTCTATGGGTTTCCAGGAACCCTGCTTTGTCACCAGGGAGAAGAACAGGGTATGGGCTGGCTCGTTGCCACTCCTCCCCCCATGGCCTTAGAACCATGCTGAAATGTAATAACCTTGCATTTCATCCGTTCAGTTTAGCTATTTCATGAAACACCAAAGCAGCTTAGTGAATGCTCAGAAGGAAACAAACCTTGGTTCAGTTTACTGTTAAGAGAGCCAGGGAGGTGAGCTTTGACGTTGTCTTCTAAACAGCAGGAGAAGCTGACACGGGGTGCAGGAATCTTAATAGCATTACAACCATTTAAGTCAGAGCTTGACCAAACTGTTTGCAAATCTTGTAATTCCCATCATTCCTGAAGTGAACACACTTCGTGCAATGAAGGCTCTGCCATACCAGATGGCAGAGCATACCCGGCCAGAAATACTCATCACTAGGTCCTCTCCCAGGGCTTTATTTTCAGCGGCCCTCCAGTCTTTCCCTATCTCAATTTTACATTCATTATTGTGCTTATTCAAGCACCTCCTGATTGCACTTGATAGGGGGCAGGGACTGTACCCTTTTCCATCTGTAGGCCTAGCCCTTCATGCAGCACCTAATAAATATTTTCTCAATGAATGACGGTGAATTTCTTACCCTTGCTCCCCTTTTTCCCACCTATAGTCCAAACTATTTTTGTTTTTTCTCTTTTCCTAATGTGCCTAGAGATCTGCCTAATGTACCATTCCCTTGGGGACTTGCTGAGTGACAGTTCACAATCTGATAACTTACTCTCTGTTGAGAAGTAATGAGTGACAGTAATTTAGAAGTCCCTTCCTAGCATTTTAGAGAGTTTTCACATTTTTTAAAAGGTTTTTTTTTTTTAAGATTTTTTTCATGTTTATTCATTTTGAGAGACAGAGACAGAGCATGAACAGGGGAGGGGCAGACAGAAAGGGAGAGAGAGAATCCCAAGCAGGCTCCACACAGTCAGTGCAGAGCCCAATGTGGGGCTTGAACTCACGACCCTAAGGTCAACACCTGAGCTGAGATCAAGAGTGGGACACTTAACCGACTGAGCCACCCAGGCACCCTTTTTAACTCAAATGGAAAACTGGTAAATTTCAGTCACTGTGATCCTAGCTATACTATGGCGTGTGTTGGGGGGAGTACTTTCTTCACCCCCTAAATTCACTCTTCCTACAAAGAGGCTTGGGCAGTCTCCGTGCAGTGTCCTAAAATTAAAGGCGTAAGACATTGTTACTCAAAGATGATATAAGACCATTTTCTAAAGACTGTTGGTATTAGTGAGGCTTGTGCTGAGATCAAGCATGTTGGTAAGCCATGATCACTGGTGGGCCACATGAATGACTGCCTAAGGAGAGAAGTGGTCATGGAATCCTCAAAACAAAGAGGTTGTGTTTTGGTCATTTTCTCTCCTTGTACTTTTGCAAAGAGAAACTATTGCAAAGAGAAGAGTGTCTAAAAAGGATGCAAAGAGAGGGCACCCACAACTAATTCTACTCAGCAGAGACACTGCTCACAGTTCAGCATTTTTTCTTTTGTGCGTGTTGAATCCTCTTTGCTGAAATTTTGGAATAAAGGGAATTCATATCAATATATACAATAAAACTGTTAATTGAAGGTGAATAATTAAATATTAATCTGGACATTTAAATTCTGGGTTTGCAATAGATTGTTTTTATAATTAAAAACAAGATAATTTGCTGGACAAGATCAGTTGCTTTTAAGAAAAGACTTTAGGGGGCTCCTGAGTGGCTCAGTGGCTCAGTGGCTCATCTGACTTCGGCTTAGTTCATGATCTCACAGTCCATGAGTTCGAGCACTGTGTCGGGCTCTGTGCTGACACCTCAGAGTCTGGAGCCTGCTTTTGATTCTGTGTCTCCCTCTCTCTCTCTCTGCCCCTCCCCCACTCATGCTCTGTCTCTCTCTCTCTCAAAAATAAACATTAAAAAAATAGTTAAAGACTTTAAAATTTGACCAACATTGGTACTTAGGTTTATAATTTTCCTCCATATATATATATATATATACATATACATACATATATATATATACACATATACATACATATATATATATACACATATACATACATATATATATACACATATACATACATATATATATATACACATATACATACATATATATATACACATATACATACATATATATACATACATATATATATAATATATATATATATATATACACACACACACACACATTTTTAAAGTTTATTTATTTATTTTGAGAGAGAGAGAGAGGGCCAGGGGGAGAGAGAGAGAATCCCAAGCATTCTCTGCACTGCATGAAGCATGAAGCCCAATGCAGGGCTGGAACTCACAAACCATGAGATTATGACCTGAGCCGAAATCAGGAGTCAGACACTTAACCAACTGAGGCACTCAGGTGCCCCAAGGGTTATAATTTTGGGGGTACAGTATTTAGAAGGCTGGCCACTCGTTTATTCGGCAAGCCCTTAGGGCTAGGCAGGGAGACACAGAGGTGTGTGAAATGTGGTTTCCCTTCCGCAGGAGCTCACGATTGCAGGTAGATGGGGTGTGAACCCTCACCCGGCGCTTAGTGTGGTACGTGCTGACGGGGCTGTGCACAGAGAGGTTGGGAGAGGCTGCCCAGGCCTTGACACACGAGCTGACCAAATCTCTAATTAGAGGGTAAGCAAGGTTCTTAAGATCTTGCTGAAATTTGGAATGGCGTTTTCTCCACTAACCACCACAAACATTTAGATCTGTGATTCCCAACTGGGGTCATTTTGCTGCCAAAGGGACATGTGGCAGTATCTGGAGACATCTGAGGAGGTGCCGTTGGCCTCCGGTGGGGTGGGGCTCAGTTTGTAGCTAAAAACCCTCCAAAGCACAGCACAGCTCCCTACAGCAAAGAATTATTCACTGTAGCCCAGAACATCAACAGTGCTGAGGTGAAGGAAAACCCTACTTTAGATGATGACCTGTTTTGTACAGCTAAGCTGCTCCCCATCCAAGAAGGCGGCTAATGACATCTGAACTCATTTCCCAGACGGTGACCTTGCTGGGGTCACGCACTGTCTATAGCCTCAGAGCCCACCACACGCTTTTTGTGAAATGAATGAGTATAAAGCAAATGGGTGTTCGGATGTAGCTGAGACAGAACCCCCCCGGCCTCAGCCAGCCTGGAGCCGTGGAGGCCGTGCTGACTTAGCCCACGTCCACGTGACAGGCAGCCTCTACCTGGTCCGGCAACCGCCGCCGTGGGGACGTACAGGCTCAATGTAGCACTTGTTCCACATTTCCAAAAGAATCAGGAAATTTGGACTTTTATGGGGAAATCACCTGATTTCTAAACGTGATCGAATTTAAACTCCGAAAGCCAAAAAACAAGCAATAGTGACCCTACGGGCAAACACGGGAGGTCTAAACAAAACAGTTCTGCAGTCCCTGCCCTCTGTGACTTCTGATCAGTCTAAGCTCCCACACGTCAGAGAGCAGGCCTGCCCGTGCCCAGGGTCTGAGAGCTGGTCACCCAGGCTCCGCTGGGGACGGCGCGGGCCGGCTCTGTGCAAAAGACAGGAAATCTGAACTAGAGTCTGACACTCCTCTTCTGGTGGTTCACTTTGTGGTTGGAAAATTCTTTGAGGCTGAAAACACACCATCCTTAAACTCAAGTTCTGAAAAATCAGGAAATTCCAAAGTCAAGGTTCCTTTTGCAATAATCACACATGCTGTTTCCTTGATTTGGGAACACACAGCCTTTCTTTCCATTTTGCTCAGGGCATACCATAAAGTTCACAGGATGTGAAACAGCCTGCAGACCTGGCCTCTTCCAGACTGCTGCTGTAATATCTAGGCTCAGCCTTTCCTCCCCACTGGAGAGCCACCTCCCTCCTATTTCTCACACTCTGGTCAATGCCTGGGTTTTTTAAATCCGTTCTGAAATCGTGTACAGATTATGGTTGTCCAAGGCTTATTCGTGAGAAAGAAAAATACGCCAAGAATTTAGACTATCGCTATGAAGGTTAAGATACAGACATTGGGGGAAGAGTGTCAGGAGACACTGGGAATGTACCAGGAGATCTTGGCAGTTGGGTTTTTGGATGTCACCAGCCCACTGTGGGCGTCATGCCTTCCTGGAAGGACAGGTGCAGAGGAAGGAGGAAGGCGTGAAGGATTAGCTCTGTGCCCCACAGCCCCAGCTCTGGCTCCAAATCACTAACTCTCACCGTTGGCACCCCCTGCCTCTCCACCCTTCCTTGTGTTTCCTGGGGCCAGAGGGCCCAAATCCTCTTCCACCCACCACCTTGCTCGGCCTCTGTGTTCTGCCTAAGGTCCAGTTCAAACCAGTGGCATAGCCCGCCTGCTGGCCCGTCCTCTCTCCTTCCTTCGGCCCTCACATTCACCGTGCATTCAGACTATGACTATCTTATCCCACAAACTATCTTCATGATTTCCATTCTCCCGTACTCCTTGAAGGCTGAAGGATGTCTTACTTCACATGCGGCAGTCACTCAAAAGATATTTTTAGCTAATTGATAGAATTATTGCTAATAGCATTAAAAAACCCAAGACAATGAGATCTTTTTCCTATGATCATTCCATTGGCCAGTCTTAGTTCATCATGTCAGCCCTTGAACAAGAAATAGAGCTGTCTTATCCTGGATAACACTCCTTTCGTATTGCTGTCGAATTATCTAGAAGCTCTTTATGGATGATCATATTGGTGGGAAGAGGAACATACAGGCCAATTTCTCTTATACCTCCCTTATGGCCCACTGTTACCTAGACACTGTCTACACTGCTGGTAAATCCCTGGTGTTTGCCAAATCAGTCGTGCAGAAGTACATGAAGGCTACGGGGCCTTGGATACACACAGATCTGGTTTTGAATCCTCACCCAATCATAGTAGTTATAAAATCTTGGTAAAATCACATAATACATATAAAACTAGTAGTTCACCGGTAGTGCTTACACTGGTGTGGATGAGTGGCTGAAAGATGCACGGTGGTGTTCTGTTTCTTGAACTGGATGCTGACTGCAACGGGTTTGGTATATTCAGTTGTGAAAATTCATCACGTTGCACATTCATGATATATATACTCCTCTGGACGTATATTTATGTGTCAATAAAATACATACCCCAGGGCGGCCTGGCCGGGGTGGTTCAGTCAGTTTGAGCATCTGACTCTTGATTTCAGCTCGGGTCACGATCTCGTGGTTCATGGGTTCTAGCCCCATGTTGGGGTCTGTGCTGACAGTGCGGAGCCTGCTTGGGATTCTCTCTCTCTCTCTCTCTCTCTCTCTCTCTCTCTCTCTTTCTCTGTCCCTCCCCTGCTCTATCTCTCAAAATAAATAAATACAAACTTAAAAAATACACACACACTCCAAACACCCTTTTGCCAACATTTGAGAAAAAAAAATTAGTATCCTGGTGAAACCCAAATAAATTTGCTCTTCCTCTCTCCAGGCAAAAGACTTACCATCCCACTGTTGCACTCGTCAGGATCATATCAAACAGCAATATGGACAAGCCAGCTGTGAGAACCTGTGGAAATAATTTCAACAAAAGGCCATCAGAGCAGCAGGACTTCGGTAACCTTCTCCAAAGTCATCGTTCACAATGACTTGTGAGGCCCCTGTATTTAGTGCTCCCTCTGAGCTAAGCATTTGGTGTGGAAAATGCCAAGTCCTAGTCTATTCGGGAGGTGAGAATCTTCAAAGAGACATTTAACTTCCGAACTCTTCAAAAGAGGAGGCACGCAGCCAACGTCTCACCCATCTCTCTCCAGGGCAGGGGCATGGTGAGAATATTCATTTCCATCCTGTCTCAAGGTGAAGAAATAATCCCCAAAGCCAGTTGTGCTCATTCATCTGTCCCCAGATCCTCCAGATAAAAACTTGGCTATCACCCTGCCTTTGCCCACAGCACCGTCTCTCCCCTGTCCTAATGGCCATGTCTTGCTGGCCCGTGATACACATTCTACAAAACCAGATACTTCTTGGGGGAGGGAACAATTAAATCATTAACTAACTCTTTGCAGGGGCACCTGGCTGACTCGGTCAGAGGACCATGCAATGCTTGATCTCGGGGTCGTGAGTTCAAGCCCCCGTAGGCTGTAGAAATTTCTAAAAAAAAGATGAATAAACTTAAAACAAATATTTGCAAGTGTCTAGAAGCCAAAAGAGAGGGAAGAGGCTACCCCCACATCTTTCAGAGCTAGAAATTACGGAAGAGTGTCTTGGAATGGCAGTAACAGAACTCGCACCCCCACGGTATCACCAAACAGCACACAGAGTATATGTGAACCAAAGACCCAAGTTCGTCACCATTTGGAATGCCTGCTCAGGAAAAGATGGTTATTTTCCTAGAATTCCGTATTCCCAGATGCAAGACAGCTTCTGTTAGGAAGGTCAGCCTGAGGACTTACTTTCTTGCAATGAGAAGTAAGAAGCAGGTCATTGTGGGATGGGTCACTCAGGCTAGACACCCTGGGACATGGGCAATACCATCTCACTCAAGGGGACCCATCCACTGTCCTGGAGCCCTCTTTGGGTGTCCAAGCTGGGAACAAGGCAGCAAGCAGGTGGTTCAAAGGAAGGAGTATGTTGAAGGAGCCTCATCCTCATTCATTTACCATCTTAAAAAGAAGTCTGGAAACATAAACCAGGGACCTTCAGTATAGAAACTCTGTGAAGTTTTAGAACCTTTGTAATTTACCCATTTGAGTCCCTTTCTGTTTGCTTCTTTTATTGACTTGCAGCAAAAACCCTGATAACAAAACAGACCTGGGTTGTCTTTGGGAACAAAAATGAAGCGGCGACCAGGTCAGCCAGACAGTTTGCAAAGCTGAACCCGAAGAACAGAGGAAAGAGGACTGTCAGAGTGCTGGGGGTGGTGGTGGGAGCATGTATCTTTCTTTTCTTTTTAAAAATTTTTTTACAAGTTTATTTATTTTTGAGAGACAGAGAGAGAATGCGAGACAGAGAGCACAGGAGGGGCAGAGAGCGAGAATCCCAAGCAGGCTGTGCTGTCAGCAGGGCTAGATGACAGTGGGATTCTCTCTCTCTCTTTCCCTCTGCACCTCTCCCCCACTCGCGATTGACACGGGGCTCGATCCCACGAACCACAAGATCATGAGCTGAGCTGAAGTCAGACGCTTAACCGACTGAGCCACCCAGGCGCCCCGGGGGCCGGTACCTCACAGAGCATGATGAATGGCACTTGCTCTCCTACCCTCCTCTCGTTTTATTTAACATTATATTTAGGACCTTTGCATCAATGGTCATACCTGAAGTGGGCCTAATATTTTATTAGCTCACAGTGCATCCATCTGGTTTTGGAAACAAGGTTATACCAACCACATAAGTTAGTTCATCAACCTCCCTGCTTATTTTCCTATAAAGAATAAAGATGATCTTTACTGTGGATGTTAACTCTGACTTGAACACCTTTGGACCTGCACCTTCTAGTTGGGGTGGTCTTTAACGGCCAACGTCCTAATCAAATTTTCTCCTTCTCCTTGATTCAAGTTTGTCATTTTCACTTTTTCCAAAAATGTGTTTCATCTAGGTTTTCCAACTCATTAGCAATTTGCTATTTGGAAAAAATATTATTTTTTCTCATTGGTGCCCATTTTAATTACCTTCCCTTTCATTCTTAATTTTATTGTCATTTTTCTCTTCCTTTTTTTCCTTCCTTAGTTTTTTAAAATTTAAATTTTTAATTTAATTATTTTTTTAAATTTTTTAATATTTTTTTTTTTGCATTTATTTATTTTTGATAGAGAGAGAGCACAAGTTGGGGAGGGGCAGAGAGAGAAGGAGACACACAATCTGAAGCAGGCTCCAGGCTCCGAACTGTCAGCACAGAGCCTGATGCAGGGCTCGAACTCACAAACCACAAGATCATGACCTGAGCCGAAGTTGGACGCCCAACCGAGTGAGCCACCCAGGGGTCCCTAATGTTTATTTATTTTAGAGAGAGACAGAGTGTGAGCAGGGGAGGGGCAGAGAGAGAGGGAGACACAGAATGGAAGCAGGCTCCAGGCTCTGAGCTGTCAGCACAGAGCCCGACGTGGGGCTGGAACCCATAAACGACAAGATCATGACCTGAGCCGAAGCCGGCTGCTCAACCGACTGAGCCACCCAGGTGCCCCACCCCCAATTTTTTTTTATTTTAGAGAGAGAGAGTGTGAGTGGGGGAGAGGGGCAGACGGAGGCGGAGAGAGAGACAGAGACAGAGAGACAGAGAGAGACAGAGAAACTCTTAAGCAGGCTCCACGGTCAGTGCAGAGCCTGACATGGGGCTTAATCATGACCCTGGGATCATGACCTGAGCTGAAATCAAGAGTCAGATGCTCAACTGACTGAGCCACCCAAGTGTCCCTCCTTCCTTCTTCTTAATCAAAGTTAAGTTTGTTCATTTCTCTTTACTTTTGCAACTTCTTGGGATGTCCTGACATGGTGCCAATGGTGATATGTTTCTTAGGACTGATGAAACAGGCCCCGTTCTACTGACGGATGGCCACGATGTTGGCAGCTTGGTGTAACGGAACACCTCACAAAATCTATGAAGGGCCCAACTAGCCTTTCCTCATTCTTCACCATGTCTTCATGCCCTTCACCCCTTATCACCAGCTCTTTACGGCCTTCTCTGATGAGCTTCGGCCCTCATTCTCTGGTTGCGTCTCTCAGGTGGCTTTCCATCTAGCCTGCGAGGCTGCCACCTCCCACCTGCCCTGAAGTACCCCAGCCTGGGACTTGGGCCTCTGTTTCTCCACACGCCTCTTAGCCCAGGAGGAATCCCGTCTGCCATGAGATAGACAACGGGCCTGCTTATTCCTCTTAACTGCACCTTTTGCCAAGAAAAACACATCTTAAAACTTCCAAACCAGCCCTTACTTGAAAATAAGACTGGTTTAGTAGCCACACTGGTGCCTTTGACATGTGCCGCTTCCTGGAGATGTTTGTACAGTCTCCTGCCTTTCTCCCGAGGCACTTTTTCAAACTTTTCTAACGTTTTATCTCTCGATGAGCACCTTTTCTGCTGGCTGAGACACTGACTAAAATTTCACAGAGAGACGTGTCTTATTTCTGTAGTGAATGTATGGCGAAGCTGTCTGCACTACGGAGCTACTGTGAAGTTCAACAGACCACTTTGTAATCTATTCAGTAAGAAACACTGGTTTCTTGGGCTTCCTTTTGCTTCCATTGCCAGCCCTCGCAGTCAGCATCGGAGGCATTTTCTCACACACACATACACACAGTCACCAAAGTTCTACCAGTTCACAAAAGTCACTGCTGAAGATGGGTTGAGTAGGAGCTGACAGCGCCTCGCTGAGAGGCAGACAATGGGCACTCGGCCAGCCCGACTTGCCCACTAAGAGACTTGCACCCACACATCAACCTCAACATGCAATGTGAGCGTCAAATTCATGCCTCAGCCAAGTGGAAGATTTCTGTATGCCATGGACCGTCAGGACTGCTCAAGACCCCTCAAAAGTGTGAATGATAAACCTGTTCATGCCAAGGGCCCACTCTGCTTCCGGTTCTACTGCGGAACAAACAGAAGCCAGGAATAGCTGAAGGCACACGTCTGGGTACAGAGTGCCCTACACACGGTCACCTAGGTGCAGGACCTGAGAGGTGGAAGGGACTCCCTGTGATCACAGGTGGGGGAACTGTGACCGAGAGACGGTGAGTGATTTGCTCCAGGGGCCTGGGACCCCAAGCAGTGAGGGGTGGAAAAGACCTCGACTCCCAGGTCAACCTTCTCACACAGCCAGAAACTCAAGAAAGGGCCCACGTGAGCTCCATATGGTTTTTTTTTTTTTTTTAAGATTTTGTTTTTTAAGTAATCTCTACACCCAACATGGGGCTTGAACTTACAACCCTGAGATCAAGAGTCACATGCTCTACTGACTGAGCCTGTCACACACCCCTCCATGCAGTTTTAGAAGAAGAAAAAAAGAAGAATCCACTGAAGACAGGGCTTCAAAGAGATATTTGCAAACCCATGTTCATAGCAGTATTATTCACAATAGCTCAGATTTGGAAGGAACCCAAGTATCCATCAATGGATGAACAGATACCCAAAATGTGGTATATACATGGTTATTCAGCCTTTCGAAGGAAGGCAATTCTGACCCATGCAACAACACGGATGAACCTTAAAGACATCATGCTAAGTGAAATAAGCCAGATACAGAAGACAAATATTGTATGATTCCACTTACATTAGGTGCTTTGAGGAGTCAAATTCAGAGACACAAAGTAGAATGGAAGTTACCAGGGCCTGGGGGGGAACTGTGAGTGGGGAGTTAGTGTTAATGGGTACAGAGTTTCAGCTTCGGATGATGAAAAGGTTCTGGCAGTGGATTTCAGAAAATGTGTAAACTTTTTTTTTTTTTTAAGTGTTTAAAAAAATGGCTAAAATCTGGGACTCCCGGGTGGCTCAGTCTGTTGAGCATCTGACTTCAGCTCAGGTCGAGATCTCACAGTTCATGGGTTCGAGCCCCATGTCGGGCTCTGTGCTGACAGCTCGGAGCCTGGAGCCTGCTTCAGATTCTTTGTTTCCCTCTCTCTCTGCCCCTCCCCCACTCACACTCTTTCTCTGTCTTTCTCTCTCTCAAAAATAAATAAACATTTAAAAAAATGGCTAAAATCTGCTCAAGAAATAGACTTCAAGTTACACTTGGAACTTGCCATTCAAGAAACTTAAGTAGCAGCCATTACGAGCACTTGTCCTTATTTTCAAAAAGCATTTTCAAAAATACAAATTTTTCCCCACAGAAGAAAGAGTCCTGTGGTCTGAGGAATGTCTCCCCTGTACACACAGATCTGAATAACAAACACCAGGACCTGCCACAGCTGAGGGACGCCAACAACAGCAGAACTCAATACATTGTGTCTGCGGCAGCAGGGGCTTTGAACTTCCTGGCTTTGTCAACGGATGTCACAACCTCTGTGTTATTGAAACAGATTTT
Source organism: Panthera tigris (assembly GCF_018350195.1). Lineage (NCBI taxonomy): Eukaryota > Metazoa > Chordata > Mammalia > Carnivora > Felidae > Panthera > Panthera tigris. Next base: position 45,756,048 of record NC_056671.1, read on the forward strand.
GGTATTTAAAGCAGATCAGGCTTGTTTTTTAAACATTCATTTTGATCCTAAGACAAATTTTCTGTTTGTCTAAGGGAAAAATAAAGGGGAATATTGTTGGTGGGAACCTGCCAGACAGTTGTGCATTTGGGGGGCAGGAATCAGTCAGGCTTGTTGCTTGTTAGCATTTTGTTGTTTAAATACCTACGACTTCAGGGGCACCTGGGTGGCTCAGTCGGTTAAGCGGCCGACTTCAGCTCAGGTCATGATCTCACGGTCCATGAGGGCTGTGAGTTCTAGCCCCGCGTCGAGCTCTGTGCTGACAGCTCAGAGCCTGGAGCCTGTTTCAGATTCTGTGTCTCCCTCTCTCTGACCCTCCCCTGTCTCTCTGTCTCAAAAATAAATAAATGTTAAAAAAAAAAAAAATTAAAAGAAATAAATAAATAAATACCTACGACTTCAGAAAAAATGGACTGCAGCACGTATAAAAGCCCTTCAGGGTGACTGCCTCACTTACAGCCTGCACCTCCTACTTCAACTAGCTGTAGTTTTTCAAACACGGGTTCTACCATCACGCTGCCTTTGCTGCAAGGTCTCTCTGCCTGGAACAGTTTCAAAGGCCTCCCCACACAATTCCTGCTCACTTTTTGAAAACCCATTTCTAGGGACGCCTGGGTGAATCCGTTGGTTAAGTGTCCCACTCTTTTTTTTTTTTTTAATGTTTATTTTTGAGAGAGAGAGAGAGAGAGAGAGCACAAGCAGGGGAGGGGCAGAGAGAAAAGGAGACAAAGAATCCAAAGCAGGCTCCAGGCTCTGAGCTGTCAGCACAGAGCCCAACACAGGGCTCAAACTCACAAACTCACCACCTGAGCCAAAGCCATACGCTTAACCGACTGAGCCACCCAGGCACCCCAAGTGTCCCACTCTTGATGTCAGCTCAGGTCATGATCTCATGGTTGGTTTGTGCGACTGAGCCCCATGCTGGGTTCCATAATGACAGAGTGGAGCCTGCTTGAGATTCTTTCTCTCCCTCTCTCTCTCTGCCCCTCCCCTGAGCTCTCTCTCTCTTTCTCTCAAAATAAATAAACATTAAAAAAAAAAAAAAAAAGAAAATCCATTTCTAGAAAACATTTTCTGGACCTTCCCCCCTGCCTCGCCCCATCCACACATCTAAGTGGATCAGGCACTTCTTCCAGTGACTTCCATGCCCCTTGACATTGTACATGTTAAACTATGGAAATGTGTGGTCTCCCCAACCAGGGCATGCACTATGCATCTTTGTATGTTCAGGACATACCAACAGAGACCCATGTAAGGTAAGTGGCCAATATACTTTCCAGAACTGCACTAGTCATCAGAGCTGGTAAGTCACAGTCTTGTTTTTTTTTGTTATTTGTTTTAGAGAGAGAGAGAGAAAGCACAAGCAGGGCAGAGGGTCAGAGGAAGAGAGAGACTCTTAAGCAGACACCACAGAACACAGCCTGACATGGGGCTCGACTTGTTATCATAACCTGAGCCAAAACCATGAGTCAGACGCTCAACCAAATGAGCCACCCAGTGCCCTAAAATCTTATTTTTAAATCCCTTTTGATATATTAAGGGCACTTGGACCCCGGACGGGAGAAGCACAGAGACATTCTCTGCTCCTCTTCTCTGCTTCTTTGCCCAATTACCCTCCAGGAGGCTAGAAAGAGCTCCTCAGGGAGGATCTGCAGCTGGTTCACTCTGATTTCAAGTCCAAAAATGTCAGGAAAGATTCTGATTGTCTCCTGGACCAAATGACCATGGCTAGGGGGGCAGAGGAATGTAAGAGTGTGGAAGTTCATCCTTGAACTTCATGGTTGGAATCAAGGAAGGAACATTTCCCTGGGGGGGAGGGAGGGAAAGTGCTGGGCAGACTGAACACCAGATGTCTTGCATGCCCTTGCCATCTACACCTGGGAGCCTGTAGGAAATGCAGAATCCCAGGCCCCACCCCAGACCTACCGAACATCTACATGTGAACGGATCACCAGGTGATATGCTTGACCATGAAAATGTGAGGAGATCTCAACACCCCCCCCCCCACCAACTCCAGCACTGTCTCAAGAACTACTCTGTCCAGCTGGTGTGGGACAGCTTGGCACAGCCACATCTCCAAAGAAGGGCAGGCTGTAACTTCCTCACAGACCATGGAGAGGAAGGCATATGTCAGACTGGCCTGGAGTCTGTCTGTGTCGAAGACTCACCTGTGAATATTACTAATAGACCTTCCTTTTAGGGTAAAGAGTAAGGCGATAAAAATTTATAAACTGAGAGCAGATTATCTCTTTTTCACCTAGGACCCAAGGAACTATTCCAAGTCCACCAGACAAACACCTCAGCTAAGGCTGAGAATCTACTTGACAATTTCAAAATGTTCAATCAACCCTTATTATAAATCCTATGATTTATTATAATGATCAGTGTAATAATTATAATTATTACTTTTTATTTTAGAGAGAGAGAGAGCAAGCATAGGCGAGGAAGAGGGGCAGAGGGAGAGAGAGAGAAAGAGAGACAGAGACAGAGAATCTCAAGCAGGCTCCACACTCAGCACAGAGCCATCATGAGGCTTGATCCACGTCCCTGGGATCAGGACCTGAGCCGAAATCAAGAGTCGGTTGCTCAACCGACTGAGCCACCCAGGAGCCCCATGATCAGTGTAATTATTATTATTTTTGAGAGAAAGAGAGATAGAAAGCATGAGTGGGGGAGGGACGGAGACAGAGGGAGACACAGAATCCAAAGCAGGCTCCAGGCTCTGAGCCGTCAGCACAATGCCCAATATGGGGTTCAAACTCAAGAACCGCAAGATCACGACGTGAGCCGAAGTCAGACGCTTAACCAACTGAGCCACCCAGGTGCCCCGATCAGTGTAATTATTAATGAGAGACAACCCAAGCTAAACTCTGGGCTTGGCTATTAATAATCTTCGGCATCGCTTCATTCAAGTGCGCAATGAGTTATTCCTTCTGCCAGGTATCAGAAGAACAATCTTATTAATTCATCATTACAATTTTAATTACCTTTGTTCTTTTATCATAGTCTAGGGTTATGTATATATATATAATTAAAAACATATTAATATATATAATATACATCAAATATATATTTAAAAGATATATTTAAAAAATATATATATATACACACATATGTACATACATATACACACCAACCTGGGGCAACAGGACTTTCTCAAAGGCACAGTGTCTTTCTCTTCAGACACAGTTTCAGATATGATGCAACTGATGGGGATTAATAAGGCAGCCGGTGGTGAGAGGAACAAGTTCTTCCTCATGATTCTCTCTGCCCATTGGGAAGGAAACTCTTCGGCCTCCTGGCCTTTTACTCTCATCCAAGTTCATTCTGATGGGAAGACTTACTCATCTTGCTGTACATTTACTGAGGCTCGTTACACTTGTTGGTGGGATTCCAGGGCTTCAAGCACAAAACCCAGACTCTATATGGTTTCCTCTTCTCTTGAATCCAAGCAATAAAATTCTCCAGAGTTTCTGTCTCCACCTGTTCGGGGTGGGATTGGAGGATGGGAAGGAAGCCATGCCCCCTATAAGGAGCAGAAAGCCTTAAGTCTCTAAACCAGGGTTGACATTTTCAACTCAACTTTGTTTCCCACTTGCCTACTAGTCCTTGTGCATGAATTCTCTTAGTCTACATTCCCAGAAGGGAAGAGGTGTGGGCAGTAGAGTTTAAGTACCCAGACTTTGAAGTGTCCAACACATGCTATGTACTGAAAAGACCTGTGCGTCTTGTCACACCATCTGACACCGGTCCTTTGGTTGTAATTTCGAAAATCTGTGGCCCTTTGGACATGTTTTCTCTTGGGACTTGTAACTTCCTGGCACAGCTGTGCAGGTGTTAGCTCTTCCCCCAGGTGTCAGACTTTTCTCTTCGGTATTCATATTTCTCAAGCGCCCATATTAATATGTACACTGACGAGGTGTTTCCTGGTACCTTTGGAGGGCTTCTTTTTATCCCTGTTGGCATTCCACTTCAGCTCATCCTAAAATACCTGATTTGTTGGATTTTCTATCAAGTAAAGGGGCTGTAAATATGCGAAGTATAATGCTGACGTACTTAGAACATCCCATTGTTGAAGACAAATGGAGAATTTGAGACAGCCCCAATTTCCTCTCAAACTCAATTCAGGGACAGCCTGGCATAGAGTTAGTAGATTCTTCACCTCAACTTTCTCAGTTTCATCTTACTCAGTAAATGTACCCGTCTGCTCACAGACTTACCTTTAGAAGGATGGGTTTCTGACAAAGTTATTTTTTAGATTTTGTCCTGCTGATTAAAAAGTTCCATCAGTCTCCCAAAGCTAAACAGTGCTCTGTGCTTCTGGAAAGGAAGGGCATGTGGCTAAGGTGTTTAATTTTCTAAGTTGTTTTGATTCACTCAAAGGATAGATCTAATCTCTGAAGTGTATTTTTAGAAATGAAATAAATTTAAGCTCAAAGGAGCTTTAAATAAAAGCACCATAATTATATTTACTCCAAGGCCATGAGGCTTTTGTTCATCTCCTTTTGACAGAAGTTCAATTCATGCCATTGTTACCCTTAGTAATACTAGAGATGGAAGAACAGATTTGCCAAAATACATACAGCAGGACCTCCTCGCCATGTTTAAAGAAACATGGTGCCCATTTGGGAAAAACCCTTTTGCTACTTACAACCTGCCTCCTTCCTTAATCCCAGTAATTCCTGAAGAAATACCACTCGGGAGAAGTGAGGCTGTGAGGTCATGGGCAGTGCCCTGGTTCCAGGTCTGGTCACACTCGATTCTGCACAATCTGAGAGTGACAACTCCTGAGGAATGTACAAAGCTTGTGCAAGACTCACCATGTCAGCTCAGTTCCACCAGAGGGATTCACACAAACCACGAAGGCTTTTAGCTATTGCTGGACAAGATGGCACCCACTGCAAAATGTCAGCAAGCTCCTCTCTATGGACTCCCCCCTCCCCCCATTCATATGTTTAAGCCCTAACCTCCAATGTGGAGATGGGGCCTTTGGAAGGTAATCAAGCCTAGATGAGGTCATGGGTGAGGGGGTCCTCATGATGGGCTTAGTGACCTTGTAAGAAGAAACCAGAGAGCTCTCTCTCTCTCTCTCTCTCTGCCATGTGAAGACACAGCCAGAAGGCAGCCATCTGCAACCCAAGGAGAGAGCTTCCTCCAGACACCAACCTAACCTTGATCATGTACTAGTGGCCTCCCAAACTGTGAGAAATAAATATCTGTTGCTTAAGCTGCCCAGTCTGTGGTATTTTGTAATGGCAGCCTGAGGAAAGACATTATTCCTTGCTCTTTTGGAGAGTTAAAAAAAAAATGAAAGTGAAAAAAACAAGGACTAACAGTTTCAGAAGAAGCTGTCACCGAATTAGAAGTGAAAAAGGAAAAAGGCTTTGAGTTATTGCTGGAATGGAGCAGAGGCTAAATGACGTGCACCGAGCACCTCCCTGGGCGCTAGAGAGGCGAAAATGGAAGTCCGGAACCTGCCCTCGCGGCACCCTATTCCAGGTCAGCTGCTCCAGAAGGTGACCAAGCAAATTGTATCAATATAACACGCTAAGTGCTGAGATTACGAGTACACTCTGGATACCACGGAACAAGCCCCACACCGAGGCAATGCCCCTATTAATCTGGGACAGATAAGAGTTACTGGGTGAGGAAGTTTGGGAAGGGCGTTCTACGAAGAAGGAACAGTACAAACAAGTCAGCAAACTCTAAGCCCCTGGGTATCAACTAGAGCACCAAGTGAGGTGAGTAGTGGCCACCGTTAAAGCTGAAAGAAACAGAGAGGGGAAAGAAAAAACTCAATAGCTGGGAACCCCTTTTCTCCTAGCAGGTATTAAAAAAAAAGCCTTGGGGCGCCTGGGTGGCTCAGTCGGTTAAGCATCCGACTTCGGCTCAGGTCATGATCTCACGATCCGTGAGCTCGAGCCCCGCGTCGGGCTCTGTGCTGACAGTTCAGAGCCTGGAGCCTGCTTCAGATTCTGTGTCTCCCTCTCTCTCTGACCCTCCCCAATTCATGCTCTGTCTCTCTCTATCTCAAAAATAAATAAACATTAAAAAAATAATAAAAATTTAAAAATTAAAATTAAAAAAATAAAAATAAAAAAATCCCATGGAATTTTTTTTACTTAGGGAAGCAGGCATCTGGTTTCAGGAAGACTGGGTATCTGGTTTGATCAGCATGCCAGAGGTAATCCTGGACTTCAAAAGAGCTCATGCCACTCTCGTGGGCCTCTGTTTTTGTGCCCATGTCTGTGGGGGAGTCCTGGGGGTCAGAGACTCCCTGAGTGACCTCAGGTGGGCCAGCTGCCCTTTCTGGATTTCAGTTTTCCCCTCTATAAGAAAGGAATCCTCTATAAAGTGTTTCTCAGGGATTAAATTTTAGTCTTTCTTTTTTTTAATTAAAAAATTTTTTTTTGGAATGTTCATTTTTGAAGGAGAGACAGAGTGTGAACAGGGAAGGAGCAGAAGAAAGGGAGACACAGAATCCAAAGCAGGCTTCAGGCTCTGAGCTGTCAGCACAGAGCCCAATGCAGGGCTCGAACTCACAAGACATGAGATCATGACCTGAGACGAAGTCGGATGCTTAACCCACTGAGCCACCCAGGTGCCCCTTAGGCTTTCACTTAAAAAAATTCTTTAAAGGGGATTAGGGATTTTATTCATTCCCTGACTTGTTCTGGTGAGAATTTTTAAGAAGCTTAAAGAAGCAGGGGTTACAGGCAAAATACATCCATTAGAAGTAGATGAGAGAGATAAAGTGTACTCTCCCAGGCATAAGCCAGGTGTGGGACTGCTCTGTTGTAACACAGACCTCTTTTTCTAAAGTTTAGCGTTAGTGTTTTCTAAACCAGAAATGTTACTGTGTATCCTCCCCAACGTTTGGTATTGTCAGTGTCTAGAATTTTAGCCATTCTGGTGGGTATGTGGCTCCACATCAGATTGGACACCACTTGCCTCTCATTTCCCCATTCTCTTACAACCAAGCTAGTACAGGGCAGACAGCTGCAATTTCCCTACTGAAGACCCGGCCAATAATATTTAGGGCTGATCCTCTTTTTCTGGCTGCTTCTCTTTTAAATAAACACCTGGGTAGAACTTCCAAAATGTTAGAAAAAACAGATTCTCTGAGTCATTTGAAAAATTGAAAAAAGCACTTTGAAACCTGTGGTGTTGCTTGGATCTGGTCATTTTGAATTTCTCTTGACATGAGAATGGGAAAACGGAACAGAGCATACGTGAAGGCTCTCTATCAACACGAATCAGCAGCTCTCAAATTGTAGCTGAACTCAAAATGCAAACAACACGTCAAATGTTTCTCCATCGGCGAAGGAAAGGCTCATTGTTTGCAAGTAATGCTGTCCTAGCGAACATAAAATGTGCAACACACGTTATTTCCTACAATCCCTGCAACATTTCTGTGAAGTCATACAATGATTTCCATTTTACAGATGAGAAAGCTGATCCATACGAAGGCTAAGTAATCTTTCCAAGGTTACACTGCTAGAATGGAATTCTGATCCAGGTCTTTCTGTCTCCCGAGAGCTGGGCTATCTATCACAACTCTCTACTGTCTCAGCACTCTATAAATTGCTGCTGAATAAATCTGCTGAATGTTACATGTTCCAATAGAACAACATGAAAAAAAATTTTCAGGAAATAGAAAAACCTCTTAAGAAGCATGGGTATTGAGGGGCACCTGGGTGGCTCAGTCAGTTAAGCATCCAAGACTCTTGATTTCAGCTCAGGTCATGATCTCATGGTGGTGAGGCTGGGCCCTGAGTCGGGCTCTGCACTGGGTGAAGAGCCTGCTTAGGACTCTCTCTCTTCCTCTCCCTTTGCCCCTCCCCTGCTCATGCATGTACTCTCTCTCTCATAAATAAACAAATAAATAAAACACGAGTATCAAAAGCCAGTTATGCATTACATAATTCTCAGAGTGAACAGTCAACAGCCTGCCTGAGTATAAATTGAGGAAAATGTGAATAACCACGACTGACTTCCCAGAAGACGCATCAGGACTTGGTGAGGTCTGAGTGGTTCACGCAGCTGTAGCTCAACTCTGATGCTGGGCCAGGGAGTACTTCCGTGAAGAAGTATCTGTTAATCACACAGAATGGGCTCAGAGCTGGGCTGGCTGCAGTGGGGGATTCGAGAAGACACCCACCTACTCCCTCAGTTCCCTGGAGTTAACTCTTTTTCTAATTTCTCGAGAGTTCTAGCTATTCTTGAAAGGCAAAACTTATATACTCCAATGAAAGGTGACACTGAATAACCGCCAAACACCTCCCCCTGAAAGTGCTGAACTCGAAATCCTAATATTTTAAGGGTGCACAGAGGACAGTAAAGAGATCTGAACAGCACAGCCTAACGGTGCAAACATTCGGCAATTTGGGATAGTAGTGTCGACCATGCTTACTGCAGCATCCGTAAGGTAATGATTTGCAAGAGTACAGGGACCAAAGTCAAGAGAACACCTCTTAACTCTCACCTAAAGAAAAACAGTTGTTTTCACAGGTGAAAATCCTTTCTGGGGGAGAGAGGGCAGTGCAGAGATAGTAACAGGTGATTGGATCCTTGAATTCCTTCTTAGAATTAGAACTAACACAGTGTGACAATCTTGTTTCTTTTTTAGGGGGAGGGGTAGTCATTGTACAAAAGACTACCCAGAGACTTGAAGACAATGACTCCTAACTCCAGTTTCAATTAAAAAAAATGGAAGAGGCACTTTAATACTCACCAAATTCTTTACAGTTCAAATTTTGCACCTGGGAAAACCCCCGACACTTTGCACCTTATTTGGGCATGTTAATGGCGAGTGGGGACACTCTGCCAGGTGTTAGGAATATAACCTTGAGTTAAGCCTCCGACTCTTGATTTCGGCTCAGGTCATGATCTCACCGTCATATGATTGAGCCCCACGTTGGGTTTTACGCTGATGGCACAGAGCCTGCTTGGGATTCTTTCTCTCCCTCTCTCTGCGTGCCCCCTCGCTTGTGTGCACACACCTCTTCCCCCTGCCCTCTCAAAATAGATAAACTTAAAAAAAGAAAAAAAGATATTCCCTGACCTCCTTGGGCTCACAGGCTCATACCCAGGTGGCTGGCTGGGAAGGAGTGATCTGATTATTTTGATTTTTCTAATTTGCCTGATCCTTGTCCTTCCTTTTCTTCTCCTGACATGGAGGTGAGGGAAAGTGGTGGGTATTTTATCAACTCTTGACTAATCACCTACCACATTCTGGGCCAAACATCGTGCATCTGGAAAACTGTACAGAAAACACACAAAACCCCAAATAGGGAATAATGGCCTGAGACGAAGCAGAAAAGAAACGAGGTGGAATTTTCCTTGGAGACAGATGTGACTGGGGGTCTGCTCCCTGTGCAGACCCCCCAGCCTCCGGAAGTCCCAGGAGGAGAAGACAGATGTGGAGGTGTAGCCTGGGAGATCCTGTTCCCCTTACAACTACCACCCCGCCCCCAAGACCCCCTAGAAGGGCACAGAAACAACGTAATTAAATGACAAATCTAACACTAGCTGTGTTTACATGGTACCAGGCAATTCACTGTTGACTGAAAAAACTTTTCTTGCTGGGTATTTGACTGACTCGCTATTTGGGATCCATATAAACAAGAACAACCTGCCTGTTGGCCTGGCCTTACAGACACATTTACTTACATAGAAACAAAAACATCACCACAGGTCTTTCAAATCCACATGTTACTCCTTTCTATTTGTGTCAAAACTCCGCCTTCCCATCATAAGAGTCTGCACCTTTGAATTTCCCAAGGAAGGTTTCACTGTGTTAGCTTTGACTACTTCAGCTCCTTCTCTCGTGACCCAGGCAACTCATTTCTGCCCACACAGCCCACCCTCTGGTTTGGGCACACACAGGAGAGCTCTTTGCTGATCACCCTGTGTTGGGCCACACCTCGGAGAACTTAATTTTAGGGATACGGAGGGAGGGTCTTTACAAGGAAATGATAAATGCACAAAGGAAGGAATGTGTGCATCCGGAGAAGGAGAGCATTACTGGGGGCAGCTGGAGGTACTGCATGAGGTAACGAGCAGAATTCCGCCTTTCCCTGTCTCTGACGCGAGGGCACAAACCTGCAAAGATGTGTAAAATAACACGGGCAGATTCAGGCATTTACTCAGCACTCGTGTATGCAATCCTATCCTACAGTGAACAGAGTACTCGCCAGTGTATCCTCCAGCAGAGGCCTTGTGAACATCCCTAATTAACTGGACTTTGTGTCGCAAAAATCACTTTAATTTCAGTTATGTTAAATTATATACAGGAATGCCTGGGTGGCTCAGTCGGTTAAGCTTCCAACTCTTGATTCTGGCTCAGTTCATGATCTCACCATTCGTGAGTTCGAGCCCCGTGTCAGGCTCCGCGCTGACCGTGCAGAGCCTGCTTGGGATTCTGTCTCCCTCTGCCCCTCCCCTGCTTGTGCTCTTTCTCCTCTCTCTCTCTCTCTCTCAAAATAAATAAATAGACTTGAAAAATTTTATATATAAACCGTGGAGCCAGGAAATTTGTAGAAATTCAGGGTATTTCCTTAGTAAATGAACTGATACAAATTCATTCAGGTCAAAAGTTGTGAAAGCCAGCATTGTTATCATATTTTTGCAGCAGAGAACACTGTGATGGTCAATGGCACTAAAAATAGCTGAGAAAAGAATTAGGAGTTCATAACTGGAAACAAGAAAACAACAACCTTATCCAAAGTAGCAAAATGTCCGTTAGCATCCCTCCCTATGAATTTTTCTGACAATAGGAAATGGAATTTAATTTTTTTTCTCTAATCCATAACTGTATGTCTCCTCCCCTGTGCCCTCTGGGAAAACCTTATTCATAAACGGATAATTCCCAGATAACTAAATTCTTTGCTGACTGTTTCCATACAGCTCCACAACAACAAGGCAGCTCCTGAACTTGCCACTTCAAGTTCCTGTCGCTTCAGCAGTGATGTCATGGAAAGACATCCCCACGTGCTGTGTTTGTTGCCCAGCTAGAGGCTGTAAAGGAAATTATGCTCTGCCTCTAGGTTTTAATTTTCCATGAAACGTTATTCTCATTGCCAGAGCTGCCTAAACTGTGAAAGAAAAGTGATTTAATTAGGTCATAGCCATAGTTAGATTTTTAAGCACACTCTTCTGACAGAAAAGTCATATTTCACAGCTTTGTTGGGTTTAATAATTTATTTTCATCAAACCATTCCTGACGTGTTACGGTGCTGAATAACAACGGAGAGAGGAAGACGTGAGAAACACTAACTGCTGTGCGGAAAGTTATCTCTTCAAGTGAGCTTTTCTTTTCTTTTCTTTTCTTTTCTTTTCTTTTCTCTTCTTTTTTCTTCTAACATTTATTTATTTTTGAGAGAGAGTGCACAAGCAGGGGAGGGCCAGAGACAGGGGGGACAGAGGATCTGAAGCGGGCTCTGTGCTAACAGCGGTGAGCCCAATGCAGAGCTCAAAGTCATGAATCGCGAGATCATGACCTGAGCTGAAGATGGACTGAGCCACCCAGGTGCCCCTCAAATGAGCTTTTCACTGTCCCAGCAAGAGAGGTGGAGTCTTAGGCTGATTAGAGGGAAGACTGAGTCGGGGAGGCTCCTCTTTCCTGATTCCCTTTCCCCATTCAGTAAGTGTGGAAAGACAGTGACAGGCTCTCCACACCCAACAGGCGGTGACGATGACAAGAATGATGAGGAAAATAAAGGAAAGGAAGTAACTGTGCCCACTTTGGCACCATATGTACTAAATTTGGAACATTACCGAAAACGATTAGCATGGCCCCCTGCACAAGGATGACACACAAATTCATGAAGCGTTCCCTAGTTTTCTGTAACTACGTGAGGTGATGGATGTTAACTTGTTACGATGATTGTTTTGCAATAATACAAAATCAAAATCATCATGTTGTGCACCTTAAGCTAACAGTTATATGTCAATTATATCTCAATAAAACTGGGTGGGGCAGGGAAGGGGTAACAGTAGCAACAGAGTAGGAAGAGGGAGAGAACTAACACTGTTCAGCAGAGACGACCTAGTGAGAGCAAAACGTGATGGGCATCATAACTCTACTCCCAGGATTTCCCATAGTCTTTTCTTTGTGTGTGTGTGCACACCCGCACGTGTGTGTATTCTCGTGCATGCCGGATACTGAACCTAAGAAGTCTCATTCCTGAACCTGAAAGATTTGTTTACTTGTCACCTCCTCAAAAGTTCAACTTATGATTCAAAATCAAGCCTTGAAACTTCTGTACAAATACATCTAAAAACTTAAGCAAAGAGTAAACAATTATGTTATTTAGAAGACACGAAATTTGTGTGATCCCATATTAAAAGACACTAAGCTGTTCCTTCTTCTTTAGAAAAAATATTTCTACCAGAAATGGCAAGAGTGTTATCAATGGTCTTGGAGACATTTTAAAATTCCAAACATCGAACCCTCACAGCATCTGTTGACAATGCTTTTACAAGTTCATCCTATACACAAAACAGGCTTAATTTTACCCAGTAAACTGACATTGCCAAGACTCCTTCTTGGTTCAATATCTTGGTAATAGGTCAAGAGAAATGTCAACATGTCATTGAAAAAAGAAAGACATTAGTCTGTGCTCCCAAGATCTGGCAAAACAGCCGGAGAGACAGCTAGTCAAAACTCAGAAAAATTCTTATCCTTTTAAGAGATCTTCATAAGGATAAATCCGTCAGAGGCTGAAACTTACCAGTAGATCTTCTCACCCCTTTTAAGAGCAACCCCTACAGAGGAAACACAGTTCAGGATGGCGGTCTGTTACTACACAGGGAGATGTTGTTATGGAGACAGCTCTGAAGGCTCCCTGGCAATCCCAGTGTATAATTAAGGCTCCATCACAGAACAGCCAGCAGGGTGGTCTCCATAGGAACCAACAAACACACATTGTCACTGGGCCTAGCAACTGTTCTGAATCAATGACTCTTTATATAGGTTTAAAAACATTGTGAATGGGGCATCAATTGCTTGTTTTGTTAGACAATGTCTGATTAAATATGTGTGAGAGACCCCGTTCTCATGCATGCTGAATTTCCAGTAGTGTCTAGAGTAGGCTGCCCATAGCTAAATTCACTTACCTAGAACTAGGAAATACAAATGATAAATTCAGACTCAGGAAGTCACTGGTTAATTTGGTGGAAGAATTAAACCAGTGGTCGATAGTGCCAGGGAGGACTGGCACCCATTCTTCTATGGCTGTCTAAATATTATCCCATCCTCTCAGTACACTCGACGTTATTATTACATTTGTTTACAGATGAGCACACATCTAGAAGGTGGCAGACCTGGGACTCAAAGGTAGGTCAGAATGAAGTCCCGGTCCAGGTTTATATAACTCTACATAATAATGCTCTTTGTTTTCGTACCACATTATCACGCCCCAGCTACCCTCACAGACATGATCTCATATATTCTGCTTTTACCTTGAAACATTGGGGAGTTCAGTTCTAGAATTTTCTAATTTTGCAATATTTTCTTCCTTGATCTTTCTTTGTCTGCCTGCTCTACTTCTGCACCCACCATGCACTCCAGGTTTGAAGATTTACATGGGACCCTTTCTAGGAAGGTTTCCCCCATGTCTAGGAAGGTTTACCTGGACTGTGTGAGAAGCATTTTCCTAAGCAGCAAAGGGAAAGGAAGCCCATTACATAAGATTCTGACTGCTCAAACTCTAATAACAGCGGAAAACATCCCAATTAACTGCTTGTAGCATTTACACATAATCTTCTATGACAGAAGGCAGACTTGGGTGATAGGGATGGAAGGTGAGATTGCCAATTCCTACTTTATTCTGATGGGTTCTATTAAGGACTTTTTTTTTTGAGAGAGAGAGAAAGTACGAGTGCATGCACACATGCCTGCAAGCGGGGGTGGGAAAGGGCAGAGGGAGAAAGAGGGAGAGAATCTCAGGCAGGCTCCACACTCAGCTTGCAGCCCCACACGAGGCTTGATCTTGAGACTGTGAGATCATGACCCGAGCTAAAATCAAGAGTCAGATGTTACCGACCGGGCCACCCAGGTGCCCCTATTAAGGACTTTTAAATTCTGGCAAATGCTTTATTAAGTAGGTACTGATAATCAATGATCAGGCTCCTGGCAAATCATCATTATATATAATCCTACAATTGAATGTACACATCATCAGCATTTAGCCTTAAATATTAGATTCATCAACACTGTCAGAGCTCACTCGAGTCATAACATTTCTAACATTTCTGAGCTACCTGATCAAAACCAAACAGTGAGGCTCTTTCCTTGTTCCCCTGAAACCCCAGTTCCATGCATCTCTTGGGAAAGCCTACTTCCCATTTTTCACTGCCCTTCTACTGAGGCTCAGGAAAAGGGCTGTCTTCTCTAAAGCGAGCCCCCATTCCCCTTCCGTCTCCCATTGAAGTTCATTATTCTCCCTATTTCCCCTCATTCTTCAGCATCTCCAAATCTCTCTGTATATGGCGTCTTCTTTTCTAGTTTCAAATATGCCCAAGTCCTTCTTTCCTCAGAAAAGAAATTATCTTTGCTAGATCTGACTATCCCCCTGCCCACCACCAGTCACAATCTCCTTCCCGCATCTGTGTATTCTTGGATATTTATGATCTATCTTCCGCCCCCCTCCCACCCTGTGCTTATAAAACTTTTTCCTGCAAGACCAGTAATGTCCTTGGTCTAGGCTTATCCCAATCCAAATCTCTCTGACCTCTTGGCAGCATTTTGCTTTACTCCTTTAAACTCTTCCTTAGACTTCCCCACAGAGAACTTGCCCAGCTTTCCTTGGCTATCACTTCTCTCTCCCACACATTATTGATCTCTGGTATTGAAGTATCTCCCAAGAAAGGCTTAGCCCTCTGCTCTGCTCCACCCACATCCTCTTGCTCCTGCAGTGAGCTCATCTATTTCTTCACATTCCTTTTTTTTTTTTTAGTTTTTTTTTTTTTACACATTCATTTTTGAGAGACAGAGACAGCGCACAAGCGGGGGAGGGGCAGAGAGAGAGGGAGACACAGAATCAGAAGCAGACTCCAGGCTCTGAGCTGTCAGCACAGAGCCCGACACGGGGCTCGAACCCACGTACTGCGAGATCATAACCTGAGCCGAAGTCTGACACCCAACCGCCTGAGCCACCCAGGCACCCCATTCACGTTCCTTTTTTAAAAACATGTTTGTTTATTTATTTATTTATTTATTTATTTAGAGAGAGAGGGAGAGAGTGCACACGTATATGTGTGAGAAGGGGAGGGGCAGAGAAAGAGAGGAAGAGGGAGAATCCCAGGCAGGCTTCACTGTCAGAGCAGAGCCCAATGCGGGGGTCAATCTCATGAACCTTGAGATCATGACCTGAGTGGAAATCAAGAGTCGGACACTTAACCAACTGGGCCACCCAGGCGCCCCTCTTGACGTTCTTGATTCCAACTCCACTGCTCTAGGCGGAGCCCAAACGGACACATGAAGCCCTGAGCTCTGCCCTCCCTTTCACCCCATATGTCCAGCACAAAGCAGTTCCATTTAGATGCTCCCTCACCATACACATCTGTCTAAAATAGATTTCACCAGCTTCCCTCCCCAAAGATGTTCTTTCATAATCCCCCCACCCGTTTCTGTGATGCCATGGAAGTCTCATGTCTCAAGCCACAAACCTTGGGGTCATTTGTGAACCTCCCTATCGGCCACTGCCTGGACCCAAACGACTATCACACACTCCCTACTGCTCTAAAAGGATCTGGGTCTTTGTTATCTAATTCTTTGATCACATAACACTTACGTGATAGATTAAACAATCACAATTTCTTTTTCTTCAGACTGTCAGTCAAGTTGACCTTTCACCTTTATTGCCATCACTCACTACCTTGATTCACCTCCCTTCTAAATGCTTGGAACTCATTTCCAACATGACTTGCCTTTAGACCGTCTCATTCAAAAGTTCACAGTCATCTCCAGGGCGTGGCTTTCAGGGCTTCCTAACTGTCTCTTCCAGGCCCATTTCCACCCCCACACCCTCACACTCTCCTCCTCCTCTGGTCAAATTTATTTCCTCATGGTTCCCCACGTGCACATCCTGCCTTGGGACCCCTGCCGTTCATCCTGGAAGGCTGTCCTTCCATTTCCACTTCTCCCAGGCAACCTGGGTGTGCAGGGGCCAGTTCGGTCTCTCCACCACCTCAGCCCACTTGGAGCTTCCCTTTACCCAACTCCTGAAGTCAGTACTACCCCACTTAGCAATGTACTGTAACAGTCTCACCCTGTCACTCTTATCTCCTCCTCTGGATTATAAGATGCGCTCGGCAGGCCCTACACATATACTAACCCATTTTCCCCACCCCAGACTCCAAAGGTTTTCCCAATAAAGGCTGACTGGTAGAATCATGTCCAAAAAGAAGGCCATTCAAAGAGAGACCACATACCTTGATATCAGGCACTTTTAATACTACCCAAACTGAAAGAATCTAGTATACCATGAAGTCCCATGGAAATAGCAGTTGTTTCTGGCAGGCAGTAAATTATGACACATTGTCAGGGAAGGGACTGGGGGAGGCAAGCAAGGTACCTAGGGTGCAACATTTAAGGGGGCACTCATTGTTCTCAGGTGCCGACCCCACACTGCATGATGGCCCTCATCCCAGCCCTGTGCATGTGAAAAATGAGACTCTTAACATTCAAAAAACAAACTAAACCAAATCAAGAGACACATACAAGGCAAGCTATAGAAAAATCTTTCCCAGAGCCATAGAGAACAAACTAAGACTTGGTTTCCTGGTCTACCACTGAGTCAGGACAAAATGGCGGCAGCAACTATGGCATTAACTTAAAGGAAAAAAGCATTCTTATGGAAGCAGCTTTGAAATGGAGAGCAAAACCTGGATTCTAAGGGCCCTAGAGGGCCAGAGCTGCTGTCTGGGAATGAATCTTCTCTCCTGGCTCATCCTCAACATAAACTCACTCTGGCCTCAGTTGCTTCTTCCCAGTGGATGCTGAGAACACCAGTCAGTTTGAAGTTAACCAGGATGAGACAAGGCACTATTCAATCCGGAAAAAATTCTCACATGATAACTTAAATCTACTAGAGAAACCCATTAGCATACCACATCTTCCTTATATGTCTACACATTTCATTGCTTTCGTCTTAAATTCATTCACTTTTTCCTGCATCAGTGCTTTACAAGTGGGAAGAGATTCCAAGATTTTATGAAGATGAAGTTAGATTTCACACGCCCAAATTTATCAAACTGAAGGGAGAAATAAAAAAAGTTGCTAAAAAGGTTGCTTTTTAGAAGGTTTCTTCTTTAAAAAATGTTTGTTTGTTTGTTTGTTTGTTTGTTTTGAGACAGAGAGTGAGCAGGGGAGGGGCAGAGAGAAGAGAAAGAGAATCCCAAGCAGGCTCCGTGCTGTCAGCACAGACGCTGACAAGGGAATTGATCTCACAAATGATGAGCTCATGACCCGAGCCAAAATCAAGAGTTGGACATTTAATTGACTGAGCCACCCAGGTACCCTGAGAATGTTTCTTAAATTCACAGATAGAAAAACAAGAATAACAATGGTAACAATATAAAGTGACTTCAAAGGCCCTTTTTTTTTCCCATGCTGAGCATTCTCAGACCTAAAGAAGATACTAAGATAAGGACCAGAGAGAAGCATGGATACCTTAGAAGTGATGAAGTTCATGTGACAACTCCTTGGAAAATAGCAGAGAATGGATCCTTCTGGAGCAAGGAAGAAGGTGCCCTCAGCCTCTTCTGAATGACCTTCCTTTCTGAGTGTCTTTGAGTTTTTCCACAGAATCCAAATTCTCCTCTGGGGCCAACGGAACATCCTTCTGAGTCATTTTCCGAACATGCTGGCACTCACTAGAGTCACAATGACGTCATGGGGAAATGTTGTATTGCTAAGTACAATTATGTTGTATTTCAAATGTCAGCACATTCTGATGTGTAGGTGGTCCAAAGAATGGGACAGTATTATGCCACTGAGGATAACAGAGCTTATTTTCAAACAGAAAAGAAAAAGGAGGAGGAGGGGAGGGAGAAAAAGAGAGACTACTGAAGCTAGAAGAGACTTTAATGGCTCAACTAATCCAATCTTCAACATTTAAGGAGGATTAGCATTAAACCTTAGCAGCCAATTAAAAACCCTTATACTTTTGAATCAGCTACAGAGAAGGAAATGATGAACCTCACCTCCCTCCAAGTTTAAAAGAAAATGAAAAATTTAAATAGGTAAAAAGGAGGCTCATGAAAGTAGTGGCCAAACAGGCAAAGGCATACACAAGAAAAATATCCTTCCTAATACCAAAAGACAATATTTAAGCACTATTCTTTGAGTACTTTGCAGCTTTCAGGGATGGTTTAATGCCATAAAATCCACCCACTATAAATGTAAAGTTCAATGATTTTTTTAAAGTGGGCTCCACGCCTAGCACAGAGCCCAATATGGTGCTTAAACTCATGACTCTGAGATCAAGACCTGAACTGATATCAAGAGTGGGAGGCTTATCTAACTGAGCTGCCCAGACGCCCCAAAAATTCAATGATTTTTTTAACTGTTTATTTTTATTTATTTTTTGAGAGAGTGAGTGTACACACCAGCAGGGGAGGGACAGAGACAGAGGGAGAGAGAGAGAATCCCAAGCAGGCTTCACACTCAGCACTGAGCCCAACATGGGGCTCGATCTCACAACCATGTGAGATCACGACCTCCACCAAAATAAAGAGTAAGATGCTTAACCGACTGAGCCATCCAGGCACCCCCAAAATTCAATGATTTTTAATGAACACATTTAATAAATTAATTTAAATGATGGTGCAACCATCACCACAACCCAGTTTTAGAACATTTCTATGAACTGAAATAACTTCCTTGAGCCTATCTGTAGTCAATTTTTGCTCCAAGAAACCATCACTATGCTTTCTGTCTCCATAAATTTGCCTTTTTTGGAAATTTCAATAAATGGAATCATACTCTATGTATTTTTTTGCACTGGCTTCTTTCACTTAGCATAACGTTTTTGAGATTCATCCATGTTGCAGCAATGAAGTAATAGTCCAATCCTGTTTATTGCCAAATAGTATTCCATTGTATGTGAACAGTACATCTCTTTTATACATTCACCAACTGATGGCCATTTAGATATTGTCCAGTTTGCGGCTATTATGAATAATGCTACTCTGAGTGTTCATGTTAAAGTCTTTTTGTTTTCATTTCTCTTGGGTAGAGTTCTAGGAACAGAATTGCTGAGCTATTTAGTCAGTTTATGCTTAGCATTTTAAGAAACTGGCAAGACAGTTTTCTAAAGTGGCTATACCATTTTACATTCCTACCAGTAATTTATGAGGGTCCCAGTTTATCCACATCCTCGTCAGCTCTTGATATTGTCTATATTTTTTTATTACAGCCATCTTAGTGAGTGGGTAGCGATATCTCATCATGATTTAATTTGCATTTCCCTAATGGCTAATGACATTGAGTTCCTTTTTATGGACTTCACAAACCATTCATATATCTTCTTTGGTGAAATGTATGCCTATTCATATCTTTTTTTAAGAGTTTTTATTTAAATTCCAGTTAGTTAACATACACTGTAATATTGGTTTTAGGAGTACAACATAGTGAATCAATACTTCCATATCACCGGGTACTTATCACAAGTGCCCTTCTTAATCCCCATCACCTGTTTCACCCACCGCCCCCACCTTCGCCCTGGTCTTCAGTGTGTTCTCTATAGTTAAGAGTCTGTTTCTTGGTTTGCCTCTCTCTCTTTCTTTATTTTTTCCTTTTTCTTGTTGGTTTTGTTTCTTAAATTTCACATATGAGTGAAACCATGTTATCTGCCTTTCCCTGACTGATTTATTTCTCTTATTAGCATTACACTCTCTAGGTCCACCCACGTCATTGCCAAGTAGCAAGATACCATTCTCTTTATGACTGAGTAACATTCCATTATATAGATATTTATGTATTCACATCTTTCAACCATTTTTTGGTTGGGTTGTATGTAGTCTCACTGAAGAGAGTACAAAGAATTCTTTATATATTCTAGAAACAAGTCCTTAATCAGATACATAATTTGCAAATATTTTCTCCTAGGCTGTGGCTTTTCATTTTCTTAACAGTGTCTTTTGACCATTAATTTGATTTGCATACTATTTTAATTTAAATGAAGTCTAAGCCTGGGGCACCTGTGTGGCTCAGTCAGTTAAGTGTCCAACTCTTGATCTCAGCTCAGGTATTGATCTCAGTCAGGGTCATGGATTCAAGCCCTGCGTTGGGCCGCACACTGGGTGTGAAGCCTATTTTTTTAAAAAATGAAGTCTAATTTATCAATTACTTTCTGGCTTATGCTTTTGGTGTCATATCTGAGAACTCTTTGCTTAAACCAAGGTTGGTAAGATTTCCTCCTGCAGTTTATTCTAAGAGTTTTCTAGTTTTAGCTCCTATATTTAGGTTTACAATCCACGGTTGAGTTGATGATAAGAGAGAGGGTTTAAGTACTTTTTTTTTTTTTTTTTTTTTTTTGCATACCTGGTTGTTCCAGCACCATTTGTTGAAAAGAAAATCCTTTCCCTGTTCAATTGCCTTGGCACTTTTATTGAAAGTCCACAGACCATAAATGCCTATCCAATGCCAATACCATAATGTCTTGATTATTCTAGCTTTATAAAATTCTAAAATCATGAGTTTAAATCCCCCAACTTTCTTTTTCTTTTTAAAGTTTATTTATTTATTCTGAGAGAGAGAGCATGTGTGGGAGAGGGGCAGAGAGAGAGGAGGGGAGCGAGAATCCCAAGTAGGCTCTGCACTGTCAGCACAGAGACCCACCTAGGGCTTGAACTCACGAACCAAACCGTGAGATCATGATCAGAGCTGAAATCAAGAGTTGAATGCCCAACTGACTGAGCCACCCAGGTGCCCCTGTTTTTCTTTTTCTAAATTGTTTTGGCTATTGAATTTCCAAATAAACTTCAGGATCGGTCTGTGGATTTGTACAAAGCGTTTGCTGGGATTTTGACAGGGATTACATTAAATCTATTGATCAACTTAGGAAGAATTTCCATCTTAACATCGAGTCTTTCCATTTATTGAGATCTTAGATTTCTCTGAGACTTTACAGTTTTCAGTCTTGAACTGCTTTGTTAAGTTCCTAAGTATATTTTTAATGCTGTTATGAATGAAATTATTTTCTTAATTTCATTTTTATGAACATGACTGTTCATTATTAATACATAAAACTATGAATGATTTTTGTACATTGATCTTGTATCTGAGACCTTGATAAATCGTTTATTAGTTCAATTAATGTTTTTATAGATTTCTTAGGATTTTCTACATGTAGGATAAATGTCATCTGTGAATATAGACTATTTAATGTTTTCCTTTCTAATTTGGATGCTTTTTTTTTTGGTCTTATTGCACTGCCTGATAGAAGTGGTGAGGCACAAACAGTCTTGTACTGTTCCCAATCTTACGGAGAAAGTATTCAGTCTTTCATCATTAAGCATAATGTTAACTATAGGTTTTTCACATGTGCTTTTTATCAGGTTGAGAAGATTCCCTTCTATTACTAGTTTGTTGAGAGTCTTTTTTAAAAAAAAATTTTTTTAACGTTTATTCATTTTAAAAGACAGAGACACAGCATGAGTGGGGAAGGGGCAGAGAGAGGGAGACACAGAATCTGAAACAGGCTCTGGGTTCTGAGCTGTCAGCACAGAGCCCGATGCGGGGCTCGAACTCATGGACTGCAAGATCCTGACCTGAGTTGAAGTCAGAAGCTCAACCGACTGAGCCACCCAGGTGCCCCGAGAGTCTTTTTTAATCATGAATGGATGTTGGGTTTTTGTCAAATCATTTTTCTGCACCTACTGACATGGCTCCTTTTTTATTCTTTATTCTGTAAATATAATGTATTATAGTACTTTCCATTTGTTAAACCAACTTTGCATTGCTGATAAATCTCACTTGATTATGGTATAAAATTCTTTTTCTATGTTGCCAGATTCGGTTTGCTACTGTTGTGTTAAAGATCCATATTCATGGAGAATATTGGTCTATAATTTTCTTATGATTTTATTTAGTCTGGCTTTAGTATCAGAGCAACTCATAGATAAATTGGGAGTTATTCTCTTTCCTCTGCTCTCTAAGAGAACTTGTAAAGAAAAAATATCACATTTAAAAATATTTGATAGAATTCATCAGTAAAGCCCATTGGACCTGAGCTTTTCTTTAGGTAAAGATGTTTAATCACTACTTACATTTATTTACTTATTATGAGTTTATTCAGATTTTCTATTTATTCTTGAGTCAATTTTCCTGGTTTGTACGTTTCTGGGAATTTGTCCATTTCCTCTAAATTGTCTACTTTGCTGGTATAATATGAATAAAGTTATTCATAATATATAATCCTTTTAGTTTATATAGAATCAGTGGTAATGTCCCTGATTTCATTTCTAATTTTGATAAGTTGTATCTTCTTTCTTATTTTCTTAGTTAGTCTAGCTAGAAAATAAATAATTCTCCCGTGTGATTCTTTGCCTCATGGGCTATTTAGAAGTATGTTATTTAATTTCCAAATAAATGTTTTTTTCTAGATTTTTTTTCTGTTGTAAATTTATTTTTTTTTCTTTTTTTTTTTTTTTTAATTTGAGAGAGAAAGAGAAAGTGTGAGTTGGGGAGAGGGGCAGAAAGGGAGAAAGAAAGACAGAGAGAGAGAGAGAGAGAGAGAGAGAGAATCTTAAGCAAGCTTCATGCTCAGCACAGAGCCTGAAGCAGGGCTGGATCCCACAACACCAGGTTCATGACTGGAGCCAAAATCAAGAGTCGGATGCTCAACAAACTGAGCCACCCAGGTGCCTTGTTGTAAATTTCTAATTTAGCTCTGCTGTGGCCAGAGAACATATGTTAAATGATTTTGATCTTTTCAAATTTACTAAGACTTGTTTTGTGACACAGCATAACACTTAACCTGAAGAATGTTCCATGTATGTTTGAAAAGAATGTGTTTTCTGCAGTCAATGGATAGAGTGTCACATGTCAGTTATGACAAGTTGGTTGACAGTATTGTTCAAGTCATCTGTACCTTCTATACTCTTACTTTTCTTCTGGAACTCTTATATATGTTAATATGCTTGATGTTGTCCCACAGGTTTCTGAGCCTCTGTCCATATTTCTTCAATTATTAAACAGTCTTTGTTCTTTAGATTGAACAATTTCTTTTGCTCCACATTTCAGTTCACTTAGTTTTCCTTCTGCCCTTCAAGTCTGTTATTGAGTACCTCTAGAGGATTGTTCATTTCATTTATTATACTTCTCAACTCCAGAATTTCCACCTGGTTCTCTTTTTTTTTAATTATCTCTCTTTATTGAGATTCTGTATTCATTGACTCTTTCAATTCTTTAAATATGGTTTCCTTTAGATCTCTAAGCATATTTAAATAGCTGCTTTGCAGTCTTTTTCTGCTAAGTCCTATATCTGAGGACAGACACTCAGACACAGCTCCCATTAACTGCTTTTTTCCTGTGTATGGATCACGCTTTCTTGTTTCTTTGAATGCCCCTAAATTTTTTGTTAAATATTGGACATTTTAGATAACATATGGTAGCAACTTTGGATTCTGACTTTTCCCCAGAGCATTGTTGTTTTGCTTATATAGTAATTTGCCTGGACTAAGTCAATGAAATCAGTCTCCCATATACGGTACAGCTGCTGACGTCCTTAATTTTTTTTCTTGTTTTTATTTTTAAGCTTTTTCTGGCTTTCTAGAAGCCATCCACATGTCTGCATAGCTTAGTGTTCTAGCAAAGACTAGTCAGAGGTTTTGCTCAAACACCTTCAGCCAGATAGGCTTCTCTCTGCTTCTTCTGACTGTGTGTGGGCTGGGGAGTACATTCAAACTTCAGGCTGAAGTTTTTCATGTCTGCCCCAGCTTTTACTTTCTACTGGCTCTCTCCCATCTCCTCTGTGCGTGCACGCAGGCTCTGCTGGCCAGGGACATGTGGGTGTTTTGGGCACACTCCATCTCTGCTACTCGTGTACATAGACTCCGGTCAACCTGGGACACATGAAGAGCTATCAAGCCCCTGATGGCTGTCTCACCTCCCCGAACTACCTACTAGTCCCCAGCCAGACCACTGGTCCATTGCTTGCCCCAAAGAGGACTGTAAACTCAAGATAGTGGAGATACTAGCTCTTTTTACTGATTTACCACTGACATGGCCACTTTAACTAAAAATACTCCAAATAGAATATTCTGGAAGTGGCAGCAAGGCTGCTGGTTTTCACAGCCTGCCCTGCTCTGGTTGAAATAACACACTGACAGAGCTGGGGAGGAGGGAATGGGAGCAACCTGAGGTAAGAACGCCACAGGCTCACGCTGTTCCTACCCAAAGTTTAGCAGTTTTCGTGAACAAATGCTTGCTTCCCAGTTTGTTGCATGCCTTTGGTCAATTTTTAGAGAGCTGAAATGGATATTTTTGACAATCTTTTCCCAGCTTTCCAGTTACTTTTTGTGAGGAGGATTTGTCAACCTCTTCATTCTGTCATGCAAGAAGTCAGTATCTCAGTCACTCTTCACATTTTGCTATAATTAGAATTATTAATGCTGTTAAAAGGAAGAACTATACAGGTGAAAATATTACCATGAAATGTTGTTTTCAAAGAAAAATGTTTGTTTTTGTTTTCTGGCAGAAAAAATCAACAAACATAAAGACGAGTGAAGATCTAAGCTTAAATGATGATTTCATGAGATTAAGTTAAAAAATCTCATTTCTCAGGGGCACCTGGGTGGCTCAGTCGGTTAAGTGTCTGACTTTGGCTCAGGTCATGATCTCAAGGCTCATGAGTTCGAGCCCCGAGTTGGGCTCTGTGCTCACAGCTCAGAGCCTGGAGCCTGCTTCAGATTCTGTTTCCAGCTCTCTGCCCCTCCCTCCCTCCCTCCCTCTCTCTCTCTCTCTCTCTCTCTCAAATATAAATAAACATTTAAAAATTAAAAAAAAGAGAGATCTCATTTCTTAGAAGCAACACCTAGGGCCCTACGACTTGACTCCTTCACAGACATGAGAGAAATGAATGACATGCTCCACTAGGAAAAAGTTAGTCCCAAAGCATCTCAGTCACGACTGAGCATCCCCCAGCTGCTTTTCCTGTTTCTTATTTTCCAACTTCTCTATCATAGGCCTCAACCATGGTCATCAGATATGCAACGGACATTCCTAGAATAGTCTGTTGTTTGCAGTCTGGACACCGTCACAGCCCCATTCCTGCCCTGTGCATCCAGGAATCCAGTCTCGTAGAACTGGAGAAGACTTAGAGATTTTGGGGGGCAAAACCTTTCACGTTGAGATGGGGAAATTAAGGCTTAGGGGAGGCAAGGGGATTATCCTTTCCAGGAGTGTGATAAAGATTATGTCGTGCTGATAAAATAGAGGACCTCAGAAACCGTTACTGGAATGAGTGAGTTATCAAGTTCAGGGCCAATGACTGGGAATGGTTTCAGGAAGATCAAACACATGCTCCAAGAACACTGGACATGAAGGCTCCTGAGGTTGATTTTTCCCAACTTCCCTCTTTCTTCCCTCTTTCTTACCTTAGCAAAGAAAATCCAGGCTGCACACTGCCCTGGGGCCATAAGGCTTTTTAGCTTCACTGTGCTGAGCATGAGAAAGAATCCTAAAATTCCACTGGAAGGAGAAAATATTCTCTTGTTAGTGAGGCTTGTCTTCCTTGAGCCAATAGCTATTTTCTGTTACATTTTACCAGCTAGTTTCTAATTATTACACAACCTCTATCTCATCTGTGCTTTCTAGTGATCTCTGGATAAAAATATCAAATATTTAAAAACCCACGAAGCTCTAATTTTATGAGGAGCTATGATAAAAGTGTTTCACTGGGTGGGGGGCAGGAAGGGAAGGAGTATAGAAACTTGGGAAATCTCTGGCTAAATCATGAAAGAAAAAAAATGTGGAGGACAATACCTCCTGCTCCCTCCCATACTATTTCTAGAGCTTGGTGCTTGCCAAGGTAGAGCTTCAATTTTTTTTTTTCAAGCAGAACAAACTGCCAGAAAAAAACTTCCAAAGCGAAACTCACCATATGGGGACAGAGGGTCTGGACCAGCTCCTGGGTTCAAGGTAAGAATCTAAAGGGGAGGACTGGCTCCAGTAGCAGAAGCGCCCCCAACCCAGGCTGAGCTACACAGAAGCTATGCTTTGGGAATGATGCCTAAGCCTATCTGTGTGACCTGAGAGACCACACGCCATGGGAGCCCTAGAGGTCTGGAGCATCCAGACCTTGGCCTAGCAGTGGACACGTAATTAGTGGCCTATGCTGGAATCCATTTTTTAAAATTTTTTAAAAAATGTTTTATTTATTTTTGAGAAAGAGAGAGAGAGACAGAGACAGAGACAGAGCATGAGCGGGGGAGGGGCAGAGAGAGAGGGAGACACAGAATCCAAAGTAGGCTCCAGGCTCTGAGCTGTCAGTACAGAGCTCGACTCAGGGCTCGATCCCATGAACTGTGAGATCATGACCTCAGCTGAAGTTGGAAGCTTAACCAACTGAGCCACCCAGGCACCCGCACTGGAATCCATTTTTGAAAACATCACTGTGTGGCCAAGGACAAAGCAAAGGGCACTCCAAAACAGAATGGTCACTCTTCCTTGCATTCAGAGGCAGGACAATTGGAGATGAGAGACTCCACGATCGAGGCTGACTTCCTATAACTCTATCAAGTGGGCGCTTGAGTGTGACTTTTATTGGAAAATGAAAAGCAAGAGCTAGGACCGCAGTGGTACCCCAAACCAGAGAGGCAGGTCATATGAGCTATAGCTCTAGGCCCTCAGGTGACGCCCTGCCATCTCACCTTTATTATAGGCACTGGTGTGTGGCTCCAACATAGACAAGGGGCTCTGAGAGGGCAGGGACCAACCTTGGGCTACTCTGATTTCCCCAACAGAGCCAAACATGGTGCCTTGGTCATTGTAGGTATTCCAAAAATATTTGATGGGTTTACTTAGGAGCAGGCTGGATTGAATTAAACACCGATAAGGCCAAATTTCACAGAAACGTGTGCCTTCGCTTCATTAGATTAGATTAGTTTACAGCTGCATCCCTGGGCAGGACCAAGGACAGGGATGAAGGTTCCCTTGTGTATATTTCAGCCTGTTGGCCACTGATAACCTGCAAAGTTTGTTCAGATTTGAATCTGCAGTCGAGAGAGGCTGGGCAGCTATGGATGAAGACAGGCAGTCATTCATACCCGAAAGGCAAGGTGGGTAAGCAGCCGGCTGGAAATTGAGTGACCTGGGCTGTGCCCACTGACCCTCATAACCTTGACCAAATCCCCCTGTTCCTCCTTTTTTTCCTGCCTCAGGTTCTGTGTTGTTAAAGCAGGAATAAGTATAGTGGTCCTTATCCTACCTTACGGAAATCAGAGACTTTCAGAATAGGAAGCCTCCCTACCCCCAAATCTCACTTTATTAACAAGCAAACTGAAGCCCAAGCACAATTTGAATCCAGGTTTCCTGGCTCGTTTAAAGGTTCACCACAGTATGGAGTGCCTGGGTGGTTCAGTCAGTTGAGGGACCGAGTCTTGATTTTGGTTCAGGTCACGATCCCAGGGTCATGGTTTCAAGCCCCCGCATTGGGTTCCACACCGAGCATAGAGCCTGTTTAAGATTCTCGCTTTCACTTTCTCTCTCTCTCCTTCTTTCCCTCTGCTCCTCTCCCCCTCTCCCCCACTTGCACATGTGCTCTCTCTCTCTCTCTCTAAAATATGAAAAAAAATTAATAAGGGTCCTCCACAGTTCTTCAAACTTCACCATGAAGATACGTTCTTGACTCAAGAGACAGAAGAGATGCTGCAGGTGCCCACGGCCACCGCGAGGTTGGGAGTGGAAAGTGGGGCGGCTACCGCTCCAGGGCTCCTCCTGGTGGCGTCCACCCCTGCCTCCAGGGATGTAACAACTTCACATGTGCCTGTACTGTCTCCCACACGCCCTCCCCTCCGACGCTCCCTTCTCTCCACCTCCAGCCAGAGGAAGGGCATGATGCCACATCCCCTTGCCCCTCAGCACACACTCTGCCAGAGCAGAGCCACTCGGGTCTGTGCCCGACACACATGGGAAAGCATCCATGATTCCTTCCCATCCCTTGCCTGGTATGCCTGTGCATCATTTCTAAATTACTCATGGGTCCCTCTCTTTCTCCTTCCACACTCAGCTCTCTACCCCTCCCTGTGGAGGCAGATCTGAAAAGCAACAAGAGGATCCTAGAAGTAAAAGAGTGCGGGCTTCCCGTCCATGTGTCTCTGGGTCATGGCTACCACTGTCCCCTCGGGCCTCCGTGACCCCTTCTGGGCTCCCGCAGGGCCTCTGAAGGTGACAACTCTTAGTCTGAGATATGGTCATGGAGGAATCATGTGATGACATGGGGGAAACTGACACATTTTTAAAAGAGGTCAAGCTTTGTCCTGAAGGCAGGGGGATAGAATGTAATAGAGTTACATCAATTCACACAAAGACTTCCAAATCTTCTAAGTATAAAACCCTGATTTTTCATGCTGGGTTACAAGGAAGTTGCAGATTAAAAGGGGCAGAAATGGAGCTAGAACATCACCCCACAAGGCCAGCATCAATGGGCTGCGAACCGTGCTGCTCTGTTCCAAATAACCAAACAACGGATGCCCTTCCCTCTGCACTGTGTTTGCCGGTCCTGCCAAATAACCAGACCCAAAGGGAACAAGTGCACAGACCCCAAAGCAGCACTAACACTCATGCCACCCAGTCCTAGCTAACAGGCAGCCGACAAGTCCCGACCACATCAATAGGGATGGAGAAGATGACTCCTGTCAGTGTTTTCCTGAAACTTAGCTGCGGATGATAAATGAATCATTCTGAGGCTCAAATGCAAAACCAAACTGTACAACATTGGTACGTTTTGTCCTAACACACCCCGAAGTCAGAAATAGTAGCGAGCCACACAACCAGCTTTTTGACTCTGAAGAATCACTGCCTCACAAGGCACACTCTTTTATGCGTGGGAATAAGTGGTCTGGCTTGGCAACTGCTCATGGTCTGTTGACATTTTATTTATAGTCAAGCTGAGCAGATAATAATAATGGCCATCATTTCCTGGGCCAGGCACGATGCTTAGGGTTTACGCATCTTATTTAATATACACAAGCACCCATTGGTGGGATTATCTTTCCATTTTACAGATGAGGAAACTAAACCGATGCTTGGGGGAACTAGGGCAGCTTGCTCAAAGAGCAAACCAATCAACAAGCAGCAAGGCTGGAATTCAGCCCAACACTGGACTTCCCACCATATCAGAACACACGCCATGAGACTGTCCATTTCTCAGCACAATAAAGTCAAGCAAAGTGGGGATCATGGCAGGAAAGAGGGGACAGGGTGAGTATGAACTCCAACTATATGTATCCATCCCTATTGATCTGAGGAGCTCCCACAGCCAAGTATTAAGGGTCACTTTGCTGTCTAGATGTCTCCTAGTCCCTGGTTTCCAAAACCTGTTTCTCAGGGTCTTAGGATTCAGTCAAGGCTTTTTAGAGATTGTCCTCTAGGGAAAAGGCAGGGACCAAGGAGGTAGCTGAATGGGTGCAATTCTGGACCCAAGTCTTCCCTTGAATGGAATCTGATTCATCATTTTATACACTCAAGTTCTGTTTAAGAATCGCTAGTGGAAGGGGCTCAGTCGGTTAAACATCTGACTCTTGGTTTTAGCTCAGGTCATGATCTCAATTCGTGGGGCTCAAGCCCCATGTCTTGGGATTCTCTCCCTCTACCTCTGACCCTCCCCGCCCCTGTTCGCTCTCTCTCTCTATCAAAATAAATACATAAACATTAAAAAAAATTGCTTGTGGAGGGAAAAACACTGGGGGAAGCTTGGCTCTTCTGCAAGCTTGAAAACCACTGTCCTGGCCAAGGAACTTCTGCAGGACATGGTACCCCCAGACCCACGCTGGCCCTGAGCACCTGGTGATGCTCATGACAACCTGCTGATGGCCGAGGGAGCTGCTTCCAGACCTGCACAGCCACCACTTTCTTCTGCCCCTCATTTGGGTAACTGGCAGTGACCCTGGACTTGACAAAGACAGGAAGCAGTACACACACAGACAAATTAATAGTGCTAGGGGCTTTCTGAGTTAAGCTTACCTGGCACAGCAGCTTCCATGGAACCTGTAGAAATACAGGAACGGAAAGTCCGGGACACTGAAGAGATCACCTGAGGAGCACAGCAAGGGTGAGACAATGACGCACATGCCCCCCTGCCCCCAGCTGTCCTGGAAAACGCAAGGCAAGGGTCTTTAGCACAGCAGCCATCTGAGCACTGAGCTGCATGGCACTGAATTCACTTTGGCATTCCCAGGGTTTCTAGGTTAGTGGCATTGTCTTAAAATAATAGCGTGATGCTGGGGTGCCAAGGTGGCTCAGTTGGTTGAGCGTCCGACTTCGGCTCAGGTCATGATCTCACGGCTCATCAATTTGAGCCCCACGTTGGGCTCTGTGCTGACAGCTCAGAAGCCTGGAGCCTTTCCGATTCTGTGTCTCCCTCTCTCTCTCTACCTCTCCCCGGCTCATGCTCTGACTCTCTCTGTCTCCCAAAAATAAATAAACATTAAAAAAAATGTTTAAAAAAAAATAATAGTAGGATGCCCATAATGCCTATTTAGCGAGAGTCTGTCCTGTGCAGGGCACTATGCTAAAAGCTCTATGTACGACACCTCTTTCAGTCCTTGTAATTACTGTGTGGTGTTTTATCACCCCCATTTAACTGGTGCTCAGAGAAGTTAAGGGATTTGTCTAGGATTACACAACTCTTGAACTGTGAAGCCAGAATGTACACCCAGTCACTCCAAACCCTACAATCTTTCCTTGTCACCAGGCGGCCATCCTGGCCCAAGACAGAGTACAGGACAAAAAGAAACTTTTTTTTTTTTCTTAAAGATTGTTCTATTCTTTCCTGCTTTATGTCTAAAAAAAGGCTGAATGCATGCCTCTGACATCTTTTTCTCATTTTGTGTTTAATTACTGCACAAACGGCACAGGGGCCAGACCGACCATGCTTACTCATTTGGGTGTAAGGTCCAAAGGGTACATTTATTTCTAATGAAGTAAGTCCATTCTTCTAGTTCCATTTGGTGCAAGAGGAAATAATCACACATATTGGCTGCTTCCCTCTCTGGAATTTGAACTTGGTCACAAACAAGAAGTCAGGAGATTGAAAAAGCAAAAAGCCTTCCAAAAATGTCCAGAGGAAAGGAATTAAGCATTTCCACAGCAGATAGCTTAATCCTTCCAAATCTGGAATTTCTGAGACTCTGCAGGAGCCAGACCTTCCAGACCCCCGGGCTTCGGTCTGTCTCTCTGGATCTGGATGGACTGGAGCAAGAAAGGCTGGTCTTCCTCAGGACTCACCGTATGTTAGGTGTGCAGTGCAACATACGAGCAGGAATGCCTTCGTCTCTGAACCTACTAATCAAGAGTTTCAGAACAAGACACACTGGGCTGCTATACTTCCTCAGAGACCTAACTGATTTCAAATAATTCAACCACCTCTTGGCAAGGAAAATGCTGAATTCCAGTGCCCTAGAGGGCTTTTAGCACGACGATTCTTTTGTTTCGTTTGTTCGTATGTGTGAGTTCTTAGCCACGACAGGGTGGGTCTCTTGGGACCTGGTTTTTGTGCAGCCCGACCATAGGTTCAGGGCTCTGGCTTTCTTGCTGCCATAACTCTCCTGAGCGCTTCTCTCGTCTATGTGGACCTGCACGGGTGGAGGGGCTTTGCACACAACACCATCGGGCTCAGATATCTAGTGCGTGAAATACACGGTATCTGTGGAAGTGCCTTTCCACACAGAGGCGACAGCGAGGTAACCCTAGGCACCCCAGCCCCAGAGCCCCCTGTTCAGTCGGGCGAGGCGACAGTCCATGCAGGCTTTGCGCTGTCTCTCTGGCAGCTGTGGTTCTTGGCCCTGTTCCCACTTCCCTTCCGGTTTCAGAGAAACTGCAGTGCAGTCAGCGTGATGATGAGGAGGGGCAGAGAGGAGATCAACTAAGTGCAGGACCTCAATATTCTTCTGGCGCCGCCTCCTCTCTGCACCCAGGCTGTCCTCAGAAATGCTCCAGGGACATGAATGAGATTCACGGAGCATTGGCAGCCTTTCCGGCCCAGCACAGGCTGCTGAGGGGCTCTAATGAGCAGTGGAGTGCTGAGAGGTGGACTGGAAAGGAGGAAGGCAAAGGAAAAATCACAGTCCTAGGAAATTTACCAGTCACATGATAACCTTCACCCAAATCCTAAAAACTGATTCGATAAATTATTGAGAGAGAAAACAGCTTATTTTTGAGCCATTTCTATGACCTCCATATATTTCTCACACAGTACTAGTTGACCATGCCTGTCTCTCCTTTTGTAACCATCAAGTCCTTGCGAGGTGGGACCGTACGTTACCCATATCCACTGTGTTAGGATCAACCCATAATAAGCACTACGGAACCGAAAGTATCCAAAACACCTAAACTCTTCTTGCTTCCCCTGCAGAGAATGTTCCACTTTCCAGTTGGCTATGCTGGTCTTTAATTTCAAATTTGCCCCACATGCTTCCCCTCTGATGCCTTCAGCCTGCCTTGTCTTTTACTAGAGTTCTTGAACAAAGAGGGTGCGTGCCAACCTCTAAAGAGCAAAGGTTAATGACCACATGACAAATGGCCCTGAAAATGAGGCAGTGTGTGGCTGGCTGGCCCAACCTCAGTAGAATGAAATTCAGGGACCTAAAAAATTGGTAAAGATGCTCAAAAGACCACTCCTGCACCAGCGATTGTGAACTGCACAATTTAAGCACAGATTAAGTAGTTCAACAGTCGTAAACATAGTTTGTGGCAACAATATGCAGCTTAGGCAATAAAGTTCGAATTGAGCCCTCACTTTTAAGTTTTTATTTAAATTCCAGCTGACATACAATGTAATACTAGTTTCAGGTGTACAATATAGTGATTCAACACTTCCGTACAATGCCTGGGGCTCATCACAACATGAACCTTCATTTTTATGCTCCAGTTAAAATCTGCTGACTTTCCGAGTGAGGGAATGAATCCGAATTCTCTGAAGACTGCAGAACATGAAACTGCCATGGTGAAAAGCGTGGCCCAATCTTACCACACTCAAGACTTACTGATATTTGAACATCAAGACAACTTCCTCTCCCCACATTGTAGCCCTCGGAACGGGCAGGAAAATGGAAGGTCAGCTCCAAGAAGTAATTAGTGCTACTTGCTCTCATCTCACACGTGAGCAAGAGGCGCACCAGGTAACAAGGTCATTTCTGGGTCAGATTCCTGTGGTTTTCTCTCTGTTTTGGGTCCTTGAAATTCTCTCCCTTTGAACACACAACAGAGGGGCTCAGTACAAATACGAAATACACACTTTCAAGCAAAGAAAGAACTTCTCTTCTCTACTAGTGCTTAAAATGGTCCAAGGGGAAGCAAGGTTCCAGGATTCTTGAAGCCTCTGCATGAATCATGAGGTTGAAAGATTAGAGGGGGAGGTGGATTTCATTCACCAAGAAGCAAACCCAGTGCCCAAAGGGGGAAAAGTGGCAGGGCCAGAACTAAAGAGACCTACCCAATCCCTACCACCATGTCCCAAGTACTCCAAAAGTGTGTCCCAAAGCCCCATCCTATGCATCTAAAAAACCGCTTATCTTTCTAGTCACTCGGGAATGAGTGAGAAGGGTAGCTCATACAAAAGCACTAGCAAGAGACCACAAAGACTAGCTAAAATAAGGCTGACAACACCAAATGTTAGTGAAGATGTGGAGCAACTGGAACTCTCAGACATTGCTGAGTAGGGGTGTAAAATGGTATAAACACTTTAGAAAACTGGCACTTTCTTAAAAAGTTAAAACTACATCAACTCTAAGACACAGAATTCTAAGTATTTATCCAAAAGACAAGAAGAGACAAAAAGTCCTGTATAAGAATGTTCATGAGCACCAAAAACCAATAAATACCTAGGAATAAACATAACCAAGGAGGTGAAAAATCTATACACTGAAAACTACAGAAAGCTTATGAAAGAAATTGAAGAAGACACAAAAAACTGGAAAAATATTCCATGCTCTTGGATAGGAAGAATAAATATTGTTAAAATGTCAATACTACCCAAAGCAACCTACATATTCAATGCAATCCCTATCAAAATAGCACCAGTACTTTTCACAGAGCTAGAACAAACAATACTAAAATTTGTATGGAACCAGAAAAGACCCCAAGTAGCCAAAGCAATCTTGAAAAAGAAAACCAAAGCTGGAGGCATCACAATCCTGGATGTCAAAGCTGTATTACAAAGCTGAAATCATCAAGACAGGATGGTACTGGCACAAAAACACTCAGATCAATGGAACAGAATAGAGAACCCAGAAATGGACGCACAAACGTATGGCCAACTAATCTTTGACAAAGCAGGAAAGAATATCCAATGGAATCAAGACAGTCTCCTCAGAAAGTGGTGCTGGGAAAACTGGACAGTGACATGCAGAAAAATCAACCTGGACCACTTTATTACACCATACACAAAAATAAGCTCAAAATGGATGAAAGACCTAAATGTAAGACAGGAAGCCATCAAAATCCTCAAGGAGAAAGCAGGCAAAAACCTCTTTGACCTTGGCCACAGCAACTTCTTACTCAACTTGTCTCCAGAGGCAAGGGAAACAAAAGCAAAAATGAACTATTGGAACTTCACCAAAATAAAAAGCTTCTGCACAGCGAAGGAAACAATCAACAAAACTAAAAGGCAACTGACAGAATTGGAGAAGATATTAGCAAATGACATATCAGATAAAGGGTTAGTATCCAAAATCTATAAAGAACTTATCAAACTCAACACCCAAGAAACAAATAATCCAGTGAAGAAATGGGCAAAAGACATGAATAGACACTTCTCCAAAGAAGACATCCAGATGGCCAACCGACACATGAAAAAAATGTTCAACATCACTCATCATCAGGGAAATACAAACCAAAACCACAATGAGATACCACCTCACACCTGCCAAAATGGCTGACATTAACAACTCAGGCAACAACAGATGTTGGCGAGGATGCGGAGAAAGAAGATCTCTTTTGCACTGCTGGTGGGAATGCAAGCTGGTGCAGCCACTCTGGAAAACTGTATGGAGTTCCTCAAAAAATTAAAAATAGAACTACCCTACAATCCAGCAATTGCACTACTAGGTATTTGTCCAAGGGACACAGGTATGCTGTTTCGAAGGGGCACATGCACCTCAATGTTTATAGCAGCATTATCAACAATAGCCAAAGTATGGAAAGAGCCCAAATGTCCATCGATGGATGAATGGATAAAGAAGATGTGGTACACACACACACACACACACACACACACACACACACACTGGAGTATTACTTGGCAATCAAAAAGAATGAAATCTTGCCATTTGCAACTACGTGGATGGAACTAAAGGGTATTATGCTAAGCAAAATTAGTCAGTCAGAGAAAGACAAATATCACATGACTTCACTCATATGAGGACTTTAAGACACAAAACAGATGAACATAAGGGAAGGGAAGCAAAAAGAATATAAAAACAAGGAGGGGGACAAAACATAAGAGACTTTTTTTTTAATCTTTTTTTGTAATGTTTATTTATTTTTGAGAGAGGGACAGTGTGAGTGGGGGAGGAGCAGAGAGAGAGGGAGACACAGAATCCGAAGCAGGCTCCAGGCTCTGAGCTGTCAGCACAGAGCCCAACACAGGTCTCGAACTCATGAACCGTGAGATAATGACCTGAGCCAAAGACAGACACTTACTGACTGAGCCACCAGGTGCCCCAAGAGGCTCTTAAATATAGAGAACAAACAGAGGGTTACTGGAGGGGTTGTGGGAGGGGGATGGGCTCAATGGGTTAAGGGCATAAAGGAATCTACTCCTGAAATCATTGTTGCACTATATGCTAACTAACTTGGATGTAAATTAAAAAATAAATTATATAAAAAAAAGGATGTTCATGAAAGCTTTATTTGCAACAGCCAAAAACTGGAAACAGCCCCGGTAAGCATCAGCAGGTGAATGGATAAACAAAAGGAGGTATGTTTATTTGCTAGGTATGTTCATACGCTAGCACCCTACTCAGCAATAAAAGGGAATAAACTGGTGATACATACAAGAACCTAGATGAATCTCTGAACACTGCATTGAATGAAAGGGCCAGACATAAAGGAATACTTCCGGGGTGCTTCCATTTATATGAGGCTCTAGAATAAATAGAATTTATCTATGGACACAGAAATCAGATCATGGTGGCTTTGGTGCTAGGTGAGAAGGGAGTAATGAAGAAGGGGCAAGAGGAAACTTCCTAGTGACAGAAATGGTCGATATCTTGATGGGAGTAAGCTACACGGGTGTATACATTCGTCAAAATTGACCAGGCCGTACACAAGATAGGTGCATTTCATACACGCAAATTATACCTCAATTTTTTAATGTTTTAAAAGCACTACTAAATAATTAAGATACAAGTTAAAAAAAAGAAGAGGTGAAAGGAAACCAAAGGGAAGAAAGCCATGCTTTAAAAATATCAGCAATTGGTGGGGCTCCTGGGTGGCTCAGTCGATTAAACATCCGACTCTTGATTTTGGCTCAGGTCATAATCTCACGGTTTGTGAGTTCAAGCCCCGCCATCAGACTCTGCGATGACAGTGCACAACCTCCTTGGGATCCTCTCTTTTCCTTTCTCCTTCCCTCCCCCCTCTCAAAAATAAATAAATAAACTTTAAAAAAATAAATAAAAATAGAAATGTCCGCAATTGTTAACAGATCCTTCATAAAAACACTGTACCCATGGGCCTGAGACTTAACTGGGTCTCAACTGGTGCAGGTGCGGGGAATCAGGAACATGCCCTTCCTGACACTCCAGCCCTGCAGTGGACATTCTAGATGGAAA
This sequence comes from Panthera tigris, assembly GCF_018350195.1. Taxonomy (NCBI): domain Eukaryota; kingdom Metazoa; phylum Chordata; class Mammalia; order Carnivora; family Felidae; genus Panthera; species Panthera tigris. The sequence continues at coordinate 45,793,092 of NC_056671.1, forward strand.
GTGTAATAAGCAAGTGGGGAAGAATAAAGGGTTGTTCTCATTTAAAAATGGGCTAGACTACTCATGGGTACAATGAGAAAGCTAACGAATTGGAAGGAATTGGAGCTCCCCCATCACAGCAGTCCTCGAATACCTCTGGAGGAGAGGTATTTTCCTCAGGTGTTTTATTTGCTTAAACTCTGTAATAATTGTAGACTGCTATGAGAAAACATCACCAGGACCCATCAAAGAGTTTAGGGTAAATGACTTGGGTTTATAAAGCTGAGAAAAACTGATCCCCTGGTTCTCTTCTAGATTCTGAGCTTCCATCATCTCTCATACCAGATTTCTACCTTAATATACCTATCTGCTTGAGTTATCCACTCTACCAAACAAATATAACCATTTTACTGTGCCTGAGTGCTTTTTGAAGCAACAAGTCGCTGCTTACAGCTGTTCATGTTGTGCACTGCCCAACTTCAAAGGGCAGGGCACTGTTCAGCTAGACCACAACAGTGTGTGGCAACCCTGAGAGTTTCGAAAAGTTAAAGCGAATCAAAACCTAGACAGTGACTTTCATGTGGTTTTCACAAGCAGCCTCCCTACTCTAGTCAGGATTGTTTTGCTTACTCAACAGCCCCGAGTCAAGCAGGCACTTAAGGGCCAGCCCTTTGATACTAAGGTTTCAAGTCAATGGCACTCCACTGACCAGAGGTGAAAAGAGAAACGGCCACACACATCTTTAAGGCCCCTTGGCACACAATTTGTAGAAGTTCTAAGAAAGCAGCAAACGGGATCATGGTGACCACACGCCGAGTACCGTCATAACACAGAAGTAGGTGTGGTTTTACAGTGTTTCCCTGGGACGCTCATGGATTAAAAGCTGAACTTGGTGCTGGTACAGATGGAAATCTTGGGCTTCTTCCAGAAGGCTGCCACCAGTCTGTATATAACCCCACACACACATCTTCACCGGGGCCTTTGCCAGAGCCCTGCTATGATGGCTACTGAGGCCAGAAGGATTCCTGAACCCTACAGCTCTGGGGCATCCCTTCACTGGGAGCCTCAGCCACCTGCAGCAAGGGAGGCCAAGGCCACCTCAGCTGTTGACACCAGGGTCACAGCCAGTCTCACAGGCCAGCAAAATCCTTCTCAGGAGCCCAGCTTTCTTTACCTGGCCCCTGCAAAGATAATCACCTCCACTACCTGAAAACCACAACGCACAAACTTGCATGCAGGAGTCCTTCCAGGGAAGCGTACGGAGCCTCTCTCTGATGAGCCCCATGGGAGTTACAACGCCCTGAGCTGCCCACCACAGACTCATCCTCAGCCATTCACCATACCGTGCAGTCAAAACCTGCAGAAGGAATGGGGGTGAGTATCTGACGTCCATTCAGTTGTTGTTGTTGTTTTTGAATATAATCTGAAGGAAAATTCATTGTTGTAAATATCTTTTTCTGGTATAACTGAGTTCTAAACAGGTTCTCAAATAAGAGCGATTTGTTTTTGTTTTTGTTTTTGATGCCCTATACATTTTTTTTAATTGAGATATAATTCACCCTTCTAAAGTGGCTCCCGGGTGGCTCAGTTGGTTGAGCGTCTGACTTCAGCTCAGGTCATGATCTCATGGTTCATGAGTTCGAGCCCCATGTTGGGCTCTGTGCTGACAGCACGGAGCCTGGAGCCTGCTTCGAGTTCTGTGTCTCCCTCTCTCTCTGTTCCTCCCCTGCTCATGCTGTCTCTCTCTGTCTCTCTCTCTGTCTCTCTCTCTCTCAAAAATAAATAAACATTTTAAAAAATAAAGTGTACAATCCAGTGGTTTTTAGCATATTAACAGAGTTGTACACCATCACCACCAGCAAATTCCAGAACACTTTCATCACCTCAGAAAAAAAAAATCTGGGGCCTATTTAAAAAAAATTTTTTTTTTGAATGTTTAATTTTTTTGTGTGTGAGACAGAGAGAAAGAGAGCATGAACAGAGGAGGAGCAGAGAGAGAGGGAGACACAGAATCCAAAGCACACTCCAGGCTCTGAGCTGTCAGCACAGAGCCTGACATGGGCTCGAACTCACAAACCATGAGATCGTGACCTGAGCCAAAGTCTGATGCTTAACCAGACTGACCCACCCAGGTGCCCCAAGGGGCCTATTTTAAATTACTCTTCTGCCTAGGCCATTCTGCAACCATAGGCTACTGACCACTTTGTGTTCCCAGAGAGTAAGTAAGTGCCCAAGATATTCTTGCATTGACCTAAAAAGTTTAGCAATATCTCAAGATGAAATGTGGGATTGCTGGCCAAACCGTATAAACTATTACCAGCATCACTCTGCTCAGAAACTGGTAGACAAAATGGCCCTCAAACTGATGAGGGAGCATAAGGCAAGCTGACAGGCCGCAGCCCTGCCCACCCCCCAACCCCCAGGTGGGATATGTGTGATATTCCTCCCACTCCTTGGCTGCCCAAGAATGAAGGAAAGGGAAAAAAACAAATGGTTAACTGATAGAGATCATAGTCCTGCAGGACCTAAGTCTCCATTACCCCTCCACAGTGATGTGGGAATCAAAGGCAGAAGGAAATGGCAGATAGAACTAAATTTCCTTATAACCTGCAGCCCCTTGACAAACACTTGAGGCTCGCAGAGTAAAAAGTTTTTCCAGGAACTTCCTACTGTTTTAATGCTAATGCTTTGCTAGAGGGAAAAACAACTTTAGCTTGACAATGGCTAGGCCTCCACTATCCTGGGAGTCTTCTTTAGCATACGAAAAGCTCACTAGAAACTTCCCATGGACTTTACCTCCCCCAACTCCATAGTATATAACCAGTCTCTCTTCATGGTCCCTGGGCAGCTCTTTCTGCCCACAGGTCCTGTCTCCATGCTTTAATAAAATCACCTTTTTGCACCAAAGATGTCTTCAAGAATTCTTTCTTGGTCATGGGCTCCAGACCCCCCATGAACCCCACTATCACCCCAAAAACCTCATCAAAACCAAGAGAAGCTCCACAAGGAAGTTTAGTAACACTGAAGGTATTCACTCACTCCAGAGACTTTATAATAAACTGTAGAATCACTGAAAAAGAAGCATTTAAAAAGAAAAACCTGAGAGAAGGGTCAGGAGACCTAAACTCCAGTCTCTCTCTGCTATTCACCTCCCCTGTACCATCTTGGCCATATCCCTTAACTGCTCTGGGCTTCAATTTCCTCATTTGTAAAATATGACGGCATCAAGGATAATCACTAAGATTCCTTCCAGCTCTGAGAATCATGAGTAACAACGAACAAGCATCACCTCTTGGTTGAAAGGCTGAGGGATTTCTTGAGGTGAGAACCATTCGCCCAAATCCACCAGTAATCACTCAGGGAGCAATAAGCATGCAAACCAAGCAGAACCAGCAAACTTTCCAAAGGCTTTGACCGAAACACATCTCAAAGGGGAGGTTCCTTAGGGGGCTCTGCAATGTCTGGTGGGTGGCAACCTCCTGGCCGTGCGAAAGAATGACAAGAGCGCATGTAAAGGCAGACAACCAGCAGTATGGGTGAGCAGACTGTTCAGGGTCAACACCATGGGGTCCATATGATTTTTATTTTACAAAGGATAGGCTTTCAACACGTGAGAGTGCAGCGAGCACTCCACAGCAAACCTCAGAGTCTGGAGATAACACCAGACTGTGGGAACGGGCAGAAAATAGATGCGCATCAGTGTGGGCAAGTGTAGACTAATGCATTGAGAAAAAGGTAATTCAAATTATCCCCATGAGGCACGATTTGGATGGGTCACATACAATCTAGAAACACTGAGTCACTCTCGACAGTTCCCTCAAGATACTAATTCAAAGAGTCTGAAGCAGCTAAAAGCACCAACAGAAACCTTTCATTGTTTTGGGCACCATAGGAGCTAGAAAGGGCCTTAGAAACAACCCGGTTCACCTTTCTCATTTTAACTGAGACTCTGAGAGCTCGGGAAATGTCTCATGCACAGCAAATGGCCAACAAACATTAGTTTAAGGAGCGTGGCCAAGAAAACATGTATTTCCAGCCATACTGCACACAGATACTATTTCCTTATCTTTGGCACCAACTTCAAAACGGTAAAAAACCACAATGGAATAGAGTATTGTGGGCAATTCCTGAATCTGAAAAACCACTATAGAGTAACCAAGGCAGCAACAAGGTAAAGGTAAGCTTTAAAACTTGACTTCCTTAATCAGGAATCTTGAATATTGCAGGCTAATATATGATAAAAAGGTATGAAAGGAGGTCGATTAGAAGTAGGGTGAATTTGAACTTTCTCACCAAATCCTTTAGCACTAGGATTGAAGAGCGATTCTGGATGTTTGAAGAAGGAACTTTAGAAGTGGAGAAGGTGAGCACTAGTTTATCCGGCAGATAATAAGCCTGTCTGTACATCTGAGACCACACCAGATGAAAACACAGACAACAAAATTGAAGAAAGGGTAAGAATAAATTCATGGGCGATAAATCCACAATGGGTCCTTGAGACCAGGTTCAATGTGGGCCGTGCCTAACCCCTGAGCTTCCATCCTGAAGGCAAACCACATTCTCCTACAAAACGTCCCTTAGGGATAATAAGGGGGCGGGGAGGGTGTGGTGTCAGAGCACTGGGTTGAATGGGCCACATAAAACAGTCCGACTTACCTGTCGGATGAGATGCAACTGCCAGGAGCACCACACTGAAAAAGAAACAGCAGAGCAGTGAAGAAGTCTTTCCCAGCACTGAAAAATCACAATGTATATTTCCACCCATTCTACTTGGAAAGAGTGAAATTAGCCTAAATGCAAATTATCTGCACTGAATGGTCTCATTCTGCCTAATTCCAACTTGTCAGTGAGAGGGTGAGAATCTCCCAAGATGCCTCAGATTTTGACAAGAGGGTTGAATGTACCCTGTGACGGACGGAGGATCTATGCCCCACTCTGAGGTCATCTATGCCACCAAGAATTATCACACTCACCTAATCTTCCAAGAATATTTGTAAGCTAAACAAAGCAAACTGTGAATTACAAATAGGCTGCAATCTAAAAAAATAGCTGTTGGGTGTGAGCTGAATCTACTTTTGCCACAAAATTAAATTTGTAGAGGGTAAATTAAATTCCCAGGGGGCACCTGGCTGGCTCAGTCGGTCGAGCACGTGACTCTTAATCTCGGGGTCATGAGTTCAAGTTTCACGTTGGACATGGAGTCTACTTAAAAAAGACTTTCCAGGAGAGCGCCTGGGTGGTTCAGTCGGTTAAGTGTCCGACTTCAGCTCAGGTCATGATCTCGTGGTTCATGAGTTCAAGCCCTGTGTTGGGCTCTACACTGGTGGTGTGGACCCTGCTTGGGATTCTCTGTCTCTGCCTCTCCCCTGCTTCTGCTCTCTCTCCCTCTTTCTCTCTCAAAATAAATAAGCTTAATTTTTTTTTTTTTTTTTTTTTTTTTAAAAAGGGAGATCAAGGGGCGCCTGGGTGGCTCAGTCGGTTGAGCGTCCGACTTCAGCTCAGGTCACGATCTCATGGTTCGTGAGTTCGAGCCCCGCGTCAGGCTCTGGGCTGATGGCTCAGAGCCTGGAGGCTGCTTCCGATTCTGTGTCTCCCTCTCTCTCTGCCCCTCCCCCATTCATGCTCTGTCTCTCTCTGTCTCAAAAATAAATAAACATTAAAAAAAAAAAATTAAAAAAAAAAAAAAGGGAGATCAAACCAGTTGTTGGCTCTGTCAGGCAGAGCTTCTAGCTGGCAGACCAGCACAGCTGCCTTAGGGATCTGAAGGATCCCAGTTCTCTGGGTGCTGATGGCCTCAGTGTCCAGTGCCCACAGGAAACTGAACGGCAGCCCTCGTTCTGATTCACATATCTTCATCACTTGTACTGAAATCCTTGGAAACAGAATCGTGGCTTCTTTAGTGGGGTGCGGGGCAGGCCCAGCCAGGAAGCCTTTGGCACCAGGCTCACAGGCAATGAGTGTTCTTACTGGAGGGGAAGGAGCTGGGCTGACAGAAGAATGAGTCAGGGGTCACAGAGGCTCACTTTTCCATCCCCTTATTCCTTTGCCACTCGAGCAGACTATAATAAGTTCTGGGGAGAAAAAGAACTGCCAGCGTATTCTGATGTCACGGAAACATTTTAAACATCAAGAGCCTTCTGCATTTTCAGAAGACTCTCTTGAAAGGCTGCTGGTATGTCTGGGCAGAGTGGAACTAATGATTGTTTTCAGCAGAGTACAAAAGAGGCCTATAGCCATGCTTGGAGTGGATCCTCTCAAAAAAGGCATTTTAATAAACTGATATTTATGAGCTTTATCTGCAGATGGAGAGTACAGCTCATGTTGAACGTTTTAAGATGAACTTCCTGCAGAAATCAGCATGACCAAATGCTGAAAGGCACATCCACGGCCCAGGTAATCTTCCCAAGCATGGCTGCATTCGTGCAAACTTGGGCTCTCCATGGCAGAGCTCATGCTCCTTCTCAGCTAGGTCCCAGTCAGCGACCACTAACCTCCAAAAACACTAGGCAGCTGTTCTATTTAGCTGACAGAGCCCTATTCTTTGCTTGGCTTTAGCCAATGGTATATGAACAACAGTCCATATACTGTATTTAAATATTATAAATCAAGCTTCAAACTTCATTCTATCTTAATAAATAAATATACCTTCAAAACAACCTGGAAGCCTGGATTAGAACTCAGAATTCTTGGAGTCCTTAGAGCTTCATATCAGAATGTGGTCGCATAGACAGATCCAGCCTCTGGCTCCTGGCCCCCAGTGAGCCCCCTTCTCTTTCCACCCCAGGCTCCTTCCTGCACACTGAGGCCTCACACGCTTGTGTGTGGACACATCAGCCTGCAAGTCCACCCTCCATGCACACCCTCCTCCCCCACTAACAGCCTGGTTTTGGACACTTCTTGGGTCTAGGAAAGAGTTGGGAAGACAGACCCAAGGAGGCCTTGGAATCAAGCTCGGGACCAATTGAGCAGGGAATTCTAGATCCCAGGCTAGAAAGGAGGGTATGAGCCCTGGGAAGAAATGTCCCCTTAGCCTTACAGACTCCATAAGCCATGGGGAGAAGCATGGCCTTCTGAAGTATGGAGCCAGACAGAGGTCCCTCTTGCCTAGTCTACGGACAGAACTACGATTTGGTTTCCTCGACTTTAAGTCATCTCACAAATTATTTAGCTTGCCTTTCTGGTAGGCACATCGGCTCAGAATCAAAATATTGGAAAATAAAAATCCATTAGTGCCAGAAAGACGTGAGTTGTTCTTTGAAAATGTAAATTATATTTTACCTGAACATGTAGTTTAAGTACTGCTGGTCAATGTCACTAAGGAATGAGAAAAAAGAAAAAAAAAGACAAAACATGTGAAATAGTAGAAGTGTTTTACATACACAAAATAGTCATCTTCTACTAATAAATTATATCTATGGTTAAGTTCCTACATTTAAAAACTGTTAATAAATGGTATAACGAGTATACCAAATGAGTATATTCAAAACTAGTTCCTGGCTCATTTAAAAAAATTTTTTTAATGTTTATTTATTTTTGAGAGAGAGAGACAGAGTGTGAGTGGGGGAGGGGCAGAGAGAGACACACACACACAGAATCAGAAGAAGGCTCCAGGCTCTGAGCTGTCAGCACAGAGCCCAATGCGGGGCTCAAACTCAAGGACCTCGAGATCGTGATCTGAACAGAAGTCGTACACTTAACCGACTGAGCCACCCAGGCGCCCCTGGCTCATTTTTAAAACACATTTCCCAGTTTGGTGCTATCACACACATGTTCACCTGTGGCAGATTATCTTCTACATGTAGTTTGCCTCCTTAAAAAGGAATGTCAACTCTCAGGCCACTGGACTGGCTCCTGGGGCTGCCATATTTGACCAGTAAAAATATAAGACACCCAAATAAATCTGAATCTCAGATAAAGAATCATGTTTAAGTATGCTCCAAATATTGCCTGGGACATAGCTACACTAAAAAAAGTATCACTACTTATCTGAAATTCAAATTTAACTGGGCATTCTGTATTTTATCTGGCAACTCCACTGGCTTCTTGCTGCAGAAACACTTCATTAAAAGAAGGAAAAGTGCTCTAGGGACCCAAGTCACAGCCTCCGAGCATAACCCTCTCCCAGGGGTCCTTCCCTTCAGGCCCACCAGCGGGCCCTGAAACCGAGAGGCCAGTGAGGCCAGTCTAGGGCCTCTGACCTCCCAGCTGCAGCCCAACTCACACCGGGACTCCCGTCTCTTCCATTTACATTTGCCAAGGCTGGTATGTTGACTGCCCACAATAGAGGCCTCATTTTACCCCAGAACAGACTGGGGAATTTCTGGGTCTAAACAAAGTCAAGTTAGGAAGGGGCTGAGGAAACCAGAAAAAAGAGTTGGTCTCTGAGTTGGAAGAAGTTAACTAGGGCCCAAAGCAGCGAGTCACATAATTTTTATAAAAATGTCGTCTGAATGCTGCCTCTGAAGGGAGAAGGTAGAGGACCCCCCTGCTCTTCAAACGTCATTGGTATGATCAGGTGCTGGTGGACCCCGCCTGGAACAGCCCAACAGCAGGACAAATGGCTTTGGGGGCCCCAGGCTGCTGTGCCCTGACCACAACCCAGACTTACAGAGTTTCTGGCTGAACAGAACAAGCTCACAACACTATGGGCCTCACCTCTTTGCTTTAACCAAACAAGAACTCACCACACTTTAAAAGTTTACCTTAGGGCACCTGGGTGGCTCAGTTGGTTAAGCATCTGACTTTGGCTCAGGTCACGATCTCACGGTTCATGAGTTTGAGCCCCACATGGAGCTCTGTAGAGCCTGCTTCAGACTCTGTGTCTCCCCCTCTCTCTGGCCCTCCCCAGCTCACACTCTGTCTCTATCTCTCTCAAAAATAAATAAGCATTAAAAAAAATAATAAAAATAAATGAATTAATTAAATTTTACTTTAGCGTTGCCTGGGTGGTGCAATCAGTTGAGTGTCCAATTCTTGATTTCAGCTCAGGTCATGATCTCACGGTTTGTGGGTTCCGACCCCCTTGGGGCTCTGTGCTGACAGTGTGGAGCCTGCTTGGGATTCTGCCTCCCTCTCTCTCTGCCCCTCCCCTGCTTGCTCTCTATCTCTCTCAAAAAAAAAATAAAATAAACTTTAAAAAAATTTTAAAGTTTACCTTAACGCATTGGGTTTCCAGGACTTCTGCAATATCTTATAAGCCCCTGAAAACAAAGCAATGGGTGTTACTGGCACAGGGCATTCTGAATAAAGGGCTGCAGCCAATTCCAGGGAAGCATGAAACCCACATGGACAAGGGCCGCCCTTCCCACGAGGGACATCCACAGCCGACAGGGGGCGACAACAACACTGGAGGGCTCCAGGATGTGAAAGCCACAATCCCTGTGATAAAAGTTCAGTACAGAAGAGTGCTGGGCCAGGAAGGCTCGTGATCACCAGAAGGAGACAATTAACAGGAAGCTTTCGGCTTCCTTTGCAGGGTGCCCAGGAGAAAGAAACACTGGATCTCTGAACTGTGTGTAACAAAGTCAGGGCACTGCTTTCCCTCCACGACAGTGGACAGGAAACACTGAGCGTATGATTTGAAATAAAGTCAGACAGCCTTTTTATTTCCCTCCCTTGCTTTTCTTGGGGTATACTGCTGAAAGAGGGTGTTTCTGACCCAAACTTCTGGATCTCCCTCACCACTTTTTGAGAACACCAACCGGCATGTCGCAAGTAGACTTGAGCAAGTGGGGCCCGAGCCATGGTGAGTTAATTAATGTTTGTCGAGAAAAAGAGGAGACTATATCAGAAATGAAAATATTTGAAGAAAACTCCAAAACAGGAAAATCAGATCAGAAAATGCCCATGTAATTTTAATCCTGACACCTGGTCTTTTTTTTAATTTTTATTTTTAATATAATTTATTGTCAAATTGGCGAACATACATACAGTGTGTAAAGTGTGCTCGTGGTTTTGGGGGTAGATTCCCATGGACACCTGGTCTTTAATCTTCCTATTGCTCAGAGTCACTGAAAAGTGGACATATATGATAAGGTCTAAATAATAAGCCTCAATTATTTAAGTGAGCATTCTTTTAAAACTTACCTACACAGAATAAGTGAATTACAGCCCAGAAATATCCATCTGGATCAAACTGTAACACAGGATTAAAAAAAAAAAGCGGCTGTAAGTATAGACAAACAGGATCCAGCATAGCACTTGGAAACCCTAAATAACGGATGCACAGTGCCAAGCCAGGGTTCCACAACAGGACTCTCGGGGTCTTGGGCCAGTCCGTCCTCATTTCTCAGCTGGTTGCTTATAAAATTTTCCTAACAGGGCTCTTTGTCTCCAGCACCCCTTGCCCCATTCTCCACACTGTCCTCACACTGTCTCTAAAAGGCTAATCCAATGGTGTTGCCTATGGCTTAAAATCATGCACTAGTCCCCCAGGGACTTTAGGATTAACTTCAAACTCATGACACCCAAGGATCTCTCTGACAAGCCCAGTCCTATCTACTGTACCCCCTCCAGGGAAAGAATTTGCACTTCCCCAAGCATGAATGCTCCCCCTCCACCAACTTGGGGGGGGCACTCCCTCTCTTCTTCCCTTCCTTATTTTTCTCCACAGAAGCTTATCTCATCTGACATGCTCTATTTCACTTGTCACCTGTCTCTTTCTCTACCATCCACTAGACTGTAAATTCCCGCAGGGCAGGAATTGGCACAGGGGCATGCACATAAGATGTGCTCACTAAATTTGAATCACAGAATACTCAGGACAGCTCCAGGACTGTGCCCACACCTGCTTTGTTCTCCCACCCAACTCCTCCTCACCCTTCAAGATTTCGGTCCGATAGCAGAGTAGGGCTATCATACCAGATACATCTGGTATCAGTTCTAAAATCCCCACTTATTCATTAGCTGGGGACCTTTGGGGCCTCATTATTCTTTTCTTTTTAAAATATTTATTTATTTTTGAGAAAAAGAGAGCATAAGTGGGGAGGGGAAGAGAGAGAGGAAGACAGAGAATCCCAAGCAGGCTCCTCACTGTCAGCACAGAGCCCAATGCGGGGTGTGAACTCACAAACTGTGAGATCATGACCCAAGTCAAAATCAAGAGCTGAACGCTCAACTGACTGAGCCACCCAGGTGCTCTGGGGCCTCATTATTCTTTAGCTCTGTAGCGGAGATAATAATAGTCCCTTTCCTCATAACACTGTGAGATTTTAAATAAAATAAGACTTGTAAAACATTGGCACAGAGCCTGGCACATAGATAGCTCCCTATAATTGTTAGCTATTCCTCCTTTCTGGGTCCCTGAGTCTTCTTAGGTGCCTCACAACATCCCGTATCTCCCCAGGACAGAGCTCTGGCCTCCCTGTTGTAATTATCTGTTTATTATCTGTCCCCCTCCCCTTCGCTCTGTCTAGACTCTGCCTGGATGAGGACAATTCTTCTTTGTGTCCCCAGAGCCTGGCTCAATGCCTGACACTTGATGGGGACTTAATAATTGCTGGGGGAGAAAAGAAAGAAAAGAGACCCACTAATGAGATGACAGTACTGGGGGGTAGGGGTGGGTCCTCAGTGCCTAATAAAGAAAAACTCAGGATAACAAAGTGAAAATCACTCTACAGATGAGGCCCTTGGCTGAGGGGGAAAATCAACTTTGCTTCAATGCATGAGGCTAAGACAACTTGGGCACTGGCTTGTGGGTCCTCCAAGCACCTACAGAGGGCAGACTGCACCCACCACAGCACCCACAGGCCAGAGCCCCGCTGCATTGCCACAGCCTTGGGGAGAAGGCAATAGCCTGAGGAAAAGATGTTAACCTGGCCAAGAGGTACCCGGCCCGGAAGCTTTGAAATGCATTTGTACAGACTAGGGTTCTTCTGATTCTAGAATGAAGGACTAGAAAGTTCTGCTCATACATGCAGGCTTCAGAGAGTAAAAGACACTTGGAAGGCAAAATGAATGCACTTGAACTGACCTGGGAGTCGTTGAAGGGGAGGCATCCTGCAGCAGCCAGGAGGAAGAGGGCACTGTGCAAAGGGAGATAAAACAGGCAGCTTCACTTTCCAACATCAAAGTGTTTCCCAGAGACCGTGGAGATTGAAACACATCGAGTGGAGCACGGATGAGGCCAAGACCCTGTGAGACCAAGCCCCATTCCCCCGTCCCTCCTCTGAGAACCCCAGTAGGGAGTTGTCAACCATGTGCTCCACTGGTGACCAGACAGTTTCTTCCCCGGTGCTCAGCTGGCCTTTCCCCAGACACAGGCATTTGTAAAACCACAGCTGGCTCACTGGAGAAAAACAGGATGCCGGTGAAATAGATAATAAAAGGAGATTTTTTTCAAACTGCAGATGCCCAAAAATACACTAGTGGAAAACTGGGCAGTCAGGCTGTAGTTATAGCACTTGGGCAAAAGAAAGCACATTAAAACCTTGGGTGCAGCACCTTCGCCAAGTGATCAAACTTAACATCTCCAATGAGAGGACAGATGTACATCATGTGCCTCCTGATATGACATCCTGAAAGGACCCAACGTCACTCAGACGGCATTCCTGCCAAATATGCGTAACCCGCCCCGCATGGCCGGCTGGACCGAGGCAGGGGAACCGGTACAGAGGACTCCTCAGAGCTGGGACCTCACAACCCTGGGAAGGTCAGGATGACAGGGAACATCCTAAGTCACAGGAAGGTCCTCCACTCTAGCCCATCCCCATCCTAACGCCTTGCCAACTCTTAAGAAGGCACACAAATGGCTTCAAGAAGACTCCAAGGCACCAGATTACCGAGGCACTCAGAGGCAAAGGGTGTGGTGAGTGGAGGGAGGCTGTCGGAAGGGTTTCTGGGACCACATAGGATGAGGCAGGTGGAAGGAGAAAAGAACTCTAATGGACTGGGTGTCTACCTATAGTAGAAGACTTTATAGAATATAGGATCCTTCCCCATCCACAGGCAGTGAGTGTTAGACAGCCCCTTGGGGCTGAGAGAAGATGGGGGCCAGCCAGGTGTGAGACAGCACCTGGTTTTCCCACCAAACCGGGCCTTGAGCAATACCTTAATATATCAGGTATTAGTGGGTTTTAATGCCTCTCTTTCACACCTGCTAATCTTTTAAACAAGAGAATGAGTCCTGACAGTGTTGCTGTTATTTTTTTTCCAAGTAGCAGCCTATAATAAAAGCAAAACAAAAAGTCCTAAATCCGTGTGTCTGTTAGTTTCCTATCTTCAGGAATGAGCTTCGTGGCTATTGTAGAGGAAGCCGGAAGCAGCTAGAGAACAAGGCAGTTATCACACTGGAGGCACAGAGACCGCCTGAGGGTCCAGCCCGGTTCGTGTTCCAGCCGAGGCGATGAGGCACAGAGGGCTGTGAAGTCTGCCCTGAGTCACTTTGCCATGGCCCAAGACGACGACTCAGATCCCTGGCCTTGCAGCCAGCACTTTTCCACCACGGGAATCATAAAAACCCATTAAGTTGCAAACAAATATTTTTCAAATTTTAAGTCATTCCCATGTTTTCCATTTTACTTCTCCCATCAGCAGTGCACAACTCTTAGTGAAGGTTTGGGCGACAGCAGCTGAAATCTAGCACACGTTATTTTCCCCTTAGGAACAGAATATTTCAGGGAAAAAATACACAAAGAGAGAAAGAGTAAAATTTAGAATAAGACACAAAATAGGGGTATATAAGCGTACATAATAAATTCTGTCCACTCTCAAATAGGAATCTGCAACAGTTTATCATCAACAGTTAAAATTAGGTTAAATCTTCTATTTTAGAGGGCTGTGGGTTTTTGGGGTTTTTTAAAACTTACCTACAGATCTTTGCAGGAGAAGTTTTCTGTATGAAAATAAAGAGACTTCTAGTTACTATTTAAAAATTCTTTTTCCCCTTAAAAGAAAATATTTTATTTTTAATTGTTTTTAAGGTTTATTCATTATTGAAGACAGAGAGAGATTGAGCATGAGTGCGGGAGGGGCAGAGAGCAAGGAGACACAGAATCCGAAGCGGGCTCCAGGCCCTGAGCTGTCAGCATAGAGCCCGACATGGGGCTCAAACCCATGAACCACGAGATTATGACCTGAGCCAAAGTTGGACGCTTAACCGACTAAGCCACCCAGGCGCCCCTAAGAGGAAATATTTAGATCCAGAGGCAAATAAGTTTTGAGTAAGCTTATCGGGGCCTTAAGCATTTGCTGCACCTCAGTATTTCTTGGGGCTTTTTCTGCTTGGACCACATGAAGAATGACTCAGAGGTCCAGAGTTGAATCATCTGGGCAAAGCACTCTGGGTGTGCAGTTTTACTACCCTCACCACTGGAATTATGTTTACTCACAAAACCCCAAAATGATGCCAGGGCTAAGCCTTCAAATATCTTACACACCAAGAAAAAAGAAAGAAATTGATGTGACCTGTGTAAGAAGAGAAATTAAGCTCTTGTTCAACTTCTGTTCCAATCTATCTTCTTATATTTTCCTTTCATTAATCCGGCTCTGACTCTGGGCAGTGTTATAAATCCTCGGGGATGATGTATAAGTGAAGAAACATGAAAATGGAGAAAGAACAGTTAACTCCCCCCACCGCCCCCAAAAAGAGAGAAAGGGCAGACTGGGGAAATTGGCATTTAAAGCTCTCTGAAATGAGGAAATTCTAATGCAGACTCTACCTTTAGCCTCTCCTTTTTATTAGTCATCTAAAGGGAATTAGTCCTTTGCACTCAAGAAAAAAGTTCTAGCAAGGAAAAGCATAGATTTTTCTATATTGGATAGAGGAAATGACAGATTAATTCTGGTCATTTCAAAAGGATTACTTTGCTAGTTGAGGACAAACTGTAGTTTTTATTACTCTAGTTCAGGGAAAGTGAAGTATGAACATATTGTTTAAAAATGAAGCACTCGGGGTGCCTGGGTGGCTCAGTCAGTTAAGCATCCAACTTCGGCTCAGGGCACGATCTCACAATTCATGAGTTTGAGCCCCACATCGGGCTCTGTGCTGTCAGCACAGAGCCCGCTTCAGATTCTCTGACCCCTTCCCCTTTGCCCCTCCCCCACTTGCGTTTTTTTCTCTCTGTGTTTCTCTCTTCCTCTCTCTCAAGAATAAATAAACGATTTTTTTTTAAGTCTGTTAAAATTAAAGCACTCAAAAGGTACAAACTTCCAGTTATAAAAGAAATAAGTCTTGGGGATGTAACGTACAACATGGTGACCATAGTTACTAATACCGTATTGTAGATCTGAAAGTTGCTGAGAGTAGATCCTGAAAGTACTTATCACAAGAAAAAAAATTTTATAACTACCTATGGTGATGCATGTTAACTAGACTTATTGTGATCATTTTGCAATACATACAAATATCCAGCCAGTATATTGTACACCTGAAACTAATATAATGTTATATGTCAATCATATCTCAATTTTCTTTTTAACGTGAACCACTGACAAGGAAGCATGTTTTGCTATGAAGGCTATCTTCAGTTTTCATGCATTACTAAATAATCCAGTTTGTACTGTTTTAATAAATAGATCTTGTTTGTATGCAAAGGAGTGGCTTGCATCTGTGTGCCGAACCTGCCTCAGCTGGCCACGCCAACCTTGACTCTACTGCCACCTGGTGGGGACACTTATCTCTTCAGTAGGGAAATGTGTCATTAAAAGAACCAAATGTAATCAACATCTCAACAGTTTGGCAGGAAAGTAGCAATAAGACAGGGACAAAAAACACGTCCCAGCTCTTCCATGAATAGTAAACATGTTCACCCAGCAAGTGTCTGTCTAGGGGCTTCCGACACAGGGCAGCAAATCAATACAGTGCTTGAAACAGTTCACCCATTTCTCAGAAGAGAGACTGCTTGTTTTATTTTATTTTAAACATGTCTTGGGGCACCTGGGTGGCTCAGGCAGTTAAATGTCTGACTTTGGCTCAGGTCATGATCTCGCGGTTCTGTGAATTAGAGCCCCACATCAGGCTCTGCGCTGACAATGTGGGGCCTGCCTCAGATCTCCTGTCTCCCTCTGTCTCTACCCCTTCTCCACTCATGTGTGCTCTCTCTCTCAAAAATAAACATTAAAACAAATTTTTTAATAAATAAACACCTCTGGCCAGAGGAGCCAGAACCTGAGATATGGATATTAAAATAAGCAATAAATGCATTATTGAGCCCTGTCTCCTAGGGCTCTGAAAACAACTGAGGAGTTGATGTCAGGGTGTTCATCTTCTGAGGCTCCTCAGTCCCAAAGTCACCCGGTGATAAGTCCTCGTGATACCTCAGTGTTCTGAATGGGTCAGTATAACTTCTCAAAAGGCATACCACCAAAAATAACAATAAATAGCTAACATAACCGGGGGTCAGCTAAATTACCATGAGGGCTACCTACTTTGGGCCGGTGTTGTTCTAAGCCCTCTACAGCCATTGGCTTATTTCATTTTGGGTTAATTAAGTCTCAAGTTATATGCTACAGATGCGGACACCAAGGCACTGAGAAATTAGCTAAGTTGTCCAAGGTCACAGGGTTTGGGTTTGGGTGATCTAGCTCCAGAGGCTGACCTTTTATGATGCTATTCTGCCACAGCCAGCCCGCCAGTCCTGCGGTGGCATCCCACCGGCCCTTTCAAACCACTACCTTCATTTGCTGCTTCCTCTGCCTGACTGGAGTGCCCTTTATCCCTGCACTTTGAAAATTCCTACCATCTGTGTGACTGGGTTCAAATCTCACCCCTGACCCTTCCAAACAGACTTACCAGTGGTCACCTCTGGTCCCTCCACACCCGTTTCAGCCCATATGACATTCTATGGGCATCACAGAGTGTGTTTACACGTTGGTTCTTCCATTTAGCTGAGTTTTGTGAGGGTGACCAATGTGTCCTCTATATCTCCATAGCCAAATGTCTGATATAGAGTATACACTTAATAAATGTTGAACAACCAAAAGAATGAGTAGCAATATTGTAATATTCAACTGTGACAACTATATCTGCAAGGTAGCAAGACTATTTCCACAAGCCACACGTTACCTTATAAAAGTCAAGCTGTGTGTGTGTGTTTGCGCATGCATGCACAAAAAAACAGGGATGGTGACAATGAACCACAGTTACAGATGGAGTATATTCTCATAACCTGGGAACAAGGTCATGAGGAGGTCAACCTTCCTTTCCGGAGTTGAGTCTGGTGAAACCTGACACAGAATGGACAAAAGAGGCCTCAATGTGAGTCATAGGTTAAGTCTAAGAGATGTCATATACAGCCGTGTTCCTGGTAATATCTGGTCACTTTGTTGAGGCTCCAGGCTAAATGATCAGGAAAGTGAATCATATTGAGAAAATATCACAGCAATACTCATCACAGAGCAGCTTTTAATGCCAACCTACTAGAAATCACCTACAAGTTTACACACAGGTACTTGCCAACACATCATGTTCCATGTAAGTGGAATGAGGACACAAATAGAGATTCCTGACAAATTGATCAGGAAAATAGGATAGTATATCATTTATGTAAGTATGTCTATATATGTGCCTAGAAAAAAAGTCTGAAAGAATAGAGTAGTATCCTCTATGAAGTAGGATCACACTTGATTTCTGGGACATTTTTCCTCTGCATGTTCTACAATTTATTATAGTTTATTCCACTGATAAAGGAAATAAAGGTTTTAAAAATATTTTTTAATGTTTACTTATTTTGAGAGAGAGAACGTGTGTGTGCAAGCAGAGAAGGGGCAGAGAGAGAGGAAGAGAGAGAATCCCAAGTAGGCTATGTGCTGTCAGCACAGAGCTCGACATGGGGCTCAATCTCACAAACCATGAGATCATGACCTGAGCCAAAATAAAGAGTTGTACACTTAACCAAATGAGCCACCCAGGAGCCCCAAAATAAAGGGTTTTTTTTAAAATAACTAAATACGTATGTAATCCATGCAATTGTTTCCTAATTTGCCCTGACAAGAAATGTTGTTTATAAAGAAAACAATCAATAAACCTAAAAGACAAGCTACTGAATGGAGGAAGATATTTGCAAATGACATATGTGATACAGGAGTAGTATCTAAAATATATAAAGAACTTATATAACTCAACACCAAGAAACAAATAATCCAATTAAAAATGGGCAGAAGACATGAACAGACATTTCTCCAAAGAAGACATCCAGATGGCCAACAGACACATGAAAAGATGCTCAACATTGCTCATCATCAGGGAAATGCAAATCAAAACTACAATGAGATATCAGCTTACACTAGTCAGAATTGCTAAGATCAACAACACAAGAAACAACAAGTGTTGATGAGGATGTGGAGAAAAAGAAGCCCTCATGCGCTGCCGGTGGGAATGCAAACTGGTGCAGCCACTGTGGAAAACAATACGGAGGTTCCTCAAAAAGTTAAAGATAGAATTATTCTATGATCCAGTAATTTCACCAGTGGGTATTTACCCAAAGAATACAAAAACACTAACTTGAAAAGATATATGCACCCCTATGTTTATTGCAGCACTATTTACAATAGCCAAATTATAGAAGCAACCTAAGTGTCCCAACAGATGAATGTATAAAGAAGATGTGGCATATTGAGGCACCTGGGTGGCTCAGTTGGTTAAACATCCAACTCTTGGTTTCGGCTCAGGTCATGATCTCAC
This sequence comes from Panthera tigris, assembly GCF_018350195.1. Taxonomy (NCBI): domain Eukaryota; kingdom Metazoa; phylum Chordata; class Mammalia; order Carnivora; family Felidae; genus Panthera; species Panthera tigris. The sequence goes on from NC_056671.1 coordinate 45,811,690, forward strand.
AGTTTGTGGGTTCAAACCCCGAGTTGGGCTCTGCGCTGACAGTCAGTGCAGAGCCTATTTGGGATTCTCTCTCTCCCTCTCTCTCTACTCCTACCCAATTCATGCTCTTTCTCTGTCTCAAAATAAATAAACTTAAAAAAATTTATTAATGTTTATTTATTTTGAGAGAGAGAGAGAGAACGAGCAGGGTAAGAGCAGAAAGACAGGGAGACACAGAATCCAAAGCAGGCTCCAGGCTCTGGGCTGTCAGCACAGAGCCCGACGCAGGGCTCGAACTCACAAGCCATGAGACCATGACCTGAGCCAAAGTCGGATTTTCAACCGACTAAGCTACCCAGGTGCCCCTGAAAATAAATAAACTTTAAAAAAAATTTAAAGAAGATGTGGCATATACATATACAATGAAATATTATTCAGCCATAAAAAAGAATGAAATCTGTCCATTTGCAACAACATGGATGGACCTAGAGGGTATTATAATCTAAGTGCAGTCAGTCAGTCAGTCAGTCAGAGAAAGACAAACACCATATGATTTCACTCATATGTGGAAGTTAAGAAACAAAACAAACAAACATTAAAAAAAAAAAAAAAGAGGTACAGCCAAAAACAGACTCTTAACTATAGAGAACAAACAGATGGTTACCAGAGGGGATGTGGGTGGAGGAATGGGTGAAATGGATGAGGGGGATTAAGAGTACACTTGTGATGAGCACCGGGAGATGTATGTATGGAATTGTTGAATCACTGTATTGTACACCTGAAACTAATATAACACTGTATGTTAACTATACTGGAATTGAAATTTTTTAAAAAAGAAAGAATGCTGTTTAGTGTTAGTGATGAAATGGAGATGAAGATTCAAAATATTTTGGCGTTTATCCAGTTTCTTCCTCTCAGCCTGGAAGTCTGGCCCCTGGTTTTTGCCTGATGATGATACCCCTGAGGACTCTCTAACCCTGTTTCTTACGTGCAGCCTTGACTATGTGATCAGACTTGTCCACCAGGAAGAAATACCTTGTAGAAATGCCTGGATCTCTTCCCTAGACCAGATGAATCTTCATTTTCAATTCACAACAAAGGTGTCCACTTTGAAGATAAGAAGCATGAGTCAGTCTCCCAGAACCTGAGCAGCTCTTGGTGAGTTTCTCAACCTCAGTGACTGGCTAGTGAATATTCAGCTTGGCAATTCTGGGGCTGGACTTCGGGGCTTTGCAGAGAACACGTGGTCCCTGCCAAGGGGGATTCTGAGAAAGCAGGCAGAGACCCAGGGAAACTCCTACTGCGTTTCATTGAACCTCAGATGCCACTGATTGTAAAATTCCCCATTCTTTTATATACTATCAAGAAAGAAAGCATTTGACCATGGCAGGCCATTGATAGTAAAAGCGTCCTAACTATAGGTAGTGAATACTTTTTTAAAAGTTTATTTATTTTGAGAGAGAAGGTGCAAGCAGGGGATGGGGCAGAGAGAGGGGGAGAGAGAGAGAGAGAGAGAGAGAGAGAGAGAGAGAGAGAGAGAGAGAGAGAATCCCAAGCAGACTCCACAATGTCAGCACAGAACCCGATGCCAGGCTCGAACTCATGAACCGTGAGATCATGACCTGAGCCGACATCAAGATCGGACACTTAACTGACTAAGCCACCCAGGTGCTCCAGTAGTATTTTTTTAACATGAAAAAAAAAGCAGCATGTAATTGATGAAATACGGAAATTGCCAGATGGGGTGAGAGGTATAAAGTCAGAGAGAGGTGCTCACGCTCCTTGAGGTGTCAGGGAAGGCTCCAACTGCATGCAGACCAGCCTAAAATACTGAGAGCCTCCCTCGTGAGACTTCGAGAGTCACCACAGGGTCCCCTCTCACCTCCTGCAGTCCTTTCTCCTCCATAGACAGCTGAATGAGCTTTCAACGCTGTAAATCTGATCAGTCCCTCGGGCCTTTCACACCCAACCCTGGCCGTTCACTGCGCTCAGCATAAACCCCACATTCCTAGCCCAGCCTCAAAGTCTTGTCCTGTCTCCAGTCTCATCCTAAGCCACCCTCTCTTTCTTGTCAAGCTCCAGCCTCACTGGCCAAATCCCTTCCTACATCTGGCCTTTTGCATCAGATGGCTCCTCTTCCTGGGAGCCCTCCCCTTGCCCCACCTGTTGAACTCCTGTTCAGCCTTTGTCTGTGTTTAAATGTCACTTCCCTAGAGTGGCCTCTCGGGCCGTACAATCCAGCAGGTGGGTGTAATGATTTGTCTAGTGTCTTCCCTTCTCGGTTGATGCTACGTACGAGGAGCCCAGAATGGTAGGGCCATGGCTCTTCCTCACTACTATAGACTCAGCCTGGCACAGTGGGCACGTATTTAGAATAAATGAGATGGTGTTGAAGAGGTTCTCTGACAGATCACAAGAAAGAAAACATCACGACATGGTCTAGGAAACATGAGAAGTTTGGTTGTGGCTGGATTTTCTAAAACCCTAGAGGTAGATGGTATCCTGGTGGTGACAAGCTTTACATGCCTCTGTGTAGGTCATGCGTAGTCCCCAAGTACATGGGCACGTGATCGGATCTGTATCAGAAGGTCACTTGCGTGCAGTGTGGAGGAAGGTGAGGGGGAGAGGCAGGGGGAGAGGCAGAGGCAGAGGCAGGGAAGGCAGCCAGGCACTACTGCACACCTGGCAGGCGATGGCAGGCGATGGCAGGCGACGGCACACACACAACGCAAAGACAGTCCAAGCCAGGTCTGCTCAACCCAGGCCCTACTTGGCTGCCCAAGGGCTTGGGGGAGCAAGATGTCATTTGGCCCCTAGCCAGATAGCCCTGAAAAACAGATGAGCATCTGACCAAGGTGACAGCAGCAGTGGGAATGGAAAGGAGGGGACAGATTCAGAAACAGGGTGTGGTGGAGGGGTGGGGGGAAGACGACCAAACCAGGACTTTAAGAATCCCTATATTTCTGACTTGGGTGGTGATGATCAGGATCATGGGATCGCCAAGTAGGAAGCAGGTTAGGAAAACAGCAGTTCCGGTTTGGTCCCTTTGCATTTCAGATGCCCAGGAAACAGCTGGGCAGACAGCTAGAGGCAGCAGGCCGTGGGGATCTGAGCTCAAGAGAGAGGCCTGGGCTGGAGATGGGACACAGGAGTCACAGTGAATGGAGCGGGGGCGCTGCCATGGGTGTGGATGAGACTATCCAGAGAGTGTGCATGGGAGCAAAGGGCTCCTGACACAGAGCCTTGGGAGACCCTGAAGGGCAGACGAAAGAAAGGGAGAAGGAAGAGCCAGAGACCGGGAAAGAGAACCAACAGGTCAAGGGGGCCAAGAGACTCAAGGAAAGGCAGCAGTGAACCTGGTGAATGGTGTACAAGGCCAACGGAAGTCGCATAAACGCAGCCATCGGTGACTTCAGCCTAAGCAACTCCAGGGGAATGGTGGGGGCAGAAGCCGGAGCAGGTTGGGGGTGAGAAGGGCACGAGGCCATGAACAGCTCCGAACCTGACCCTCCCTCCCTCCCTCACACACTGTGCTGGGGGAGGGCAAGGATGCGGTGGGGCGGAGGTGGAGGGGTGCACAGGCAAGAGAGCACGCCGGCGTTGGCATCCAGTGTTGGTTTTAGAAACACAGCCTTTCAGAGCTGGGTTAGTGTTGGCGGGTCTCCCAGGGCCCACTCCATCCTTGGTGGACTGAGAGCACTGAGTGTGTCCACTGGTTGAGGAAAGTCAGCCAGCAGAGACAGAGAGAGGTCAGCTATCCAGGATAAGGAGGTAGTCCATGGAGCTGCCCGCAAGCAGCAGATGGGAATGACAGGGTGCACAGGTGTATGGAGTGGCCTCGGCCATGGGAAGGATGCCTCTCTCTCCCACACACCCGTAAGAAGTGAGCTGCCTGAATGGCCAACTAGCCTCTCTGGTTGGAAAGTTCCACATTTTTATATGAAACCATCTCAAATGGGCAGATGTTAGAAAAAAGAGCTCCCAAAAGAGGACCAAATTAAAACTGCCACTAATAACATTAATAAATACCTACTAGGCGCCAGAAACTTTCAGAAATACTTAACACATGTGCCTCGCTGCGTCCTCCCAACAACTGTATGAGCCAGGTGTCGTTAGTGTCCCCTTTTCCCCAGTAGAGGCACAGAAAGCAAAGACACTTTCTTGAGCTGGTGTGAGGCAGAGCTGGGCTTGGGAAGAAAGGGGATTTCCCCCGGGGGGGGGGGGGGGAGGGAGGTAATGCTCCCAGCACCCTACGTGAATCTCTGCAATATGTTTCCCTATGGCCCCTGGGGTTCATTGTGGGTGGGAATAAGGACCCCCGCCCCCATTCCTCAGCCCACAGTAAATTCCTCCTCATATCCCAAGGTGCTTGCTCTGCCCTGACCTGCAGCTGAGTGCCATTCAGATCAAGCATTCCCACACATGCACAGTGAACTGAAGAGATGTCAAATACACGATGCTTGAAATTAGTGATGACTGCCAGGCAGTCTTGACCACTGACAGGAAACAGATGGCAGGAAAAGGTAGACACTAATTTGGGCCATTAAAAAAAAAAAAAAAAAAAAAAAGAGTTCATCTCTGAAATTTAAAGCAAGGGAAGCGAGACTAGCATTTTGCATTATCATTTACCTCTTTCCGAAAACACTTCTGGTGCCCACAGATGATAACTTCAGCTACATTATGCAAAGTAAGAAACACAGGAATGGCCTGAAAGAAAACAGAATAATGTAATAAGCATGAAAATGTTTTCTTTGATCCCTTAATTACATAATACTTGGTTTCTGCTTAAAAATAAAGATCCGTGGGAACTTTTGGCATTCACATATATGATCCTCTCCAGCAAAAACTCTTCTGCGTGGATTAGTGCTCTCTGTTGGAGTATTATTCTTGGCGAGGTGGATGTAGAGGCTCAACACATATTTATTAAGCACCTACTGTGTGTCACAGGAAAAACATCCCACGTACAAGGTGGATACGTGATAGGGAGACTGTCCCTATCGAGGTAAGAGCTCTGATGGAATACACAAAAAGGCGCACTTACTCAGCAGAGTGTCAGAACCCTGCCAAGAGCCAAGTGGCCGCTGAAGAGTTTCAAGGGAATGACATGATTTGATCTGTGTGTTTAAAGGAACTTGGGCTCCCAGTAGAGGACAGAAGGCAGAGATGGTTGCAAAAGTCTTGGGGTGTGGCAGACTGAAAAATGGCCCCCCGAAAGACAGTCACACCCTAATCCTTGGGACCTGTGAATGTCACCTAACATGGCAAAAAGGGGTCTTTGCAATTGTGATTAAATTAAGAATCTTGAGATGGGGAGTTTGCCCCAAATTATCTGGGTAGGCCCCAAATGCAAACACATATATTTGTAAGAGAAAGAGATTTGACACACACGGAGGAGGAGGCCATGTGACCACAGAGGCGGAGACTGGAGTGATGGGACACAAGCCAAGAAATGCCAGCAGCCAACAGAAGCTGGAGGAGGCGAGAAGTGGATCGTCCCGTAGAGCCTCTGGAGGGCAGTGGGGCCCTGCAGACACACCAGGATTTCGGCACAATAACGCTGATATTCTCTACAGCTGGAGACAACAAGTTTCTGCTGTTTTAAGCCACCCGATATGTGGTAATTTGTTACAGGAGTCATGGGAAATTAATACAAGGAATGGCAAGATGGCGGCCTGAACTTAGCAGTGGCAGTGAAAAAGGAGAAAAGTGTTCACATTAAGGAGATATTTAGGAGACTGAACTGAGGTAAATATTTGAATGACTGGGATCAAATTTGCACCCAAAAAAAAAGTGAGGGAAAGGAGAAGAGATAAAAAAAAAAACAAAAAAAAACAAAAAAAACCTTAACACTCCATGGGTGCCTGGGTGGCTCAGTCAGTTGACTGCCCAACTCTTGATTTTCAGCTCAGGTCATGATCTCATGGTTTGTGAGATGGAGCCTGTGTCAGGTTCGGTGCTGACAGCACTGAGCCTGCTTAGGATTCTCTCTCTCCCTCTATGTCTCTGCCCGCTCCCTTGCTCGCACATGCACTCAGTCTCTTTCTCTTCTCAAAATAAATAAATAAACTTAAAAAACAAAAAACAAAAAAAAAATCCCTAACACTCCAGAGGGTTATTAAGGTAAACAGAGCACCCACTGCACATTTACTATTGCTGAGCTGTTTGCTAAGAATGTCAGTCTCTCCGAATCTGATGGGTAATCTTGACATGGTGAGTGAGAAGGATTAAAGGGTGTGGGATTTTGTTATTGTCTCTGTTGTTGATGACAACAATACATTGTGATGTATTGATGTCAATATTTCTTGAAAAGTGAAAAAGATCAAGCATATACATGGGTTTTGGCATCAGAAGGGGCTAGTGGAGCAAGGCACTTATCCAAACCTTAGTTTGCTTCTCTGTATGGGGATAGCAATTTCTACGACCTGGAGCACTTGGGAGGAATGACAGAAACGAGTAGGTAAAGGATAGAGGAGTGGTTCGGGAGCACTACACAAAAAGTGGTCAGTATTAACAGACAGCCCACTCTCAGCAGCCTAGACAGAGGACCCTGAGTTGGGAAACTGTTCCAGCTTAGAGGACCCACTTAAGATCACGTCACTCGCCTACTTCCAGATGGATCTGTTCTTTATCTTTTTGGAGGATATATTTTTACCTTGTTTTTAAAACTTTGTAGCTCTTCCCTATTTTAGTACTTTGTTCTAACTTGCACTGTTTTTTATTCTTTTGGAGTTCTTGCCTTACATTTTCCTGCCTTTTTAACATTTTCTACTGATTTATCTTTCATTAAAAGTGCAACTCAAATTGTTTTTTCCTTTTAAAATCATACTTTATAAAAATAAATAAATGGATAATAAAATATCATACTTTATTTTAACAAATAATCCAGTTAGAAAATGGGCAGGAGACATGAACAGGCATTTCTCCAAAGAATACATCCAGATGGCCATCAGACACATGACAAGATGCTCAACATCACTTACCATCAGGGAAATACAAACCAAAACTACAATGGAATATCATCTCACACCTGTCAGAATGGTTAAACTCAACAACACAAGAAACAACAAATGTTGGTGAGGATGTGGAAAAAAAGGAACCCTTGTGCATTGTTGGTGGGAATGCAAACTGGTGCAGCCACTATGGAAAACAGTACAGAAGTTCCTCAAAAAGTTAAAAATAGAACTACCTATGATCCAGCAATCACACTACTGGCTATTTACCCAAAGAATATTAAAACACTAATTTGAAAGAATATATGCACCCCTATGATTATTGTAGCATTATTTGCCATGGCCAAATTATGGAAGCAGCACAAGTATCCATTGATAGATGAACGGATAAAGAAGATGTGGTGGGGGTGCCTGGGTGGCTCAGTCAGTTAAGCATCAGACTTCAGCTCAGGTCATGATCTCATAGTTCGTGAGTTCAAGCCTCGCATCAAGCTCTGTGCTGACAGCTTGGAGCCTGGGGCCTACTTTGGATTCTGTGTCTCCCTCTCTCTCTGACCCTCCCCCCTTCATGCTCTGTCTCTCTCTGTCTCAAAAATAAACATTAAAAAAATTTAATTTTAAAAAGAAGATGTGGTATATATATACATATATGTGTATACATATATATAATAAGTGATGGAACATTACTCAGCCATAAAGAAGAATGAGATCTTCCCATTTGCAATGACATGAATGGACCTAGAGATTATTATGCTAAGTGAAATAAGTCAGTCACAGAAAGACAAATACCATATGATTTCACTCACATGTGGAATTTAAGAAACAAAACAAACGGGGGGGGCACCTGGGTGGCACAGTCGGTTAAGGGTCCAACTCTTGATTTCAGCTCAGGGTCATGATTTCACGGTAAATGAAATAGAGCCCTACATCAGGGAGGAGCCTGCTCGGGATTCTCTCTCTCTGCCCCTCCCCTGCTCACTCACTCTCTCTCATTCAAAATAAATAAATCTTCAAAAAAAGAAAAAAACAGAAACAAAAGGGGAAAAAGAGGGAGAGAGAGATAAACCAAAAAGTAACCTCTTAATTACAGAGAACACACTGATGGTTACCAAGGGAGTGGGTGGGGGGTTGGATGAAATAGGTGACAGGGGTTAAAGAGGGCACTTGTCATGATGAGCACCAGGTGATGTACGGAAGTGTTGAATCACTATATTGTACATCTGAAACTAATACAACACTATATGTTAACCACACTGGAGTTAAAATTTTTAAAAAGGGTTTAAAAAATCATACTTGATATTTATTATTTTCTAGTTTTTAATTTATCTTTTGTGCTTCTTTTTATTCCTCTTAAATTTTTATATTTTGAATTAATATTTATTGTTTTAAGATCAATAGAGATTTTTTTTTTAACTGGCTTTACCTATTAGGCCATGTTTGGCAAACTTAGGGCCTGGGCTTCTGGTTCTCAGCTTGAGAAGATAGCAAAGAAAATCTTGGGTGGGTTACATGAAAATATGAAAGGGCAGCCTGGATACTATTTATTTAAAATTAAGACCTTTTGGGGCATCTGGGTTGCTCAGTTGGTGAAGCATCCAACTTCGGCTCAGGTCATGATCTCATGGTTCATGAGTTCAAGCCCTGCATTGGGCTCTCTGCTGTCCGTGCAGAGCCTGTCTTGGATCCTTTGTCCCCTCCCTCTCTGCCCCTACCTACCCTTATTGCATGTGCGCATTCTCTCTCTCTCTCTCTCTCTCTCTCTCTCTCAAAAATAAATAAACCCATAAAAAATGAAGACTTTTTTAAAAATTTTATTTTAATTTTTGAGAGACAGAGAGCACGAGCAGGGGACAGGCAGAGAGAGAGGGATACACAGAATCTGAAGCAGGCTCCAGGCTCTGAGCTGTCAGCACAGAGCCTGATGCAGGGCTCGAACACACAAACCATGAGATCATGATCTGAACCAAAGTGGGAGGCTTAACCGACTGAGCCATCCAGGTGCCCCCCAAAATGGAGACCTTTTTAAAGGACACCAGATTTAGGAACTCTAGACCTCAAAGGAGGCTAATTTTCTTGATTTAATAAACCATGGATAGGTTTCTCGATCTCCCTAGACTCTGCTCTGGTCACATTCTGGAAAAGGATCTATCATACACACAGAATTGATTTTCAAGTACACTAATGACAGCTACCAACAATGTGTTGGGCACAGTGCTAAGTATTTTAATTGCATTCTTTTATTTAAATCTCCTTCCCAGCTGCCATGTTGGGGCCTTGGGGGCTGCTTTGGGCTCTGCTCATGTCACAGGCTCTTTGCATTTGGCCCAAAGGGCTGCGAGAATGACAGTGAGGGCGAGGTTAGGCAGGCTGTGACCAGGAATCGCCTTCAACCTTATTTGGTGCATCTTCCGCATAAAGTGAGGAAAACACCCCCACTGCTCCATGCCCAGCATGGAGCCCAACATGGAGCCCAACATGGGCTTGAACTCATGACCCTAAAATCAAGAGCTTTGCTGAGATCAAGAGGCAGACACTCAACCGACTGAGCTACCCAGGCGCTCCCCCCACTTTTTAAAAGTGAGATGGGTCTTAATCATGGGACTTTTGAATTCATGTAAAGAAGGTATATTCTTTTTAAAGCCCTCTATTCCATCATGTTAAAAAACATTGGGAAAATTTGGTATCAAAGACACTCATTACACTAGATCACAGATCTGGAATACCAGATCAAACATCTGGAATGTTTGTTTCCAAATTAAAAACACACACACACACAAAAACTCCTTCCAACAACTCAATTAGTGGGTGCTACCACTTGATTTATAGACAAGGAAACGAATGCTCAGAAGATGAGGAAACTTGCTGAGAGCTCACAACGAGTTCAGAGGCCAAGCCATGCCTCCAATCCAGGCTCTCTACAAAGCCCAAGCTCCTAACCTTGATGCTACAAAACCCAAATTACAGCAAGCCCCCAGTGTAACCTTCCTGGCCCTACAACTGTCCAAAGTCCAGTAGGACTGGTGTGTTCCAAATCCCACCAGTCTGCTCCCTCCAGTAAGAAAACTGGTATGATCTAAAATATAGGAACTCAGGGGGACCCAGCTGGTTCATTCAGAAGAGCATGTGACTCTTGGTGTTGGGGGCTGTGAGTTCAAACCCCATGTTAGGTGTAGCGATTATTTAAAAATAAAATCTTTTAAAAATAATAAAATAAAAAATAAAATACATGAACTCAGGGTAAGCTCTATGACCTTTTTAATTTTCTTTTATTTTTTAATGTATTTACTTACTAAGAGAGAGAGAATCCCAAACAGGCTTCACGATGTCAACACAGAGCCCGACTTGGGGCTCAATCCCATAAATTGTGAGATCATGACCTGAGCCACAACCAAGAGTTGGACGCAGCTGACTGAGCCACTCAGGTGTCCCTCTTATCCTTTTTTAAAGGATAGCTTCCACTGCTACTTTAAAAAATTTAACTCTGGATTTCTCAAGCCATTTTTCTACTGAGAAGCTAGCAGGCTTTAGGAACAGTAATTGTGGGGTGCCTGGGTGGCTCAGTCGGTTGAGCATCTGACTCTTGGTTTCAGCTCAGGTCATGATCTCACAGTTCATGAGTTTGAGCCCTGCGTCAGGCTCTGTGCTGACGGTGCAGAGCCTACTTGGGATTCTCTCTCTCTCCCTCTCTGCCTTTCCCATGCACACGCTATCCTCCTCTCTCAAAATAAATAAATAACTTAAAAAAAACCCAAACCTGTAATTGTACGATTGACGATCTCAGCCTCCATAGAGGCCTATGAAAAGCAGTTACTAACACAGTTTGCAACTTTTATTACTGATTTTCCTTGGCCTCTAATTCGGTGTACAAGTCCCAGTCTGAACTATGCTATCAGTTCAGGAGAGCCCCTAGTGACTGATTCTTTTAGAAAACCTGCCCTTTATTATCTTATGAAATGAGGTTCAGCAGGACTTACTTTTTGTCAAATCAGACAAAAGTTCTGAGAAATGATACTAGCAATAATAATAGCTAAGATATATTGGATGCTTATTATGTGCTAGCTGCTATCCTAACTGCTTTTGCATATTTAATTGTCATTATAACTCTACCAGGTAGATGTTATTAATACCCCCCATTATGCAGATGAGAAAATGGAGGAATATATTTTGGTTCTCTTTTTTAACCTTCCTCTTAATAGTTTGAAAACCACTTTTAGCAAATCTATATACTTGCTTGCTGCTAAAGAGAACAGAAAAATAGGTAAGTTCTTCCACATTGTCAGGGGTCTAGGAATGGCCTCAACAACAAAAGGTCCTACCATCTTTCATTCAGGAAAAATGGCCAAGATGAACTACTATAAAGCCCAAATCATCATTTTTGACACAAAATGTAATTAGCCAAATTCAACTACACTGCAAGCCAATTTAGTTAGTTATCTAGGGGTACAGTTTGCAACTAATTTATTCTTAGAGTCCATTAGCTTAAAATTCAACATTTTATCCATGTACCATGGGAAATTTTTCTCTGGCTGTGAAAAGAAGTTGGTATCTATTATTTAAAATTTTTCATTATTCCCAGGGCAGCTGGGTGGCTGAGTCAGTTAAGTGTCCAACTTCGGCTCAGATCGTGATCTCATGGTTCATGGGTTCAAGCCCCACGTCAGGCTCTGCGCTGACAGCTGGGAGTCTGGAGCCTGCTTCCGATTCTGTGTCTCCCCTTCTCTCCCTGCCCCTCCCTCCTTGGGCTCTGTCTCTCTCTCTCTCTCTCAAAAATAAATAAACATTAGGGGTGCCTGGATGACTTAGTTGGTTAAGCGCCGACTTCAGCTCAGGTCAGGATCTCACTGTTCGTGAGTTCCGAGCCCGGTGTTGGGCTCCGTGATGACAGCTCGGAGCCTGGAGCCTGGAGCCTGCTTCAGATTCTGTGTCTCCCTCTCTCTCTGCCCCTCCCCTGCTTGCGCTCTGTCTCTCAGAACTGAATAAAAGTTAAAAAATAAAAATAAAAAATAAACATTAAAAAAAGTTAAAAAAAAATATATTTTCTCATTATTCCCATGCTGTCCAGAGTGGAATTTTGAAGCCTTGATTGTTATTTGTTCAGGTGTTGGGACTGAGTTAGAATAGTTTTCTATGGAGAAGTTGGCCCCACCCACAGGCAGGGCCTTGGGTCACTCTGTAGACAAGGATGAGACTCCCTTTTTCACGCAGGAGCTCGGGGTCAGCTTGTTAATTTTTGTAAAAGAATGTCAATCCCATCTTCTCTTTGGGTGATTTTTAAATATGTGGGTGTGGATTTAATCTACAAGATAAAATAATTGCACCCCAGGCTTTTGCCAAAGAATGTAATTTTGAACTGTTGACTACCCAATTTTTATCAAAATCATGCATGCCAGAAACAATGTTCCTGGATGGTCGCCTAAAGGCAGTCTGCAAAGGAAGCCAGATAACCAGGGTAGCAGTTTTAGCCCCAGAGAACTGCTCCTACTGAACTGTTCTATTTCATCATGCATCCTAAATACTCTAAGAATCCTAGACACTAGGCTACCACTGTGTTTGTTATAAGGATGTTGTTGAAGACCCTGCCTCATTAAGTGGCCCAGTCTACCTTTTTGGAGGACACAGGACCTGAGAGTAAGGAAGCTTTGCTCTTCTTCAGCAATGACCTCACTCTTGTTTTTCTTTTAACTTTAATTTCAATATCATGGACACACAATGGTACAACAGTTTCGGGTATACGACGTAGTGATTCAACAGTTCTATACATTATACTATGCTTGCGACAGGTGTAAAAATGACCCCACTCTTATCCTACAAGCACTGAGGGTCTTGTAACTTTTTCATTTGGCCACAGAATGCCGAAAACTAAATTCAAGGCCCAACTGTATTTATTTTGTAGGATATTACAGTATGAATGTCTATGCACTAAGTCTCTCTGCAGCCTCATCTAGTTCTTCTATTATTCTCCACATAGATTTCCTGTAAAATTCCATTCATTAAAAAAGTCTATGTTATTTTAATTATTCTTTCAACCCACCACACATCCTTTCTGGAAGATGGTGAGGTATTTAAAGATGTACATGCAAATGAATACATTCATAAGCTGATTTGAATGAGTTATTATTATTTCCATTAATCTTATTATTGTCGTTATATGGCAAAGCCCCTAAGGGCAGAGGACCAGATTCCCCTTTTGCCAGTGTATCTCCAGTACAAGCTTTTGGAGGCCATCTCTGTCCTTCCTCTGTGCATCACATAAAGTAGCTGGCCTGTGTTTTAAGGGCCTTGTTGTGTGAAAAATGGACATTTTAAAGCACCAAGGTTCCTCCACCTTGGCAAGATGCCTGGGAATAAGAAAAGACCCAAGGGACAGCGGCTTGTTCCAGCTCATTCATTTGGGGACACAAATGTACAGGCTGGAACAGAGGGCAGACTGGCCTGTTTTCAGTGAATTGCTATTTTTCTCACACTTTTTACTGAAATGCATAGACATGAATGAGTTAAAACAAATATGCGTGTCCTTACAGCAGCCAAAGAAAGTCTGCGTTAGTCAAGTGAGAACCCATTATCATCTCCTCCTCTTCTTATTATCCTCAAGAAAGCCTCTAACAGAGTCGAGGGTTTTTTAAATATATTTTAAAATTGAGATAAAATGTACACATAGCATTTACCATTTTAAACCATTTTTATTTATGTATGTATTCTTTTTAATGCTTATTTATTTATTTTGAGTGTGTGTGCATGTGCGTGAGCATGTGAGCAGGGGAGGGGGAGAGAGAAGGAGAGAGAGAATCCCAAGTAGGCCTCACGCTGGGGCTCGATCTCACGAACCATGAGATCATGACCTCAGCCATAAATCAAGGGTCAGACACTTAACCGACTGAGCCACCCAGGTGCCCCTCATTTTAACCATTTTTAAGGTACCTTCAGTGGCATTAAGTATATTCACACTGTTATGCAACCATCACCCCCATCCATCTCCAGAATTTTTTCAACTTGCAAAATTCAAACTTTGTATCCATTAAATACTAACTCCTCACTCTCTCTTCCCCCTGGCCCCTTGACCACTCTAAGCACGTCATAGAAGTGGAATTACACGGTATTTGTCCTTTCTTGACTGGCGCCTTTCATTTAACATGATGCCCTCAGAGTTCATCCAAGATGCTGCCTATGTCAGAATTTCTTTCCTTCTTAAGGCTAAATAGTATTCCATTGTATGCATATTCCACATTTTGTTTATCCATTCACCCATCAAAGGACACTTGGGTTGTTTCCAACTTTTGGCTATTTTAAATAGTGCTGCTATGAACCTGGATGTCCAAATATCTGTTCAACTCCCTGCTTTCAATTTTTTTTTTTTTTTTTTTTTTTTTTGGTGTAAACCCAGAAGTGAAATTGCTGGATCATACAGTAAGTCTATTTTTAATTTTTTGAGGGACCTCCATACTATTTTCCATAGCAGCTGCACCCGCTCACATTCTCAACAGCACTGCACAAGAGCTCCAATTTCTCCACATCCTCACCAGCACTTACTATTTTCCGGGTTTTTGATGACAGCCATCCTTGGGGATGTGAAGTGGTATCTTGTTATGGTTTTGATTTGCATTTCCCTAATGATTAATGATGCTGAGCATCTTTCCAAGGGCCTATTAGCCATCTGTACATCTTCTTTGCAGAAATATCCTTTCAAGTCCTTTGGCCATTTTTGAATTGGGCTGTTTGGTTTTTGTTGTTGAGTTGAGGATTTTTCTCTATATTCTGGATATTAATCCCTATTGAATGACAAAACTAAATTTGGTAATGAGGTTGATGTCCTTTATTCAAGGGAAAACAATCCTTGGATTGGGGAAGTATGGTGCCTCAGAAATAGTGGGGCACTCTTCCCAAGGGGTTCTGGGGAAGAATGAGTTTTATGAAGCATTAGAAGTGGCAACAGGGAGGGGCACCTGGGTGGCTAGGTTGGTTAAGCTTCTGATTTTGCCTCAGGTCTTGACTTCAGGGCTTGTGAGTTCCAGCCCCATGTCTGGCTCTGTGCTGACAGCTAGAGCCTGGAGTTTGCTTTGGATTCTGTGTTCCCCTCTCTCTCTGCCCCTTCCCTGCTCATGCTCTGTCTCTCCCTCTCTCTCTGAAAAATAAATAAACATTAAAAATTTTGAAAAAAAAAAGTGGCAATAGGGAAATGGTACGATTAGCTGGGGTTGCAGATCTGACCTTATTTAGGAAGATCAAGGAACAAGGAAATAAGTATAGAACCCAGAGTTGCCGTGGTGTTTGGGGATTGGCTGTCTGGATGTACTGTGTTTCTGGTCAAGCAAAGCATTTACAGGAATGCTAAAGTTTAGTTGGTAGCACCCCAAAAAGGAGGAGCTCTGTCTTGGGCCTAGAAATTGAACTCTGTTCAACATCTCTTATCAGATAAATGATTTGCAAGTATTTTCTCCCATTCAATGGGTTGCCTTTTTATTCTGTTGATGGTGGCCTTTGATATACCAAAGTTTTTCATTTTGATGAAGTCCAATTTGTCTATTTTTTTGTTGCCTGTGTTGTTGGTGTCATATCCAAGAAATCATTGCCAAATCCAGTGTCATAAACTTTTTCCCCTGGAGCCCCGGGTTTTTTTTGTTTTGTTTTGTTTTTTATTTGTTTTTTTTTAAGTGGGCTCCATGCCCAATACAGGGTTTGAACTCACAACCCTGAGATCAAGACCAGAGCTGAGATCAAGAGTCAGACGCTTAACTGACTGAGCCACTCAGACGCCCCTGCAGCCCTGTTTTAATAAGTCATTTTATAAGGGTTATGGAGAACATCATCTTCAGATGGAGCAAGAAGATAAGTAAAATCCAGAGGAGGGGTTTACTATTTTGCCACCAAGCCCACGCCTTAAAAAGTAATCCTTGCAAATGGACTCTGATCAGCTCTGGTGGGAAACCAACATGAAAGAGGAGAGCTGCCTCAAATCGGCAGTAACAGGGAACATCAGGGGAAGAGTCTCCATTTTATATCAACATTTACATTCTTTTCCTTTGTGGATCCAAGTTCCTTCACGTAATATAAGAGCCAAACAAATGGGAAGGGGACCCATGGGCTCCAGTCTGCTTAACTGAGTAATTTGCTCCATCTGGGTCTAGTTATCCACGTACGCTTCCTTACCAACACCCCATCCAAGCTCCATCGCAACGTGCGGAGTGAATTTTGTGCTCATGGAAGACACATCCCAACAAGCATTTAGGGAAGGGCCAAGATCAAAGAGCTGGGTGAGAGACCAAGAGTGGTCCTGTCAAACTGCCTTAGCTCAGATTTGCAGAGTCCTTCAACTACTGACCCTGGCTTCCCCGGGGCAAGAAAACGACATGGTTTGAGCAGCCAAATCACCAACACCAGGATGGCCTCTCACTGGCAAGCTCACTAATGTATGACTTTGCACATCTGTTCTAAATACTCACCAGCACAGGCTTTGAGGCAACCCTGTCACGCTGACGAGGCTTCGGCTGGGAAATTACAATGAGAGTACTAATGACCAGTCAAGGTTGTACTGACACTCCAAAGACCAACACTCCTGCCATCAGAACCATTATCATCGTCATCACTGTGACCTTATTCAGTGTAGGACAGCTGGAGAAACTGCCCCAATTAGCCCAAGTAGACGGGACAGCAACTACATGGTTCCTCTCTACTTACCCCAGCTCAGCCCTGATGGGCTGATGTCCCCTGGGTCTCCCCTGATGTGATTTAGGGAGGAAAGATGGTAAGCTTTGGAGATGACCTGTTGTGGTTGGACACGCTTGGATTTACACCTCTGCTTTAACATTTACGAGTTGTTGACCTTGGCCAAATAATTTAGATCTCAGTTTCCTCATCTGTAAGCGAGAGCAATTAAGTCTGACCTCATATGTGATGAAGAGTGGCAACGGAAAGTGCCCGGCACACGCTAACACCGAATATTCATAGTGTCTCTTCCCATGGTGAGCTGTGTGTCTTTCCCACTCCCCTTGAAGTTTCTCAAGGTCAGGAACCATATCTTCTTTGTTTTTAAGCGACCAGCCCATAGTAGACCCCCCATGAGTATGTGCTGAATGGATAAACCACAAGAATAATCCCCTTCCCTTAACTTTGTATATCATTCGGTTGTGAGCAGGAAAAACCAGTAAAGAATTTTCCCTGCTATGCCTTTACAGAATGAGTTAAACCAGCTTCCTCTTAGGAGTTGCACGTCAGAAGAACAGAGCTT
The DNA here is from genome assembly GCF_018350195.1 of Panthera tigris. NCBI lineage: Eukaryota > Metazoa > Chordata > Mammalia > Carnivora > Felidae > Panthera > Panthera tigris. The sequence goes on from NC_056671.1 coordinate 45,828,841, forward strand.
CAAAATCTTGTCAGATAAGGGAGATCTTTGTGGAGCAGAACTACCTGGAAAGTGTTCTGCATAACAATATACCCACGGATTTTAACTGAGCACTTACCCCAATTCCTTGTGGATTCATTAAACTGACAGCTTGACGGCAGCAAATTGATGCCTGTTTTCTATCTAACACAAGCTGTATGACTGCCTTGTGTTTAACCCACTCTATAAATTTGTAAGCAGCTATGTAAAAACAAAAACCTCAGAAAACAAAGAAAAGATGCCGGGTTGTTATTTCACTGAAAAACAATAATGAGCGTCTCTTTTCTGTGTTCCTCCCACTCTAATTGGGTATATTTGGGTTTTGGTTGTTTTCCTTTGCTCGAAGAGTTTGAGTTTTGCAGCAGCTTCTTTTTGCCTGTTAAAGAAGGCTGTGCTCTAGCCCAGTGCCACTCACAGTGCCAGTCACCCCGAAAATAAGCTCAGGCCAGAAGGTAAATCAGTGCACTGCTTCCTTTCTCAAGAAGTCTCACTATGAAAAAAAAAAAAAGTCAGCTCAACTGAACAAGGTGTTTAGTGCCAAAGTTGATGTACATTCTAGCACAATCTCCTTATGGACAGGTGACAAAGAGCTCACAGATTGGCACCGCATGTGGATCACACTTCGAGGAGCATTGTAGTAGGTTATGGAACTCCTCATCTGCCTGAGAATATACTGGACTGACCTTTACAATGGGCTTTTGAAGGATTTTAGGCCACCTAGTATCCTTATCCCTTCTTTTGGCGAAGCATCCCAGTATCAAGGATCTGCCACACCCTGTCTCAGTCGATGGGAACCAGGTGGGGATACTGTTAAGACCAGGGCCGGCCAAATGGTGCTCTGAGTCTCTCCAGCCACAGTAAATGGAGATGATGATCCAGGACCAACCAATCGGCATAATTCCATCTTCCTAGTTGGCTTTCAGACCTGGGAAGGGCAGTGGCCCTACTGCTGTATTCAGAGTGAATACCGGGACTCATGCAGAAACTATAAGGATGAGTCTCTTTCCATTAGACTTCAAGTTGTAAGGATGTGGGCCTGGAGTCAACAACACCCATGAGGGGAGAGCCTGGCTGTGAAATGGAGAAAAGACAGAGCAGAACTGAAAGGGAGACAGAAACTGTATTTGGAACCTCTGGATAAAGCCTTGCGTGATCTACAACTTTTCAATGATATATATGATCCAGTAAATTTCCCTTTTGCTTAGAACAGTTTATGAGCTTTCTAATGTTTACCATGAGAAGAGTCTAAATTAGGCCTGGACTACTCTCCCCTGGGCTATTATAAAATCCATACATGTTGGCCCTAAAAAGACAAAGCTGAAAAGGCAAAAGGTCTGGAGTTAGAGGAGCTGTCTAGTTGGGACTAGAGGCAAGTTACCAAGACTTGCCACACCTGAGTTCCTTCCTCTGTCAGGTGATTAACATCTGCCCCATCCATCACCTGTCAGGTGAATATGGGAATCACATAAAAAGAGAGAAAATCACTCTAGAAACATATGAAAAGGCACTGCACAAACAAAAAATATTGTTATTGCTAGCCCAATGATAGTTATGCAAACTTCAAAATTCTGGCATCCATCACTATCCAGTTCCTACAAGAAATACATTGTTCTTAAAATAAACATGGTGGGGGTAAGGAGAGGCAAACCAAGAAACAGACTCTTAATTACAGAGAACACACCGATGGTTATAGGAGGGGAGGTGGGGGGGAAGGGGTTTAAATAGGAGATGGGGATTAAGGAGGGTATTGTGATGAGCACCGGGTGTTGTATGTAAGTGTTGAAAGACTAAATTCTTCACCTGAAACTAATATTACACTGTATGCTAACTGGAATTCAAATAAAAACTTAAAAAAGAAAGAATACATCATTTTTATCAATACCTGTATTGTGCTCTAGGAGGGAGAGCGCCCTCTGCAGGCCAGAAGGTGTAAAGCAAGGCAGCAGACTCAAAAGCCGGACAGAATAGAGAAGGGGCGGCAGGAAGCCAGACCAGATCTCAGGTTCTGGGCTGAGCACCAATGTGTGTGCAGTTGGTCATTTCTTGGGCCCACCCAGGACGTTTCTCCCCTATTGAACACAGCATCTAAATGACTCAAGGTTATGAATCATGCAAGAAAAATGATGGTTTAATTTAGAAATTAACCGCTAGTAACTCTCAACCACTATTTTGCAACTTTGGGGTTATCCTAACAATAACATTATCATGCAGGTAGGCAGATTTTGTGTCTGTTTTACTGTTTTCATATCTGAGATCTAAGGGACCAACAGAACAACAAACTGCATAAAAAGATTAAATCGTTCTGTAAATTTTGCATTTTTTCCAAAAGTCAGAGTACAATCATTCTGTGATAGAAACAATATGAGCAGTCAGGGTACAAGAAAGGAAGAGGCATTACTGACTTTTAAGCCTCGTTCTGAGTCTCTGGTCAATGGAAGTATCAGTGAATTGTCTTTTGATGGAAAAATAACACTTTTATATTTTCATATAGTTAGTGTACCTGGAAGAAGTTTGTTCTTTACAGTTCCCTCCTTTGAGAAGCTCAAATCTGGATGGGGTGGGTGACACTAGTAAAACAAGTGTCCCTACATACTGGGTGTCAACACTGTGCCAGGCATGTACATCACTCCTAAGCCCAGCACCGCCCAGTCCACGTCACCAGTGGGCAGGGTTACAGTTCCTCAGAAGCAAGGAGCAGGCTGAGCCCACTCTCCCTGCTCCCGAGGATGGCCTGTGCTCAGGTAGAGCAGGCTGGCCCTGTTTGTATCAGGCTCCATAAATATCACAGCTTTCTCTTCCTTGTCTCCATTGGTGCCTCTTCATCTTATAAAACAAGATGGCCCTACCCTATCATCTGGTTATCTTCAGTTCAGGGAGAGGGGGTAAAAGCCCCATGCTGTTCTCCAGTCTATGTGCACCATCACGAAAGCTGATGTCCTGTCCTCTATGGATCCAAGGCACAGTAAGTTAAAAAGCAAAGGGGTAGAGGAAAGAGGAACTGTCTCCCTAAAAAGTCTCTAAAACTTACCAGTTTGGATAATGCTCTGGAACCGGAATAGATTATGCCCACATACAGCACCGAAGCAGGAAGCCACGTCGAAACATCAGATCTGAAAAAAGGGAAAGAGACCAGAATATTTCTGTCACTTTCTGTCCAAAAGACCGAGCTGGAAGGCATGACCTTTCAGATGCACCAAATACGACGGTGATTGTCTTAACATCTCTGAGTGACCTGTGAAGTGTGACATGGGCTGTGTCCACTGAGAGTGAGGGAGGCTGCCAAAGTCATCCAGCTATAGCCCATCACTCTGCCAACTACCTAGTGTTACTGATCCCACGACGGAACACAAACGATCTGGAGATGGAAAAAGGCTTCCTAAAGTTTGGGAGAGAGAACAGATCTGAATTTTTTCAAAAAATTTTTTTTACTTTATTTATTTTGAGAGAGAGAGTGTGTTTGAGCAGGAGAGAGGCAGATAGAGACAGAGAATCCCAAGCAGGGATTCTGCACTGGCAGCACAAGGCTCGATCCCACCAACCATGAGATCATGACCTGAGCTGAAATCAAGAGTCGGATGTTCAACTCACTGAGGCACCCCTGATTTTTTTAAGGTTTTTAAGATTTTTTTTTAAGGACAGTGAACATTATTCTTTGGATTTTAAATAGCCAGAGGCGTTGAACCCATGCCAAATTATTACAAATTTTTAAAGGCTATTTACCGAGGCAATATATCAAACGGCTCCATGGAACCACAAAAGAAGGAAGCAAGTGCCAAAGGACAGAATTTTAAAAAGAATACTAGAACTCAAGCTGGGTGGCCATGTGCTAACATCTTCCACCATCAACCTGGAATCTCTAAGGACTTCTGGAGGGCACGTTTCTTGATTCAATTGTGGCCACACCAAAAACTGCTTTTTTCTTTTTTTTTCTTTTTAAGTTTGTTTGTTTATTTTGAGAGAGAGAGAGAGAGAGAGAGCAAGCAGGAGAAAGGCAGAGAGAGAGGGAGAGAGAAAGAATCCCAAGCAGACTCTCCACTGCCAGTGCAGAGCTTGATGTGGGCTCGAACTCACAAACCATAAGATCATGACCTGAGCCAAAATTAACAGTCAGACACTTAACCAACTGAGCCACGCAGGTGCCCCCGAAACTGCTTTGTTCAATACAGTTTAGAATCTTGCTGTCTTCAAGAAAGGCAAAATCCCGGTTTTTATATAGAGAACCCATCACTGAGGTTCCCTCAGTCACAAACACATTTGGTCCACTTATGCAAGTTCCCGGAGTTATTCTCATAATAGATATAAATAAATGAGACCATTCCAGCAGAATTTAACATAATAATCCCAGCTAACTCAATGAACTGCTCTCCTGGGATGATGCCTGCTCAAGAAATGTTCTTTGTGAATCTTATTAGCATGGGCAGGCATCTATGATCAGACCTGCTTTTGTACCCTTCCCAGGGAACCTGGTGCTAAAATGTCTCTAGTCTCTAGTTAGGCCTCCAAACCCTACTTCCTGAATATATTCATTCAGCAAATATTTCTAGCAATTTGCAAAGTGCTGACAGTGCTAGAGTTATTATTAACAGCAGCATCCTAATTAACATTTACTGAGCACTTGCTACAAATGAGGCAGTCTGCTAAGTGTTTTCTATGCTGTGTCTTTTAAAAATGTGTACAACCACCTTATGAAGAAAATGTCTTTGTTATTATTATTATTATTATTATTATTATCCTCATTGTGCACATGAAATAACTGAGGCAATAAAGAGTTTAATTTGCCTGTGGTCAGAAGAGCTGGTTATGGCAAAGCCAAAATTTGAATTCAGGTCATCTGACTCTAAAGCTCCAGCTTTAAGCCACCCTTTCACACTTTGCCCTCAAGGACCTCATAATCTAGTGGTAGACACTGACATATGACAAACACAGCATGATTCTGCTCTGGTCGCACACTAAGCATCTAATGACCTGAGGAATATTCTCTGTTCTTACTCGTCTTACTGCAATAAAAGACGTCTGCACTTCCAGCCAATAGGTGAATAGAGAAAGGAAGATGCTATTCTCCATCTTGATGGATAACAACATCATGCTTGACATCAAACCAATTGCTACTCCTCTAGGAAACGACTTCCCCATTAGACCTTAAGCTCACAAAGGTCAAGGGAGACAGGATCCAGGCCCATGGCCCACTGAGCACCACAAGGAGGCCCAAGAGCATACACAGCAGGGAGCATAGTGAAGAGGGAAGGAGTGCCCTGCGTGAAACAGCAGCACACCCACTGCAGCAGGCCCGGTGCTTCAGGATGTGAGCTCAGTAAGGCCCTAGGCATTTGTGCTTTGTTCCCTCTTAAACAAAGAAGACTCCTGCCCAGTCATATGCTCCAAGAGACCTCAGGGCATCTCAGTGGCCATGGATGTGAAACAAACAAACAAACAAAAAAACATGACTAGGGGAAAAGAAAGAAAGAAAGAAAGAAAGAAAGAAAGAAAGAAAGAAAGAAAGAAAGAAAGAAAGAAAGAAAGTAAAGAAAGGAAACATGGCTAGGGAACACCTTGTATTTTAACCCTGTACCCGAAACACAAAGAAATGACTTTAACTATGAAAAATAAACAGATCCAGTTGGACCAGAGACTTCTGGGAAATGTTACAGAGCAGCTGTGGGAGCATTTGGATATAACCATGGAACTATGATCCACAATTATCGCACCCAGGGCCCACCTTCTAGGTGGACAGAGCCAGAGCAACATGCACCAAAGGCAGAAATTTAGACACCTGCAAAAGCAGCTGGTTGCCTAACCCTGTCTTGGCCCTCATGAGCTCTCATCAGAGACAGCTGCCTCCCTCCCTCCCCCCCACACACCAACAAAAAATTATAGCTGCTATCGAGAATGATAAATACAAATCACGGGGAAAAGTGCTGCCGAAACAGATATGAGCAAAACAAGTATGAAAGGATGGGGGGTGGTGGGAAGAAAAATAATTAAAAATTACAAAGAACTCTGCATTCATATTGTTTCACAGTATCAAAGTTCTCACTCCACTGAAAATCTTAGGGTATGCATTAAGTGTTGTTGATGCAAGAAAAGACTCAAGGGAACACCAGTCGACCATCCATACACAAAGAAAATCTTGGGGCGCCTGGGTGGCTCGGTCGGTTATGCACGCGACTCTTGATTTCGGCCGAGGTCATGATCTTATGGTCAGTGAGTTCGAGCCCTGCATCAGGCTCTGCACTGACAATCAATTATCAGAGTCAGATAAGGGAACTTCTGCATATATTATTAACATGTCTCCCACCTGTCAAATAAACTGTAAGTTTCATAAAGGTGGGAGCCATGTATGTTTTGTTCATATAAATCAATGTAAAATATCACATGCATGAATATTATAAAAGAGACTAAAGGACTATGCCATACCATAAGGGCATCTGATCTAGTCAGTGAGGATAGAGAAACCTGCCTCCAATAAGTGATACTTGAGATAAAACTCAAAGTTCAAGTGGGTGCAGGGGGTGAGGGGGTGATGCAGAGAAGTAGAAGGGACACCACATTTCCCTCCTTGGTCCATTACTCACAGCAATAAAAGTCTCTGAAGGTTCAGTAAGACTTTGTCACAAGTTGGTTCTTCACTAACTATGACTCCCAAATTCTTTTTTTTTTTAATTTTTTAAATGTTTATTTATTTTTGAGAAAGAGAGAGAGTGGGGGAGGGGTAGAGAGAGAGGGAGACACAGAATCTGAAGCAGGTTCTGTGCTGACAGCAGACAGCCCGACACAGGGCCCGAACCCACAAACCGTGAGATCATGACCTGAGCTGAAGTCAGACGCTTAACAGACTAAGCCACCCAGGCACCCCTATTATTCCCAAATTCTTTGCAACATTGATCTCATTTAATTTATACACTAACAGGGGGCCTGGGTGGCTCAGTCCGTTAAGTGTCCAACTTCTGGTTTTGGCTCAGATTGTGGTCTCACTCGTGAGTTCAAGCCCTGCATGGGGCTCTGTGCTGACAGCATGGAGCCTGCTTGGGATTCTCTGTCTACCCCTTTCTCTGCCCCTCCTCCAACTTGTGCTATCTCCGTCTCTCTCAAAATAAACACACATTAAAAAAAAATTGACACACTAGCAGGAGAAATGGGCAGACGGTGGCAGTCACAAGAGCACACACTCTCTCCCTCAGAGAAAGCCTGCTACAGGGAGTGCAGTCCACCGACAGATGCACTTACATAATTTGAAGAATTGTTTATACTTGCTGCTTCGGGAATCAGAATTGGGATCTCTGGCTTGAGGGGTTTTCCACGACTGTTAGGTAATCTGCTATCTTAACGTGGACAGGTCAGACCTTTCAACAGTTACCTGGGGCAAATAAAATGCCTGACAACTGAGTTTTCCGTACTTTTCCAGGTTATGTGGAGACAAGGCGAAGATGGGAACTATAAAGGTGGTGCTTTGGGGGGCTTTTGCCATCTCTTTTTTTTAAATATTTCTTCAGGACAAAATGAAACTGTAATTTCAAAATCCTAATTAGCGCTGCTAAAATGGAGGATTATTTTCCAGGGAGATAACAGCAATAAGTGATGGAAATCACACCTGGTTCTGGGCACTAAAGAGTATAACCTTATAACATGCACATGGTTACCCAAATCTTTGGAAATTAAAAGTAGCTCTCTTCACTCCCAAGGAATGTTCCAGCTAACTAAACTTAGCTAACTTTAGCCAATAGCTCCAAGGGATGGACAAAGTTCACACATTTTCCCAGACTGTGTCCTTTCTTCTAGGTCAGGTCATCTAGGGCTGGGGGTATCTAGGGGTCACCTAGGTCACTAGGGGTGGGGCGGGAAAGACGCACAATTACAGAGCAGTGCATGGCACAACACCATGCAGTAAATGTTCTCCCGGTTTTTCTACACGTAACTCCAAAGACAGAGGCCATAAGGGATTTCATGTAGATTGATCTACACCTACAGAAAATGCACTGGCCAAAAAACACCATAAAGAAAATCAAGAGATGATTAACAACTTAGGAAAAAATACTGGCAACATATAAAACAGGCTGGAATTTAATATCCTTGATGTATAATGAGTGTTTACAAATCAATAAGAAAAAAAAATCGGGGCACCTGGGTGGCTCAGTCAACTTGAGTGTCTGACTTGGGCTCAGGTCATGATCTCACAGCTTGCGAGTTCGAGCATCGCATTGGGCTCGCTGCTGTCAGCCTGTCGGCACAGAGCCTGCTTCGGATCCTCAGTCCCCTCTCTCTTTGCCCCTCCCGTGCTCATGCTTGCTCTCTCAAAAATAAACACTAAAAAAGGTTTTTAAAAAATTTTTTTAAAGAAAAAACCTCAACTTCACAAAAGAAAAATACTCAGTGGACAAAAAAGGAGGTATTTGCATGTGTGTGTGAGTGTATGTATGTATATTTCTCTTTCACACACACATAAGAAATACAAATAGCCAATAAACATATGAAAAGTTACACACACACACACACACACATACACACACACACTACTCTTTACAGTATTACTGTATACATGCATACTTTTTACAGTATTTAAAGGTATTTAAAGTTATCCACAATGATGTTTTCATTTACAAGGAAAACAAAACTGCATTCTGGCCTCCTTGTTAGGCATCAAGTATCCCAAGCACCTTGGGGCCTGCTCTTGCTTCCTCCACCAGGAACCCTCCCCCTCCAGACACCTGCAGAGTCTACTCTCTCACAGGCTCAGATCTCTGCTCAAAAGTCAGCTTATCCCTGAGTCCTTCTTACCTAGAGTATATAAAATAATAACCCCCCCTCCCGCCCACTAGAACACACTCGGGCACACACACATGCACACCTATTCCCCTACCCGGCTTTATTTTTCTCTGTATTTACTACCATCTGACACATCATGTACTTCCATTTTCCTTTGTTTCTTGTCCATCTACCTCAACTAGAAAAAAAGCTCTATGAGGGCACGCATTTTTTGTCTGTTTTGTTCACGATGCACCTCCTGTGCTGAAAACAATGTCTGGTATATATGCTAGGCACTCCAATATTTGCTGAAGGAGTCATCACGTATTACTTTGGTAACTTAAAAAAAATATTTCCCTTGGGGCACCTGGGTGGCCCAATCAGTTGAGCATCCGACTTTGGCTCAGGTCTTGATCTCATGGTTTGTGGGTTTGAGCCCAGCGTCAGGCTCTATGCTGACAGCTTGGAACCTGGAGCCTGCTTTCGATTCTGTGTCTCCCTCTCTCTCTCTGTACACACATGCTTTCTCGCTTTCTCTCTCTCTCTCTCAAAAATAAATAAACACTTAAAAATATATATATTCTTTTCCTTTTTCTGGACTGATACAAGGGGAAAACAACAGCATCAAAATACACCAGAAAACTCCAGGCATGACCCTAATTCACATTTTTTCCTATACTTTTCTTAAGCCCTTCAGAGGATTTGCTCTGAACAGATTTGCTGGTGCTTACAGCTACTAGATTTTCAAGGACAGGGATGAAAGTAAAAAATTTCCCACCATTTGCCTCTTTGAAATGGCCCTAATGGGTAATTCTAACAATTTCAAATTCAATAAACATTTCTAACAATCATGTTGTAACCTACAACTGTGACAACAGAAAACTAACTGCATTAACAAACATGCTTTCTTCAATAGACATGAACTCAGAAACTTGGCATGGAGGCAGTCATTTTGTTTCCTATAATAATTTATCTTGTTTTCTTATTAAAAAGTAGTACTTAGGGGCACCTGGATGGCTCAGTCAGTTAAGCATCCCGCTCTTGGTTTTGGCTCAGATCATGATCTCATGGGTTCATGAGTTTGAGACCCACATCAAGCCCCACATCAGGCTCCACACTGGCAGTGTAGAGCCTGCTTGGGATTCTCTCTCTCTCTCTCTCTCTCTCTCTCTCTCTCTCTCTCTCCTCTCTGTGCCCTTCCAGTGTATTCTTTGTGTCTCTCTCAAAATGAATAAATAAACTTAAAAAAAAAGTAGTACTTTTCCATGCTAGAAAATTTTCAAAGTACAGATAATCAAGAAAAACACTACAATTGCAATCCTGCTACCCAAAAACAACCACTGTTAATACCTTGCTAGGTCTCCTCCCAAACAGGGCCTATATGCACATATATGAACACTGCAGCAAAAATGGGATCCTACTGTACACATTGTCTCATAATCTGCTTAACGTCTTTCCACGTCAAAAAAATCATCACCAATTTATTAATAAGTGAATAATAGGCTACTGCTGGACACTGAAGTTAATCCTCTTACTAACCTAATGCTGTAATAGTTATCTTTGAGTACATTCCCTTTTCATATTCATGTTTTTGCAATATCAGGATAAACTCCCTGAAGTGGAACAGAAGCTCAAAGACACATTCATCAAAGTGTGGCATTAGTTACAAAATTGCCTTCCAGAGGGGTTATGCCAACTCAGCCCTCTGCGATGGGGTACATGCTAGTGTTCCCCCCAAACTCCTGTGTTGAAATCCTGCCCCCGGTGTGATAATTTGGAGGTGGGGACTTTGGGAGGTAATGAGGTCAGGAGTGTGGAGCCCTCATGATGGGATTAGCGCGCGTGCTCTCTCTCTCTCTCTCTCTCTCTCTCTCTCTCCCTCTCCCTCTCTCCCTCCCCCTCCACCATGGAAGGAGATGAAAAGATAGACAAGAAGAGGTCTTCACCAGAACCTTACCATGCTGGTGCCCTGATCTTGGACTTCCCAGCCTCCAGAACTGTGAAAAATCAATGTTTATTGGTTAAGCCACCTGGTATTTTCTTTTTTTTTTTTTTTAATTTTTTTAATGTTTATTTATTTTTGAGAGAGAGAGCAAGCAGGGGAGGGGCAGAAGGAGAGAGGGGGGGACACCGAATCCAAAGCAGGCTCTAGGCTCTGAGCTGTTAGCACAGAGCCTGACACAGGGCTCAAACTCACAAACCATGAGATCATGACCTGAGCCAAAGTTGAAGGCTTAACCAATAAGCCACCCAGGCACCCCTGGTATTTTTCTTTTTAAGTTTATTCATTTATTTTGAGAGAGAGAGAGTATATGTGAACAGGGGAGGGGCAGAGAGAGATGGAGAGAGAGAATCCAAAACAGGCTCCACACTGTCAGAGCAAGCCTGACATGGGGCTCGATCTCACAAACCATGAGATCATCACCTGAGCTGAAACCAAGAGTCAGATGCCCAACAGACTGAGCCACCCAGGCATCTCCAATCTCTGGTATTTCTGTTATAGCAGCCCGAGCTAAGACACCTTCTACTGCCAGCTCTAAGACTATATAATTCTCTGGCAGCCAAATACCTACACATTAGGGACAAACCAGGCACATATCACTAATGCACCTTTTCTCCACCTATAATTTATAAGATGGCACCTCCCATGCTGGCTTATTTGTCCATTGTCCTATGTGCCAACAAAAGAGGCATGATGGAATTAAATCTTGAGGTGGTCCTCACAGAATGCTGGGTCTCTGTCGTACGAGGCCCTCTGGGGAACTGCTGAGCCAGTGAGTGTGTGAGTGTGCGTGTGTGTGTGTGTGTGTGTGTGTGTGTGTGCATGTGTGCAGGGATGGATCTCACAGCAACTCCTGGGGGAAAGTACTATTTGCCATGGGTCTGGTTTGAAAATTGTAGTGATACATAGTTTTTCTTATATGATTTATAAGCACGAGTATTGTGTCTTGTTTGAGTCTTGGGCTTGTTTGTTTTTTTGTTTGTGTACATCTCCTGTCCCTAAGGATCCTGATAAAACATTTTACAAGAAGCTAACAATAGTCTGTTGCCGTGAATTATAAAACTGTTGTTATCGAAATGAAGGCTAATTAAATTAAATCACTTGTTTTTCAAATAGAGCATGCATTATGGAAGGAACATCTGCTCCCTCAAAACACTCAGAAGTTTATCTGTTCATGAGGGCCCTTTGAGCTGAGTTCTTGAAAATTCTCTGCGTTATGCTGACACCTAGTGGAGCTAAAAATAGTTTCCAAACATAAAAATACCAAGTCTAGGTGATTCAGTCAGTTGAGCATCTTGATTTCAACTCAGGTCATGATCCCACAGTTGGTGGGTTCGAGCCCGAGTCAGGCTCTGCGCTGACAATGCGGACCCTGTTTAAGATTCCCTTTCACCCCCTCTCTCTGCATGCGCTCTCTCTCTCTCAAAATAAATAAATAAACTTAAAAAACAGTACCAAGCCACCAAGATACTAGGATTCATATTGCCTGTTGGCATTGCCAAAAACAGTAATATCTTACAATTATAAAGTCAATATTTGCTTTACAGTTTACAAGGACTTTTACATATATTAACTCCCTACTCCCTACTTAGAGCAGATACCTAGATTTCATTTTGGGGGGTCCAATCCTGGTGAACATGGTCCTTCAAGAATCCTACTCACTACTGTCCCTCTTTCCTAATATTCTTAGACCTTTCCTCCTTCATTCTTTACTCTTCCTCTGACTCACAGAGGGTCAACTCCCTTAACAAAGTTCAGCCCTAATATCACTTGAACCCAAAAACCCTGTGATTATACTGTTTCTCACAGAGCCTAACTTAGAACAAGAGTCAGCAAACTATGACCCATGGGCCATATCCCACCTGTTGCCTATTGCTGAAATACCATTTTATTGGCACACAGCCACACCCATCTGTGTATGTAGTCTATGGTGGCTTTCATGCCACAAAGGCAGAGCTGAGTTGTTGCAAGACACTGTATGGATACAAAGCAACAGTGACATGAGGTGCGGTCTACACTGAAGTGTGAGTTCAGCAGATTCCTATGCCCTGCAGGGTGGTATAGGCATGACCAGCAGCCACTATAAACTTCGAAGGTCCAAAAATTCTGTCCCAAGAAAGAAAAATACTGCATGGTATTTGGAATTATATGTGGAGTCTTAAAAAAAAAAAAAAAAGAAAGAAAAACTAAGAAAACAAACAAACAAAAAGTCAAACTCACAGAAACAGAACAGAAAGGTGGTTGCCAGGGGCTGGGGGCAGGTTAATAGAGGAGATTGGGAAAAGGGTACGAACTTTCAGTTATAAGATGAATAAAGTCTTAGAATCTAATGTATAAAATGGTGACTACAGTTGATAACACTGTGTTGTTGTGTCATTGACATTTCCTAGAAGAGTAGAATTTAAATGTTCTCACCCAAATAAATAAATAAATAAAGTGAGGTGATGGGTGTGTTCATTAATTGGATGGAGGGAATCTTTCACAATATGTACATATATCAAATTACCACAATGTATACTTTAAACATCTTACAATTTTAGTTGACAACTATACCTCAATAAAGCTGAAAAAAAAATTCCTGTCCTCTACCATCCCTGGCTTCATGGACTCTTCTCTGGGGAATAACCATAATCACCACACCAAAACCAATCAGATTTTATTCATATTACGTCCCTGCAGTGGTTCTCCGTGTTTCCTGAGAATGCTTTGAAAGCTGTTTTTATCCTCCCCCCAAAGTAATTTCTACATAATATACATAAAGCATTCCTCTGGTGAAAAAACACAATAGGAAAAAAGATCAAAAACACATGGATTTTATGTTAACTCTCCTCTGTGAGCAAAGGTAACTGTTCGTAAAATTACAGGTCACTCAAAATGAAATACAACACATTAAAAAACATATTTGAGAAATTCCAACCACCAGTAGCTTTGATGAAGACAAGCTATCTCACTTAAAAACAAATAATTAATCATAAAAAGAAGCATCCTAATTGATTGGCTCACTGTTCATTTCTTTAGGGACAGGGCTGAGTTAACTTGGAGGTTTTATCAAAGAAAATTTTTTGAAAGTATTCTTTATTTATTATGAGAGAGAATGAGTGTGGGAGTGGGGGAGTGGCAGAGAGAGAGAGAGAGAGAGAGAGAGAGAGCGGGAGAATTCAAAGCAGGTTCTACATCAGTAGTGCAGAGCCAGATGCAGGGCTCAAACCCACAAACTGTGAGATCATGAGCTGAGCTGAAACCAAGAGTTGGATGCTTAACCAACCAAGCCACCCAGATGCCCCAGAAAATTTTTTTTTCATTTGCAAAAGAGAGTGAGAGTGAGGGAGAGGGGCAGCGTGGAGCCTGACGTGTGGTTCATCCCATGACACTGGGATCATGAGCTGAGCCAAAATCAAGAGTCAGATGCTCAACCGAGGCACCCAGGCTCCCCTATCAAAGAAATGTTTTATAGTTCTCCAGCAAAGATCCCCAATGGAAAATTAAAGAGTGGAGCTTTCTCCTTCATCTGTTAGAAATCTCTGGTCACAAAGGCATTGTGGTATAGTGTTATTAACTTAGAACTTCTCATCCTTGAAAACTTGAGAGTTAAAAATTTGCTGTCTTAGGTAGAGTGAACAAAAAGTAGTAAGTACATTAAAATTTACTTTCGAAATGTTTTTATTTAAACATGTAGTCTGGTCATAAAGGGACCGGAGGATGGCATGTAATGTCTCCAATGAAATCACACCTGATTCCGTAAGCAATGGTTCAAGAATCCAGTAAAGAGTGCCATGGTCTCACTGTCAAATGTCTTGTCACGGTGTTCTAGATCACATTCTGGAAACACAGCCTACAGCCAGGGCTCCCACATCTGCTAGAAAAATCACTTGAACATTCTGCAGCAGGTTGGCAATGGCAGTAGAGCTGCCGATATAAGGACAAGCTTGCAACTGAAAGCCAGTGTGATCTTTCCCAGGACAGAAGGCCTCTAAAGCATCATCCAACACTTGGTGATTGCTGGTTGCTGAGTAAAAATCTTGGAGATGGATTCTATCGGGTCACTTAGTGGAGTCATGACATGGCCAGAGACTAACCAACACAGCAGAATGGCCTCTCTACAAAGTAGGAAATGTGGTGCCACGTTCTGGAACTTGTTTTAAGAGGTAATCTTGGATTCTGCTGCACCCCAGGCTATAAGGGGTCTAAATGAGCTCTCATGGTATATGTTATTAAATACCGATTTGGAAACCACCCTCCAGCCCCACTGGTACAATCTTCACTCTACGATGATCCAGAGGACTCCACCCTGTCCACCTGCTGCTGTTTCCATTTTTAGTAGAGTCCAACCTCTGCCACCTCCACACAAGTGCACAGTCACACAGCAAAGCCAAGCTTTGGTTCTCTAGTAACATAATCGGAAAGCCAAGCCTAGTAGGAAACAGCAACCATGGCAAACACACACCCAGCCCAGGCATACATGAAGGAACATGGGTGCTGGGTCCTTGCTGCTAGACATCTGGTAACTCCCCTTTGCTGAGGATCTGTGGAAAATGGAAATGCTGTGCTGTTGCAGCAGTTATTAATTATAAGATTCACTAAGACACTAGGATCTTTGATAAGGCGTTAACCGAGCTAACATCGTGTGTAAGGATGTGAAGCCACCTGAGGAAGTACAGGCAATAGAAGTGAAGAGGTCTCTGAGAATTTAGCAGGGGGACGGAAAGGGGACATGCCCACAGATCTGCAATGGGTAGAACCTAGCATCACACAAGCTCAAAGGACAACAGTGTCTAGTGGGTCTCAAATTTCTACTGTTGGAGGATCATTCCTTTCAGGGAATGAACCTTGAGTGTCTTTGACTTTACTCAGCTCTACCAGTCATTCCTCCTTCCCTTCCCCCAAAAGGCAGAAGTATGAAGAATTCCATCAAGAGATGAATGGATAAACAAACTGTGGTATACATACAATGGAATATTATTCAGCTTCTTAAAGAAGAAGATTCTGACACATGCAACAATTCTGAGGACATTATGTTAAGTCACAAAAGGACAAATACTGTATGATTCCACTGAAATGAGGTATCCAGAATAGGTAAATTCACAGAGATGGAAAATAGAACAGTGGTTATCAGGGACTGGATGGAGGGAAGGCAGAATGGGGAGTTACTGTTTGTTCTGTTTGGGATGATGGAAAAGTTCTGGTAATGGTTGCACAACATTGTGAATGCACTTAATGCCACTGAACTGTACACTTAAAAATGGTCTAAAAATGGTAAAATTTATATTATGTATATTTTCTCACAGGAAAAATGTTTTTAAGTGGGAACCAATGGCTTAGCTCTTAAGGAAACAGGGCCAAAGTAATGTTTAAACGACTATTATGAAGTAAATAATTCACATCAGAAATTACAAGATAATTGTAGTCAGGGGCATTGTAAACAGAGTAGAGGACCCATGTTGATGAGCACTGGTGGACCCCAGTCCACAATCTGACCATTAGTACCTGCATTCTAGACCAATCTCTTGCCTCTGTGGAGGAATAAATGAAACCATATGGAATCAACATGCTTCATTATTTAACTGAATATTAGAACTATCACAGGCCTTGTGAATTCAGGGCACATATTTATTTTTATTTTTCAAATTAATTTATTTTTTTAATTTAAATCCAAGTTAGTTAACATGTAGTGTAATAACGATTTCAGGAATAGAATTTAGTGATTCATCACTTACATATAACACCCAGTGCTCATCCCAACAAGTGCCCTCCTTAATGTCCCTTGCCCATTTAGCCCATCCCCCCATCCAACACCCTGCTAGCAACCCTCAGTTTGTTCTCTGTATTTAATTAAGAGTCCCTTATGGTTTGTCTCCCTCTCTGTTTTTATCTTATTTTCACTTCCCTTCCCTTATGTTCATCTGTTTTGTATCTTAAATTCCACACATGAGTGAAATCATATGGTATTTGTCTTTCTCTGAGTTATTTCGCTTAGCATAATACACTCTTGTTCCATCCACATTGTTGTAAATGGCAAGATTTCATTCTTTTTGATCGCTAATATTCTATTGTGTGTATATGTATGTGTGTGTGTGTGTGTGTGTGTGTGTGTGTGTGTATACGGATATAGATATATAAAGCACATCTTCTTTATTCATCTGTCAATGGACATGTGGGCTCTTTCCATACTTTGGCCATTGTCGATAGTGCTGCTATAAACATTGGGGTGCAAGGCACTTATTCATTTAAATGAAGACCCAGTTCTCCCTGAACCATCCACCATAACAATGGAGTATAAAGTAAGACCTCTGCTTAATATCACATATAAAAGTTTCTTCAAAAGTATCTTCATTTTGTGAAGGTAAGGATATTATACAGGTGAGTGACCTGGCCTGATCATTCAGTAGAGCTGTCTGCCTTGTCCATATAAACTTTGACTTCATTTCTCTTCATTTTGTGTATCATTTCAGGTGAGGCATGATGTTCTGGAAGAATTATAAGAATTTACCTAGGTGAGGCAGGAGTGGCTAGCCAATTCAGGTTGTAATTTTGTCTGAAAAATGTCATGGTTTTTGAGATTTCTTTTAAATGTATTTGACAAGTTGCCTTAAGAGATTCATAAAAACTAATATATAATACAATGTGTGATCTGAACTGAACCCTGGATCAGAATTTGGCAGGGCGGTGCGGGGGGCGGGGGGCAGGGTGGGAGTTACATTATAAGGATATTATTGAGAAAATTGGAAAAATATGACTTTGGTCTGTAGATGAGATAACAGTATTGCATCAATATTAATTTCCTCATTTTGATTACTATACTATAGTGAAGTAAGAAAATGTCCTTCCTCTTAGAAAATACACACTTATGAATTTAGAAGGGGAATTTTACTCTCAAATCTGCAACTTACTCTCATATAGTTCAGAAAAAATTATATATATATATATATACATATATATATGTATACATATACATAAATCGCAAGAGAAAATTATAGGAGAAGCAAGATAAAAGAATGAGGAATATGAGTAAAGGGTATGGAAATTCTTTGTGTTATTTCAAACTCTTCTGTAAAGTAGTAATTTCAAAATCAAAAATTTCCAAAAATTTTGAGTTCATTTAAAAACTCATTCATTGGGGAGTGCCTGGGTGGCTCAGTCAGTTGGGCATCTGACTTTGGCTCAGGTTGTGATCTCATGGTCTGTGAGTTCAAGTCCCACGTTGGGCTCAGTGCTGACAGTTCAGAGCCTGGAGTCTGTTTTAGATTCTGCGTCTCCCTCTCTCTCTCTGTCCCTTACCTGCTCATACTCTGTCACTCTCTCTCAAAAATAAATTTAAAAAACATAAAAAAAAATTATAGGGGCTCTCTTCTCCTCTCCTGCTAGTATTCTACCAAAAATAAATTAAAAATTTATAATAAAAAATTATAATGAAAATAATTTAAAAATTATTTTTAATAAATAATTTAGTATATTATATTATACTTAATATAATATAATAAAATATATTAATTTATAATTAATATAATATAATTAAAAATTTTAACTTATAAAAAAAACACACACAAAAAACTCATTCATCCGAGCTCCTGGGTGGCTTAGTTGGTTAAACGTCCGACTTCGGCTCAGGTCATGATCTCATGGTTTGTGAGTTCAAGCCCCACATCAGGCTCTGTGCTGACAGCTCAAAGCCTAGAGCCTGCTTCGGATTCCGTGCCTCCCTCTCTCTCTGCCCCTCTCCTACTTACGCTCTGTATCTCTGTCTTTCAAAAATGTATAAATGTTTAAAAAAACATTTTTTTAATTAAAAATAAATAAAAACTCATTCGTTGTGCTCCTATGATCTAAAACAAAGCCCAATTAATACAGTATTATAAGTTATGTATCTCAATTAATTTTAATATTATATTAGTAACATCACTAAGCAGGAAAACACACTCCTTCAGTTCTATGTGATTATAAAAGCATTAAAATCCCAAGGTTCAAAAGGAACTAAGAGATCAAGCAACTCAAATAAACATCTGCATTTCCCAGTGTAACACCAGAAAAGATTAAATAATGTGAAGAGAATGCAGGGTATGAATCATGAATCCAGCAAGAAGATGTTGTTCTACCTTGAACTGCTGTTGATCTCAGCCCAGCCCAGTTTCCATGACACATGAAGCAAAAGTCCACCAATTAACGTCTGCCACCTGAAAAAGACAAAGGCCAATGTGAATTTAAGAGAGTGCCATAGTCTCATATGCCATCCAGACCTGGCAGAGCTCCTGGCTGACACAAATATACACATCCAAGCCTTCCTACAATTCTTTTCTCCCATTCTCTCCTAACTAGCATCCCAGGCCCCTCCTTCTCAACCTGTATTATTCTCGAATCCAGCTGTACCATTCAGTGCTGACACTGATATTCTTCTCTTCTTATTCTAGACTTTTCCTGAACAACCTCCCCCACAGTCCCCACTTCTCCCATCATCCTTGAACTGATGATTTCCAAATCCCTACGCCCACCCGGATACCACCACCCTGACACCCACAAGCTCCCAATGATAACTTGCCTAAAACGTTACCTTGAATTTCCCTTCCTCATTCTGATTTTCGTCCTCTTCCCCTAATCAGCCAAACCAGAGCCTAGATGTCATCCTAGCTCTTCTCTCTTCAGTCACCTCTCTCATCTGCTCGCAAAATCCTATTGAACGCATCCCCATAACAGTTCTAGAGTACCAAGTCTTCTCTTCCCCACCTCTTCTGCCTCTGCCTAATGCAGGCTCCCATCATGGCACTCCTCAACTCCAGTATCAGTCCCCAAACTGGTGTCCCTATCGCTAGGATGGCCTCACAACTTTCATTCTCTACCTGCAGCCAAAGTGCTTGTTCTAGAAAGCAAACTTCATTTTGCCACTTGCTTGTTTTAAAAATGTTTGATTTGGGGTGCCTGGATGGCTCAGCCATTTAAGAGCCTGACTTTGGCTCAGGTCATGATCTCACAGTTTGTGAGTTCGATCCCTGCATGGAGCTCTCTGCTGTCAGCACAGAGCCCACTTCAGATCCTCTGTCCCCTTCTCTCTGCCCCTCCCCCACTTTCTCTCTCAAAAATAAACATTTAAAATAAAAAGGCATCATTTCTTTAAAAACAAAACAAAACAAGGGTGTCTGGGTGGCTCAGTCATTAAGCATCTGACTTCAGCTCAGGTCACGATCTCATGGTTCATGAGTTTGAGTCCCACATCAGGTGAGCTGGAGCCCTGCTTTGGGTGAACACAAGCCCTGCTTTGGGTGAGCACCAGCCCATTGGGGTAAAAACATGAATCGCGCTTTGGACGAGCACCGCCTTTCTCTCTCTCTCTCAATCTCTCTCTCTCCCCCTCTGCCCCTTCTGGGATTCTCTCTCTCTGCTGCTACTCGCTCACTTGTGCCCCCCCTTTCTCTCAAAAAACACACAAAAAAACCCAAAACACAAAATACAAAACAAAACCAGTTGATTGATTCTTCCCAGGTGGCCAGATGCAGTTCCCAGTCTCTTTTCTGCCATAAGACACTTGGGATCAAGTGAGACATTCTTCCTCTGCATGCAAAGTACAAGGGGAGCACAGGTTATAAAATAAGCACCCCTGGGGCACCTGGGTGGCTCAGTTGGTTAAACATCCAACTCTCACAGTTTGTGGGTTCAAGCCCTGCATCAGGCTCTGTGCTGACTGTGTGGAGGCTGCTTGGGATTCTCTCCCTCCCCTCTCTCTCTGCCCCTCCCCAACTTTTGCTCTCTCTCTCTCTCTCTGAAAACAAATAAACTTTTAAAAAAATTTAAATTAGCTAACTAATTAGTTAATTAATTAAACACCCCTGCCCTTCCCGCTGTACAAGGCACAGCAAACTTCAAAATGAGTGAGAGGGTACTACAGGCAATAACTTCACCCTGTTTCACTCTAATTGCTTTACTTTAGGTGAATAATTCATAGATTTCAAAACCTCATTTTTAGTTATGACTTGAGACACCTCACCACGGAAGTGATTACAACACACCCATGTGCTGCGACACAACAGTTGAGAACTGCTGGCCTACGGGGATAAAGTCACTTGCGAGTGACACACAAGCCTTCCTGGACAGGCACCCACCCCTCTCCAGGATCAGCTCCGGTGCATCTGCCATGGGCAGCTACATTCCAGCCATACTGAACAGCTGACAGCCTCGGGAATGTGTCAGGTCACTTTCTACTTCTAGGAGTCTCCATGTGCTGCCCTCTTGACACATCATGTTCTCCTACCTCTTTGTGTGTTGGTGAACACCTGCTCATCCTATTAGATTCAGTTTTTATGCCTCCTTTGTGAAACCTTCACTAACCCAGCCAAGCAGAACAGACAGATATGGGTCATGCCCTCCAAGTGTGACCTAGAGCAGTGGCATTCAACCCATATGATTCTTCCCCCTAGGGGACATTTGGCAATATCTAGAGACATTTTTGGTTGTCACAACAGGGGGTGGGGGAGGGGAGGGTTGCTAACTGGCATCTGGTGAGTTGTAGCCAGGGACTCTGCCAAACATCCTACAGTGTGCAGGACCAGCCCCCATAACAAAGGATTACCAAGCTCAAAATGTCAATAGTCATTTGAGAGACAGTGGCCTGGGGCAGGGCAGGGCAGGGGGAGGGCACCACGGTGGCTCAGTCAGTTAAGCGTCCAACTTTGGCTCAGGTCATGATCTCACGGTCCGTGAGTTCAAGCCCCGTGTCAGGCTCTGTGCTGACAGCTCAGAGCCTGGAGCCTGCTTCCGATTCTGTGTGTGTCTCTCTCTCTGACCCTCCCCTGTTCATGCTCTGTCTCTGTCCCAAATATAAATAAACATTAAAAAAATTTTAAAAACCCAGAAGTTCATATTCTTTAACCCAAATTTCTTATATAGGAATCTATTCCAGAGAAATAGCTAGAAATTTGACAAACTTGGATACAAAAATATGTCTGACAACACTATTTTTATACCCCCAAAATGGGACACAATTTAATGCCCACTAATAGAAGGGCTAAATAAATTACAGTATGTCTATTTGATAAAAAAAAAAAAATCTATGTAGTCATTAAAAATATTTTAAGGAACATTTAATGATGCTGGTTGGACATGCCCCACATATGTGTACAAAGAGCATAAAAGATACTCACCCTTGGAATAATGTAGGGTAGGTAAATTTCAAGACAGATAGGACATACTGAAAAACAAAGAGCAGATTAATGGACATTTTCAAATTATGGAGAATCGCTAGACTGTATAATCAAAGAAATCCCTATTGAAGAAATATAAGTATACTCTAGTTTCAAAAAGGCATTTACCCTTCCCCCCAAAATCATACATGGGAAAAAAAAAAAAAAAAGACCTTCTAAGTCATACTAAAAAGAGCGAGTCTTTTTTCCCCAGGGTCGCCAGAAACCTAACCACCTCTTGGTGGGGAAATAGAACTGGTATCGTCAGCAAATTGGGCCGCACAGCAGCTGGGTCTGGTGCTGTGGATGTCCAACAACTCAGTATCTTCCCAGGCCTCAGGGGAAGTCATGTTGGAACTGCAGTAATTCAAGAAAACCGGACAAACCCCTGGACGCACTCTCTTTTCTCAGGGTACCCCCTTTATCTACTGTCCAATTTACCTCAAAATCCAACCCCCTTCTTTGATTCTCTTCAAGCAAGAACTGCATCCTAGTGTTTATTTCCTTTGTTTTCCTTCCATTTGGGGGCATTTGGCTTTTGCATTCTAAAGGTACTTTTTTTGTTTTTTGTTTTTAAACTAATACTGCTTAGGCATCATACCTTTCCCTGTGCTTTAGCGTTTTAAGGATTTTTTTTTTTAAACCAACTTGGCTAAGGTCAACAACTTGTTTTTCTATTATGTCTTTTATAACACTTTATGAAATGGGACTGTGTTTTGTCTTTCTGGATATCTTTTCCTATTTTTCCTACCATTGAGCACTAAGACTTTTTGTAAAGTTTAAAAACCATTAAAGGCTCTAGGCAAGGACTCTACTGATTCTTCACATGATGTAAAAATAGAGTGGACTGGTGTTGGGCAAATTTACATACCTATTTTTTTCCCATGGATTAACCTATACATAGGCCTCCTAGTGTGACCTCCTAAATGTCACAATTACAGCTAACTGCCTGTGCTCTGTATTTACTTGAAATGGACCTTCAGGGCCCCTGGGTGGGTCAGTCGGTTGGGTGTCCAGGACTTTGGCTCCAGTCACCATCTCACAGCTTGTGAGTTCAAGCCCCTTGTTGGGTGCCCCGCGTCGGGCTCTGTGCTGATGGTTCAGAGCCTGGTGATGCTTTGGATTCTGTGTCTCCCTCTCTCTGTGCCCCTCCCCCGCTCACACTCTGTCTCTGTCTGTCTCTCTCTCTCTCTCAAAAATAAATAATAAGACATTAAAAAAAAAAACTTAAAAAAAAATGGACCTTCTTCTTCTCTGAAGTCTGTTTATTCACATAGGTCAATAGGCTCCTTCCCACTTTCCCCTGATATTTTCATTCTAAAACAGAGAAAGGATGAACAAGTGAGCATCTGGGCCATGTGCTCTATCATCCTAAACAACCCTCTTGAAGACAGCAAATATTTATTTAGTTTAGTGTATGCTGGGCTTTGTCCTACATCCTGGGGGGAGACAAAATGCTGAAGCTCTTACCTGACCTTGCTAAAGAAGAGTGACAACAGTGAAAAGTGAAATCTCTGACAAATGCAATCTAAGTCCTAATATTCATTCTTTAGCAGTTCCTCAGGCCACTGAAAAGTGTTGCTCAGAGCAAAAGGCTATTCAGTGGAACAGCAGTGAGCACTTCTCATGGAAAAAGAAGGAGCAATTTGGGAGTCTTTGAAAGGAAAACAGATGTGGACATTGTCCCCAGGCTGAAAGCTTAATAGCTGTGAGGGGAAGAAGGGCTGGTGGCTGCCTGGGCCCTAAGCCTGGTTACTGCCAGGACCTCCCACAGGCTGGAGGAACACCTCAGACACGAGGTCAGGAGAGCCAAAACACTTGCTGTTCAAACTAAAATCAACCGTTCTTTTAACACTAGAAGGGCTGGGCCTAAAATAGACAAGAGTTTTTTCAATGAATTTTCTTTTCTGCAAATACAGAGGGAAATAGTTAGAGGAGAAAACTACCCTGAGAAACAGGAAAATTAAAAAACTAGCATGGGGCGCCTGGGTGGCTCAGTTGGTTAAGCATCTGACTTTGTCTCAGGTCATGATCTCATGGTTTGTGGGTTCAAGCCCTGCATCGGGCTCTCTGCTGTCAGCGCAGAGCCTGCTTTGGATCTTCTGCCTCCCTCTCTCTCTGCCCCTCCCCTGGTTGCTTTCTCCCTCTCTCTCTCCCTCTCTCCGCCCCCCTCTCTCTCTCTCAAAAGTAAATAAACATTAAAAAAATAGCAAAGAGTCTTCTAAAAACTGGAAGAGTGGATCCTATCTCTAAACACAAAATAATGCTCACTAATTCAAAAGAAAAATCATTTCGCAGAGATTATATGCTGGGGGGCTCACTGCACAGTTCCCTTCTCACTTGGCCCCTATTTGGTCCAAGCCAACCTGTTATGGCTGCCAGAAAGAAGCACGACTGTCCTATTTGAAACAATGGCATCATCTAAGAGTTACAGAGTCCCTACCATAATCCCATTATGAAGGACTACCTCTCCCACCCCTACCTGGGCCTCACATCTGCCTGCTGCTACTCTTGACTCCATTTCTTTCCCCTTTGTACAGTCTCCTCCCCTCCCGTTCCCTCTGCTTTCTGCTGTTACTCTTCTGCTTTTGATTTGCTCCAACACTCCCAAGAGCCCTAAACCAAAGCGCTCCAAACCATCACGGAAAATGGAAAAGGATTTGTTGTTTAAGTTCTGAGGGTCCTTGGAAATCTACAATTTTTATTACTCGGATTAGATATTCCTAGAGACAGGACAGTTTGGCTTCTTTTTCTCTAGCACCTTGAAGCATGATGCACATGGAAGGTAATCCATCTTTATAGCATTGACTATAAAATGGTGAGGGACCCTAATAAATATAACAATAATGCCACAGATGCCAATGTGCATCCAGAGGAGGTATAAATTTCTGTGAACTAAGTGTTATCTGCCTGCTGGATTGTTTTGCTTAGATACTCTGTTTTTTAACCAATGCCCGCCTGGCTCATGGGTTTTCATGAAAGACTTGTCACTCTTCTCCGTCTGATGATTATATAGAAATAAAAGGAAGGTCATTTTGTTTTTAAGTGAAATATTATCAATATGTTCATCAGGTTAACTAAACAAATTAGAATAGTTGAATGAAAAGGCCAGGATTTCACAAATTCACATATTCTAGAAAAGGTGCTAAAATAAATCTTTTAGTTTAGCTTCCTGTGAGGAAGAAACAAATCTGTTAAAAGCTAATTACTGGGTCACCCCATATGCAAAAGATTGTCTTTCCTTCCTTCTAGAGTAATTACCACTTACCTTATTTACCATGATATTGGGCACTTGGCCAGTCAACTCAGTAACTCAATTAATCATTTTGATTAATCCTCAGAACGACTTTTTGAAAAGGACTTGTTAATCCTATCTTAAAGTTAAAAAACTTAGCTTTAGAGAAATTTAAGTCCCAAAGACCAAGCTAAGTGGAGCCAGGATACAAACCCATCACTGTCTCCCAGGAAGGCAGTATTAATGGATCTTCAAAGGCCCATCACCAAAACTAAAAATCAACTGGACGGGAGGAAGGATTCTGACAGGGTTCTGGTGCATCATCTGAGTATTCTGAAGACAGTCCTCACGTTAAGAGAGAAGGTATAAGGAAATGCTATTGGTTAACAGTCCTTTTCCAGAGAGCAAGAGGGCTTTGGGTTTTGAGGGGGATGGGCAGGGGAGACCCTACAATGGGGGAAGGTGGTCCTGGGCCTGGTATCCCCCACTTTGTCTTGGTGTCCAGCCAACCTCTATGACAAGAGGGGATGCCCCACCCTAGCCCTCAAAAGTCTAACATTTCCCTGTATGGTCCTAATCCAAGGCCAGCTTCTCCCTCCTAACAAAATAAAAACATGGCACCACTGCTTTTCTGGATTTTCATAAAAAACAGTTTCATGACATTACTTTAAAGAAAATTAACTTTATAAATATTTTATTTTCAAAAATAATTCCACAAAAAACTCTTGAATATAGTGGAAATGTATGGGATGGAGACATAACTTTAAAAGGACTGCCAGGGCGTCTGGGTGGCTTGGTCGGTTAAGCGTCCGACATCGGCTCAGGTCATGATCTCACGGTCCGTGAGTTCGAGCCCCGCGTCAGGCTCTGTGCTGACAGCTCAGAGCCTGGAGCCTGTTTCAGATTCTGTGTCTCCCTCTCTCTCTGCTCCTCCCTGTTCATGTTCTGTCTCTGTCTCAAAAATAAATAAACGTTAAAAAAAAAAAAAGACTGCCAAGGGCACCTGGGTGGCTCAGTCAGTTAAGCCTCTGACTTTGGCTCAGGTCATGATCTCAGGGTTCATAGTTCCAGCTCCACATTGGGCTCTGTCTGTGCTGATGGCTCAGAGCCTAGAGCCTGCTTCAGATTCTGTCTCCCTCTCTCTCTGCCCCTCCTCTGCTCTTGCTGTCTCTCTCTCTCTCTCTCAATAATAAATAAACATTAAAAAAAGATTGGCTATCAGTGGTGTGAGGGGAAGATGGATATGGAAATGGATTGATCTCTTCTGTTTAAAAGCTTGGCTGGGGGGAGGGGGGTGGCTGTCTGGCTCAGTTGGAAAAACTTTGACTTGAGCTCAGGGTAATGAGTTGAGTCCCATGTTGGGTGTAGAGAGTATTAAATAAATAAAACTTTAAAAATAAAAAAAAATTAAAATTAAAAATAAAAACTTCTGGAACCATGTGGGTTTCTAGGGCAGGGGCGTGTTTCAGAAAAAAAGGCAGGATATGTCAGATTTCTTCTACTCTTCCTGCCGCGAAAGAACAAGAGCCAATTGCTTTTTTTCCCTGAAAAGTAGTATGCATAACCCAAAATTAAGTTCCTGGGAATTCACCAGTCAAAAAATTTGGTGACTCCTACTTACGCTCTCTTTCTTTCTCAAAAATAAATAAACATTAAAATAAATAAATTTAATTTTAGAAAATTCGTTGTCCCAGGAAATGTAAAGGATGCTTTACAGGACCGGAAACAGGGCCAGTGCAGTCCAGCAAATCCTATTTCTAAATGAGCATTCCACACAGAGTCGGCTTCCTCTCCACTACCATCAGGAAAAATCAGGTAAAAAGCTGGAGGCTGCATCTGTTCCACGTACGATGTGGGGGGCTCCGATCTCCCACGTGCAATCATCGCCACCCCGCGCCCGCCCCCCTCACCTTGTTCGTGAGGTAAGACGCCAGGTAGCAGGTACAAAAGGTAAGGCCCACCAGGCACCTCCTCACGCACATCGGGCAACCCGCGCCCCTATCCGGGAACCCCGCTGGAGCTCCGCGGCAGCCTCCGGAGCAAGGCCACAGCCGCAGCTGCCAGGACAGCCACGTGGCTCCAAGCTCGGCCAATCCGCGCGGGGACCGCCTCTGGCGCCTGCCTCTTAAAGGGACCCGGCCGCCGCGGGCCCGGCTGCCGCCTTGTGGGCGAGGTCGCTCTCTGCTGTCTTGGGAGGTAGGGAGAGAAAGATCGCCGGGCCGGGGCTGAGATCGACCCCACCGCCTGTGGGGAAAGGGACACTAGTCCCTGTAAAAAAAAGTCGAAAATGGCAGACGAGGGGAAAAAAGCAGTTTACAAAACAGTTCACAACATTGCATCACCGTTTAAAGAAAAATGTTCATAGCTGTCATCTAAACGATGGGACGAACATTGTTTATATGCTTTAATGAATTTGCCCTGTTTTCTACACCGGGTCTGTATTACTTTTGCAAACGACACCAAAAAGTTAATGATAAGTGTTATTTTAAAAGAAGGAAGCCTGAGGAGCTGTAATGAATGTAGTTGTTTTTTGTGCTTTTTTTTTTTTCTCTTTTTTTAAGAGAAGTCATTCCATTGTGTTGAAATTTACATAAAATAAATCCTCCTGAAAGTGGAGTTTCAAGCACAGCCCCTATTCCTAGTATATAGGTTAGAAAATTTACCTAGTTAGGTTTCCGGCAAATAGTAGTAAACATACATGAAACATGTTGATGGACTTTGTCAGGAACTAGAGGTACAAGTGTTCCCCACATGCACACACACAGATATTTAGAAGTACCCTGTACACCAGGAAACCTTCACTTTTTAAAATTTGTATTCCCTGGGGCGTTTGGGTGCCTCAGTCGCTTGAGCCTCCGACTTGGGCTCAGGTCATGAACTCGCGGTTGATGGGTTCCACCCCGCGTGGGGCTCTGTGCTGGCAGCTGGGGGCCTGGAGCCTGCTTCAGGTTCTGTGTCTCTCTCTCCCTCTGTCCCTCCCCCGCTCACACTGTCTCTGTCTCTTGCTCAAAAATAAATAAAATTTAATAATAAAAAAAATTAAAATTTGTATTCCCTGTGTAAAATTGCTTATCAACTATAGTATCCAAGCAAACACCCGATGTATTATCTCTACATAAAAGATAAATAAGAAGTAATTTTCCCCTGACGATATTTTAGGAAACCTATTTCAGAGGTAAATAGTCCTTACAAAGAAAATTTTTGCTCAATAAAATTTCTTTGAAATCAGTAGTTGGTACTACTTGATATTCTCTGAGTACTTTTAGTACATGAACAGGTTCAGGTGGAGCCCTATTATTTTCTAGTTATTACTTAACTTATTTTCTTTGACGGAAGTTGCTTAACAAGCAGGAACAACCAGAACAATAAAAAACCACGCAAATAGAAGCTGACATTTGTAGCAAGAGCGCTGATAGATTTTGCCAGAGCCATTGATTTTTCCAAAGCTGCATTATTCTGTTTCACAAAGCAAACTAAACTAAGATTAGATGAAAATAAAATCATCAGGTCTTATACTGACACACAACAAGCTGCTACATATGAGATTGAGGTTACACCTTCTAAACACAAGAAAAGATATAACCACTTGTATTGTTAATTAACATCTTTGAGACCAAAAGTTTACAGTTATAAATTTTCTTTTTTATAATGGATCCATAAGTGCTCAATAAATGTTTGTTAAATAAGAAAAGACAGGAACTTGGATAAAACAACTCCTCTGGGGGTTTTCCCCAACAAATCTTTTTTAATAATGAATTTTTTTGACAGCTCACATGGGAGAATTCTCAAAGGATGGCAGAAGCAGCAGCATACATTTTTAAACCTAAATCCCACTTTAAAAGTAGACAGAACACGGGGCGCTTGGGTGGCTCAGTCGGTTGAGCGTCCGACTTCAGCTCAGGTCACGATCTCACGGTCCGTGAGTTCGAGCCCCGCGTCGGTCTCTGGGCTGATGGCTCAGAGCCTGGAGCCTGCTTCCGATTCTGTGTCTCCCTCTCTCTCTGCCCCTCCCCCGTTCATGCTCTGTCCCTCTCTGTCTCAAAAATAATAAAATAAACATTAAAAAAAAATTTTAAAGTAGACAGAACATAGGGGCGTCTGGGTGGCTCAGTCGGTTGGGCAGCTGACTTCAACTCAGGTCATGATCTTGCTGCTGGTGAGTTTGAGCCCCTCGTCTGACTCTGTGCTGACAGCTCAGAGCCTGGACCCTGCTTTGGATTCTGTGTCTCCCTCTCTCTCTCTGCCTCTCCACTGCTCAGGCTCTGTGTCTGTCTCTCAAAAAATGAATAAACGTTAAAAAAAAGTTTTTTAAGTAGACAGAACATTAATATTTCTTATGAATGTAGATGCAAAACTTCTCAACAAAACACTAGGAAATGGAATCCAGCAACATGTAAAAGGAGTACATGCCAAGACCCACAGTGATTTTTCCCAGGAATGCAAGATTTGTTTAACATGCAAAAATCAATTCATATAATATACCATATCAGCAGATTAAAGGACAAAAACCACATGATCATCTCAGTAGAAATAGATAAGGCATTGGACAAAATTCAACACCTTTCCATGATTAAAAACACTAAAAAAAACTGGAATAAAAGGGAATTTCCTCAATATGATAAAAGGCATCTGTGATAACCCCACAGCTAGCATACTTGATGGTGAAAGACATTTGCTTTCTTCCCTAAAATCAGGAACAAGACCAGGATGACCATTCTTGCCACTTTTACTTAACATTATATTGGAAGTTCTAGCCAGAACAACAAGGCAAAAAAGTAAAATAGAAGGCAATATCTATTGGGGGAAAAAAACCCCTCTCTCTACCATAGATTTTGAATATAAAAGATTTTGAATATAAAAAAATCCTGGGGCACCTGGCTGGTTCAGTCAGAGGAACATGTGACTCTTGATCTCAGGGTTGTGAGTTTAAGCCCCACCCCATTGGGTGTAGAAATTACTTAAAAATAAAATCTTTAAAAAAAAAAGTCATCAAGGATAGAATGATAAGGTCTAATATACATTTAATATAAGTTTGATTAACAAAGAATATAGAGAATGTGAAAGAGGCACTTTTCACAGAACTAGGATAGAGAATGAATCCTCAGATACAGTAGAGACAATGAATCCTGAGCAAACTACATGAAAAGAAATCCACTTAGCCAATTTTCACGTTCAAATACCATATTTTGATTGTAGCAAAAAACACATGACATAATGCATTATCTTAACCATTTTTATTTTATTTTATTTTTAATTTTTTTTAACGTTTATTTATTTTTGAGATAGAGAGAGACACACAGCATGAACAGGGGAGGGGCAGAGAGAGAGGGAGGCACAGAATTGGAAGCAGGCTCCAGGCTCTGAGCCATCAGCCCAGAGCCCGACGCTGGGCTCGAACTCGCAGACCGCAAGATCGTGACCTGAGCTGAAGTCAGACGCTTAACCGACTGAGCCACCCAGGCACCCCTATCTTAACCATTTTTAAATGCACACTGCAGTAATGTTGAGTATATGCACATTGTTGTGCAACAGATCTCTAGAACTTTGCATCTTGTGAAATCGAAACTCTACCTATTGAACAACTCCTCTTTTCCTGTTCTCCCCCATTCCCTGGCAAACACCATTCTACTTTCTATGTCTTAAAGTTTGACTAATTTAAATTCCTCTTATAAGTAGAATTAAATACATATTTTTAATTAAAGATTACTCTCCTTTTATTTATCCTTATAGTCAGAGTATTATATCAATTTTTAAAATAGTATACAGTAAAGGAAGCAAAACAAAGTATTTGTTATGAAAAAATGGCAATGGGTTCCATAGGGTTCAGAATCATTGAATCCCAACCTAACCCAACTGACCCATATCCATAACACTGCACTCTAGTAACCTTATCTTTTTTTTTTTTTTTTTTTAGATTTTATTTTTAAATAGTCTCTACACCCAACATGGGGCTTGAACCTACAACACCAAGATCAAGAGTTGCATGCTCTACTGACTGAGCCAACCAGGTACTCCAAGTAACCTCACTAAATATACCACAGACTTTTCCTGTCCCATGCCTTGTCTTATACCATTCCTTCCCCTGAAACTAACTTTATAGCTTTCTCCAACCTTCATGCCATAGTTTGGTGGCACCTTCTCCATGCAGCCTTTCCAGATCTCACTAAGCCACAATGAATCCTGAAACGTTCATTTTCTATAGCTGTGATTTGACAAGTAATCATGCACCCTTTTGAGATAGAAGTGTTGTGTTATTTAATGTTGTGTGAATATATTATCTTTCCAACTATATCTTGTAGTTCTTTTTTTCTCCCACAAGACTTCAGAAGTATCGTAGGCAGTTAATAAATATTTGTTGGTTGCCTGAAGCAACTATATGCAAAATAGACTTAACTAGTTTCAACATTAAAGACTAAAGAGTTTTATATCTGCTCTCTTTACTTTTTTATTAATTTGTTTTGGCTAGGCTCCATGCCCAATATGGGGCTTGAACTCACAACCTTGAGATCCAGAGTCACATGTTCTACCAAGTGAGCCAGGCACACACTCCTGTTCTCTTTAGAGACCAAGAATCTGCTGATTCCATGTGTTTAGGCAGTGCAAATTCTGGAATAGCTTTGTCTCTGCTGAGCACCAGTGAGTTTATCAAAAGATGATAGGGAGTAAATCTGGAGCTAAATGCTTTAAACGTTGTGCTTATTCCACTTCACAGAGACATGGCCATTCAAGGACTCATTCTTAAATAACATAGGACTACATGCTGTTGTTAGTAAACCACACTTTTTATAGTAATAGTATTTATAAATGTGGACTGTAAACTTTTTCAATGCTGTACATTTCACCCTATCTTCCTTTTTAAGACGTATACGGTTGGTGGCACTAGGGATATACCTTAAATCATTAAATCATTAAAATTGTTAATCCACAAGCTCTATTCTAATGTGAAACTCCATCCCAAGGGGAAAAAAACTTCCCTTATCCCCACAGCCTGCCTTCTCTAAAACTTGAGTTCCCTCTGAGACTACTCATCTCCGTCTGGTGTCCAGGGCAAGGAATAAGGGTCATCATTCTTTGCTCTCTCCAGAGTAGCCCCCAAAACATTATTCTGCACCAGCCCCCCAGGAAAATGGCTCTCCTCTGGCATCTCTAACCATCTCACTCTGTCGAAGCTTCCTTACCAGCATCATCTACCAACCTCTGGGGTACAATCTGCATGTATTCTAAAGACTCTGGCACCTGCTCATACTCACTGCCCTCCACTCCAAGCCCTGCCATCTTGCTGGATAATTTTAAGGTCCATTTGGATCACCCATCCAATGTCCTGATGTTTTATCCTGTTCCCTTAAGCTTCCCAACCTCATCCTCACCGCTGCTTCTCTGTAGCTTCCTCTGACTCGGGAATAATCTACATCTGCTCTACCTTTAAAACTCTTACATAGCAGGCTTCTCACTCACTCACTCGCTCTTTCTGAGATGAAATTCGTATAACATAAAATAAAGCATTTTAAAGTGTAAAATTCATTGGTATTGAGCAGATTCACAACATTGTATGACTATCACCTATATCGATTTCCAATTTTCTTCACCCCCAAAGAAAACCCTTTACCTATTAAGCAGTCACTCTTAATTTCCCTCTTCTTCTCACCCCACCCCCTGGCAACCACCAATCTGCTTTCTGTCTTTATGGATTTACCTATCCTGGATTTTTCACATAAGTGGAATCATACAATATGTGCCTTTGTCACTGGCTTCTTTCACTTAGCATGACGTTTTCGAGGTTCATCCACATTGTAGCACATATCAGTACTTCATTCCTGAATTAGTTTCCCTGGGCTGCCATAACAAAATACCACAGACTGGGTGGCTTAAACAGTAGAGATTTATTTTCTCAGTGTTCTGGGGGATGGGAGTCCAAGATCAAGGTGCCTACAGGACTGTTTTCCTTTAAAAGCTGCTCTCGGGGGCACCTGGGTGGTTCAGTTGGTTAAGTGTCCTACTTCGGCTCAGGTCATGCATGATCTCTCAGTTCGTGGGTTCAAGCCCCACATCAGGCTGTGTGCTGACAGCTCAGAGCCTGGTGCCTACTTCAGATTCTGTGTCTCCCTCTCTCTCTCTGCCCTCCCTCCCCCACCTATCACATTCTGTGTGTGTGTCTCTCTCTCAAAAATGAATGAACTTTAAAAAGTTTTTTAAAGTCTACTCTCTTTGGCTTATAGATGGCTGGCCTCTTGCTGTCCCTTCATGTGGATGTTCCTCTGTGAGCAGGTGCCCTAGATGTCTCTTTCTTTTCTTATAAGACTACCAGTCATACTGGATTAGGGCCCCACTCTACCACCTTTATTTTAATTTAGTCACCTCTGTGAGACCTTATCTCCATATACTGTTACATCCTGAGATACTGGGGGTTGAGACTTCAATAAGCGAATTTTGGGAGTCATGATTCCATCCATAAAAGTTGCTTTTATGGCTGGGTAATGTTCTATTGAATGTATATACCATATTTTGTTTATCCATTCATCCACTGATGGACATTTGCATTGTTTCCACCCTTTCGCTATTGTGAATAATGGTTCCATGAATATTCAGGTACAAGTATTGTTGAGTACCTGTTTTCAATTCTTTTGGGTATATACCTAGGCGTGGAATTGCTGGATCATATGGTAATGCTATGTTTAACTTATTAAGGAACTGCCAAATTGTTTTCCACAGCAAGGGCATCGTTTTACAGTCCCACCAGCCACATACGAGGGTTCTCCACATCTTTACCAACTCTTGCTATTTAGCCCAC
Organism: Panthera tigris; assembly: GCF_018350195.1. Classification (NCBI taxonomy): domain Eukaryota; kingdom Metazoa; phylum Chordata; class Mammalia; order Carnivora; family Felidae; genus Panthera; species Panthera tigris. The sequence continues at coordinate 45,862,785 of NC_056671.1, forward strand.
TACCTCTTCACTCTTTAGGTCCATTATGGCATTTCTCTCTCTCAATTTCTTCACTCCAACTTCATCAAAATCTCTTGCCCTTGACTCCTTATATTCCCCCTAAAAACGATCTCCTTTTTCATTTCTTTCCAAAGCTAATATAAACCACATAATTCAATATGTGTGACATTGAGCTCCCCAAGTGTCAGTTTTTCAATCTATAAAGTGGGGATAACAATATTCCCCAGGACCATTTTAAGAACCGAATGAGCTAACATGTTTGAAGTGTTTAATTCAACACGTATTAAGCATTCACTAAGCAGTAGCTATGATATTAACTATCAGATTTCTAACTTTACCCCTTACTTTTTTCTCATAAACTCCAGGCTTTCATTGGTCATTTTTTTTTGTTCATTTTTTTTTGTTCATTTTTTTTTAGTGTTTATTTATCTTTGAGAGAAAGAGAGAGAGAGAACAGGGCAGGGGCAGAGAGAGAGGGAGACACAGAATCCAAAGCAGGCTTCAGGCTCTGAATTGTCTGCATAGAGCCCAACCCAGGGCTTGAACTCACAAGCTGTGAGATCATGACCTGAGCTGAAGTCTGACATTTAACCGACTGAGCCACCCAGGTGCCCCTGGTCATTTTCAACTGCATCCATTTAGTTCATTCATTCACAGGTATTTGTTGAGTGCCTATTACATGTCAGGCACCATACTGAGCATTGATTACAGCAGTGAACAAAATAAACGTGACCCTTGCTTTCATGGAGTAAAAGAAAAAAAAGGTAAATAAATGTGTTCTTATACATGTTGATGGCTGCCATGGTTCATAGATAACTGAAGTTTAACGTATCCAAAATTAGCATTATCTTCCCTCTGAACCAGATTTTCAGACACCACCATCCACCCAGTAAACCAATTGAAAAAGCAGAAGTTATTTCAGCTCCTTGAGCTTCAATGAGATGCCTTACCTCCCATTCCACCCCTACCCCTACGTGCACTAGCAACATCAGGCACCGAAGTCCAAGAACAAAATCTTGGAAATAAGATAAAGAGTTGGAATATTCAAGTTGCCTTATAGAAATGAAAAAAAATCTGAAATTAGTCTCAAAGTATTAACCCTCATCATTAATTGCCTGGCAGGTTTTCCAGTCTCCAACCTCACCTCTCCCCAGTCTACCCTTCACACAACTGTCAGAATTATCTTCCTAGTAAGCAAACCTGAAAACATGACTTTCCCCATTTAAAATCTTTTACTGACTATTGTCTAACCTCTGAAGTTCTTGGCATTAAAATCTCTTAGACCGGGCCCTTCCCTGCATTCTCCAACTCAATCTTTTACTTTGTCCCTTTTGAACTGTGGGTTCAAACCATGTCAAACCTCTTGCCTTTTTCCAATGCATGCTGTATACAGTTCCTCTTTGTGTGGAAGCCCCCACTTGCCCTTACAGCCTATCTCAGTGATGGCTGCTTATCTTGCAAGAGTGAACTCAATGTCATTGACCTTAAGGAATCATTCCTGAACATCTAAGTAGATCTGACCTCTTTCCTTTATGTGATCCCTGGGCCCTGCATATACTTCTATCATAGCATTTTTAACACTTAATTGTACTTGTGTTTATGACTTCAAGGTACATGAGGATGGGCACTTATTTTTATTCATATTTGTCACTTCAATGTTAGGTACTAAAGAAAGCACTCACATTTTTTAAAATAAATTATCTAAAACAAATAGCCAGATTCTTAGTTCTAGTTTTGACTTCCAGTCATTTTCTGATATGTCTCCCACATGGCCCCCTTACTGGCACATTTTTGTCACACACTGCATCTCAGTCTTTCTTTCTGATCTACTCTTTTTCCTTTAATCTTTTTCTTTAGAAATTCTTGGCTAATTTAATAGGAAACTCCAATAACTTTTCTTGCTTGATTCTCTCTCCTGTTTCTTTCTTATCCAGAATTGAGGGATCCATTTAATTTTGGTTACATCCATTTTCCCTCAGCTATCTATACCCCAGTCGTAACCCTTTGGACCTTAAGAGGGAATGTAATTTCCACACACATTCACATATATGGGCAACATTTGCCAAGCACAGGTCTGTATCCTATAATTTGGAGTTTTTGAAATATTCAGAACGTGTTCTGATCGGGAACGGCAAGACCTGTGTGCTAAAGGAAACCATCAAGGTGAGTGTCCTAGGGATCTCAAGCATAGACAGTCAGGGATCCTGGCTCAGAATGGCAATTTAAGGAGAACATTGCTATTCAGAATAGTGCTTATTTCCAGAATGTCTGAAGAGTCAACAAGTAGAGATATAGAGCCAGTCCCCTAGCCCAGGGTGCCTGGGTTCACCACTCATTAGCTTTGCCACTCACTAGCTGTATGGCCTCCAGCAGGTTACTTTATGCCTAGGTTTTATTATCGGTGAAATTGAGATCATGCTAGAAACAATGCACCTCTCAGGATTCTTTTGAGGATTGAGAGTTAACACAGTACTTTGAACAATGCACAAATATAGTAAGTGAAACGTAATGCTTAGCTATTTTTATCCGGTCACTTGATAAGAATCTACAAAACACCTAACCAAAACTTTTATTACGCAGTCCTATTTTTTTTTTGCTCAATGTTCCATTACACATTTTACAAATTTTCTTTTTATGCCCCGCTTCCTAATGGCAGTAACAACAAAATCTGACTACTTTCTGTCCCCCATACCATCCCAGTTTAGAATTAACTCAGAAAATAATGAATGAACAGAAGCAGTCTCATTTGTTTGTTGTTATATACAACTGAGTCACACGCAGTCAAATTCATTTTAACTAGATCCAGCTGCAGTCTCCGGCAGCCAGAGGGGAAGGAGGGGGAGGGCGGTACGAGAACAGGGCGCGGCCTAGCCAGAGGAACCACGCCCTACGCCAGCTCTGTCTTGCACGCGCGACCGTGACCACAAAACAGAGCCAGTGGCCAGGGCAGCCCGGGACAGGGGCAGCGGCCGGAAGTGCGGCCTGCCGGGGGCGGGGAAACGAGGCAAAACCTGGAGCCCCGGACGGGCGGCCTATCAGAAGCGACGGTCCCAGCGGAGAGGGCGGAAGAGAAGAAAGCCAGTTCCGGACGCGGCCGCGCCGCCATCTGTCACCTCAGCTCCGGCACCAGCAGCCCGTCACCCCAGTCCTGCCGCCTGTCTCCTCGGCGGAGGCTGCTTCCCGGTCCTGCCACCTGTTTTCCCTGTTCTCGTCTCTGGCTTCTTTTCCAACATGGATCTGGTCGGAGTGGCATCGCCTGAGCCCGGGCCCGCAGCGGCCTGGGGACCCAGCAAGGTGAGTGGCGGTCGCGGCTGACGCACCTGCCTTGGTCACCCGGGCTGGCCCTCCCGGAATGCTCGGAGAGGGTGACAGGCACGGAGGCGGCTCCACGGGCGACTGGGGAAGTTCTGAGCGGGACCCCGGCGACCTCGGACGGTGGGGACGGGGGGCGGCGCTGCCAGGGTGGGATGGGGGAGGCTAGGAGGGTGGCCGGGTCTGCCAGTGGCCACTCTCGGCGGTTTGGTCTCTCTCCAGATCTGCACCTTGATTTGTGAACCTCGGTAGCAAATATTTGGCTGGGCTGACTTAGAAACTCTGACGTTTGAGGGAAAACAAGCACTATCTTGTTTGTCACGGGCCAAGTGAGTCAGCCCGAATACTGCACAGAAAGCCCGACCGAAGAAAGGCCATTTAGGCAGCTGTTTCCTTAGGTTGACAAATGCGGTTATTCCCTCTTAGTCAGTTTCTTGGTTTTGAAGTAGTAAATAAATGGTAAATCCAGGCGCACCTTCCTCCCTCAAACTAATACTCGCGTACACTGCATACTGTCAAAGCGGTTATGAATTCTCATTATCTGTCTGGGTTTTAACGTTTAAGCTTTTTCCTGTAGTGGCCAACTATTACGTTTATTTCACGTTTGATTTCTGGTTTTCAGACTGCTCCTCTGCATGATAGTTTCATCAGAAGGAGGAAAAGACTCTTCTGCCGCTTTGTTGAGGATTTGCTTGAAAGCAAGAGTGCTTCAGTTGCGATGTTGTGTTCCTCAAATTAAGGTTGTGAAGGAATCCAACTTTTATAGCTTCTTAATTGTTTTTCACATGCTGTCACGGAATATTTGTTCCGTGTAGAGGGTCACTCGGTTTATTAGATCTTTAGGCTAGGTCTTAACAGAGCAAGGGGAAATAATTCGCTATTCAGAAAAGTATGAAAGTTTAATTAAAGTTAATTTTATGAAAGTTCTGATACAACTGCAGGGAGAATTAAGAGAATCCACTGGCAGATGTGGTTACATCTACATGTTATTTTGTGTAATTTTTTCCTTCTAAGCCGTGTTTACAAGGCCAAGATCAGTAGACATAAAAAGACAAAATCAGTAGCCTAATACAAATAAATGTGTACTTTACATGTTAAATTCCTCCAGTTAAGCACCTAATGGCTGATAAAAATGCCAAATGAGACAAACTTTGATCAGAATACATAATGTCAGAACAAATTTCATTTAGAAAACTAATTCAGTAATAAAATGTTATCATATTTTCATTTAAGGATACATCATCAGAAATAGAAAGTTTCAGTGTCATCATTCAACAAAAAAAATAATCCGGGGGTTTATTGATGTTCTGCTGAGAAGACAGCATTTTCACAGGGTAAAAATTAGATGCTGCAGGTATTTCTTAATCCTCTCCTCCTCTAACTGCTTGGAAGACCTAAGTAATTACAGAAAGCTTAGTGGAGGAGGTAGAGATTTGAGGAAGGTCTTGAAAAATGGAAAAAATGTCAAAGGCCAGCAATTCCCAAAACTTTTTGGTTAGGACCAATTTACACTCTTAAAAATCATTGAGAACCCCAAAGAATTTTTGTTTATATTGGTTACATCTATTGATATTTGTTATATCAGAAATTAAAACAGACATACGAAAATTTTTTATTAAGTGATATAAAAGTTGTTATGTGTTAATACAAACAGCATTTTTATATGTAACCTCTCCCTTCATTTTCCAAAACAAACAAACAAACAAACAAACAAAAATTAGTGGTATAGTATTGTTTTGTATTTTTGCAAATCTCTTTAATATCTGACTTAATAGGAGACCTTTTTTCTTTTACTCTGTTGTGTATGCTTTAGTTGAAGCATATGAAGAAATTATGTTCTTACAGATGTGTAGATTATAGCAGGTATAATCAAAGATGGCTAACGAGCACATAGATGTACTGAGAACAAGCTGAATTAATCTCTAAAAATGCACATTTAGGGGCGCCTGGGTGGCTCAGTCAGTTAAGCATCCTCACTTCGGCTCAGGTCATGATCTTGTAGTTTATGAGTTCAAGCCCAGCACTGGGCTCTCTGCTGACAGCACAGAACCTGCTTCGGATCCTCTGTCTCTCTCTCTTTCTGCCCCAACCCTGCTTCTGTGCACTCTCTTGCACACTCTCTCACATGAAAATAAATATGCATTAAAAAAAACCTTAAATAAAATAAAAATGCACATTTATATCCTAAACCTACTACCTTAGAAAATTTTGGAAAATGCAAGAATATACAAGTACACATTCCAGGAGCCATCAGAGTGATATTACCATATCTGATGTAGACTGGAAAACTCCACTCTACACTCTTTATTTGAGGGAGAGGGAGGGAGAGGGAGAGAAAAGAGAGGAAGAGGGGCAGAGGGTGAGAGAGAGAGAGAGAGAGAGAATCTCAAGCAGCCTCCACACTCAGCACAGAGCCAGACTCAGGGCTCCCATCTCACGACACTGGGACAGCGACCTGAGCTGAAATCGAGTCAGACATTCAACCAACTGAACCACTCAGGCCCCCCTCCACTCCATGCTTGAGAGGATAAGAGTGGAAAAGACAAAGAATGTCTTAGTACAAAATAATTTTAATCTCACAGACACCCTGAAAGAGTCTTGGGGACCGCTCCCCCTGGGTCTTGGGGGTGCCAGTTATAAAATGCCTAACTGGTATTATAGACAAAGAATTTTTAATGGATATTCCAAGAAGGGAGAATTGGCAAACTGTAGGTAAAAGTGAGGAAATGTGTAGCTCTGTTGGAAAGAGAACTGTGAAAAATTAATTCATGGGGCTCTTGAAAACTGTCAAGTTCATCAAAAACAAAGTCTGAGAAACTCCCAGCCAAAGAGTCATGCTGACTAGATGTTATATGGTGTGCTGGCTTGATTAATGATTCTGAAATAGAAGGACGTTACAGAAAAACTAAGAAAATCTGAATAAAGTATGCACTTCAGTTAATAATAATCAAGTATATAAATATTGGTCTATTAATGATGGCAAATATACAATACCAATACAGGGGAAGCTGGGTATGGGATATTTGGGAACTCTATGCCATCTTTGCAATTTTTCTGTAAATCTAAAAGTACTCTAGCGTTAAAAGTTAAAAAAAAATTAATGTATAAACTCAGATGATGTTTTCCATAGACCCTTGTCTTTAGAAGTAAAATTACCACTTAAGTGTTCTATCTAGATTGTATCTCTTAGTTGCATGGGCAAAAAAGAGACCTTCCTATGGGTTATGATTCTCTTGGCTTGCTTCAAGTTGAGAATTGGATTTTTGTTATTACGTGCCTCCTTCATGTTTGCTGTTTTTTATTTACTTGATTCTTCCCCACAGTTGTCTGCAGGATGAGCAGCTAGGGGTGCATCTTTGTGAGCTAGAAGGAAATGGGGATAATTTCCTTCTAATCTGCAGCCATCCTGGTGTTGAAGAATGTGGTAGTTATAAAGAACTCCACAGAGCAGTGGTGGGTTTCCTAGAGGAGAGGAAAACCGGTCTAGTCTCAGGGGCCTTCAGCAAACAGGAAAGAAAGAATCAGAGAGCTGGTTAAGGCCTTGATACATGTCATGTTTAGAGCAGAATGACTAACTATAACTAGGAAAGGTTGTGTGGGGTTTCTCATCAGATCTTGATGCTGTGGGGAGTTTATATTGACGAAGGGAATAATGGGAAAGGACATTGGATAGTGACGGTGCAGCAAGATTATGGAGGGCTTTTTCTATCTCCTTGAATTTATTATTATTATTATTATTTAATTTTACAAAGTTCCTCTATTCACAGAGGGTGTTTGATTTATCGAGGAGTCGCAAGATGATGACAGAGGATTCCTCTCTATACACCCTGTAGTGCCCATGCATAGGAGGAGCCCCCGGTAAATTATCAGAGGCTCCCTTGAGATGATGAACCTCTTGTGCCTGTGGAGGACTGCCCCCTGTCTGGCAGCTGTCCCTCACACAGCCCAAAAATTTTTATGGAGGCCTTTTGACTGCTAGTTTGAGGAATTTGGATTTGAGGAATTTGGGCAACCTTTGTGAAGCCTTATTTACCTTTACCCATGGAAGTTGCCCTGGTGTGGGTCAGCCCAGCTGAGCTGGTCAGTAGAGGTACAAGGAAGGGGAGTACAGCTTGAGAGTACAAGGCTTCAAGGAGCAAGATCAGTAGGAGTGGGCAATTAGGATATCTTGGTGCTCTGTGGTCTCTCTCTGTTTCTTTTTCTGGTTCAGTATCTTTTGGGTGTAAGTCAGTCTCTGCCTCAAAATAAAGTCACCCCCTGTCGGTATTGCCTCTTCTGAGAAATTGTCAGATAATACGTTGTTTAACATCTTATAAAATTAATTGACTGCCGACAAACAGCTAGAAGCACCAGAAGTGGCTAGCCAGAGGGGCCGATTTCAAGATGGAGAAAGGGATGTTAGAATAGTAGAGGTGTAGAAAGGTATCACACCTCTACAGCCTGGGGACAGCCTGGCAGTTCTGTGAAATATTTCCAGTGGGGTTTTTTTGGCACATGTTATTCAGTGAATACCTAAGTGTCTCTTTATGTCTGAAGCTCTATGCTGGGCTCTGAGAATGAGAAGACCCTGCCCTTCAAGGGGCTCATGTTGTATTGTGGCTGATACATTAATACAGTCATTGGTCCTGACCTACAGTGTGTGCACAGTGGTACGGGAACACAAAGGCAAGGATCTGGTTTTGTCTGATGAAATTGAGAGAGCCTTATGGAGTTGGTGACAAATAGAGAAGGAGAAAAATACACCGAGAGGAGCATGTGTGTAGGTATGGAGGGGTGAAAGTATGCCATAATTAGCATATGCTTATTGTTATTAGAGCATAGGGTAGGTAAGAGTTGAGACTGGAAAGATAAAGTAGGTGAAATTGTGAAGAGCATTCCTCGTTGAGGAATTTGGATTTCCTACTGCAGGCAGTACAGAGGTTTGCTTCTCACATTCCAACACAGGGTGATTAGGGAAGCAGTATAGCAAAATACTGAGGGCGGCTTCTTAAGTTCAAAAGCTGCCTTAGTTCAAATCTCAGCACTTCCATCTGCAGTGTTATTTGGGGTTAAAAAAAACCTTTCTGTGTCTCAGTTTCTAAATCTATAAAATGGGGGTGATGTTGTAATTATGCAGTTGCTGTGTCTCGAATAATCTATGTAAGTTATGTATATTAGGCAAATGATTCACATACAGTGAATATTCTAATGTCTGTGATTCTGCTGTTAGTCACTGCAAAATGTGGTTGACAGATCTGAGTTAGAGGATACAATCATTTACCTTTTGGAACCTGGACTTTGAAACTGATCATACCAGGCATTTCTAGGTTAGGGGGCAGCATTATGTATTCTACCTAGTGGATTCAGAAGGAAGTCAGCAGAAGTCATGTGGCAAAGAGAGCTGTATTCTCCAGATTATAGAAAACTTAAAGATTCCAGACCTCAAAATCCTCACCAGGAGAGTGCTCAATTGCTGATAAGATCTGAGTGACTAAAAGTCACACCAGACCTTGAGGAAGCCTCCTTTATTCTGTCCACATCTGGCTTTATGTAAGGCTGGAATAATTCTGCAGTAGGCTAGTATAGGTATGTGCTGGGAGCCTGCTGCATCTCATTAATCTCAGGATAAGACTTGATAAAACTTGATTCTGATTCACCTAGGCATAAATAGGTATCTATCACCTGTTAGAGCTTTACCCTAACAACCTGAACCAATTCCTGAATCTCAATGTTAAGGAACCTGAACAAGGGTCATAGGCCAGGTGGAGGACCTAAACTTGATTTGAAAGTGTTGTGGCTAAAACAGATACCCATCATATGCTATATTCTAATTTAGACACTTGGCAGTAGTTAAGGGGTAAGTTTGGACTTTATCCTAAAGGCAGTGGGAAACATTAGAACAATCAAGAGCTGTAAGTAAGGAAACTCAACTAATCAAATCTGCATTTTAGAAAAGCCATTGTGCTGTGGTATGGAAAATGGAAACAAGCAGGACTAGAAGCAGAAAGATTAGTTAGGACTGTCTTAGAGTAGCCTGGTGATGGGTGGGTGATGCCTTGGAGTAGAATCTCAGAAGGAAGACAGAGAAAGCTGGGCCAGTTCAAGAAAGATTTAGACATGTTATTCAATATTAGTGGTTTAATCACTAGATTATCAAATGTGATCATCTGCCGCTAAGCAAAGCTTACCTTCTCAAAAATTAGGAATTGTAAGATAAAGTTATGGTTTGTATTTCAAGAGGGCTGAGATAGTGATGTCATTGAGAAAGGCCAACTTGCTGATTGTCCAAGAAGAGTTTCACAGGATATTGCTTTGTTGCAGTGGTATTGTTTCAAGACTGCTTCTCAGTTTTTATAGTTCAGAAATGTAGTTTTTATTCTTTGTCATTGTTAGTTTTGTTTTAACATATCCCCAGATGTCTTGTGAGAGGCTGACACACACTTTTGACATGTAGAAGACTTACCCCTTAAATTAGAATGAGGTATAATTTCTAAGTGGGCTTTGAATAGTGCTAGTTGGTATAGTCTGTTCCTAAAAGAGAATCTACAGGGGTGTCTGGCTTGCTCAGTCGGTAAAGCATGAGATTCTTGGTCTTGGGGTTGTGGGTTTGAGCCCACCTTAGGTGTAGAGATTACTTAAAAATAAAATCTTTAAAAAAAAAAAAGAGAGAGGAAATCTACATGGGAAGCCAGATTAAAAGCAGAAGATTATTTGATGAGCATGGAATCAGAACAAGGATGGTTATATGAACTCATTAGGTAGTGGGGTGATGCTATCATAGCCTGGTATTCTCCTCAACTAAAAAAACACACCTACCAAAAAAAAAAAAAAAAAAAGGGACACACCTACTAAGCAGGTTAGAAAGTGCTTTTGGCAAATGTAGTTTACATTTATCCTTGATTAGGTTTGAGAAGGGAGATCTTTTTACTTTTAAGATAATTTTCTTTTCTTTCTTTTTTTCTTTCTTTCTTTCTTTCTTTCTTTCTTTCTTTCTTTCTTTCTTTCTTTCTTTCTAGAGGGAGGGAGAGGGAGAGCAGGGTAGGGGCAGAGAAAGAGGGGGAAAGAGAACCCCAAGTAGGCTCCACGCCGTCAGCTCAGAACCCCATGTGGGGCTCGATCCCACGAACCATGAGATCATGACCTGAGCCGAGATCAAGAGTCAGACACTTAACTGAGCCACCCAGGTGCCCCAAGATGATTTCTATAAGTAGGTAATTCTTTATTTTGGATTGATTTTAACTAGTTTAATTCTCAAAAGATAGCCTTATTTTCAAGTTTGGAAGGTACTTTTCATTACTATGAATTAGCCCCTTCTTTTTCTTTAAATAGTGTCCATGGGCTACCCCTCAAAACACAATATCTTGTTCTTTGGCTGATGTAATGAGTGAACAGCTGGCTAAAGAATTGCAGTTAGAAGAAGAAGCTGCCGCCTTTCCTGAAGTTGCGTAAGTAAAATTTACAAAGAATCTATTTTGTCTAGCAGCTTATTATAAAGGTTTGAGGATTTGATTAGTCATTGTCATGGCCAGTGATTAAGAAATAACATTTTGAAAAGCAGCGCAGTAGAAAGAGCACCATACTGGGAGTTCTCCGATATTTGGGTTTTGGTTCTGATTCTATAATTAGTTGTCAGTGCTGTCTTGGGCAAATCCCTGTTTCTCTGGGTTTTAGTTATTACAATAGTTGAATCACATGATCTCCAAATTAGCAAATACTGAAGTAGGATACAGTTTTGATCAAATGTTTATAGTTTATCTTTTCATATATGCTTTCTCTCCAGAACACAGAACAAATGAATTTTGAGTGTCAGTTTGGATTTTATTATAGTCCATTTAGCTTTCTCTTGTAGCTCTCTTAATCCTAGTTGGTGCTTTCACAAGTGCCTGCCATTGGTCAGAGGGCAGCTGGACAGAAGGTGAATGATTTGGGCAAGTTTTTCCCATTGCTTCTTCAGTACAGTTTGTAACAGTGAAAAGATACTCTCATAATCCATTGCATCTGTTTACACAAGCACATTATATTAGTTTGTCTTGCCTTATTTTGAATAGTGTTGCTGAAGGACCATTTATTACTGGAGAAAACACTGACACTTCCAGCGACCTAATGCTGGCCCAGATGCTACAGATGGAATTTGACAGAGAATATGATGCACAGCTTAGGCGTGAAGAAAAAAAATTCAATGGAGATAGCAAAGGTACTGTGACCTTATTAAGACAACTCCATTGTGTGGCAAGAAATGCTTGTAATGTGCTCCTAAATACATCTTCAACTGTTTTTGCCTTTTTAAGTTTCCATTTCCTTTGAAAATTATCGAAAAGTGCATCCTTATGAAGACAGTGATAGCTCTGAGGATGAGGTGGACTGGCAAGACACTCGTGATGATCCCTACATACCAGGTATTGATGCTTTTATTTCCTGAGGAGTGGGGGGGTGGGTATAGGACAGGGACAGAGGAAGACTAAGATTTCCAGTGGATCCTTATATTTTACATTTCTCTTTGAATCTCATTTGTAACTTATTAGATTCAAATATCTTTTCAGACAATATTGAATGTAGCAATGTAGTCTTTGCTATTTTTACATAAACTTGGCTTGTCTTAATCGCCTTTAGCAAAACCAGTTCCTACTCCCAAAAAGGGTTTTATTGGAAAAGGAAAAGACATCACCACCAAACATGATGAAGTGGTATGTGGGAGAAAGAATACAGCCAGAATGGAAAATGTAAGTTACAGGAAGTATTCTCTGTCAATCAAGAGTTTTATTGGTATAAGTTTAAAAAAACATGGGATTCTAAATAAGTACAATATCTTAAATTTCTAAAAATATCCTTCATAAGGATGGATGTAAAGATGTTTTAGATAATAATATAGCAGTACCATGAAAACTCAGACATAATGAGAATGGATCTGAGAATAAAATTCTACAACAATATTAAGAAAACTGGTTTGATTTGTATTGATTCTAAATTTAAGAAATAGTTATTATGAAAGTAGTGTATTTATTTTTTAGCATATTATTTTCCATAAAATAGCACCCCCCCTCCCCCCCCCCCAAGAAACAGAGAACAGTGTTGATTGGGGGATAGGAAATGGGAGAGAGAAATACTTTCTATCATACTTTTTTATACTTTTTGAATTTTTTTACTTTGTGCCTGAATTACCTCTGCAAAATCAGAAATAAAATGTAATTTAAAAAATAGAAAAAAGAAGAAAAATTAGCATACTTTCTCTTATAAATATTGTGGTTAATAGAAAACATTTAGACTTTAGAACACAAATACTTGTTAAGTAATCTTTATTTATTTATTTAAATTTTTCTTTTAATTTTTTTTTCTACACCCGAAGTTGGGCTCGAACTCACAACCCCAAGATCAAGAGTAACACGCTGCACTGACTGAGCCAGCCAGGCACCCTGTAAACTGATTATTAAATTCTAGAAATAGGCCAGACCTGACTCTAGAACAACCCTCCCCAGTAGAATTTTATTTGATAATAGAAATATTCTATATCCATGTTAACTAATAGTAACCACATTCGACAGTTGAGCACTTGAAATTTGGGTGATGCAGCTGAAGAGCTGAATTTCTAATTTAATTTTAATTTATTTAACTTAAAACAATTTTTTTTAACGTTTATTCATTTTTGAGAGACAGAGAGAGAGCATGCGCGGGGAAGGTGCATAGAGAGGGAGACACAGAATCTGAAGCAGGCTTTAGGCTCTGAGCTGTCAGCACAGAGCTCAACGCGGGGCTCGAACTCACGAACTGCGAGATTGTGATCGGAGCTGAAGTGGGACGCTCAACCGACTGAGCCACCCAGGCGCCCCTAATTTATTTAACTTTAAATTTCTACATGTGGCTAGTGGCTACCATATTGGACAGTGGCAGCTCTAGAACATAATTGTCATGGTGTGGGCGGAGCTAGCTGTATACTAACCCACTTCTCAAAAATAATTCATTATAAGATTGTATTTCTTTGGTAAGATTTGGTGTAGCCTTCAAAATATAATGTGTCTTTTGTCTAATGTAAAAGCAAGGTGCAAAGCATATGCAGAAATGCCTTAGTTTTTAGATGTGATTCAGTATTTTCTGTGCTTTTCTTAAAAAGCCTTGCTCTCCTTTCTGTTGTGTTTTTTAGTGAGGTGTTTTTTTTTGTTTTTTTTTCTGTGATACCTATAGGTTCTGCTTTTGTAGGCTAATCACCTATTGAGTAAGAAACCTGTTCCAAGTAAAGACTGGTACTGTAGTTTTTTTGTTATTACCATCCCTGGTTTAAAGTATTCAGATGCTAATTTTCTTCTTTTTGGTAGTTTGCACCTGGGTTTCAGGTAGGAGATGGAATTGGAATGGATTTAAAACTATCAAACCATGTTTTCAATGCTTTAAAACAACATGCCTACTCAGAAGAACGTCGGAGTGCCCGCCTGCATGAGAAAAAGGAGCATTCTACTGCAGTAAGTGTTCTTACATGTTTTTCTTTGATGGGAAGTTCATATTAGAAAACTTCATATTTGGGGAAGAAACAAAACTTCCATGTTTGATATTTTTTCCATGCGATTGACTTTTCAAATCAGAGTTATAAATAAAACCTGAGTAGCTTTGCTGCTTGACTTTTCAGACTTGATGTAGCAGTTACTAATCACTTACTCAAAACTAACATTTTAGTGGTCATAATTAATTCGAATATGAATGTTTTAAGATTGAAAAAATTGGTTTCTGTTATACTGTGACATTTATAATAACTTAATCTCTAATGTTTTATGTTAGTGAAGATAGTATCTAATATCTTGAGAATAAAGTGATTTGTAAAACTTAACAAAAACAATAGTAACTACACTAGCAGCTATTTAAATTTTAAAGATAAAACAAGATTTTGACTAACCTAGTGTCTGATTTTTAGTAGTTCTTTTAGATATTCACTGTCAGAGGCACTGAGTTGTTACAGAGGTAAATTGTATTTTGACAGCACAGTTTTAGGAGCCTGTTATATATACATCTAGGTAAATTATAAAGGTAAAAAGTATATGTTTTGAATGTTGGATACTAGAAATGGCTCAGAAAATGTTTTGTTATTACCAGTCATTTTCATTTATAGCGCTTTATCTTTTGCAGGAAAAAGCAGTTGATCCTAAGACACGTTTACTTATGTATAAAATGGTCAACTCTGGAATGTTGGAGACAATCACTGGCTGTATTAGTACAGGAAAGGAATCTGTTGTCTTTCATGCATATGGCGGGAGGTAAATGAGCAAAATGCAGTACCATCATGTCAATAAAATCTTAGCCCATTCTTCCCTATATTAATGGATTTATACAAAATCAGTGCTACATGGCAAGCAGGGTAATGTAGAAAGCCTCTAGACAATATAAGGAGTGTACAAGGAAAAACGCAATCATCCTCATCTCACCATCCAGAAATAACCATTAACCAATTTGTATAGACTTCTTTAGTCTTTTTTCTGTGTATATATATTTTCTACATTATTGTTATCATACTATCCCATACAGGCTGCTGTGAGTGACAGAGCAAAGTTTGCACTTGGGTTTGTCTCAAAACCCATGGTGTTTTTACTACGGGGCCCTTTCATACCAGCTTGAGTGGGATATGCTTAGATCAGTTACTGATTCTTGCCTTTGTAACTCTGATCCTTTAAGAAATATCAACTTTAAATAATGTTTGTATCAGGGCACCTGGATGGCTCATTCAGTTAAGCAACCACCTTCGGCTCAGGTCATAATCTCGTGGTTCGTGGGTTTGGGCCCCACATCGGGCTCTCTGCTGACAGCTCAGAGCCTGGAGCCTGCTTCTGATTCTGTGTCTCCCTCTCTGTCTGCCCCTCCCCTGCTCGTGCTCTGTCTCTGTCTCTCAGAAATAAATAAATGTTAAAAGAAAAAGAAAAAAAAAATGCTTGCATCATTTAAGGAAAAGTCTTGTAAAGATCTTACACTATTTAGATCTTACCCACTTCACTTTTGTTACAAGGGCTTAGATGAGTCAAGAATAACATGAAGAAGGAAGATACTTTTTAAAGTGGAGCCTGTTTAGAGATTGTGCTTAAGCCAGGAATGTAAAATCATCTGGTCACTGACCATTGAAGTCAACCAACAAGGTTCACTACACGTCAGCTATTCCTTTACCTTACTAATATTTACAAACAAAAACATTAAAATAGATTACAGAATTCTAACTCTTTTTAGGTTCAGAATGTATTTACTGTGTACTTAAGGGGATTCAAATGATTATTGGTCAAGTCCTTGCCTTTGCTTTTCTTAAGTATTTAATCTTCCTTTCTAGATGAGACATACATGTGTAATCACATATTGAATTATACTGTTAAGTTTAAAAATGAAAAGGATAAAAATGAATATTAGGGTAAAATAGCTCAACATTTTCAAGCCATGCGATCTGGAGCAGATTACTAAACTTTGTTTAAAAACTGACCCTTACCCGGGCACGGGTTGGAGTTAAGCGTCCAACTCTGGATTTCAGCTCAGGTCATGATCTCATGGTTCATGGGTTTGAGGCTTGCATTGGGCTCCACTCTGGCAGTGTGGAGCCTGCTTGGGATTCTCTCTTTCTCTCTCTCTCTCTCTCGCTCTCTCTCTGTCCCTACCAGCTCTCTCTCAAAGTAAATAAATAACTTAAAACAAAAAAACCCTGGCCCTTACCTCATAGGATTTTTGTGGTGATAAATGAGATCATAAATTTGACAATGTCTGGTATAAATCTTTAAAAAAAAATTTTTTTTAACGTTTATTTACTTTTGAGAGAGAGAGAGAAACAGAGCATGAGTAGGGGAGGGGCAGAGAGAGGGAGACAGAATCCAAAGCAGGGTCCAGGCTCGGAGCTGTCAGCACAGAGCCTGATGTGGGGCTCGAACTCACAGACTGTGAGATCATGACCTGAGCCGAAGTAGGATGCTTAACTGACTGTGCCACCCAGGGGCCCCTGGTAATATTAATCTTAATAAATAACTTATTTCTTCCTTTAAACTTCATTGCCCTCTTCCCAAATTTTATTTAAGGTTTGCCTAAGACCAAGTATAAATTAATGACACAAATTAAAATGGGAGATTACTCATGGTAGAAATTAAAACTACAGAAAGGGCTAAAATGAAAAGTAGCCTTCATCTTACCAACTCTCCTTACCCAGATCTTTTCTTCAAAGATAACCACTATGTTTTAACAGTTTTTAGTTTAGTCTTCCAGGAATTTTTATGCATGTATCCCTTAATTTGTTTATACAAAAGAGATTATATTCTCTATTCAAGATCTTAGTTTTTCAGTTAATATATCTTAGATCTTTCTAAGCTCATACCATCCCATTTTTATAGCAGTACATTACAGTGTGTTAATGGGCTTATAGCATAGCCAAGAAGAGAACATTATAGCAATAACTGTTACGGTTGATAAAAGAGAATTATGTAATAGAGTACACAGGTAGGACTATTTTTGTACATCTACCTTGGTGTGCTTTTGCAAATATATACATTTTTTAAAGTTTATTTATTTTGAGAGAGCATGAGTTGGGGAGGAACAGAGAGAGAGGGAGAGAGAGAATCCCAAGCAGGCTCCATGCTGTCAGTGCAAAGCCTGATGCAGGACTTGTTCTCATGAACTGTGAGATCATGTCCTGAGCCGAAATCAAGAGTTGGATGCTTAAAGAACTGAGCCACCCAGGCGCCCCTCTTAAGCTGAATTCTAGTTCCGAAATTGCTGGGGCAAAGACTGTATGCATTCTTTTCCCTTTTTGTTAAATAGTGGAACGCCTCAATGAATGGAGAATACCAGCTGGCTATTGTAGCAAGCAGCATATCTTTTATTTATTAAAAATTAAAAAAAAATTTTTTTCTTGTATGTCACACCAAAGGCCAGAAATCCTGAATTTGTGTTTATAGTTTCATTTTACTGGCAGGACAAATGTGATTTCCCCTATGAGTCAGTCAAATCAAATAAGTTGTTGTACATTCTATAAACGTCAGTAGGTATTGACAGATTGCCCTGTGAGAAGGTCAATTAACTTATGCAGCAGTATGAATCTGTTTCCCTCATCCTCATTAATGCTTAGTAATATCAAACGTAATTTTTTGTCAGTGTAGAAGATGAAAAGTATTATTTTGATATTTTGGTGTGCATTTGTCTATAATTAAGGTTGTACATTTTTGGAAGTGCTTTTATACCCATTTGTATTCCTTTTTATTGTCAACTGCTTTGTTTATCCTTTATCTATTTTCCATTATACCCAATGATAATGAATGATCTCTCTTTCTTTCTGGTAGAATTGGTATTGTAATCTGTACTTGCGCATTTGTAAGTTAGCGAAACTAGAGAGCGTTTGGTTTTCTACAACTGAGAGTAAATACTTTTTAAAAAAAATTTTTTTTTTTTAACGTTTATTTATTTTTGAGACAGAAAGAGAGCATGAACGGGGGAGGGTCAGAGAGAGAGGGAGACACAGAATCTGAAATAGGCTCCAGGCTCTGAGCAGTCAGCACAGAGCCCGACGCGGGGCTCAAACTCACGGACCACGAGATCATGACCTGAGCCGAAGTCGGATGTTCAACCGACTGAGCCACCCAGGCGCCCCCTTTTTTTTTTTTTAATTTTTTTTTTAACATTTATTTATTTTTGAGACAGAGAGAGTAAATACTTCTTTTAATATTTATTTTTGAGAGAGGGAGAGAGCAAAAGAGAGAGCGGGGTTGGGGGTGGCAGAGAGGGAGAGAGAGAATCCCAAGCAGGCTCCACGCTGTTAGCACAGAGCCTTATGTGTTTACTTACTTAACCTTGAGATCATGACCTAAGCTGAAACCAAGAGTTGGATGCTTAACTCACTGAGCCACCTAGGTGCCCTGAGAGTAAATGCTTCTAAAGTTTTTAGTTTTCTGTGCTATATAACAAATTACCACAGACTAGCAGCTTAAAACAACACTCATTTATTATCTCCTAGTTTCTGTTGATTGGAAGTTCCAGCGAGCGAGGCTTAGCTGGGCTTTCTGCTCAGGGTCTCTCAGGGCTACTCTGGGTGGCAGCTGGGACTGCATTCCCTTATGGGGCTCAGGTCCTCTTCCCTTGGCACAGTTCAGTTTATTGCCGCTGTAGCACTTAGGTCTCTATTGTTGGCTGTCAGGTAGGTAGGGGCTGCTCTCAACTTCTAGAGGTCACTGCAGGTCCTGGTCATACCTCCCTTTCATGCAGCACAAGTGAGACTTCATACAGGATAGGAATAGTGAACAGAACAGTATCATTGCCATTCGTATTCAGGGAAGAGGTCATGATGAAGTTAGATCTCAACCTGGATTGTAAACAGTAGCCAAAACCCCATAAAAATCCAACAACAACCTGGTGTTGAGTGCAAAAAGCTAATTGCTTAATATTTACAGTATACCATCTGTTAAACTTTTAAAGTTATACAGAAAATAATATACATGGATTTTTAAACATAGATGCTTGTGTATGTGAGTATTTATATATTTTTTAGAAAGAGTAGGAAGATACTGTTCATGATGGTGATTGCCTCTGGAGAGGAATAAAGAAATAAGAGAAATAAGGAATAAAACTACCTAGCGTGGTAAACAAAGGGAACTTCAGCTTTATCTGCAATATTTAATTATTTTAAACGAATAAAAGGGCTGGAAATGGGAGGCTTCAAGTTTAGGCAATGAGGAGATTGACAATGAGAATAGAAAATGTATGTTTAGAGGTAACAGGGTATAAAACCACGTAAGCAAACTGGAAATTGGTAAGGAGGACCTTAAAAGCTAGACAGAGGGATGAGTAATTTACTAAGAAACAAGGAAGTTTATGAATCTTGTAAGTTAGAATCTTAGATACCTTCTGAATAGGGAATCTCCTCAATGGTATTTTTTTTTAATTTTTTTTAAACATTTATTTATTATTGAGAGACAGAGAGACACAGAGCGTGAGCAGGGGAGGGGTAGAGAGAGGGGGAGACACAATCTGAAGCAGGCTCCAGGTTCTGAGCTGTCAGCACAGAGCTGGACACAGGGCTCAAACTCACAAACTGTGAGATCATTACCTGAGCCGAAGTCACTTGCCCAACCAATGAGCCACCCAGGGGCCCCTCAGTGGTATTTTTGATAGGGTCTCATCTACCTTATAGTTAAACTGTTGCAGTGACAGGGAGCTTATCTCAAAATCTAGAGGTGTTTATAACACCTTTAAACTGGGAATTTCTTTCTGGTATAGAATCTCTAATCTGTCTCCTGAAAACTAAATCATCCATTCCCAAATATTTGTGCAGCTAACATGTGTTAGGTACTCTTCCAGGTAGTGGGGATATAGCCATGAATGGTATGAGGAAGATCTGTGAACTGATAGGATGTACTTCCTCCCCACCCCAATCCCCTACCAAGACAGTAATAAATCAACAAAAAAACATCAGATATGTGTTATGGTAGGTAAATATGGTGACATCATAGCAACTGGTTGACTTCTTTTTATTAGTAGAACAGGAAGACTTATCTGATAGAGTGACATTTAAACTAAGATTTGAGTGGCACCTGGGTGGCTCAGTTGGTTAAGTGTCCAACTTCGGCTCAGGTCATGATCTCACGGTTCATGAGTTCGAGCCCCATTGTCGGGCTTTGAGGTGACAGCTCGGAGCCTGGAGCCTGCTTCGGATTCTGTGTCTCCTCTCTCTTTGCCCCTCCCCCACTTGTGCTGTCTCTCTCTCTCTCTCTCTCTCTGTCTCTCTCTTTCAAAAATAAACATTAAAAACAATTTTTTTAAGCTAAAATTTGAATGGCATCTAGGATGCAGTATAGAGATCAGGTGGAAGAACATTCTGGACTAGAGAATAGCTAGTGCTAATGGCTTAAGACAGGCACAAACTTGGTATCTCTGAGAGCCTATAAGAAAGCCAGCATGCTGGGAGCACAGTTGTGAAGGGGAGAGAGGAAGCTGGGAAGTAAACAGCTTAGATCAGGTAGGACCCTCTCATCCAGGGTAAGGAGCCCCCTCTTTAAGTACAGTGGGAACCAAAGCTATGATTTGATTTTTGTTTTGAAAAATTACTCAGACTGTAGTGTGGAAAATAAATGATAAGAGGGTAAGAGAAGAAGCAGTAAGGTCCCTTAAATTATTGTAGTTTGAATGAGAGAGAACAGTGTGGTTTTGGACTGAGGAGGTGTAGTGAAAAGGAAGAATAGGAGGCCATAGGGATGTGCTTCGAAGGTAAGAGTCAACAGTGTGTGCTGTTGGATTAGATGGGTGTGAGAGGGTACATTCTTGGCTAGAGCAGCTGGGTGGTGCCATTTACTGAGATGAGAGTGTGAAGAGAGGCAAGTTTAGGGTGCAGTTAACAAGAATTTTGTTTTGAACTTGTTAAGTTTGAGATGCCTGCTAGACATCCGAGTGATTCAAGTAGGGGTCAGGTAAATGGGCCTGAAGTTCTGGAGAGAGTCAGGATAGAGGTAGAAATGTAGGAGTTACCTGTGATAGATAATATTTAAAGCCATGGGGCTAAATGAAATTCCCCAGGTAGAGAAGGCAGAAGGAGAAGCAGTTGGAGAACTCTGATCTTCTGAGGTTAACTGGCAGAAGAGGAATCAGCTGGGAAAATATAGTAC
This sequence comes from Panthera tigris, assembly GCF_018350195.1. NCBI lineage: Eukaryota > Metazoa > Chordata > Mammalia > Carnivora > Felidae > Panthera > Panthera tigris. The sequence continues at coordinate 45,883,664 of NC_056671.1, forward strand.
AGAAGGAAGAGGTTGGGAGTTTGAGTTAGAGTTTATCCTCTGGAGATACAGTTCCTTTCTTTTCCAGATTAACATCCCTTCACATATTTAAAGGTAAATATTGTGTCTCTCTCTGTCCTCCTTTTTGTTTACACTGCCACCACCAGTGTTTCAAGTCTTCACTGGCTTACTATTGAGGGGCATTACATTAGCGTCCTAAGTAGGTTCCACACCTCTGGACTCTTCTGCCCCCTTCCATCTTGACATTATCATTGACTTGATCTTCATGAAGTGTGTGAAGCCCTTGATGATTCCTCCCACCTGTGGAAATACATCCAGGCTTCTCACCCAGGCAGGCAGGGCTCTGCACACATCTGCCTCCATCTTGTCCCTTAACTCTGACTTTTTTCGTTTACTCTTTCCGGCCAAGTCTTAACTATAGTGTTTGTTATTCCTCAGACATGTCCTATGGTTTCCAACTCTGCTTGTGATAATACTGTGACAGTGCTTGTTCATATCCTACCCATCTGTTTCGTTGCCACCTAATATCCTGCAGCCTTGCCTGGCCTTCCCAATCCAAAGCGACCTGTCCTGTTCGTGTACTTCTTGTATTGTCTCACGCCCCTCCTTGCATATTCATAGGGCAAGGACCCCTTTGCTTACCTTTTTATCTGCTAGAAGTGAAAGAGACATTTTAAACAGCTGTTCTGTTTTGTTGCTTTTATTGAATTTTGCCTATAAACCATCCCAGGTAGATTGTAGCCTATTTTAAAGCATCTATGTTTTTGTTGTTCCTTAAGTTTGATTCCATTGTCATTAAGAAAGGTTATTTTATTATGGGTTATTGAAAATTGGTTGGCAATTTATTTGAAAGTGTTTTACTTAAGAAATCAAATCCTAATTATTAAGACCCCAAACTTGAAAGCTTAAAAAAACACCAAGGTTTGACATTCTTAGATGAGTTAGATCTACTTTTGTATCATAGATTTTTTATTTTGAAATTGTTTTACTTCTGAGCTGGCAACTTACACTGACTTAATTTTTTTTTTCCACTTAGCATGGAAGATGAAAAGGAAGATAGTAAAGTTATACCTACAGAATGTGCCATCAAGGTATTTAAAACAACCCTTAATGAGTTTAAGAATCGTGACAAATATATTAAAGATGATTTCAGGTTTAAAGATCGCTTCAGTAAACTAAATCCACGTAAGATCATCCGCATGTGGGCAGAAAAAGAAATGCACAATCTCACAAGGTAAAGAAAATCACTGTGCTAGAAGTTATCTAGGGTAATTACCTTTCTGTATTAGGTTTACCAGCCAGGCAAAAAAAAAAGTCATGCTTGCTTTTAAATTTATTTGTAGAAATTATGGAAGGCCTTGAAATTCTAGGGTTTTGTTTTGTTTTGTTTTTTAATATTTATTCATTTTGTGAGAGACAGTGCAAGTAGGGGAGGAGCAGAGAGGGAGACACAGAATTGGAAGCAGGCTCCAGGCTCCGAGCTGTTAGCACAGAGCCCAGTGCGGTGCTTGAACTCACAAACCGTGAGATTATGACCTGAGCTGAAGTTGGACGTTCAACCAACTGAGCCATCCAGGCGCCCCGAAATTCTAGTGTTTAATGAGGCTTTCTGTAAGAAAATATTACCCTGTATATAACCTGAATTCATACTTTTTTAAAAGGTTTATTTATTTATTTACTTTGAGAGGGAGAGAGCATGAGCAGGGGAGCGGGGGAGAGAGAGAATCCCAAGCAGGCTCCACACTGTCAGCTCAGAGCCCAATGTGGGGCTTAAACTCAAGAACCATGAGATCATGACCTGAGCTGAAACCAGGAGTCGGATGCTTAACCAACTGAGCCATCCAGGCATGCCCCAAATTCATACTTCTGGGATGAATAAGCTGTTTTCTTTTTTCTTTCCTCAGTAAAGTTTGAGGGAAACAAAGTCATTTTCTGCCTAAGACATTTTGTCATATGTCTATATGCTGTCTTTTTTCAGCTTCCAATTAAGCTTATTATAAATAATAATTGTTTCAGAAAATGTTTATTACATCTAATGTTTGTTAATTTGGTTGGGGCAGAGTCTGACCAAATTGCATTTTGTTTTAATTTATTAGACTTGTTCCTCAGTTCCCTAAGCAATTAAAGAGTTAGTTTTGTCAACCAACTAACATAGTAATAATCTTTCTCATTAATAAAACTTTTCATATCTTAATCTATTAAAAGCTTAATTTTAGTTTTTTCTAGAGATGTTTACTCTCAACTGTAATTATTCATATTTATTAGTAGCAGAATTCTTCTACTTAGTATGACGTCTAAATAGGATAATTTCTTCAGAGGTGTTGCCGCCCACCAGTCTCTTTTCTACACTTCTGAGATCTCATCCCTGCCATTCTTAAAATTCTTCAACAGCCCCTATAGCCTTTAGTGTTCAAAGGCCTTTTCTGATGTGAGGCCCACCTGTAACCTCAACCCACATTGCCTTTCTTCTCATTCAAGATCATCTATGTTGATCGATACACATTCCCCAGATGGACCGTGCTCTTGAATGCCTCCATGCATTTCCACAGCTGCTTCCAGCCCTAGACCAGCATGCCCCCCACACTGTCTTAATCTAGCTAATTCCTGTTCACCCATTTCTTACACTAAGCCATCCTGATGCCACGTGCTCCTGTAGCTCCTACCCACACCTCTGCCAGTGCATGTGCCACACAGCATTGTCTCCTCACCTGTCTGTGCCTTCTAGCAGTCCATGTGCCCTGTAAGGGCAGAGGCTTTGTTTTACTGTCTCTGCACCTCCCACCCCCTGAGTAGAACATGGTACCAGCTCATTGCAGGCCCTTGTTAGATATTTGTTGAATAAGTGAGATATTCTCTCCTCCTAATTTTTACATCCTGAATTATTTCTTTCTGTGTAGAATGCAGAGAGCTGGAATTCCCTGTCCAACAGTTGTACTACTCAAGAAACACATTTTAGTTATGTCTTTTATTGGCCATGATCAAGTTCCAGCCCCTAAATTAAAAGAAGTAAAGCTCAGTAGTGAAGAAATGAAAGAAGCCTACTACCAAACTCTTCATGTAAGTTGTGCTTTTCACAGCATTTACATGCCACCTTTTAAAAATATTTTGTTTAAACCTTAAAAATTTCCTAAAATAGTACTATTTTAAGGTGATGTAACAAGGACAGACTGAAGTTTGTAAAGGAATATTAACATTGGAGAGTTGTCTTTATATCAATACGCTGCTGTCTTGAGTCACTTTAGAAAAATCGTAGACCTAAGGAGTCCACAAACACTCATTGGTTAGCATTAGTGACATGGAAGCATGAAGCTGTTATTCACAAAACAGTATATTAAATAGAAGTTGACGTTTCCACATTTAGCAGATGCCATGCCTCGTTAGTTTGTATGCCTTCTTGAATGTCCTAGCTCTTAACAGCTAAGAAAATGCCTGTTGTTGGGAAGTGGGTGGGGAGCAGGTTTGGCCTCATTTTAAGAATGCTGGGGACGACTGAAGACGGGAGGAAGTGGCTTCTTGAGAGTGTGCAGGTCTTAGAGTTGGAAGGCACATGTCAGGAATCTTGAAGCCATTTATTCTTCAGGACAGCAACTGAATTCATCTGATGTCCTCCCAGCTTAGGAAAATGTTACTAATACTGTTGTCATTCCTCTGTAGTTTTTTTTTTCCCCCGAGTAAGCTCTACACCCCAATGTGGAGCTTGACCTCACAACCCTGAGATCAAGAGTCACATGCTCGGCCAAATGAGCCAGTCAGTCTCCTCAATAGAGAAGCTTCTATGCGTTTTATGTGGTCTCTGCACGAAGCATTACATCCTACAGTAGCTGATGTAAATATGAAAGTGTTACCAAATAATTTTTTAAGACAGAGCTAGGGAGATGATCCAACTTTCTCTGCTTCCAATAGGAAAATACTGAAAGGAAAATCATGTTCATTTTTCTGGATTCTATGGGCTGGGGAAGAGATGAAGGAATGATGTACTTTCCTATTTGATTCTAGCAAGGCTGAGAAATAAAACATTAATGTTTATTTCTACTGTCAAAAATCAGTTAACGAGTATGTAATGCCACTTAATTTGTAAGAATATCTCTTCCCTAATGTGTCTGGCGGGAAGTACTTTCTACTTTGTATAAAAAGGTGAAAAAAGTTTTCACCCACTTTTATAAAGGGAAGTGGCTTTTAGATCTTCTGGTTAGTGACCATAACATGGCTGCTTTCTTAGCCCGTGGGAATCCTGGTCTGCCCCTTGATCTCCTGACCTTGTTGTTGTCACATAGACAAGGAAATAGAGTGTCTTACTCATTCCCTCCATTGTCTTAGAGTTCCCCCACCCAGTCTTAGACTGTACAAAGTAAAGAGGAAATAGTTTTGCTTTTTCGAGAAATTATTGGTTGGCATAGACATTTTAGTTGCATAGGTAACTTAGAATTACTGCTCACACCCTAAATGTGTGCCTTGCCTCTTCACAGTTGATGCAGCAGTTATATAATGAATGTACCCTTGTACATGCCGACCTCAGTGAGTATAACATGCTGTGGCATGCTGGGAAGGTGAGTACATTTTGTTACTGTCCATACTAAATATCTTGATGTAAATTATTGAATGTGTCCTGAACACATGCTCTACGTGTAAATAGGTCTGGTTGATTGACGTCAGTCAGTCGGTGGAACCAACTCATCCTCATGGCCTGGAGTTCTTGTTCCGTGACTGTAGGAATGTCTCACAGGTAAGCGTGTAAACTAATATTTCTTTATAGGAGGTAACAGTTTCAAATATTTTTCTCCTAAGATAAGTCCAATGGTCATATTCTTAGAAATTGAAGGAAGGGTTTGGTTACCGACTGCTTTCAGGATAAGGATACAAAGATCAATTTGTCAGATTTCATTTTCAACAACAATTTGATTGCGTGTCTCACATTTGGGCTATTGAATTAAATTTGCAAGGGAGTAAGTTTTTATTTTGACTGCAGATATTTAAGCAGTCAAGTAGACCTTTAATACATGCACAGTGCTTTAAGTGAAGCTGGTGTTAGTAAGCCTAATGCTGACTGCCAGTGTTATTACCATTAAAAGGAGAGTAGTCATCTTAGTGGCACTGTCTGATCACTATGAGGTAAACAGATTAACGAAGGTAAAACTCAGTAATCACACATTTGGGTCACGTTTATTTGCTGTTTCTAAAGGAAACTAATTGTTAGCCGCAGATTCAGATAAGAATGGTGTTTCTAAATGATAGAATAACTTCATATTGGAAATAATTTCTGAACCTACTTGAAGATTTTAATTCACGGATGGGATTTAGTGAATATTTTGAGTCTACACATTCAAAGCAATGCCACCCAATTTTATATATACTGCTCGTTTATAGCTATGGAAGGTGCATTGTGACAAACTAAATCCAGAAGGCAGCCTGTATGTGTACCAGAGGACAAATAGCAAGTAGAACCTGAACAGCATAGTTAAACTTGAAATGGGGAAATCTGTGGTTTGAAAACTATGGAAGGGGGGCACCTGGGTGGCTTAGTGGGTTAAACATCCAATTCTTGATTCCGGCTCAAAGTCGTGATCTCGCGGTTTGTGAGTTTGAGCCCATGTCGGGCTCTGCGCTGACAGCAAAGAGCCTGCTTATGATTTTCTGTCTCGCTGTCTCTGTGCCCTTCCCCTGGTTACGTGTGCCCTCTCTCTCTCCCTCTCACTCTTTTTCTCTCTCTCAAATAAACTTTAAAAAAATTATGGAAGGGACGCCTGGATAGCTAAGTCAGTTAAGCATCCGACTTCAACTCAGGTCACGATCTCATGGTTTGTGAATTCGGCACACATCGGTCTCTGTGCTGACAGCTTGGAGCCTGGAGCCTGCTACGGATTCTGTGTCTCCCTCTGTCTCTGCCCTTCCCCTGCTTGTGCTCTCTCTCTCTCTCTCTCAAAAATTAATAAACATTAAAAAAAATTTTTTTTAATTATGGAAGGAATTCATTGGCATCTTACAAGTACACTCTTCCCTGTGTTTTGTTTCCAAGGGAGCCTTGCTATAACATCTCCTACTGATTTATATTTCTTTACTAGTTTTTCCAGAAAGGAGGAGTAAAAGAAGCCCTTGGTGAACGAGAACTCTTTAATGCTGTTTCAGGCTTAAACATCTCAGCAGATAATGAAGCTGATTTCTTAGCTGAGGTAAATGGTGTGCGGCTGTTATTCACCTTGCTAATAAAGCATGGGATGGAGTAGATAGCTGAAACCGAGAGCTCATTTTATTCTTCTGTTTTCTCAAAAGCGAAATTAGAGATTTTTCTTTCCTTGAGATGTTTTCGTCCTTTCTGGGCTTAAAACCTAGGATAGACTTAGAGCAAAACACTTCTTCAAGGAGTTCACAGTTTAATTAAGATGGACAAATAAGATCATTTCCAGTATACCTCTATGCCTCTATTCACGAATGAGGAGGTGGGCTGGTGGACACTCTGGGTGATACAGAAAACAGTAACACATCATCCCGCCCTTAACTGAATATAGAAAGTTAGCAGTGGTCGCCCTTAGAAATACCCAGTAATTACAGTATGGATCTATAGAAGCATAAAAACAAAAAACCTGCCTCTGGAGAAGTTCTCTTAAAATTGAACAGAAATTAAAAAGTGAAATAGCTAATTATTCCCGACAGTATACCAATGCAGAGAATGATTATGGAGTCTGTTGCAGAACTCCTTAGGTATTTGAATTTGGCCAAGCTGTGCTGGAACATAAGGGCAGAGGAGAAGTAACAGGAAGATGGTATAGCTGACATCTAGCACAGTACAGTTGCTCAGTAAGTAGGAGTTATACTGTTGTTGAACCAACATTAGAATTTCCTTTTTCTTGTTTCCTGAAAGCTTTATAGAGTACACAGTAACACACAGGATCCTAGTTACTAGCTTGATAAAGATACTAAGTATTAATTCAAGCAATATAATCAAGTAAAAAAACATACATGTACGTGTCATGCTGTAGTATGTGTCACATACTGTAATTCCAATTCAAGGCCAGTGTCATTAGGAAAGACCTAGTAAGAGAAAACTGCGGGTTCAATCTGAAGTGTGGTTTCTGTGAAGTAAGATTTTGACAAATGGATTCAATGTATTTTGTAGATAGAAGCTTTGGAGAAAATGAATGAAGATCATGTTCAGAAGAATGGAAGGAAAGCTGCTTCATTTTTGAAAGATGATGGAGGTCCACCAGTCCTGTATGATGAATAGCACCAACACCCACTGCTTTCCATTGTTTACACAGTGGTGACTGTCAGCTGCCAATGGCAAATGAAGTTATGGGTGACTTGAAATACCAAAACATGAGGAGTGTACAATGGTGCTTCTGTGCTTTTTTCCCCCCTTGTAACCCATATGCCAGATGTGTGGAATTTGTAGCTCAGCATTGGGAGAATAAAATGTCACTACCTCTCGTCTTATGAACAGGATAATATAATTCTTTAACAGCTACAGCTTATCTAGCTGAAACCAACCTGATTTTATAGGAATCGTGGCATAAAATGTTTTGATGAGAATTTTTAAAACTTAGGTAACATTTCCAAACATGGGAGGAAAGGACAGTCTCTCCTTACAAGGGAGACTTTCATTACAACGTACTTGCTTTTTTCACCTCCCCATTTTGTGTTCTATCTATCCTCAAATATTTTATTGGCCTAAAACTAGCCCTTCTCAATTCTTTTTCCAGCTTGTGACCATGATTCTAAAGGAAAATTTCTTCTCTTTAGTAGGTGATAGAAATGGAAATTTGGTTGTAAAATGACTGACAGAAATAGAAGTTTATTGTTACATCAGGAATATGAACTGAATTTTTCTTTTCCATATTCCTATCCAAGACAAGGCATCACAGGTCTCTGAAAGAGAGAAATATGTCAGAACTTCTTAACTATTCGGAGTTTTTAAGTTTAACTTTAAATTCTTCTACGTTTAGGTGAAGTGGTTAGGGTAGAATTCATGGTGCAACTGCTCTGTGTTTATAATGAAAATGTTAATTATCCGGAACGATGGAATATAATTAACCATGTTTTACATATTTTAATGAAATCAGTGAAACAAAGTTCAATTTACATTTCATTCAGACTGTCTACTGATTGATTTTGAAATAGAGCAAACTAATTAGAAATATTAAATAGTCACATGTTGAAGAGTATATATAAAATAATGTGTGCACCAAATTAACCAAGCAATTTGAACTGGCCTCACTCAATAATTTTTAGTACTGGCTGGATGTCACTTCTTATATAAATCAAACACTATAGTTGAGAAGTACATTGGTTTTGTTAGGATTGAAGTTCATTAACTACAGTGTAATCATTCCTCCTGTTACTGAAGTCAAGTTAGTTGACTTCAAAGACCCAAACTTTTTGCTACTGAAAACCCAAACTTTCTGTCTGGTACTGGAAAGTAAAAATCTAAACATCATTCACACTTGAAAGCTTCTTTAACGTTATTTTAAGATGCCAAATATGTTCTTTCTAGAAAAATATTTATTTTTGTTTCTGTTACATAGCTTTTAACTGCATTTCAGAGAAGTGTGATTTTGGGTAGACTCATTACATTTCTGAAATGTTTACTACTCTGAAACAAAGATTTAGATGAGTGGTGATTATTGGCTTTACAGAAATTTCAGAGAACTAATTTTAAAAACCATGAACCATTTAAAGAATTTTTTGTTTTGTTTTCTGACATACTCTGTTTGACAAAGAGCAGCAAACCATTGCTGTGTGGCATTCTTGGAGTGTGCTGTGAACATGCTTTTTAAGATATTAAATATGAAGAGAGCATTTTAGAATTGGTTCTTTGTGTGGTTTTTACTGTTCTTTATGTTAACTTATGTCCTGGCACCAAGTTACCCCTTCTTTATAAAATTAAGCAAAGCTATCTTAAGCAGTTTTTTTCCCATTCAACTTCTCATATTTAGATTTCAGTAAATGATCTACTTCATATTACGAATAGGTTTTTCTCTTACATATCCATGAGTACATATTTCACATAGTAGAAAAAGAAAGTGGGAGTGTTGCTAAGTAAAGACTCAGATACAAATGGGAAAAGCCCAACATTTGGAAATAAGGATATTTTACTTTATTGGAAGTAGATACATGAGTATCTATAAGTTATGGAAATAAGGATGACTGTAGAGGATTTTTATATCAACAAAATAGTTGTTTGCATTGCCTTTTTTATAAAAAATCAGTTTTTCTGCTTACAAAAATGAGAACTACATGCTTATTTGAATTTAAATGTTACAGGAATTCAGAAATGTGAAAGCAAAAGTCCGTTGTATTCCAGAAACTATTGTTTCTAGTGTGGCATGCATCCCTACCAATTTTTTTTTCCCTTCAGCATATGTTACTGTTTAAAAACACCTCTGAACAGGAAGCAGGATGAAGCGGGGCCACTGATGGTGAAATGTTGGTCATGGGTAGACCCCCTAAGCAAGATGAGGAGGTGGAGTCTCTAAGATATGTCAGAGGCAGTTCATTTAGGTTCCAGGCATCACGAGAGACTGTTCTCTGCACCTTCTGAAATTCTGAGCAGTTTTCCCAGCACTTTAGAAATTACAGGTAGGGGCGCCTGGGTGGCTCAGTCGGTTAAGTGGCCGACTTCGGCTCAGGTCATGATCTCGCGGTCTGTGAGTTCGAGCCCCGCGTCGGGCTCTGTGCTGACAGCTCAGAGCCTGGAGCCTGTTTCAGAGTCTGTGTCTCCCTCTCTCTGACCCTCCCCCGTTCATGCTCTGTCTCTCTCTGTCTCAAAAATAAATAAACATTAAAAAAAAAAAAGAAAAGAAAAGAAAAGAAATTACGGGTAAAGGGCACCTGGCTGGCTCGGTCAGTAGAACACGTGGCTCTTGATCTTGGGATTGTGAGTTTGAGCCCCATGTTGGGTGCAGAGATTAAATAAGCTTAAAAAAAGAAATTGGGGGGTGAAAGCTCATCTGATTGTACTTTTCAAACCTCCATACTTATGTTTTGAATATAGGTATTTTTCTATTGGAGTTCTGTATGGATTACATAAAATTTAAAGAATGATTTAAGTTTTCAAAGCTTGTGCTTGGAAACAGTTTATTCATTTGAAAGCCTCTTGTTTTTATTTTTTGATCTCCTATGTGTTAATCAATTCAGAAATATTAGAAGGGTACTTTTGGGAACAGCATTACTTTTGCTGTCCTAGGCTTTCCAGCTTTTTCCCAAACATAGCTAGCTTTTTGAGGAGTTAAGATCAAATATAGTAGAAAGATAAGAAAGCAGCTGGAAGGGGAAGGTGGGGTATTCACAGAATAAATAAGTGAGCTACTACTGACCTTTCTAATGATTTCTGGGACAGAAAGAACACATAATTGAATAGAATATTTGACACAAAGTCATAAGAATGGTAAAGCATCAATGAGTCAAAATTTATGAAAAATCTGGAAAACATGAAAGAGGGTTTGAAAGTTAAATCTGAAGAAGAAACAAGTCCATTGCTTGTAGTATTAGTATATTGTTAATAACAAAACAACTCATCAATTTCATTTTTTTTTGAAATTGTATATTTGGAAAATGGTAAAACAAACATTGGACAGCAGAATTGAAGCATCATCCCCCCATCCTCCCAGTTCATATGTTGCAGCCTTAACCCCTAATGTGACAACTATATTTAGAAATAGGGCTTTTAAGGAGGTTAAGTGAGGCTGTTTAAGGAGGCTTTTAATAAAGGTTAAGAAAAGTCTTAAGGGTGGGACTTTAATCCAATAGGACTGGTATCCTTAGCAGAAGAGGGAGAGACACCAGAGATTTCTCCCTACACACAACAGAGGAAAAGCCACATGAGGACACTGAGAAGGCAGCTGTCTGCACCCCAAGGAGAGAGGCCTCATCAGACACCCAACTGTGCTGGCACTTTGATCTTGGACTTTAATCCTCCAGAACTGTGAGAAAATTCATTTGTTTTTGAAGTCACCCTGTGGTATTTTGTTATAGTAGTGTAAGCAGGCTGATACAAAGACTAAGGTGGATATAAAGATTTTTTTTGGTGGGCATCCTACTTCTTCAACTGATTTAAGAATTTTGCTTGGATAACAAATATCCAAGATATTTGGGGAAATTTCAGATGAGATCGTGGGAACATTGCCCATAATTGAGGAGGAATGATGGAGAACGGGAAGCTCTTGGATATTTGCAGGAGCCACTCCGGTACTACTTTTAAAAGGAAGAATATAAATATAGATTTACTTATTAAAATGTTACTATCACTTGAGTGTGCATGAATTTCAAAAAATCCATTAAGTAGGCTTGTTAAAAATAGGGCAATACAAGAGGTAGGATTTTTTTTTAATTTTACTTTTTATTTTTTTAAATTTACATCCAAATTAGCATATAGTGCAACAGTGATTTCAGGAGTAGATTCCTTAGTGTCCCTTACCCATTTAGCCCAACCCGCCTCCCACAACCCCTGCCGTAACCCTCAGTTTGTTCTCCATATTTATGAGTCTCTTCTGTTTTGTCCCCCTCCCTGTTTCTATATTATTTTTGTTTCCTTTCCCTTATGTTCATCTGTTTTCTCTCTTAAAGTCCTCATATGAGTGAAGTCATACGATTTTTGTCTTTCTCTCTAATTTCACTTAGCATAATACCCTCCAGTTCTATCCACGTAGTGGCAAATGGCAAGATTTCATTCTTTTTGATTGTGAGTAATACTCCATTGTTTATATATACCACCTCTTCTTTATCCATTCATCCATCGATGGACATTTGGGCTTTTTCCATACTTTGGCTATTGTTGATAGTGTTACTATAAACATTGGGGTGCATATGTCCCTTCGAAACAGCACACCTGTATCCCTTGGATAAATACCTAGAGTGCAGTTGCTGGGTCGTAGGGTAGTTCTATTTATAATTTTTTGAGGAACCTCCATACTATTTTCCAGAGTGGCTGCACCAGCTTGCATTCCCACCAGCAGTGCAAAAGAGATCCTCTTCCTCCGCATCCTCACCAACATCTGTTGTTGCCTGAGTTATTAATGTCAACCATTCTGACAGATGTGAGGTGGTATCTCATTGTGGTTTTGATTTGTATTTCCCTGATGATGAGTGATGTGGAGCATTTTTTCATGTATCAGCTGGCCATCTGGATGTCTTCTCTGGAGAAGTGTCTTCATGTCTTTTGCCCATTTCTTCACTGGATTATTTGTTTTCTTGGTGTTGAGTTTGATAAGTTCTTTATAGATTTTGGATACTAACCCTTTACTTGATACGTTGTTTGCAAATATCTTCTCCCATTCTGTCGATTGCCTTTTAGTTTTGCTGATTATTTCCTTTGCTGTGCAGAAGCATTTTATTTTGATGAGGTCCTAATAGTTCATTTTTGTTTTTGTTTCCCTTGCCTCCAGAGACGTGTTGAGTAAGAAGTTGCTGTGGCCAAGATCAAAGACATTTTTGCCTGCTTTCTCCTCAAGGATTTTGATGGCTTCCTGTCTTCATTTAGGTCTTCATCCATTTTGAGCTTATTTTTGTGTATGGTATAAGAAAGTGGTTCATTTTTCTGCATGTCGCTGTCCAGTTTTCCCAGCACCACTTGCTGCTGAAGAGACTGTCTCTTTATTCCACTGAATGCTCTTTGCTGCTTTGTCAAAGATTAGTTGGCCATACATTTGTGGGTCCATTTCTGGGTTCTGTTCCATTGATCTGAGTGTCTGTTTTTGTGCCAGTACCACACTGTCTTGATGATTACAGCTTTGGTAATACAGCTTGAGCTCCGAGATTGTGATGCCTCCTGCTTTGGTTTTCTTTTTCAAGATTGCTTTGGCTATTTGGAGTCTTTTCTGGTTCCATACAAATCTTAGGATTGTTTGTCCTAGCTCTGTGAAGAGTGCTGGTGTTATTTTGATAGGGATTCCGTTGAATATGTAGGTTGCTTTGGGTAGTATTGACATTTTACCAATATTTTGTTCTTCCTATCCAGGAATATTTTTCCTTTTTTGTGTGTGTTCTTCAATTTCTTTCATCAGCTTTCTATAGTTTTCAGTGTATAGATTTTTTACCTCTTTGGTTAGATTTGTTCCTAGGTATTTTATGGTTTTTGGTGCAACTGTAAATGGGATTGATTCCTTGATTTCTGTTTCTGTTGCTTCATTGTTGATGTATAGGAATGCAACCGATATCTGTGCATTGATTTTATATCCTACAACTTTGCTGAATTCATGAATCAGTTCTAGTTTTGGTGGAATCTTTTGGGTTTTCCATATAGAATATCATGTCATCTGCGAAGAGTGAAAGTTTGACCTCCTCCTGGCCGATTTGGATGCCTTTTATTTCTTTGTGTTTTCTGATTGCTGAGGCTAAGACTTCCAATACTATGTTGAATAACAGTGGCAAGAATGGACATCTCTGTCTTATTTCTGACCTTAGGGGGGAAAGCTCTCAGTTTTTCCCCGTTGAGGATAATATTAGCGTTGGGTCTTTCGTATATGGCTTTTATGATCTCGAGGTACAATCCTTCTATCCCAACTTTCTTGAGGGTTTTTATCAAGAAAGGATGTTGTATTTTGTCAAATGCTTTCTCTGCATGTATTGAGAGGATCATATGGTTCTTGTCTTGTCTTTTATTAATGTGATGAATCACATTGATTGTTTTGCAGATACTGAACCAGCATCCCAGGTATAAATTCCACTTGGTCATGGTGAATAATTTGTGGAATGGTAACTTTAGATAAAATTAGCCGTTGAGCAACCTAGTAGCCAATCATTGTCAAACAAGATTCAGGAGACTCAGGACTTTCATATCAACCCCAGTTTATTCAATGTTTTTGACAGTGACTTGATGATAAAAAAGGATCCTCTTAACAGATTTGTGAAATGACAGGAATCTGCAAGAGTGAAATACACAAATTTGTTCAACCGTTCAGCCATGGAAAGACATGGGTGGTTATTTCTGGTATTGGCTGTTATGAATAAAGCTGCTATGAACATCTGTATACATATTTTTGCATGAACAATATAGTGCAATTGCTGGGTTGTATGATAAATGCATGTTCAGTTTTATAAGAAACTCAACTGTTTTCTATAGTGGCCGTATCATTTTACACTCCCACCTGCACTGTATGAGTTTCTCCATATCCTGCCCATCATTTTTTATAATCAGGTTTTTTTTTAAATTTACTTTCTAGCCATTCTAGTAAGTGTGTAGTGATATCTAGTAAGATCAGTACTAATAGTGACATGATTTTTTTTTTTTTAACTTTTCAAAAGACTTTATTTACACAACTATAATTAAAAAAAATATTCTAAGAGAAAGGAAGGGGAAGTCTCCTCCCTTATTTTCTTTTTTTTATTTTTATTTATTTTTTTATTTTTTTTTATTTTTTAATATATGAAATTTACTGTCAAATTGGTTTCCATACAACACCCAGTGCTCATCCCAAAAGGTGCCCTCCTCAATACCCATCACCCACCCTGCCCTCCCTCCCACCCTGCCCTCCCTCCCACCCCCCATCAACCCTCAGTTTGTTCTCAGTTTTTAACAGTCTCTTATGCTTTGGCTCTCTCCCACTCTAACCTCTTTTTTTTTTTTTTCTTTTCTTTCCTTCCCCTCCCCCATGGGTTTCTGTTATGTTTCTCAGGATCCACATAAGAGTGAAACCATATGGTATCTGTCTTTCTCTGTATGGCTTATTTCACTTAGCATCACACTCTCCAGTTCCATCCATGTTGCTACAAAAGGCCATATTTCATTTTTTCTCATTGCCACGTAGTATTCCATTGTGTATATAAACCACAATTTCTTTATCCATTCATCAGTTGATGGACATTTAGGCTCTTTCCATAATTTGGCTATTGTTGAGAGTGCCGCTATAAACATTGGGGTACAGGTGCCCCTATGCATCAGTACTCCTGTATCCCTTGGATAAATTCCTAGCAGTGCTATTGCTGGGTCATAGGGTAGGTCTATTTTTAATTTTCTGAGGAACCTCCACACTGCTTTCCAGAGCGGCTGCACCAATTTGCATTCCCACCAACAGTGCAAGAGGGTTCCCGTTTCTCCACATCCTCTCCAGCATCTATAGTCTCCTGATTTCTTCATTTTGGCCACTCTGACTGGCGTGAGGTGGTATCTGAGTATGGTTTTGATTTGTATTTCCCTGATAAGGAGCGACGTTGAGCATCTTTTCATGTGCCTGTTGGCCATCCGGATGTCTTCTTTAGAGAAGTGTCTATTCATGTTTTCTGCCCATTTCTTCACTGGGTTATTTGTTTTTCGGGTGTGGAGTTTGATGAGCTCTTTATAGATTTTGGATACTAGCCCTTTGTCCGATGTGTCATTTGCAAATATCTTTTCCCATTCCGTTGGCTGCCTTTTAGTTTTGTTGGTTGTTTCCTTTGCTGTGCAGAAGCTTTTTATCTTCATAAGGTCCCAGTAATTCACTTTTGCTTTTAATTCCCTTGCCTTTGGGGATGTGCCGAGTAAGAGATTGCTACGGCTGAGGTCAGAGAGGTCTTTTCCTGCTTTCTCCTCTAAGGTTTTGATGGTTTCCTGTCTCACATTCAGGTCCTTTATCCATTTTGAGTTTATTTTTGTGAATGGTGTGAGAAAGTGGTCTAGTTTCAGCCTTCTGCATGTTGCTGTCCAGTTCTCCCAGCACCATTTGTTAAAGAGACTGTCTTTTTTCCATTGGATGTTCTTTCCTGCTTTGTCAAAGATGAGTTGGCCATACGTTTGTGGGTCTAGTTCTGGGGTTTCTATTCTATTCCATTGGTCTATGTGTCTGTTTTTATGCCAATACCATGCTGTCTTGATGATGACAGCTTTGTAGTAGAGGCTAAATTCTGGGATTGTGATGCCTCCTGCTTTGGTCTTCTTCTTCAAAATTACTTTGGCTATTCGGGGCCTTTTGTGGTTCCATATGAATTTTAGGATTGCTTGTTCTAGTTTCGAGAAGAATGCTGGTGCAATTTTGATTGGGATTGCATTGAATGTGTAGATAGCTTTGGGTAGTATTGACATTTTGACAATATTTATTCTTCCAATCCATGAGCATGGAATGTCTTTCCATTTCTTTATATCTTCTTCAATTACCTGCATAAGCTTTCTATAGTTTTCAGCATACAGATCTTTTACATCTTTGGTTAGATTTATTCCTAGGTATTTTATGCTTCTTGGTGCAATTGTGAATGGGATCAGTTTCTTCATTTGTCTTTCTGTTGCTTCATTGTTAGTGTATAAGAATGCAACTGATTTCTGCACATTGATTTTGTATCCTGCAACTTTGCTGAATTCATGTATCAGTTCTAGCAGACTTTTGGTGGAGTCTATCGGATTTTCCATGTATAATATCATAATAGTGACATGATTTTTGAAAGCATAATTATCAACATTTCAGTGAACAAATATTCTCCCAATGGCTAATGCATGATGATGTTACAAAATCATGAGTATTTTGGTTTTAAAATATGTCCGCAAATTCTTTGATACCTCTCCTTTGAAAAGATGGAAGCTAATTCCCTTCCCCTTGAATGTGGACTCTATTCAGTGAATCTGTCAGTGAACAGAACCTAGCAGAAGTGGTGGTGTGTGACTTTAGTGTATAAAAGACATTGTGGCCCTGCCTTGTGCTTTCTTGGATCCCTTACTCTGGGGGAGGTCAGCTGCCATGTCTTGAGGACTCTCAAGACTCATATGGGGAACAAAATCCTGACAACAGCCACACGAATGGGGTTAGAAGCCGATCTTCTGTCTTCAGTCACACCTTCAGATGATGGCAGCCCTGGTCAACATCATAACTGCAACTCATGAGAGGCCTTGAATGAAAATCCTGATGCTTGCCCTATCCTGATGCACAGAAAATGTTAAAAAAAAAAATGTGAGTTTAAGCCATTAAGTTTTGGGGGTAATTTGTATTGGAACAATAGGTAACAAGTAAGATACATTCAAAGCTCAAGAAAGACTAGTGCATTTTAATGCAACAGAGTACAAAAAATGTATTGATAACAGTT
Organism: Panthera tigris; assembly: GCF_018350195.1. NCBI lineage: Eukaryota > Metazoa > Chordata > Mammalia > Carnivora > Felidae > Panthera > Panthera tigris. Next base: position 45,900,638 of record NC_056671.1, read on the forward strand.
TTAGATACCACATTGCAACTAACCTTAAGAAACTACCACTTGTTGAATACTTGTGTAATATTAAAGAATATCTACAATGATCTGAAAAGGCCATTAATATACTCTTCCCTTCTCCAACTACCTACCTATATGAGGCCAGATTTCCCCCACATACTTCAATGAAAACAAGATAGCCCAACACATAGAGTACAGAAGCAGATATGAGAATTCAGCCGTCTTCTGTGAAGTCAGACATTAGATTTGCAAAATATAAAAATGCCATTTTACTGAAGTTTTGGAAGACAGTTATTTGTTACTTATGGATGTTCTTTACATGAACATGTAATGTTTTTTTTATTTTTAAATGTCTAAATTTTTTTCAGTTTTGACTTTTAACAGTAAATATTGATACAACCCATAAACAGAAGCTCATTGAGGTCCTCAATAATTTTTACAGTGAAAAGATGTCCTGAGGCCCAAAACTTAGAGAACTGCTCTACCACCTAGAGGCATGAGGATGTATGTAAAGGAAAGCAATTAGAATTGGACTGGAAATCATGTTGTATGTGGATTAGCCAAAGAATTTGAAGGTGCTTGGCCTAGAAAAGATTTAGGACCTAACGGCTATCTTCTAAAAGCAGAACATTGGGGCACCTGGGTGGCGCCATCGGTTGAGCATCTGACTTAGCTCAGGTCATGATCTTACTGCTCGTGGAGTTCGAGCCCTGTGTCAGACTCTGTGCTGACAGCTCAGAACCTGGAGTCTGCTTCAAATTCTGTCTCTGTCTCTCTGCCCCTCCCTCTCCCCTGCTCGCTCTCTCTCTCAAATATAAAGTAAAACGTTAAAAAAAAATTTAAAAGAAGAGTACTGATCCATTTTAAAAACCAAAAGGAATTTTAAAAATTCAAAGAAGAAAGTGAAAGTCACATGAAAACCTGCCAACCAGTGACAGCCACTATAAAAACATTGGTACCTGTCGTTCTAGACATCTGTCATAAAGTCTAAAAAAGAATAAAAAAACAAAAACCAAAAGAACTGAGAGAAAAGCCTGTATGCTGTGCTTAGGTTTTAGAAACTGTCAGAAACACTTTTTCAGCCACCGCAGGAGGAAAACAAGTCCGTAAAGCTACTTATCTTAAACACCAGGGGTTACTTGAGCTCTGGTGGCTCTGGAAAACACCTGCCCATAGAAGAAAGAAGAAAACAAAGCACCTGATGAACTTACTCCGGGCCCACTAACAGCCAGGGGCAGTCAGGGCAGGGGACCCACCTCACATCTCATCAAGGGGTTCAGTTGGAGGCTGCATTCCTTTTCTCCTCTGCTGACTTTTAGTTTACGGGTTCCTGGTAGGCGTGCCCTTCAGGGCCCCACTGACAGCCTGGCGGTCACCAGGGCTGCTCTTCCACTGCAGCCCTGCGTCTGTCTAAACATACACTTTGCCCAGCTTTTCGGCGTCTACTCATCGTTCCCTTTCCTGCTCAGTGCCTCGTCCCCTCAGTCACCGCTTTCAAAGCAACAAATTCATCATGGAACGAAGTGACAGCAAATGTCAGGCTCTCTTCTCTGGGCTTCCCTGCTCTCCAAGATCATGGCTTCTCAGGTTCCAGCTGCCGTGGTGGCTCTCCAAGCACCTTCGTGAAAGGTATAAAACGGGCGTTTACAAAGTAATGAAAACAAAGGTCCTAGGTGGTTTTTTTTTTTATAACCGTTGTGCATGTTTTAGTGTTTCCAGTTTCCAGATGAACCAAAAATAGTTGAGGAACCATAAGAAAATCTTTAATGATTTTTTGAGTTCCTATTCAGACAATACCATGCATGACTTGATCTCCCGTGTAAAACCCAGGGACCATGTGGCCGGCTATGTCGCCATCCCTGAACAGCACGGCCAGTGTACACTCATTGTCCTCTGCCTCCTCAGAGCACACACGACTCAGCTGTGTGACATTCTAGAAGTGGCACACATGTTTCAGAAACAGCCTAGCTGCCTGGCCGTGCGGTAGCTCTTTTATCCCCCACATGCAAAAAATAGTCAAGGGGGTTCCCCATCCACCCAGGATCTGTAGAGTTTCCTTTTTTAAATTTGCTCTTACTTAATATTACACACAACTGAGGAGCTGCTAGGTCCAGCTATCACACAGTATGTCATATTAATAAAAGCAATACACACACAGACATTATTTTATCTAAACACACTATAAAACCAAGTGAATTCTAGGGCATGCCTTGCCCCCAGTATTTTATTTTTAAAATACTATTGGATATGCATAGCAGTTGTGGTTTTTTGTTTGTTTTTCTTTTTTTTTTTTTTTTTTTTTCTTTTTTTGACAGATCCTGCCGCGGGTTTATTTGTAAAAGTAGCACAGGCGGCTGATAGAAGGCCAGGCATCACACCAGTCCTGCCACCCTGGCAGACAGAAGGCTCTACACCGGAGCCTCTGTGGGGGCCCAGGCACTTTGGGGAACCTGAGCCGCAGCAGGGGCTGGAGCCGGAGTTTCAGCTGCAGCCTGGGCCTTGGTTTGAGCCTAGGCCTTGGCCTTTGGCCGGCAGAGTCTGAGATCTTGGCAGTGCAGGCACAAGCACGTTTCCCAAGCTTGGGGTGAGCGATGTAGGCAAGTCGATTGATTGAGCTTGCAGCTGCCACTGTTTGGGATCTTGGGCTCGACAAGGGCCTTGATAGCCTTGGTACGTGCACTCATGAACTCGGCGTTGTTGGCCTGCATCTTCTTCAGGCCCTTCTTGTCGTGCTTCCAGGCAAAGTGTATTCCTCAGGAACTTGGGGTCTACCCCCTTAAGATATTTCATACCTTTGGGTTTTTTCAATTGTTTTTTCACATTTATTTATTTTTGAGAGGGGTGGGGAGAGGCAGAGAGAGGGAGACAGAGGATCCAAAACAGGCTCTGTGCTGTGAACGCAGAGCCCAACGTGGGGCTCCAACTCCCACACCACGAGATCATGACCTGAGCTGAAATCAAGAGTCAGCCGATTAACCGACTGAATCACCCAGGTGCCCCCAAGAGAGATTCATACCTTTGTGACCATCGTTTCTTGATGCCATTTCTGTGCCATTTTTGTGACTGGTTGTGCCTGGTGTGTTTCTTGGACTTGTCCATGCCTGCACCAAAGCCCAAGGCTCCCATTAGCAGTTTTAATATAGGAGTGTTTCAACTCAAATGTTAGCTTGAAGAGATCAGATATTGTTTTGTGCAAAGCTTTTAAATCACAAAAAAATAGTTATGAAATGGCAATAACATATCAGTCTTTTCTCATTACCTTTAAATTGTTTCATATTACTCTAAAATACTGCATATAGTAGCCTGCTTGCTTCTTTCCCTCGTGTTTATATTGTACTTATTATCATGTGTTCTTTCCGAAGTCAACTGCCCTCTTCGCCTGTCTGAACCCTGACCACTGTCAGCCTCTGCATTCTCCAACTAGCCCCTTTCTGTGTTTGACCACACTGGTCTTTGAAGCAGGGCTGGGCCAACAAGCCCCTCTAGCCCTTCTTAGCTCTAGTACAATATTACATTCCTTAGATTCTTAGGTATCATGCATGCTGCATTGTAATGCACTTTTTTGGAGCCGGGGTAGTAAATGCTTGATACATCCATGTTCTCCACAGAATTTAAGAAAAAGCTGATGCAAAATGGGAGCTTTAGAAACATGTGTTGATTAAATAATCCATAAGGGGGGAAAAAGAGTTCATGTGTAGCTTTGACTTTCACAACTAAATAAACAGTGGTTCCCGCGTTTGTCTGTGAACAGGTGAAGATCTGGATGCAAATTATCCCTTGAGGGGGTTTACTAAGAATAGTAACATTCCCGAGCTGGTGTGGGGGGTGGGAGGTGGAGGGGCTACCACAATAGGACCTGAGAATCCAAATTTTTAAGAAACAGCACAACTAACCTTGAAATGCAATGAAAAAAAAAAAAAAAAACCTCCTTGCTAGTTGCTCACCCAAGGTGTATTTACATTTCCTTTACTAAAAACTTATTTTCTACAGGGCATAATGTACCCAGCTACAAACTACATTTCCCAGACTCCCTTGCATCTAGAGTGGCTATCAGACAACCATGACCAATAGGATGTAAGCAGAGGTCAGTGGGTGTGATCCTCCGGGAAAACTCTTCAAAGATGATCGAACTCAGCCAACACTGGCTCTTTGCTTTTCACATTTCCCCTTCTTCCTGCCTGGGGACTGCAGACCCTGTGTTAGAGGTAAGCATCCATCCTGCAGCCATCACATGATGAGCATGAGGACAAAAGCCACACAGTGAGAGCATGAATAGCTAAGTGGAGAGAAAGAAGGAACGTAGATCTCCAAAGCATCTTGGAACCTTAGTACTGGGCCTGGATGGCTTACTTCTAGATTTCTTTTACCTTTAGAAAATCAGTGCTATTTGGGTAAGCTACTATAAGTTGGGTTTTCTGTTACTTGCAGGCAAATGGCAAATGCAATTCCAACTGATACAAACACTGTATATTCAGAACATTAAGACCCTATGTAGGGACCTGTGTGAAAGAATAACCTGGAGTCCATTACACAAGCTGTAATTCACAAAAACCTGGAAGAGCTGAAAGATAAATAAACACACAGTCTCTTCTGTCAACAACAACACAAAGCAATTAAGAGCTCCAGAAAAACAAACAAAAAACCGTATGACAAAGTCAGCTTTTGTTGAAGCAAACAAAAACGTGCCATGAGTTTTCGAGCAAATGGTGGAGAATTTTGACCTTGATATTTGGGATACTCTTTTTAAGAGGTCAAGTTTAGGGAACCAAAATTACATTTACTTTTTTTATAGACCCAATAATTCCACAGGGTTCTATGGTGAATATCATGATATTTAAAAAAATAATGATAGTATTTTAAAACGATTACTTTTCAACATTTAGATATAATCCATAGACAAGGCATTGAATTTATATTTATAGAATGTAAATGCCCTAAACTTAAGTTTGGACTAGTGAGTGGGAAGCAGAGAAGAGGGGTTGGTACAGGTGCCCTCATCTCTGCATATGATGTAGTATAGAGTCACTGGAAACTTGCTAACACTGGTGGATTGAAAACGGAGGCCTAGATATATGAAGTTATGTGAGTAAATACTAGAAGAATTAAAAATGATATAAGCAACAAAAATTGAGAAGTATTGGGGAAGAGAACAGATCAATGTGCTAAATTCCTCATCTTTTCATAGCAGAGCAACATGTACTACCTGAAGCTCATAAAACAAGGTAAATGTACGAGAGGTAATAGTGTTATCGTCAGAGCTAAAAGAGACGTTGGTAACAGTGGCTTCCTCTGGGTTGAGGCCTTGAGGATTTGGGGGAGGTGGGAGAAGAGAGATTTTTTGCACTTCATATCTTTCTGTACTAAAATTATATTGACCTCCACGTGTACATTCTTTTCATAATTACAATATAGCATGTTTTTGTTTATTTTTAAAAACTTTTGATTCTGACAACCACCTGGTTTGTGGAGTCATTGAACTAGACCATCTTGGGAAATACCTTTGAACTCAAACACCCTTGTGAACTTTTACTCCAATACAGTCATGGGAAGGGATGAGCAAAGAGGCCTCTTTCCATGGGGCTCAATGTAAAACACAGGCATTTAGAAAACTTTTGCTCTAATTATCTTCCCAAAAAACCCTAAATGCAGTTAAAAGAACAATGTTTTGAGATTGTTTAATGAATCATTAAAAAACTAAAACTTTTTATTCCTAATAAAAGTAAAATTCAAATGTAAAACATTTGGATTATTTTGATTTGTATATAAACTTTTATTTTTCTCTGAAAATCAAATCTAGAGCTGACAGAAAGTGTGGCAGCAATAAAAATACACCAAAAAGAGGTATATGGCTTTGCACTCTTTTGTCGATTTAATGTTTAAAGAGCAGAAATAAGAACTATGAACATAAATAATTGGACTGAAGAAGGAAACATCTGCATAAATAACAAAGGAAGTCCACAGAAAGAACCTGCTGGTAAACAAAGTAATTTATCAGGCTGGATGGGGATACAATGGAAAGAAAATTGTCACCTAATTCTAATTCTGGTCTGTCATTTATGGTGATTCCCAAACTGGTATCAGGTGCTTACACATTTGAGTCCTGGTAACATTTGCAAACTGAAAATTCTAGAAATGAATACTGATCCATTTTTAAGGCCTATTTTCAGAGTCTTGATGTTTACCAAGGAAAAGATAATTTTTTAAATCTGGGAAGAACAGGGAATTCTATATGGGCGTGGGGCCAACAATCAAACTGTCTTTAATGCTCAACTATACAGAAACAAGGACGTTTGTGACTGAAAGAAATGGACCACGGAGAGGCCAAGATTTGGTTTGCCCAAGGTGGTTCCAGATCCTCTGGATTCTGTGTGGCCTGCGGTGGCTCCCTAGATTCTCAGCATTTCCTGGGCCACGGCCACTGTCAGGACCACTGTGTTTGGGGACCTCTAACCCATAGCCAGGCAGATCTCAATGCTGCTTGCAGACCCAAGGCGAGGCGCACAAAAATTAAGCCTGGCTCTGTCAGAAGCAAAACTTTGCCACAGTTGTTGGAATCTCTCTGGAAAGAGGAATAAGATGCCCAGTGTTGAAAGGAAGTAACAGAAGTTTTCTGAGCGACCCTCCAACACACCGTGCGATTGCCTCCCTGCTCTTGGCCAACATTCCTGTGGGGCTCATGCTCCAAGTATGCCCCTTCATAGGGAAGGTTGGCATAGTGAAATTTGGGGGCCTCCCCAGTCTCCAAACTTTGCTTATTCTCACTTGATGGCCTACCAGCGTTTGGGCATGGGGATGGTAAGAGGGTGAGAAGCGTCCAGGATGACTCCAGCTTCTTGATTTGTGCAAATGGATGGGTGGAGGTGCCATTTACAGGGATATAGGACCCTGGGAGAGGACCCTGGTGGCAGAGGTCAGGAGTGTTGTTTTCGAGATGCTGGTTCCCAGATGCTCTGAGGCACCCTAGTGGAGGTGACTGGATGTAAGCGCTGAGAGACAGCAGCACAAAGACACAGCCCTGCTCTCGTGGATCTCGCTGTACAACGGGAACAGACTTAGTCAAATAACTACTGAGATAAATATCAACAAAGTTTCATGAGAATGAGGGAGTGATTAAAAGGTACTGAGTACTTCTGGGAAATCCATAAAATGAAAGGTTTTCATGAACATAGTGCCATGGAGCTCCCTGAGGACCTTGATGGGCGCTGCCTTGTTTACAGTGATGGGGCAGCAGCTGGGCTCGAGTGGAGAAGTGGAGGCAGAACATGACAACTCTTTGGAGAAGTGTGCTGTGACACAGAGGGAGGGGGTCTTATCTGGAGACAGAAGTGTTTCAGGAAAAGTTTTCATTTGTTTTCAGCTCGTTTGTTTTGTTTTTAAGAAGAGAGCAGCAAATTGAAAGACCATTTCTAGGAGCCAGGGTGTGAGAAGAGGTGTGACAATCAACACTTTAAGTTTTCTGAGAAAGTGAGAAATGGGATCCAAAGAAGTCCTTGGGCAGGACCGGTGTTTTTCTAACCTCATGGAGGATCGGAAGGGTGGAGGGGGCAGCAACGGTGGAGTGGACCCACTTTTCTCCATAAACAGAGGCAAGGGGTCTGCATAGGGCTGCAGGCAGGCTGAGGGGAGTGGAGAAGGCTTGGCAATATCTTTGCAGGGAAGGAGGGAGGAGAGGGCAGGGGGGAGAGCCAGGCAGGGCTGTGGGCCAGAAGCATTCCTGCTGGTGCCTGCTTCCAGGTCTTGCGGTTCCTCCTCCGGCAGTGGCAGGTACAGAGCAAGCAGGTGGAGTTCATCCAGGCTGAGGATCTGTCAGACAAGTGTGACAAGGACAGAGGAGCAAGGACGTTAAGGGTAATGGCAAAATTAGTACTGGAATGGAGGAAAATGGAATTGCAGCTGGATGAGGAGGGAAGGGAAGGAGAGGGCAACACTGGGCAGAAAAGGTAGAACATACGAGGGTCACAGGGGAGCAGCTGGAGGGATGGGTCATCCACAGGTAATGCTGATAGGTGATAGCAGGTAAGGGGTGGAAGGATCCTGGTTAGTGGATCACACAGACAAGGACAGATGTGGCCAATGGCAGGAGCCTTACTGAAGCACGTTTTCCCTCTTCTCTTCCCCTTCCTTCCTTCCTTCCTTCCTCTGTGTGTGTGTGTGTGTGTGTGTGTGTGTGTGTGTGTGTGTGTTCATTAAGGAAAGGAGAGGAAGGCCCTCATCTTCTTACCATGGATCTCCCAGCCTCCTTCTCCCCCATGGTTACGGAAAAGACCAACCCCTCTGTGTGTACTCTGGGTTCTGCCGCATCTCACCTGACACTGGTACCTCGTCTTCTCTACATTCCATCTTTACCTCTCTGCTAAACCATTCTCACTCATGCAAAGATGTCTCAGTTCTTTTTAAATATGGTCCTCCAACTCTGTCTCAGAGGTACCTGGCATCTGCAGATTCCTGGGCTCCACAAGAGACTTGCAAGGTTCTTAGGCAAAGTATGCACAGCCTTGCTGCTGCTTTCATTTGAAAAACCTAACTCATGCCTACATCCTCCCACCCTGGGCCACCTCCATCCCCATTCCTCCACTCCTCTCAGAGACAAGCTTCTCCAGATCCGTTAATGTGGGTTTGCCGGCTATCACCTCATCCTCACTTCCCATTCCCACTTCCAACCTGCTGCCTCCCAGTCTCTGCAGCGATACGTCCCATGGAAGTATCAGTGTCTTCCCTGGGGTAAAAGTGGGACACTTTTCAGCGCCCTCTCTGGCTTCTCAGCAGCCTTTGTCAAAGTGGACCCCACCCTACCTCCTGAAACAGTTCTTCACTCAGCCCCAGAGGCAAACGGGGCCCCTAGTTTTCTGCATATTTCTCTGGCAGGCTCTGCTTGTTGTCCTGTACTGATTCCTCTTCTTGGATTCTACAGATGGGTTTCCCGTTGCTTTATTCACTTTATGCCTCTATGTGACCAACCCCGCCCAATTCTGTGGCTTCAAATACCATCTGTATTCCAATAAGCCCCAATTACTATCTCCAGCCTTGTCACTCCTGGTGAGCTTCAGACCCACATATCCATCTGTATAGATGTCATTTCTCCTCGGATTCACATGTCCAACTCTTGATCCTCACCACTTCCCTGCCAAACTTCCCAAGTCTCTGTATCTTAGAGAATGGTGCCCAGAGCCATCGGTTGTTGACATGGCCACCTAGCGATCATCCGTGATCCCGCCTTTCCTCCCTCTTGTCTGTGTCTTGAATGAGGCGTTCCCCCAACCCTCCTTAAATGTCAAAGCCATACAAAACAGGCTTTCTGACTGCAATCTAAACTAGGTTTTCCTGTTACATGCTCACAGCATCCAGGCGCTGGCCACAGCACTCCTCTCGCTTATTAAGTTCCCAGAGGCAGGCTCAATAAACCCTTCCGAGAGAGGGTAAGCCTTCCCTAAACCAGGGGCAGCCCTGTCCCAGGAGGGTACCCGGCCGTGCGCAAGCCTCCCGGAACAGAACACGCCACCGTGGGCGCAGGCGGGACCGGCGGCGCCTGCGGGAGTAGCCGCGCGGACTACCGCCGTCGCCTCTGCGCGGCTTCCGGGTCACGTCCCCGTCCCGCGAGCCGCGCTGGGACTCCGCCCCCCAGGAAAGGGGAGGAGCCTCTTGTGCCGAGCGGGGCGCGGTCGCGGTCGCTAGGCCCCACCGCAGCCGGTCAGCAGTCGCCCATTTAAGCGCTGAGGGCGGCGGGTCACGTGCCGGACGGGGTGGGGGCGTGGCACCAGGAAGCGGCCTCCGCGCCCACTCGGATCGCCGCCGCCGCCGCCTCCCGGCCTGACTCGCCGCGCCCCGGTGCCGGGCGCAGCTTGCCGGGCTCCACGCTGGCGGCCGCCCCCGGACCCCCCGCCGCCGCCGCCGCGGCGCCTGCTATGGGCCAGGAGGACTACTATCTGGAGCTGTGCGACCGGCCGGTGCACTTCGAGAAGGCGAACCCGGTCAACTGCGTCTTCTTCGATGAGGCCAACAAGCAGGTCCGGGCCGGCCCGCGCCCTCCTTCCCCGCGCTGCCGGGCGCACCCTGCCCGCCATCCCCCGCGCCCCCAGCGGCGTCCTGCGCGCGCGCGCGCGCCCAGGCCGGGTGCTGGGGGACCAGGCCTGGGGCCTCCCCTCCGGTCCCGGCGCGGGACTGGCACCAGCCCCGTGCTGTTGGGTGGGCCGAGGGACCAGGCGCCACCGCGGCGGGGCCTGTCTCCTCCAAAGTGACAGCTGGGTCGACCCCGAACCTGCGCCACCGACCCTGCAGCGCCCTTTGGCCGGTGTGGTCGGCCGTTAGCTCGCCAGCCCTTTCTCGGTGCCTTTGTTGTGTTTGTCATTAGTTACTCTTGCACTCACGGATTTAGGCGTTGAGATTGGCTTTATTCTTGGAATTTTGGAAACGGAGGGTGGGGGAAGCAGTGTGAGGAGTAATAGGGTGTGCTTAAGTGTATCAGTGGCGCCTTTGCTGAACCGGATTAAAATTTGTAGCCTCGGCGACCCAGGCCCGGTTTTGCACAGTGGGTGGCACTCACAATGGTTTAACCTTTTTGGTCTCCGCTACTCCCTTGCCCCTTAAAATTCTTGTGAACACCAGGTATCTGTAGATGAATATGTGCCACCTTAGTTGAGCTGAACCAAGAGTGGGGTGTGGTGGAAATAATCACTTGTTAGGCTGGTGTCTGTGTCTAAAGTCTTTCAAAGTTCAGGCCATTAACGTTGCTTCTTTTGCCTCCTAGGTTTTTGCAGTTCGATCTGGTGGAGCTACTGGGGTGGTAGTTAAAGGCCCAGATGATAGGAATCCCATCTCATTTAGGTAACTATTGACATTTACAGAATAACTTTCACGTGTAAATAAAATGATGTATTTTTTTGTTTTTGTTTTTGTTTTTTTTCTGTTTCGTCTTCAGAAGGTGGTTTTAAAAGTTTGTCCTTTGTCTTCCCTAAAAGTTCTGAAGTCTGTGCGCATGCACATCCCTGCCTCTAGGCAGAGGGAAGCAGACACCTGCCAAGCAGACACCTGCGAGCAGTCTCCGTGGCACACATCAGTACTTCATGTCAGAGTGAAATGTGTAGAGTAGTTGTCTCTTGGGAATCAAATGCTCCAACATAGGGTACCTACTTCCTCCTACTTGAAATTAACAAGGCAGTTTATTGATGTGTCCATTTCCGGTGTCTTGGCGGAGGAGGGCCTTCATTTGCCTGTGGCCCGGCTCTTTCCAGAGTATGTGGTAGGTGGAGGAAGTTCCTAGGTTAGTGTTTCCTGTATAATTAAGAAAATCCCAGCTTCCACCAACGGTGACTGGATGTCCCAGTGTATGCAGGTTGAACCAGTATAATTGCAAATAGCACTTCCTTTCACTTTCTGAAGTGCCTTGATTTGGTTGATAAGTTATCTGGTCTTCGTTCCTGTGATTACAGGAAGGGAAAGTGTAGTGTGGGCCCTCGATTCAGTGGGGACTTAAATTTTTTGCAGGTGGCCTGTGTTAATAAGAACGAGTTTTTGAAGTGGAAATGAATGATCATTTGTTTGGCACACACTGATTGCAGCCCCCCCCGCCCTGTGCTAGGCGCCAGGCATGTGAAGGTTTTGAATTAGCCTGGCGCCCTTTTGGAGAGCTCATATATGTAGTGTGGGAGACAAGTGTGTAGACACATTATGTCGATTGTGAGAAAGTGCCGTAATAGCACTGTGTTCAGAATTGGGGCACACGAGAGAGGAGACATTTATCTTGGGGTAGGCTGAGGAAGACCACTGCCTCGGACGGGGAAGGCCTCAGAGAGGAGGGAGTCTTTGAGCTAAACTTTAAAGCTTGAATGGAATGATTCTGAGTGGGGAAGAGAGATGGCCTTTCAGATGGCGAAGAACGCCAGAGTGCAAAGCTTAGCAGGCAGGGTGTTTGGGGAATTCCAGGTCTGTGTAACTGAGATCAGGTGTCCTCGCAGGGAAGTAGAGGTGGGGGTGGTTTGGCCCCTGGCAGGAGTCAGCTTGAACCTTATGTATTCTGCTATGGAATTAGGGCTTTTTCTTATTGGAAATTGTAAGATGGGGGCATGGCACGATCTTACCAGCGTTCGGAAAGATCACGCTGTTCACAGCATTGACCTTGGATTACCTGGGAGCGTGTCAAAGTCAGGGGTACCACTGAGCGTCGACTGCAGTAGTCTGAACCGGGCATACGCAAGACCAGACCCAAGGCCGAGTAGACTGTCACATAGGCACTTGGGAGGTGCTTGGGAAGGTCTTGGGTAAGTCTTGGTGATCATTTGGGTGTGGAAAGTAACAGTGAGCTGCTGATCCAGATTTGGGGGCTTGGTAGGGTTTGAGGAGGAAGATACTGAATTTATCCTCTTTTAAATTTTAAGTTTTGATGGCAAACATTTTAGCAATTTTGTGTATTTTTAACAGTTGTCTGGTGGTATAATTAACTGCATATATTTAATGTATACAGTTGATGAGTTTTGACATGTTAACCATCACCACAGTCTTTAAGTTTGCTTGTGCGGCTCTGTAATTCATCCCTTGACTTCCTCTTGTAAACATCTGTTTGAGGCCCCGTAAGATGCTGGGAGTTGGGAAGTAAATGGGAAAGTGTAAGCTTGGCTGTGAGAGCATGGTGAGCGGGGAAGGTGGTGGTTGGTGAAGAAGGTTGCTGGGTGGGTTTTGCTTATTTATGTCCAAAGTGACTCTCAGGGGAAAGTGCATCTGTTCTCCATTCTTCAGTCACTTGTTAACCACAGTGTAAATTTCACTGGCAACTTGCTGCCAGTTGGATTTTGTTGTTTGAAAAGAAGTCCTGATAGTGTCAGAAACATAATTTTCAACTAAGATCTGCTGCTTTCTGAGTATTTAACTTGCCTTTTCTCACAAATTGATAGATGCTAGAATTCAGTTCTTAACTTTTTAACTCACCCCCTTTTTTTCTTAAAGAATGGAAGACAAAGGAGAAGTGAAATGCATTAAGTTTTCCTTAGAAAATAAGATATTGGCTGTTCAGAGGACCTCAAAAACTGTGGTAAGACATGCCTTTATTTATTTATTTATTAAAAAAAATTTTTAAATGTTTATTGTATTTTTGAGAGAGAGAGAGAGCCCGAGTGGTGTAGGAGCAGAGAGGGGCGGGGAGACACAGAATCCGAAGCAGGCTCCAGGCTCCCGAGCTGTCGGCACAGAGCTCAATTTGGGCTCGAACTCATGTACCAGGAGATCATGACCTGAGCCGAAGTCAGTGCTTAACCGACTGAGCCACCCAGGTGCCCCTGTTTATTTTTTTAAAGTTTTATTTAAGTAATCTCTACATCCAATGTGGGGCTCGAACCCACAACCCCAAGATCAAGAGTTACATGTTCTACTGACTGAGCCAGCCAGGTGCCCCAGGACATATCTTTAAGTACAGAGTAAAGGAAAGGACATTAGAAGTACACATAGAAGAGAATGAATTACAAAAAAACAGCTAAAGGAAGCATTTATTATTTTAATGTCCTGAAAGTTATAGTTCTGTTGTACTATATTTGAGCCTTGGGAATTCTTTTTTTAAATTTTTTTTTAATGTTTATTCATTTTTGAGAGACAGGGTGTGAGCAGGGGAGGGGCAGAGAGAGAGGGAGACACAGAATCCGAAGCAGGCTCCAGGCTCCGAGCTGTCAGCACAGAGCCCGATGTGGGGCTTGAACCCACGAACTGTGAGATCATCACCTGAGCCAAAGTCAGATGCTTAACTGAGCCACCCAGGCACCCCGAGCCTTGGGAATTCTTGAAGATGAGAGAGACATTTCAAGGGATAAATATTTGTGACCTTAGTTTGTCATTTTTGACTTAAAAATGTTTTAAAGTAATTTGGAACCTCAGGCAACCTTGGATTGATTGGTAGCGGAATAGATCATGTGAGTTGTATTTTTGGCAACTTTGTGAATTAGCTTTAATGGAGTAACTCCATTTACTCACTGCTTGCATCTTTGAATGCTTGATCCCCTAGGAACAGACATTCAAAGTTGGAGCACCCGTTTGGCATTTTCACTTTCCTAAGCATTTTCACTTTCCTAAGTATTCACCATCACCATTTGTAAAGTAGAGCAAGACCTTTTGGAAACAGGCAGAATCTGATTTCCCCCTGTCAGTATTAATTGCTAAAATTGTTGGAAAGCCTCTTCTAAGAGGCAGCAACACATTTCTCTGGAATCCATTGGTTTTCGGTATCAGTTTCTAAACTAACTGGATAATTGGATTAACTTTTTTTTTAAATTGCATTGGAAGGGGACAGATTGTCCAAATTGTTTTTTTTAGTTTTCCTGCCTTCTATCCGGTTTTTTTTCCGATCACTTTTTAAATTTGTCTTCCAACGTTTTTTTTTTTTATTTATTTATTTTTGGGACAGAGAGAGACAGAGCATGAACGGGGGAGGGGCAGAGAGAGAGAGAGGGAGACACAGAATCAGAAACAGGCTCCAGGCTCCGAGCCATCAGCCCAGAGCCTGACGCGGGGCTCGAACTCACGGACCGCGAGATCGTGACCTGGCTGAAGTCGGACGCTTAACCGACTGCGCCACCCAGGCGCCCCTTTTTAAATTTGTCTTTTGTCTGTCTGGTGGTATGCCAGTGTCTGTTGGCAGTATGCTGCTTGATCCCAATTTCTCCTTGTGGTTTTTTTACTCTTCAGGATTTCTCTAATTTTATCCCGGATAGTTCTCAGCTGGAATACACTCAAGAGTGCAAGGTATGAGCCCAGATCCTTTCCCGGCTGCTGGCCATCTCACTGTGTGGGTGACGTGGGGGAGGGGCAGCGTGCCCTGGGAATTGCCAGCACACCCTGGGAGGCAGGCTGTGCCTTATGCTGACTCCTGTTGCACGTTGGCTCTGTGACTTGGACAGTTTTAAAAGTTTTGTTTTTTTGTTTTTTTTTTTTATGTTTATTTATTTTGAGAGAGAGAGCACGCGGGCATGGAGGGGCAGAGAGGGAGAGCGAGCATCTCAATCAGGTTCCACACTGTCAGCACAGAGCCTGACTTGGGGCTGGATCTTGAGAACCGTTAAGCTCGTGACCTGAGCCGAAATCAAGAGTGGGATGTTTAACCCACTGAGCCACCCAGTCATCCCAGTTTTAAAAGCCTGTTTCTTCTTTTATAAGATGAAATCGGGAGGATTAAATGGGTGACAGGACGTTAATCGCCCGGCTGTGCTGGCTGTGCGGGGGGGTCAGACCCTGGATTCCTTTTATAGCGGCCTTGTAGGAGGTTTTAGGAAGAGGAGTGTTTTCCCCTCTCCTGATGATGTTTCCTTGATTTGTTGTCCTTGTGTCCTTCCACTTTCTTTCCCCAAGTGTAGATTCTAATCGGTTTTAATTAGATATTTGCTGGGTAGCATAAACGAGGCGAGGCGGTGGGGCTCAGCTCAAAGCAGCAATGTGACACCCTGGAAGGTAGCGGAAGGTGCTAGTGGCTGGGTATGGCTTTTAGCAGCTTCACAGTGGTTTTGCTAAATGGAGTTTAGGGTGGGCTCTGCGACAAGGAGAGGCCCTTCGGCCCACGAACCGAGTCCCTCACAGACCTCTGGATCTGTGCGCCGCAGAGCCCCTGTCCTAGCCCTGTGCGGCCTCAGGTTTGGGGCACTGCTGTGCAGCAGGGGAGGCGAAGGGCTGGGCTCAGGGCCCCAACCCCATCTTGGTCCACACTCACTGAGAACCTTCTAAGCTTTTCTACTTTTATAATGCATATTTTTAGAATACAGGTAAGAGAAAGTCACCTGCCCTTTGATTTTCCTTAAGGAAGAAGTTGATATCTGTGTGCGCTGGTCAGTTACCTTTCTGCAAAATTCAGGCTTTTCCCTCTGTTCTTGAGAAGGAATTAAGAGTCAGGTGCTTTAGTGAGGCATCCCAGGTGGAAATCTGGGAATGTTGTATTGAAAAGAAAGTTTGATTTCTTGGTAAGTAATCAAATCGGGGTAACTTTTATTAAAGAGTGTGAGAAGTAGAGTATTTTAAGCTTTTGAAGAGTTGTACAAAAACTAATTAATTAAAAAAATTTTTTGTAATCCTTTTCAGACCAAGAATGCCAACATACTTGGATTCTGTTGGACCAGTTCTACTGAAATTGTCTTCATAACAGATCAAGGAATTGAATTTTACCAGGTATTATGTTGATCACTTCTGTTTGCTGGACAACGGTCTGTGATGGCAGTGTGGCAGCCTTCTGAATTCACTACTGAATAGACATTTTGAGATTCTGAACTTTAGGTTTTTGTTTGGGTTTTTGTTCTTTATTTCTAATTACAAGAAATGCATGTTTTTTATAAAACGTTTAAACATTACCAGGCTATCTGGAAGGTAAAAGTACCCCCATAATCCCTAGAAATAACTAGTATGAATAGTACGTTTTTCTTTGTTTTCCTACACACATGCAAACTTCATTTTTTTATAAAAATGGGAATGTTGTATATGAAGTTGTGGCTGGCTTTTTTTTCATAGCAGTGGGGCTTGTACATTTGTCCATATTTTATTCTGAGTAGTGTTCTGTTGTGTGGGTGCACTGCGGTTTAATTAATTCCCTGTTGATGAACCTCTGGCTTGTTCTCATTTTTCTGTGATTGTAAACAATTCTGCAGTGAACATGCTTGCAGACATTTCTTTATGTTCTTGGGTGAGGCAGTTCTTGGAAGGGGAATTACGGCACAGATACGAACATCCGAAAAGCTGAACAGATATTGCTAAATTTGGTCCAGAAGTTTGCTCTGTGACTTCCAGTATAGGGATATCTTTTTCCACATTTTTGCCAGAACTGCATATGATGAGTCCATAGACATATAGTCTAGGTATTAGCCCTTTCTCAGGTGAGATGGTTTGCAAATACTTCCCGTTGCACAGGCTGCCCTTTTGCTCTGTTGACTTGACTTGGTACCTGCCTTGTCTTGTAATATGTTCCAGCTGCCCGACCTGTTGAGCATGCTTCTGAATCTTTCAGTGGAGCTAATCTAGAAAGTGTTCAGATATTCTCGGGGTTCAATTTTGTTGACCTAATGAAAGCAGTATAATTTAGAATGTACAGATGGAGAAAATACACCCGTTAAGCAAAATGTGAGATGTTGGTGCTTTGCCATGGGGCCATCCTCAAAACCTTTGTAATGACCACCAGAAAGAAAACAAACTGCACAAATCTCGTACACATAGAAGGAGAGTTTTGTGTATATGGTAGCGTGGATAGGATTACCTGCTTTCCGAAGGGTTCCTTGTGGCAATCATATACTTTTCTGTTCTCTGTAGTGGAAAAGTGTACATTCATGTCATCTAGATGGTCTTCAGATCTTCAAGAAATAAGTTAAAAAGAAAGAGGACTCTAGCATATCCGTTCCAGATCTGAATTGTCAAGAAACCCATGCCTCTCCACCATGACTTCCACATCGGTTCTGGAGCACAGTGTTCTAGGAGCATTCATGTCTCGGAGCTCTATACAGTGTTCCTTAATTTATATGAATATTTAGAGTATATTTAAGACCTGCCTCAACCATAAAATACTAGGTTTGCATGCAGAGTCTCACGAACACGATTGTTAGCAAAAGGGAGCTGCTCCCAGACTCAGTGCTACCTGGAGTCAAGACAGAGCCAGGTGGAAGGCAGGTGCTACAGGCTGGGTGTGGGTGATTCAGTGCATGGGATCGTTGGGGGTGGGGGGGTGGGGTGCGCGTTTGCTTCCACGGGTTGGAGGAGGGAGTATGTAGTCTGGACTCTTGGGTGGATGATGCCTGGAGAGTGTGCAGGCTCTTGTGGGGAACTGGCCTGCCTGGGCTGTGACTGCATAGCGGTGTCTGAGCCGTATTTTCTCCTTGGTCAGGTATCCATGCTGCCCGCCTCTCAGGGTCGTGCTGTGAATAAATGAGCCAAGATTGGTAAAGCACTGAGCGTGGGGAGCAGTAGCTGCAGCAAACAAAAACCTGTGCAATTTTACTTAGTGGTTTTTTCCAGATTTTTCTTGTTTTCTTAATTTACCATCAGTCGTCTTCCATTTTGCTGATTTTAAAATAAAGATTCTGTTTCTCGAACTTTGCTTCAGGTGTTACCGGAGAAACGAAATCTCAAACTCCTGAAGAGCCAGAATATCAACGTGAATTGGTACATGTACTGCCCTGAGGGTGCTGTGATTCTGCTGTCTACCACAGTCCTTGGAAATGTGCTGCAGCCCTTTTATTTTCGGGTACGAGTGAGCCTGTCTTTAGGAAAAATTCCCTTTCCCCCCTCCCATCCTGTTCTTCTAATATACTAAGGTGTCCCGGACTTCAAAGGGGCAAGTTTCTCCAATAACCTCACCACTTCTGACCACTAGAGGGCACACTGTACCATCCTGTCACGGCCAGGAATGACTCGTTCTGTGGGGACAGACTCCAGGGAGTAAAGGACTTAGTGGGACTTCGGAAAGGATGGAGAGACAGAGTGTGTGCCTGTCCTCCGTGGTTTTATGTAGGGAATGCTAAAGCATCAAAGAGGTTTAACCAGCTTTTCCTAAAACTTGTATCACCCCAACAGGCTGGCACTATGTCAAAGCTGCCCAAGTTTGAGATTGAATTATCAGCTGCGCCCAAGTCAACTAAACTGAGCCTTTCCGAGAGAGACATCGCGATGGCGACCATGTATGTCTGTCTTTTGAGAGAATTCCTTCCTGACATTGCTTTTGGTAATAGAAGTAGCAGAAGTGCATCATAAAAGCACAGCACTTTCGACAGGTGCCCTCAGAGCACATGATAAAGACTCCCGCTTTCGCGTTCAGTGTCTAGATTTTATGAATGGAGAAAACTGGTCGTCAGCTTGGCATTCTTTTCTGATTCTTCTAGCTTTGTGATCTGAGGGAAGTTTTTTTCCACCATTCTGGTCTGATAAAATGAGAACATTGGACCAATTTGTTGTTTAGGTATCTTAGTTCTATAATTTTTTTTTTATTCTGTGAGTAGTTGAAGGTTATCTAGGACTTTTATTTATTTATTTTTAGCTAAAACATATCCTGCTGGCTTTAAAGAACATAGTTTATCTAACAAACATGGAACTAAATTACTTATGTAGGAAGGTATCCTCGCTTGTAAATGCAGAGTATCTCAATTTCTAAGCTTCATTATGGAAGTTTTAAACACACCATAATAGAAACCGATGCAAAGAATACCTTATGTACCCATAACCCAATTCAAAAATGTCCCAATTTTGCTCCTAAATTACTTCTTGGATTCTTCTATGGCCTAAAACAGTGGTTTTGAACTTTAACGTTCTTTGGGAGTTAGAATGCCTTTTTTTTTTTTTTTTTTTTTTAAAGGCCATCTACTGTGGCATCCCAGGTTAGAGAACAGATACAGTGAGGGCAGTCCTCACCCAGTGGCGGCAGAGACCCACTCCCTTCCCTCTGGTCTCATCCCTGTGGCAGACCGAGGACAGTGTCAGCCACTGGAATAGCAATGTGCATGCAGGAACTGGTCACAGGAGCATTTCTTCCATGAGGCTTATAAATGAAGAGTGATTATATTTTCCTGTTATCAAGGAATGTACTCATTATGTAGAACTTGGAAGATACAGAAAGTTCCAGAAAAAGAAAGTGGACTCGGTTTATTACTCAAGGATAGCTATTAACAACATGTGTTTCTTTCTAGTAGTTTTGGACATTGTGCAGAAGTTTGTCTTCCTTTTAAAGTACTGTGATGGAGCTGTATTTAGTTTTGCATCCCCGTTTTCACTTTTATATAATGGCCTTGGGTTTTTGGTTTTTTTTTTTTTTTTAGCTGCACTTTGTAAATATTTTTGTTGGCTGTGAAATATTCTGTTAGGGAATATGTCATAATGTACTTAACTCTTATGGCCTCATAATTTAGCATTTAGAATAGAGGAGTTTCAGATGTCCTGTGTGAAGTCTGTCTCTTTGTTCTCCAGATACGGACAGCTTTACGTTCTCTTCTTGAGGCATCATTCTCGGACCTCCAATAGTACAGGAGCGGAGGTAGTCCTATATCATCTACCACGGTATATTTAATGCTGTCCTCCTCCTCCAATTTTAAAATATGAACTAAAGCTTGTCGATCTATGTTTTGACCTTTCTGTTATCCTACAGAGAAGGTGCCTGTAAAAAGATGCACATATTAAAGTTAAATCGGACGGGGAAGTTTGCCCTAAACGTGGTGGATAACCTGGTGGTCGTTCATCATCAGGATACAGAGGTAGGGGTTATGTGTGGGTGTCTGGTCTGTCAGTGTGGCTTAAGAGTTAGGAAAATTAGGGCGCCCGGGGGGCTCAGTCTGTTGAGTGGCCGACTTCAGCTCAGGTCATGATCTCACGTTCGTGAGTTCGAGCCCCTACATCGGGCTTACCGCTGTCAGCACACAGTCTGCTTCGGATCTTCTGCCTCTCTCTCTCTCTCTCTCTCTCTCTCTCTCTCTCTCTCTCTCTCTCTCTCTGCCCCTGCCCTGTGCGTGCTCTTTCAAAAATAAGTTAACATTAAAAAAAAAAAGTTACGAAAATTGACAAAACATGCAGAACAGAGACTAGAAAGTACTTTCCATGCTAAAGCTTTGGTCTTCCAGATGCAAATGAGTTTGGTATTCTAGATGGTTGAGAAAAAACGGTGATTCCCTGTCTATTGATTACAGTTAATTAAAAACTATTCCAGGGGCGCCTGGGTGGCTCAGTCGGTTAAGCGGCCGACTTCGGCTCAGGTCATGATCTCGCGGTCCGGGAGTTCGAGCCCCACGTCGGGCTCTGTGCTGACAGCTCAGAGCCTGGAGCCTGTTTCAGATTCTGTGTCTCCCTCTCTCTGACCCTCTCCCGTTCATGCTCTGTCTCTCTCTGTCTCAAAAATAAACATTTAAAAAAAAAATTTTTTTTTTAATTAAAAAAAAAAAAAAACTATTCCAGAAAGTAGCACATGAGGGTATTTGACTCTGGAACAATTATTTGGTTGGCTCAGCCAAGCTGGGAATTTACTACAGAAGCACAGTCTTGCATGAGCACACAAGCTTTGTATTTCCTTTGTGAGTACAGATAATGCTAGGTAATGATTTTGAGGCTTTGTGGCCCAAGAGAAAGACTAGAACGGGTCCTGCTTTTTTTTCCTACATGGTTAGCTGGGTATCTGGTCACAGACAAGCTCCTTGTGTCCCGTGCCTCCCGCAGGGTGGCAATACCCTTATCTTGACTAATGAAGGTATTTCTAGTCGAAGTGAAAAAGATCTGCTGAAATCACTTGGAGCTTTTCAAGGGCAGCCTGTCATAAATGCCAGGGGTGTGCGTGAGCGTGGGGGACAGTGTAACAGAGTCGTGATATCACAGCAGACTCCTCCCCGCGTAGAACCAGCCTGTGGGGGTGCAGCGCAGGGCATGCAGACTCTGTAAGCTGACGGGAATGGAGGGATCTGAGAGAACAGAAGGGACAGGCCAAGTCATGGCTTGTTTCGGCATCAGAGTCTTACTTTTTTCCACTTCAGACATCGGTGATATTTGACATCAAGTTAAGGGGAGAGTTTGATGGCACCGTCACCTTCCATCATCCGGTGCTTCCGGCACGCTCGATTCAGCCCTATCAGATCCCCGTGGCAGGTAAGGGGACCTCCGTGTAGTGGATGGAATGAGGGGTACACACAGGGGTTCCCAGGCCCCTGTGCTTTTGGGGGGGCTTTGTGTTCCTTCCAGCATCTTCCTTTTCCAGGGCTAATAATGTGAGCATTAAAAGAGTAGGTTGTGTCAAATGATTGTCTTGTGTCTCCTGCTTACGTGGCGTGAAGGTAACCGCTGGTGAACTGGTGGAAAGCCAAATCTAGACGTTAACCTTCAGCTCCGTTCTGGTTGTTTGGGACCAGTTAGAAGGCAGTCAGGTTCAAATTGGCCAGTTACAACAAAACAAATGCCAGGTGTGATCAAAATCATAGCCTGGGCAACGATTAATAAGAATTCAAAAGTCCATTGAATCTCTGGCCTCCAGAGCATGGGTTGGTAAAGCATTTTTCACAGCTAAAGGCTTTTCGTCATGTTTAACCCCCTAGGTTGTAAGCCCCATGCAGGCTTGTAGCGGCTCTGTATCTTGCCCGCCCCGTGCTGCTGCAGGGTGTGTCGTGGGGACGCACTTGGTAGCTGCTCTCATTCCCCCTTCTGCTGTTGGTCTGTTCAGCTGTTCGTTTTCAAGCTGACTGCACATCAGAATCACCCCGGGGGCTTTACAGGGGTACCCGCTGTCACCTGAGAGCGGTCAAGTCCATGTGATTGGCAGCCAGAGTTGAGGCCCGCGTGCAAGAACTTCTCAGGTTCTAGATTCAGGTGTTCTTTGCCTTAGCTTGTCTGGGCCCTTCCCTCTTTTGAGTGGGCTGTCCAAAATGACCATATTTTCCAACCAGCTGATTAAAACCTATCTTCTGATTGTCCCTGGGTAATCGGAGCAGGACTGGGAACGATGTTTAATTTGCAGGGCTGCACTTCTCAGGTTTACCATGGATGCATGGGCAGTGCCACTGGGAATTAAGAGTCCCTGTCATGTGAGGTGTTTGGGGTCTGTTTCCTAGAGGAGATCTCTGTGCCTGGACCTACCCTGTGCGATGGGGAATTGAGCTAATTATTTAGACAAAGTACAAAGCACTGTTATTTGAAATCTTCTCAGTGACTGGCCTGGGGATGTGATTTTGAACCATCCAGGACTTGGTGATTTACTGTGTAAATGAAGACGAGTCCTCTTCGGTTATTACAGAAGAATGAACAACTCTGAATCTGTCGTACTTTCCCCTTCTTGGGAGGCCATTTTCACGGATTGTTTTCAACTTCCCCCTTCCTCCTTGTATGTGGTATCAGTGGTACAAGACAGTTCACTCCTTCCTTATTCAACTGTAGTCGAATCACCATTTACTGAAGGCTTTAAAAGTACTGCATTTCACCCTCTGAGCACTGGTGTGGGCAGTATTTCCTGGTGGCATTGTCGTTGCACACTTGTTTTTTCCATTTGCAGGTCCTGCTCCTGTGACCAGCCAGTCTCCCATCCCGTGCAAACTCTGTATCCTTTACAAAGGCTTTACTGTTGGGCACAGAAGGGAAGATAGTATCCCTCTTTGTCTTGGTGTGTGAGAACAGTCCTGCCTGGCAGCTGTGAATAACCTGAATAACGTCTTGGGAGCCCCCCTGGGGGTGCTTTCCTCACCACCTGGGCCTGAGTAGCCTCTGCAAATAGGGGGCGGGCGAGTGCTAATCAGAACTGGGTTTGTCTTTGGTTTTTATCCTGGTTTACCATTTCCTATAACATGCAGATTCTTCATCCTGGATTGTCTTTCAGCCTGACATCATCATCAGCGCAAGCCAAGGTGGGTCAGAGGGGACAGTCATCACGTTAGAAAATAGTTACTTGTTGGTTTTGGATGACACTTGTAGCCAGTAACAGGTTCAAGGTGAATCTGACAAATGACCTCTTCCTTCAGTCTTAGGAATGGGAACATTTTTCACTTTATACTCTGTTCTCTACGGTTCTGTTTTATCCTGAGCATATACTATTATTTTTTAAATGTTTATTCTGAGAGAGAGAGAGGGGTAGAGATTCCCAAGAAGGCTCCATGCTTTCAGTGCAGAGCCCAATGTGGGGCTCGATCCCACAGACTGAGATCATGACCTGAGCTGAAATCAAGAGTCGGACACTTAACTGAGCCCCCAGGCGCCCCGCTTATATTAGTTTTATAATAAACAACTAAGAATGGCTATTCCCCTGCTTCTAGCCCATTTAGGTCTGTCCGTTCTGAAAAGCCAGACTCCACAGCACGGTGTACAAGGCCCTCCCTGCCCTGTCCTTATCACCCCCCATCCTACCCACGTGTGTCTTTGCCCTTTTCTGTTCCGTTTGCATAGAAGTGCGCTCCTGCTTCCCACTGTGCTGGGCAAGCTCCTTCAAGATGCTAGCTCTCTCTTCCTGGTAACCCCCTAGCACCTGTATCTTCCTGTTGGGAGTACTTTCCACATTTGTCTTCAGTCATCTTGTGTATTCTCCTGTCTTACCCACTGGGATTCACGAGAATTTTCGAGGTTTCCACTGCATGTAGAATTCCCCTCTCCCTTCTCCATCTGGAACGGTGCTGGCTCTGGACCAGCTGCAGGAGAATTGAGAAGGGGACCACTCAGGTCATCTTTAATGCAGTGTTGAATTCTCTCGTGGAACCCCAATTGAGGAAGGCACTACCTGTCTACCTGGCAGTGTGGGTGTTCAGGAAATTCATGGATTGGTGAATGCATGAATTAGGAACTTCCCTTGGGAGCCTCGGGAGTTACCTTTTGACTTGAAGAGCCAGTGCGGGAGAAACCAAAGTATAGGACCAAAGTAAATACCGCATGTTGACATCCTTTTCTACCTTCAAGGTTAAAAGGGGGCTGGGGTGTGGGGACAGAAATGCTCTGAGTTGATCGAAGACTTGTCACCCGCACTTATTTCGGGAGCTACACTGTTGATGTCCCTCTGATTGGAGAGGGTGACCTTGTTGGAGGGAACCGTCAAGCGGGCGGTGGTCGTTTGGCTGGGCGTCCCTTCTGTCGTCAGGTGTGTCCTGCATTCCCTGGACTGCGCTTGGGTTAGTAAGAAGAGGGTAGCAACAGTGCTTTGCAGGACGGCCCCCTCCCGCGCCCCCCAAATGAAATGTTTTAGGGGAACCATCTTTTGGGCTTTTGTTCTCGTTTGCGTCCAGTATGAAATTTGCTGCCTCCTCAATCCAGGTTACCTCTGGAACCTCCAAGTAAAGCTTCAGCCTATCGTAAACCTCTTGCCAGATAAAGGAAGACTGATGGACTTTCTCCTCCAGAGAAAGGAGTGCAAGATGGTCATCCTGTCTGTCTGTTCGCAGAGTAAGTGGACGAGTCCTTCCCCATCGGACTGATTCCAGTACTCGGCTTGGGCTGCCCACACCCTTTATTGGGAGCTGGGCCACATTTGTCTGCTTTGTCCATAGTGTGTAACCTCATTCTTCACTTGAAGAATGAATTATTTAACCCCCTGGAAGGAAAGACCGGGAAACAGAAAAATGACTCACAGTGACTTGGGTAGAAAAGCTAAATTGGATGGTTCCAGCAAAAGCAAAGCTAACTGTGGCGCACTTGACGGTAATGAGCTAGCATCTCCAGCCTTAAAACAGTTCCCAGAATCCAAGTCACTCACTGCGTATGTGTCTACTTTGAGCACTTTCTACTGAAAGCTTCTGTATGTAGCTCCTTTTCCTAGTAACCAGGAAGGGCTGGTGAGTGATTTCCAATCTCCAAATGATACCCTTTCTCTGAATGCTCCTTGAAGGTATGTTTACCTGGTAACCCTTTGAGGTTAGTTACTTCTGTGCTAACAACTGTCTGAATTCTGAAGTGGATATAAAGTCACTTGACCTGTCTGAACATTCTTCCCAGTGTTGAGCGAGTCAGACAGAGCAACCTTACCTGTGATCGCCACGGTTTTCGACAAACTCAATCACGAGTACAAGAAGTACCTGGACGCCGAGCAGAGTTACACAACGGTAAGCTGTGTGTGTGCTGGGACAAAGGGCTCTTCTCCACCCCCACCGCCCAGTGTATTTCCTAACCAACTATAATGCGAGGTTCTGGTGGGATAACACGACTGGGGTGTGCGTGCCAGGTGGCAAGGTGGCTGTGTTGGGGGTCACAGATTCAGAGTTTGTGCCTCCCCTTAGCTTGAGGCTGCGTGTCACTTAATGCCTTCGCTTGTTTTTAACTTGTGTTGAATCTTACAGGTAGATCCTTGGTCTTATCTGTTTGGTGGATAAGAAAAGCAGTTTCGGCTTTGCCTTACTTTATACATACTTCTGCCCGGTCAGAGCCTGGACTGAACAAATTAGGCGTATAATCCTTTTGCCGCATCTTATTTCCTTTTAGGCTGTAACAGCTATAAAATTAACACTTATGCTGGCATTCGGTCAGCGTCCTGTCAGGATAGTGATGACGTATTAGCACTGTGCTTCCACAGAGCGGGTTCACGTGTTTGTCGTGAACGGCTAGAAACCATTGATGTGGCCTGTAGCCAGGTTCTGCTATACCGTTAGGATGAGCGGAAGGACGTATTTCACTTCAAGGACCTGATTAGTCCTGAGGCTTAAAACAGAAGTGGTTTTAGGCAGTAACGAGGAACCCAGAACTGCACTCCCCTTTAGCTCCTCGGGGGTAAGAGAACTGACGCAGGCTACTGAAGGCCGAGTGACCTCGGAGTGCACCTGTCCCTGTCCTGTGAGACACGCGAGGGGGGCTGGGTTCTTGCAGAGCCTCCTCGGCCTTGCTGCTAGTGTACTGGGCTGTGGCAATCCGTAGGTCTGACCCCAGATGGGTTTCTGTGCCTCGCTGCTCTGGCTCTGAGTCTTTTTAAATGCATGCCGGTCAGAGCGTGGTTCCCCCCTCCTCCCCGGCAATGGTGGAGCTTCCCCAGCCCCTACCACAGCTGCACCGTCAGCCCTGGGGCGAGCTGCTCTAGAGAGTTCGGGCAAGTCGTCCGTCTTCTCGCAGAAGTCAGCAATGTTTGGGTGGCCTTGTTGACCACTCGGAAACGCACACATCCAGCCTTACAAGCGGTATTCCCTTACTGTGTGACCAGTACACCATTCCATTTTTATTAGATAACAAATACGAGAAAGTCCGTGATTAAGAAAATGAGGGATTTTAAGAGGTGAGAAAAATGTGTCTCAAGCAGAAGCGGACTTCTGCTTTTTTAGCTCCACGTGTGAACGTTGGCATATTTTCAAGATGACCAACTCTGACTTCTAAACCCAGCCCCAGCCCGCACAGGAAAAATGGTTTTGTCCACGTAATAAGTGCCATCCTCTGCTCGTATCTTAGGAATTCAGTCTTTTGGGAGTCCCTAGAAGCTGACGAGAGTCCCGTTTGCAATGTGTTGTCTAGGCAGTAGAAGCAGGGCCGAGCCGGTGCAGCCCGCTTCTCAAGAGGCCGGTGCGGACCCAGGCTGTGGTCGATCAGTCTGACATGTACACCCACGTGCTGTCGGTCTTCACGGAGAAGAAGGTGGGTGACGGAGCCTCCAGCCAGAGATGTTATCTGCAGGGAACTGAGGAAAGCAGAACTCCTGATGTGATTTAAAGAACCGGAGTTCTCTTGGGTGAAGACCCAGTGCTAATAGTTTGGCGTCTACTAGGCCAAAACGTGACCGTCGACGGGGGGAGGTTCTGGAGGGATCTGTGCAGAACCCGTGAACAGCACTGGGCCAGAGGCGCACGGAAGCAGAGCGGGCGGGTAGACGAGCTGCAGGCGGCCTCCTTGCGAGCGTCCGGTTTTGAGACTACTCTTCTTTTCTTCTGTAGGAGATGCCTCATAAATTTGTGATAGCCGTGCTGATGGAGTATATTCGCTCTCTTAACCAGTTTCAGATCACAGTACAGGTACTTTCCAACCATTTGTGGTCCCAACTTAGAGGAGCGGGGTCTGCGTACCAGACCGAATTCTGAGTGACTCTCCCGACGTCACCGTGTCGGGCTCAGGCGGGATGATTAGTGTTTAATCGAGCATCCTGTCGACGCACAGGTGACAGAAACCTTAACCCGTCACTTAGAATAGCTCCATCCTAGACACACCTGGCCTCACGCATGTTGTAGTTGGGTGACCGGGAAAGTCTTCTCCTGTTTTTGTCCTCAGCACTACTTACACGAACTTGTCATCAAGACGCTCGTCCAGCACAACCTCTTTTACATGCTGCACCAGTTCCTACAGTACCATGTCCTCAGTGACTCCAAGCCTCTGGTATGTGGCCCCAGGCTTTTACTTCTGGGATTAAAAACTTCAGATTTAACCGTCTGACATCTTATGCTGAAGCTGGTGTGAAAACATGTCTTTCAGGCTTGTCTGCTCTTGTCCCTAGAAAGTTTTTACCCGCCGGCTCATCAGCTGTCTCTGGATATGTTGAAGGTAACTCTTGCTTCGTCCCCGTTTTAAACTGCATTCACGTCTCTTCCTGTTGCCGCTGCTTACCTGGACTTCTCTCCCCTTCCAGCGCCTCTCGACAGCAAACGATGAAATAGTAGAAGTGCTTCTTTCCAAACACCAAGTGTTAGCTGCCTTAAGATTCATCCGGGGCATCGGCGGCCACGATAACATTTCTGCACGAAAATTTTTAGATGCCGCGAAGCAGACTGAAGACAACATGCTTTTCTATACTATATTTCGGTTTTTTGAACAGCGAAACCAGCGTCTGCGAGGGAACCCTAACTTCACACCAGGTAGGACACGGCAGTGGTAAAAAGGCCTGGGGCGAACACAGACTCAGGGTAGCAAGAGAATGCTGGCAGGCTAGGAGGTGAGAAGCCTTTTGGGAAAGTTCCCCTAAGGAGAACTGAGTGAGCTTTTTTACAAACAAAATCCCATGGCGGTGGTAAGAGGAAAGTCAGAATGCCAGTGGAATCTGAATTAGGCTTTGGAACCTGCAGCGGACGCGTTCTGGGCACAGCTCAGGCCTGAGCGTGGGTCTGGGAATGCTCCTTTCTGAAGAATCAGGAACGAAACAGGAAAGGGCGACGAAGGGTTTTAAACGGCCTCAGGCTTATTACTCACTCTTCTCTGCAGACTTACGAAACCTGAGGCATCCCCTCCTTTAGGATGGGAAGGAACACGTCCCTTTTATTTCAGGCCTGAAGACTTTTTGTAGCTTAGCGAATGGTGCAAGATGGTGTTACCTGTGACAGGTTGGCCTCTCTACTTCTCCCCAAGCAGGTGGGGATTTGCTGGGGTTGTGAAGGTGCCCAGCAGCCATGCACGAAAGGACAACTCAAAAGCTTAGGAAAACAAAGTATTTTATGAAAGAAAAATAAGTTAAAACCCAGCATATGTATCTATGAGCTGTGAAGTCTTCATTCTTTTTTCCCTTTTGTGCCACATCTGATTAAATCTGCATTTCTTTTATAGGAGAACACTGTGAAGAACACGTTGCTTTTTTCAAGCAGGTTTTTGGAGACCAAGCTCTAATGAGGCCTACGACATTCTGATATCACTTGCTAGTTTTTTTATATATATATAAAAATGTGTACAAAGTTAATTTATTGCATTAATAAAGCTCTTTAAACTACAAAATGTTATAGTAAAGTGTATCTACACCATCCTCAAATGTTACTAAAAATATGGTATAGAATCTGTGTGATGGCTTACTCCCAAACAAAAGGAAAAACATTGCATTGATTGGCCTTTAAAAAGTGTCAGGGAGCAGATCCCACTCAGCCATGCTAGTGTCACCTTCCACCTGCCAAAGGGTTAGGTCTGGTTCGCAGAGAACTGGAAGGCCCCGCAGCGTCCCGGGGCTGCCTTCCGATTCCGTAATGCTTCCGATTCACGCGTCACATTTGCATTCCTGAGTTTAAAAGCACTATGGCCGAAGCTGCTGCTGTTAAGTAGCCTGATGTCTGGTACCGTCCAGTGTCCAACTCGGCCTCGACGGTGCAGCCACTGTCCAGTGAGCGGTAGGCTGAGCGACCCACAGACACAGTTCAGAGTCCCCCGACCTCACAAGAGGGCTAGAAATTTAGGAGTTGTTCTCGCTCTGTACCTTTGTATTGCTCTTGAGTGGCCAAGCTTTTGGCTTTATTTATTGATGGGCCTGTGAGGGATTAAAGAAAAAACTTCTGGATTATTTCTTCAGTAGAAAAGGAAGGCGACAGGGTAGTTCTGTTATAGTACAAACTTTCTATCCCTCTGAGATTCAAAAACCCCAACTCCTCATGTTCCCTATCTCAATGCTTCAACTTCTTATAAAGCTCAAGTCAAGCAAATTAGTACTGTTGTCCTTTCAACCACAGGTCATTTACAGAAGCTGAGGTGGCCGCAGAAGTAAAGAGACCTTAAAGGGTAGTCTCAAGACATGACCCGAGGAGCAGAGGGAGCACTTTGCTGGCACAGGGAGGAAGGGACCAGAAGGTGCTCTCAGCACTGCTGGGCTGTGGCCAGCGGCCCAGCCACTCCTCTCCATAGCAGGGAGGAACCCCCTGGACCGCCGCCACTCAGGCTCCTTCACCGTCTGACTTCTGGGCCTTGTTCGGCAGACAAGGGGAACTTGTTAGGAAGGAAAAGTGTTAGTGGTTCACTAGTGAAGTTGTTTGGACAGCCATGAAGCCCCTAGACAAGACTCTCATCTCAGAATTTTTTTTTACACTTAGTACCAATTAAATGACCATTAGTACAAAAGAATGCTTCTAGATCTTTCTTCTCCTTTAGTAGCATACTTCCCCTACCCATTTAAAAACAAGAACACTTACCTATGTAGCTGAGTAAGACCGGGAGGAAGATCAAGCCGTGGGTGGCTCCCAGTAAGACCATAGCCAAATACATCCTGAAGTAAAATATCTGGAAAATCTGAGATTTGGCAAAGGCCAATACCACAATCCCTCCAAATTTTGTTAGTGTGATTCCACTGAACACCTGAAAGAAGAGATGGGGTTTAGAAAGCACTTACCAACCTACTCTAATTCCACATTTCCTCACACACTGATTTCTGGATGGGCAAGGCCCAAAGCAATGGGGGTGGGGGTTGAACCCCAGTCTTCAGAGTTAATAAGCATTACATTATACCTGAAATTGATTTGCTGCTTATGGGCCTGGAAAAAAAAAAGGTGTAAGGGTAAATAAAATCTGTGTATGCTGCATAGACACTGGGTTCTGTCTTTAAACAGATTTCCTTGTATTTTTTAGGTGAAAGCGATTGAGTATCTAAAATTATTACAAAAGTGTTAGTTGTTCTCTGTAACAGTATTTTCTAGGCCGGCAAAGTAACTGGCTGATAGGCTAAAGCAGGCTGTGGAGCTGACCTAAGAAGACTCTGGGCTTGAACTATAAATTGCACCATGGGCTCTGAGTGTGACGGCTCCCTCGCTTGTCAACACATGGCTGGCCTGTGTCTTACATGGAAAGGCCTTCCGGTCCTCAAATCAAACTTCTCGGTTCTTCTCCTGCCTGTCTACAAAGGATTTGCCAATGGAAACAGTTATAAAGAATTTCAGGATGTAGCTATTTCGTGAAATGCCCGAAAACTTACCCTTGGTTGTTCTTAAAGGATTCAAATTCTGTTCTCCCTACTGAATTTTACAGCTGCCGAGAAGCACTCAGTTGACGAGCTGGGCACTTTATGTGGAAATGGCTACCCCGGCTACTTACAGAACTGCCCATGTGAGCGAGCGCCTCTTCTGCCCGTTGTGCACGGCTGCCCTTCATGCTCACCGTGAATGCTCTCGTTATGTGGCTGCAGAACTCCACGGAAATGCCACAGCTCTGGAAAAAAGTGCTTCCGTTACATCCTTTTGTGGTTGAAAATCCTAAGAAAGCAGGCCCTCTTCTCCCACGATCTACGGTTCGCAGGGCATCCCAGGTAGCTCAGGAGCCTGAAGCATCCCCTTTAACTTTGTGTATACCAATCTCCTATCACACCAACTGAAGCTGTACCAGGCAACTCGTGAGATCCTCAAGGCCCAGCACCCAGAGCTCCAGTTTTCTATAGCGAATTTGCCTGTTTTAAGGGAACTTGCTGAACCCACGTTACCCCCACCCTCCGAGAGCCAGCACGCGATCACCAGATTTGCTTTAGTCAGGCCTCACTGCTGCTCCCCCCGCCCCAAACAGTTCATATTTTAAGTACAGACACACTTTGTTTTCATGCTTTCTCAAATGCTCACATCTTCAAGACGATTAAATAGCACCTGACAATTGCATGGGAAGCAAAAGGTACTGTTAAGAATTCCATCAGGAAGGAGTTTTTCTAAATAAAAAGTGAACATCTTGTCATCGGGCTATAAGCGTTTTTGCAAACGCTTCAGAGTAAGAAATTAAAGGCAAAATACCCTCGCAACACTACAAAGTCCCATTTTCAATGTCCTAAGCACCTCCCACATCCTCACTCCATCTAGCAGCCATCCTGTTTGTCCAAGAACAGGAACTGGCCTTGGTCTTTTACCCCAAGAACTAGTTCATAGAAGGGACACAGGCGTTATGGACTGAGTGGACCAGGACTCACCATAACCAAGTTGACCAAGGAAACTGCATTCAGACTGATGCCCCACAGCCACATGACGCCAAACATGTTGACCAAGATCATAGCGATGGTGATACACATGATCACTGCAGACCACAGATCACAGCCCAGGAGAATCACGGTCACCAAGAATATGGCTCCCAGGGACACGCCGAGGTTAAAGATCGTGTCATCAATAATGGTCAAGTACTGTTCGTAGAAGACATAGAACACACTGGAGAAGAGAGAAGCAGGTTCTGTCACAGCTCATTCTTGTTCTGGAAGCTCTACCTTTCATGCTGCCACTACTGCAAAACTGAAACCACTCTGAGACACATCCCATTCATAAACTGCCCCCGTCTGTGCGAGACTCCTCTACAGTAATTCTAGCGAACTTTTGATTGCCCACTGACACCCAAGAAGGGCCTAATAATGACCCAAAATGTGTACTGTATATGTCCATAAGCCCAACCTATTCTGCTTCGTAGGTATTTACAGAGTATTTCATGGTATTTTGAAAAACCAAGTCCTGATCTATCCTGAGAATTCCCTCAAGTCAAATAGGGTCTATGCAGGGCCTCAGCAGAAAATGCTTTTTGGGAAAAGTTAACCAGCTCTTCTCTGTAATTGGGACATCCTATTTGGGCACTTCCTCAATGGAAAAACAGGCTGTCCTGTCAGGAACAGGTCGGAACTCTTTAAGTGAGATCAGAGGCACGGGGAAAAATCACTTGTTTCTTCTACTTTTCCATATTTTCCAAATTCAGTATCTCCTAACATACTCTCTTAGTAAGGAAAACACCCAAACAAAAAAGAAAAGCCTCCATAAAGGCACCGTCCCAGGTAATCAGCAGTCGGGGATACCCAGCAGTTGTGACCAGGAACGGCAGCTCAGCCCTCTCCGTGAAGTCTGGTCCCCAGGTACTGTGCCCTCCCGCTCGGGTGCCATCTTAGAGTATGTCTTTTTCAGAGTGTGAGCTCTAGCCCAGAGACAGAGCTTTGCATGTCCAGCACGCAGACCTCGGTGGGTGCTGTAGATCCTGGCCCTCTTCACCCAGATGCTACTTCCCTTGATGCACTGTGCTTGTGTTCATGATGGAGAAGGTGTCAGAATGAAAGCCAAGTATCAAAATCCCACCAAGGGAGCCCCCAGGGTGTGGGCTCTAACCTATGACACCCTCACTTAGAAAATTCACACTACCTGTATGGGAACACACGGTAATTACTTCCTTCAAGGCCCATGGTTTTGGTGATGTTACTGGCGATGAGGTTGGCTTTTCTCATGGCGTCAGTAAAGTCAGCAGACGTCTGAAGCACGGTGTGGTAGGTCATGAAGTAAGTGGCTCCGACACCCGTGTCATTGCCGAGGATGTTAACTGCCGAACTGTAAGCAGCATGTCCCCTAAGAGAAGACTCGGTGGCGTCAGAACAGCCACACCTTGTACGGGATCTGCAGATCCTGAGCACTCAAGGCTAAGTGAAATCATCTGACCCTGGGCTCAAAGGTCGGGCCAAATGTCAAGTTCAGGGACGGGAAGGCCCCTTGAAAGGGAACGAGGAAGGTTTTAGCTTGTTCTCTTGCACACTGGCTTTTCTTTACTGCTCTTGGTTGTTCTGGTGCACAGGTGCTATTATTTCTCTATCTGGTTTGCTCACAACCAAACGTGCTTTCATATGGTGTTTGCGCAGCAGCGTTGTGTTAACAGGAGGCGGGAAAGGAAGGGCCCCGGAGTTGGTGGCCAGAAGACTGGTTTCAGCCGTGCCATGTGTTGGCCACAGAACCCTGGGCAAAGTTACTGAATCTGGGCTGTGGTGTCCTCTGTGAACAGGTGTACTGCCACCTACTCCCAGGGCTGTGTGATGAGCCACTGAAATAAGTGAGGAGCCTGGCACGCTACTGGCACACAGGAGGCTCCCTTAAGTGGTGGCTGCTGCCCTCCTAAAAGCTGAATGTACTTGGATTTATTTTATGTAGGCCAAGGCCTTCAGTCTGCGAGCAGACCAAGCTGCAAGACTCATTCTTATTTTTAGACACAGTACCGACTATAGGTATCAAAGCAGACATGACACACATGACCAACTGATGGGATTCTGGTCAATTACACATTCTTAGGAAAAACAGGGTTTACCTAACATACCTGTGGACACTCATCTTCCTCCTACAAAAGGTTCTGAATCACCCCACCCCAGACTTCCAGCCATCTTCCCTCTTTCTGGGCCCAGACAAGCTGCTTCCATGGGTCACTGGCCGCATGGCAAGACAGGGGAGTGAGACACCCCATAACATCATGTCCAGACAGGCTGGTGAGAAGAATGGTGGGGCTACAAGAACCTAAACCTTAACCCAGGGTGGCATGCCAAGCAGAGATGCTGTCCCCAACACCCACAGACACAACTAAACACACTCTGAGATGCCACGTGCTCCTGCTCCCCTTCTGCCCTGCTGGACACCTGCACAGGGTTCTGCACCCATCCGTGCAGCCAGGGGGGCCAGGACACAGGAGAGGAAGGAACAAACACTCGAGCCAGGGTAAACTAGTTGAAAATGAGGAGGAGTTTTCTTTAAATGTGTTTTAGGTTTCTCTGCTTTCACAGAAGGATCGGGACAGGGCAGGGAGGGGGAGAGAAGAGACCTTTCCCACGTGACTGCTTCGACGCCAGCCCTCCGCCAGCTGTCCAGTGCACAGCAACGGGAGGCAGGCACGTATCTGAGTGGCTCAGTGGCACTTACCCTTTGCCGCACTTGGGGTTCGGGTTATCAGAAAGGAACATGGGCAGGAATCTCATGAAGTCTCCACCTTGAGGCCTCTGTTTGCCCTCCTGGGTGAGGGGCCTGCAGCGGATGCAGGCAGGGTCAACCACTAGCATAAGCACAGAGGAGGGGCCGAGGTCAGAAGATTAGTCTCCAGATTTTGAAACGTTTAAAGACACTGATAAAGAAATGAGGGGGAATTCTTCTCCTGAATCTTTTTCCAGATCCAAAAGCTTCCAGCACAGATGATTTTCATAGTCTAATAAATCTGAGATCCCATCTTCACCTGAGGCAGCCTGTACATACTTTCTTCCCCGAAGCAGGTTTCCCACTTCGAGGATAACCTCAGCTGATGTTCTCAGAGTCCAAAGCTTCCATGTTTTTATCAAGAAAATTCTAGGACAACTTCAACACTCCTAACAAAACTGTAGGGCAACAGTGGTAACGAAGGGGAGCACATCTGTGAGACATTATGGCCAGACACCTATCATAAGATGCCCCTGCCCGGGCCCTGCTTAGCCCGCAGCCCCGTGGTGGGAGGTGGGAGAGAATGAACACAACCCCCTTCAGAGACCATGGCTGAGGGAAGGGATGGTGACGAAAGCTATGAGACCTGGCACTGGCAGATATGTAAGTATAACCCGAGGTGAAGTACAAATTCGCTTCAGATTATGTCAAAAGTCTTCAGAGAAAAGGGAAAGACTTGGAAAAGGAGATGAAAGTACCTGAAGCATTGCAGAACCGATCGGTGCTGTTGTAGACTCTACAGCAAGAAGACTGAGGCTTGACCCAATCAAAGTAATCGTCGATCCAGGAAGAGGGAGCAAAGCCTATTCGGGTACTAACGAAAAGGAGGGGAGATGTTACTGACTTGCTCCACAGGCAGGAAGTCTTTAGATTCAGTCCTTTTTCTGAAACCTAACTTCTTTTTCTAGATTTTACACTGCTGCCCAGTCAAAAGACACGTTTCATTACCACTTAATGGAAAATACTGCGGAATATGAATTGGTAAATTAGTCCTTTAAAAGCTTTTGCTCAGGTAAAGCTAGAGTTAGCAGGATTTGGAACAATGAATTTTCTAAGCAAATCCATTTGCAGTGAGAAATTTCAGGCCTGCGCGGACTCTGGCCGCTTCCACTACAGTACGAGACGACCGGGTGGTACTGACTAGCTGTCTAGCTGCGCCGCGTTGAATATCTGCTGCACCAGGGAGTCGTTATTGCAGCCCATGCCTCCGCACACCATGTTCTGCCCTTTCAGAGAGGTGTAGTCATGCCCTTCCTCCAGGACAAAGTACACAGGTGGACCTGCATGCAGGTATTTGAGGGACTTGAAATAATCCATCACGTAGGAGTCCTGAAAAAAGGATCAAAGAACAGGACAGAGGATGAATGCTCTGATGATGCTGTAGTGAGGTGATGATCGCTAAGGATCAGGAGAGCACCGGATGCTGCTGGTCGACAGGCCCCCAGGTCAGATTCGGGGTTTCCTACCCAGCCAGCTCCCTTTTGCTCACCCTCCCTGCACCCCAGGAGCTCCCGTGGCTGGCCCGCCCTCAGGAGGGCACCTTACAAGGTAAAAGACTTGCTGCTCGCCTTCTCTGGCTCGCCAGTGGGCTGCCTGAGAGTTCAAACGCTAAGACAACTCCCACGGGCACAGCTTTCTCCTAACATGGGAGAGCCTGTCCGCACTTGCATTTCGAAGCAGGCATTAGCTTGAAATAACTGCAGGCAAGTTCTGAAAAATTTGTTCACACCACTGGCATAACAAGATAAAAGAGAAAGCATCTTACATCTGGCATTGAAAGAGACTGATCCAATCCGATTTCCACTTTGTTCAGGACTGCAACACTGAATGACAGGACACCCACAAATACCGCTATCTGAAATGAAAAGTGAGTTATAAGACAGTGATTGCTTAGTGTATTAGAACGTAAGAACACAAAATCTTAAAACACATAAAAAACAGGACTTTCCTCAACTGAAAAGTTTAAGCGACATGGTAAGTAGAGAGAAGGGGTAGTGGCTGAGATCATACTCTCTAGAGTCAAACTACCTGGGTTCAAATCCCGGCTCCATCACTTATGAGCTGAGTGACCCTGGGGAAGTCACTTAACCTCTCTTTTAGCTTCTATTTCCTCATCAGTAAAATAGGAAAAATAAAAGATGTATAACATAAGATAGTTTTGTGGATTAAATGAGAAAATCTGGGGTAATCCAGATTTTAGCATAATGCCCAATATGAAGTGTTCGATAAATGTTAAGTGTTACTTTACCATTACTGGAGACTAATTTATGTGCTTTTAGTAGAGAAGTGATAGATTATCACTGTTGGCTACATCCAGTACATAAACTACAAAAAGCTCTTGCATGGTTGCTGGGGACTAGGGATAGTGGGTGTGGGGAGGGCTGTGTGTGACTCTATACAGAGGCAGCCCGAGGGAGAGTGTTGTGGCAGAGCAGTTCTGTATATCGATTGCAGTGGTGGTTACGTGAATCTGCACGTGTGATAAAATGACTTAGAACTGGACACACACTGTGCCAATGTCAAATTCCTGGTTTTGACATTGAACTACAACTATGTAAGACCACAGGAAGAAACTGGGCCCTCTCTGTACTATCTTTGCAACTTTCTATGAATGTATAATTATATCAAAATAAAAACTTGCTTATGTTGACTGCTAAAAGCTAGCTAGAAAAATATTTTATATGTTTGTACACATTTGCTTTTGGATATATACTTAGCAGCTGTCAGAGTCCCCTTCCCAAGCAGATTTTTTTTTTTAAGTTTATTTATTTATTTTGAGAGAGAGAGTGAACAGAGGGAGGGGCAGAGAGAGCAGGAGAGAATCCCAAGCAGGCTCCACACTGTCCGCGCAGAACCTGACTCGAGGCTCGATCTCACAAACTGTGAGATCATGACCTAAACAGAAATCAAGGGTCAGACGCTTAATCAAGTGAGCCCAAGGGCCCTGCGAGCCGATTTCTTAGAATGCATGTGACAGATCTATTTTGGGAAGGAAAACCACGAACTCCTACCACAATTGGTCTCATCCAGTCCTTAAGCAGAAGTGGAGAATAGGAGTGCTTGAAGAGCCGAAACAAGCAGCTCTCTGAAGCCTGGACACTGGTTCCATCTTCAGAGCCTCTGACACAGCAAAGAACATCCAGACGGTTTTTCTGAGAGGACGAAGAGGAACAAAGGTCACACTCTCCGGCTGCTTCAGTCAGATTCTAGACTCTAATTAGGAGACTGTGATCCTGTTAACTTACCTCTTGACGCTTAATGTCTAACCCCAAGAGACTCACGAAACAGGTAATCTGAAGAAGGAAGTCGATGAGGACTGCCATCCCGGCAAACAGAGAGAAGGTGTGAACAGCCGGCATCTTTGACAGCGCTCCTGCAGGGGTGAGAAGCTGCCACGTCACGGCCCCTGCAGCACAGGACTCTGTGCAAGTCTTACGCTGCTGTGGGCTGGGCTGTGTCAGGAGCCAGAACAGGCTGCAGCCATGAGAAGGCCCTTGCCCCCCAACACCGCCACAGAGGAACGCCGCTGAAGTCTGTGGCTGTCACACCACAACTGGAAACAGACCACAAGTCCAATGTTTTTGCAAAATGGTGTCAGCATCAGAACCACTTAGCGAGTTAAAAATGTGGGTTCCTATGCTCTAACCCTATCTTACTTAATCGGGACAGTGGGAATTCATACCCAATTCAGTTGTATTTAAGAGGCTCTCCAGGCAAAGCTATGCACATTAAACTTTTGGAACCGCCAACATGGGTCATTTCTTACAGTACCTTCTATGCTTCACTCTATAGAGAGGCAGTATTTCTATTCTGCTATTACATCAACAATGTTAGTCTCCCACTTCTGTCACAATCAGCTGAGGGCACTCCAAGTCAGAGGTACTAGGTTAATACCCAGGAACTGCAAACTGGCAGCCCAGAGGCCAGATGTATCCTGTGTGGCCCACACTAGATCAATCCATCTTAGGATAAAAAGCTGTTTCTTAAAATAAGTAGCCAGTATTTAACAAAATACTTTTGGTCTTACACAAAAATCTAGATTCACAGCTTTGCTTTTAAAAAAAAAAAGAAGAAGAAAAGAAAAGAAAAGAAAAGAAAAGAAAAGAAAAGAAAAACAAAAACAAAATTAGATTCAGCGCCACTGGGCCAGCAACATGTAGACCTGTGCACTCTGTGTGCCACAACCTCTACTGCTCTTACTGTCCCCACAAAGTCACTCCAGCCTTGAGGCACAGTGTCTATTACCATCACACTTGTGCTAGTTTTCTGCTAAAAAAGGTAAAAAGAGAAAATAACTTGTTGCACCTATATCCATCAAGAGGAAGCATAAGGGCCACGGGCGTCAAAGCGCGTTGCTTTGTGGAAATGACGAACAGCATATGAGCGCGTCTGATTTGAAAGATGGCTACCTTCGGTGACCCTACAACAAACAGCCCCATGTAAGGTGACTGAGTAGCCAAAGGAAGCATTTCCATTTGTGACCCGCAAATTGTGTCTCTCTCTGGACTTGTGGGGCAATTCTAATCCAGCCTCCTCCTCAGAAGATGCACTCAGTTTTCTCGTTCTACTGTTACTGCACACCAGACATGGGGGCAGGCCGCCCTGCCAGTGAGGCTGGCTGGTGATGTCTCCATATGAAAGAAACATGGGAGCGCTGGTTTTTGCTGCAGCTGATTCTCCCTGTATGAGGCGCGGCCCATACAGCGCTCCCCCAGTGCTCTGTAGGCACAGAGGCAGAAGGCTGTCTGGTAGAACATGGGCAAACTCCCTGCAGGCCAACACCTGTGGACTCTGCATGGAATGCTACGCGGCTCTGTGAGAATGCCCTTTTCAAAGATCAACACTGGCCATGGGAGACAAAAAGAGGAGCAACAGAGGAGTTCCAGGTATCTGTCATCCCAGACCCCAACATCGACACTGTCCTGAAACAACAGGAGGAAGAGGACGCTTCCAAAATGATATCCCAGATACTGCCAGCAAATTTTCCCGTGGTCTGCTCTGCGCTTTCCAGTCATGGAATAAAGCTCAAACAAGGAAGCAGCCCAGATCCTTCTATTCCCAGGCTCAGAAAACTGTAGGATTGGTAGAATTCAAAGAGTGATTACCTAAGAAAAATGCTACAGCCTCTGAAAAGGATGACAGGAACATACTAGGAGCCACTTCTCCTAGGACCCTGCCCAGCTGCTGATCCAGAGTTTCTCCGTGAAGACGTTCATCTCGCTTAAAAAAACAAAACGCAAAACAAGGGATGTTAAAATTTCTAAATAACGATGCCACCTCTTTGCTTCTTTGTTGCTTTGTGTTAACTCATTGGTAAATAAGAATGATTAGCAGCTTCTATTTATTGTACATAAATTTGTATGGGAGACCCACACTTGTCATGATAATTCATCCAGGTATTACTAAACCCCTTTGCTAGGTAACAGGGGAGAAGCTCAAGGCAAGACTGGATCATCTTATCAGGAAAATACATGGAATGCAGGCTGCAGGTGGCTGGACCATTTAAAGACACTCTTACATGCCAATGAGTCTCCAAGTAAGGGGACCGGGACAGAATAAATTGACCGAGACCATTTTCTCCATCAGTGGCATCTCTGGCAAATCTTTGATTCTTCTACACTATTGGAGAACCATTTTAATAACAGGCATGTCCAAAATACTTTCCACAAGCACAAGAGCCCTTTTTACATACATATTTAAAACATGAATTTTCACTTTATATATCTAAATCACCAACCAAAGAGAAGGGTGAACTTCTTGGTCTCGAAATGTCCCAAACGAGCCATGGACACCAATCGGCAACACAGAGAAAAGGAACCAAAGCCTCCTCATTGTCCACCCTCACAAATACTCTGCATGGAACTGCAGAGCCATTAATGGAGCCCAGTTTTTGGTCAGATGCCCAGCTCTGTGAGACAATGAAAATATACCTGGTAGGTCTGGACCAGAATGAAGATGTTGTCCACCCCAACAGCCAGCACCAGGAATGGGATGACTTCGATCACAATGAGGGTGAGGGGGATCCCAATGTAGCTAAAGATGCCCAACGAGCACGCCACTGAGCTCAACACAATGAGGATCCCCGCGATGCCGAGGGAGATTTTAGAGTCCACCTGGGACATGCGACAAAGACACAAACTGTCAGCGTATCATTTGTCCTATGACTTTTAAAAGGTCCTCGTGTTTTACCTCTTTTTGGGTATAGCTGATTTGGAGTTAAAAGTCCTGAGTTTGAGAGAAGAAATGAAAAATATTCTAGGTTTTCCCTAGCAATGTTTTATAAGCAACCATTCTTAGCTGATGGTGTGGACAAATTAGAAAAAAATGGATTATGGGAAATAAATTGTAAGTTTAAAATAAACCAAAGGCTTGGACCTGGAGAAAATAGCCGCAGGAAACAGAAATGTTACATACGATTAAAACACAGGGGAATGTACACTAGTTTTGAACAAAATGAGTTACGATTAAGTAGAGGCAAAAAATGACATCATGCGATGCATCGCCATTTCTCTCCAGCACAGACACACACACAAACACCACTTACTAGAAGCCTGCTACAGCTTTTGATGTGCCCCAAGGCTATGGAAATGTACAGAAACATGATGGCATAGCTGATTATAACAGTGAAAATATCACCGTTACTTTCACGATTTAGTTCATCTTCAATACTTCGCTCAGTAGTGAAAGAAATGGTCAGATTTGGATTCTTGTAGTTTTTCACAAAATTAATAAACCTAAAGAGTGAGCAAATTTTATATTTTTAGTTAAAGCTTAGTGACAGCTAAGTGAGACACTTCTTCCCAACTTCTATGACACAAAAATCATGTCTACTTAACCTATGCCCACATTAGGATTTTCTACACGCTGGAGACTAGAAGGTGAGACACCCCCAGAGTACAAATTTCCAGACACGCTGAAGTTTCTACCACTTGAATCAAGTTTAGAACAAGTTTATTTTATTTATTTATTTTTTTTTATATTAATCATTTTTTGAGAGAAAGAGCATGAGTGGGGGAGGGACAGAGAGAGAGGGAGACACAGACTCTGAAGCAGGCTTCAGGCTCTGAGCTGTCAGCACAGAGCCTGACATGGGGCTTGAACTCATGAACCATGAGATCATGACCTGGCCAAAGTCAGACGCTTAACCAACTGAGCCACCCAGGCACCCCTAGAACAAGTTCAAAAGTTGGTCCGTGGGTTTGGCTTTGGTAGCACATATACTAAAACTGGAATGAACAAGAAAAGATCAGCATGGCCCCTGAGCAAAGCTGACAAATTCGTGAAGTGTTTGTTTAAAAAAAAAAAAAAAAAAAAGTTGGTTCATGGTCTCCTTTCTTTTTCACTAAAAAAGATTCCTAACCAAAGCATACTATAATAAAGACATACGCTCATGGAACAAACTTTTAAAAGTTGATTTACAGATTCAATGCCATCCCTATGAGCCCCAGCTGACTTCTTCATAGAAAGATAAGCTGATTCTACTATTCGCATGGAACTGCAAGGTGCCCAGAAGAGCCAAACCCTTCTTTTTCAAAGAAGGACAAAGGAGGAGGATACACACTTGTTGATTTCACACTTTCTACAAAACAACAGTAGTCACGAGAGTGTGGTATCAGCACAAAGACAGACATAAAAATCAAAGATCAGAGGAATACAACTAAGAGTCTAGAAATAAACCAGGTATCCATGGTCACCTAATTTTTGACAAGATGGCAAGACTACCCAATGAGAGAAAGCATAATCTTTTCAACAAGTGGTCTGGGACAACTGGATAGCAACATGCAAAAAAGAATGAAATTAGATTCTTCCTCATGTTAACATGAAAAAATTAACTCAAATGGATCAAAGACCTAAAGGTGAGAACTAAATATATAAAACTCTGGGGGCACCTGGGTGGCTCAGTCTGTTAAGTGTCCGACTTTAGCTTAGGTCATGATCTCACGGTCCGTGAGTTCGAGCCCCACACGTTGGGCTCTGTGCTGACAGCTCAGAGCCTGGAGCCTGCTTCGGATTCTTGGTCTCCCTCTCTCTTTGCCCCTCCCCCGCTTGTGCTGTCTCTCTCTCAAAAGTAAACATAAATAAACATAATAAATAAACAAAGTATAAAACTCTCCAAATAACACACAGGCATAAATCTCCATGTCCTTGGATTGGGCAATGGTTCCTCAGATATGACACTGAGAGTATGAGCAACAAAAAACTAGAAAAACTAGACTTCAAAACTAAAAACTTGTGCTTCAACAGACACCACCAAGAAAGCAAAACAAGCCAAAGAATGGGAGTAAATACCCGGAAATCATGTAGCTGATGGCGGCCTTGTAGAATATGTAAGAATTCTTACAATTTAATAATAAAAATACAAATAATCCAGCTAAAGACAGGCAAAGGATAGGAATAGACATTTCTCGAAGGAAGTTATACAAATGGCCAATAAGCACCAAAACGGATGCTTTAAATCATTAGCCTTCAGGGAAATGCAAATCAAAACTGCAATGAAATACCAATTCACACCCACTACGACAGCTAGAATCAAAAGGTCAGCTAACAAATGTTGGGGAGGACGTGGGGAAATTAGAACCCTCATACACTGCTGGTGGAATGTAAAATGGTGCAGCCACCATGGAAAGCACTCTGGCAGTTCTTCAAAGAGTCACCATATGACCCAGAAATTCTACTCCTAGCTATATATCCAAGAGAAATGAAACCATAGAAGCTCACAGAAAAATCTGTAGATGGATGTCTACAGCAATATTATTCATAATGGCCAAAAAGGTAGTAACAACCCAAATGTGTATCAAATGATAAGTGGATAAAAATGTGGTATATCCATAGGATGAAACATTATGCAGCCATAAAAAGGAATGAGGTACTGATACATGTTACAACTTGAATGAACCTTAGAAACACACTAAGTGAAAGAAGCCAGACACAGAAGTCCATATATACGCTTCCATTCATATAAAAATCCAGAATACAAAAATGTATGGAGACAGAAATGAGATTAATGTTTGCACAGGGCCGGGATGTGGGAAGCTGACGGTGACAGGTGGGAGTGATAGCCAAAGGATTAGGGGGCTTCTTTTTGAGATTAAAAAAAAAAATTCTAAAATTCACTGTGGTGACAGTTGCAGGTATCTGTGAATACACTAAAAGCTACTGAATTACACAGTTTAAATGGGTGAAATGTATGGCATAGGATTTATATTCCAACAAAGTTATTTAAAAAAAGCAGTGAAAGGCATAGAGTCAAAAACCCGTTCTCTGTTCCTATTCTTTAGGGGTTATAAACATAGTCAACAATTTCCCGGGCCCCTTGCTTGATATTTTTTCTAGGGATGGGTATTTTTTCTACCATGGATAGCATATATTTGCCTGACCACGTTGATTGCAGCTTTTGTGTCCTCCATCTGGAACCATTTACTTACCCATCTTTAATGACTGCGTGATTTTCTACCATGTGTGTCCCCTACTAATGTACACCCAGCTTGCTCCTGGTGTTCACTATGAGAAAAGGGTGCAGGGAACATTTCTACATATATGCTTTTGCATTCCTGTGCAGGGATACAGATTCAAACAATGTTTACAGATACACCGATTTTTT
Source organism: Panthera tigris (assembly GCF_018350195.1). Taxonomy (NCBI): domain Eukaryota; kingdom Metazoa; phylum Chordata; class Mammalia; order Carnivora; family Felidae; genus Panthera; species Panthera tigris. The sequence continues at coordinate 45,944,969 of NC_056671.1, forward strand.
TTCCTTAACATCATTAGTACCAAGTGAAAAAAATGACATAATTTAGACCTGATGTTGGTTATTAACTGAGCTGACTGTGGTTTAAGTGCATTCTGTTAGCGTCCAGCTCCCCACACAACAAAGACAGCAACTCACTCTTTTTCCCAGACCTGGGCCTTCTGGAGCCTCTCTGTATCATTATAGTAATTATTGACAGGAAAGGTAATCACAAGGGCTGTGGCATTATTGTAATTTTGATCTGAAAAGGAAAAATGTGACATTAAGAAGATAACAATTTGCAGAAAATTAGACACGAGGGAAAATTACATGACAGCCAGGTAACTGATTTCTCACAGGTGCTGTAGACTGTACTCTAAAAACAAATCACAAGTTCACTGACGTGTCTATGTAGCTCAGTTAATAAATAAAAAGGATGCTGTATCTGGTATAGACAGAGATTAACTCAGGAAGGGTAACTCCTTTAACTAAATAGCACGTGTGTGGTGAAAATTTCCATCAGAGCAAAAAGGTTTTCATTGTCTCTCCTTCCTCAATCCTTAGTTCTCCTCCCCACACTGTGGCCATCTGAACTATTTCCTAGAGATACTCCACACATGCACAAGCAAACACCTGTATTCTTCCCTTTCCTTCTTAGTCACACAAATAGCGGCACGCTGTTCTGCACATTACATTTTTAATTGATATCTTGGAGATGGCTCCATTTTAGGACATAAAGAGCTTCCTTATTCTTTTTTCTACTGTATCATATTTTCTAGTGTAATTTAACCAATCTCCAATTGATGGACATTTTTGCAATCTTTAAAATTATGAACAAAAATACTACAAAGAATAATCTGATATTTTTCACGTGTAACAACATACACATTTGCAGAATCAAATCTTACAAGTACAAGTAATGAATCAAAAAGTATGTGCAATTCTAACTTTGATAAATTCCTCCAAAATGCCCTCCAAAGAGGCTATCCTGTTTTTCCATTTCTTTACGTAGCAAAATATCTACTGAGACCCTGCTTTGTGCCAGGCATTATTTTAGGTACTATGGATATATACCAGTGAACGAAAGAGAGGAAAACCCTGCATTCCTGGAGCTTGCATTCTATTCTAGGAACCATATACACTTCCAGTAACACTGGGGTCCTCTGCACCCCGCATTGTTTTATCAAACTCTTATGTCTTGCCCCCTCATTAGGGGGAAAGATTGAAGTGAGATGCATTTCACTATCTAGGAGTGAGGTTGAGCATTTCCCCCATATAATTAACAGCCATTTGTATTTCCTTTGTTAACTTTCATATGGCTTTGGCCACTTTTCTTTTGGGTTGTTAACCTTTTCTTTTTTTCACAAGAGCCTTCATATATATTTATATATAATTTTTTTTTTTAGTTTATTTATTTTTGAGAGAGAGCACAAGTGAGGGAGGGGCAGAGAGAGAGAGAGAGAGAGAGAGAATCCAAAGCAGGCTCCAGACTCCAAGCTATCAGAGCAGAGTCCGACACATGGCTCAAACTCACAAACTGTGAGATCATGACCTGAGCCAAAGTCATACGCTTAACCAACTGAGCCAACTGAGCTGCCCAGGCACCCCCGCCCAGAGCCCTTCATATATTAAGGGCACACTATCTGTTATGTATACTGGTTTTTCCCCGTCTAGTTTGTTGCTTGCTTTTTCTTTTTAACTTTATGGTGTTAAAGTTTTTTTTATGGTGTTTTTTTTTTTTTTAAACTTTTTTAATGTGTATTTATTTTTGAGACAGAGACAGAGCATGAATGGGGGAGGGTCAGAGAGAGAGGGAGACACAGAATCTGAAACAGGCTCCAGGCTCTGAGCTGTCAGCACAGAGCCCGACGCGGGGCTTGAACTCACGGACTGCGAGATCATGACCTGAGCCGAAGTCGGACGCTTAACCGACTGAGCCACCCAGGCGCCCCGAGAAACACTTTTTAAAAAATGTTTACTTATTAACTGATGGAGGGGGAGGGGCAGAGAGAGAATCTCAGGTAGGATCTGTGCTGTCAGTGCAGGGAGACTCGATCTCACTAACTATGAGATTGCGACCTGAGCTGAAATTAAGAGTCAGATGCTTAACTGCCTGAGTCACCCAGGTGCCCCAGAATTTTAAATTCTTATGTAGTCAAACTCTTAATGTTTCCTTTTGTGGCTTCTGGGTTTTGTGTCTTGCTTAGAAATGCTTAGAAATTTTGATAATTTAAAAATTATCAAAAAAATTCTTCCTGTATCTTCTAGATCTTTAATAAGTTTCACTTCTTGTATTTCTTCCATTTAATAACTTTCCCTCCTTATATATCTGAAGTTTTTTTTGGATGGAAGGAATGAGGTATGAGATCAAATTTAATTTTGACGGCTATGGCTTGCCAATTGGTGACTCTATCTTTTCCCCACTAATTAGAAATGCCATTATATGAGGCGAGGAAAATTTAAATATAGATACAACTTCTCCCCTCCCACTGGCGAGGAGAACAACATCTATTTGACCTCTTCTGTGGGCAGGAGGAAAACCTGTTGAACTGCCTATTTTGGCTTTGGACGCCAAAGGTGTTACCTGAATCGTTACCCCATCATACCTGGTACAGTCTGTTCTAAGGTGCTACTGGAACCAGTAAAGAGCAAACCAATCACTCCTCCCCCTACAAGAGTGTCTCAATCCTCAACTAACTGGTTGAGGAGGAAGAACCAGATCAACTTTGCTTCTTTTTCCCCACATCCCACATATCATCTCTCCATGAACACTTTGACACTGAACAATGAGTTACGTGGAAATGAACTACTGCATGGCTCTGGGGAAAAGTCTTTAGCTTTCGACAGCTTCCCAGAATGTGACCTTAAGAAGGCTAACCCCATCCACTTCTTTTATATCCAGAACAAAACCCAAAGCCAAAGCCCAAAGAGAGAATGTACTTGGGATTTAAGATAGGGAATTCATAAGACTGTTCAATTTATGAAATCTTCATAATCAGCACCTGTTAGTGACAGAACCAAAACTACTTTACCTAATAGGAAAAGAGGAAGCTCCTCTTACTTACCATCATAGCCTCCTAACACAAGCCACGGGAACACTGGCCCACCGAATGTACCCAGGCAAGGATCATGGAGCAAACTGGTATCGTTCAGAGAGGCAGGAGCCCTGAGAAGTGTAGAAAACAACTCCCAGTTACAACAAGCCTCAAGACATCACAGAGACCTAAACATCTGCACGACAAACAGTTAAAGAGGCCGATTATATCCTAAGCATGATATGGGCTCTGAGCATTATTCCTCAGGTGAATAATGCAGTTCAGCACTTGCCTTTGGGAGCTCAGAACCACTGAGTGAGAGACAGGCAAAAAGAGCACGATGTGGTCATTATCGCTCAGGGCAAGGTGCACGTGGGAAGGGATGTCACACGGTACATGGAGCACTAATAGAGGAAACTGCCACCGAATGAGCGAGAACAGGTACATGGGAGAAGAGAGCAACAGGATGGCAGTGTGAGGAACCACACCAAGTCCTGTCTACAGCAGGAGGCACCCACAAAGGGGAGGACTTCAGAGGGAAGGGATGGGGCTGGAAAGAGGGAGGGACAGACAATTAAAAAAAAAGGGTGTCATACGCTGTTTTACAAAGAGAATTCGGGTGGCAAAGCAGAAGAAGGGTCTGGATGTGGGAAAGAAAGGGGAGGAAGAGCCCTCAGACCAGTCAGGAGGTCTGTGCAAGGGCCCAGACGAGAGTAGTGCAGTGGAGGAACCAGCATCTCAGGACACATCCTAAGCCAGAACTCTGCTGGGCACTTGTTCAGATTCTCACATATAACCCGAACCATGGCCCTTCTGAGCCCACAGCTGATGGGCTCAGACCCTAAGGGGTCAGATCCCCTGCTTGGAGCAAACAGGCTACGTGGACACAGCCAGAGGCCAAGTCCCATTGTCCCATACATCGGGCTTGGGAGCTCATCCAGAAGGTTAAAATCCGTAAGAATTATGTGAGGCAGGTAAGGATGGGGAAGGATGCAGATACAGCCTCAAGCTGACACAGGTGCCATCACACGACACGGGGGTATGGGGACAGTAGATCTGTGCTTGGTTCTGGGTGCACCGGGTGTGCCGTTCCTGCAGGACCTCTAGGGCAGAAGCCCACGTAGAGCTGGAGGGTAAGGAGGGAGGTGAGAGCGGGAGACACAGAAGGGCAACCACGCAGCACACAGAGCCACACGTGGGAGCGAAATGGCCCAAGGAGCGCTTCTGCACTGATCTGAACCACACCCTGCCTCAGACTAAACACAAGCCTTACGCACCTCCCTCCCTGTCAAAATTTTGTTGACTTTCATTTTGTAAGACCGGAAGTAAACAGCTTTTTCCTTTAAATATAAAAACCGAACAAGTTTCACTTTTTTTTCCAGTTGTCAAATTGCCCATGGCCACCCTATATCATCCACCCTGTGGAGAATGGGAGTGCCCTTACTGTTTTACAGGGAGAGCTCAGATTTTTAGAGGCGAGCTCCTTGAAACAGAGCAAACCGGGCTTAATCGGCTGAAGAGTCACACCCCAGTAGCCTAAGTAGAACTGAAGGCCACCAAACCAGACCAGATATCAAAGTAGCTGGCTCCTGAGATGGGGTTAGCTGACAGCACACTCAAAAGTGACAAGGAATAATTTCTCTGTCCCTGCAGTGACAAAACAGCCACGGTGATTGTCTGGCTGAACACCGGTCTCCAGGCCGGGTCAGGGCCTGCAGGGACAGCAGGCCCACCAGTGCAGACTGCTCTCCCTGCTAGGGGCACAGGTCACCAAAGCACAGATGCTCTGTGACCAGTGCACATGACAAATGCCGCCTGCCCAGCTAGACGTGCCTCCAGCGGGAAGCAGATTCAGTGCTCTCCAATCTGAACTGCACACCAATCCTGCCCTCACTTCTCAAGGGGACACTGCATTTTCAAAAACAATCTGACATCGTGGTAGTTTATAGTTACAAGACCAGAAAAAGCACTGGAGGCTTCTATTCTTGTACTGTGAGACCAGTGGCGGTGTGGCATGTGGTTTCCAAATCAGGCATGAGTGAAAGGCCGTTCCTCGATTATACATCATGAATGCTCCATGAGCGCTCCCACCCCAGGGCCTTTGTGCTTGCTGCCTGTCTACTCGGAACGGAACACTTTTCCCTCCGATAATCACAGGCTCCCTCCTTTCCTTTCTGTCTGTGCAGGTCTCCACTCTACCTAAAGTAGCACGCCCCCACTGCCCTCCATCTCCTCGTCGGGCTTAATTTCTCCAGAGCTCTCCTCTCCACCTGGCATCAGGGCAGGTATCTATTCGTTGTCGGTCTCCCTCCATCAGAGCATGCGCTTCGCAGGGCAGGTCCCGCTGCTTGCTCACGGCTAGGCCTCTGGCACCTACAACTGTGTGCAGCAACAGCAAGTGCTCGCGGGCTGGTGGGCCGAATGAGGACCGTCTCCTGCCACGTACCGTACACAGTATAGCAAGTGCGTGTGGTAATCTGCATACACAAAGAAGTCATCTCCTATTTCATGGTCCAGCATGGAATGGCTGTTCTGGAAGTAATTTAACACGCTCAGAATGGTGCAGTTCTTGTTATAGGGTGAGAGGGGGGCCACGCAGATGTCTTGAAGTGTCACAGTCTCATTGTTATAAGATGCAGTGATATTTTCGATGGCAGTTTGTAAGTCAAGAACCTGAAAGAAGATTTTAAAAATAAACAAACCCAGAAACACATTGGATTTCTCTCAGATTGTGACTGTTATTGCCCTGACAGGTGAGAAGATAAAAAGTATTTGCAGAGGGGCGTCTGGGTGGCTCAGTCGGTTAAGTGTCCGAGTTTGGCTCAGGTCATGAATCTCACAGGCTCAGGGGTCCAAGCCTGCATGAGGCTCTGTGCTGACAGCTCAGAGCCTGGAGCCTACTTAGGATTCTGTCTCCCTTCCTCTCCATCCCTCCCCCACTCATGCTCGCTCTCTCAAAAATAAAATAAACATTAAAAAAAAAATTTTTTTAAAGTTATTTGCGGAAAATCCTTCCTCACACAAGGGAGAGGACTAAGACGTGCTATGGTAAAATATCTGATGACACCAAAGGCCCACTCTTAAAAGACAGCAGCTGGGATGGAGACCCTCCTGAGAGGTGTCCAGAGAGACAGGGAGGCGACCCCAATACCAGGACAGATCTCAGGGCAGGATACATGCACATCTCGCATTCTGCCCTTCTGCAGCAATAACAACAGGGCCGCAGAGGGGAGACCGGGGCAATCTGCCTGGTTCTCTCGACACACCCTCTTACTAACAAAATACCACCTACTGCCTTGTGCTATACTAGGATTATTTATGTATATCCCTGGGGTTCCCAACAGAGACTACATTCCTGGAGGTAAATGACTACGTTGTGCTTCTTTTGCAACAAGCTGAGAAAAAGAAACACAGGGTTACTCAGTGGAGAAAAGATTTTGTTCATGTCTTGAGACCATTTTGATGTTTTTCAAGATACCAGACTTTCTGTAGGCAAGAGCAATATTTAAAGGAAAAATCATGCGATTGAGCAACTGTTCATTAAAAAAATAGGCAGGATGCCAATTATTTACAGACAGAGTTCTCCAGGTCAAGTGTGACAAGGGAGAACGGGAAGGGTTAAAGGCCTCTGTAAGAGAATGGGATGGATCTCATTCCGAATGCACCTCCTACCAAACGCAGGCCGGGGGCCTACCTTCCGGAAATGACAAATTCATTCCTGCAGCGGCAGACCAGCAGTAGCTCCTGCCTCGGTCCCCAGCACAGTGTTAGAGAGGCTTCATTCCTTTGGGTCCTGGCACATTACTTTTCAATTGCCAAGGGAAAAATTTAATAAGTTCCTAAGTAAATTATAAATACATTCTGCTTCAACAGAGAAATGCTCCTCTCAGTTTCAAGAAGCAAGACCTGCCATATGAAGGAAATATAAAAGCAGTCTACAGTAAAATTTTCAGGAAGTTCAACATCCACCATTCGCTTTCTTGAAAAGTAAATGAAAAGCATCTTTACCTTTTTACTGTTGAAATTTTCAAGATATACCGCCACATTCAGCCCCAACCCCATGTCAAGTAGAACCGGTCAATATGTCAAAGCCAGAAAACAAACCACCCGGCTTCCCAGAACGGATTTCTGCTCACAGCACGTTACCTGGTGCAAGATCGCAAGGTCAAGCGGAGGTCCGAAGGGCACATCGGATCCTGAGGGGTACGGCTGGTAAGTGTGTGCGCTGGTGTGGGGGGCCTGGATGATGAGCTGCTCCGTGCGGAAGAAAGGCCCAAAGTGTGTGTCAAAGTACTCTTTCTCGAGGCGCGCCTGGCTGCTGGGAGCTGACCACAGGTCAACTGGATTGGTCGTGACCCGCACAAACACCAGGCCTGAAGAACAGGCGGCAATGAAGGCCAGGGAGAAGATGATGATGGGGCCCGGGTTTCGGACGCAGAAAGAGCCCCACTGTGAGAAGAGCCGCCTCAGATAGCCCTCAAATGCCGCACCAAGCGCGTCGCAGCAGGACGCCTCCCCTGGAAGAGCGGGAGAGGAAGGGAGGGTGGAGGTTAAGAGCCAAGCCATTCCTGAAAGTCGGAACAGGGAAAGCGTTAGCTACTACCACAGGGGCTGGGAATAGTGTCCGCACAGGGATGGCACAAGATCCGCCTCCCTCCCGTCGCACACCCTCAGCACCTATCTGCTCAGGAAGCCACCTTCCTTGCCTGCCCACGGTGATGGCACCTACCACCCACCCCACAGAGGAGCGATGCTCACACAAAAGCAAAGTTCTCTGAGCACTCTGTCCAAGGCACTTCCCATCCACCTTTGTGGCTATGCCTGCCCCTTCACAGCTCTTACCCCAGTCCCTAATTATCCTCGGCTCTGATCTGCCACCCTGACTAGACTGCTACTACCACAAGGGCAAAGACCTGTCTGTGTTGGTCACAGCCATGTCCTCGACACCAGCACAGTGTCTGTCCCAGAACAGCGCATCAACATTTTCTGAGGAAACGTGCACTCATGCAAACATAATCCTAACCATTTGAGTACAAAAGTGCCTACCTCTGTCATTGGCATTTACAGAGAAAGCTATGTTGCTATCAATGGGGGTGTACTCGGAGACAAAATAGCGTTTTCTGAAAAACAAAAGCACATAAGCAGTATTAGTGGATATTTGACATGATGAGGCTGTTCCTCTGATAGTCCTGTAGACACTATTAAAAGCTCACTTCTTCATCCTATTTCCTTCTTGCCTAATTGCCTCCTTCTTCCCCCAGGTTCCCTTGCTCTAGGTCGTCCTGCTCACCAGTCTCAGGAGAAAATTTAAGACGGTATTAAAAACAAGTTGATAAAGGGTAATTTCACCTTGCAGCCTTCATTTAGATTTAAAACTTCAGGTCCTTTAGAAACACAGTGAGCACTAGGGCGACTGGGTGGCTCAGTTAAGCGTCCGACTTTGGCTCAGGTCATGACTTCACGGTTCATGAGTGCGAGCCCCGGGTCGGGCTCTGTGCTGACAGCTCGGAGCCTGGAGCCTGCTTCGGATTCTGTGTCTCTCTCTCTCTCTGCCCCTCCCCCCGCTCACGCTGTCTCTCAGTGAACACAGTGAACACTGCTGTGCAGCAGCAATGGGCGCACCTGGCGCCTGGAGCATCACTCTAACATCAGTCTCCAATACAAGGAACCAGGGATCCTTGCAGAAGAGGTGGATTCCAGGGCTGGCGCGGGGAAAATACCAGATGAGCCTGGAGCATTTTGTGATTCCAGGAAATAAGAAAGGCGAGGGCACGTTAAAAAACAAAACAAAAACAAAAAACAGAGGAGTAGGGACCATGATGTAAATGTAATTGAATAAGTAAGCAGAGCAAGAGGGATAACAGTCTATACAGAATAAGTGTAATTAGTAAATGAAGAAGAAATGAGGGAACTATAAAATCAACAATCATCACTAGGCAAACACCACAGTAGTAGCTGCAGATAAGATCCCCCAGTGGAGGCTAAAATCAGGGGGTGACAGCTTTAGGAGAAACAAGGTATTAGAGTTCTGACCCATCTCTCCTAAGATATCTATCAATTCCAAAGGGAGAAACAGTAACTTTATGGTAGAGAAATGCAGCAGAGACCCCCTTTATCAAGTGATCAAGGTTAACATTACCAGGGAAGAGACATACTGAGATCAGGTACGAGTGATACGTATGATACACTGAGAAGGACACATCAATTCTGTGATAATCTTGTCAGAAACACATAACCTCAACCTAATGAGAAAATGTCAGCTAAAGCTAAGTGGAGGGACATTCTACAAAATAACTGGCCAGTATGTATCGAAAGTGTCAAGGCCATAAAAGAAATGGAAAGACCGAGGACCTGTCAGAGACCAGGGGAGGGTGGTAAACAAAAAGTGGGCGTGGAGTGGGGTCCAAAAACAGAACAAGGGTGTCAGAGGAAGAGATGGTGGTATCTGAATAAAGTTTGTGGCTTAGCTAATCATACCATACCATTATTTTCGTGGTTTTGATAATTACACAGTATGGCTGACATAAGCTATAACATTAGGGGAAGCTGGGTAAAGGATACATATGAACTTCTACTATTTTTTGCACCTTCCTGGTAAGTCTAACATTATTTCAAAACAAGTTAAAGAAACTGTACTATCCTAATCAAGGTGCAAATATGTAAAAGGATTATAAGCACTGCATTGAATTAGATTTGAATCAGATTCAGCTCCTCCTACTTTCTGTTAAAGAATGTGTGGTTAATGCACAGTGCTTTAAATCACTCATCATTTTGAACAAATCAATGAAACCAACTTCTCGATCTAACCAGGCCTCTGATTGTTTACCAGTTGAAAGCCAAAAGCAATTCATGGAGACTGGTATTCACGTGATATTTGTTTCCTGGTTTAGTTAAGCTGGAAGTACCACTTGAATAATCTTGCTCTTCTTGCCCTGGGGAATAAACAAAACTGCTCACCTGTAGCACCACAAAGCAAAAAATGCTCCAAAAAACACAAGCAAAAATGCCATGTAGGTGATCCACATGATGACATACATGGCGTCCAGGCCCAAGATTCTCCAGGGCACAGGAGGCGGTGGGGGCTGGGGCTTTGGGCCACAAACAATTGAGCAGTCCTGGCAGCTGCACGGCCCGGTGACTTCGTCCACAGACTCGTCACAGCCCTTGGTGGCATTGTTCATGGGCTCCATCCCATGGGTTGGAAGATCTGCGGGGAGGATGGGGTTGAGTAAATATCTCAATAAAAAAACTACAAAGCTCGTATTAAATTATATTTGAACCTAGTGATAAGCACACTGACATTCAGAGCATGACCATAAGAGTAAAAAGGACTGGAGGTTTCTGGCTGATCAAATGGTGTGTTGCTGCTTAGTCCCGTAAAATTTTAAGTTACTTCAAGTAATTTTGGGCACAAGGTTTGTTGCTGAGACCAGAGTGCCCCACATTCCAAGGGAAATCTCCACTGAGGAGACAGTCTAACATTATTCCAGAGCTCCTAAAAAGGCCTTTGTAATGCTTCAGTCTTTTTTTTAAAAAGAAAAGAAACAAAACAAAAACCCAGGCTCATTCATTCTTTCAATGAGGCAGCAACACCGGAAGGCAGTTCCTCCTCCTCCATCCTCCCTGCCAGCCCCCTAAATTAACCAGGGGCAGGGGAAATGTTCTAGTTACCTCTCTCACTGGAGGGAAAGTCCAGGAACCAGTTATCTGAATTTGTTTACCTTCCTATTGTAGATTAAGGTTCCTGGGCTTTAAAACCACATTATAAATACACCAAACTTGGGAGTCTACCTGAAAAAATGGGTGTGATGGTGAAAGGTGCCTGGCCGTTGTCCTTATTGAACATGTACTCAATCCAGTTAGTGGCATTGCAGGCTTCGGCGTCCTTCCCACACAGCAGTCCCAGGGCTTTGTCATTACTGGAGGGGGCCTCCACGTCCCGGCAGGCATTGTACATGGCTGGCAGAGGAAGAAGGCAAAAGTACCGAACACCATGCTCAGAAGACCTTCCGAAAGGCCTCTCAAATGCGAATTTAGCCATAAACACTGCACTCCAAAGCCACGGGCTGGTAGGAGGGACAGTAAACACTAAGGGCAGGAGTGGAGACTCACCACTCTGCAAGTAACATGCTGGGCTAGATTCCAAGTAACTTAAACATAAAAGCAAACAAGAAAGGCATACATCACCCCCACGTAGCTCACAGTAGCTGGGAGAAGTATTACCACCACTGGAGAGAAGAAGGGACTAAGGCTGAGGAAGGAGAAGTAAGAACCTTAGTGTCTCTTCAGTCAATGAAGCTGGTTCCAGAAATCTGGGGTAGGAAACTTATACAGCTGAAGAGTTTGGAACTTATACGGGAAAACTGTTTTTAGAGGAGAGGTCACATATGAATGAACCTAATACTAGTCGCTCTCTTGGCTTTATTTTAGTACATATAAAGACAACACACAAAATAAGAATACTGTGACACTTTGCACATAAAAAAGTAGTAGTAATGGATCCCATATTAACATTCATTAACCAGTCCCTACTGTAGAGGCCGCTTTCAGACAAACAGGCTTGAGCAATGGAATGTAGAAAAGGCCCATCAGCTGACCCACCTCAAAATATCCACAGGCCCTAACTAACCAATGGGCTACTTGCAGCTGAGCACAGTTACCCAAAAAGGGAGAATTCCAGGGGCACCTGGGTGGCTCAGTCAGTTAAGCTTCCAACTCTTGGTTTTGGCTCAGGTCATGATCTCAGGGTTTGGTTCATGAGTTTGAGCCCTGCTTGGGAATTCTCTCTCTCTCTCCCTTTCTCTTCCCCTCCCTGACTTATGCTCTCTCGCGCTCTCTCAAAATAAATAAATAAACTTAAAAAAAAAAAAGGGGAGAATTCCGTATATCGCTATGCCTCCACCTCCTCCCTCTTTAAGAACAGCCTCCACCCACTACCTCACTGCAGACGGCTTCTGTCTGTCCTGCCCACCACTCCCTTGTGGCGTATTCAATAAACTTCTATCGCCTTTGTTCTGCCTCACGTGAATTCTCTCACCTTCCCAGCCATGGGTTGCCAGCCTATCATCACCCTACATTTGGGGGCCCCCATCCAATGGAGAGATACCTCATTTAGATACCACACCTACTTGTTACAAACTTCTTTGGATCTTCTTCCCTAAACTTTAAAGAGACACTGATAAATTCACCGTGTTTAACCCTCACTCTTGAAAGGCAGTTCAGATAGAATGACTTCTTTAGAATTAGGGTTATTCTATTGCCTTCTGGCCTCTATCACTGCTGGTAAGAAAATCTCCAACTGGCATTCTTTTGAAATGATTTGTATCTTTTTTCTACTTATTTTTAAGACACTTGTCTTTGGAGTTTTATAGTTTTTTCTTTTAGTTAAAAAAAAATTTTTTTTAATGTTTATTTATTTTTGAGACAGAGAGAGACAGAGCATGAATAGGGGAGGGGCAGACAGAGAGAGAGACACAGAATCTGAAGCAGGCTCCAGGCTCCAAGCTGTCAGCACAGAGACCGACGCAGGGCTGGAACTCGCAGGCCGTGAGATCATGACCTGAGCTGAAGTCGAATGCTTAACCGACTGAGCCACCCAGGTGCCCCGAGTTTTATAGTTTTTCTATGCTGTATTTACATATGGATTTTAACAGCTTTACTGAGATATAATTACATACCATACAATTCAACCATTTGAAGTTCCAATTTAATGGATTTTAGCCCATTCACAGATAGGTGCAACCATCGCCACAGTCAATTTTAGAACATTTTCATCACCTTAAAGAATCTCTGTACTCTTTAGCTAATCCTCCCTCATCTCTCCCCCCCCCCCCCCCAAGCCCTAAGCAACCATTAATTTATTTCTGTCTCTATAGTACATTTGCTTACTTTGGACATTTCATATAAATGGAATCCTATAATATGTAATCTTTTGTGGCTAGCTTCTTCCACTTAGCATGATGGTTTCAAGGTCCATCCACATTGTAGCATGTATCATTCCTTTTTGTGGTGGCATAATATTCTGCTGTACGAATATACCACATTTGTTTATAAATCAGCTGATGGATATCTGGACTGTTTCTACCTTTTGGCTATTAAGAACAATGCTCCTATAAATGTTTGGTTACAGTTTTTGTGTGGACATACACTTTTACTTCTCTTGTGAATGGAATGGCTGTGTCATATGGTAACCCTATGCTTAATTCTTTCAAGAACTGCCAGACTGTTTTCCAAAGCGACTGCATCTTTTTACATTTCTACTGGCAGTGTATGAGGGCTCTAATTTCTCCACATCCTCCTGACACTTGTTACCTGACCTTTTGCTTCTAGCTGTCCTGATGGGTGTGAAGTGGTATCCCAACTGTGGTTTTGATTTGCATTTCTCTGATGACTAACGATTTTGAGCATCTTTTCATGTGCGTATTGGCCATTTGTATAACATCCTTGGAGAAATGTCTGTTCGGATCATTTTCCCATTTTAAATTGGGTTATCTATTATTGAGTTGTGACAGTTCTTTATATATTCTAGATACAAGATTTTTAATGATTAAATAATTTGCAAATATTTTTGTCTTTTCTTGATGGTGTCCTTTGAAGCACAAAACTCTGTTTTGATCATGTCCCAACATATCTGTTTTTCTTTTGTTGCTCATGTTTTTGGTGTCATATCTAAGAATCCATTTTCAAATCTGAGGTCATGGTTTATTCCTATGTTTTCTTCTAAGTGTTTTCAGGTTTTGGCTCTTATATTTAGGTTTTTGACCCATTTTAGTTTTTGTTTATGGTGTGAGGTAAGGATTTAACTTCATCCTTTCCCATGTGGCTACTGTTTCCCCAGCACCATTTGTTGAAAAGACTATTCTTTCCCCATTGAATGGACTTGGCATCCTTGTCAAAAATCAGATGACCACAGATATATAGGTCTAAGTTGTATCTCATTGTCCTATATGTTTATCTTTATTCCAGTACCACACTGTCTTGATTTTCACCAGCTGGTAGTAAATTTTGAAATTGGGAAGTATGAGTCCTTCTATTTTGTTCTTCTTCAGGATTGTCTTGGCTATTCTGGGTCCCTTGAAATTACATGAATCTTGGAATCAGCCTATCAATTTCTACAAAGAAGCAAGTTGGGATTCTGACAGGGATTGCACTGAATCTGTACATCAATATGGGAAGTACTGTCATCTTAACATTTTTAAGTTTTCTGATCCATCAACATGGAGTATCTTTCCATTTACTAAGATCCTTTCTTTTAATGATGTTTTACAGTTTAATGGTGATGTGTAAGTTTTACACTTCTTGTTAAATCCTAGGTATTTTATTCTTCTTGATACTATTGTAAATGGAATTTTCTTAGTTTCACTTCCAGACTGTCCACTGCATATGAAGACATATAACTGATTTTTGTGTATTTTCTTTCTTTTTAATTTACCTGGCTTCAAGATTAATTTTTCTGCCCCTAAGTCTAAGGATTCATCTCTCTTCCAATCTGGAAAACCCTTGGCCATTATCTTTTTACTTATTGTTTCTCCCCAACTTTCTCTCTTCCTTCTCTGGAGCTCTTCACATTATCCCACATGTCATTTCTTTAATGATTCCAGATTGTCATAACTCTACACTATTTTCTAAGTAATTCTCTCATATCTTCCAGCTCACTATTTGGTTTTCAGGTTTTTATTTTATTAAATATTTTAAGCATACAGAAAATATGGAGAATAATACAATTCTCATTTATTTAGCACCCAGCTATATTAATCTTATTTTTCATTTGCCCCAACATTAAAAAAAACCAAATGCTACAGATACAGTTGAAGTCCCCTGAATACCCTTACTTAGGAATACATTCCCTTGCTTAAGGTAAAACCACAACCCTAAATTTGATGTTTATCTTTCCCATGCATATTTGTGTACTTTCATGATATACTGTATACATAGATATGTAGTAGTGTTTAATATAAACAACATACTACATCTATCCTGTGACATTTTCAATTTTTCAAGTACTTCAAGTCAGTGATGTAACTAATTCGTTTTAACAGTTTTAAATATTCCATTATAGATTATGACTATGCTCCAAATATATTTATCCATTCTTCTCTTAATCAGCATTTAGTGCCCCAATTTAGTTAATTTATTAATGGACTTTTTATTTAAAAAAAAATTTTTTTAATGTTTATTTCTGAGAGTGAGAGAGACAGAGAGAGAGAGAGAGAGAGAGTGTGCGCACACGTGCACACACACACAGGAGACAGAGGGGCAGAGAGAGAGGGAGACACAGAATCCAAAGCAGGCTGCAGGTTCTGTGCTGACAGCTCAGAGCTTGAACTCGTGAACTGCGACATCATGACCTGAGCCGAGGTCAGACACCCAACTGACTGAGCCACCCAGCCTCCCCTATTAATGGCCTTTTTAAAGAGGAGTTTTAGGTTCACAGTAAAATTGAGCAGATGGTATAGAGAACTCCCACACACCTCCTGCCTCAACACAAGCACCTCATTACTATCAACAGCACCAGAGTATATATATATTTGTTACAGCTGATGAACCTATAATGACACATCATTGTCATTCAAAGTCCACAGTTTATTTCAAGGTTCACAGTAGGTGTTGTATATTCAATGAGTTTTGGCAAATGTATAATGACTCATACCCACTATTATAGTATTAAACAATAGTCTCCCTGTCCTTAATATCCGCTGTGCTCCTCCTTTCTTCCCCTAGTACCTGGTAACCATTGATCATTTTACTATCTCCATAGTTTTGCCTCTTCCAGAATATAATAAACCTGGAATCATACAGTATGTAGGCTTTCCAGATTCACTTCTTTCACTTAGTAATACAGATTTAACATTCCTCCATGTCATTTCATGGCTTGATGGCTCATTTCTTTTTAATGCTTAAGGATATTCCATTGTCTGGGTGTACCCCAGTTTATTTACCTACTGAAGGACATCTTGGTGTGAATTATGAATAATGCTGCTACAACATGCATGTAAGGGTTTTTATGTGGACATACGTTTTCAATGCTTTGGGGTAAATGCCAAAAACCATGATTGCTGGATCATATGGTTAAGAGCATTTTTAGTTTTCTAAGAAATTGCCAGACTATCTTCCAAAGTGGCTGAACCATTTTGCATTCCCAGCAGAAATGAATTAGAGTTTCTGTGGCTCCACATCCTCACCAGCATTTGGTGGTGTTAGTGTTCTGGATTTTGGCCATTTTAACAGGTGCGTAGTGGTATTTCACTGTTGTTTTAATCGGGAATTCCCTAATAACATACAATGTTGAGCATCTTTTCATTTGTTTATTTGCCATCCATTATCTTCTTTGGTAAGGTGTCTGATCAGGATTTGTGTCCACTTTTCAATCAGGCTATTCATTTTCTTATTATTGAGTTTTACGAGTTCTTCATTTATTTTGGGGTCTGTGGGTGGCTCAGTCGGTTAGGTGTCCAACTTCAGCTCAGGTCATGATCTCACAGATCATGGGTTCGAGCCTCGTGTTGGGCTCTGTGATGACAGTCCTGAGTCTGAAGCCTGCTTCAGACTCTGTGTCTTCAGCCTGCTTCAGACTCTGTGTCTTCCTCTCTCTGCCCTCCTCTGCTCGGGCTCTCTCTCTCAAATATAAACAAACATTAAAAAAAAAAAAAAGTCCTTCATATATTTTGTTAAGAGTCCTTCATGAGATGTGTCTTCTGCAAGTATCTTCTCCCAGTTTGTGCTTGTCTTTTCATTCTCCTGATGTCACCAATTTTTGACGACCACAAAAGTGCCACAATGAATGTTCTTATATGGTTCTTTGTTTATGTGCATTAGGAGTTTCTCTAGGGCAGGCATCTATGTAAGTGGAATTTCTGGAATGAGGGTATATTCATCCTCAACTTTACCAGGTAGTGCAGAACGGGTTTCAAACACTCCTATTAAGTTATGGTTGCCAATGGTGCAGTATATTAGCATTCCTATTGCTTGAACATCCTACCAAATCTGGAATTGACCAATTTTTACATTTGTGCCTATCTGATGTGTGAAATGGCAGCTCACTGTTTTAATCTGTGTTTCAGTGACTGTTCTAGATACTGTTTATAAATCTTTTCACTTATGATTTCTGCTTTTCCTCTAGTCTAGAACACTTCCTTATCTTAAAGTCGTAAATATATTCTGTATTTACTTCTAAAAATGTCCAAGATTAGGATTTTTAATCTATACACCTTTAGTACGATATACAAAGATAAAAATTAGATGATCAATTTTACCACACCATGTATATACTAGTCCACCCTTCCTTTAATGATTTGTAACAACACACCTGTTATATATCAATTTTCAATAAGCATGGTTCTGTTTCTAGACAGATGATCTCTCTTCATACAGTCAGGATGCTTCATATGTCATATCTTTTGGTAGATTTATTCCTACATAGCTTATTTTATTGGTTTTGTGATGGAGACAATCTTTTAATTAATTGTTTTAACTAACATTAATTTATATTTCATTATTTTTTATTATTTACATTTTCTATTAAATTTTTGGTTACATTTTTAAGTGATCATTACAATTAAATCTGTATGTTGTTCTTATATGATGAATTCTTATTCTCTTATTTTGTAGATGTTCTTGGGCACATTCTTTATTCAGTGGTGTTGAATCTGCTATTTATATTTCAGTTCATTTAAGTGGCTTTTTCTTATTAAAAGAGCCAGCTGGTTCTAATTCTAATCTTTTCATTCTTTTCCCCTTGTGTTCTATTCTTTCAGGACTCTTTCAATTCAATCATTTTCTACAAACACTAGATGGTCTTTCTCATACTATCCTATGATTTCTAGTTGTTATGGATCCTTTTCCCTACTGTGGTATCTGTTTACTCTCCCTTACAGTGATGTATGTCTTGAGTCAAATCTCCCCTCCTGCTTCCCTTCTTCATTTCCACCCTTCCACACTCTCCCCTCAGTTTTGCAATTAACTCATGAAGTTACACAATTCATGTCCACTAGAAATAAAGTTCTAATGGCTTCTAAGATATACAGAAGGGGCGCCTGGGTGGCGCAGTCGGTTAAGCGTCCGACTTCAGCCAGGTTACGATCTCGCGGTCCGTGAGTTCGAGCCCCGCGTCAGGCTCTGGGCTGATGGCTCGGAGCCTGGAGCCTGCTTCCGATTCTGTGTCTCCCTCTCTCTCTGCCCCTCCCCCGTTCATGCTCTGTCTCTCTCTGTCCCAAAAAAATAAATAAAAAACGTTGAAAAAAAAAAAAAAAAAAAAAAAAAAAAAAAAAGATATACAGAAAAGTAAACTTGCACACACTAAAAATTTCCATGTGGGAACTTACAGTTAGGAAGGGATTAAGCAAATACTTCAAAAAAGATTGTTTTATAGGTTGTAGCTCAAGTCTTGGATACACGCTAAGCAACAAGTCGCATTTCATGGCCAATGGAATTTATAACTGTCATTTTCACACAGCTGACAACAAAAAGGAACAACCTGACCCAGTATCCTGATGCCAAATGTAATAATAAAGGAATAATTAAAAGCTTACTCACCCCCACCCCCCACCCCCCCAAAAAGTTTACTCACCATTGGCAAAACTCTCTCCAATGTAGTACTGTAATTCTTTTACATTTGTTTTAGTCTGGTTTGTAACAGGATCAACATAATCTTCAGTTGCTGTAACATTCAGAAACTGACTTTGCCGAGGGCTACACGTCAGCTCGCAAAACAGGTTCATTAGGTTATAGAAACAGGATGGACATCTAAAGAGAAAGTAAACTATTGTCTGATCTCACAGATAACAGGGCCAGCAAAAAAAGATGATATACAACAAAGAATATTTTAAATTTATTATAAAGTGACAAGTAAATTATCTAAGAACCTCTTAAACCCAGCAATTCTACACCTAAAATCTTGTGTTAAAATAAAGATGTCTCTTTAAAAACTGCCCTAATTACTACACATATGTTGTCCAGGTGCAATTTCAGAAAGACAAAAATGCTTCTCTGAATTCTGTGCTTTGCAATTTATAGACATGTTTTCTTTGTCTTGAACTAAGGGGACTTAGAAGCATCATGGGGACAATTCTAATTAAGAAGAAAAACAAGGGAAGGGTGCCTGGGTGGCTCAGTCAGTTAAGAGTCAGACCGGCTCAGGTCATGATCTTGTGGTTCATGGGTTTGAGCCCCGCGTCGGGCTCTGTGCTGACAGCTAGGAGCCTGGAGCCTGCTTTAGATTCTGTGTCTCCCTCTCTTTCAGCCCCTCCCCATCTCGTGCTCTGTCTCTCTCAAAAAAATGAACCTTAAAAAAAAAGTTTTTTTTAAAAAGAAGAAAAACAAGGGGAAAACGAGATTCAGGCATTAGAATTTTCATCTTGCTACTGAAGGGCTTTCTTTAAGGTAATCCCCAGGTAATCCCCTGACCCTCTCTAAACACAAGAGGATTTCCCCGTGACTTGAGAAGAAGGCATAAGAACAGCAGTGGTGTTCTCTGGCTGCATGGGTTGCAGAAACACACAGGTTCTCATGAGGACCACAAGCTGCTGTCTTGTGTCTGCTTGTGTCTGCTGTCCTTCAGGTTCAACGTTTAAGCTTCTAACGGTGACTTGTTAGGTGGGAGAACTCTCTCCCCAGTTTGGTTCACTTCTATTTGCAAAAGCTACAGCTTCATTAGACCTGCATTCTCGCTGCACAACCAGTCGAGATGACCCTCAACTCCGATCTGGTCCAGGTGCCCACGTGACACGGAACAGGGAAGGTGGTCCCAGCCTTCAAAGCCCCTGGTCTAGTAAGGGAGCAGACACGCACACTGACCTGCTCTCAGGAGTCCCGTGCTTTACTGTGACAAGAACGAGAACCACAATTACACCATTCTAACACACACTACTCCCGGGGTGCCCAGATTTCTACCATGTTCTGTGAATCACAAACCTCTTTGCGTGTTATTAAGTTTAATCTCCACGATCAATTCTGGCAGCTGCACGTGTTAGCTTCTCATTATTTTCTGTTATAAACAGAGCTGACAACATGGGGAAATCTGGTTATCTTTTGATCTCGGTTATTTTTACGTCCATAATGCCTCACCTAGGGCAGGTGCTAAACAAATGTACTTTGACTGAATGATGGCTGCAACCTGCTCCATCACCATCCACTGGCCTTCCACAGGGTATGCTGGTCCAATTAGATTCTCCACTGTTTCATCTATTATTATAGGGTACGCTGTCCTGGAAGAACAGTTTAGGGATGGTTTTCCACTCTGTGTTGTCAGTTTAAACCTCTGGGAAGATGCAGGGTTTTCTCAGAGGATGTGGACCGCCCTGTCACCTACAGTGGTATGTGCATAGAGAAGCATCGCCCCCTCTTCCTATGTCCTTTATCAGGGTGCTTCAGTGTGCAAAATTTAGGAAGAGACCATGATGTGCTGTTCTACAGACCACCACCAGCTTGTTCTTTTGCACATTTGAGAACCGCTGAGTGAGCTCAGAGAAGAACACCTATTATGCAACCCTTTTCATGGCCCTGGTCATAGAGAACAGAACAGACTGGACAAAGAACTAATGTTGACAAAACCTCCCAGCTCTGCCAGAACAATCGTGTTAACAGCTATCAAAGGCCAGCTCTAGGGAGGACTGGGACTCTAGCATCTCAGGACACTGCAGGAAGAGAGAACCACATCATCTAGGGGTGGGGCGGAGAGGGAGGTGATGCAGAGGACCACACGGAGGAGGGTCTCGGGTCACAGACCTGGCAGCACCACCAGAACCTCTCCTCCCCACAGTGCCCAGAGGCTCGAGTATGAAAAGACCAAGTCCCTTGGGTAAGGACATCTCAGAGGAAGCCCCACATTAGTTCTGCGTGTAACTAGGAAGAGAACTAAATCTGGTAACTATTATTTTATCGAGAAATTGTCCTTTATTTCTGAGAAGTCATAAGATTGCTTTCTTGAAATAAAATGAAAACCAACTTTTAAAAGGAAATCAGTAGGGGCGCCTTAGTAGCTCGGTCGGTTAAGTGTCCAGCTTTATCTCCAGTCATGATCCCAGGTCGAGCCCCGCACTGGGCTCTGGGCTGACAGCTCAGAGCCTGGAGCCTGCTTCGGATTCCGTGTCTCCCTCTCTCTCTCTGCCCTTCCCCTGCTTGTGCTCTGTCTCTCAAAAATGAATAAACGTTAAAAAAAATTTTTTTTTTAAGGAAATCAGGACGTCACTAGTTAACAAGTGCTCAAAATCTACTATTTTTTTTTTTGTTGTTTGCCAGGTGGTCAACCTACCTGGACAGAAACTGTAGAGGCAGCTGCAGGTTGTCTTTCAGTGTCTGGAGCTGCTGCACATCGCAACAAAGACTGACGTTGTCAAAGAAGAATCCTGGACAGAGCTCCTTTTGGGTGAGAAAGCATGGTTATCAGAGCAGCAAAGTCAAATCAGGACACACATTACTCAATAAGGCAATTTTACTCACATAGTCCTTTATAGGTATAGAAGGGTAAGAAATGTGTTTGCAAAGTTCTTGCAGAATTCTTTCACAGGGCTATCAATTTTACTATTTATAAACGAGGGAGTCACAAAAGTAGAAGCAGTACAGTTATTTCAAATCTTTTTCCTATTTGGAAGCTCCCTTCCCTCCATGACAACCAGTTTGATCTCTTTAGTTTTCTGTTCAGGTTTAGCCCAAATGCTACTGACTACTTCCATTAGTCACGACAGAGAAAGTCAGAGGTCTTTAACAATTCTCATGAAAGTACCAAGTCAGTCGAGGAGACCCGCCACATGCAACTTGATTTTACATTACCGAGGCCTCTAAAACCAGACCTTTCCCCTCTAAAACCAGATTTTTCCAGTTCGTTTCTAATATCCCTGTGTATCAGGAAAGGTAAACAAGGCAACAGAGAACAGAATCCTGGTAGCAACCAAAGTTCACAGGCTCTGGATGGAAAACGGGGGAATCACTAAGATAAACAGGACAAGGGAGTCAGAGCCACTTAGCAGCCCAGCCTGCCTGAGTCCTGAAATCCAGGAACCGAAAAAAAGCTAACTTCTAGTATATTTTCAAGAAGCTGAAAAGAGCAACATTTGCGGTACCAAGGTCAGTCCCTAAATAGTAACTTGTTATGTGGAAACTACAACTATGAGAAAGGCATAAAGTGAGTCCCAAAGAAATCAAGCCTCCGGGAGTTATGTTATCTTCTGTGCTATTGTGTGCCCCAGATAAGCGTTTGGGGTAAGATTTAAAC
Organism: Panthera tigris; assembly: GCF_018350195.1. Taxonomy (NCBI): domain Eukaryota; kingdom Metazoa; phylum Chordata; class Mammalia; order Carnivora; family Felidae; genus Panthera; species Panthera tigris. The sequence continues at coordinate 45,967,187 of NC_056671.1, forward strand.
CTGTTAGTTTCAGCCCCACCTCTCAGTGATATTTACAGTGTAGTTACAGAGGATCTCCGATTAGCATTTTGTGTTCCCAGTGCCCAAGATAACAAACTTACCTGCACTAAGTCATACCCATCCTTCGGCAAGGGTTTTGGTGGCCCTGAATATTTGCAGTTGTACCTCTTATCTCCAGATGCAATTCCACACTCTCCATACCAGATGCAAGACTGTGCCAACACCTACAGACAGAGTCGACACAAAACTCAGTTCATCGGGGTCCCAAAGGTAATGGAAATTTCAACAGCGAAAAGCACCCATTCAAACACTATTACAAAACCTTCCAACGTTACCTGCAAAAGGAAGTGACAGCAAGAGGCACTGGTTAGCTTAATGTTTGGGGAAATATTAATGAAAATTGACAAGATGTCTAAAATGGGCTTGCCAAGTCAGTCAGCAAAGGAGGTAATAGAAATTACTTATTTACACAATTCCTAGTTCCTGCTAGTTTATTGTCAATGAAAGGAAGCTATAGTTCCATGTAAAGATCACTAAGAACCAGTGTAGAGGAAAGAAAGCAAGATAGTATGTGAGTCTGCAATTTTTAAGGCACCATTTTTGCACATCTGCATAAGAAACTACATAATCTCCAAATAATGAAAGAACATTTCCATACGTATTTAGGTTGATTCACATCAGCCCATCAATGAGTAACATGAAAAGCAAAGCCAAAACCCCCAATAAACCCTAAGAAAGAATCCTCGAGGTTTAAGTAGAAAGCAAAGAATGTGCTAGCTCTAAGGACAACCACCTCAGCAATCTTAAAAGAAAAATAAAGATTTCTCAAGTGCCACTCATATTTCCCGCGTGAGAGTCACCAGGCTGTCTGAAAACTCAGAAGGGGAGGAGGGTGCAGCGTGAATCATCACGTCAGCACAGCCACGGAGATCCACCACACCGGCCAGGGCCACAGGCCTGCAAGGCCTTGCAATCATCCGTCCCGTGGGGAAATAGAGGCCATCAAGTAGCAACTGTGACTCTCAAGATACCTCCTGGAAAAGCCATTAAAAGAAATCTGAATAGAAGAGTGAATTCTCTCCAGCGGCAGTGGCACGTGACCAACATGTATGCAAGGAGGTCAGTCAGTCTGTGTTGATCCTCAGCATCAAGATACAAATCCCATCACAGGCCCTTGAGGCTCTAAAAACATGAAAGGAAACAGGCAGGAGGTTGGGGTGTGTATGTGTGGGGAATCAAAGGGGTCAAGATTACTTTGAACTCATTTCTCAGGTATTTTCAAACAGAAATTATGACTTACTCTTTTCTGTATTCATTACAAGTCATATGTTTAGGCCATAAGGGAGGGAAATTATACAAATGAGGAAGTGACAAGTATTCAACAATGCCACATATCAAACCTTTGGCAAGAAGCTGCAAAATTCCGCCACTGTTTTTGTTTAAAAAGAATCGCAATTATTTATTTCCATGAACCTAGCGATTCCAGGGAAAGTGCTCCTCTTTCCAAAATTCTAGTTTTCTGACTAAAAGGAAATTATCCATCTACTGAAGTCTGAAAAGGCAAAAAAGCTGAGGAGGTGGCATAACTGCTGACATGACATGTAATTTAAACACAAGTGGCCCCGCCCCAGACTGCACAGAATTCTCAACACAGCCAAAGGGCAAGCAGGTCCAAGCCTGGGCACTCTGGCAAGTCACCCGCCAGAGTGACAGAAGGCCAGTCGACAAACGCAACTCTGGCATGACTAACAGGAAGAGGGTCTGGAGTCTCAGTTCCCTTTCCTCAGTGCTCAATGTTACGAAAGGAAATAAAGACTCAGCACAATGTGCTTCCCAGTCATCCTTCATAATGCCCGCCTTTATCTCAAGGTTGTTTCCATCCCTGGGGTAGAAGAGGGGTGGGGCAGGGGGGTGGGAGGAGGTCAGGAGTCCTGGGTTCTGATCCTCAGAGCTCACGAGGCTCTCAGTCAATGTGCCTGCTGGGCCTGCCTGCAGCTGGAGGTTACTGAAACCGTGTTGAGCAGTTCTGCTCCCTGTGAACAGCAGCTCATAACCCCTGCCCATCTCACAGGTTTGGTGTGAAGATCGGATAAGGGAATTTATGTGGAAGTACTTAGTGAACTGTAAAGCTATACAATCAAATGCAAGGGATCATTATTGTCTTCCAACTCTTTGGGACCTCAGCAAAGAGTACCTGAAGTAAAACACCTGAAATAAAACACCTAGATTTCTTTGGGCCCAGGAAAACTGTGTTTGACTCAATGCTAACAGATTTGCTTCCCAAAGTCATCCTGCCTCTGGAGGCAGCCCAGGCCAGTGGGGCCCAAAGGCACTCGCAAGCCATTTACTTGTGCGGCAGGCACGGTTTCAACTGTTCTTCATTTTTTAACCCAATTCATCCTCACAAGTTGATGAGGGAAGTGCAGTTATACCCATTTTACAGTTGAGAAAACAGAGGCACAGAGAGGCTAATTTGCCCAGGAGCGGCAGAGTTAGGATTCAAACTGGAACATTCTAGTTCCAGAAACAGACTCTCAGTAAAATATAATTGCCTGCATAATTAAGGTCCTCACTCTAGCACCACACCCTCTCCCGATCCCACCCTGTGCAAGGCACGGTCAGGTGTGCACTCACTCACACAGCTGAGCCGGTGGGGGAGCCCTCTTTTCCACCTCAGCTCCCTCTCGCCTCACCTACAGCTGAAAGCGAGAGCCGCCGGCCCAGCTGGTGCCGCGCTCCTCAGCCTCCCGGGGGACCTCCACCGCCCGACCCCTCTCTTCCACATTCTCAACCTCATCTCTCTGTGCATCCCTTCACCTGCTCCTGCCAATAAACGCTCCTCCGGTATCATTCTCCCTCTTGGTCAAATGACCCCAGTTTCTCTCCAGCTGCCCTTCCAGTTACCTGCCTGACATCCCAGGTGCCCCAGGTGCTCCAAAGGACACCAATCTTTCCTCCTCCACCAATCTCTCTTCATGGGGTTTCAAAGCCCCAGGTACCTCCTGGGGAAGTTCCCAGTGAGGTGCAGTTTCTGGCACCCCTTCCTTGCCATGCAGACTGCCTTGCCGCCTCCTCTGCAGACCTCAGCACGTCCCCTAGGCACAGCTGCCAGGTGGGCTCTTCCTGAGCCGAGGCTCCAAAGCTCTCTGATGCTCAGAAGCCTACAAGCCATCTTCCCACCGCCTGGGACAAGCTCCAGACGCCTCACCTGGCTCCGGGGTGCACGCTCGTCTCCCTCCCATTCCTCATCTTCTGTCCCACACTCAGAGAGACTTGCGGACCCCTGCACCCCTGCTACCTGCCAGGGCCACTCTCCAACCACCACCTCCCCCGTGGGTTTATCGCGACCCAGCCAAGCACAGCCCCTCCCTCCCTGAGCTCCATCATTCCAGCTGTTTCTGGGAGGGCTGCCAGCACCGCTGCCACCATCACCGCCGCCGCCTGGCCCAGCATCCAGGGACTTCCTAAGAGTGCCCCTGTTATTTTCCTTAATTCTCCGATCTATGAGGTCGGTACTAGAACAATACCATTCTACAGATAAGGAAACTGAGGGTTACACAGGTGGAGTGACTCATCTGAGGCCCCACCCAAGGCCTGGCTGGTTCGGAAGCTGGAACTCCTACCCACGCTACCCGGAGGGTCACTCCTCAGTGGACCACTGGCCGGGCCATGCTCATCTCTGTATCCCACCAAGAAGCTCACTGGCTTTCAAACGCCTGGATTTCCAGTCTCCAAACCACCACAGCAGAGCGGGCAGTCAGGACTCTATCGACAAAGACGACGGATACACCTCAGATCTCTGGAATGTCATGGCGGCACATGCCGACACCGAGACCAGGGGTGGGCCGCGCGACCAACAGCTCACACACGGGGCACACGCTTTCCCAAGGTAAGGTGTGGCTGAAAGCTGCCTTTACCGTGATACAAGAATGCCTGACTTCGTATCAGTAACATCCATTTGGGGAAGGAAGCAACGCTGAAATAAAACCTACCAACGTCTGAGGTCTGCCAGAGCCCAAAGTGCACCTGATCAAACATGAGCTCGGTGCTGGAGATGGATGGTGGCTGCACAAAAATGTCTTTAATGTCACTGAATTGTACACTTAAAAACTGTACACTGTCAGTTTTATATTATGTGTTTTACCACAAAACATGAGCTCAGATGTCCTTCCTGGAAAAGTCCAGGAGCAAAGACTGCACAGAGCACTCTGTCAGTTATCACACTCGGACTTAACAAAGAAGCATGACCATACGTTCAAACAGTAAAAAACTATGGGTCTGAGTGCCACACGACACGTCTTGTTAAAGTTCCACTCAAGTCCTGGAGACCCGAGTCTAAAGGATAACAATTCTTCCCAGTTGGTCTCGTGGTCATCGACCAGTCATACGGAGCTATTTATAACCACAAGAACGATCTTACTGAAGCATTTTTAACTGGTACCCATTCCTAAAATGTTAAAAATAAATGACTATAGACTTTATTTTTTAAGTAGGCTCCACACGCAGCATGGAGCCCAACATGGGGTGTGAACTCATGACCCTGAGATCAAGACCTAAGCTGAGATCAAGAGTGAGACGCTTAACCAGCTGAGCCCTAACTTTCTTTAATTACAGACTCCATACCCACTCATCACAAACATGCAAACCCACACATCACAGATGTATGTGCAATAACACTGGAAGTCCCACTCCTCTATCCCTCCACCCCCTTTCTCAGATTTAACTGCTGCTAATCTATTAGGCTTTTAATTCCTCCTGACAGGCAAACCTGTACAGACATATACACACAAAAACATACAAGTGTGGTAACTTAAAAAAAATTTTTTTAATTTAAATTCTAGTTAGTCAACATACAATGCAATATTGGTTTCAGGAGAATTCAGTGATTCATCACTTACATGCAACACCCAGTGCTCATCACGAGTGCCCTCCTTAATACCCATCACCCATCTAGCCCATCCCCCACCCACTTCCCTCCATCAACCCTGTCTGTTCTCTATCATTAAGAAGGTGTGGTAACTTCTAAACAGCTTTTTCACAAATACATCTGGATGACCCTGCACAGACTGGCTTTTGGCTCAGCTTAAACAGCCCTTCTCTGAATTCATCCAGGTCCCCAAGGCCAGACTCCAGTGCTTCTTCACAGGTTTCAGCCCTACCCATCTTGGAATGTCCCCCGGCTCTTAAAAGCCTCTCCCAAGACTTGTCACCTCCATTAAGTTTCACTCTGACTCCTCTCACCTGGTTCCAGCACTGTGCTCTCCCGGTCAGGTGAGCTCTCTGGGGACAGAGGTAGGTCAGCTCCAGGCAGCACCTGGCTAGTGTTCAGAGGCATCATCCTCACCACTCAAGTCAGCAGGTATTCTGAGCCCAGGGCTCCGGTGAGTGATATCTGCCCCTCACTTACATTCCACAAGCTCCTACGTGGATCCCCTGGGATGGAGGCTGATAAACTTTTCCAAGAGGGCCAAATATTAAGTATTGTAGGCTTGTGGGCCATAAGGTCTCTGTAGAAAATACTCAACTACCCTGTTGTAGCTCAAAAGCAACCACAGACAACAGGTACATGATGGGTGTAGGGGTGATGAAGAAAACTTTATTTGTAACAATAGGCTATGGCCAGGCTGTGTGATTTGTGGGCTCCTGCCCGATGAAGTAGAACGAATGAGAACTGCAGATTTACGTGTGTAGAGAGAGGTTCCATGAGTAGTTTCTGGTTATTGTCTCAACTCCCTAGTAAGACCATAAAAGTGTAAAGGGCAGAAGCCCAGGTGTTTTATTTCCTTTCAAAGTCTCTATAGTACCTTATCCAATGTCCATCAACCCAGAAACCATCAAATCTCTTGATGAGTTGAAGGAGTTCAAATGGATTATGTAAGAAGTTCAGAAACGAGAACTACCGGTTATTTTGGCTTTAAACGAGAATTTAGTAGTTACAAGGCTAGAGCATCTCTACTTTTAAAGGTTAGGTCACATGGCTGTTTCAAAACATGCTCTAGGGTTTAATTATTGGCTAGATGAGTGGATAGAAGTTTCTTTCTTTCTCTCTTTTTTTTTAAGTTTATTTATTTTGAGAGAGAAAAAGCGCAACAGGGGAGGGGCAGAGGGAGAAGGGGAAAGAGAATCCCACGCAGGCTCAGTGTTGTCAGCACAGAGGTCGTGCGATCATGACCTGAGCCGAAATCAAGACTCGGAGGCTTAACAGACTGAAGCCACCCAGGTGCCCTGGGAAGTTTCTTTCAACAATAGTAGTTCAGCAAAACAAAACAAAACAAAACAAAACACCCTTCTGCTATATGTCGACAACTACACCAACTGCAAAACAGACTCTAATAGGGAACTCTATAAAAGCACATCTTATCAGATGGAGAAGCTCTGAGCATCAGCAACAGAATCCTACACTCCAGGAGGCCTTTAATAAATCTCAAGTATTAACTAACTCATAACAAAATGCTTAGTGAACATCAACCACATGCCAGGCATGAAGTTCAGTGATCCCTTCCCTCATTGCCTCATGTATTTCTTAGATAACCTCTGGAGTAGTATTGCAGCATTTTGTAGGTACGGAAAACAAGGCTCACAGAAGATTCTCTAAGGTCACATGGCTCCTAAGTAACAAAACCAACAGTGAGAAAGAAGATTTTGAAGGTCAGGTTAAGCATTCTCCATTCTATCTGCTATCCTCACCCCCTAGCTGCTGCACTGCTCAAACTCCAGCTCAGTTTGTATAGATACGTCCTCAGATTTTCACTGTGCACCAATGATGGGCTGTCCCAGCCACTACCCCTCTTTCTACCTAAATGTGTTCACTTGTGGAAATAATGATGACCATTTACCACTTTCTAAGTACATCTCCAGGCTGCTGTCAAGTCATGTTACCACCACTGACCACCCTCAGCTCTGGGCCTGCTCTCGGCCACCCCACGGCACATGGAGTGGAGGGCCGGGTCCTCTCACCTCTGCCACTGTCTTGGATGGGTAAAGTTCATGGCAGAACCCAGAGACACACCAGCTCAAGCTCCAGCAAGGGAGGGTTGGTTAGGGGGTAGGGAGAGGCCTCTGCAGGGAGCAAGGGGGCTGGCCTGGCCAGTCAGGACAACGCAGGACAGGATGGAGAGACACAGAGAATCCTATCCAGAGATTAAGCTGCCTGCTCTTTCCTTGGAGTCTGGTAGGCAGACCAAAAAATATGGCAGGATATTTGGGGCGGAGGCTGCTCTGGTGTGACTTCTAATGATGGAAATCTCCGGAACTCTCTTTTATAGCTAATGTGGTAAACATATCCACATAACAACGGATAATTTGTGTGACCACTAGGTGTGCCTATAAATGGGTGTTTACTTCATACATTTTTAGATAGGCTCAGCAAGTCTTCACTCTACAAATAACCCCACTAGCTTGAAGTTTAAGTGACTTGCCCAAGGTCACACTACTAGTTGGCATCAGACATTTCTGAGCCTTAGCACTCACAAATTTGAAAAATAATCCAAAAGCCACAGACTAAAACAAAACAGCAGATGGGAACGTATACTGTGCACAGGTCTTTTCCTATGCAATATGTATACAGTGTGGCAAATGAACAAAGGGCCAGGCCACGAGGCTAACCCCATCCCTGATTCATCGCTGGATTCTGGAGAAGCCAGACTGGAACTAGGAGCAAGCCTTGAATGAAACACCCTGTTGGCCATCTGGAACATCTGCTGAACATCTGCTGATCAATTTAGCTTGCTAAATATAAGTAATCTGGTACCAATATTTTGAATCTGAATAAACTAGAGCACAGAAGTCAGAAGACTGTGGCTCAACCCCTAGTCTGCCATTTATCAGCTACGTGACCTTGGCACAAACTTAGGCCTTAATATCCTTAATTTCTTGTAAAACAGGGCACGCAGAATCCCATCTATCTTAAAGGGGTTCTGTGGTGTTAAGATGAGACCAGATGTGTCTTAGCAATGGAATACTATGCAAAAATTAGGTAACTCTTTTTTCTTTAGATTCTTGTAATCTAGAACATCATTTCTAAAAACATTGAGATAACTTACCATAAAATTCACCCTTTTCAAATATACAGTTGTCTGGTTTTCAGTAACAACTAGGTAACTCTCCCCTACTTTCTCCAGTTTTCACCTGGTAAGAATTAATTCGCCCTCCAAAGGTCGGTTCAAAAATGGACTCCCGTAATATTCTGTCCTTACCTTTGTTAGAGCACATTTTTCATTGTATTGTACATTTTTATGTATTCATCCTTCTTCCCTTCAACTACGAACAAGATAGAGAAAGAAACTACTAACATTTACACAGCACTTTACAGTTTAGACTGCTTTCTGTGTAGGTAACTCCTTTGATCTACTTTTGTATCTACACTACCCACAGCAACCACTTTATATTTATGAAACTAGTGGATGACAAGAACTGGAGTTCCTCTGTGGCCCAAGGGACAGTAATAAGATAGAGAACAAATTTTAAAGCTTCTCTCTTAAATCCCCCCACAGCATGCTTGCATAGAGACAGGTTTGGTTTTTTCCCCAAAGTTTTCCTGCCAAAGCAAATATTCCAAAAACTGAAAATAAGAGGCATACTCCAGGCAAAAAACTTGTTGGGCCACAGTTGATTATTGATTATCATCCAGAAAGCAATGCCTCTGAATCCTTCCCCCATCTTATCCCCACACCTAAACCCACAAAGGCCCAATGATCTGATGACTCCAAAAAGAGAGTCTTGGCCATAGTGGAATTGGTAAAATACAGTTCTTGCCCACAAGGAGCCTGCAATCTAGTACTTCAATTCAAACAATATTTCTCTCTCTTTCCATAAGCACCGTGAGAAACAGGCATAGTTGTTAACCCGACTTTACAGAGGAAGAGACTGAGGTGCCAGGGGATCACTGGCTTGCCCAGGATCACTCTTGGTGAGAGCAAGAGTCAAGACCCACAGATAGGTAAAAGCTGCTGCTGCAGTATAAACACAGATGTACGGCTTCAGAAGGTAGGCATTCTAGTTGGGGGAACAGGATAACAAATGTCCCGGATGACGTAGCATTTGAACTGGGCCTTGGAAGATGGGCAGGGTTTTGATAGCAAGTCGTTAAGTCGTTTTTTTTGGCCAGAGAGCTGATGCCCTTCACAGAGCTATGGGTGACAGGGCAGAAAGGGCGCCCACGATCAGATTAGAGATGGTTTAACACCAGCTTCCGCAGTAGGTAATATCTCATCCTTAAAACACCCTGAAAAGCCTCCCTTTTGGGAGGAGTGGAGGGTGGGGAAGGATCACCCAGGAAAGAGAGATCATACTGTCTTCAGACCAGAGAGATTCTTTGTTCTGGGTAATATGACAAACACTGAGGCAATACAAAGACCTATTCAGCAAGCCATTTTCTTTCTGCCCACTCGCTAAAATAAAAACCTCATTTTCCCTTGATTACTTATGTTAATAAGATATCTGAGCACAGTATCAATCAAGGAGTAGGAGAGACTGGGAAAGATTAACCATCTGAAATTGGGGTGAATGTGGGTTTTCTTCAATGCTCTCCAGGTCGAAAGATTAAACCATTCCTGATCTATTCAGGAAAAGCCATTTTAATGGCTTAATTCCTACTTAGACCTCACTATGCTCTAAGTTCCTCAAAAAAAAAGGCTTATAAAAATTACAATCAGGAGAAATATATGTGATTTCTCAAAACTGCACACATTATTTGGGTGAGTACAAGGCTTAAAAGCCACGCAATCTAGTAATGTTATTTCATCATCTGTAAAAATTAAAAATTAAGAAAAGCAAAAATCCCCCCAAAGGACAGTTAGTCTGTTAATTCTGCAAGAGAACTTCCTGAGTGCTCAGACTGAACCCAGACAAGATGCTATCATTGGTAAGAATTCTCAGAGCAGACGCCTTTCCTTCTTCCCCCAGCCTGTTCAGGTGTGCTGAAAGCCTGTGAGGGAGTTAATTTGTAAAATAACAAAGGAATCTTTCCAGTTAAGATTTACAGACCTATCCAGGCATTTTGCAAGAGACTCATGATGAACCTCTGACCTACCCGAAAAGTCCTACGAGGAGACGCACTCATTGGCCATCAGCCTTGGATACTACCTTGAGGTAAAAGGATTTCAGAGTTAAGTTAAAGCTACTTACCAGTGTGAAGCCTGTCTACTAGATCCTGACCTAAAACTCCAGGGAAATACAGCTGAACAGCTGTATTTTCTTAAAGGCACAGAAGTGCTACTGTTCCTTGAGTTTTTACCACAGTCATAACGTCTCTCCATATGCCATATTACTTAACAACCTCAATAATCCTACAAGGTATTGTCTGTCTTGAAAAGGAACTAAGGTTTGACAGAGTAATGTGTCCAAAGCAAGAGCTAGTGAGTGGTCTACCCACTGACCCCATTCCAAACCACTTACCTGCTCTCTTCTGCCCCCCTCCCAACCAGGCACCAAATACCAAATGTGTGCTATTCCACAAGCCCACACTGCTGGGGAGCCCCTCTACATACATAGGGGAGGGAGCCACAGCTCTTCTCCTGGTTCTTGGGCCCTCACCACGTCAGCAAAACCTACCTGCTTCCAAGAACTACCCAGAAATTTGAGAGGTCTCCTAGTCCAGGGAAGCTCCCTAATTTGCTTTCCCTTCTGATTTACTACCTCATTACTGACATGTCCATGAGGGGGGCACAAGGTCACCAAATTCCCAGACCTTCACTCTTGCATCCTCATCTGGTTTAATCAGCACTATGCTATATCCTTAGACTTTGACCCACCTCCCTTCAACCACTGTTTTTTTTTTTTTTTTTTAATTTGTTTACTTTTTGAGAGAGAGAATCTGAAGTGGGGCTCCATGCTGACAGCACAGAATCCAACTTGAGGCTTGAACTTGTGAACCACGAGGTCATGACCTGAGCCAAAGTTGAGCGTAACCAACTCAGTCACCCAGAGGCCTCAACCCCTAGTTTTAAAAGAGAAAACAGCAGGGGTGCCTGGGTGGCTCAGTCACTTGGGCGTCCAACTTCAGCTCAGGTCATGATCTCGCAGTTCATGGGTTTGAGCCTGGCACTGGGCGCTGTGCTGACAGCGTGGAACCTGGAGCCTGCTTCGGATTCTGTGTCTCCCTCTTTCTGCCCCTCTCCCTCTCACACACACACACACACACACACACTCTCTCTCTCTCTCAAAAATAAACATTTAAAAATAAATAAATGAATGAATGAGTGAATAAAAGAAAACTGCAGACACAGAAATAGCAGTGAATGTAGTTAAGAATTTATCAATTTTCTCTGTTCAAAGAACCAGCTTTTAATTTCATTGATCATTTTTCATCTTTTTAGTTTCTGATTCATTTATTTCTGCTCTGATCTTTATTATTCCCTTCCTTCTACTAATTTGGGGCTTTGTTTGCTCTTTTCCTAGGTTTCTTAGGTGTAAAGTTACATTACACTGAGATTTTCCTTCTTTCTTGAAGTAGGCCTGTATCGCTATTAACTTCACTCTAAGAACTGCTTTTGCTGCATCCCACAGATTTTGGTATGTCATATTTCTGTTTTAATTTTTCTCTCGGTACTTTTAAATTTCTCCTTTGATTTTCTTCAGTGACCCATTGGTTGGTCAGTAGCATGTTGTTTAATATGCTCGCCTTTGTGGGTTTTCCTGTTTTCTTCTTTTTTTTTTAAAAGAAATGTTTTTCTAGTTTAAAATTTTTGAGGGGTGGGGGAAGGGCTGAGAGAGAGGGAGACAGAGGATCCTAAGTGACTGACAACAGAGAGCCCAGTGTGGAGCTTGAGCTCATGAACCGAGAGAATATGACCTGAGCTGAAGTCAGATATTTAACTGATACCCAGGCACCCCCGACCCCATTTTCTACATGTAATTAATTTCTAGTTTCATACTACCATGGTTGGAAAAGATGCCTGATATGATTTCAACCTTATTGAATTTATTGAGATTTGTTTGTGACCCAACATGCAATCCTACAGAATGTTCCATGCACACCTGAGAAGAATGTGTATTCTGCTTTTAGATGGAGTGTTCTGTCCATATCCATTAAGTCTATCTAGTCTAATGTGTCATTTAAAGCTGATGTTTACTGATTTTTTTGTCTATCTGTTGATGAAAGTAGGATATTAAAATCCCCTACTATTATTGTATCTTTCAATTTCTCCCTTTAGGTCTGTTAATATTTGTGTTATATATTTTGGTGCTTTAATGTTGGATGCATATATGTTTATAAATGTTATATCTTCTTGCTGGATTGACCCCTTTATCATTATGTAATGAATGCCCTTTTAGTAGTCTGTGGTTTTTTTTGGGTTTTTTTTTTGATTTTTATTTACTTTTGATAGAACACAAGTCAGGGAAGGAGAGAGAGAGAGAGAGAGAGAGAGAGAGAGAGAAGGAGAGAGGGAGGGAGGGAGAGAGGGAGAGAAAGGGGGAGACACAGAATCGCAAGCAGGCTCCAGGCTCTGAGATGTCAGCACAGAGCCCGATGCGGGGCTCAAACCCACAAACCGTGAGATCATGACCTGAGCAGAAGCCAGACACTTAACCGACTAAGCCACCCTGGCGCCCAGTCTGTGTTTTAAAGTCTATTTTGTCTAATATGAATATAGCTACTTCAGTATTCTTTCCATTTCCACTTGTACAGAATATTTTTTTCCATCCCTTCACTTTCAGTCTGTGACTAGGAAAAAAAAGAGGGCTCAAAATTAAGAAATGGAAGAGAAGTTACAAGTAATACCACAGAAATACAAAGGACCATAAGAGACTACGGTGAACAATTATAAGCGAACAAACTAGACAACCTAGAAGAAATGGAGAAATTCTTAGAAACATACAATCTTTCAAGACTGAATTATGAAGAAATATGAGATCTGAAGAGACTGATTACTAGCAAGGAGATTGAAACAGTAATTAAAAACTTCCCAACAAAGTTCAGGACCAGATGGCTTCCCTACCAAATTCCACCAAACATTAATTTAATACCTACACTCAAAGTCTTGGAGGAAAAGCCTTCAAACACATTTTATGAGGCCAGCATTATCCTTATACCAAAACCAGACCAGGGCACTATTAAAAAAAAAAAAATTACAGGCCAATATTCTTGATGAACACAGATGCAAAAATCCGCAACAAAATATTAGCACACAAAATCTAAATGATTGGAAAGGATCACACATGATGATCAAGTGGGATTTATTCCACAGATTCAAGGATAGTTCAACATCTGTAGATTAATATGATACATTATCAACAAGATGACATAAAAAATCATATGATCATCTCAATAAATGCAGAAAAAGCATTTGACAAAATTCAACATCCATTTATGATGAATATAACCACTCTCAACAAAGTGGATATAGAAGGAACATACCTCAATATAACAAAGGCCATCATGGCAATCCTACAGCTAATACCATACTCAATGGTGAAAAATTGACAGCTCTTCATCTAAGAACAAGATGCCTATTCTCACCACTTTTGTTAAACATAATATCGGAAGTCCTAGCCATGGCAATTGGGCCAAAGAAATAAAAGCATCCAAATCAGAAAGGAAAAAGTGAAATCTGTTACTATTTGCAGATGATACATGAATTCAGTAAAATCACAGGATACAAAATCAATGTATAGAAATCTGTGGCATCTCTATACACTAACAATGAAAATTCATAAAGAGAAACTAAGAAACAATTCCGTTTACAATTACCTTAAAAAGAATAAAATATGTAGGAATAATTTTAACCAAGGAGGTGAAAACTATTAGACACTGATAAAACAAACTGAAGAACACACAAAGAAATGGAAAGATAATCTGTGCTCATGAATTAAAAGAATATTGTTAAAATGTCCATACCACCTAAAGCAATCTACACACACATATTCAGTGAAATACCCATCAAAATTCCAATGGTTCACTTTACAGAACAGGAACAAATAATATTAAGATTTATATGGAATCACAAAAGATACTCAAAAGCCAAAACAATCTTAAAAAAGAAGAACAAGGCTGGAGATACCACACTCCCTCATTTCAAACTATGTCACAAAGCTATAGTAAACAAAGTAATGTGGTATTGGTATAAACAAAGACACAGATCAATGGAATAGAATTCAAAGTCCAGAAATAAGCCCACGTAAATATGGAAAATTAATATACAACAAATGAGCCAAGAACATACAACAGAGAAAGGACAGTCTCTTCAATAACTGGTATTGGGAAAACTGGACAACCACATGCAAAAGTATGAAACTGGACCACTATCTTACACCATTTACAAAAATTACCTCCAAATGGATTAAAGACTTGAATGGAAGACCTGAAACCATAAAATTTCTGGAAGAAAACATAGGTGGTAATCTCCTTGACATCAGTCTTAGTGATGTCTCTGTGGATCTGACTCCAAAAACAAGGGACACAAAAAGAAAAATAAATAAGTGGGACTATACCAAACTGAAAAGTTTCTGCACAGCAAAGGAAATTATCATCAAAATGAAAAGGCAACCTACTGAATGGAGAACATATTTGCACACCATATACCTGATAAAGGGTTAATATCCAAAATTTATAAAGAACTCCTACAACTCAACAACACCAACCAAAAAAACAACCTAATTAAACAATGGGCAGAAGATCTGAACAGACATTTCCTCAGAGGCATACAGATGGCACACAAGACATACAACAGCCACGTGAAAAGATGCTCAAGATCACTAACAGGGAAAAGCAAATCAAAATCACAATGAGGTATCACCTTGTACCCGTTAGAATGGATATTATCAAAGAAACAAGAAATGACAAACGTTGGCGAGGGTGTGGAGAAAGAGAAACCCTTGTATACTGTTGGTGGGATTGTAAATTGGTACAACCACTGTGGAAAATACTATGTGATTCCTCAAAAAATTAAGAATAGAACTATCATATGACCCAGCTATTCCACTTCGGAATATTTATCAGAAGAAAATGGAAACACCAATTCAAAAAGATATGTGTACCCCCTACATTCACTGCAGCATTATTCACAATAATCAAGATATGGAAACAACCTAAATGTCCATTGACAGATGAATGGATAAAGATGTGGTGTATTTATACAATGGGATACTAGTCAGCTAGAAAGAAAGAAAGAAAGAAAGAAAGAAAGAAAGAAAGAAAGAAAAGAAAGAAAAGAAAGAAAGAAAAAGAAAGAAAGAAAAAGAAATCTTGCCATTTGGACAGCTAAGCAAAATAAGTCAGATGGAGAAAGACAAATACCAGGTGATTTCACTGATATGTGGAATCTAACAAAACAAAATAAAGCAAAAACAAAATCATAGATACAGATAACAGACTAGGCATCAGAGGGGAAGGGGGTTGAGGGTTGGGCAAAATGGGTGAAAGGGCAACTGTATGGTTATTAATGGTAACTAGGCTTGTGGGATCACTTTGCAGTGTATACAGATATTAGATTATGAAGCTGTACACCTAAAGTTTAGGTAACAACAACAACAACAATAATAATAAATAGCAGTGAGGCATTTATGCCCTAGGATACTGAACCAAGGAAAAGCTGACCCAGGGAGTTAGGCCCCATTCCATAGCTAGTTAATATAGTGACAAGGGGAAACTCAATTATCCCCTGCTGGGCCTCAGTTTCTGAAGACATAAAAGAGTTAATAACAAGTAACTTGCACTCTAGAGAAAACCAAGCTGACTTACTTAGGACTGTTTCAATTTGGTGCTTGGCAGTTTGTTTCTTCTTTACCTCCCTTCCCCCCTTCCCACCTGGTCCGATGGGAGTGGTCGGATATTGTGAACAAATTCATAGAGTTCGTGTGCATGTGGCAGGACTATTTTTTTTTTTTTTAAGGCAGGTTAAATAAATAACATCCCTCCCTCTCTGCACCCACTTTCGTCCTTCCCTCTGATTCTACATCCTAAGCCCAGAAATTAGGTGGCCACAGATGAAATGAGCTCAAGACAGGTCAAACAAGCCGCTTCCAGTTGCCATCACAGGGGAAAGTGCGTGGCCGGGGAAAGAAACCGGAGCCGGGGCGGAAGGGGGGGGGGGGGGATGGCGCCAGGGGCTCCATCGCTGGACCAACTTCCCCAGGAGCCACTGGACCCGCGTCCCCTCAGGGAACGGGACGCACTACCCGCCGCACCGCCCGCCACCCTCCCCGTAGCCTCGCGGCCCTCCTCGCCCCCCCACAGCCCTCCCGGGTCGTGGGCGTCCCCTCACCTGCGCGGGACACAGCAGCAGCAGGAGGAGGCCGAGGGCTGGGCCGCGCGCGGTCATGCTGCCTTGGTGCGGTGCTGCGGCCATCGGCGAGACTCGACTCGACTCGGCTCGGCTCGGCGCGCGGGGCTGGCTCAGGATCCCGAGCCGGCGGAGGGCGGGGACGCGTGACGGCGGCAGGGAGCCAGCGCTCGTCAGGAAAGAGGAAGGCGTCGTTGGCCCCTCCTCCTTCTGGGTGGTGCCCCTGGAGGGACGCCCAGGATCCATTCTGGGCGGGGCGAGGTCGACCCAGGGGGGGCGGGGCAGGGGGCAGGGCCCAGCCTTGGAGGGGCGGGGCCGAACTGGGCCGCTGGGCCGGACTGTGCCACGGGCACCAGGCGGGGCGGCCTCCGGGTTACCAGCTTAGCTTTTCGTGGTTCTAAGGTTCTGGGGGTACGATATAGGGTAGGGATCCCAGACCAGGGCAGCCGAACTTCTGGAATCTGGCCTGGGAGGATATTTCCGAAAGCGTGTGGTTTTGATGTTTTAACTTTCCCCCGTTTTTGTCTTTCCTGAGCTGGGGACCGTGGGCGAGGAGGTTTTAGCAAATGGGAGCGTTTGGAGACTGTTTTCCCAATTCCGATCCCACTCCTCAGCGGAATATGTATTTATTTCGGCCCCGATTAGCATTCCGAGCAAATTCTCCGCCACGGACTCAGCACCCAAAAACGAATCCGCGCCTGGGCTTCCGCGACATATGGGGCGGTGCCGCGCGGTGGCCTGACGGTGTTGTGATCCCGGAGCGCGAGGGGCGGAGCGCGGCGGTGGGCGAGGCTCCTGAGCTAACCAATCTCCGCTTTGTGGCCTCTCAGCCCACTTTCGGAAAAGCGCTAGAACTGCACCACCTGCTGGCAGAGTCTCGTGGCTTTGGACCCGTGAGCGGGAGAAGACTCCCCACCCTGCCCTCAAGGTTGACCCAGAGGTGGCACCAGGTCCATTTTTAATTTCTAGATGAAGTCAAGTAACACAAAGAAGCGTCTTCATTTTTGAGCCTTGCTCTTGCAAAAATACAATGTATATTATATGCATTTCTAGTAACATTTCCCCTCAGATTTCAATTATTGAGACTGCTCCAAAGCATCAGTCATTACCACCTTGAAGTTAAGGAAATGAAAGTAAGGATCTCTTTTCCTAAAGTGGAAGCCAGTTTACAATGAAAAGACTAAATATCCATCTGTAGCAATGATCAAACCCAGTCCTAGGTAGGACCATGATGCAGGTGATATTCCCAGCGCACTTTACAAAACGTCTACTTTGGTTACAGTCTTGCCTGCCCACCCCCTCAGTCCTGGGATATCAGCTTCCCGGGTGGCTGGACATTGAAACTATAGGGATTTCTTCTAAACCTCAGTCCTAGATTTTACACAAGGGCTACCTGGCCCTCTTCCAACCATGTGCTTTTCTGTCCTTAATGATTCATTTGAGATAAAATAGAATGCGTTAGTTGTGGAGGGACTCGAACTGTTGTCACCAAACCAGCAGTATCAGCATCACCTGGGAACGTGTTAGGCAAATTGGAGGTTCCAACCTAGACCCACTCACTGAATCAGAAACTCGGGATGAGCCAGCTCTTTGAATTTTTTTTTTTTTATGTTTTTATTTATTTTTGAGACAAAGAGAGACACAGCATGAGCAGGGGAGGAGCAGAGAGAGAGGGAGACACAGAATCTGAAGCAGGCTCTAGGCTCTGTGCTGTCAATACAGAGCCCCAGGCAGGGCTCGAACTCACAGACAGTGAAATCATGACCTGAGCTGACGTCAGGCGCCTAAACCGACGCCACCCAGGTGCCCCAGCTCTTTGAGTTTTAATAAGCCTTCCCGGTGATTCCGATGAACACTCAAATTCTAAACTTACTGCTGTAATGGATTCCTTGGATCCTGGTGGATTAGTTACCCTTACAATTTTAGCAAAGTCCTAATGGAAAAAAGAAAAAAAGCCTTTACTAAATAATTAACTTGAGTGAAAGAAATATGAAACATTTCTGGGACAGGGAGAAAATTTGATGCCCCACTAATTATGTCCACTATTCACCAAAAAGATAACAAAAAGACTTTTAGCCATTCTTTCCTGGTTCTTTTGTAGTACTTCAATACCCAAAAGCCTAGGAAACATTTTGTAAATATTGTAAGTAAACTATCATATTTCTAAGAGAAATGTGGCTTTTTGCTAATGACAAAGTAATTCATGCATATAGTAGAAACTGAAAATACACGAAAGTTCAGAGACAGAAAAAAAATTATTTATAATTCCATCATTGTCAGTAATCTGTTACACTGTCATGTATTTTTTCTTTCCATGAAAATTGTTTTAACATGGTTGAGATCCTAAGAGAAACTTTTTGTTAGTTTGTTTAAGCAATATTTAATATCAGTATCATTATAAACACCATTAAACATTGCATAATAATAAAGGAGAAAGTGAGAGGGAAAATGAAATGATTAGACATACATCTTTATAAATATGCAGAAACATCTTTGGAAAACCATGTATTCAAAAGCATATATGTGAATATATTTTAAAACAAGTGGGATATACTGTATCCCGTTTGAAGCTTGCTTTTTTTTTTTTTTTGCATTTAGCAATATGCTTTTCCACCTCACCACTTTTACTACCTCTATAGGATTTCATTATGTGTATGTAACATTTCTGAAGTCAGAGTGATGGAAGCCAGTCTCAGAGAAGTACCTAAGTCAGGAAAATATAGTTCACCAACCAAAAATATTTCAAAATAACTTAAGTCTCAAGCCACATTTCTGGTATATATGAAGGGTTTGTATGGTTCCAGTGATACTGAAAAAATTCGCCTCTTTTCTTCCATATGCCTCCTCACATTCCTAAGCCTGTCTGGATTCCACAAAGCTTTGTATCTTTCTGTGTTCTCTGCTTTACTCACGATAACTTTATCATAAATGTCTAAAAGCTATGGAACATTTACTTTAGGGAGGCAGATGGGAAAGTTGACCCAAGACAAAATTCTCTTTACCTAGCAGATGGAAGGGGAAGTCTAGAAATACTCATGTTAATAGTTTTGATCCATTACATAATTTATTTAATCAATATCCTTTTGGACACTTGGTGTGTCACTTTGGTTACTGAAAACAATAATGCAGTGAACATCCTGTGCCTAAATCCTTGCAATCGTATGCATATGTTGGAAAAACATATTGTTGGCTCAACGGAAATGTGCATTTTAATTTTCAGTCTTGCTAAACTGCGCTCCAAAGAGATTGCAATTTACTCCTTTGCTAACGACATATAGAAGTGCCTGATTCCCACCTCCTTGGCAACAGTTATCTTTCCCATTCTGATAGGTGAAAAATGGCATCTGTGATTTTACTTATTTCTTATTTTTAAAAATCGTGATGCTTTAATTTGTATTTTATTAATTATAGGAGAGATTATAATTGTAAAAGAGATTAATTATAAGTGAGATTAAGAATCTTCATACATTTATAAATGATTTTGTTTTTTTCCTGTGTTTTTTATTTTGTATTATTTTCTTTTTCATATGGACTCGTAAAGCTGTCCATTTATTAAGAAAATTAACCTATTTGTCTAGCATATATGTCGCAGATACTTTACTAATTTATGAGTTTGTGGGATTATAAAAAATTATTCCATATTTTCCCCCAAAGTTTAATGATTCCATGGAAATCATGATCTGGAATTATTTTGCTGTAAGGAGTGATATAAGGATACAGTTCCCTTCCTTCCCACAAAGCCGAGATAATCATAGGGACACCTGCTCTTGTGAAAGTTATTGTTTTTTTGGGTTGCCCAATCTAATGACCACCCTTTCCTGTCATCACACTTGACCTCTTAGTGTATTTCGACACAGATGATCACACTGTCCTCCATAAAACATGTTCTTTAACCCTCTCATCAGTTACCTCATTGACTAAGCATTGACTATACCTCATCTTCTAGACTAGGGATGTGCTTTGAGTAGTATATTCGTGTTAATAAAATTTTATTACAAGAAAATACCTTTGAATCCTTCTAATATAGAAGCATTTTTTTTCCCCCTGCTGACTTAAAAACTTCAAAGCAGGCCATGATATAAGTGGGCAAAGAAAAAAGAATGCCTAGCTACGGCACAGATTTTGAGCTTGCCTGGTCTACTTTGAAGGCTGAAGTTCAATAACAGGAAATGAAGACAGAGCTGGGTCTTTGGGGTAGTAGGATGCAACTGACTTCACCTGGTGATATCTGAGCCCATTGATAATGGACCCAGGCCTTCTTCGCTTACTTTTTTTTTTTTTTTTTTTTTTTTTTTTTTTACTTTTTCCCCTGGATTAGCTTAGGCTGCCATAACAAAATACCTTAGACTGGGTGGGTTAAACAACAGGAATTTATATCTTATGGCTCTGAAGACTGAGAAGTAGATCAACGTGCTGACCAGTTAGGTTTCTGGTGGGGACCCAGTTCCTGGCTTCTAGACAGCTGCTTGCTCTTTCTTTCTTTCTTTCTAGTTTATTTATTTATTTATTTATTTTTCAACGTTTTTTATTTATTTTTTGGGACGAGAGAGACAGAGCATGAACGGGGGAGGGGCAGAGAGAGAGGGAGACACAGAATCGGAAACAGGCTCCAGGCTCCGAGCCATCAGCCCAGAGCCTGACGCGGGGCTCGAACTCACAGACCGCGAGATCGTGACCTGGCTGAAGTCGGACGCTTAACCGACTGCACCACCCAGGCGCCCCTCTAGTTTATTTATTTTGTGAGAGAGAGAGAGAGAGAGAGAGCGCTAGCTCATGTGCCAGCCGGGGAAAGGCAGAGAGAGAGGAAGGGAGAGAGAGAATCTCAAGCAGGCTCTGTGCTGTCAGCTTGGAGCCCCACTCTGGACTCAGTCCCACCAACCATGAGATCATGACCTGAGCAGAAACCAAGAGTTGGATACTTAACTGACTGAGCCACCCAGGCGCTCATAGACAGCTGCCTTCTGACTGAGTGCTCACAGAGGTCTTTCCTAGGTACATGTGTGTGGAGAGAGAGAAATCTCTTCCTCTTTGTATAAAGGCAATAGCCCTCTTGGATTAAGGCCACACCCTTATGAGCACATTTAGCCTAATAATTACCTTCTAAAGGCCCTATCTCTAACTATGTTTACATTGGGGGTTAAGACTTCAATGTGGGAATCTGGGGTCACCATCCAGTCCATAGTACCCCTCCTTTTGCTCAGGGCTGCATTATGACTTTTGTGGGCCCTAAGCACCTTTGTTTTTGGGTACCCCTTCCTCCTTCCAAAACAACCATTTAAAGTTACATTTTACAACTGCCTTGGTATAAAGACAAATATAATACAAGCTGGCTTCATGATTACATATTCATTATGATTGCATTCTTATTTTTCTTCTAGTTAAAAGAAATATAAATTAAAACATTTGTGTGTGAACTTAAAAGTATACAGAGGCCCTAGACACTCTGTCTACTGTGCCTGATGGAGAAGCTGGTCCCGTGTTTGCTACTAATGTTATAGAATGCCCTGTAGCATTCACAGACATTGTAAGTTTTACTGATGGATTGCCGAAAAGAAGAGAAAAGAAAAGAAGAGAAAAGAAAAGAAAAGAAAAGAAAAAAACGTCCAGGACCAGCAGCTAGAGCTGGCCCTAAAAGAAGCACCTGTAGATAGTAAGAGGTCACCTAGCTGAACACAGGGAGAGCGAGCCGATGACCTCCTCATACCCCTCTCCTGTCAGGCTATGCTTTGCCATATTCTACTGATTATACAGACCAGTCCTGATACAGTGCAGGAAAACTACATAAGCACAAGAATACTAGAAGGGAAGCATAGGAGGCCTTCTTGGGGGCTAGTTACCCCAGGTCTGTGTAGCCACCACCCAGAGGAAGGCTACAGAACATTTTTAGCACAGCAGAGGCTTTCTTAGGCTGCTTCCCAGTCAATATCATCACCCTTCTCCAACCAAGAGATAGCCACAATTCTGACTTCTGTCACCATGAATTGGTTTTGCCTGTCCTTAAACCTCAAGTAAATGGAATCATACTCTGCCTGGCTTCTTTCACTCAACATTGTCGGTTGTGTGGGTATGAGACTCATCCACATTGTTCAGAGCAGTAATTCATCCTTTTGATTGCTGAGTAGTATTCTATGGTATAAAAATACCATGCCAATATTTGGGTTATTTCCAGTTTAAGTTGTTATCAATGAACTTACTATGAACATTCTGGCACACGTCTTTTTGTTGGAAATATGCGCTCAGTTCTTTTGGATTCCGTAATAGACTTTTAAAACCCCATACTTAAGCAAGCTGAATTTTACAGACATCCTCATTTAAAAGAGCTGACAGCTATAACTCATGACTTCGGTGCCAGCGGTTTTAACTGACTCATAAGTGGGGCATTGTTGGTCAGACTTAGGGTAAAACGTTCTCTCTAGTAAGGATATGAGTCGGTGATCAATCTAGCCCTGGGTTGTGACTTCCATGCAGAGAAGATGCTACCAACATGGGGATAACTTGAAATTTATCTGTCAGTGTCTCACACTGGCATTCCCTGCTCTGTAGGATTCAGTCACATGACACAGTTAATTTCCTTTGCCTGGATGTTTGGGGTCTAATCTTTCCCCAAATAGCAAGTCCAACTCCTATACATTGGAGACTTCCTTTCTATGGCTTTTCTTACAAGTTCAACTGTGGGAAGTGGGAGTTATAGCAGCATTTCCCTTGTGAAAAATCAGGGGGTGAGGGGCTCCTGGGTGACTCGGTCAGTCAAGCCTCTGACTCTTGATATCAGCTCAGGTCATGATCTCATGGTTCATGGGACCAAGCCCTGACTTGGGCTCTGTGCTGACAGCATGGAGTCTGCTTGGGATTCTCTCACCCTCTCTCTCTTTCTCTGTCCCTCTCGTGCTCATGCTTTCTCTCTCTCTCTCTCTCTCAAAATAAATAAACACTAAAATAAACATAAAAATCAGAGGGTGAATTCCTAGTGAAGGGAGGAGAGAAGACAACAGAGAGAGAAGGAGGAAGACTTTCTGTTGACAGAGACAAAGCTGACAGGGCATGTAAGATCCGAAGATCTTTAATTAGCCTCCTTCAACTGGTAAAACATGACTTCACTTGTATTTTATTTATTTTTATGTTTAATTTTTATTTTTGAGGGAGACAGAAAGACAGAGAGAAAGGGGGACAGAGGATCTGAAGTGGGCTCTGTGCTGACAGCAGAGAAGCCCAGTGTGGGGCTCGAACTCATGAACCACAAGATCGTGACCTAAGCTGAAGTCAGACCCTTAACAGACTAAGCCACCCAGGCGCTCCAACTTCACTTGTATTTTAAAATCATTTTTAAAGTATTGCTAACAATAAAAGTGAGGACACCAGGAAAAGATTCTAAGGCTTTCCAGACCTACTAATGCATCAAGAATGTAACAGAGGGCTAAGTACAGTTGGAGAGCCTGGAGAAACCACCTCTGTTTGTTTGGGTTTATCTCACTGTGTTTGGTATGTTAAGCAGATTGAGGACACAAGCTGGGCCCTCAGCCAGCAGCATGTGAAATAAATTATTCTAATTTTTTTCTACAGAGCACATAGCTTGCTTTTCTTTTTGTTTGTTTTTCTCCATAATTTGAAACACAGGTAAGTACAGGCTTGAGCTGACATTGGACAATGGCATGCAAAATCCTAACGTGGTTGGCTCTGGTCACAGTGGGGCCTCCACGTGGTTCTATGCGCTGATTTTTTAGCATCTTGTCCCAGTGAAATAACACTCACTAAACCAACTGACCAGCAGAGATAAAACGTAGTTTTATCAGGAAGTAGTTTTATCAGTTTTACCAGGAAGGTAGTAAAACATTAACTCACAGGCCCATCGATTCTGCACCACACAGATCTCGAATGTCTATTGTGTGGCCCAATGGCAGGCACACCTCATTTCACTGTGCTTTGCTTTATTATGCTTTACAGATACTGCTTTTTTTTTTTTTTTTTTTTTTTTTTTTACAAATTGAAGGTCTGTGGCAACCTTCTGTCAAGCAAGTGTACTGGCCTGCTTTTTCCAACAGCATTTGTTTACTTTGTGTCTCTGTCACAGTTTGGTAATGCTTGCAATACTTCAAACTTTTTCATTATTCTTCTATTGGTTACGGTGGTCTGTGATCAGTGATCTTTGATGCTGCTGTTGTTGTTCTTGGGCACCAAGAACTGCTCCCTTATGAGACAGTGCACTTAACTGATAGATGTCGTGTGTGTTCTGACTGCTCCCCCCACCGGCCATTCCCCCGCCCGCTCCCTCTCCTCAGGCCTTCCCGTTCCCCGAGACACAACAATATTGAAATTAGGCCAGTTAATAATCCTATGGTGGTCTCTAAGTGTTCAAGTGAAAGGAAGAGTCACAGGTCTCTCACATTAAGTCAAAAGCGAGAAATAATAAAGCTTAGTGAGAAAGGCATATTAAAAACGGAGATAGGCTCTTGGGCCAGTTAGCCAAGTTGTGAATGCAAAGGAAGAGTTCTTGAAGGATATTAAAAGTGCCACTTCAAT
The DNA here is from genome assembly GCF_018350195.1 of Panthera tigris. Lineage (NCBI taxonomy): Eukaryota > Metazoa > Chordata > Mammalia > Carnivora > Felidae > Panthera > Panthera tigris. Next base: position 45,991,924 of record NC_056671.1, read on the forward strand.
AAACACACAAATGATAAGAAAGCGTACCAGCCTTACTGCTGCTATGGAAAAAGTTTAAGTGGTCTGGGTAGAGGCTCCAACCAGCCACAACATTCCCTTAGACCCAAAGCCTAATCCAGAGCAAGGTCCTAACTCTCTTCAATTCTGTCAAGGCTGAGAGAGGAGGAAGCTGCAGAAGAAACGTCTGAAGCGAGCAGAGGGTGGTTCCTGAGGTTTAAGGAAAGATGCCTCTCCATAACATCAATGTGCAAGGGGAAGCAGCAAGTGCTGATGTAGAAGCCGCCGCAAGTTACCCAGGAGATCTAGCTAGGTCATTACTGAGGGTGGCTACGCTAAACAACAGATTTTCAATGTAGATGAAACAGCCTTCTATTGGAAGAAGATGCCAGCTAGGGCATTCACAGCTACGGAGGTGAAATGAATGTCTGGCTTCAAAGCTTCAAAGGACAGGCTGACTCTCTTGTTAAGGGCTACGGCAGCTGGTGACTTTAAGTCGGAGCAGTGCTCATTTACCATTCTGAAAATCCTAGGACCCTGAAGAATGATGCTAAATCTACACATGGAACGGCCAAGCCTGGATGACAGCACATCTGTTTACAACATAGTTTACTGTATGTTTAAAGCCCATTGATGAGACCTACTGCTCAGAAGAAAAAGATTCCTTTCAAAATATTACTGTTCATTGACAATGCACCTGGTCACTCAAGAACTCTGATGGACTATGAGATTGTCACTGGCGTAACCCTCGGACCCCCCGAACTCAGGAAACTCCCAGAAACTTCTATCAATTTCATCTTTTAGAAACTAACAAATTGCTGGAACAGGAAAAGAAACATTTAAGTAGATCCCAGGACTATGCCTGCTCAGATGAATCAGAAGGTGCCCTACTAAGTTACCTCAGCTTGTCATTTTTATTATAATGTTAAAATCTCCTCTGAATATTCATCCCGAGCCTTCACAAAAGGAAACTGCTCACCCTTGTTTGAGGAGTCATTCCACATGTTCTCCTTATTTGTACAAATAAAAAGGACTTGTGAGGGAACCCCACCTGGTGTAGTCTGTCCATAACTCATCAAGGAGTGGACCCACATTGGTTAGGTAACAAGATGAATGTTTTTTTCATGACTGCTAACACAATATCTATTCTCCAGCCTGTGGATCAAGAAGTAATTTGGGGGCACCTGGGTGGCTCAGTTGGTGACGCATCTGACTTCGGCTCAGGTCATGATCTCATGGGTCGTGGGTTTGAGCCCCATGTTGGGCTCAGTGCTGACAGCTCAGAGCCTAGAGCCTGCTTTGCATTCTGTGTCTTCCTCTCTCTGTGCTCCTCTCCCTCTCGTGCTCTGTCTCTCTCTGTCAAAAATAAAATAAAAATTAAAAAAAAAAAAGAAGCGATTTTGACTTTTACTTATTACTTAAGAAATACATTTCATAAGGCTATAGCTGCCATAGCTGGTGATTCCCTCTGATGGATCTAGGCAAAGTAAATTGAAAACCTTCTGGAAAGGATTCACCATTCTAGATGCCATTAAGAACATTTGTGACTCATGGGAAGAGGTCACAATATCAACATTAATAGGCATCTGGAAGAAGTTGATTCCAACACTCATGGATGACTTTGAGGGGTTCCAGACTTCAGTGGGGGAAGTCACTGCAGATGTGGTAGAAATAGCAAGCAAACTAGAATTAGGTGTGGAGCCTGAAGATGTGACTGAACTGCTGAAGTCTCATGATAACACCTGAACAGATGAGCAGTTGCTTCTGATGGGTGAGCAAAGAAAATGGTTTCACGGGATGAAAACTGTTCCTGGTGAAGATGCTGTGAAGACTGTTGAAATGACAACAAAGGATTTAGAATATTCCATAAACTTAGTTGAGAAAGCAGTAGAAGGGTTTGAGAGGATTGATTCCAATTTTGAAAGAAGTTCTGTTGGTAAAATGCTAATAAACAGCATTCATGCTACAGAGAAATAGTTCATGAAAGGAAGAGTCCATGGATGCCTGCTCTCCTTGCCTCCCTTGACTTTCTCCTCCCTTGATCTGTGTTTCACTCCCCACTATTGTCCGTTTTATCTTCTTTGCCGACTTCGCTTTTTCCTTCCAAATTCCTTCTCAGTTTTTCCCCCTCTCCCCAGAGTCTTCCTGGGGATCTCATTCATCCCATGACTTTGACAATCACTTCTACTTACACGATGGCTAAATCAGTAGTAAGTCTTGTCCTAAACCTTAAGCTGCTGTTTCCAACTATCTCCTGGAATCTATTTCACACATTCTTCAAACTGAACCTGTCTAAATGCTCTATCTCCACTTCAACTCTGCTGTTGTTCTTCCCTGTTTGCTAACATAGAACTGTCACCATCCACTATGTAAACCTTGGATACAGAAAAGAATTAACAGAAAGTTAATTGGAAAGTTTTGCTTACGAGATTGGCCATTGGCTGGTATCTGGGGACTTAGCTCACAAATAGTTCCCTACACTGATCTAAAACTTTCCCTAAATGACAGTGGTTCACTGTGCTGAAACTGTACATGACAATGTGGTTTATTCTGAGTGCCTGTTTTCCTTCTGTAAGTCTGAAATTTTGGCAAATGTTAGGCAGAGGGTACTTAGGTGACCAGCTCCCAGTTAAAAGCCTGCGTGAGTCTCTAATGAGTTTCCCCAGTAGACAACACTTGTCAACGTTGTCACATCTCATTGCAAGAGGATTTGAGCTTATCCTGTGTGAATCCACTGGAAGAGGATCCTTGGAAGCTTGCAGCTGGTTTCCTCTGTCTTCACTGCCTTTCTCTTCCCCTTTGCTGATTTTGCTATATATCCTTTCGCTGTAATCTCGGCCATGACTATGACCACATGATGAGCCCAGTGAGTCTTTCTAGCAAATCACCCAACCTGGGGGACGTCTTAGGGTCCCCCAACACATCTTAGCATAATTGTAACCCTCTTTTCCTCACTCTCTATGTTCAGTTAATCACCGATTATCATTAGCTCTACCTCTAAATTTTAAAAAAATTTTAATTAAAAATTTTTATTTTATTAAGTAATCTCTATACCCATGATGGGGCTCAAACTCACAACCCCAAGATCAAGAGTCTCATGATCTACTGACTAAGCCAGCCAGGCATCCCTCTACCTCTAAATATTTTTAAAAATATATCTTGTGTTCACAACCCTCATTGCCTTGATGCTATAACCGTGGCTCCATCTGGACCACCCTCCTTGCTTTCCTCTGGTACAGAAAGCAAAACTCCCGGACTGGAGAACAGCACCAAGCCAAAGCTATGCAGAGGTTCTCTCTCAAAACCAGTTTCCTCAGCTGCAACAGGTGGATGATGATAATGCCTATTTCATAGAGTTGCTGTCAGGGGTAAATGAGAAAAATGCAGATAAACTTCATGAGGTTATCTTGGTAAAGTCCTTAGCACGTAACAGTCCTTCAACAAATGTTAGCTGCTGTTTCCAATGCTAGTATTAATGATCTGCAGACTGCATCTGGTCACTACCTGGGAGGCTCAGCCAATTGTGGTACCAAAACCACTGTGTGAAATTAGGCCCTCAGTTTCCTACCCTATAATCTGCAGCAGGCCCACCCCAAAATGCATCTCTGTGGGATTCCACGTAGTTGGCATTTGTGGGTGCCCTTGTCCTTTGATGAGGTGTCCTCCTGTGGGAGAATGATCAGACATAGCTTTCTTTTGGTTGCAGAGGGTGGGTGCAGCAGGGGAGGAAGCTAGAATGGTCATGGAGCTCTCCAGGTTCCTGATGTTACAGCTGCAAATATTTGGAGTTGTGCAAAACCATCAGTGATTTCAGATAAAAGAGCCACTGCAAAGGACTAAAGAGCCAGTAGCATCACGGGCTATAAAAATAGAAATTAAGACACACAGACACACACACACACACACACACACAGATCAATATATGAAGTGATAGATGTGTTAATTAACTAGATGGCGGGAATCCTTCCACAATGTCTACGGATATCGAATCATCACAATGTACAATTAAAAGTTTCTATTTTCAGTATCTTCCGTGACTATCCCAGGGATTTTTGTCTGAATGAAAAACCGTATGGGTTCATTACATAAGGTCTCCACAGTTGAAATAATGAAATCGTAAAGCTTAAAGATCGACTCAGGATTTCAAATATCGATATATTTATCAACAAACTGAGTCACTCACTCTAAAATTCCATGCTATTAAAAACCACATAGAAACAACTTCTGATTAAAAACAAACAAAAAAGAGCAGCAAAGGTAAGCTGGGTAGTACATTAAGTTTATTTTGAATTATAACATGGAATATGTCATCAAACAAATGGAGGTAATGAACACTTTTGTGGCTCACTTAACAAATGATTTGCATAGGAATTGCTAGTTCTGTCTTAGGATGCAGAGCTCATTGAACTGTGAATTAGATGAACATAAAATAAGAATCATCATCAAAAAAAAAAAAAAAGAACCATCTACCTGTGTGCAAAATAAATGCAATTTTACTTCAAATAACAGACTTTAGTTTTTGGTGCATGGTTAATACAATCATCTTCCCTGTTATGGATAATGTCATAATCTCATCCAGACCAAACCTGATCCTTCTAGGCTAGAGATCTCTTACCTATAGCAAGAGATTAAATATTGTTAAATATTTAATCCATTAAATATTGTTAAAGCTACTGGATTCATTCTTATAGCTCTAATGTTGATCAAGAACATTATCCACTTAAAACAATGTAACACATAGGCCAAGGACAACATATCTTAGTGAAAACATGAAGGTCATGATTTCATCCCATTTTGTCTTTCGGAACTTTGTTATCAGTACCCACAATACTGTTTTGATTTATGTCAGTGATCAGCAATCAGTTTTGGCCCAAGGGCTAACAAAAGGGGAAAAATATAAAGCATTTAAGGCCACACTATTTTCCTCTTCAAAATGAACATAGCTTTATGAAATTCCCATGGGGGAAAGTGTGCATTTGTACTTAGTACTTTGCTAAGTAAAAGAAAGTCAGTGAGGAAATTGGCACTGCTTTATAGTTACTAAAGGGTTTATATCTGGGTGTTTTAGCAATACAGACAGATCTTTGTAAATTTTTATCCCGAAATTAGATTGTTGACTTGTTGCATAGCTAGTCAGGCTATAGGCATCCCTGGGGACTCTGTGGGTGACTCATTACAGCCTTTGTTTGTGATATTGATTAAAATAAGCTGATTTCTGTTGATTGGTTATTTTATCAATCATAACAAACCTTAAGAGAGTATCTTCTAATTTTAAAAATTATATTTGATCACTTACTGGCTTAAGGATAATGCTTTCAGGACCACCGCAAGTTGGTTAAAAAAAACGGTGGGGATTACATTTTCTTCCACGTTAACATGTCTTTAAAATCCAGAACATTGCCTGGAAATCAGAGCAGAAAATGAAAAGAAAACTAAAGATGTATTTAAATACCAGAAATACCATCAGTGTTTATTATGGTAAAGACGGTTTATTATGGAAAGACGGTTTAATTTTAGCGTGTGCAATTAGGCACTGACTGAGGCATTTAGACACCATTGATTATAAAGTGCACTGTACATAAATTTTGATTCCCCTCCAAGGAATAAGTCAATAAAACTCAGGTCTCTTTCTTGGAATCAATCAGCTCAAGAACATGCATAGATGAACACCTGTTAAATACTAATAACAGTCTTTTATTACTTATACTCCTACAATATAATAGCAACGTATTGTACTTGCATATATCACATTTCATCCAAGGACCTCAAAGTCATTGTGTCAAGCAATGTGGTGCTGGGAGCTCAGGACTGCACAGCATAGGAAGTCTACTTAGTTATGGCATGGGAAGCGGATTCCCAACGAGAGAACCAAAATAAAAGTTCAAAGAGACAAGCCTCAATTTCCCATGGCTTGTAATTTTCTGCGTTTCCCAAATTGCCACTTGCTTCCCACCGTACCTCAATATTGATTCTTGGTAAAAATGATTTTTTACGTGTTTGGAATAAGACGAGGATCAACTCACAAATCAACAATTTGTCTTTTTTATAGTTCAACAGTCCACCTTTGAAAATCACATGGTGGAATGTCAGAAGTGGCTTTTTAATGTGAATTTACACTTCATTGATTCAGAATAAACGTGGCTACGACCTTTGGGGAGAAGAAAACATTTTACGCTTGCATGACATACATGTACGTGTAAAACATGAGGGAGCTGTATCTTTTTGCACACTGACATTTAATGCAAAAGTAAAAGTGCTTTGATTCACTGAAGATCAGACTTTCAGTATTTTAAAGCCTTTTGTCATCTTGCTTAAACCTTGTCAAGGGTTTAAGTCTTAGAGTTTAACTGAGAGACCCAACTTAGTGTAGTGTAAAACGAGTTTCTGTGGAATCCACGAATCTGCCAGGCCCCACAGCAGTGGGGGCGCAGGCCAGTGTGAGAAGCCCACATAAGTGAGGGCAAGGGGTCCCTGAGCCTTTCTGTTCTTGACTCAGGGCACAGAGCCCAGCTCTCCTTGGTCAGGGACCCAGGGCGGGCATTCTGAGCATTTCCTTTCTTAATGGAATTTCCAACACTATTTGAAAAGCGACTTCTTTTCGGACAATGTGATTAGGGTTTCTATCTTTCAGTCAAATATGGAACTAAGTTAGCTCTTCCTGTGTCCTTCTTTACTTCGGAGGAGACGCAGGATACGTTCATTTTTGGTTAGTTCTGCCGGAAGTTCATTGGCCTAAAGAAGATAAGATAGGTATTAGTGAATTCCCACAGTTGGGATGGTTTTAGGGACTCCAAAGAGGGACTCCTGACCCAAACTTGCTCCTCTGCTGGTGAGCAACCTCACTGGACTCACTCTTGTTTTAAGGCATTAAAGGTCTCCTTTAAGCGTCTAAATATCGCCTGTTATTTTCTTATCTCATCGTTAGAGTTCTTTTTCTCTCTGAGCCATATCCCTTAACACATTGTAATCTCCTGGCGGCCAGGGTCCACGTATTATTAATCACTGTATCCTCACTTCTGGCACAATGCCTGGTGCATCTAGTATGTGCTCAGTAAATACTGGAAATGTTAAATTTGATACTTTACACTTAATTCATGTATTATGTGGAGCAGCCTGTCTGCTAGGGACCTGAGACTCAGGACAGGTTATCTTTTGATGAGAAAACAGAGTTAGAAACATTCAGAGAGTAAGAGATGCCTGGTCAAGAGCAGCTTCAGTGTGTCCTTTCTTCTCCTCATGCTGCTGAGACACATCGTCTAGGCATTTATTTCACGACTGAGTCCTTACCAACTGCAGCTGATGTTATGGGCCAGCGGTTCTCAAACTTTTTGGGCTTAAGACCTTTTTACGCTCCTAAAAATTATTGAGGACCCCAATGAGCTTTTGTTTTTAACTTATTAGAAATGAAAATAAGAACATTTAGAAATATATTAACTCATTAAAAATCATAAATCCATTATAGGCTAACATAAATAACATTAATGAAAAACAACCAAATTTTCAAAAACAAAAAAGTTAGAAGAGTAGCATTATTTAATAGATTTGCATATTTCTTTAAAAAAATTTTTTAAATGTTCATTTATTTATTTTCTAATTTAATTTTTTAATGTTTATTTATTTGTGAAGGAGAGACAGAGCATGAGTGGAGGAGGGGCAGAGGGCAAGGGAGACACAGAATCCAAAGCAGGATCCAGGCTCTGAGCTGTCAGCACAGAGCCTGACATGGGGCTCGAACCCACGAGCTGTAGGATCATGACCTGAGCCAAAGTCAGACACTTAACTGACTGAACCACCCAGTCGCCCCATAAAATGTTTATTTATTTTTGAGAGAGAGAGAGAGAGAGAGAGAGAGAGAGAGAGAGAGCACAAGCAGGGGAGGGGCAGAGAGAGAAGAAGACACAGAATTTGAAGCAGACTCCAGGCTCTGAGCTGTCAGCACAGAGCCTGACGTGGGGCTCGAACTCATGAGCCATGTGATCATGACCTGAGCTACAGTGTGACGCTTAACTGACTGAGCCACCCAGGCACCCCTAGATCTGCAACTTTCCTGAATGTGTAGCTTAATTGAAGACATTTGGATTTTCATATCTGTTTCTGCATCTAATGTACTGTGATACATTGTTTTGGTTAAAGCCCCTATGAAGAAAATTCAGCTTCACACAGATAGGCATTTGGAAAAGGGAGAAACATTTTAAGAGCCTTTTCAGATCATTGTAGATATTCTTCTTTGATGCCACATCAATACTAAACAGGTGGTAGTTTCTTAAAGGTAATTTCAGCGTGGAATCTGAAACCATGTCAATGAACTTTTTACCTTAAAAATCCATAGATCTATCTATCTACAGGTAGGATGTTTCCCCATGCATGATTTGATACATCACACACTTTATCTGGAAAATATCCGTTCAATGAGTTATGCCGCTCTTCCAAATGTTGACATATTGCATCATACAATCTCAAAAGATCACATTCATTAATATCGGCACCGATTCATCAGGAGAGCCTGTAGGTGGATTGGGAAGCTGTCAGGCTCACACAGTGGACACAAGCTGTTCTTTGAAATAAAAATGGTGTTCCAAGAAAAAGCAACTGGCCCACTTGGTAATTCAAACAAACGCACGCAAGCTTTTCCTTGAGACAACCGTTGCACGTCAGGGTACAGAAGTGCTGTATGCGTACTTCCATTTTGTTATGTAGAATGTTAAAAAGGTGTATAACGAGGGTCAAGATTTAATATAATTCAAACTGCTTACTGCTTCATCAAAGACATTCTTAAAACTGGGATTTTCGTCAAATAATTTACAAAATCTGTGAAATAACTCACAAAGTTTTGTAAAATCATTTGCCAGTATAGTTTATACTCCTGCTTTGATGTGTAAGGTGCCAATTAACCTAATGCCAACATTACAGCAAATGTCAGCACAGTGGAAAAGGCAAATAACATCTCTGCTGTATTGAGAATATTGTTTTGATTTCTTAGATCTCTTGAAAGAGCCTTGCAGACCCTCCGGGGTCCATGGACCATACTTTGAGAACCGTTGTTATAGACGAATCCCAAGGATATTCCTGGGATTTCAGGGGAGGCGGTTAAAGGGCAGAAAAGCACCCAGAATGGAGTAGAGGGCTTGGATGCACATGTTATTTGCCTCACACATTTTTTCTCCCACAGCCATATCTGGAACCCCATCTACTTTATCTGGGACCCTAATCCTATGTGAAACTCCTGAAGTCCCTACCTTCTAGGTTGGGTCCTGCTCTTTGACCCCCAACTGCTAGCTGGGACCTCACTTATCGAGAATTATGCGTGGAGTTCTTGGGAGTTCTGTTTGCCACAAATGGTCTGCCGAATAGTATGTCCTGTTGCTGCACCCCAGCCCACCACAAAAGACCCTTGATGCTGATGCTGGACTGAATTGGGCAGGAAATTACTATGCTATGTTACTATAGACCAGAGATCCCTCCAGAAGCTCAAATTCTACTGTTAGTTCCTGCAGAAACAGACATTGTACAGGCCTAACAGCCAGGCCTGCACAGAAATGTTCCTGGTAGACAGACATAAGCTCCATCCGGTCTCAGAGTATACTCAGGAGTAACTGAGCTGTGTTGCATGGGTTATTGGTCCTTGGTGAGCAGGTTGGCAGGTAGCCAGAGGATCCTCTATGGTCAGGAAGAAGAGAAGATCTAAGAGGCTGTACTTCTATCTATAAGCTTGCTGAGTTATAGCTCCTGTGTGTGACCGTCTCCATGAATGTCCATAAACTTTACTATTAACAAAGGCTCTATATCCTCAAAGTGTGTTGTCAAATTCTGGTCAATTGCATTGCTGTCCCATATGTCATCTATATAGTTCTAAAAACCTGGTCTCATTCTCTCCAGGTTGGTTCCTACTGAATTCTCAGGTTGCTGAGATTGTGTGGACCATTATGATGCCTAGTGCTCCAGGCTATCCCCCAAAGGCCACCTTATTCATTATGGAGCAGGACCATAGGCCCATATTCATGATACCATAGCATCAAAACACTCTATTTCCCTACTGCTCCAGGGAGAGGATGTGTTCTGAGTCCTCAATTGGGAGTACTGGGAACATGGGGCCCCTGCACCCATGGGGACAGCTACAGTGTGGGGAGTGGCTGTTGGGGCCATTGGTTACCTTCCCCTGAGGCATCTGCTTTGCAGTCCCAGAATAGAAGTCCTGTATTCCCTGGAGCAGAAGATTGCTTCTGTATTAGCTTAGAAGTCATTTCCTCTTGGAAGCCTTCAATAGCATTCATTACTTTCCCGCTAATAGTTCTTGTCACTGTAGTACAACTTCTTATTTAGTTGTCTTTATTCTCCAGTAAACTCTGAGATCTTTGAAGGCAGAGACTATGGGAATTTCATTCACCATTGTCTCCCCAGTACACAGCAGAGTGCATGGTATCTAGTAGGTACTCAGTATTTGTTGAATGAATGAAGTTGAAGAATATCCCCTCAAAAGTCCCGGGTGGCTGCCAGATTCCTAACACCCTTGCTTCTAGAGCTACCTTTAAGAGGCTGGCTTCTTTGGGGTGGCTGGCAGATGGGTGGGGCGGGGTCATGGTGCGGTTCCCTGGTAACTACTCCCAGCTCTCTAAGAGCTTCCGTTGTATGAAACTCCAACATGAACAGTCTGTATGTTTCTCTCTGTATATTCAAGTAGCTCTAGGGACAATCCAAAGTCCAGCATTTTGATCACTCGAATTTCCCCATAACCATTATTGCTGAAATTCCAGGAGACAAACAAGGAATTGCATTTTTCAGTTTCCATATAAAGGTACTAACATTTTCCCTTTGCCTTCAATGCTGGATGGCTTAGTAAGAAAGATCGATCTCTTTAGGAAGTCTGTGTCCAGGATCTAAAGATAAGAGCTCAAGTATGATTTCAGCTGGCTTATCACACAGCCAGGCCAGCTAATGGAAAACAAATCTGCATCTCAGGAAGGAGATAAGCAGAAGTGTTGTCTTCAAGCACTCCAATGGTAAGAACAAGGAAATAATAACTCCACATGGTAAGTAAAATGGAAACAAAAAAAAAGAGAGACTCTTGACATGTTGTTTAATTGCACTTCTTAATGGGTTCTTTTCAAAATGTCATAAAAAGGTTCTACGTATTTGCCTTAATTATTAAAGAAATTAACAGAGAAATAGATGCTTATAAAAAACTCGAATAGTACGTAAGTATAAAGTGAAAATTGCTTTTCATACCTTCCTCTATCAATAAGCACCATGCCCACTTCTGCCTTTGAAAGTCTGTATTTTATTTTTTTTAAGTTTATTTATTTGTTTTGAGAGAGAGTGAGTATGTGCGCAGGGGGAGGGGCAGAGAGAGAGGGACAGAGAATCCCAAGTAGGGATTCTTCTTGTTGACATCAGCGCAGAGCCCGACTCGGGGCTTGATTTCATGAACGCTGAGATCATGACCTGAGCTGAAATTAAGAGCTGGACGCTTAACCTACTGAGCTACCCAGGTGCCCCTAAAAGTTCATACTTTAGTGTTTTCTCAAGACTTTCCCCAGGCTGCTCTCCTCCCCCTAGGCTCTACATTTGATGGCTATTGCAGATGTTGAGTGGGAAAAAATGCAATGATAATCATTTTCTCTATGGGTCTTGGGCATCTTCCCACCTCCACATTTGACCTAATTGTAAACTAAGGATTTGGGGCTATAGAAAACACGGGGTGGTTTTGTAACAGCGGCACAAAGTCCCATTAACAGTATAAGAGCGAATTTTCCCCTTTCTCCTCTATTCTCCAAGCAAAGCACAAGCAGTTCTCAAGATATGAACGTCCAACTTATTCAGAATAGCACTAAACTACTGGAACTTCGATGTGTTTAGGACACCTCTTTGAGATAGAACCCCATAACTCTACTCCCCACAGCTACTGCCCTCACCCTGTCCTGGGAGGCTGCACCATTATTGGCTCATCACCATTGACAATATAGGGTTTTTAGCATAATTCTCTGGGTCCAAATGCACTGCTCATTCATATCTGCTGATAGCCTTGCACGCCCTTACTGTGCCGAGATATGATGAGAGGGACTGGGGCCAGCCTGAGTGAGGAGACTAGAGGTGGAGCCCTTCTCTTCCTTTCCCTTATGTTCCCTTTCAAAGGCACATCAGCATCTAAAACAGTGTCCTCAGGTTCACAGCAGACGGTCAGTATAAATACTGCCAATGTTTTTTCCCAAGTGAAACGAGAAATCTGGCCCAGGGTGCACATGGGTGATTATCTTGGCTTAGGTAGAAACTGCCTTATCTCTTTGTAGAGGTGCCCAAAGGAGTTTTAAGGTAGGTAAGATAAGGTGAGTACCTTGTTTCTCAGGGCTGGGTCTGCTCCGGCTTCCAGGAGCAGTGCAACTGTTTTAATATTCCCACTGAGTACTGCCGCGTGGAGGGCCGATGTCCCATTCTAAGAGAGAACAACAGTGTGTGTCAGGAGTGAGCTTACAGCCATCAGCACTGAGCTTGGCTTTCATCATAAACCAGCCTGAGTGATGAGACTAATGTCGGAGCTTTACTCTTCCTTACATTCCCTTTCAAAGGCACGTCGGCGCCTAATACAGTGTCCTCAGGTACACAGCAGACAGTCAGTATAAACACTGCCAACGTTTTCTTCCAAGTGAAACAAGAATCTGGCCCAGGGTGCATGTGACCTCATGATCAGTCTGTCAGTTTTAAAGACATTAGAATTTGCTGCAGGAAAAACAATGCTATGTCAAACCTTCTTCTTCTTTTTTTTTTCCCCCTTCAAGGACAGTATATACAGTTTCTGTGTATGTTCCGTCTAGACTGGAGAAATGGCTGGCAAGCCAACAGGCCGACTTGTCAGCCCGGCTACATGCACCCCACTCACTCAGCGGATAGGAGTACCGCTGCGGAGTTATAGGGGAGCCTATGTGGGGCGAGGAAACCCCCGAGCCCTGAGTTGGAGCATTTTTGAGCACAGAAGGGCCTACTGGATAGGTGGCTGACATTTTATGAAATTTACTGCAAATAGAAGACAGCATCTATGTGCAGTATGGAGCCAGATTCTGGGGGAGAGAGAAAGAGAATGTAACAAATCTAATGTAGGAATGATGGATAGTCACATGACATCTGTTCCAGAAGGTGCATATGTCTACAAATAGCATCTAAATGCAAGTTTAGTTTCCACAATAGCTACTTACTATAATAATAATGAACCATTTCCGTATTTCATGAAAGAATAAAATATCATACCCATAGGAAAATTCCAGCAAAGTAGCACTTTCCTTTCCAAAGCGGCATGTCTGTTTTTACAACACGTAGGACAACTTACTTGTCTGGTAACATTAGACCCATCCGAATCTTAACCAACCTGTCAACTTCATCTGTTTGCAACATGGTTAGGAATAAAATACCAAGCCAAAAAAGAGCTCTTTGAAACAAGACTAGATATTGCAAAGTCCATTTCTGAAGCTCATTTCTTTTTTTTTTTTTTTTTTTTTTTTTTTTTTTTTTTTTTGAAGCTCATTTCTTTTATTCACAGAGAGTTCACTTTCATAGACTATTTATTCATACTTTATAAACAATTTTAATGAGTGCAGCTTTCTGGTTTCCAAGTTCATGGAAGATTAGAAGTTGCTCTTTGGGACAGTAGGAGGGGCCAGCATTCTGATAACAGCAGACCAGTATCAGCTGGTAGCAAGAATAGAGAGTAAATATGTAGACATCAGATACAGAGTCCAAAAGGCATTTAGGGTCATTCAAGGGCAGGTAGACTTTTTATACATCCATAAACACTGAGGGCACATTCCCCAAAAGTGCTAGGCCACTGTCCCAAGTTTAGAACAGATTTTCTGTCCTCCATTTAAGAGAACAGAAGTGTATACTGGGGGCTCGCAAACTACAGCCCGTGGGCCGATTCTAGCCTGCCGCTTGTTTTTCTGTGTTCTGGCAAGCTGAAATTGAAAAGATTTAAAAGAAGAATACTACGTGAAAGTACGAAATCCCAGAAATACAATGTCCATAAATAAAGTGTTAGTGGGAGGCAGCCATCCTTTGTCCCCATGACTTTCATGCTACAACAGTAGACTTGAACAGTTCCAAGAGACTGTATGGCCCATGAAGCCTATAGTATTTTACTACCTGGCCCTTTATTGGAAAAGATTGCCAACCCCTGGTATATATTCTAATTTAGAAATATCTTAGTCTCAAATGATTAAAATTTAAAAAAGAGTTTTAGGGCTCTACTTCCCGGCAGACCCAGCTCTCCAGAATGGCACATTCTTTGAGGTGTCCAGATATCTGCGACTTATTTTATTTCATCTAAGGTAACAATGTGGTTCTTCATTCCAGATAACGAAGGGAAGGAACAGGAGCACCTGTCCCCCATATTTTGTGGGACACAAATCATGTGTTTCATGACTTGTGGAAGATTTTAGTCCAATGAAAGATATGTATCAATATAGTTTACTTTCCAAGTTAGCGATTTCGTTGCTACTAATTTTTTTTTTTTTTTCCTGTAAAACTTAGTACTACAGACTCTGGTTCACTCTTCTTACCACCTTTTCATTTCAACCAGTGCCCACGAATCTCCAAAATAAAGAAACTGTTGGAAAGTTCTTCCAAGACTGCAACTAACCATGTGAATTATACTCAGATGCTGCTACAGTCCTCAGCTATGGGCTTCTTAATTTCTAGCCTCTCTTTTACAGATTGGTAAAATTTCTCGTTAAGTCTTACCTTCAGAATGCCAAGGGTGGGTGAGAATTTTAACAACTCCTTTATAACATCGTTATACCCTTTGTTGGCTGCTTTTAGCAATGCTGTGGTACCATCCTTAACAAAGCAGAAAATAAAAGTTGGTTATTAAGATATGTGTGTGTTGGTTAAGAACTACATGTTAGTTGAGAACCGGGAATATGCTCATCAGAACAGACGAAAGGTGTAAACTAAAGTACGAGCAGGCCAAGTCTCTTAATCTAAGAGCATTTTAGAGCATATTAAGCAGTTAGCTCTGCATGAAAGAATGCTAAACAAAGTATGTGGCTTATTATCTTAGAACCCTGCCATTTGGGAATTCATACCCTTCCCGTCCCTTAGAACACTGGGTAAAGGGCAAGGGAACATCGAGAATATATTTTAGGACACAGATGGACCAAAGATCCATAGACTGCAGCTTATGACTTAGCAGAAATTACTGCTACACTATTTGTAATGATTGAAATAATTGTTGAACTATATTTACTGTTTTAAATTTTATATGTGCTTTTCTTTTTGCCTTCTCTTACATACAACCTTGCTCTAGTGTGCCCTAGGGGTCTGGGGGGGTTGGGGTGAGTGGGTGTGGAGTAGGAAGGGGACAGATTGAAATATGTTAAAAAGAAATGCAAAAACAAGTTCAAAAATTTATATTCAGCTTCTGTCATCACTTTTTGACCTGGAAAGAGATTTCCCCAATTCCTTTTTCTCCTTTTACATATCAGTTGCTGTATTTGGAGGATTCAGCTCCCAGAATTCTCCTATAATAAAGGAAATACCCCAGCCTGCTCTAAGGGTTTAGCTGGAACCAGGAAAAAAGAAAATGAGATTAGAAGATTTTTCTTCTCTGGCTTCAGAGATGTGGGGCCCAGAGAAAGAGTGGGAGGGAGAAAGAGAGGAAGACAAAGAGTGGTCAGGAATGTGTCTTTTCCCTTTTCTGGACTCAGACTTGGGAGAGGGGAGTGGGTCACATTAGCTCCGAAGATTAAACATGTTTCCTTTAGAGAGACTGGGCAGCACTCGCTAAATTTCAGCTGATTCAGACATTTCCTTTGTTTTCCTGCTAAAGAGCCGGTGGAGGTTGGGAGAAAAATCCAGCTGAGTTACAGACAAAATGAAGGCGCGATTTCTCCGCACGTCCAGGCTGAGTTGAATTTTGGAGCTTCGGTGCATACACTCCCCCCCCGCCCCCCCCGAAACCCCCCTCCTCCACCCTGTGCCGCAGCTGTGACTCTGACTCACGTTGCGGGCGGCGTCCCGGTCGGCTCCGCGCAGCAGCATCACCCTCACCACCTCGCTATGGCCCATCTGCGATGCGATCCACAGCGGCGCCGTCCCGTCCTGCCGGCGAGGGGACACGCTTGCTCCCACCGGGCCACGTAGCAGCCACAGAACAGCAAGGCAGCACCCGCAAACGCCCCCCCCCCCCCCGACGACAAACAAGGAGGGAGATTTTAACCTTTTTACGCAGGGGTTTTTGGCGGTGCCTGGACGATCGCGTGATTGCCAATATGCAAGCTTTGGTTTATAATCCAGCCATTTGATGGCAGGATCTCAGCACATAGTGTGGTGCAGGACCGCACGGAACACGGGGCGGGAAGGGGTGGAGTTGCTTAGCAAGGCAGAATCAAATTTGACAAACCTACGTGGGAGAAGTCTTTATTTTCCCCAGACTTCGTCTGTTTGCTTTACTGGTGGCTTCGCATGGCACACCCCGCCTACTGGGAGCCCTCCTTCCCACATACGAGAGGGCAGTTTTCTTTGAGGCGATGCATGAGGGTCAGAGAACTAAAGACAGTTCTGCCATTCTTCTGGTGTCTAGAATCCACCCCCACCCCAGCCACGTCATTTTTCAGCACTTTAGTTTTATGCGGGATGTGCTATTGTTTCTTCTGGGAAGGCACGTACACAAGCGACGTATAGCAGGACATTTTTGGTAATATTTCCTGTGTATTGTTACCCCAAAGACCCTGTTTATGTGAGCACTGGGCCATAAAGCTGAGATGGGTTGCTCCACAGAAGAAAAGGTGAAATATCCAAGGGACTGAGAAGGATTTGATAGGAGAGTGGTTCCTGCCAGACAGAAAGGAAAACAGAAAACCCTTCCAAGTGCTGGAAGGAAGCTCTGGACAAGGAGTAGGGGAGGGGGAGTTCAGGCATGAGCATCCATGTTTTCCTCCTGGGTTGAATCTAGGGGTGGGTAGAAACACCCAGATAAATTACGGTGAATTCCAGCTGGGAAAGGATTTTCTCCTGTTCTTGGGGATGAAACCCAGAACTGAAGGTCTCTTAGAGAAGTTCTGCTCTTGGCTGGTGCCTGAGAGATAGAAATGGGTGAGGGAATCTGGGCCAATGGACCTGAGACAGGCCCCCAGTGCCCCTGGTCCACGGCCACCAGGCATCTGAGCACCCAGGACCCCCTGCCTGCCTGTGTGAAATCAGAAGTGCTAGGTAAACCGTGGCCTGGAGTCAGCCTGGGGTTGGAAAGCTGAGGCCACAGAAGGTCATGATTTCACAATGACAGGCCAAGAAGGTACCAGTGCAGGATACTCAGACAGGAGAGGCTGGACTAACCAGCACAAGGACCAGACATGAATGTCCCCACCCCACTCCACCCCACCCTCATGCCAGGGTGATAGTCTGACCTCTGAGAACTTAGGCCACTTTGGAGGGCAGGGCAGGAAGAGGGAGGAGGAACCAGAGCTGACTAAACTTAGGGTCTGAGGTAATTAAAGTAATATGGCCCCAAGGAACTGTTTTGGTTGGATAAGACTGAATTACTCATCAGTGGGAATGAGGGCTGAAGAGCAAGATGATTCAGTCAGAGACGTAAAGTTTCGTTTCCTGCTGTAGTATGTAATTTCAACTCCAGTCTGCTATCCACAGCGGGCGCAGGATGATTGGCCACTGCTGTCCCAGCAAAGTGATGGAGGACAAGGACATGTGAGCAGAGTGGTGGGTGGTGGCAAATTGGGAGCCTAGAAGGATCGGGGGCTGCTGAGGGGTGGTAGGATGACACAGGCACCCCTCTGTCTTGGGGAAGAAGTGCTGAAACAAAGCGTGGATGTTTCATCCATTCTCGGTGGATGAACACTGAGAGCGACTTCATACTTTCACTGGGGCCCCTTAGAAATATTCTTGAATCTGAATATTATTTATTATTAGCAATAGAAATAATACCTTAATTTGTACTTCTGTTTACAAACAGGTGTACATCCATTATTTAACTTGATTCTCCCAACTCAGGATCATTCATTCATTCACTCAACCAACCAACCATTATTAAGTATCTCTGGCAGAATGCTAAATAGGACATGACCTCTGTTCTCAAACTCAGTCTAGTGGAGGAGAGACATGGAAATTTCAGGATGATTACAGTGCTATAATAAATATGGAAAAAAATGCCCAAGATGAACCAGGAGAGGGGCTTTCTTATTGTGTGTCAGCTTCACAGTTGGGGTGATATCCGAGCTGGGCCTTGAAGGAGGACTAGGATTTTGCCAATTGGGGGTTGAAGGGAGGGAATTCCGTGTAGAAGGAGAAGCATGTACAGGTGCAGTGGCTTGGACAGCTGTGGTTGCTTCAGGCAGGGTGGGAAATCCAGCTGACTGCAGCCCAAGGGATAGGTGCTAGAACAGGGGTGAGGGTGAGGGTGGGCAGGAGAGGGAGGCTGGGTGCCTGAAGCTCTTGTCCCTCCTTGTCTGCTCTGGGTTCATTTGTTCTTTCTCCCTGTCTCCACCAGAGGGCAGGCAAGGCAAGGCAGCCAGCTGCATAGAGGTCAGCAGGCATGTTCAATGTGCTTTCCAAGGGCTTGGCTGTTAGTAACACTAACATGTGGGAAAGTGCTGACAGGTGATGTATTGGAAACAACTATTAATATCATCAATTCATAACAGTAATGCTAACACTTAACTTCTATCACTTTAATTGCAATGGTCACGGTAGGTGGAAAAAGAAGTCACTACTTTATGGTTAGGAGACCTTAGGCAAATCACCCGGAGCCTTGGTTCTCTCCTGCAAAAAATGTTAGCTTCCAGAGATATTCATATACAGGAAAACATGCAGAAAGACGCTGAGCACAGGACTGGCTTATGTGTGTGCTTAGAAGTGGTCACTGAATCTGCACATGAAATAAGCAGTTTAATTTGTGCTTTTGTTTACAAAACACTACATGCTTGATTGATTCTCCCAGTTTTCCTGTGAGATAATGATAGAACAGGTAGGAATGATTGGTAAAATGGGATTTGGGGTTAAACCCAGCAAGTTGAATATAAATTACAGCATTATTGTCAAATCAAAGTATTTCCCAGTTGATTATCTAGTTGGTGGAGAGGAGAAGTTTTCCCTTCTGGACACCTCAATTCTTATTTTCTCTTATTTTTTTCTTCTCTTATAATGGTCACATCTTCATTATAAAGATGACTTCACAATGAAAATGATAAACATTAAGCCTGTTTAGCTCCTTTTTGTTGAGTTTTGAGAGAATGGAGTAAGAAAAAGCACTAAAAAATTTGTTTGTGAATATTTTCTGACAAAAATATATAGTTTTAAAATATGTTAAAACAAATCACAGCGAAATAAACCACAGGAAGTTAGGACCTCTATGGGACCTTTTTTAAGAAAAGGAAATAGGACACTTAGCTTGAAGAAGATGAGATAATGGGGTTATGACAGTTGTCATTTACTATCTGTGTGCAAACTGAGCAGAAAAGGATTTATTTCTTATTTCTTATGCTTCTTATAAAATATATTTTTATTTATTACTTGCCTATTTTGCATATCAAGTGGCACAAAGAGGGATGATGGGTAAAGACTATTCAAGACTTTGGCTCGGTGTAGACAGAGGTGGTAGTGAGGGCTGGTTAAAGACTAAATAAGCTGATGAGTTAGTAATGAGTCCCCCACACTTGGAGGGGTCCACCAATGACTGATTACCACTCAGCAGGATTGCTAGAGAAAAGATTCATGTGCTTGACAGGGGATTACACAGGTGACTTGTGCCGTTCCTTCTGACTTGGTTATCCCCTTGTTCCATCCGAGATAATATTTCCAAGTATTATCTAATGCATTTTGATAGACAGATCACAGTATGAGAATGAGCATCCGACATGATTTGTATTGGAAACTAAACGTCATATCATTTTAGTTAGGATCTTAGAGATTACTTAGAAAATGAATTACAACCTTCCATAGGAACGTGTATATTTAGTGGCACTAGCTCTTTGCTTCTGCTGCTTCTAGTCCTCACACTTAGGCTCTTTCCATCTACAGGCTCAAGCCAGACAAAGTCTTAGGGACCAATTCTATTCTAAGTTGGAAGCCCAAGAGACATAAGGAATCTGGTTAGTAGCAGAGTGGCTTCAATACCAAGATGACTTTGCTACCAGCCCTACCCTGACCCAGAACCTATTTCTCATTACTGGATCCCTGCTTGGTGTCCACAGCCCAGCAAATAGTTCTGTAAAGGATGTTAACTGATGCCTCCATTGCTCAGCCTGACCCTATTCTCCCAACCCACAGGTGATCAGACCAAGGATGGGCAGGCCAGCCAGTCCACTCTGGCCTGGTGTGCAGAGCCTAGTGGCAGCAATGACATGGCTATCCCAAGAACTTGGAAGTCTGACCCTATAAACTTAGGGACTATATACAAGTTGAGTAAGTAGAAGATGCTAGAAAAAAAGGAGTAGGGAGAGGAAAAGAGGCAAGAGGGGACTTTGAGATGACAGAGACTACCTGGCTCATGAGAGAAAGAGTGCAACCATGATTCCTGATGGGTTTTCTCTTCCAGTGAGGCCTGGATGAAATAGGAATGATAATAACAGAAGTACCATAATTATCCTGGTTTTACAGATTAAAAAAACAACAATCCAGGACTACATCAAAATTAAAAGCTTTGTAGCAAAGGAAACAATCAACAAAACTAAAAGACATCTTACCGAATGGGAGAAGATATTTGCGAGTGACATATCTGATAAAGGGTTAGTATCTAAAATATATAAAGAATTTATACAACTCAGCACCAAAAAACAAATAATCCAATTAAAAACTGAGCAGAAGACATGAACAGACATTTCTCCAAAGAAGATCTAAGGATGGTCAACAGACACATGAAAAGATGCTCAACGTCACTTACCATCAGGCAAATGCACATCAAAACCACAATGAGATACCACCTCACACCTGTCAGAATGGTTAAACTCGACAACACATGAAACAACAGGTGTTGGTGAGGATGTGAAGAAAAAGGAATCTTCATGTATGGTTAGTGGGAATGCAAACTGGTGCAGCCAATGTGGAAAAGAGTATGGAGGTTCCTCAAAAAATTAAAAACAGAATTACTATATGATTCACTAATTCTACTACTGAGTATTTACCCAAAGGACTAATTACCAAAGGATTACTTACCAAAAACACTAATTCTAAAAGATACATGCACCTCTATGTTTATAGCAGCATTACTTACAATAGGCAAGATATGGAAGTAATTCAAGTGTCCGTCAATAGATGAATGGATAAATAAGATATAGTACACACACACACACACACTGGAATGTTACTTAACCATAAAAAATTGAAATCTTAACTATTTGCAACGACGTGGATGGAGCTAGAGGGTATAATGCTAAGTGCAATAAGTCAGTCAGAGAAGGACAAATACCATATGATTTCACTCATATATGGAATTTAAGAAACAAAACAAATGAGCAAAGGAAAAGAGAGACAAACAAAAGACCAGACTCTTAACTATAGAAAACAAACAGGTGGTTACCAGAGTGGGGTGGAAGGAGGGATGGGGGAGATAGGTGAAGTGGATTAAAAGTACCCTTATTGTGATGAGCACTAAGCAATATACAGAAGTGTTGACTCACTATATTGTATACCTGAAACTAATATAACACTGTTATCTATTAAAATAATAATAAAAGAAACTCAAAAGAACCCCTGAAATTCAGGGAGTGTGGCCTGCTTAAGGTCATGCAGTTAATAAGCAAAATAGACTGTGTTTCATTTCCTTAAGATAGCCATATCCCCATAACTCACAAGCGACTCGCCCCCCAGAGACCTGGATCTGGCTCCCTACCTGGCTCTTACAATCTGTCTAGGACTGGTGTCCTGACTATGAGCCTGGGCCCTACATCTGAGTCTAGTTCTAGTTCGCAGCCACTGATCACTATGTCTTCTCCCTTCCGGGCCTCACTGGAGCTCTGCTCAATCCACAGGCTCTCTTCTGGAGTCAACATACCTTTTTGGAGGGCCTACCATGTGCAGAGGGCATGCAAGCAGGAGTGCCTCCCTGTTGCTATCTGCTTCCACAGGACACTGCAACGATCTATCGGTCCTCTTTTCTCCCATTGCCCAACACTGGGCTCGTCCCTCCAGGTTTGCAATCTGGGAGGACCGTCACTATCCGGGGGCCCAGCATCTCTGCATACAAATGCAGACCAAGGCTAGAGGGCACTTTATGAGATGGCCTTTTGGCAGGCTTCAAGGAGTTACTGATCAGCACTTTGAGACGACTAGTGACAAGTGAGTGATGACAGGCTAAACTCAGCCCTGTGTAAACACTCAGACCTTTGCCACTCCATGAAAGTATTGTTTCATAAGGTGGATGAGTTGCGTTGGGAAAAGTATATATGTCAAAGAATTTTGCTGATAGAAAAACAGGCTAAATAGCCATCTTAAGCTGGTGATTAAAAAGGCTTGACTTGTATCAACTTTACTTGGTGAGGTCATGTAGAAAGAACTGAAGATAGGTTTTTAGCTTGACTATACAGTACGATGATCTCTGTGACTCTTGACCTCTTTATCTAGGACAAACTAAGAGGAAAAGTTTTTCAAGTTTTGCATCAAGAACTTAGTCTTTCCAGTCTGCTTATGATTTTGTGATTATGATTCCTTGTCACAAAAGTCCTAGAAAGGTTTTCAGTTAGTTCATCTGTGATAGAGTTACAAGGAAAAGCCATTCCTACTGCTTACTGTTCAGATTCCCTGCAGCTCAGATCAAATGTCAACTGAATAATTTCATTGCAGCTTTGTTAATATCCTGTCACAATGTACCATAAATGTCAGGACCCTCATAGAGTGGCAGTGAAAAAAATCATAAATTGGATTTATCTAAAAATACTAAGAAATGAAATCTGGCAAACATCTTTGTCTTTATTTTATAAATTCAAGAATCTTCTGGGTGTGCCTGGGTGGCTCGGCTGGTTAAGCGTCCGAGTCTTGATCTCGGCTCAAGTCATGATCTCACGGTTTGTGAGTTGGAGCCCCATGTGGGGCTCTGCACTGACAGCTCGGAGCCTGTTTGGGATTCTGTCTCTCTGCCCCTCCCCCACTCACTCCCCCTCTGTCTAACTCTCAAAATAAATAAACTTAGAAACATTTTTTTTTTCTAACAATGACTTAATGTGTCAGTTGCGATTTCAGAATAAAACACCGATTTCCAAATGCCCTGCCAATATAGTATTCTACCATGCATGGGCCATTTTAATGGAAACTTTTAATTAGAATTTTTTTTTAACTTCCTCATAACTTGTGACAAAGTCAGTGGGGACTACTATCACTTTTGCCATATTTATGACACTGCTTGTTTTCTAGGAAGGGAATTAAAAATGCAGAGTTTACATTTTCAAAGAAGACAGAATGTGGACTAGTCTGACCTGGCTAGACAGCCTTTCATTATCAGCTCACAGCAGGTAATAAAAAAGATTATGACTTGAGGATACAGTGGTGTGAGTGTACCCTATAAAAAGGAAAAATTCCGTTGCTTTTTTCCCCCCAAACTTATTTTATAAACATCCTTTTCCTGAATAACAATATTTTCAGGGTTGGATTCATAATTCCAAACAATTGCATTGGATGCAGTCTTTAAAAGGTCATGTCACTTGACTTTGACCTGAGGGTGGGGTCCTCCCACTGCTGGATCAGCCATCCACTTTGAGCAGGTCATCCTCAGTGTGGGGAGTGAAAACAGCCATGGGTGTTGTGGACACCATGGCACTGTTAGCTCACTCTTTAATTTCTTGCCTTCAGTGTCATCATATGACTGAATTTAGCTTTGAGTGGACATAATGCATGTAATATTTGAAATATAATATCTTATATCAACTTGGTTTTTTATGAACAGGGCGTTAGGCATATGGTTAATACTATTTATTTTACAAATAGATTTGTCAAAGTGCCAGAAATTATTTCAGAAAGATGTACAGATAGAGAGGCCTGAGAATCTTGACAATCTTTCATTTCTAATTTCATGGTACTATGCTCAATAATGGCCTCCAAATCAAACTTATGCAATCTAAAAATTACCAGTTCCTTTTGTTAACCTTGGCAAAATGAAGCCTCTGATTCAGAGTCAAATCAACACTTTCAAAATAAGAAGGACCAGCAAGAAAATACTAAACTCCAATTCCCAAAAGTCACCTCTGGCAGGTATGGAAGTGCAACTTTTTTTAAAAGCTTCCTTTCCCAAGAGTATTCCTGGGGTCCTCTAAATCTAAGAATATCTTTAAAATTCTAAAAATGTAATCTCACAGTCATAGTATCTTGCGTATGCTGAGTGCTTAAGAAATACTGATTGAATATTGAATAAAACAGCTACCAAAAAGGGGGAGCTTGAAGATTGTCTGGATCATCCTGCCCAGCCTCCTAATTTTCCGGTGGAGGCAGACAAGTCCACAGAGATTGATTCACTTGTTCAAAACCACACAGCTAGGTATTGGCAGAGCTGGATCTAGAACTCAGGATTCTCGACCTGAAATCCACTTTGCCCAAAGGCCCTTTCACTTCTTGGCTTCCCATGTACTTGCACTTAAAAATTTTTTTTTTTAATGTTTATTTATTTTTGAGAGAGACAGAGCATGAGCAGAGGAGGAAAGAGAGAGGGGGAGACACAGAATCCAAAGCAGGCTCCAGGCTCTGAGCTGTCAGCACACAGCCCGACACAGGGCTCAAACCCATGAATCAAGAGATCATGACCTGAGCTGAGGTCAGGCACTTAACTGACTGAGCCACCCAGGCACCCCTGCGCTTGCACTTTTAAAGACTGAAGAAGCCTGGGGCCAAGAGCTCAGATCAACCTTCCCTGAGTGAACAAATGGGCATTCTCGCATCATATTACATTACAGTGGGAATCTCCCTGGGGGCCATTTACTGGTAAGAAATCAGCTTGACAAAGAGAAAGAATGAAATACGGCCTTTTGTAGCAACTTGGATGGAACTGGAGAGTGTTATGCTAAGTGAAATAAGTCATACAGAGAAAAGACAGATACCATATGTTTTCACTCTTATGTGGATCCTGAGAAACTTAACAGAAGACCATGGGGGAGGGGAAGGAAAAAAAAAAGGTTAGAGAGGGAGGGAGGGAGCCAAAACATCAGACTCTTAAAAACTGAGAACAAACTGAGGGTTGATGAGGAGTGGGAGGGAGGGGAAAGTGGGTGATGGGCATTGAGGAGGGCACCTGTTGGGATGAGCACTGGGTGTTGTATGGAAATTTGACAATAAATTTCATATTAAAAAAAAAAAGAAAACTATCTTTAAAGTAGTGTTACTTTAATCTTAAATGTTTTGTTAAAAATAAATTAGTGCAGAAATCATTCCTATATAAGAGAAGCTAATTAGAATGCCTTAGATTTGAATGGTTCTTTATCTTTTATAAAGTATGACCTGTATTACCTTGTGGTTCTTTTCCTTTAAGTATCCACTGATTGATTTGCCAGACATTAGCTTGCTCTTGGTAAATTAAGTCTCTATTAGTGGTATAATTGTGAGAGATGAAGGCATGGAACCCATTAATGCTTCTCAGTGGGCAAATGGGCTCCTCTTTGGTTTGGTGGAAGCAGAAGCGGGGGTAAGAGATAAGGGGGACTGGGCAGGGGCAAGGCTACCTGACTCACCTCTATTTACCTTCGTCCCAGGCTAGCCCACCCCACTCTCATTACCTCAGTGCAGCCACAATTTATTTGAACATGAGGTGGCCAAGTATGCACTTGACCTCAGATACCAAACACCCATGTTTCAAAAATAGTAAATGGTGAAGTCAGCCTGATTTCACAGGCTTTCAGGTGAGCCCAAAGCAAAGAACAGGAGAACCCCAATCAAAGACTGACTTCGTCACAGAGGCAAAAGGGTTTAAAGATGCCCGGAGCTGACTGGTTATCTTAGGCGCTGCCCCAGGACAACAGGCCCTGCCTGCCCACCGTTCTGCGCACGCAGACATTACCTGCCTTGGCTGGTTGACTTTTGCTCCTGAAGACAACAGTAATCGAATAACATCCAAGTAACCACCCTGGGCAGCTAGGAAGAGTGCAGTGGCTCCATCCTGAGAGATGTCAAAATGGAAGTGTTAAAATCACCTTTCACGTTTATTTTAAAATATAATCAATTAAAAATACATCCGTTTAATACAACTTTCCATTTCTGTCCCCCACTTTGTTTTCATATTCATGGTTAGTGTTTTATTCTTTGAAGAATAGTTCTAAAATATCACAGTAAGTCAGGTTGAAAGGTAAAGTTTCAAACAGTCTTATAAGGATAACTTAAAATATACATAATGATCGTTCACTCTACAAAACCTTGATCACGGAGCTTACGATCTACCCACTTGCTGGTACCATCCAGCTTATCCAAATAGCCAGTCATCATTTTTCTCTTGTCTGCACAGACTTCTCATTAGCTGCCTTCTGTTTTTGTTGTGTGACCTCAGGGTTTATCCCCTTTTTAATTAGTTTAAAAAATACCTACGTTTAATATAATTTTCCATTTCAATTCTTTTGTCAAGTAAGAGCTAAGTGTTAGTTTAAAAACAAACAAAAAAGAAAGTCTATTAATAAACAACAACAAAGTCCCTCAAACCTATTTGGTATATTTTTATGCATCAGAAGTGTCCTTTTTTTTTTAATGTTTATTTATTTTTGAGAGAGAGAGAAACAGAGTGTGAGCAGGGGAAGGGCAGAGAGAGAGGGAGACACAGAATCTGAAGCAGGCTCCAGGCTCCAAGCTGTCAGCACAGAGCCCGATGCATGGCTCGAACCTACAAACTGTGAGATCATGACCTGAGCTGAAGTCGGACACTCAACTGATTGAGCCACCCAGGCGCCCCAAAGGGTCCTTTTAATTAGATCTTTCCTACCCCTTTCTCTTTCTTGTCCCCTTATCCATATCCACCCCCTCACCCAACATGCAGTTTCTCTAAGCTTTGAAACAAAAGATGCTTTCAGGAAAACTGCCCTCATAAGAATTATCCATGAACTTGCTCCCTGACAGCCCAATAGACACCAACAACACCTACAAACAACTAAGCAATCCTGCACAAAAGCCCAAAGCAAGTGCTTGCTCCCAATTTTCTTTAGTGGTTTTGTTTGTTTTAATTTTTTTAAGTTTATTTACTTTTGAGAGAGGCAGAGTGCGAGCGGGGGAGGGGCAGAGAGAGAGGGGGACACAGAATCCAAAGCAGGCTCCAGGTTCTGAGCTGTCAGCACAGAGCCAGACGTGGGACCTGAATTCATGAGCTGTGAGATCATGACCTGAGCTGAAGTCAGACGCTTAACCAACTGAGCCACCCAAGGTGCCCTATTTGTTTGCGTTTTAACTGAGCGTCTATGTCCTCTGCGCATTGCTTCTTTCTTAAAGACATTCATTGGTGATGTCAGCAAACACAGAAGTCAGTGCAGAGCATCCATCCTCCCCAGAATCTCACTTCACACGGCGTTCACAGAACGTGGTGAGCTTCATTATTTTTAGACTGCAGTGGAAAACCTGAGCACATCCTAGTGGAAAACACCTAGCTAACCCAGTTAATTACCACTCCTCCCATCAGGAATGTTAACCACAAGTTAAGATACAAAGCACCTCTCTCTGCAAGTCCGCCCAGGTGGAGGGTGCTGGTGGGTGTCCACTGAGCTGCCAGACTCCTTTTAAGGCAATCATTAAAAAATTACTCAGCCTATACAGATTTTTATGCAGATGTTTGGTACGGGGATAAAATGTTCAGCGGCTCCTTACTGTGTGCGTTGCCACAGAAAATCCACCATGCTCTTAGCAGCTATTAGTTCTTGGAAATTTTCTAAAATGGATATCCAAACATTGAATTTTTACTGCGTATTCCAAATTTCTGTCCCTAGAAGCTTTCAGAAGTCATTGACTGGGATTCTTAGCGGTCCAGCTGTTTTTGGCAGAAACATTTACATTTGGACTGTTTGGGTAAGGGTAAAAGGAAGTTTCAGTGCACGAAATTTCTTGAGTCACTTTATAACAGGAATTTACTACAGGAATGGGCTCTCCCCAAACTCTACGTTTTTAAGATTATGTGCCACTCTGGTGAGCCCTTTGGAAGAATGTTATCTAACAGTACAAATATGCCAGTCAATTCAGATTGCTGACTATTAGTGGTAATGTTATGAATACCTCAACTCACTTTCCTTTTCCAAAGACTTGGGCTCTTCCTGTTCAGCCCCCCCCCCCCCACATATACTCAAACATGCTCTCAGATATACTTCATTATATACAGCCAAAGGAATAGCCAAAGCTGTAGACCTGTGTTTCTTCGACTCGGGCACACATCAGAACCACCTGCTTCTCAGTTGGGTCCTTGGAGATTCCGGCTTAGTTGGTCTGGAGCGGGCCTAGAAGTATTCTTTTAAAGCTCCCTACATGATTCTAATGACAGCCAGAGTTGAGAATCACTCAGACCAGTGTCAAGTGATTCAATCCTTCAGATGGGAAAACTGCAGGTTCAAAGGGTGTTATAGATTTTGAACTGCAAAGGGTAATGCTAGTGGCTATTGCTTCAAAGAGGTCTGTGACTTGTCATTTAATCATGTAAACTCAGGAAAGCTTGTTCAAATGGAAAAGGTCACACCTACACATCTCATTCCACGGCTACGAAAGTATAGTGCCATAGGGCTAAATGGCTCATGGTAAGATAGCCTAAAATGTGATTCCTAGATAATTGGAAGTAGGAATTCTTCCACTCCTCACCATGAGATTCTATCAAGTCACTTCATCTCTCTCTCTCCCTCTCTCCCTCTCTCTCTCTCTCTCTCTCTCATATATATATATATATATATATATATACACATACATACATATATACATACATACACACACACACACACACACACACACACACACACACACACACATATATTTTGTCCAAAAGCAGAATAACATTCACCATAAATCCTGTGGAATTACAGTGACAATTAAAAGAGCCTTTGGGTAATGTGCTAATTGCCAATTCGCTGCAAACAGACCCACACTAGCAGTAGCTGCCTTTCAAAGGTCAACAGTGTGCATGCACTTCACAGGTTTTCAACTACCCATGCTCACTCGCCTTCCAAATAATTTGATTTCTCCTTTATTTGTGCTTTCCTCCTAGATAACTCTACAACAGGAGCATTATTTTGGTTTTCAGCAAGTCCAACGCTGGCCTTGTTATGTTATGAATAAGCAAGTGTCATATGATTTTTGAAGATCCTAATTGCATAAGTTATATGAAATATCTCATATGTAAAAGAGATTTAAAAGGGTATAACCAAGATGGGTAAACAAGATTATGTTTCTACACAGAAAAAGCTCATCTGGTTAACTGTACATTTTTTCCTTTGATGTTTCAGATTAAAGTCCTACTGTTCATTAAAAAAAAAATTTTTTTTTTTTAAGTAGGCTCCACGCCTAGGGTGAGCCCATCACGGGGCTTGAGCTCATGACCCTGAGATCAAGACCTGAGCTGTGATCAAGAGTCGGACACCCAACCAACTGAGCCCCCAAAATATTTTTGAAGTTGGCATTTCTGGTATCCAAATTTTGACTGCAGTAGTACGTGTGATGAGAGGGTGGGCAAGGGTCCACCCAGTGTCCCGCTGAAAATGCACTCACGTAAAGTTGGTCGTGGATATTGGCTCCGTGCTTCAGCAGGGTCTCAACCACCTGCATGTGCCCATACTGACTGGCGGCCAACAGGGCAGTGCCCCCATCCTGCAAGGTGTAAACACACTAGAATCAGTGCAGGCACCTATTTACCAAGCAGGTACTCCTGACATGGTGGGAGCTTTGGAAAAGACATTTCCTGTAGATAACAACGAAGTCATTTTCCTCTTTTAGCTCTTTTTCTTTCTAATCATAACCGGGTTCATCCTAAAGACATCATTAGGTTGTACACATGGATGACTTGAGATACATTACAGTTATCGGACTATGTTATTATGAGTGTTCCCGGGTCAAATGCAGAAGAATCTATTTGCATCTCAATAAAGGAAACAAAGAACAGAAAGTCTGTACCAATCAGTTCTGTCTTGGAATTTCCTGAACAGTCTCCTGTGGCTTCTGGCTAGAGAGCCGCTTGACAAATGTTGACTTCTCCCTGTGGTTCCCCCCAGCTGTGGGCCTCTGAGATTAAGGTGATTTATGGAGTAAACTTCTGGGGCCATTGCCTTCAAGGGACAAGGTCAGCATCCATTAAGAGTGGATAACTATAGCATATGCCACGTGCTTCTCACCATCCTACTTAGCATTTCTTTTGAACATGTGCCAGCTTGTCTAGATCTCTTTTAAAATGTCGGCCCTAGAATGAATCAGAGCACCAAAAAGTAGATGCGGTCTGATGTGGAATGGGACATTCCTTTGTTCCATCCTCTCCACTTTTATCTCTACAGCCTAAATTACAATTAGCTTTTATGCCAACCGCATCGCGCTACTGACTCATTGAGTTTGTGGTCAACTGAAACCTTTAATGGTTTTCCTCAGGTGCTACAGCTAAGGCATTATCTTCTCCTATCTCCACTTGATGCGCTGTGTGCTCACTTCGGCAGCACATATACAATTGGTGAGCTGTTTGCTTGGCTCTGTGAATTAGTAGGTGGACATCTGAGCTAACT
Organism: Panthera tigris; assembly: GCF_018350195.1. NCBI lineage: Eukaryota > Metazoa > Chordata > Mammalia > Carnivora > Felidae > Panthera > Panthera tigris. The sequence continues at coordinate 46,022,538 of NC_056671.1, forward strand.
ATGAACAATGCAAGAACATGTCACCTGGTTCTGAAATACAAATCATAACTAAAGATAGTGTGGTTTCTAAATTTGGGCATAGAGTGTTTATCCAAAATGCCTGCCCTCACACTTCCACCCTCACAGGGTCTGATTCAGTAGGTCTGGGTGAGGCCCAGAAATAGGCTTTCTGACCAGTCACATGAGGGGACTGTGATGTGCAAGTGGCAGGTGGGCCCCACGTGGAGAAACACTGTTGTAGGAGCTCCATTGTTCACAGGCTGTCGGGGGTGGGACAGGGCCCTGGAGCTGTGATTTGAAGGGTGGAGAATGGAGGTAGGAGACTGGAGGGTTGAGGCTGGTGGTGGGGTGGCTGTGGGTGGAACGGGTGGGCAACAAGAACTTGCTTACTAGCAGCAATGAGCACCAACATTTCCAACTTCTGTTCTGTTAATTTTCTCTTTGCCTCATGAGGTAAGAGAAGAGCTAAAATAGGGTGATTATTATAGAAGAGCTGGTACCTTTTATTTTTAAAGACACATTTTGGGGGATACAGATTCAATAATGATGAGAACAACTGTGGAAACAAAGGCAGTTCTGATGACAGGATCATATGAAAACTCAAAGCCTCTGGACATTCTCTTCTTCCCATGGAAATTCTCAGATACCTACAGCTGACCTAATGGAAACATTTGGAATTGTGCTCTGGGCCCCGTGTTCTGTGGATTTCTGGGACAGCACAAACTGGCTCACAGACAAAGGCTTCAAGCCAGCATTAACTTGTTAACCAAGAAAACTGAAGCAGCCATATGGCTGTGCATGATCGTTCTGACTTCAAAGTTCAAAGAGTTGAGACTTCCATTTGTAGGACTTCACTTTCTATTCTTAGTTGTCTGACTTTTATAATGAAAAATAAAAAGATAATTAATATAAAAATATATGCAACACATATATTTTGGGTTATTGTATATTATATTCAGCATGTTTGGAGGCACGTGCACAGTGCAATAGCAGGTTTCAGAACAGACTGAGCCTATTTGAAATTCACATCCAACAGAAATTCACAGCATCTTAGCAGAAAAAAAAGAACTCACTGGAAACTCCCCTGATACCAAAATATCACCTACAATGGATTAAGTAAGCCTAAAAGATCCCAAGTAAGGCAAATTTCCAGGAATTTTTTGGTTATGATTAGGCTGGGAATAAGTTGACAATTACAAAAATGTTAAAGCAGTTCAACTCTCCTACTATAAACCATTATCTTGTAAAATCATATTGTGAACACAAAATTGATCTTTCAGCAACCTCGGTTTTCTCATTCATGTGTCAAACTTGAGGAATCAATGACTTCTTTAAAGGAAGAACCACATTTCCTTGCCTGACTGTATCAACTGTAATCATGTATTATATATTTCAATGAGGACATCTCAGAAAGTAAACTGCTTGTCAAATCACCCTTCTTAGAAATCTCTCAGATTCACTAACATTGGCTTAATACTTCAACACTCCTATCATAGCACTGGGATTAACCTTGAAGTGAAGAAAAGCACATGAAAACAGGGAAAGTTATGAAGCCCCTGCCGTTATCCACTCTGCTAACAAAATTTAGTGTCCCAAAGTAGAAAGCTACCAGTGCAAGACAGAATGTAAATAACTCCCCATAAAATTCTCCAGTTGTGAGCCCAGAGTGAAAATGTCATATTTTATATTGAATCCCTAGGACTACCTTTGAACCATGACAAGTAACTTTGTGAAACCCAACCTTCTTGGGCTTGAAAATTTTGTAAAAAGGGAAGCACAAATTCATACTATGGATGAAGAGAAACAAATATTCATGACTACTGAAATTCTTCAACAGGGTATGAAATCAAGAAAGTTCTCTTACTTTGGTCCTACATTCAGTAGATGCTCCAAATTCAAAGAGAAATCTCACGACATCATTATGTCCTTGCTGGGCAGCAAAGAACAGGGCAGTTGTACCTGACTGGGAGAGAGCAAGAGGCTGGTTTTAAGATATTTAGTTACATCACACGTGACTTACACATTTGCAAACAAGACAACACTATATACCCTTGTATATAAGCCTTCTAGCCTAGGAGGTGGCTACATTTGGACTGATTATATTCCTTGTTCAGAGAAGTGAGAACACGAAAGGAGAATGTATTGTTGGTGCAATGGGATGAATGGTGGACCCAAAAGATATGTCCCTATCCTAATTTCTGGAACTTGTGACTATTACCTTATGTGGCATGAGATGTGATTAACTTAAGGATTTTTGAGAGGAGGCACTCATCCTGGCTTAGCCTGGTGGGCCCTAAATCCAGTGACAACTGTCTTAAAACAGTGAGGCAAAGACACATTTGACACAGAGGAGAGGAAGAGGCAATATGGCCCCAGAGGCAGAGATGTGGCCCTAAGTCAAGGAATGCCTGCTGCTACGAGAGGCTGGAAGAGTTAAAGAATGGGTTCTCCCTGCGGCCTCCAGAGGGGGTGTGGTTCTGCAGACACACCTTGAATTTTCTGTCCTCCAGAATCCTAAAAGTAGAAATTCTGTTATTTTAAGCCACCTAATTGGTGGTAATTTGTTACAGCAGCCTCAAGGAACTAACATGCTTGGTAACATGGGCATTCATTCACACAGGGAGGAATTCTGGAAGAGTTCCGGCTACAAAGTAAAGCACCCCAGACTAGAAAGCTACCAGTGCAGGAAAGAATCTAATTAATTCACTCAAATGGGCTCAAAATATTCCTTAAAATAGGACATAGGAACAAGAAACAGCCTGATTCCAAATCTTCAACTGATCAGTGATACCCTGAGACACACATTTTAAATTTCTTTTTTTTTTTTTTAATGTTTTATTTATTTTTGGGACAGAGAGAGACAGAACATGAACTGGGGAGGGGCAGAGAGAGAGGGAGACACAGAATCGGAAGCAGGCTCCAGGCTCTGAGCCATCAGCCCAGAGCCTGATGCGGGGCTCGAACTCACGGACTGTGAGATCGTGACCTGAGCTGAAGTCGGACGCCTAACCGACTGAGCCACCCAGGCGCCCCCGAGACACACATTTTAGCATCCTCTCCTCCCATCCATTTTTACAAGCCTACTCAAAGACTGGTAGCCAAATCATTGTGTAACATGAGCAAATTCATCATACCACTCTGTGGCGAATACATAGTTTTCATATAAAGACGCTCTTCACCCCAGCGCTTGGAGCATGGATGAAGCGAACACTACACTCTCCCAGGCACAGTGAAGAGAAAATCCTCCCTCCATGACTTACCTGGAAGTGTTAAAGTGGTAGGTTCTTACCCAAGCGGGAGAAGCCAGGAGAACTGTGGCCTAAGGACCACTGATCACTCTGAAGCTTGTTTCTTAAGTGTGTGTGTATGCGTGTATGTTTGTATGCATGTGGGCATGTGCGCGTGTGTGACAGGGATCAATGAGCCCAGCCACTGTGGCAGAACACAAGTGAGTAACTTCACAGTCATGACCATCTACCTTGGGGCTATGCACCCAACCAGACACTGCCCTGGGGAGGCACAGGTAATGTGATCTTTCCCAGAGCCTTTCAGCCTGCAAGGCAGGAGTGATTTTCTCCTTGGTTCCCATAGAAACAAGTGGAAGCATCCTCTCATTGCTTTCCTACAGTGGACGACACTGGATTCCAGAAACCTTAAGATACAATCGGGTCTGGATGAAGAAACTTGGCTAGAAAAGGAAAACTCTCATCTTCTCAACAGATACTAAATTTTAGAAACTACCAGGGAGGGACACCTTGGTGGCTCAGTTCGTTGAGTGTCTGACTCTTGATTTCAGCTCAGGTCATGATCCCAAGGTTGTGGGTTTGAGCTCGGCTGCTGAGTGTGGAGCCTGTTTGGGATTCTCTTTCTCTCTCCCTCTGCCCCTCTCCCCTGAGTGTTCTCTCTCTCCCTCTCTCTCTCTCTCTTTCTCTAAGAAAGAAAGAAAGAAAGAAAGAAAGAAAGAAAGAAAGAAAGAAAGAAAGAAAGAAAAGAAACTACCAGCGATAATTTCTAGAAATTGTTTCTTCACTTTCTTCACTAAGAAAAAAGATTTGTTTTTCACTGTTTTTTTAAAAATATATATTAATTAAAAAAATCCTATTTCAGCACTTAGAATCAATTTTGGAACATACAGTTACTGTCAATCATTGTGCACATGAATGGAGCATCTGTAGAGAATAGAAGCCAGACTTCATGACAACTATACGTGCAACTCTTATGCCTGAGAGCTTTAGCCAATATTGCTGGTTCTCTAAGCAATGGTCTCTCAGGATCATTAGCTTCTGGTTCTTGCAAGCTCTGTGCATCTAGATAAACTTAGAAAACAATGGCAGGTACTTTTTCAGGAAACAAATATTTTGATATGGATTAAATGGAAAAGATGAATTAAGAATGAACCAAGGTTGGGGTCCCTAAGTGGCTCAGTCAGTTAAGTGTCCAACTTCGGCTCAGGTCATAATCTCACAGTTCATGAGTTCAAGCCCCACGTCGGGCTCTGTGCTAACAGCTCAGAGCCTGGAGCCTGTTTCAGATTTGTGTCTCCCTCTCTCTCTGCCCCTTCCCTGCTCATGCTCTCTCTCTCTCTCTTTCAAGAATAAATAAGCATTAAACAAAAAAATGTAAAGAATGAATCAAGGTAGAAGCCTGTTACATGAGTGAGTTCCATAGCACTCTCAGCTTGCAAAACAGATGAGGTGATGTTGGGACCTCTCTTTAGCAGTTCTACCAACAGAGACTAGCATGGCTGCAGGAAATTCAAGGGACCACTGGGAACTCATATAGCATAATCATTTGAACTACAAGGTTACCTCTAAATTGGACACACTTTGGTAAGTCCTTGAGGGCCATTTTGTTCAATGCACAATAGTTTTCATTCCCAAGAATATTAGTTGAGCAACTGGAACCAAACAAATCGATATAAAACCATAAAAACCATACATTGGCTGGAAATCAAACAAATGTTTCTCTTCTCTCAGCTTTTCACAATTGTTCTGAAGATATTTTTGTACATGTTGAACTTGCCCTTCAGGATAGAGTTTTTTGAGCAAGCAGATCTGAATCATATTGTTTTTATTAGAGAAGATCTGTCTTTTCTTTAAAGTTATAATAAACCAAGGCTGTAAAGCATAAAGGAAAAACAAAAGATTATGGTAATTTCAAACTATAATTCTAAATGGGCCCAAACATTTTCCTCCCAGAAGAAAATTAGCTGCTGACATGAAAAGTGGCCTAAAACAATGCTCCAGTGTTGTGGAAATTGCTCAGAAGAATCTGTCTGTGAGAAGATGGATTGGACTTGATATAGTTTCCCTGAGTGGCTCCTCTTGAGGAGCTTGCTGGTCCAGGGCTATGGAGAACCAGACTCCAGATTTTACCCATCAAGTGCCCATCTTCCATGGTCCACAGCCAAGGTGACACCCAAAGGGGAGAGGGGATGGACTTTAGACGACCCATGTACTATCCAGCCCTCACACCTGGGGTGTCTTCATTTGTTCCACTCAGGTGTAGCAGTCCAGCCTAGAAGATGGGGCATACTGACTGATGAAAGTTTGGTTGATGAATCAGCCTTTCTGAAAGAACTGTAGGGCAGGCCCTCGAATAAGACTAGGTCAAGGAAAATCAAATGCTCCAGTTTGGTTTGGAGCTTGCTTCAGGAAGCCATCTTGTGTCTGACTCAGTGTGGATTGAGAGGTCAGATTCGCTTCGGGGATGACCCGTGGCTGTGTCTCCATAAAGGTTAATTTACAAGGCCCTAGATTAAATCTGCTCGGAAATAAATGGATCCCCCTAAGACCTGAATCCCAAAGTGTGTTAAAATGCCCAGCCTCCCACTGCTCTTCTGCACTGGAACAAGAATGGATCCTCTAGCTAGACTGAACTCCCAAGATGGCCTTTGAATGAAGTGTGGGAACAGGCTCACATTTTAGTCCAATGTTCACCACACGGCTTTTTTTGGGGGACAGCTTATTTAAAATGTGACTAGTCGGAGAAGCCCTTTGAAATAATGGTTGGTTGAGGCAGTCTAGCAAGTGAGCCTCATTAAGAACAGGTTGGTGGGGTGCTTGGAGGGGCTCAGTGGATCGAGTGAGTTTGAGCCCCAAATTGGGCTTGCTGCTGTCAGTGCAGAGCCCGCTTTGGATCTTCTGTCCCCACCCTCTCTCTGTACCTTCCCTGCATGCATTTTCTCTAAGATAATTAAATATTAAAAAAAAAAAAGAACAGGCTCGTGACCAATCCTTTGAAAAATGCAATGATCTCTATGAAAATCCTATAACTGGGGCACCTGGGTGGCTCAGTTGGTTAAGTGTCTGACTCTTGGTTTCAGCTCAGGTCATGATCTCATGGTTCGTGAGTTCGAGTCTGGGATTCTGTCTGTCTGTCTGTCTCTCTCTCTTTCTGCCCCTACCCTGTTTGCACATGCAAGCATGTATGCGTGCGCGCGCTCTCTCTCAAAATAAAGAAATAAATTTTTTTTTAAAAGAAAATCCTGTAACTTGTAAAGCACCTCATCCCAAGGGAAGAAGGAAGAACTGATTTAAGCTTGGGAGGAAATGTCTGAGTGTTTAAGGAATGTGGTTAGAGGTCTTGTTACCTCAGACTACAACACATGCTTGAGAACATTCATTCAACTGAAGTACAACCAATGGTCTATTCCTGGGCCTTAATTTAGGCACAATAAAGCCTGCAATCTGGGCTTTGATGTCATGTTGGAAAAAAGCAATGATTATTCTTATCTTCCTTGCCAATTCACTACTATGAAAATTTTGAGTCATTCTTATTCAAGTGTCACATGAGTCATCTCTTATTCAAGTGTAAAACCTGACCTACCTCTCTCTGGAGATTGATGTCTGCTCCTTGCAGAACCAGTTCCCTCACACAGTCTATGTGGCCTGCATAGGAGGCCACCATGAGGAGCGTGGTGCCATGCTAGACAGAGGACAGACAGATGAACGGTTAGGCCATCATATGTCACACAGGGTCCGGGAGAAGAGGCTGCAGAGAAGGCAGCTCCACTCGGGACATGTCCAAGTGCAAAATTTCACAGTAATAAAAGCATCTCATGCAGACTAGACGGGAAAAAGCAAAGCGACACATTGCTGAGGGTGGAATTTTCGATTTAAAAATTCACTTAATTCCATTACCTTCAGAAGTGCAGTCCAACTGAACCATAATTACTGCATTTTAAGGCAGTAGGGATGTAATGGTCTCATTTTATAATTTCTATTAAATGATTCCTGAGCCAAAAGACTATTAATGTAAAAGATGGGTTAAGTGGTACCACTTGGCTTTCTGAGTTTAGATGTCTTTATCTCAAAACTGATTCAGGTAAAGATAAAAGGCACCTCAGGGAAATGGGAGACCACAGCAATCAGTCAGGAGGAGCCCTGGGGTTCAAGTCTGCCTCTGTCCTCAACCAAGAGTGTAACCTGGGGGCAAGTTGCTTATAATTCTTGGGGCTTGTAGTTTAATTTACAGTCATTTTGGAGGGTTTGGAATGGTGATCTTAACCACCACCTCTGCATCTGCAGCAACCTGCCTTTTGGGGGTAGACAAGAGAAAGACAGATGGTTCTGCACAGAAGGAAGGCTTGCTAGGTATAGGTAATAAGTGACTCTTACAAGCCTCATTTTCATTTCATCAGTAGGATTTTGTAGGAAGGCAGTAGAATTGAATGGCCACTGACACTATGACCTTGGGCTACTTATGGAACCTTTCCAAGGCTCATCCTCCTCATCTGTAAAATAGGGAATAATAAAAGCCTCTTCTGGGTGACATTAAATGGGTAAATGAGATAATGCAGGCAACATGCTCAGCACTGTAATGTTAGATATGACTTCAGTAAGTGTTAGATATTGAAACATTATGATACTTCAGTAAATGTTAGGTTATCATCTGGCTTTTGTTGATTTCTGTGAATGACAATACTAATTTTGGGAAAGTCTTATTTGCTAGGGATGAAAAGTACAGGTAGATTTAAAAAAAAAGCTAATGGCCTCATGGAAGTACTCTATATTTTTTCTACCTTCATGTGGTTGTATTTAGTATTTGATGTTAGACATTCATGTGGGCTGTACCATCCATTATTGAGTTGAACACCTTTCTCTGTATTTTCCAGGACGAGAGTGGTATGTAGAAGTGGGTATTACTAACTTCCTCCTGAATGTAAACAATTTTTATTTAGGTCGCAGATAGAAGAATCCTTGATTTAAAACCAATCTGGGGTTGCCTGGGTGGTTCATTGGATGAGTGTCTGACTCTTGATTTAAGCTCAGGTCATGATCCCAGGGTTGTGGGATTGAGCCTCTCATCAGGCTCCATGCTGAGCACAGAGCCTGCTTAAGATTCTCTCTCTCTCTCTCTCTCTCTCTCTCTCTCTCTCTCTCTCTCCTTCTGCTCCTCTCCCCCGCTTGCACACTCTCTCTCTCAAATTAAAATAAAACAAAACAAAAACAATGTGGTGGATTGCTGGGAAGATAGTGAAGTAGGAGGACCCTATGGTCACCTTGTCCCATAGATACAATGGGAGTATCAATAGATACACAATGGGAGTTACAATAGATAACACTCACATCAGTGTTAAATAACTCAGAAAATAACCCAAAGATTGGAAGAACTAATTCCATAACTAAAGGTAGAGAAGAGCCCACACTGAAGAGGGTAGGAAGGGTAGAGATGTGGTGGGGAGCTAAATGGACCACTGCTGTATGCAGGAAGTGGGGGGTTGGGGTAGGGAGGGAGCTGTGGAGAAGGGAGAGAAACAGACTATTCCACCGGGGAACCTGCATGTGGAAGATGAGTCCTCATAATATTTGGCTTTGAAAACTAGGGGGACTGAATTTTAGGACTTAAATCTTGGAATTTTAAAAATCAGTGGCTCAGCTCTGGGAGAGGCTGGAGGGTGAGAGGAAACTGAAATCCTCACTCTTTAAGAGACAGCACCACAAACAGCCCATGGAGATAGAGCACAGAAGCAGCAGTTTGAAACATGACTCAGGTATATGGGAGGGAGATTTGTTTACTAGTCTCAGAGGTATGCTGGAGGAGCAGGGATCACTGGGGAGACTTCTCCAGGAACAAAGGAGCTGGAAGGAACCATTTCTTTCCCCTTCCTTCCAGCAAAAACACAACCACTTGCAGGAACCAGTGCAGCACCCACATTCACTACCTAACTTGCTAACATCACAGCCGCTCCTCCCCCCCGCCCCCCCCCCCCAACCTCCGTGCATGTTGTGGATCTACCCACTCTAATATGCTCTTGGCCAGAGTCTATTCAAACCAGGGCCACAAGCCTGGTAGTGTGCAAGCAGCCCCAACAAGAGCCAGCACCATTCCAAAGTGACTCCTGACCTGGGGAGAGGGAAGGATAACTGCACACAGCAGTCATACTACAACCCCAGCAGTGGACTGGGGGCAGACAGCTGGCCTGATTGCAGGCCCCGCCTACCAACAAAAGATTCTCTGGACAACATGGGAAAGGACACTGCAGTTTGGTGCTGCTGCATCTCTGGCAAACACCTAGTATGACTAAACTCAAGCCCATGATAGCCCCAGACTGGCCCACTAACACTATAGGGACCAAAAACTGCCTAAAACAGGCAAAGAGAGCCACTGCAGATACCTGAACTGTGGAAAAAGTGGCTCAACCACAACAGCTGGGCACAAAACACACATAGGAGACACCTCTGAAGCACCAGGTTCTGGTGAACAGGGGACACTGCACTGCAGGGCACTACAGGACCTCTTCTTCTTTTCATAAGGCCACTACTTTCAAGAGCAGGAGATGTAGCTAACTTTCCTAACATAGAGAAACATACACAGAGAGTTAGACAAAATAAATGAGACAGAGGAATATGTTCCAAATGAAAGAACAGGACAAAATCACAGTAAGAGAGCTAAGCAAAATGGAGATAAATAATATGCGTGATAGGGGTGCCTGGGTGGCTCAGTCAGTTAAGTGTCCAACTTTGGCTCAGGTCATGATCTTGTGGTTTGTGAGTTTGAGCCCCATGTCAGGATCTGTGCTAACAGCTGAGAACCTGGATCCTGCTTTGGATTCTGTGTTTCCTTCTCTCCCTACCCCTCCTTCCCCCTCTCTCAAAGATAAACAAACATTAAAAATTTTTAAAAAATAATATGTTTGACAGAGTATTTAAAGTAATGGTCATAAACATACTCACTGGAATTGAGAAAGAGAGAAGGACATCAGTGAGACCCTTGACAAAAAGATAACAAAGAATCAATCAGGGATGAAGAATATAGTAAGTGAATTTAAAAATACGTTAGATTGAATAAAGAGCAGACTAAAAGAAGCAGAAGAATGAATCAGTGACCTGGAGGACAGATTAATGGAAAGGAATCAGGCTGAGCAAGTGAGAGAAAAAAATATGCAAAATGAGAATAGATGTAGGGAACTCAGAAACTCCATCAAGTATAACATTTGCATTATAGGGATCCCAGAAGGAGAAGAGAGAGAAAATTTATTTGAAGAAATAAAAGCTGATAACTTCCCAAATCTTGGGAAGGAAACAGAAATCCAGGTCCAGGAGGCACAGAGATCCCTCAACAAAACCAACCCAAGGAGGTCCACACCAAGACACATAGTAATTAAAATGGCAAAAAGTAGTGATAAAGAGATAATTTTAAAAGCCACAAGAGGAAAGAAGAGAGTTAAGTACAAGAGAAGTTCCGTAAGGCTATCAGCAGATTTTTCATTAGAAATTTTGCAGGCCAGAAGGGAGTGTCAGGATATATTCAAAGCGCTGAAAGGGAAAAATCTGAAGTCAAGAATACTCTACCCAGCAAGGTTATCATTCAGAATAGAAGGAGAGATAGAGTTTTCCAGACAAACAAAAGTTAAAGGAATTCATGACCACTAAACCAGTCTTACTAAACCAAAATTCATGACCACTAAACCTAAATGTTAAAGGGGACTCTTTGAGTGGAAAGGAAAGATCATAACTAAGAGTAAGAAAAGTAGGAAGCACAAAAGCAGCAAAAATAAGTATACTTGTAAAAACTAGTCAAGAGACTCACAAAATAAAAGGATGTAAAGTATGACATCATATACCTAAAATGTGGTGGGGGGAGAGAGGAGCAAAGAATGACCATTAAGTGGCCATCAACATAGACCACTATATCCAGAAGATGTTATATGCAAACCTAACAGTAACCACAAATCAAAACCCATCTATTAAAGTCTATTTTGTCAGACAGAAATATTGCTGCCCTGGCTTTCTTTCATATCCATTTGCATTATAAATGTGTCTCCATCCCTTCACTTTCAATTGGCAGATGTCTTTTGGTCTGAAATGAGTCTTTTACAGGCAGCATATAGATGGATCTTGCAACAGATATGCAAAAAACAAAGAGAAAGGAATCCAAGAATATCAGTTAAAAAAGCCAACTCACCATGAGAGAAGAGGGCAAGGGAAGAATGGAACAGAGAACTACAAAACAACCATAAAACAAGAAATAAAATGGCAACAAATACGTACCTATCAATAATTACTTTGAATGTAAATGGACTAAATGCTCCAATTAAAAGACATAGAATGATGGAATGCATAAAAAAACCAAGATCTATCTATATGCTGCCTATAAGAGACTCATTTCAGACCAAAAAACACCTGCAGATTGAAAGTGAAGGGATGGAGACACATTTATAATGCAAACAGATATGAAAGAAAGCCAGGGTAGCAATACTTATATCTGACAAAATAGACTTTAAAACAAACTGTAACAAGGGATGAAGAAGGACAGTATATAATCATTAAGGAGACAATCCAACAAGAAGATAGAACAATCGTAAATATTTATGCACTGAACATGAGAACACCCAAATACATAAAACAGTTAATAACAAATATAAAGGAACTAATTGATAATAATACAGTAAGTGTAAGGGGCTTTAACACTCCACTCAAATCAATGGGCAGATTATCTGAACAGAAAATCTACAAGGAAACAGTAGCTTTGAATACACATTGGACCAGCTAGGTTTTTTGGGTTTTTTTGTTTGTTTGGTTGTTTGGTTGGTTTGGTTTGGTTTTGGTTCGGTTTTTTTGGACCAACTAGGTTTAACAGATATATTTTGAACATTCAATCCTAAAACAGCAGAATACACATTCTTTTCAAATGCACATGGAATTCTCCAGAAAAGAACATATATTACACTATGAAACAAGTATCAACAAATTCAGAAAGATTGAAGCCATACTATGCATCTTTTCTGACTACAATGCTATGAAACTAGACATCAACTATACGAAAAAAAATTGGAAAGAGCACAAATACATGGAAGTTAATAACATGCTATTAAATAATGAATGGATCGATGAAGAAATCAAAGAAATACAAAAAATACACGGAGACAACTGAAAATGAAAACACAAAGGTCCAAAATCTTTGGGATGCAGCCAAAGTAGTTCCAAGAGGGAAGTTTATGGCAGTACAGGCCTACCTTAAGAAGCAAGAAAAATCTCAAATAAGCAACCTAACATTACACTTAAAGGAACTGAAAAAAGAACAAACAAAACCCAAAACCAGAAGGAAGGAAATAATAAAGATTAGAGAAGAAATAAATGATACAGAAACTAAAAAACAAAACAAAACAAAACAAAAAAAAACCCCACAATAGAACAAATCAATGAAACCAGTAGCTGATTCTTTGAAAAGATCAACAAAATTGATAAACTTTTAGCAACAGTAATCAAAAAGAAAAGAGAGAGAATTCAAATAAACAAAATCAGAAATGAAAGGGAAGAAATAACAACCAACACCACTGAAATACAAAGGATTATATGAGAATATGTAAAAAATTATATGCCAAAAAAATGGACAACCTAGAAGAACTGGAAAAACTCCTAGAAACATATAACTGACCAAAACTGAATCAGGAAGAAATAACAAATTTGAACAGACCAATTACTGGCAATGAAGTTAAATCGGTAATCAAAAAACTCCCAACAAACAATAGTCTGGGACCAGATGGCTTCACAGGTGAATTCTACTAAACATTTCAGGAAGAGTTGATATCTATTATTCTAAAATTATTCCAAAAATAAAAGAGGAAGGAAAACCTTCAAATTCATTCTATGAAGTAGTATCCCTTGATTAAGCTACAAAAAAGTCTTTCCTTTATAGTAAACACTTGCTAGTTTGACAGATGACTAATTCTCTAAAGATTAAGGTTACTTTATTTCATTGGCTGATGTTAAAATGTATCTTTTAAAACTAGCTGATTTTGAATAGAGGGAGGGTATGGGGGGATATAAACGTGGTGAAGACTCCAACAAACAGGACATTGAAACACCTTCATTCATACATCTGAAAAGGCTGGAGGAAGCTGCCACTGCACATCTCTGTGGTAGATGTGCATCAGAAAGATGAAGGAAGCAAAAAATGTAAACATCATGTGAGGACAGCATTACTCGAGAAATGAAGGTGAATGTAATTCAAAGCTTTGCCATGTGGTGGGTGGCCTAGCGATAATGTATTCATTCTTTAAATGTTGTCTGTTGGACGTTTGAACATGGTCGTGAACTTGCGGTTGGGAGCGGTTCCCAGGAGAGCCCCAGGGCCTCCTCTTGCATTCCATCAGCTCTCCTAGGAGTCCCAGGTGAACCAGAGGCTGGGCAGGACTAGAGTAGAGGTCATTCAGCACCACAGGCATCCTGGGACCCAGACTCCACATTCAGGTGGTACCTGAAGGAGGTAGAAACTCTCCCCGTGAAATGTGAAGGGAAACCAACACCTACACTGTTCCCAAACCTCTCCCTGTCTCCATCACCGCCAATCTTAGAGACTCTTTCAAAATCAATGTCTGAAATTACCATCATTTAGGCTCTCTCCTTTGGGTTAAGGAATCTTTTCTCCAGAAAGCTGTTAACAAAATGAGTTTTTATGCTAAACGAGGAGGAGTAAATATTGGTATCTGGCCTAGTAGTAAAATCTCTGTTTGAAAAAGCTACTTGTCACCCAGCAGACAGAGACAGAGGTTGAGCTCTGAGGGGGGAAGGAAGTGGCAGGACAGGCGGCATTGAGGAGGAAAGGGCACAGGGAAGGCTGAGTGTGGGGTACTGTCTGGGGGGCAGGGTGTGCGTGGTGCTGTGAGGAGGCTCCTAGGACACTGGATATAAGGAAAAAGTCATAGGAGTGGCTGAAAACAGGTGACTTCAAGACAAAGAGGAAAAGCAGTCATCAACATGGTCAGTGGGTGAGGCCATGATGAAAACCTGCTCCAGTTTGGTCCAGGGGGCACTGCTACCCATTAAGACCCAAGTAAGACTGGGATGGCCAGTTCGCAGATGCCTGAGTCCATACCAGTCTGGGTCCTGGCAAGGAACAGATGGCACATTCGCACTGGGATAGTTGGAGGAAATTTTAATAATTGATAACGCTGTGCCCTGGGTACAGGGACACTCCAAGAACAATGTTGCACTAGGAGCTAGCAGCAGTGGGGCTCCCCTGCCAGCCCGGGCCTGAAGGCACAGGGCTGGGGTGGGGAGGGCGGAAACTCCTAGGACACAGAACGAGAGCACTGCTGCCAGACAGAACAGGGGACACTGCGTTCCCCAGCGTCCCCGTCCTCCCACTCTCTGATTCCTACCAGTGCTCCCATTGGCCAAACCCAAGCGGAGGCCAGAGGGAAGCAAGTCCACTAGGCCGTACATTTCAGTCTCTGGGACACAGCAAGCTGGAGAAGGGTCTGAGTGGATCTGGCGGTGCCAACCCAAGATAACTGCACACTGATGCCCCCAGTGCACAGAGTGCAACAAGCTTTGCTATCTCACTCAGGCTGGTGGCTGATCTTACTTAGCAAATTTGTGCAGTAAAAGCTGGAAATGGCACATCCAGCTTTTGGGAAAACAATAGGGCTCATTTGAAAACATTTTTATTCCTAACATTAAAATATTTCTGCTGCTTCTCTCTTTCCCTCTCATTTGAGGTCTTCCTGCTCCCCAGAGATGCAGAGTCCTGCTGAATACAGAGAAATCACTGCCTCTGTCTGGAGAGGGAGGGCTCCCTAAGTGATGCCTGCCGGTGGGCAGTAGTATCGATTTTTAGACCCCCTCCTTGCCAGTGAGTGTACTGATGTTTGCAAAGATAACAAAAGGTAAGAAGCTGGGCAGAGGTTTCCATCTTCCGTTCTCTTACCCTCGTAGAAAAGCCCACCTTCCACATCCATGGCGGCCCTCTTCTGCTCTGAATTATCTCCACTTTCCATGAAAGGAGTTGGTTTGAATTCTTGGACTAAAAACCCTTTCCTTCTTGGAATTTGCCAATTCTGATTCCCAGTGAGGTGCCACTTCCCCTATTGTGGCCGCCTCTGGTTTTGTGCACATAATGGTTTGCCCAGGATGTTTTTACACTCACCAGGGTACCTTGGACTTTTACAAGGGATAAAGCAGGCAAACATGAAAATGTAGATAAGCATCGCAAAGGGAAATGTATTCATGAGCTGTTCTCGTGCCAGCGTGTCTTTGGCATGCATATACCAAATGAATCCATCCGTACACTGTCCCTGCAGTCCACATCCACCCGACCGCTGTTCAACAACAGCCTGAGCAGAGCCAGGTTTCCTCTCCTTGCTGCCCAGAATGCGGCGTTGGCAAGTGGAGTTTCCTTCTGCAGAAGCAAAATGAAACAGGATCTTAGGATCAACATCAGTTAATACGACTGCTTCTACGCAAATATATACCATTCAAAAGGCAGAATTTCCAGATGTGTTGTAGTATCTGAAAGACCACTCCTCCAACAATAGATGACAGTAATATACTTGGCTATGGAACACATTCTGTTTCATACCAGATATCGGAGCCACAGTGCTCTTATGAAGAGCAATGTTGTTGATAATACAGCACTATTAATACTCCCACCAATGTCCTCACTTTCCTGCCTCTGTGTCTTTGTTCACAGTTTCCTTTTTTGCGTGAAATGAGTTCTCCCCCATCCTTCAAGGCCAAAGCCCTGCTTAAATCCAATTTCCTCCTTGAAACATTCCCAAACCCCCGTTCACCTCTAAGCAGAGAGAAATCTCTCTCAAACCTGACCTCCCCAACCCACATCTTTTCTGTGCTCTCAACTTTCTGCCTGATTCCAACTGTCTGGGCAAATGTTTCACCTTCCCTCCACCTAATTTTCTTTGCTTCAGCTAGAACTTGCCAGGGGATTCACTTAAGAATAAAGAACGGGCAGGAAATGCTGTTATGTGTCCTCGTATGGGTCCTTCTTTCCACTGCTGTGTGATTTTAAAGTTGCAAAGATAATATTGGAACCAGCCTATGGAAGGAATAGAGCTGGCAAACAGTTCTTGAAAAATCAGCCTGGCAGAGTTGACTGCAGTCCAATTGCCTTTTCTAGAACACATCAATTTGGATCTGTAGCAAACAGTCCATGGCAGGGGAGGGAAGGACTGGAGGAGAGGCTCTGGAACCAGACAGCACTGGGTTTCAACCCCAGCCTTGGGAAAATGACTTGGCCTTGGTGAGTCTTACACTACCTGACTTGAAAGTTACGGTAAGGATTAAATAATATAGGTTAACTTGTGAATGCAGTGCCCAACACATCATAAATGCTTACAGATGCTAGCTTCTTTCTTTCTGCCCACTTTTCTTTACAAAGTTAGGATAGGCAAAAATTTTTTAATATAATTTATTGTCAAATTGGTTTCCCAGTGCTCTTCCCAACAAGTGCCCTCCTCAATGTCCTAGATAGGCAAAATTAAATTCAGAGTATCGATACTAATAAAGAATTTTGTGGTCTCAGGAAATTTTCTAGCATCGACATTATTTAACAAGAGCACTTTTTGGGTGGGCTTAAAACACCTATCTGACCCCAAAGGGCTTTTATGCAAGATATCTTTTAAAAAACTTTTTAATTTATTTTTTAAATTTACATCCAAGTTAGTTAGCATATAGTGCAACAATGATTTCAGGAGTAGATTTCTTAATGTCCCTTACCCATTTAGCCCATCCCCCCCTCCCACAACCCCTCCAGTAACCCTCTGTTTGTTCTCCATATTTAAGAGTCTGTTTTGTCCCCCTCCCTGGTTTTTAGTATTTTTGCTTCCCTTCCCTTATGTTCACCTGTTTTGTATCTTAAAGTCCTCATATGAGTGAAGTCATATGATTTTTGTCTTTCTCTAATTTCACTTAGCATAATACCCTCCAGTTCCATCCACATAGTTGCAAATGGCAAGATTTCATTCTTTTTGATTGCCAAGTAATACTCCATTGTATATATATACCACTTCTTCTTTATCCATTAATCCATCGATGGACATTTGGGCTCCTTCCATACTTTGGCTATTGTTGATAGTGCTGCTATAAACATGGGGGTGCATGTGTCCCTTCGAAACAGCACACCTGTATCTCGTGGATAAATGCCTAGTAGTGCAACTGCTGGGTTACAGGATAGTTCTATTTTTAATTTTTTGAGGAAACTCCATACTATTTTCCAGAGTGGCTGCACCAGTTTTATGCAAGATATCTTTTAATTATACTGATAAGGGGGGCACCTGGGTGGCTCAGTTGGTTGTGCATCTGACTTCAGCTCAGGTCATGATCTCACAGCTCATGGGTTTGAGCACCATGTCAGGCTCTGTGCTGACAGCTCAGAGCCTGGAGCCTCCTTCGGGTTCTGTGTCTCCCTCTCTCTCTGATCTTCCCCTGCTTGCACTCTCTCTCTCTCAAAAATAAACATGAAAAAATATTTTAAAAAATTTTAAGTATACTGACAAGGTATTAAATTCAGTATCTCTTTTTTTTAATAAGTTTCTTCAAGGCAGACCTATTTCTTTTTTTTTTTAAGTTTATTTATTTTGAGAGAGAAAGAGAGAGAGAGAGCAGGGGAGGGGAAGAAAGAGAGGGAGAGAGAGAATCCCAAGCTGACAATGCAGAGCCCGACATGGGGCTTGAACTCATGAACTGTGAGATTGTGACCTTAGCTGAAACCAAGGGTTGGTTTCTTGGCCTACTGAGCCACCCAGACACCCCTTAAATTCAGTATCTTACTTATTTATGCTAAGTTAAAAAGAAAACACAGCAACATCAGCCACAACACAGAGCCATCTTAGGTTTAAATTTTTTTTTTCCCAATTTTTAAGTAATCTCCACACCCAACGTGGGGCTCAAACTCACAACCCTGAGCTCAAGAGTCACATGCTCTACCGACTAAGCCAACCAGGTGTCCCTCCACGGAGCCACCTAAAATGAACAGTGAGGGCACAGGCAAGGTGGCATTTGTTGCTATGAGGATTTCTTTTCTTCAGCCCTTCAGCTCACACACAACTTAGTGCTCTTGTGCATTCTTGGAGCAGAGCGTGGCCAAGCAGGGAGTGCTAAGCAGGTTACAAACATACTTCAAATAGTTTCCTGGCTCAGGTAGGGGAACAAAAGTCACCTCAAATTCCAGACGAACAATTTGCTTTTCCCCCTGAAAGCCTAAATGTGATGGCCCCGGGAATTTTCACGCCGAACTGCCATGGTGACATTCACACCCGGTGTTTGCGGCTCTTGTTCCAGGCTGGCTCCACTGTTACAGCTGTCAGTAACTGGCTGAAGCAATGGCCAGGCAGGCCTGCCTTGTATCATAAATCACGAAACAATGCCCTTTCAGCAGAGAGATCGCACAAGGCCAAAATGAAGTTTGGAGGGTGAATTAGGAAGAGAACTTAATACGCCAGCCCTGCTGGCTTTTCCTGAAACATGAAGACTTGAGAGTAATAAATTGTAAATCATTTTTAGTGATTTTGTTGTTTCTCTTTAACCCCAAATTATTTTCAAAACCCATCTGCACGCCACGAACTTCTATCGTCATAATAAGCTCTCCAGCTGGGAGCCTCTCCTGCCTTGAGGATGGCTCTGGGGCCTCCTCTCCTGTCAGGGCCAGATTTCCTCGCTTCCTATGAGGTTCTGGAAACTGAGCTTTGTGAACAGCTGTAAAGATTTCATTTTCCCTCAAGTGCGAGAGGTGGAGGCAAGACAGAGTAGTCGATTTGGGGTAAGAAAGAGCTGAGTTCCAGTCCGAAGCCTGCTACTTCCCAGCTCTGTGACCCTGGGCAGGTTATTTAACTTCTCTTCGTCCCAATAAAATGGGACTAATAATGCCAGTAGTAGTACCTCTGCCATGTGTCGTTAGAGGATTAAAGGGGAGAATACGTGGAAACACTGTTTGATGGTGAACACTCAAGAATTGTCACTATAAATGCTATCCCTCACAGCTCTTTGAAATGCTTGTTCAGGTGACTTAATTTGCTTGGTCACTGGCATGTATTGGGGACAGGGGCACTGGCCAGGGGCTAGGACAAGAGGTAAGAGTGAAACTTGAGCTCTGCTCCAATGGCTTTATGGCCCCGCAGGAAAGCATGTCATGCCAATAGGCATCAGAAATTATTACAGGTGCTAGAGTCGGAATGTGGATAACGTAAGGAGAGCAGAGAATGGCCGGGCCTATATTGGGGGGGGGGGGTGGTGGCGGCCAGGAATGGTTTCAAAGAGAAGGAATTCTCAAGAAGAGTCTCAGAAGATGAGTGGGGAACTGGGTAATGAGCATCCCAGGCAGAAAGAGCGGTGAAAGCAAAGATGTGGAGGCTCACCATAGCATTCTGGGAACCGTCACTAGCTTGGAAGGGCTAGACGGAGGGATGGGAGGGGAGAGAGGGCAAGGGACAATGCGGCACTATAGGCAGCGAGGGCCAGATCCCAAAGGATCTGCTGTGCTGTGCGACGGAGTTTGCCGGGGTACTGGGGAGTCAAGGCAGGGTTTTAAGGTGAGGAGATACTATCGGCTTTGTGTTTCAGAAAGGTACCTGTGGCAGCTTCAGGGAGAATGGATTGATGACTGGAGCCAGACTGAGGTCGGTGTCTACAAGGGTTAGGGGACTACCGCATAGACGGGGAAGAGAATTTAAGGGCCCGAGCTCATGCAAAAATAGCGGGACGGGAGGATTAGACTGTATGTGCAGGAGAAGGTGGGAGAAGGAGGCTGGAACGAGTCCCAGGTTTCTGGTTGGAGTGCCCGGTTGAGGCGGTGCCATTCCTTGAAGTGGGAAAACACCGGAAGAGGGGCAGGCTTTGGGAAAAAAAGGAGTTCAGCTTTGAACACGCTTTCAAGTGCCTAAGGGGCTTCCAGGTGGAAACGACTCCCCAAAGAATGGGTAAGTTCTCCCACCACACCGCGGCAGACACATTTAGTGGAGGGCAGGAATCTTGTGCTAATACTAAGTGCTCGTTCTGTACCGCTCCGTATGTCCTCCGCACATGCTCTCTCGCTGAATCCTCACGGTGGCTCAGTGAAGTGGGTGCCGGTACCAGCCCGCTGCACAGCTAAGGGAGACATGACAGGCAGGCTTCGGGCCTAGGCAGCCTGGTGCTGGGGCTGCCCTGTTAGCCATCACACTGTTCTGCCTCCCTGGAATTCTGTAGACAGCAAGGAATAAGGCAGCATTGACCCCAATGACCTCCTTCCTACCCTCATTCCAAGCTCCTCTTCTGCCAAGACGGAAAGTCCCCTGAACTTCCTTCTCTTTAGGGTCTACACACATCACATTGCCTGGATAGCTTCCAAACCTCCTCTGGGTACGATATGCACATAATCATAAATGCTGTGGAGTGAAACAGGGGCAAGACCTCTAGCCTTTGAAGGAGATGATGCATGTGGAAATGCTTTGCTATTTAACCTCTTTCTTGATTTTTCTGATCTCTACAAAAAGGGCAGTGAGCCTCCCTCGGGCTTGCTGGTCATGATATGAAGAATAGCAACACCAACCAAGGCTGAGATCTTGCTCTTCTAGCCGGTGTGCTAAGCACTTTCACTGCTCTGATGTATTTAATTAGCAGAACAACTCCACGACATTGGTGTTTTTATTATTCCCATTTTTAGGAAGAGGAAACTGAGGCACAGAAATGAATTACTCAAGGTCATACAGTTAGCAAGTAACAGAGCCAGCATTCAACCCCATCTTTGAGTGTAGAGTCTGAGGACTTTCCCTGTGAGAAAGTCCTTTTTTTCTCCCCTTTACTTCCAGAATTTTGGCTTACACACTGCTCATTATTATACTAACGGCAATTAGTTACAGGAAGGAAGGGGAGAGGAAACACAGAAGGGAAACTGTTACTTGTACAGAACTGGAATTCTGATTAAAAGCTAATGGGGAGGGGTAGAGACTTTTAAAAGGTAGAGTTCAAAAAAGGTTTAGAATCATGTGGGTTTTGATTGTGCATTTATTAATTCAATCAAGAGAACATGAGCTTTTCTCAGTTATGAATTTCTCTGGCGTTAGAGGCCACGTTAAATAAGAAGAGAATGCAGGACTGAGAAGCCTTGCACAGAAGGACACTCTGAGATGTCACTAGCTATTCTCATCCATTGTCCCCTTTGTGCTAAGTATTTGAAATTTTCAGAATGCTTGATAAACATTAGAGAAGCCTAACCTCTGTGTTGTCAGTATTGCTACACTTCTGAAGGTGATAGGAAACTGATTTACCCCAAGCATTCTGCCTTGGAGGTAGGACCATTCAACACCAGCATTTCCAAACTCAGAACTCAAGACCAGGTGGAGAGTCTGTTTAAGACATGTATGTCAGGAATAGGCAAATATATAGAGATAGAAAGGCAGAGTAGCAGTTATCTAAAGCTGGGAAGCTAGACAGCTGGGGGCTAGAGTGACTGCTAATGGGTGATGAAAATATTCTAAACTTGATTGTGCTGATGGTTGCACAAGTCTGAATATACTAAAAAGCACCGAAATGAACACTTTACAGGGGTGAGTTATATGGTATGTGATTTGTATTTCAATAAAGCTGTTTAAAAACATGCATGGCTTTGGGGAACCTGGGTGACTCAGTTGGTTAAGCATGACTCTGGATTTTGGCTCAGGTCAATGATCTCACAATCTGCGAGTTCGAGCCCCGTGTTGGGCTCTGCACTGACAGTGTGGAGCCTGCTTGGGATTCTCTCTCTCCTTCTCTCTCTGCCCCTCCCCGCTCTCTCGCTCTCTCTCAAAATAAATGAATAAACTTAAAAGAAAACATAT
Organism: Panthera tigris; assembly: GCF_018350195.1. Taxonomy (NCBI): domain Eukaryota; kingdom Metazoa; phylum Chordata; class Mammalia; order Carnivora; family Felidae; genus Panthera; species Panthera tigris. Next base: position 46,044,574 of record NC_056671.1, read on the forward strand.
GTGGCTTTGTACATTTATTTTCCTGTAGCTCATCCAAATAATTTTAGCTGACTGGTGAACTGGAGCTGATGATGAGATCATCTACATACTTTCAGAACAAGGATGGAACATACAAGTGCCCATACTTTTGGCCAAGTCATGAGCAGTTTCCGTCACCAAGATGAAACATGGTATTGAGACACTTTATCCTCTTGGCTAAAACATGCTCAAGAAAGACCCAAGTATTGTTCTTGGGAAACCAATGTTTCCTCTACAGTGGTAACTTCCCTCACTGTGTTAAGAGTCTAACTCCTCAATTGTGTTAGGCTTTTGGCAACCTCAGCCCTGAAGAATAAGTCCTGAGTAGTTGAAACAGCTGTTACAAAGTCAAAAGTCAATGCACCGAGATCTGTGAACTTTATTCCACAAGGACGCCCAGACCCACCCCCTGAGTTTGCTTTTACTTTAAAAATAATTCTAACAAACATGTGTCTGTCTTCCCAACCAGAACAAATTAGAACTTGCCAATTATGAAAGACGAAGTTTACTGGAGACAGACTGATAGCAGTGATTGCTGACAGCTTAATGGAGGAAGGAGAAAACACAGAAGCAAAGAAGTCCGTGTGGTTCAGAAGCAAATAGCTCTACATGTGATTACTCTAAGTCATGAATAGGAAGCTAACTTGTGATTTATAATGCTCTGTTCATTCTCCCATAGACTCAGCTAACAATGCCAGGGCTTTTAAACAAAGGCTTTGGAGACCCAGGAATTAGGGCCTATAAGACTTTCTGAGGCCTGTGAAAATAAACCGTTAATCTCTGGCTCTAAAATCAAAGTGAATGAATAAACAGCTACAAAATGTACTGTCTTAGTCAACTCCCTTCATTGCTAAATTTGGTATTCAGAAAATATTGACGGCACATGAAAATAATTTGTAGGTCTGATTTTCTCAGTACACAAGAATTATGGGCTATATACGAAAATTGCAGAAAACTCATGGACAAATGTAAATTAAAAGTTATTCATGGCTAAGTTGTTTTTAAAGCAATAGTATAAAAACCCTTCCAAAAACGTACAATAAAAAGTCTCTATTATTGGGGCGCCTGGGTGGCTCAGTCGGTTGGGCGTCTGACTTCGGCTCGTGGTCCGTGAGTTCGAGCCCCGCGTCGGGCTCTGTGCTGACGGCTCAGAGCCTGGAGCCTGTTTCCGATTCTGTGTCTCCCTCTCTCTCTGACCTTCCCCCACTCATGCTCTGTCTCTGTCTCAAAAATGAATAAACGTTAAAAAAAAAAGTCTCTATTATTATCTTGGGCTATGGGTACATTTTACTACGTTTGATAGGATGGTAGCAAGGGCGAGGGCCGGCTTAGGCGACTGGCCAGTGACTCTGCTTCCCTTGTCCTCAAGCCTTCCCTCAGTGCCCTTTGGAAGTCCACTTCATGGAGAATCAACTCCTCACCCTTAACCTGGCACAGAGCACTTCCTCTGTCTCCCTGCTGTAAGCCCCCAGCACCTCCCACACTAGCCCTGGGGTGGAAAGTGGGGTTAGGCTCTCCTCACTTGTCTTCCAGATCCTGCCCTTCCAGTCACGTGTACAAATCTCTGTTCCTTCACAGCTCAGATCACCCCACCTTCTTGTTCTGGGCTTCACCTCACCTAGTAGCTGTCACCTCCTGATCATTCTCCCTTCTTCACTGCAAATTCTGGCACCTTCCTTTCTACCCACCCCAAATTCTGACTTTATCCTGGCCTCTACTTCACAAAACGTCGATACTGTCCCTCAACCTCACCTCTTTTCCTCTAACTCCAATGGAAGAGGGTTTCCTCCCCACCTGTCTAGTGGGAACCCCTACAACTAATGAAGTCCCATCATGCCTTCCACCTCACCAACCTCCTGAAAGCTTCATCACTCAGCTTAGTCATCCCCTCTATGGAGCCCCCTTATCATTATTTTAAATACTTACTTATTGAGGGGCGCCCGGGTGGCTCAGTTGGTTAAGCGTCTGACTCTTGATTTCAGTTCAGGTCATGATCCCAGGGCTGTGGGATCCAGCCCTGTGTCAGGCTCTGAGCTGAGCATGGAGCCTGCTTGACATTCTCTCTCCTCTCTCTGCCCTTCCCTAGCCTGCATGTGTTCTCTCAAAAAATAAAATAAAATAAAATAAAATAAAATAAAATAAAATAAAATAAAATAAAATAAAATAAATAAAAAATTTAAATATTTGAGATTATAGTCTACATACTAAAAAAATTCATCCTTTTAAAAGAAGCATGATTCAGTGGTTTTTAGTGTATTCCTGAGGTTGTATATCTGTCACTATTCCAGAACATTTTCATTACCCCGAAAAGAAACCTCATTAACAGAAAACCTATTAACCTATTAATCTAAAGAAACCTATTAACAATCACTCCCCATCTCCATTCTTCCCTAGCCGCAGGCAACCAAGAATCTGCTTTCTGTCTCTGTGGATTTGCCTATTCTGAACATTTCATATAAATGGGATCATATACCACATGGCCTTTTGTGTCTGGCTTCTTTCACTTAATATAATGTTTTCAAGGCTCATCCACATTGTAGCATGTATCAGTGCTTCCTTCTTTTTTATGGTTAAATGATATTCTATTGTATGGATATATCGTGGTTTGGGCTGAGGATCTGTGTCTCCCCCCAACTCATATGTTGAAGCCCTAATACCCAATGGGATACCCACAATGTGATATCACATTGGGAATTTGGAGGTGAGGCCTTTGGGAGGTAATTAGGTTAGATGAGGTCAAGAGGGTAGAGCCCCATGATGAGATCAGTGTTCTTATAAGAAAAGAAACACCAGAGCTTCTTCTCTCCTCCATGTAAGGATCCAGTGAGAAGGTGGCTGTTGGCAAGCCAGGAAGAGAGCTCTCACCAGACACTGAATCTACCGGCACTCTGATCTTGGACTTGCCAGCCTTCAGAACTGTGAGAAATTAAAAGCCTGTAGTTTAAGCCACCCAGTCTATAATCGTTTGTTATGGCAGCTCAAGCTAATCAATAATAAACAAATGATGGACATTGGGTTGTTTTCACTTTTTGGCTATTATGAATAACAAAATGAACATCTGTGTACAAGTTTTTGTGTGAACATAGCTTTTTATTTTTGGGGGGTATATATTTAGGAGTAGAATTGCTGGGTTATATGGTAACTCTATATTTAACTTTTTGAAGAACGACCAGACTGTTTCCTAATATGGCTGCATCATTTACACTCCTACCAGCAATGTATGAAGACTTGAATTTCTCCACATCTTGCCAATACCTGACATTGTCTGTCTTGTTGATTAGAGTCATCCCAGTGAGCATGAAGTGGTGTCTCATTATGGTTTTGATTTGCATTTCCCCGATGATAGTTTTGAGCGTCTTTTCAGGTGCTTATTGACCATTTGTATATATTTTTGGGAGTAATGTCTATTCATCTCCTTTGCCCATCTTTAAATCGAGTTGTCTTTATTTTTTTATTATTATTATTTTTAATTTTAAGTAGTTTTCATGCCCAGCGTGGAGCTCCATGAAGGGCTTGAACTCATGACGCTGAGATCAAGACCTAAGCTGAGATCAAGAGTCAGACGCTTAACAAACTAAGCCACTCAGGGGCCCTGGTTGTTTTTTTATTGTTGAGATGTTTGTCATCATTTAAAGATGGTCAAGTGTCTACCATTTTAAAGCAAACAAACCCTTGGCCAACTCCAAATTCCTGCTTCAGCCACTGTTTCTTGCAGAACTTTTTGAAACTGTTTTTGACACTTGTGGTTTCCACCCACTCTCTTTTGAAACTATTGCAGTCTGGCTCCTGAAACTGCTCTGAGCAAGATCACCAGTGGCTGTTTTGCTACTAAATACAAAGGACACTTTTCAATTCCTAGCTTAATTTCTCTGTGGTATTTATCACTGAGTTCCTCTGCATCTGTATCGAAGGACTAGAGATCCTTGACTTAAATCAGCACATGCTTATGATTGTTCTCACAGATCTCTAGCTGCTCTCCAGTTTTCTCAATGGGTTTCTCTTATTCTGCTCATTCTCAAGTCTTCACCTTCTTCAAGATTTTGTCATCAGTCCTCTATTTTCCATTTTTACATGGTATCACTGGGCACATTCACTCTCATGGGTTTAATTACCACTTAACACAGTTCATTCCTACATCGCATCTGTATCTCCTGCCTAGACTATATACTCCTGGGCTCCCAATTTACATATCTGTCTTACTTGGACTTCCATCCATCCTTAGACTTTACATGTCCCAAACCAAACATTTTATCTTCACCTCTGTAGCCCTCCATAACTCAGGAAATAATATTACAGAATTCCACACACTAAAATTTTTTGGTCATTCACACTTGTTTACTTGCTTCCATCCCAGACAGCTGTTCACTAAGCCCCTACCATTTAGCAAGATGATCCCAGAGGTGCTCCCTTCCCAAACTGTGGCCAGTAATCTTTCTAACATGCAAATCTCAGCATATCATCCCTCTGTTTACATGAGCTACTATAAGAGATGGGATTACCCTGACTTTGGAGCCAGACACATTGCGATTTTAACGTTAACACCACTCACTGGCTGCAGAACTGTGATGAGTTAACTTCTCCACGTTCTAGTCTTCTTGTTTAAAAAAAAAAAAAAAAAAGAGAGAGACACACAGGAACGTACCATTTCAAGGGTCTTCCTCAGGATTCAGAAGACGCGCCCAGGTGCCTCTGGCTCAGAATCAGGCACATCAGTATATTTTAACTATTATTTTTATTAAGACCTCTCAACAGAGGCAAATCAAGTATCATCACTTTCATCCTGAAATGTGAAGATTAAATGGAATGACTTTAAACTCGTTGAAAACAAGACTCCTTTGGACACTGAAGCCTGGTAATCAATTGCAGCTCCACTCTGTGCTGATGAGCTCTCAGCTTCAGCGTCCAAAAGGTGCTCCGGAGAGGAGGCGACGGTGGTGCCACTGGCATTCCGAAATGAGGACGCAGAACCGGGAATCCTTGCCGCAGCCCGGGTCTGTCCCGAGGCGCGGCCGCAGGGAAGTGCTGACTGCAAGACTCTTCCCCGCCCCGCCCCCGCCCGTTACCCGGGCGACAGTCCCCGCCGCCCCTTCGCCCGGCCGCCAGGCTCCCAGACCCTAAGTACCGAAAGCCTTTGAGGCAGAACCCACACAACCAAAACCACAAACCACAGGAGCCATCCCAGCCAGGTCGCTTCCTCCAGTCCCCCGCCAGCACCCTGGGCGGCGCTCACTCCACCCTGTGGGCCGCGGCGACGGCGACCCCGGGAGGTCCCCAGGTGCGGGCTCGCCGCCGCAGGTCTGCCGCCCGGCCCGGCACTCCCTCCCGGAGCTCGCGACGCTCACCTTGAAGGACATCTTGCACATGTCCGCGGCCGCTCCTGCGCGACCCGCGCGCTTCCGGCCCGGGGCGCCAGCTCCAGCCCGCCCTCCCTTCCCCGCCGCGTTCCGCAGTGGGGCGGCCTCCCGCGCCGCCCGCTCCCGCCGCCGCCGCCTCCGACTGGACCGGGGGCGGGGCCACCGGGGCGGGGCGGGGCCACCGGGGCGGGGCGGGGCCACCGGGGCGGGGCGGGGCCACAGAGGGCTCGGGGTAGAGCGCTGGAGCAGGAGCATCCGAGCCTGCTGTCTGCCAACTCACCTAGCAGACGCTGATCTCCGCTGGCACTGTGCGCACCCCATACATACACGCACGCATACCACACCTGCACACCACACCCACATACCACTGCTCACACAGCCACAATCGCAGTCTCACACACACCAGTGTACAACGCTACACTGAGCACATTCTCCGCCATCAACACACAGTGCTGTCCACACTCCTGTCCACGCACCCTCCCTCTTTCCTACACACAGTCCACGTACATCCTCAATGTTGCTACACATACACACACTCAAGACTCCACACATACACAGGTTCACATAATACTCCCACACTCATATCTGCCTATACACATTACACACCCACCCCCAACCTCACACCACACGTTTTCCAAAAGAACACGGTCTGCATCAGATGACTTCCAACCTTCATTATAGCACAAATATTGATAATATAGATGAAACACGAGAAAAGAATTCACCCATTGTTCTACCACCCTTTCAAGAGCTATTTTCATTTTCATTACTGTCGTTTTAGATGTTCTTTTCTTTCTCTCTCTCTTCTTTCCTAATAATCTTTTTTTGTTTGTTTTGTTTTGTTTTGTTATGTTTTGTTTTCCTCCTGGGGAAAGAGCTGGGAAACAAGCCTTTTGATTGAATGAGTGATATGTGGTATTTTCCTTTTTGAAGGTGAAGAGCAAAATTTGAAATATTACACATACCCCTCTTCCTTTTGATTACACCGGTTACCTCCTCCTTTTGGCCTTCCCCTTCACGGCTGGAGTGTCTCAGGAGCTGTTTACTCCCTCACACATACTTGCTGCTGGCCCAGGGTTGGTTTGGGGGAAATAAAAGCGGAGAGTCACATTTTTTAAATTAAAAAATATATTGTTTTTAAAGCATAAAAGACAATAAAAGTCTTTTTAGAAAATTCAAATGCTAAAATAAAAGTAGCTGTCTCCCACCCTCACAAGGTAGGAATGTACTCATCCCCCCACCACCACCTCTCTTTGTGTCTCCTTCCCTCTTCTCAACTGAATTGGTAATGAATATTTAATTCAAAAGTAAAAGATAAAAATAAAAAATAAAAGCTCATGATGAAATAAAAAAAATGTTTGTCTGCTATGGATAAATTGTATTACTTTGTGCTTTATTTTGAAATAAAAACATTAAAAATTTTGATAGAAAATTTCAATTTTTAAATCAAGAAAGACTCAAAACTTTGCCTTGCCTTAGGTGTTTATGGATGAGATAGTTTTGAAGTTGCCATGCAACATTATTATGATAATTTGCTGAGTGATGGCGCTAGACCTTTAATTCAGTCTGTCTTGCTCCGAGGCCCATTTCCTTTCCACTATCACTTGCTGCTCAAAGTTGGTTTTGGCAGTGGTCTGGCCAGGTTGCTGATGGGATTCTTGTGGAAGTCGCGGGAAAGAAAATGCCTGGGCATCATCCCATGTGCCTGGCTAAGTTCATTTTCATAATAGAGCCCCCAACAGAACAAAACCCTTGTGATCACCACCAGACAACTCCATCTAAATAGGCCCATCCAAAATTTAACAGTGACGCACCAGGCCTCATATGTGAAACCCTACCTACCCCATCCTCTCTATCCCTACCCTCTCTATCTGAATAATTTCTCACTACCCAGCAGAGTGTCTCCATCCTCGTCAGCAGTTTTCCTTGTTATCACCTTCCCTCCCGTCCCTAGGTCTCTCTTCCCTCCCTCCTCTTCTGTCTGCCCTAACTCAGATCCTGACCTTCCTGGGGTTCCTCCTGGCTTAAGTCCCCCTCCTGCACCCTGCCCTTCAGCCATCTCTCTCCCAGCTTTGCTGACACCATAGTGTCTCGTGTTGCTCCTAGACTTCACTTCTGTTACTTTTGATTCCTCCAGCCGAGTTTAAATTCTTCAAAGCCAGACCCTGGGTTTTCTAATATATCTTTCATGTTCTTCAGGGGCTAGTTTGCAGCAGGAGAGATGGTAGGTGGTCAAGGTTTAGGAATCATTGATTCAATAGAAGATTCAAGGGATTGTGTTCTCCATGTATCCATGGTCAGATGTCCCACCGCGTCTGTCCGCGGGCATCCATGACTCATGCACAGACATCCGTGTTCATCTCAAATGAGGCCATATTTTCTGTCACCTTCTGTTCACGCCAGCACAGACTGCCATGTGTATGTTCTCGATGTTGCACTGTCCCAGTTTATGCTCCAGCAGGACTTGATCTAGACAGAACTGTGAAGTAGGTTAGATTGGTCTCCTGAGCAGTCTCCCTTCTCTTTTTTTGTGATCAGGCCCCTTCGCCCCAATTAAGAGTCTGCTCTGGACCACTTGCCTGTCTACATTCTCTGTCTGACTCCCACCCCACATCCTGGCTCGTTAGCTCAGTCTCTTCACTTGGAATTTACATTAGATGAGCCTCACACGTTCCTGAGTGTAGTGGCCCAGCATTGAATAATCTGCCCCGCATCCGTGGCCCCTTTCCTTTTCCGTATCAGAACACTAATTTTGCTCAGGCATCTACCATACTCCTCCTTGGGATATGCTTCAGGGAGCCCAGACCCCTTTTCTGCCCAAAGCTTTCTGATCTAAGCTGGTGATAGTGTCTGGATTAGGTGGGGCATGTGACAAATCCTGACCTCTGAGACGTGAGAAGAGGTGTGCTGGGGGCTTCTATAAGAAAGTTTTCTTTGCTTCTAAGAGAGACACCCAGGAGGAGAAGGTCCTTTTTTCCACACTGTCCTGTGTGGATCTGATGCCTGGAAGGATGCAGTCACCTTGTGACCATGAGATGAGGAAAGCTATCTCCTGAGGGTGGCAGGACAAACAGATGGTGTCACTAAGGTCTATGTGGACAAACAGGGGCTGCCTTGTCCCTGGACTTCTTGCTGTGTAAGCCACTTTCTGTTGAAAGTATGCTGATACAGGGTGAGAATGGAAGCAAGGTTTGGGGGACAAAGGGTCAAGAACTTCAGCCACATTGATTAGTGTCCATTATGTGCTTGTATTTTGAATGTCACTGAATTTTATTCTTACTCCAACCCCCTGTGAAAGCTATTATTGATAATGAAATTGAGACTCAGAGTGGATGCAAAACTTGTTCATTATCACAAGGACTGGAAGTAGGAAAGTGGTATTTGGACCCAGGGAAAGAGAGTAGAACTCCTGCTCTGTCTCCCATGCTGTCTTACCAGGTTTGTATGCAAATGTCTATTGAGTAAATGTCAGAATGAAGTTTCCTGTTCTGCATTTTATAACCGTAAGGTTACAGATGATATCCCTCCGAATAAATAAATTGCTGACAAGGAACTATGAGAAGGGGCTGGAGCACTGTAGCCAAGTGGTACACATAGATTTTGATTATTAGTTTTGATAAGTAATATCCCTGCCTTTGGTAGGCAATATCCCAACCTATAACTAAATCCAGGTGATACACATAGATTTTGATTATTGCCTCTGATAGACGATATCCCTACCTGTCTACTCAATAAATATTCTTAAGGTGGAAGTTTTAGCCTAATGAAATGAATTTTTTTTTTCTGATTACCAACCCAGAATACAAAAAGAAGAGAAAAAAGCAGAAGACAACAATGGCCTATAAAACATTTTCCCAGGGTCATCAGGGGTTAAATATACCCCTGATCTTTCCTTAAGCATTCAGTAACATAATCGGAAGTATGTGTACTCTGCTTTTTTTTTTTTAATTAAACATGATCATGTGAGTATTTTCCTCTGGCATTAAAGATTCTTTGAAAATCCTGCATTTAAAATTAGGTACACTATACTCTATTTAGCCTTCCTCCTATTTTAACAGCGTTTAGTCCTTTCTCCTATTGTAAGTCCTTTCTTCAAGGATAAGATCTATAAGTTCCTTTTAGTTTGTATAATTAAAAATAATGCTAATAACTATTTTATACCAAAGGTTTATTCACATTCCTCATTATTTCTTTAGGATACATTCTAGGATTCCAGACGGAAAGCATATGAATATTGTGAAAACTACCAATTCATAAGTAAAAATTGCTTTTTAGGAATGCTACACCAATTTTATACGTCCACCTAAACTGTTACATTGTTATTTGAGATTTTTCTCAAAGCTTCCAATGACAGTGTAAGCAGACATTATAGGCACTAAACTTCCTATGTATCTGTTTGCTTTTTCATACCCCTGCCAGATAATATTTAGATTCTCTTAAATAAATGATATAGAATAAAACAGGGTAAAAATAAAATAAGGATTTAAAAATGGGACTGAGAAAATTGAAAATAGGAAAGATAACGCAAATCTAGAAAAGAAGGAAAGCATAAAAAGAGAAGCAGGAAGGACATACAATTTGCTCTAAGCTTTTTAGCAATCAATGCAGAGGAGAGACACTATCAACCATGATCATGGCTCATCATGTTTGTAAAATCAAAACTCTTCAGCTGCATGAAAGAAGGCCAGCTATTGCAGAGAAAAGTGAAATCATATGGAGCAAGGCACAGTTTCCTCAATAATCCCTTAATGGCACATGCATCAGTGAATTTCACAGAGCTGTTTTGGGGACATTTCTTTATGTAAACTGACAACCTAACATCAAAGCCTTCAGGAAAACCCCAAATAGTGCAGTTTAGGTACAGCATCTTCTGGGCTGGCTTCCAGGAGAATGGGTGGACTACTGACCCTCGGGTGGTCCTGTGTTAAGTACTGTTCCCCTTGAATCATCAAATGACTCAGTTTGAGTCTTATTCTCCAGCTGGTACCTGGAGCACAGTTAGCTTAAGTATGAGGTTGAATCATGTAAACAATCAGTAGAACTAGAAATAAGAAGTCCCCTCTTATAATAGTTCAGAAGTCTGACATGAACTTAAATGGGAGACTATCCACGCAGCCAGGGAATAGATATAGCCCAGGAGGAACCCAAGGTGGGATGCTACTGAGCCTTAGTAGACAGAGTACTTGACCATGGACATCAAGTGCTTCTATGGCCAGAATTTCCCATCACGAGCTAGGTTCTGTCACAAGGTTGGTGGACCCAGAAACAATCCACCCTGAGAAGGTAGTGGCATATCTGGGACCAAGTCTGAGCAGGAACAGATGGCACTAGCAAACTGCACGAGCATGTCGCCAGCACCTCTCTTTCAGTGAGCACTTCCTGTTTGTGGAAAGCCCTTAGGACATCTTGATGGAGAAGGAAAAAGCTTGAGCTTGGTTAGTGGCTTGCTGTTCGAATGGGGGGATGGATATGGGTGTAAGCTGAAAATGGATGGTGGCTGCACTACCACCACTTAGGACTGATGGAGGCTTGAAAACCAGAACTTCAGGTGGAAGACATGGCCACCTACTTTGCATGGAGAGAAGTGGCCCGAGGTTAGATTATATATGACCCACGGACAGAGAAGAATGGCTTGAACTGTGCTCAGGTCCTAGGCAGGAGATAGATTGCAAGACTGGGGAGAAGGGGCGGGGGGTAGAGACCTGTGGGTAGACATATTGGAAGAGGCAGATAATGTGAAACTTTTTATATTACATACTAATGCACAATGGAGAGCAGTCACCATAAGAGAGGCACTAGATGACCAAATAGACAAAATGACTTTACCAGTTGACATCAACCATCCTCTATTATTGACCTCCCCAGTATTGGCATGATGAGACATGTATGATGTAGCCATGGCAGCAGAGATGAAAGCCATGAATGGGCCTAACAGCATGGACTCCCATTTACCAAATGTGATTTAACTACTGTGGCCATTAACTGGCCAATAACAGGGACCAATCCTTAGTCTCCAGTATGCCGTCATCCCTCGAGGAGATAACCTAATCACTTGGCGGCAAATTGACTACATTTGACACTTGTCATCCTAGAAGGCCAATGATTTATTTTGACAGGAACAGACACAGACTCCAGGTATGGGCTTACCATTCCTGCCCGTGGGGCCTGAGTCACTACCATTCATGAGTTAGTAGAGTGCTTATTCCACAGCACAGAATCCAAAATAGCATTATGTCAAAGCAAGAGACGCACTTTACAGCAAAGAAGGTGTAGGCATGGGCTCATGGCCATGGCATCCACCGGTCATATATTATACCATGTTACCCAAAGCTGACAACCACTTTAGTGGGGTGGCATGTTGAAGGCATTAGCTAAAGTATCAACTTGGAGATAATACTTTATAAGCTTAGGGTACTATCTTTCAGCACACAATATGCAGTTTAAATTGAAGAGCTTTCCATAATGCTGTGTCCCCATCACAAGAATATGTGAGTCCGCAGACCAAGAGGTAAAAGCCAGTGACCCCCCTATTCTCAATGAGTTTCTCATGAGTTATTCTCAATGAGTCACTTGCGTTTCTTGTCTCAGCAACTCTACTCTCTGCCAGTTTAGAAGTCCTGGTTCCCAAAAGAAGGAACATTTCCACCAGGAGACACAGTAGTAGTCCCATTGAACTCTAAACTACAGCTGTGGCCTGAGCACTTTAGGCTCTTTGTGTCTACTGGCAGCAGGTTAAGTAGATGAGTCACCATCTTGGCAGTGACATTGAACACCTGAAACCAATATAATGTTATGTCAATTATACCTAAATAAAAAAGGAAAAAAATTATTGCCATTCTTACTCCAATGAGAATAATTTTTAAAATGCTCAGTATGATATTAAAATATGGCATAGAAGCTGTTGGTATGCTGTATCTACTTTGCAGGGTCTTTTGATTGTAATGAGCATGCTGTAAATACTGCTGTTGATTTAGCTATTTTTCCTCTGATACCTAAATCTATTTCTTAGGAGATTCGTCCTTTGACAATCTATTCTTCTTTATCATATCTTCTGAAAAGAATGTTCTTTGGGATCTTGTTTGCTAAAATTTTTCTATTGTTCACTGATGAATTAATAAAGTTGTGCTCTGCTTGCTTGCTGAAGCGTGTTCTCTCTTCTTCTACGTGGGACATCTGAATGTTGCTTTGGGTGGAGTACCCTGGCTCATGGAGTCCTGGTCTTTGTATGAGGATTCCATCCTACCTCTTTTTCTCAGAGAGGAGAAGGGCTGCAGCAACATAGAGGAACGTCACAAAAAGGCCCCACTATCCCTCCAAGGGGCAAGAGCCATCCAGGCCTTTTCACACTTGGCTTTTTGATATACTCTAGTAATTTTGCTTTTGTTATCCATCATAGTGATTTAACAAAATGTTAGATTTCCCTCACTTCCGTGGTAGGATTTGATGATGCTTTCTTGAGGGCCAATTGCCTTTGGCACAGTTCCATCAAATACTTTGCAGTTGTGTGAGTTGAATCTCGTGATGAACCGTGACCTATATGTGGCAGGTTTTCCAGGAGTTTCATCTACGACCCAGTGGACTAAACACTGTGGTAGAAAGGCCAGCCCTACAGCTTTCACATCTTAGCCAGTTGCCTAGATTTTTGTCTTAAGTGTTTGATTTTCATTTGGGTGCTTAGCATTATTGTGTAACTCTCTCAGCTTCCAGGGCTTCGAACATTTATTTAAAGACAGTCGGGTTAATAATTGGAAAGTACCCTCTCACTGATCTGGCCCTTGGGAATAAGAGCTTCTATCATGGATGGGCCCAGAAGTGCATCCTAACTGAAGCTGCTTTTAGCTTTCCACTGGGGCTGTGAAGGGGCCGGCGGTGTGAGAGCATTATCTTTTAATGTACTAAGAACCCTGAGTCCTTATGTTTTATTGCCAACTTGCTAAACCCATAAAGGGCAAAAGTGTAGTAGACACATACACACAGTCTTAGTTCCAAATTATTTGCAAAGTTGGCATTTGTTTCGCTTAGTCTTTACTTGCACCAAAACCATTTAAGAGAAGCCAAAAAAAGCTGAGTTCGTTCCTTAGGGAAAATGGGCTAGAAGACTCCCATGATTTGGACATTCTCCCACAGCCTTACATGGGAGCGAGAGTGAACTTCAGATTTAATTTTGTTTGTGGAGAAAGCAGATTCCCTCCCTCCAGAGTTGAAAAAGCAGAATATAATGTTTTTATTAACATTTGGCTTTGGGTGTCCTTGTTCGACCAATTATATGTAATGCACTCAACTGTATCTTAAAAACTGTGCAAATCTCAAGTGTGACAGGGGGCTTATTCTTTCCGTGAGGGTTCCTTGGTGGGCTTCTTACAGCTGAGAGGTAGGATGGGTTACAGGGACTTCAATGAGATTGAACATTAGACTGTGAGTCACATGAAATCAGAAACCATTTTGCCTCAATCTTTTCACAGTCCTATGCCATGTCCAGCCCCTAGCATATAGTAGATACTCACTGAGTATTTTTGAATGAATTAATGAATGGTCACAAATTATCTAAGGATCCACAAGCTTCTCAGATATGGAACGAAAGCTTCTGATACTCTTTTCTTTAATGAGATTTGGAGTCTATGTTTGTGTGGTTCCTTCATTCAGCAATCTAAGGCATGTGGTACTAGCTTCAGTGAGGCCATTGGACAGGAAACAATAAAGGACATCATCCTATTTTCCCATGAGGGCCACCATCATGGCTTCACTGAAAGCAGAACCTTCCCCCCCTCCCCCCACCAAGGACCTCTCATCACTGGTCTCAACATGGGGCTGGAAGGACCCTGAGGGGCCTAAAAATTACTCCTAAGGGGCTTTGACTCCATCTTTGCGTGTTTGCATGTATTTTAAATTAGCTGGTCTCCTTGTATGTATGTGTGTTGTGTGCCCATGTGTGTGTGTGTGGGGGGGTGCTCTGGAATTATGAATTTGAACCAGGGACCTTTTGCTTGTACACAGGATGTCCCTGAACCCCAACTCGCCACTCCCCAAGAGGTGCAGATCAAGGCAAGCTTAGATCATAGCCCTTCATTGGGCACTGCTGGCTTTGGTGCATTTTGAGCATTGGGCACTGCTGGCTTTGGTATAGGATTCTCAGTTCCCACTGAGATGAGGCAAATGAAATTGGGGCTGAAGAAGGAGCCACAAGCAGAAAGTGGAAAGGTATGGGGGAGAAATCCAAGTGATTTCACTGGAAAAAGAAATGTAAGCAAAAGCTCTGGGGAAAGCCACAATCAAACACAACTTCCAGACAAAATAGTTCTTATAACATCTGCCTTTCGTCTGGTAGAGGTATTATAATGCCACTGTGATGTGCACATCCCAGGATGGGACCAATGTCCTGAGTTGTTCTATAGTAAGTATTGTCAGGGCTGGGACTCAGCAGGTGACCTGAGGGCCAATCTACTCTGGCTCATTCTTGGAGCTAGTCAGGCTCACTGAGGGGGTAGGGATCCAGGGAGATCTACAGAAAGCAAAGAAGCCTGGAGGCTGATGCAATGTCCTGGGCCTGGGAGCAGACAGTAGGTGGTGGGCACAGCAGGCCAGCTGACCAGAGGATCTTATGGCTGTGAGAGCTTCTACAGGAGTCCTGACAAGGCCCTCCAAGACCCTGGGCTCCAGCAAAGAAAAAATTGGGCAGCAGGGAATTAGGTCCTGTAAAGGAATCATCAAGTAGAAACAGAAATGCTATGGTTAAGGACCGATGTTTCATGGCAAGAGCAAGGGAAGCTTCCAGGTTCTGAGAAACCAGGATCCCCAGGAGGACCCTGACAGAAATTCACACACAATGGGTCAAGACTACTTCTAAAATGGGGCATAAAAATAAGAATAGCTAGCCAAATTGGATGCATCCTGGCATTGCATTGGACCCTTTCTAATGATGATTTCATTCAAAGTTCACAAAACTCATGCCAAGGGTAAACTTTTTCAGATGAAGAAACTGAGACTGTAAAGGGATTATTTAATTTGTCCAGAGTCACAAGGTCACAGAAGGTAGTAGAGGGAGGAGCTGGGACTTAACCCCATGTCTGTAACTCTACAACCTGTGTTTTTAATGAAAGTACACTCCATGGTGGAAGCTTGGTCAGGGAGCAGAAACAAGGTGAAGGGCAATGAGAGTGAGCACCAGTGTGGTCAGTCCAGCAGGCATGTTCATGTACATTGTGTCATTTAACCTTCACGGTGTCCTTGTCCTCCTTTTGTTTTTGTTTGATGAGGGATCCAAAACATATAAAGATGAAGTGGCTTGCCTAAAATTACACAGAAAAAAAAGGCAACAACCCAATTAATGGGACTACATGTCAGAGCAAAGCCAACAGCAAGACTGCCCTGAGGCCGATGTGCCAAGGGAAGGAAGAGAACTATGAATTCAGTATGTAATATCTGCTGTACATCCAGGCCTCCTTAATCTGAAAGCCGAGTTAGTAAGGGTCCTTTAGGGTAAAGAGCAATTTTGAACATACATAACTTTAAGGAGTCTGACTTCCTATACTAAGTGTAAGGACAGGCTTTCACCTGATATAACCCAATGATGCATTTCATCTCCATAACAAATGAGTCATGGATTTAGTCCTTACTGAGTTCAACACCTTTCCCTCATCTCTTTGCTCAAAGGCAGCTAAATCAGTAGGTGCTATTATGGAATAAGTGAAAGCTAATTTTAACTTTAGCCATGCGTCATTACTTTTGAGTTCTCTAAACTTGGGTGTAATTATTACTCATACCAAGCTAAGAGAATTAGGCAGGTTATTTCATGCCTTTTAAAAAAGCAGTGTGAAACTCTGACTTTTCATATTTGTCGTATGTACAGTTGAGTGAATGGTAAAGACTTAACATAATATTGGAGCATCGTAGAATTAGGAATTACCCACTAAGTTAACAATCAGTCAATGAACAAATGTTTTTTGTTGCCCACTCTGGGTCCTGCACTGTTTTAGGCATGAGGCTATAAGGTCTTTTGGAGAGGTCATTTAGACTAGTGCATATTTAACTATCTGTGAAGAAAGACCATTTAAAAAACTCTTTTTTTAAAAGTTTATTTACTTATTTTGAGGGAGAGTGAGAGAGCATGTGCGAGTGGGGGAGGGGCAGAGAGAGAGAGGGAAAGAGAGAATCCCAAGCATGCCCAGTGCTGTCAGCTCAGAGCCCGATATGGGGCTGGAACTCAGAGTGAGATCATGACCTGAGCTGAAACCGCTTAACCGACTGAGTCACCCAGGTGTTCCCCCCAAATTCTAATCCATTGTTGACCAATATTTTGTAATGTACAAAAAACTTGGTTATGAGAAAAATAATCACATTGTTGCTGTCATGGCAACATCAAATCGCTAGAAAGTTAAACACTCTCAACTTTTATACTTGTTTCATTACAACAACATTTTGTGGACTGGTAGTGGTTCACAGACCTCACTTGGAGTAGCACTGATTTAAACAAGGCTTGACCACTATGGAACCATCTCAACAATGGAAAGACTGGTTTTTGCTGGTGTTTCTTTCCATTTTTTTTTCTTTTTGCTTATCATGTTAGTGGAATTGCCAATGCCTGGTGATAATTTTTAAAGAAACTCTTTGTTTCAAGGTAAACCGCACTTTCCCCAACTGAGAGATAAGGGGGAAAGGCTTCCTTCAAAGGCCGACTTATAAAAGGCACATAAAGAATGAAAGAAAGAGATATAAAATATAACACGAAGCTGAGGGAAAAAAATGAAGCCAAGGCTATGTTTGCAAACAAGGATCACAAATGGTCAAGAAGTTACTTTTAGAGAAAAACTATGACTCACAAGATAGCTACAAAAGGAGTATGTGACTGTGTGGATTCACATAGATGGGGAATGAAGGAATGAAGAAATCTATTTTTATAGAATTGCCCTTTCTGGCACTGTTCTTGATGCTGTGGCAGAACACATATTCACAAGAACTTTTTTTTTTTTTTTTTTTTTTGGAATGAAGTTAACAGAGCATTTTAGCAAGAGCAAAAAACAGGGCATGAAATTCATGAGATCAAATTTTTCTTTGCTTACCCAAGAGCAAAAGCCAAAAAAGAAAAAGAAAAAGTGAGAAGAGATAAACTGAATTTGTCTTAAAGGCATTAACTTCATAGGAAAAAATTCTAAATACAAAAGTCACATTCTAAAATCTCAATCTCTCAGAAGTGTCTTGAAGTAAAAACTTCCTCACCCTAACTGGAGAGAGTGTTTTCTGTATTTCACTTCAAATGCTAAGTCAAGGTATTTAAGAATGGAACATGCAAATGGCGGGTGATATTTATCAGGTATATTGATGAATAAGAAGAGACAAGATTCTGAGTGTTGTGGTTGTTTGTTGGTGCATAATAGACCACCCTAAAATTCAGCAGCTTAAAACGACTACAGATGGTCCCTGACTTGGAATGAGTTTGACTTAGACTTTTTTGACCTTATGGTGGTGTGAAGGTGATACACATTCAGTAGAGACTGTACTTTGAATTTTGAATTTTGATCTTTTCCAAGGCTAGCGATGGGTTGGGTACCATTTTTCCTTGTGCTGCTGGGCTGTGTGGCAGCTGCACCCCCAGTCAGCCACACCATCATGAGGGGCATCAACTGATACACTTACAACCATTCTGTACCTGGACAACCATTCTGTGTTTACTTTCAGTACAATAGTAAATTAAATGAGCTCTTCAACACTTTATTTATTTATTTATTTATTTATTTATTTATTTATTTAAATTTACATCCAAGTTAGTTAGCATATAGTGCAACAATGATTTCAGGAGTAGATTCCTTGTGCCCCTTACCCATTTAGCCCATCCCCCCTCCCACAACCCCTCCAGTAACCTTCTGTTTGTTTTCCGTATTTATGAGTCTCTTCTGTTTTGTCCCCCTCCGTGTTTTTTTATTATTTTTGCTTTCCTTCCCTTATGTTCACCTGTTTTGTATCTTAAAGTACTCATATGAGTGAAATCATACGATTTTTGTCTTTCTCTGACTAATTTCACTTAGCCTAATACCCTCCAGTTCCATCCACGTAGTTGCAAATGGCAAGATTTCATTCTTTTGATTACCGAGTAATACTCCATTGTATATACATATATACCACATCTTCTTTGTCCATTCATCCATCGATGGACATTTGGGCTCTTTGCATACTTTGGCTATTGTTGATAGTGCTGCTATAAACATGAGGGTGCATGTGTCCCTTCGAAACAGCACACCTGTATTTCTTGGATAAATGCCTAGTAGTGCAATTGCTGGGTCATGGGGTAGTTCTATTTTTAATTTTTTGAGGAACCTCCATACTGTTTTCTAGAGTGGCTGCACTAGTTTGCATTCCCACCAGCAGTGCAAAAGAGATCCTCTTTCTCTGCATCCTCGCCAACATCTGTTGTTGCCTGAGTTGTTAATGTTAGCCATTCTGACAGGTGTGAGGTGGTATCTCATTGTGGTTTTCATTTGTATTTCCCCAATGATGAGTGATATTGAACATGTTTTCATGTGTCGGTTGGCCATCTGAATGTCTTCTTTGGAGAAGTGTCTATTCATGACTTTGTCTATTTATTCACTGGATTATTTGTTTTCTTGGTGTTGAGTTTGATAAGTTCTTTATAGATTTTAGATACTAACCTTTTATCTGATATGTTGTTTGCAAATATCTTCTCCCATTCTGTCATTCTGTCTCCCATTTTCTCCCATTTTAGTTTTGCTGATTGTTTCCTTCACTGTGCAGAAGTTTTTTTATTTTGATGAGGTCCCAATAGTTCATTTTTGCTTTTGTTTCCCTTACCTCAGGAGACATGTTGAGTAAGAAGTTGCTGCTGCCAAGATCACAGATGTTTTTGCCTGCTTTCTCCTCAAGGATTTTGATGGCTTCTTGTATTACATTTAGGTCTTTCATCCATTTTGAGTTTATTTTTGTGTATGGTGTAAGAAAGTGGTCCAGGTTCATTCTTCTGCATGTCACTGTCCAGTTTTCCCAACACCATTTGCTGAAGAGACTGTCTTTACTCCATTGGATATTCTTTCCTGCTTTGTCAAAGGTTAGTTGGCCATACGTTTGTGGGTCCATTTCTGGGTTCTCTATTCTGTTCCATTGATCTGAGTGTCTATTCTTGTGCCAATACCATACTGTCTTGATGATTACAGCTTTGTAATACAGCTTGAAGTCTGGGATTGTGATGCCTCTTGCTTTGGTTTTCTTTTTCAAGATTGCTTTGGCTACTCAGGATCTTTTCTGGTTCCATACAAATTTTAGGATTGTTTGCTCTAGCTCTGTGAAGAATGCTGGTGTTATTTTGATAGGGATTGTATTGAATAGGTAGATTGCTTTGGGTAGTATTGACATTTTAACAATATTTGTTTTTCCTATCCAGGAACATGGAATCTTTTTCCATTTTTTGGTGTCTTCTTCAATTTCTTTCATAAGCTTTCTATAGTTTTCAGGGTATAGATTTTTCACCTCTTTGGTTAGATTTATTCCTAGGTATTTTATGGTTTTTTGTGCAACTGTAAATGGGATTGATTCCTTGATTTCTCTTTCTGTTGCTTCATTGTTGGTGTATAGGAATGCAACCGATTTCTGTGCATTGATTTTATATCTTGCAACTTTGTTGAATTCATGAATCAGTTCTAGCAGTTTTTTTGTTGTTGTTGAAATCTTTTGAGTTTTCCATATAGCGTATCATGTCATCTGTGAAGAGTCAAGGTTTGACCTCCTCCTGGCCAATTTGGATGCCTTTTATTTCTTTGTGTTGTCTGATTGCTGAGGCTAAGACTTCCAATACTATGTTGAATAACAGTGGCAAGAGTGGACATCCCTGTCTTGTTCCTGACCTTAGGGAGAAAGCTCTCAGTTTTTTCCCATTGAGGATGATATCAGCGTTGGGTCTTTTATATATGGCTTTTATGATCTCGAGGTATGCTCCTTCTAGCCCTACTTTCTTGAGGGTTTTTATCAAGAAAGGATGCTGTATTTTGTCAAATGCTTTCTCTGCATCTATTGAAAGGATCATGTGGTTCTTGTTCTTTCTTTTACTGATGTGATGAATCACGTTAATTGTTTTGTGGATATTGAACCAGCCCTGCTTCCCAGGTATAAATCCCACTTGGTCGTGGTGAATATATTTTTTTAATGTATTGTTGGATCTGGTTGGCTAATATCTTGTTGAGAATTTTTGCAGCCATGCTCATCAGGGAAATTGGTCTATAGTTCTCCTTTTTAGTGGGGTCTTTTTCTGGTTTTGGAATCAAGAAAGAGTTTGGAAGTTTTCCTTCCATTTCTATTTTTTGTAACAGCTCCAAGAGAATAGGTGTTAACTCTTCCTTAAATATTTGGTAGAATTCCCCTGGAAAGCCATCTGGCCCTGGACTCTTGTTTTTTGGCAAATTTTTGATTACTAATTCGATTTCCTTACTGGTTATGGGTCTGTTCAAATTTTCTATTTCTTCCTGTTTCAGTTTTGGTGGTGTATATGTGTATATTCCTAGAAAGAAATTTGCCCATTTATTCCAGATGGCCCATTTTATTGGCATATATAATTGCTCATTATATTCTCTTCTTATTGTTTTTATTTTTGCTGTGTTGGTTGTGATCTCTCCTCTTTCATTCTTGATTTTACTTATTTGGGTCCTTTCCTTTTTCTTTTTGATCATACTGGCTAGTGGTTTATCACTTTTGTTAATTCTTTCAAAGAACCAACTTCTAATTTCATTGATCTCTTCTACTGGTTTTTGTTGTTGTTGTTGTTTTGTTGTTTGGCTTTGACAGCATTAATTTCTGCTCTAATTTTTATTATTTCCTGTCTTCTGCTGTCTTAGGGTTTTATTTGCTGTTCTTTTTCCAGCTCTTTAAGGCTTAAGGTGAGGTTGTATATCTGAGACCTTTCTTCCTTCTTTAGGAAAGCCTGGATTGCTATATACTTTCCTCTTATGACCACCTTTGCTGCATCCCAGAGGTTTTGGGCTGTGGTGTTATCATTTTCATTGACTTCCATGTACTTTTCAATTTCTTCTTTAACTTCTTGGTTAACCCATTCATTCTTTAGTAGGATGTTCTTTAGTCTCCAAGTAATTTTTACCTTTCCAAATGCTTTCTTGTGGTTCATTTTGAGTTTCATAGCATTGTGGTCTGAAAATATGTACAGTATGATCTTGATTTTTTGTACCTGTTGAGGGCTGATTTGTTTCCCAGTATGTGGTCTATTCTGGAGAAGGTTCCATGTGAACTGGAGAAGAATGTATATTCCACTGCTTCAGGATGAAATGTTCTGAATATATCTGTTAAGTCCATCTGGTTCAGTGCGTCATTCAAAGCCATTGTTTCCTTGTTGGTTTTCTGTTTAGATGATCTTTCCATTGTTGTAAGTGGGGTGTTGAAATCCCCTACTATTATGGTATTATTATCAATGAGTTTCTTTATGTTTGTGATTAATTAATTTATATATTTGGGTGCTCTCACATTTGGAGCATAAATGTTTATAATTGTTAGGTCTTCTTGGTGGATAGACCCCTTAATTATGATATAATGCCCTTCTTCATCTCTTGTTACAGTAGTTATGTCAAAGTCTAGATTGTCTGATATAAGTATGGCTACTCTGGCTTTCTTTTGTCAACAATTAGCATGATAGATGGTTCTTCATGTCCCTACTTTCAATCTGAAGGTATCTTTATGTCTAAAGTGGTCTCTTGTATATAGCATATAGATGGATCTTGTTTTCTTATCCATTCTGTTACCCTATGTCTTTTGATTGGAGCATTTAGTCCATTGACATTTAGAATGCATATTGAAAGATATGAATTTATTGCCATTATGTTGCTTGTAGAGTTGGAGTTTCTGGTGGTGTTCTCTGGTGCTTTCTAGTCTTTGTTGTTTTTAGTCTTTGTTTGTTTGTTTGTTTATTCTTCTTTTCTCCCCTCAGAGAGTCCCCCTTAAAATTTCTTGCAGGGCTGGTTTAGTGGTCACGAACTCCTTTAATTTTTGTTTGTCTGGGAAACTTAATCTCTCCTTCTATTTTGAATGACAGCCTTGCTGGATAAAGAATTCTTGGCTGCATATTTTTCTGATTCAGCACCCTGAATGTATCCTGCCACTCCTTTCTGGCCTGCCAAGTTTCTTTGGATAGGTCTGCTGCAAACCTGATCTGTCTTCCCTTGTAGGTTAAGGACTTTTTTTCCCCTTGGTGCTTTCATGATTCTTTCCTTGACTGAGTATTTTGTGAGTTTGACTATGATATGCCGTGTTGATGGTCAGTTTTTGTTGACTCTGGTGGAAGTCCTCTGTGCTTCCTGGATTTTGATGTCTGTGACTTTCTCCAGGTTAGGAAAGTTTTCTGCTATGATTTGCTCACATAACCCTTCTACCCCTTTTCCCGTCTCTTCATCTTCTGGGACTCCTATGATTCTGATGTTGTTCCTTTTTAATGAGTCGCTGACTTCTCTAATTCTTAAATCATGCTCTTTTGCCTTAGTCTCCCTGTTTTTTCTGCTTCATTATTCTCCATAAGTTTGTCCTCTATATCGCTGATTCACTGCTCTGCTTCATCCATCCTTGCCACCATCAACACTTTATTATAAAGCAGGCTTTGTGTCAGATGATTTTGCCCAACTGTTGGCTAACGTAAATGTTCTGAGCATGTTTAAAGTAAGGTAGGCTAAGCTGTGATGTTCAGCAGTTTAAGTATAGTAAATGTATTTTTGATTTATGATATTTTAAATTTATGATGGGTTTATCAGGATGCAATTACATTGTAAATCGAGGAAGATTATTTCTTTATTTATGATTCAGCAATCTGGGCTGGGATCAGCTGGGCAGTTCTGGTGGTCCTGCTTGGGGTCTCTTATGCAGGTGCTTTTGTCTAATGGGCTGTAATAACTAAGCGAGTTTCATTTATGTGCCTTGCATGGTCTCACAGGATCTCTTTCTACATACCTTTTCTCCAGCAGAATAGCTGGACTTCCTTACGGCATGGGCTCTGGGTTCCAAGAGGGTGAATTCTAAGATGGCAAGTGCTTATCCAATCTCTGCTTGCATCACACTTGCTAACGTCTCATTTGCCAAAGCAAGTCACATAACCAAGCTCAGACTCAGTGTAGGAAGGAACAACAAAGGGGCAGGAATTCTCAGAGGCATGATTCGCTGGGGCCATTAATGTAATGGTCCATCATAAAATTAAAAAAAGTTTTAAATTATATGGATGTAAATTCTGTTTTTTTTAATAAGAAAGAATTAAACTATACTTGGAAATTCCAGCTCACATTCTAGAGCTTTGTAAGATGGCACCTGTATTTGGAGAGGCTCTTAATGGCTTGTGGGGCTATAAAGACTCACCAGATTATATCAACAAGCCAGCTGATCAATGCATAAATATTAATGAGCACCTATGAAGTCATTATCACTATGCGAAGTGGTATGGAAGACACATTTTTCTTGCATTCAGGGTACTTGCAATGGAGTTGGAGAATACAAATAGTAAAAGTAATGTTGCAAGCAGTTTAAGACAGAGTATAACTAAGTGCTGAATTGTGCCATATAGAAAATAAAGAAGTAAAGAATTTCAAATTTTTGGTTATGCCTTGTTCTGATGAGGCTTTCAACACATAGAGTCATGGTCTAAGAGTTATAATAATCCATTAATAATCCAAGACTGAGCATGTAGACTTGACTACACTGTCTGGCTCCACTGGTTCTCCTCTCAGGGGTGGAAGGCACTGGAAGAGAACGAGAGAAATCAGCCACTTAAAGAAAGGTGATTAAACTTCCTCAAACTTGAGTCTTTGTCCGTTGAGAAAGCAGATGTCTTGCAAGACAATTTGTCAGCATCTGTCTGGTTCTCCTGTCTTTAGTAATGTACAATCTAGCCATGGTGCTACATCCTACTGCACTGGGAAGGAATGACAGCTGAATAGCTGTGCTGAATGGTGGGGAATGTGATGGCATTTGGAGCAGCAAATTATCCCAGATGTGAGGTATAAAGAACCAGGAAGAAAGAGCAGGGATTCTATTCCAGGCACCAACTGGTATTCCAAACACTCTGCTAGACTCTGGGGATGAAAATGAATTAAACCTGGTGCTGCCCCCCTTCCCCTCCCCAAATACCACAGCCTAATAAGTAGGCCGATCTAAATGCTACAACAGGGGCATGAATAATACACCATGCGATCCCAGTAATGGGAGTGGCTGACTGGGAGAGCAAGGGAAGAGTTCACGTTAAGGAACATCTGCCAAATAAGGTGATGCCTGAGGTGAATTTTGAAGAATTAATTGGAGTTAGACAGGTTGCTAAGGTGGAAAAGGGCATTCCTGACAGAAAATACAGCCATGAGCAAAGGCATGGGGACACACTGAGGGGGAAATCACTTGATTAGCCTGGAGAATAAGGTGCCATGCTGGCAGGTGAAGGAGATAGGGCAGAAAGGAAAACTAGGGCCAAGTGATAAACTACCCTACTGAGGAGTTTAGACTTTATCCTAAGGGATAAGAAACTGTAAATGATGTTAAGTAGAGTAGACACAAGATCACATTTACATTTTATTTATTTATTTATTTATTTATTTATTCATTTATTCATTTATTTATTTATTTATAATTTTTTAAAGCAGGCTTCATGCCCAACGTGGGGCTTGAGCTCATGACCCTGAGATCAAAACCTGAGCTGATATCAAGAGCCAGCACTTACCTGACTGAGCCACCCATGCACCCTCACATTTACATTTTAGTAACAGTACTGTCCAAATGATGAAAATGTTTTATAATCTCCTCTGTTCAACATGATAACTGCTAGCCAGATGTAGCTGTTGAGCACTTGAAATGCAGCCAATGTGACTGAGGAACTAAATTTTTCATTTTCAGTTTGACTTTAGATAGCCACACGTGGCTCTTGGTTACCATACTGGACAGCTCAGTGCTAGAAAAATCCCTGTGGCAGCGGTACGGATGATGGACCAGATGAGAGCAAGACTGGAAGGACTTAGAAGACTTTATAACAATACATGTGAATACGTGTGAAATAATGTGATCCCAAACCAAGGCTGGGGTCATGGGAATGCGTGGAGGTGACCAACTTGAGAACTACTTAGGAAATGATACAGGTGGAATTTGGGATCTTATTTGACATGAGAGAGGAGCTCTGATCACAAGAACAGAATGAGTACTAAGGAGTGGGGACAAATAAGTATACTTAAGAGAACGAGGCCAGGTCCAGACTATGGAGCAGCAGGGTTTGCATTGACATGGTAGGCAGTAACACGTTGGTCTGGCATATAATGCCGGTCGTCTCTAACTATGCAAGACAGGTTGTAAGTGAGAGAGACTGCAGGCAGAGACAACAGCTGGGAAGTAGACCTTGGAGTGGTTGAGAGTGGCCTGGATGAGGTGGAGATTGTGGGAGGGTAGATAAATGGGTAAACTCAGGCTAATGATAATCAACGTCATTTAAACGTAAGGGACTATGGAAAGAGAACAGTTAATGAGAAATCCATGTTTTCCAGTCTGATAGGGAAAAGGAAATGGCAAAGTGAATTCAGGATTATTAGGCACCTATCTATGAATTAGGCACTATGCTAGACACTTTCACAAAAATCTTCTCTGTGGGATATTAGACAAACTGGTGTTGTCACTGAGGGAAGTGCGTTGGCCAAAAAGAGGGCATAGTTAGTAGAGTTCCACTGCATATATTTTGAATGTGACTTATAGTCTAATTGGAAGATTTACTTTTTTACACGTATTTTTGTTGAGGAGGTGACAAAAGAGAATTAAGGATGTATAGGCAGCAGGGTTTTTTTTTTTAAAAAAAACACACACCTACTTACATAGTTTATTTGATTAATGAACAGTTTTTTTTTTTTTATTTTTTTTATTTTTTAACGTTTATTTATTTTTGAGACAGAGACAGACAGAGCATGAGTGGGGGAGGGTCAGAGAGAGAGGGAGACACAGAATCTGAAACAGGCTCCAGGCTCTGAGCTGTCAGCACAGAGCCCGACGCGGGGCTCGAACTCACGGACCGTGAGATCATGACCTGAGCCGAAGTCGGACGCTTAACCGACCAAGCCACCCAGGCGCCCCAATTAATGAACAGTTTTAAGAGATTTTGTTAATGGGTAGTTTCATGGTAATAGATCTGAAATTATTATTATTTTTTGCTTAAACAATGGAAATTTATGGTCTTAGAGTTCTGGAGGCTAGAAACCTGAAATCAAGGGGACAGCAGGGTTACTTCCGTCTGAAGGATGTGAGGAAGAATCTGTTCCATGCCTTTGCTTCTGGTGGATTGCTGGCCAGCTTTGGCATTCCCTGGTTCACAGATACATCATTCTGATCTCTAATTTCATGTTCACAGGTTCTTCCTGTGTGTGTGTGTGCATCCGTGCACAACTGTCTCTCTCTTATAAGGACACCAGTAATACTGGATTAAGGGCTCAACTTACTCCAGTATGACCTCATCCGTCTTAGCGTATTCCATCTGCAATGACCCCGTTTCCACATTCTGAGATGCTGGGGGCTAAGACTTCAATGTATGAATTTGGGAGGAGGACACAGTAATAGTCTTCCCTCTTGTCCCCTCACGTGCAAATACATTCACCCGATCCCGATGCTCCCCAAAGTCTTATCTCATTTCAGCATCAAAGCTAAACCCAAACTTCACCTACATCAAGAATGGATGAGGCTGGGGATATGATTCATCCTGGGACAAATTCCTTTCCGTCCACGAACTTGTAAACTCAGACAACAAGTTATCTGCTTCTAAAATACAACGACAGAACAAATATAGCATAGACATTCCCATTCTAAAAGGGAGAAATTGGATGGCAGAAAAGAGTCATGTGTCCCAAGCATACCTGAAACCTAGCAGGGCAAATTCTATTAAGTTTTGAGGCTTTTGAATAATCCTCTTTGGCTTAATGCTCTGTCCTCTCAGGATCTGCTATTATTTTATGAAGCTATTGTTTTCATAGCTAAAAGGACTTTGCCCTTCAAAGTCAGTAGGAATATAATAGGAAAACACTTTAAGGAATGTTATGCATAGAAAAGTGTAAGCAGCAGGCAGCAGCTGAACAAAACAGGTGCTTAGTAATATTAAATCAGCTAAACCAAAATAAACCTAGTTCAATACTCCAACATAACTTTAAAATAAAACAATAAGGTTGTGAGGTGAGAAAACAGGAGAAAACTAAGTAATAACTTAGTTTTAGGGCTTGAGTTAGCTTATTTATCACTGAACACTTTAGTATGAGGGTCTTCTTTTTGCTTCTCTTTATAGTAAAAATACCACAACAATAATAATTCGATCAAATGTACTAGTTAACACTAACTACTTTTAAAAAAAAAGTTTACTTATTTATTTTGGGAGAGAGAGAGAGAGAGACAGTGAGCAGGGGAGGGGCAGAGAGAGAGGATCTCAAGTAGGGACTGGACCATCACCATGAAGCCTGGCATGGGGCTTGAACCCATGAACTGTGAGATTATGACCTGAGCCGAAACCAAGAGTTGGGCCTTTAACTGACTGAGCCACCCGGGTGCCCCAGTAACACGAGCTACTTTAACAGCTAATCCCCCAAATCTTAGTGGCTCAGCCTTTTTTTTTTTTTTTTAAGTTTATTTATTTATTTTGAGAGAGACAGAAACAGAGTGAGTGAGTGAGGAGCAGAGAGTGAGGGAGAGAGAGAGAATCTCAAGCAAGCTCTGCACTGCCAGCGCAGAGCCCTACGTGGGGCTCAAACTCACGACTCTGAGATCATGACCTGAGCCAAAACCAAGAGTCGGACACTTAACCGACTGAGCCACCCAGGTTTTCCCAGTTGGTGGCTTACTTTAATGAAAGTCTATTTCTTATTTGTATAACAATCCAGTGCAGCTGTGTGGAGCACAACCTTCCACATGGGACCCAGGGTCCTTCCACGTTGTGGACCTCCATCTCCTAGGGCCTTAGAGTCCTTTGCTTCCAGGCAGGAAGAGATCAAGCATAAAAAGAAGGTATCGATGGGCCACTTATCCTCACTTTTCATTGGCTCAAAATCTGCCATATGACCCCACTTAGATGCATATAGCTTGGGAAATGTAATCCTCGAGCGGGGGCCACTTCTTGGGATGTCTCTACGTTATGCAAAGTGAGCACCAATCCTTGGTGGGAAGCTAGTCATCGCCATCACGCCAGACTAGATTATGTTGATAGTCTTCACTACTCTTTGGTATTTCTTGTCTCCATCTTGATACCACTGACCCTGTCCCCCTCACATCTCCTCCCACCTCCTCAGGGCTACACATGTAGTTTACTCATATTTTCCAGTTGTTTTATAGGCCTGGCTCTCTAACTAGCCATTCTTGGAATCCTCTTTGGAATTTACTTCTATGGGAAACACATAATATAAGACAAGGAAATAACTGGTAAGTCCCAGAAACATAATCAGATATTGTATAAATCTAGAGTAAACCTTTACAGGAATGAGCAAGTGGGATCTACATTCCCCTCTTAAGAAGGAAGTGTTGAAGTTCACACCCCCATTTGTTCTGTGAACTCTCCAGCATTAAGGGGGTTATTAAAAAGTATTAAGTGATGAGAGATTGGGTTTAAAAATTGTTTATTAGACCTATGTTCTAGGCCTCAAGTGAAATGAATTCAATCAGAATTTTGACAAATATTTAGCAACCTGCTGCTCTATAGAAGGCACTTCTACAGAGATCTTAAAAGACACAAAGGAAAAAAAATTCCTTGGGTAAGTCTCTGTCCTTCTGTAACGTTAAATAGCCCTTTACTGGATCCGTTGGGCAAATTCTAACCAAATGCATGTCTCTGAAGTGATGTATTTCGGACATGGAAACAGAGTGCAATGTGGTTGAACACTAGCCAGTGACATATTTTAAACTTGCCAGGAGTGATATTTCTTGTCATCATAGAGACAATTAAACAGGGTTCATATCCTAAAACATAGGGCAACCAACATAAAAATGATACAAGAGGGTATTGTAGAGTCTACCTTCTAATTTTCACTTGAAATCTCTGCCAGATAAATTACTAACCTTCATGTCAGGAGAATGAAGTCTCTATTCCTTAAATCTCCACTAAGGCTGAGCAAGATGATTTAATTACCTGCTAGCTTATTTTTACTCATCAGCAGAATGAAAATGATGATTTCTACCTACTTACCTTTCAGGGTTAGCTCTGGGCTGGTAGGAACACATTTCATTATAAAGAGGAGATACTATTACACATGTATGTGCTTTCCTTTATCTTAGCACTATTGCTTGTAATAACACACACCTGGGATGGAAAGAAGGCATCTTCCTTAATAACAAATGCATAAAATTACTGGCTCTGCCCAACTGCATATTTCACCTAAAGGACAAACTGGAGTGTGTGAAGCAAGAGCTGGAGAGGAAATTCATGCAATCGGAATGTGCATTCTTCACAGGGTCTTTGGCAGAACTACCTACTAGGGAGTGCCCTAACGGGAGGTACCAGTGTCAAGGCTCCAAGCAAAGCTAGAATCTCCTTGTAGTGAGCAGAAAAACTGGATCCTGAGATTTCTACTCTGGTTTGGTTAACACTGGGGATTCTGAGCTCCGAAGACGAGCCAGACACAAGCCATGTGCCAAGGGAGCATGCCTATTTTACAAGAAGCTCTTAGATTTACAGGCCTAGAGCAGGGAGGTCCACAATAAAAGGAAGTGGGATGAAGTATTCTGTAATCCTAGGCAGGCATGCAGCTGGGTTCTGGATACCATTTCATGGTAATGAAGACCAGGGCCAGTCCCTTAACCTTGGCTTCTTATCTATAAAAAAAAATGGGTGGTAGTAGGAATATGGCATAGGAAATATTGCCAATAATATCTTAATAACTTTATATGGTGACAGATGGCAACAATACTCATCATAATGAGCATCTCATAATATATGTAATTGTCCCATCTCTATGTTGTACACCTGAAGCTGTATAATGTTGTATGTACGTCAAGTGTACTTCAATTAAAAATAAAGATACAAAGAAAAGTAAAAATAAAAAAAATGCAGTTAGTGAAATTCTTTCAAAGCAGCAGATTATGAGAGAAACATAATAAAAGGACACACACACATACTTGCACACACACACACATATACATATGTATAATTTTTTTTTTTTAATGATAGGATAGTTAGATTCCAAAAGATGCTTTCAATCTTAGAGTTCGCAATGAAGCTAACCAGTTGGACGGCAGAACTTCATTCATTATCTAGTTGCCTCTGGTTTTTAAGGAGGTGGCCTCACCAGGTGTGTGGTAGAATAAGTAGAAATGCCTTCGTTTTTCTGTTTTGTTTGTATTCTTTTCATTGCTATTGGCCTAGAACATCATTGTTTTCTCTATGAAGTGATGATGAAAAGGAAAACTAACCTGCTCCTTAAGAGAAGCTGAGCCAAAGGCAAGTTGTTGTATTTAACGATACACTTCAAAGAAGAATAGCAATGATAAGCGGGACCCAGGATTTCTGATCCCAGTTCACATTCCTAGGAGGATTTGGGAGGACAGAAGGACAAAGCTGCCATATTGGGGGTTGGGGTGGAGGGAAAGGAAGGAGAAGGAAAAAAACCTATGTTTTGCCTACAGGAGCATCAGCCTGAGCTTGATGTTAGGCCCATCCCTGTGCTAAAGGGATGTTACTGACTTTGATTATGCCCTTGTAAGACACAGTGCATGGTTTAGGTTCTTGAGTCTGGAGAAATTCTTTTCAACAATGGCATGGCGAGTTGCATTTCCATCTTAAAATTTGAAGGACATAACTATGCATGAGTCACTTCTGAAGTATTGGGAGGCCAGCCAAACCCTAAATTCACTTGTGTTCCTTTGGGTTTGTTCATAACCAACTATGCATGTCTGTCACACCCACCCCCGTAGGACTAAGTAACCCAGCAGCAACTCTTGTGTGCCACTCTCCTGTAGCCTTCACACCTCAGATGGGCCTCTCCCAGCGAGCTTTTTCCTCTGTCCTCCCAGAGTCCTTCTAGGAGCTTGAACAGGCATTAGCAGTCCTACGTCCTGCTTATTATTCCTATTTCCTTAAGACGTGAACAAGACATCTAATTTTCTCAAGCATCATCTTTCCCCATTAAAACATAACAGCCCTATCTTGCCTTAAAAACACAAGTGTACCTTCAATTTGCTGCTTTCATGTTTTTTTTTAAAAAATAAAGTTTATTCATTTATTTCTGAGAAAGAGGGAGCACAAATGGGGGAGGGACAGAGAGAGAGAGAGGGAGACACAGAATCTGAAGCAGGCTCCAGGCTCTGAGCTGTCAGCACAGAGCCCAGAGCGATCATGACCTGAGCCAAAGTCTGATGCTTAACTGACTGAGCCACCAGGTGACCTTGATTTCGTCTCAGGTCATGATCTCAAGGTAAGATTGAGCCCCGGTGGGGCTCTGAATTGAGCTTGGACCCTGCTTAAGATTCTCTCTCTCCCTCTCTCTCTGACCCTCCCCCATTTGTGTATTCTCTCTCCAAAACAGACACACACACACACACACACACACACACACACACACACACACACACACTTGCTCATACATTCCTTCATGTAACTTCAGAGCAGCCTTCCTCCCCTCCCCCAACCAAAGCATCATTAATCTCATCATATCTCTGATACCTGGGGCTGTGAAGGTAGGTGTTCTGAGATGTTTGTTTTTGAATACGTAATCTTTAGAAAGATAATGAACACACTTGTACTCTGACATCACAAAGTTACTTTTAAACAATGTAAGGTGAATGATGTTACATATCCCTTGACTAAGGAATGTAATAAAACCTATCAGAGAGAACTACTGTCCTTGTACAATAAAGAAAGTTTGTAAGTCACGCTCTTCATTGTTGCATTTTACAGCAAACTAGGAAGTTCTGTGAGGAAGAGGCCTTGATTTGAATCCACAGATGGTCAGTTCTGATGTTGAGGATTCTCAACATCTCAGTGAAA
The DNA here is from genome assembly GCF_018350195.1 of Panthera tigris. Taxonomy (NCBI): domain Eukaryota; kingdom Metazoa; phylum Chordata; class Mammalia; order Carnivora; family Felidae; genus Panthera; species Panthera tigris. The sequence continues at coordinate 46,076,896 of NC_056671.1, forward strand.
TGGCCTGGCATGGTGGGAGAGTTACTGGCTGGGTGAGGGACAGCTTCTTCTTTAATTTAGATTTTGCTTTGCATTTGCATATTAATGAAATAATTTTGGAATCTTAGCCATGTGTTGAATATTTTTCTTCAAATAATCTTGTGTCTGGAAGGACTTTACAAATAGTATGTAAAATCTTTCTCACTCTTTCTCAGTCTTCTTTTGTCAAGTAAGATTGTACCAGACCATTTTGGGCAGGATCATTTACTGGGCATTCACTCAGTCGATCTATTTAAATATGAAAGTTCTTATTAGGGCAAAGCGATATAGGCTCATTATTGGAAAAATGAAAAAAAAATAAACAAGCAAAAAGAATATAAACAAAAAATCTCTTCTCTCCATCTCATCTATCCACTCTAGAACATTCTATTGTATAACTTTCAAAATCTTTCAGTCTGCTTTCACACACACATGTGCCCATGCACACACACACATTCATATATACTTTTTATATTTAAGATATATTTCAGTTCTGCAAAACTCTTTTTAAATAACACCTGTATTAAGTTCTAATTCATGTACCATTAATTCACTTTTAAAGTACAAGATTCTGTGGTTTTTAGCATATTCACAGGATTGTACATCCATCAGCACTAATTCCAGAACATTTTTATCATTGCAAAAAGAAATCCCATATCCATTAGCAATTACTCCCCATACAATATCTAGCCTTTTGTGTCTGGCTTCTTTCACCTAGTGTAATGTTTTCAAGGTTTACCTGTATCATAGCAGGTATCAGAACTTCATTCATTTTTATGGTGGAATGCTATGATATCCTATGGATATACCACATTTTGTTAATCCATTCATCAGCTGGTAAACAATGCATTGTTTTCACTTTTTGGCTATTATAAACACTGTTATGAACATTAATGTACAAGTTTTTTTTTTTTAATGTTTATTTATTTTTGAGAGAGAGACAGAGTATGAGTGGGGGAGGAGCAGAGAGAGAGGGAGACACAGAATCCGAAGCAGGCTCCAGGCTCTGAGCTGTCAGCACAGACCCCGATGCGGGGCTTGAACTCACCAACCGTGAGATCATGACCTGAGCTGAAGTCGGACACTTACGGACTGAGCCACCCAGGCGCCCCTATGTACAAGTTTTTATGTGGATGTATGTCTTCAGTTCTCTTGAGTAGATACTTAGGATTGGAATTGATGGGTCACATAGTAACATGATGTTTAAACGTTTGAGGAACTGCTGAAGTGTTTTCCAAAGTGTCTACACCATATTGCATTCCTTCCAGCAGTGTATAGGGGTTCCGATTTTCCATGTCCTCACCAGAACTTGTTATTATCTGTCTTTTTATTATAGCCATCCTAGTGGGTATGAAGTGGTGTCTCATTGTGGTTTTGATTTGCATTTCTCTGATGACTAATGATGTTGAGCATCTCTCCATGTGCTTATTGGCCAATTTTTATATCTTCTTTGAAGAAACATCTATTCAAAAATTTTTTCCAATCATCTAATTTTTTTTTTTAATTTTTAATGTTTATTTATTTTTGAGAGAGACAGAGACAGAATGCGAGTGAGTCAAGGGCAGAGAGAGAGGGAGACACAGAATCCAGAGGAGGCCCCGGGCTCCGAGCTGTCAGCCCAGAGCCCGACGCGGGGCTCGAACTCACAGACTGCAAGATCGTGACCTGAGCTGAAGTCGGACGCTCAACCGACTGAGCCACCCAGGCGCCCCTCATCTAATTTTTTTTTTTAATGGCCTGAGTTGTAGAGTTATTTATTCTGGATAGGAATCTCTCTCTCTCTCTCTCTCTCTCTCTCTCTCTCTTTTAAATGTTTATTTATTTTTGAGAGAGAAAGCACAAGCAGGGGAGGGACAGAGAGAGAATGGGAGACAGAGAATCCAAAGCAGGCTCCAGGCCCCGAGCTATAGGCATAGAGCCCAACACAGGACTCAAATTCACAAACTGTGAGATCATGACCTGAGCTGAAGTTGGATGCTTAACTGACTGACACACCAGGTGGCTCTGGATATGAATCTCTTATCAGATATATGATTTGCAAATATTTTCTCCCATCTTTGGGTTGTCTTTTCACTTTTTTGATGATGTCCTTTGAAGTACTAAAGTTTTAAAATTTGATGAGATTCAATTAATTTTTTCTTTTGTTGCATGTGCTTTTGACTTCATTTCTAAGAAACCATTGTCTAAGCCAAAACCACAAATATTTAATTTTTTGTTTTTGTCTAAGAGTTTTATAGTGTTAGCTCTTACATTAGGTCTTTGATCCATTTTGAATTAATTTTTGCATATGGTGTGAGGTAGGCATCCAACTTGATTTATTTGGATGTGGATAGCCAGTTGTTCCATTTATTGAAAAGATTACTCTTTCCCCATTGAATGGTCTTGGCACTATTAAAAATGGTTAAAATTGAGTGACTATAAATGTGAAGATTTATTTCTGGACTCCCACTTCTATTCCATTGATCTATATGTTTATCCTTATGCCAGTACCACACCCTCTTGATTACTATACATTGGTATTAAGTTTTGAAATTGGGAAAGTATGAGTCCTCTAATTTCATTAATCTTTTTCAGGATTGTTTTGGAGGTTCTGGATTCTTTGCACTCCCACATGAATTTTAGGATCAACTTTCCAGTGTTTGCAAAAACATAGCCTGGGATTTTGATAGGGATTTTATTGAATCTGTAGATTGCTTTAGGCAATATTGCCATCTTAACAATATTGTCTCTTGGGGCACTTGGTGGCTCAGTCAGTTAAGCATCCAACTTTGACTTAGGTCATGATTTTGTGGTTCATGAGTTTGAGCCTCACATCACGCTCTGTGCTGACAGCTCAGAGCCTGGAGCCTGCTTCAGATTCTGTATCTCCTTCTCTCTGCCCCTTGCTTACTCACATTATGTCTCTCTCTCTCTCAAAGTAAATAAACATTAAAAAAAAACTTTTAAGAGCAAAATAAAACAATATTGTCTCTCAATCCATGAACATGGGATGCCTTTCCACTTATTTAGATCTTCTTTAATTTCTTTCAAAGATGCTTTGTAGTTTTCATTGTACAGGTCTTGAACTTCTTTTGTTAAATTTATTCTAAAGACTACTATTTTTTTTGATGCTATAGTAAATGGAGTTGCTCTTAATTTCATTTTTGGATTGCTCGTTGCTAGTGTTTAGAAAACAATTGATTTTTTTAAAATTTTTTTAATGTTTATTTATTTTTGACAGAGAGAGAGAGAGGAACAGAGTGTGAGCAGGGGAGGGGCAGAGAGAGAGGGAGACACAGAATCTGAAGTAGGCTTTAGGCTCTGAGCTGTCAGCACAGAGCCGATGCAGGGCTGGAACCTGCAAACTGTGAGATCATGACCTGAGCTGAAGTCGGATGCTCAACCCACTGAGCCACCCAGGCGCCCCATAAATACAATTGATTCTTGTACATGTATTATCTTATATCCTTTTATCTTTCAAAAAATTGTGAACATCTTTCTATGTCAGAAAATATAGTTGTATAACATCATTTTAGTGACCTTGTAGTATTTTGCTTTAATATTTTAATAAAAATATTTAATAAAAAGTTCACTGTGATTTTTTATTTAACCAGCTCTGCACTTTTAGACATTTAAGTTCTTTTAAACTTAAAAAAAAAAAAAGCTAAAATAATTCTGATACAAACTTGCCACTAAATCTTTGCAAACTTCCTTAATTTTTTCCTGGATATAAATGTCCACAAGCAGAGTTGTTAGGGTTAAAATATATGCACATTGAAGTCATTTGCTAAGCACTGCAAACATTGCCCTCCTGAAAAGTAATAAGGTTTTTACTTCAACCAAGGCTGTGATACTTCATTCACTTAATTCTGTTTTATTATTTAAAAAATATCTTTTCTAGTTTGGTAGGTGAAAGATGAGTCTCATGGGTGCTTTGCTTGCATTTCAGTTCCCAGGAAGGTCAAAAAAGTTTTCATGTTTATTAGCATAGAAAAAATTTTTTCCTGTTAATTATATTGTCTCTTATCCTTGAGTATTCAGCTTTTTCTAATTGTTTTGTGAAAGCAGTTTATATATTAAAGTTATTAATCCTATGTCCTTTATGGTGAACATTTTCTCCTCTCATTTGTTTTCTATTTTTGTTTTGTTATGGTGCTTCTGGATGTACTAAACTTTCAGTTTTTATGTCAGCTTATCAGTCTTTGTGGCGTCTCCTTTTGGTGTTATACGCACGAATTCCTTTCCCTATCTTTTTAGTTTTGAAGAGCAGACAGAAGATTAAATAAGTACACTGCCTTCTTCCTAGCACCTATCCCAGTATTTAATAAATATGCTGGTCATTTCTCTTTCCTTTTAACTGCACCACTTTTATGCTTATCTCCATCTTTGCTCAAGCACTGTTCTCACACCGCCTTCCCCCCTTCTCCAACCTTCACAGCTCCAGTCCTGCTTCCTCTGAGGTACTTAAATCAGTCTGGCCGGCAGCAGTGACACTCACCAGGAATCGCTGAGAGGTGTCCTGCACACAGGACCAAATCTCAGCCTCGGGGTGGGGGTATCCTCTGCTCCGAAGCCAGCTTGACAGCGTCAGTAATACGCTCAACATCTCTCCGTTTATCTGTAAAATTTAGCAGATTGGGCACCTAAAGGATTTCCTCCAAAGTGCCTTTGCACAAGTTTGGCAAGCGACAACCTCCGCTATTGGCTGTCTTTTAAATGTGTATGTCCCGCCACTCCCAATTCTCCGTCAGCTCCTTGGATCCCAGACTCGGTACGTGGCGGCAGTGCCATTTCTATCGTTGGCGCACAGTGTCTGAGAATTGACGGGACTTGTCTTTTGACAATTGAGACTTGTCCGGGAAGCCACAATGTCTTTGATGTAAGTTCTGCAGGCAGCGCCAGCTTGCTCTGATGTCTCACCCAAATTCTCTGCAAGCCGACTCCCTTGTCCGAGGTCCAGAGCTGGCTTTCCTCACTGGTGTGTGACCGTGAGTAGCTGGAGAGGAAAAGTATCTGATTTCTGCGCGGGGCGTGGGAAGGTGGGGCGGTCCCGGCCCCCGCCGCAACCGCCAGGGTAGGAGCCCGGGAACGCCTTCCGCGCTCCCCGCCCGCGAAGTTTGCAGCGCGCAGCGCGTTCGCGGAGACCTCGTCTCCTGGCCCGAGGCTGGGCGCTGTCAGTTCCTGCTCCGTTGGTTGCTGGCTCCAGCCGCTGCAGGTTCCAGACCAGAGAAGCCGCCCCCACGCCGCGGGCTCCAGGCGCGTGGGGCGGGGGTGCGGTCGGCCGCCGCCCACACCCCGGGCTGAGCTCGCTCTTCCCGGGACGATCGTGCGCTGCAGGATGGCGGCGGCTGCGTGGGCTCCAGGCTGGGCAACGAGGCCAGTCCTGCTCCTGCTGCTGCTGCTGCTGCCGCCGCCGCCCCTGCTGCGGGCGGTGAGCGCCTCTCGGGAACCCCGGGCCGCGGCCCGGCTCAGCCTGCACCCGCCCTACTTCAATCTGGCGGAGGCGGCGAGGATTTGGGCCACCGCCACCTGCGGGGAGCGGGAGCCTGGCGGCGCGCGGCCCCGGCCCGAGCTCTACTGCAAGTTGGTGGGGGGGCCCACCGCCCCGGGCAGCGGCCACACCATCCAGGTAAGGTCCCAGAGCGAGCGAGGAGTGGCAGGGGGCGGGGCCCCCTCCCCGCTCTGCCCAGCGTGCTCTGCCCAGCGACTACACGCGGAGGGAGGGGGTCTTTCCCCAGCGTACGCTGGAGAGCCCAGGTGACCCGGACGGGGTCCCCCAGGCCCGCGCGGGCCGGCGACCCCGGTGGTAGGCGCGGTGCGGAGGTGCGAACCTGCGGGGCACCAGGCTTGCAGACGCGCCGCCCGAGGCAGGGACGGGTAGAGCGCGCGAGGTGAGTGAAGGCTGAGGTTAAGTTTGGGCGCGCTGAGCAGAAAGTCCCAAGGTGCGCCCCGAAGTGCGTACACAGTACGGAACTGTCGCCCAGTCCTGCCGTCCTGCCCCAGTCACTCAGGTAGCGCCTGACCAGGCCTTGAGTGCCCGGGACGCCTCCTCCTAGGCCCTTCTTTCTCCCCGACCTTATTCGGAGAAGTTGGTAGCAGTGGGTTTCCGTGGCGTATTTGGAGAGAACTTTTAGGTTATATAGGTAGTATCACTCCGGTGTCACCCAAAAGATGCACCTCACCGCACTGCCTGAAGTGCCACCATTCAGGGTCTCTGGGGCGAGTGAGATGAAATGGACAGCAATGGACGCGACGCTCAGGGTCCGACGCTCAGGGTTCGACTCAGTGCGAACACCTGGTATGAATGATAGTGTTGCTGGTGCTTAATCAGCATCTGGACGTGTGCCAGGTGCTGACACACGACCCTCACAACAGCTCTGGGAACTGGATCCGCGAGCAGGTTGAGAAACGTGCCAGCGTCTTCAAGTAGGGTAGGGAGATTTGAACCCAGTCCTGACTCCAAATTTTCTTTACACTGAGCCATAATTCATGATTGCCTCCCTCCTTCTACTGGGAAATATTGCTGAGGAATAGGAAAGTGTTGCCGGAAGAGGGAGTGATTTTGGAGCTTGGGCTCCAAAGGCAAAGGATTGTCATTGAGAATCTAGGTCAGTGTTGTAGAAACTCTTGGTTGTGCATTTCCATAAACAACAAATTGTTGAACGTGCAGTTATAAATTGTGTGTATGTATTGCTTTATTAGTATATTGTGTGTACTATAAAACACACAAGAATAGAAATAAAAATTAAAATGACAATGATGAAAATACTTTTAATTTTATTAACAGCGCCTTTTAATTTTGCTTTCTCTAAGTACTTAATTTGTTATTGTGTAGAGCTATTTATAAATATCCAGATGTAATTATTTATATAAATAGTTTTGACGAGTTGAGCACTTATGACCCAGCAATTCAAGGTTGGTTTTACATTAATGCTTGAAATTAGTGATTGTCCTAGCTGGAAAGATACTTCAAAAAAAAAAAAAAATGGGTAGATTCCAGAAGCACTGCATTGACCACTGAGTTCCAGAACCAGCTACATAATCACAGAGTACAGTGCAGAATGAAAATGTGGAGCACCTTGTCCAAAAATTAGGAATTTCAAATGGTGATAGCGGAACATTAAATTAACCGAGGGGACTTTCTGAGCGTGGGATTCTGTGTAACTCCACAGGTTTGGTATTGCCTGAATTCATTAAATCATGGTACTCATCTTTCTGCCCCATCCTCCAGTTATTCTAAAAATTTTTTAAAGTAGACACTTGGCCAGTCAATGTTTGCTTTTCAAATGGCATTAAGTACTTCTTGGTAGGAAGGTATTGTGTTTTAGTGGAAGGTAGGAAGGTAGTGTGTTTAGTGATTCAAAACTCACTGCAAGTCCTTTTTTTTTTAATATTAAAATATATTACAAAATTCTGTGTCCTTGTTTTTAAAATGTGCAAACATAAGAACTTTTAGAGTAACACAATTCTGTCTTTTCAACAGCCAAAAAATGAAACATTTCCAAACATCTATTTCCCAAAACAATCTTTTCAAAGTGTACATTTCTTGGGGCACCTGGGTGGCTCAGTAGGTTAAGTATTCGACTTCGGCTCAGGTCATGATCTCGCGGTTGGTGAGTTCGAGCCCCACGTTGGGCTCTGTGCAAATAGCTCAGAGCTTGGAGCCTGCTTCGGATTCTGTGTCTCTCTCAATCTCTGCCCCTCCCCCGCTCATACTCTGTCTCTCTCTCAAAAAATAAACATTAAAAAAAAATTTAAAAACATTAAAAAAAACTTAAAAAAACCCAAAGCATCCATTTCTTTAGAACAGTATTTACCTTTTCACACGTCGTTAAAACAACACCTTTACCTTGGTAAGTACCCTTATTTTTTGTAAATATCTATCAGGTCGTGTACTACTGGCAGCCCATGTCATCCCAGAATAAGCCGATTTGGGATTTTTGTGGAAAAAAAAAAAGTGTGACTCATCTTTAAATTTCAAATTCTTTTAAGTAGGTTACCATGAGAGAACCGGTGAATCTGTGCCATCAAAACAATTTCATTATCACTCCTCCTTGTAGTACGAGTTTGGAACTGTTCTGCCCTTCAGGAGAATAGAATCCACATGTCCACTTAACCAGGCACATGCAAGCTTTGATGTGTCATGGTCAGATGATAGCTGGTGGAACCCCTCCTCCTCTTCCCTTGGACAGACAGACTCTCAGGACCATTGTGACCAGGTGACTTGAGGACAGGGTAAAGGCCCTATGCCATCTGCACATTCAATATTAGTAAGACTGAGTTTCTTCATTTTTAAGTAAAATAAACAAATTTTAATATTCCCTTCTGGCATCCCATTGGATTGTCTGGCACATCCAGCTTGGAGAGAACTGTCCTAATTATGGAAAGAGTAAATGCAAGCAGAAGAAAGGTATCAAAGAAATTTTCAGCTGTCTCCTCTCCCATGGATTTGCCTAGGAATGGACTGATCTTCATTTCCCTCCTCACTGTGTTTTGTTTTGTTTTGTTTTGTTTTGTTTTGTTTTGTTTTGTTTTTGAGTGCTCATAGGTTGATAACTACTTTTTGGAGGTCCAGAAAAGTCCTATTTTCTGGTCTGATGGAGTTTCCTTGGTCCTTAAACCTTGGTTCACAGTCTTAGAGTAGGAAGTGGCTTTTCTGAGGTCATGCAGCAGACTGCATTTCTAGGCCAGGCCATAGACAGTGGAAAAATAATGCCATCTGGTGTTATGCCGTATTCTTCCCTAAAAATAAGGAGAGCAAAAGTTGCTGCTGAATAGTGCTTTCTGCTTTCACAGTTGAGGGCTTGAGGCGATCTCACTGATTGCTCACGTGAGAGGTTCTTACCTAATGAGGACAGAGGAGACAGGGAAGGGGAGTTCTAAGAGCTGGGCTATGAGATGCTCACTCTAGCCCATTGTTGGCAACACCTGGTATAGACCCTGCCTTTCAGAAAACTGTGGGGTGATGGGAGATGAGTGGGAAAAGGAAGAGAGACTGGGATTGATCAATTGGTTGTACCCGAATGATGATGATGTTGAATCTTACTTATGTATAGCTCAAGATGGGAAATGGAGAAGAGTTAATAAGTTCTATTTCTTTCAGCTTTCTAAAAATAAATCTTTAGGGCCAGCCAGGGTTCAGAATTTCAGGCAGAAGGATTTTGCAAAAAATGTAAAAAATGAATAAAAGTCATGTCTTTCAATAAAACCTGGGCTTATGGTTCTGATTCTGTAATAATAATTCTGATACTTGAATGGTAGCATGTGTCGATAGGTAGAGGATTTTAAAAGTCTGAGGTTTTTGTTTGTTGTGTGAAAAGTATCTGCTGTGGTTTCTCTGGACTTCAAATTCATTAAATAAGATTTTATATACTTGTTACTGCTCAGACATAAAGTTTTTGGTGTTTGAGAGCTCTGTGATTCAGGGATTTTGTCTGTCTGGTTCACAGCTGTATCCCATGCTTAACCGCAAAGTATATGTGCAGTATATGTGCTGTACAGTATATGTGCTCAGAAAATATTGAAGGAGAGGATGGTGAAGACACAGCTAAAGGTGGTAAAGAAGTTTGTAAGGAATATACAAGGAAGGGGCGCCTGGGTGGCTCAGTCGGTTGAGCGTCCGACTTCAGCTCAGGTCACGATCTCGCGGTCCGTGAGTTCGAGCCCCGCGTCGGGCTCTGGGCTGATGGCTCAGAGCCTGGAGCCTGCTTCCATTCTGTGTCTCCCCCTCTCTCTGCCCCTCCCCCGTTCATGCTCTGTCTCTCTCTGTCTCAAAAAAAAAAACAAAACAAACAACAAAAAAAAAAGTAAAAAAAAAAAGAATATACAAGGAAAATGCACAAATTAATTCTATTCCGCTGAGAAGAAACTCCCACTGAAATCTGTCATACTTTATGCTTCAATTTTATATGTTTACTTACCTATGGAATCAAAACACATTATTATTTCTGACATCGGCTAGAGATGATGGTAAAATGTTAGTGGAAGGCTGCACTGAAAATATAACCTTGTGTTTGGTTTAGTTTGGCATTAACACTACACTCACAAGGAACGAAGTGAACCTATTTACCAAATATATGATGCCGATTTTGTACATTGACAATTCAACACATCTCTTGTATGTTCCTCAATTACATTATAATTTATGTGTAGGAACGTGTATCTAACCTGAATGACAGTGGTAGGGGAGCTTGCACACACTGGTCAGTTACAGCCAAGAGCAGGAATGCTTGGCACAAAGCAGGCTAGGTTGTGTGTTTGTGTAACTTGGACTAATGGTCATAAACAGGAAACTCAATTTCACTAAGGCTGTTTATAGAACTATTGTGAAAGAGAAACCATTTGTTAGCTTCAACAAGGGCCTTTTCCTTTGTGAAACTGATAGGAAAGTCTTGAACAAGGGCTGAGAAATGAAGACATTCATTATTCCACTGATACATTTGTAACAATTCTTAGGTGTGTTATTTTGAAACTTCAGACAAATGACTACAGTCAGCAATTTAAAGATGAATAATCCTTTTTTTAAATTTTATTTTTTAAAATTTACATCCAGGTTAGTTAGCATATAGTGCAACAATGATTTCAGGAGTTGATTCCTTAATGCCCCTTACCCATTTAGTCCATCCCCCCTCCCACAACTCCTCCAGTAACCCTCTGTTTGTTCTCCGTATTTAAGAACCTCTTATGTTTTTGTCCCCTTCCCTGCTTTTATATTATTTTTGCTTCCCTTCTGTTATGTTCATCTGTTTTGTGTGTTAAAGTCCTCATGAGTGAAGTCATATTTGTTTTTTTGTCTAATTTCGCTTAGCATAATACCCTCTAGTTCCAATCATGTATTGCAAATGGCAAGATTTCATTCTTTTTGATTGCCCAGTAATATGCCATTGTAAACATATACCACATTTTCTTTATCCATTCATCAATTGATGGACATTTGGGCTCTTTCCATACTTTGGCTATTGTTGATAATGCTGCTATAAACATTGGGGTGCATGTGCCCCTTCGAAACAGCACAGCTGTATCCCTTAGATAAAAACCTAGTAGTGCAATTGCTGGGTCGTAGGATAGTTCTATTTTTAATTTTTTGAGGAACCTCCATACTTTTTTTCCAGAATGGCTGCACCAGTTTGCATTAAAGATGAATAATACTTTTTAAAAAATGATTTTCCTAATAGTTCTGTGTTTATGGACATTGGCCAAAGTTTAGCAATGAAAGTTTATGCACAAATCATTTGGAGAAGACAAACATCCATGTTTTCCTCTGGAGAGCCACGTTCACTCCCCAGGGTGAGGTGGAACATGGTTCCACATAGCAGGACGTCAGCAATTTAAATTTTTTCCTCAACAGAGGTGCCTGGATGGCTCAGTAGGTTAAGCGTCCGACTTCAGCTCAGGTCATGATCTCAGGGTTCATGGGTTCAAGCCCTGCATTGGGTTCTGTGCTGACAGCTCAGATCCTGGAGCCTCCTTCGGATTCTGTGTCTCCCTCTCTGTCTGCCCCTCCCCTGTTCACACTCTGTGTCTCTCTCAAAAATAAAATTAACATTAAAACATTTTTAAAATTTTTTCTCAACAAATCACAGACTACTGGAGCTCATGGACTTTCAGGGCTGTTGAAAGTGAATGTTCAGTCCTTGAATTGCAAGATCTTACTTCATGCTCTGAATTACCTGTGCCACTGAGAATGTGGATCATTTAATCTGAGAAAAAGAAGTATGTAGTCATAGGCAAAGGAAAGGACTTGTAAGAAAAGTGTGCTTAACTCATTACAGAAAGTTAGCTGTGTGCATTTTACATCTTCAGTGCACATATGAGTGTGAAAACTACACATTTTCTTCATATTTTTTACCAAAACTAGACTGAAGTATGAGTCATTTTTAACAGCTTTATTGAGGTGTAATTTAAGTACTATAACATGTATCCATTGTAAGTGTGAATTAAATATTAAAAAAATTTTTTTTAATGTTTATTTACTTTTGAGACAGAGCTCAAGTGAGAGAGGGGCAGAGAGAGAGGGAGACACGTAATCCAAAACAGGCTCCAGGCTCTGAGCTGGCAGCATAGAACCCTATATGGGACTCGAACCCACAAACTGTGAGATCATGACCTGAGCCGAAGTCGGACTCTCAACCAACTGAAAAATATTTAATTCAGGCGCCCCTGAATTAAATATTTTTTAATTAATTTATAGAGTTGTGCAACTATCCCTAGAATCCAGTTGTAGAACTGGATTTCCATCAGCCGCAAAAGTTTTCTTGTGTTTATGCTTTCAGTTTCTCTACTAGTATTATTTTTGTCTCTAAAAATTTCCCATTTCTGTAAATTTCATATAAATGAAATTATACAATATGTGGTCTTTTGCGTCTGACTTCTTTCACTTGGCGTAATGATTTTGAAGTTCATTAATATTTTTGTATGATTTAGTAGTTTGTTTCTTTTTGTTGCAGAAAATAGTATTCCATTGTATAGCTACACCTCATTTTCTTTATCCCAATCAAGGACATTTGGATTGTTTTCAGGTTTGGGCTCCTATAAGTTAATGCTGCCATGAACATTCACAAACGAATCTTTGTGTAGACATATGTTTTCAGTTTCCTTGGGTAGATTCCTAGCTGTGGAATTGCTAGATCACATAGAAAATTTATATTTAAGTTTTCGAGAAACTACTTATTATTGAAATGGAGAACTGATGTCTCCAACTAATATTATGGAACTATTTATCCCTTCAGGTCCCTCAATTTTTGCTTCTTGTACATATGAGGCTTTTTTGTTTGGTATAGATATATTTAAATTGTTACATCTTCTTGAAGGATTGGCCCTTCCCTCATTGTGTAATGTTTGTCTTTATCTTTTGTAACAATTTTTAGCTTAAAGTTTATTTTGTCTGGTATTAGTGTAACCATCCCAGCTCTTTTTGGGTTACTCTTTACAGGGAATACCTTTTTCTATTCTTTCACTTTCAATTTATTTGTGTCTTTGTGTCTAAAGTGAATCTCTGGTAGATCTGTATCATGTTTTTTGTTTTTTAATCCGTTCTGCAAATCTTTGCCTTTTAATTTAGAAGTCTAATCCATTTACATTTAAAGTGATTATTGATAAGTGATAATTTATAAGCCTAATCCATTTACATTTAAAGTGGCCTTACTTCTGCCATTTGTTACTTGTTTCCTGTATGTCTTCTATTTTTTGGTTCCTCAATTCCTCCATTGCTACCTTCTTTTGTGTTTAATTTCTTTTTCTAATAAACCATTTTGATTTCCTCATTTACTTTTCTGTATATTTTTTGGTTATTTTCATAGTGATTACTTGAGTTGATATAAACTTAGCATCAGTGGCATCTAAAATTCTGCTTCTATACAGGTCTGTTCCCACTCTTTATGTTATTGTCACAAATTAGATCTTTTTTTAAAAAAAAAGTTTATTTTATAGAGAGGTAGCAAGCGCATGAGTGGAGGAGGGGCAGAGAGAGAAAGAGGGAGAGAGAGAATCCCAAGCAGGCTCTGCGCTGTCAGCACACCTGATATGAGGCTTATTCTCACAAACCTTGAGATCATGATCTGAGCTGACATCAAGAATCCAATGCTTAACTGACTAAGCCCCTGAGGTGCCCTAACAAATTAGATCTTTTACATTGTTGCCCGTTGACATACATATATAATTGTTGTTCTGTGCATCTCTTCTAAATCATATGGGACAAACCAAAAATTCAATAATGCTGGCTTTTGTATTTATCTATGTAGTTATCTGTCCTGGTATTTCTTATTTCTTTGCATGGCTTTGAGTTACTGTCTAGTGTTCTTTAATCTCAGCTGAAAGACTCCTTTAGCTTCTCTAGCTTTTTAACCTTCAATAGAGCAGGTCTACTAGCAATAAACTCCTTCGGCTTTTGTTTATTTGGGAGTGTCCTCATTTCTCCCTCATTTTTGAAGAATAACTTACCAGGTACGGAATTCTATTTTCCTCTCAACATTTTAAATATGTTATCTCAGTGCCTTCTGGTTTCCATGGTTTCAGATGAGAAATAGGCTGTTAATATTATTGAGGATCCTTTATATGTGATAAATTGTTTCTCTTTTGCTGCTTTCAAGATTACTTTTGTCTTTTCTTTTTAATGTTCATGTATTTATTTTTGAGAGAGAGAGTGTGTGTGCACAGTGGGGGGGCAGAGAGAGAGGGAGACAGAGAATCTGAAGCAGACTCTGAACTGTAAGTGTAGAGCCCGATACGAGGCTCGAACTCACAAACCATGAGATCATGTCCTGAGTCCAAGTCGGACGCATAACCGACTGAGCCACCCAGGCGCCCCTCTTTTTGTCTTTTGACAGTTTGATTACAGTGTGTCTTGGTGTGGATCTCTCTGAGTTTTTCCTACTTGGAGTTAAGTTTCTAACTCTGTCCACTGAAGGGATCTAGAAGCAATGATACACTGGGAACAATGAACATATACTAAATGGTACCTCATACCCAGATCTTGGTTTCTAAACACCACACCCGTAATAAACAAACAAACAAGTGATGCTTCTGGAAAAACGAGTTGGTTCCAAGGAAGGAGCACAAAATAAATAAAAATTGGCACTGGAATAGGGGCGCCTGGGCGGCTAAGTCGGGTAAGTGTCTGACTTTGGCTCAGGTCACGATCTTATGGCTCAAGAGTTCAAGCCCTGCGTCAGGCTCTGTGCTGACAGCTCAGAGCCTGGAGCCTGCTTTGGATTCTGTGTCTCCCTCTGTCCCTCCCCCACTCATGCTCTGTATTTTTCTGTCTCTCAAAAATAAACAAATGTTGAAAAAAAATTTTTTTTTTATCAAGAGTTCTTTTAAGAATGAAATGTACAGTACATTATATACTGAACATATTTGGCATGCTAAATAATCCACCGGCAAAGAGACTTTTACAGAATAACTGTTAAATTGTTTTGGTACTGTATTAACGACTAGTTTAGATATTATTTATTTACATAGGGGCACATTTTTATATCAGTTGAAGAAACATTTTGCAGGGAGAGTGGTGGCGGAGTTGGATGAGCAGCGGCTGTCTGTGCGGCCGGCCCTGGAGACAGAGGGGTGTGCTTCCTGCGTCTGACTCTTGGTGTCGGCTCAGGTCATGATCTCACAGTTGTGAGATCATTGGCTTTGCGCTCGTAGCGTGGAGCCTCTTTGGGATTCTCTCTCTCCCTCTCTCTCTGCCCCTCCCCTACTCCTGCTAGCTCTCTCTCAAAATAAATAAACATTAAACAAATTTTAAGTGACAAGAGGCTTTAGCAGCTGCTCATTTGAAAATGCCAGCGGAATTGAATGCACAAGTTGAAAAGTATAAGGAAAAACTAAGACAGCCTAAAGAACAAAAAAAGGAGACAGATGATTGAAATGTGGGACAGCACGCGAGGAGGAAAAAGTTACAAAGGAAATGCGAGAAAGCCTCCAGGAGAAGACATTCCTGGGCCTTCTACTTCATCAGGCATCCTGAAGCGAAAATCTGACAGAAAGCCTTTGCAGGGAGGTGGTGACAACCCTTTGTCTGTTGCAGAAAGTGGAGCGTGCTCCTGCGGAGGCCCGTCCTCTGGTAGACCAGGCTAAGGATCTCGTTAGTGTTGCTTTTGGCCTTCCCAAGATGAATCCATAACCCTCAGTTCGGTCGCCTTATGCACGCTTTTCACGTTGTGCATGAAGGGGAGGGAGGCTTTTTCCTCTTCTTTACGACACCTGCATCTTCAGTGGTTGAAGTCAGCATGGGGTATAGACATCACCACTAGCAGTAGTGGCAGTGGTCACACTTCAGTGAAGCCAGTGGCTGGGTTCATTGATCTCGTAGGTAATTGCTAGTTGGTAGTTAAAGGCCTCCGGGTGATGAGCAGTCTTGATTAAAGAGATCTAGGGATGGTCCTTCAAGTTAGATGTCCCTGCTGGTCTGACAGTCTGTGAGATGGGTTGTGCCGCATGATGTCTTCCTGGTAAATGGTGAGCCCACCAGCGAGGATTATTGATGCAGACAGTTGATGGGGTTGTTTCTCTGTATGTAAAAAGAAACTGTTAAAAAAAATCCAAAGAACATTTTTAGCATCTTTATTAAATTCAAGGAAATTTCTGTATGCACTTGAATTTGTTTATCAAACATTAAACAACTTTTTATCATTCTAAAAAAAGGTAACATTTTTTTTTTTTTTTGGAGGGGGGAGGTATTAACTTTTTCAGGGCAATTTTGGTGGCAAGAATACATTCTTCCAGATCATAAATTTTTTTCTGGTTGTGATTTAGGCTTTCATGAGCCTGCATTAACCCTTGCTCAACATTCTGGAACCATTTGCCTAGTGAGGAAAAGACTTTCCCAATGGTACCTCAGTGGTCCTAGTCAGTGGAACTGACTGCATACATGGGCTCCTGGCCAAGGGACAAGTGGCGACTGAAATCCAGCCTGGGCAAGGCTGTATCTGCTCAGGGGCAGGGAGCCTTTTTTTTCTGCTTCATATAAAAAGAGCTTTTTGCATGAGCTAGCAGGGCCTTGATCAGATCCCTCATGCCAACAGGGTGGAAACTGCCCTGGGGAAAGCCAACTCATGGAGTCTCACGTGTTCTGCCAGTTTTTCAGTGTCATAAACATATTGTACTTTCTTAGTGGTTTTCCCATCCTGAATGCTCAGAAAATACATATGCAATTAACAAATGGATATTAGCCAGAAAGGAAGATGAATTTGAATTCGATTATTTATGCATAGCTTAGCTGTGAGGAGTGGGGAAAAGGAACAATTCTCTACTACGTTCAAGTTACACCATATATTGCACGTACTGTGTACAGAAGTGATACCAAATAAAGAGGCAGCATGGTGAGTAATAGGGATCAGGGGACTTAGTCTGCTGCTCAGTGCAAGGTGTAAATTTCACACTTAGGCAATATTTACTGATGCTTGCTTGGTACTGGTGGAAAGCACCTTACATGTACTGACTTCTTAGTCCTGACAGCAGTTTGTCAAGGGGGTATTCTTAGCATGCTCATTTTACAGATGAGGAAACAGAAGCACACAGAGGTTCAGTATGTGTTTAAGATCAGAAAGCTAGCGCGTGGTGCAGCCCCGTGGCCGCAGAGTTCATGCTCTTACTATCCTATGCTGCCACTGCCAGGCTAACTGCCCCTCCCCCAGAGTTTCAGCCAAACTGTGCACCACCTCACTAATTCCCTTCATTACCTGGGAGCCATTTGTTTTCACATCTGATGTCCTTATTAGATCTGTAGCTCCCCTGAGCAGGGCGCTGTATTTTCCTGCTCATGTCTGTCTTCCCTGTGGCGGTGCATCACAGATACTCCATAGATGCATTTTTTTTTTTTTTTACGTTATTTATTTAGAAAGAGAAAGAGCATGCACGAGAGTGGGGGAAGGGCAGAGAGAGAGGAGAGAGGGGATCCCATGCGGGGCTTCATCTCATGACTGTGAGATCACGACCTGAGCTGAAATCAAGAGTTGCCCACTTAACTGACTGAGCCACCCAGCCTCCCCTCAATAGATGCTTTTTGAAGAAACTTTCAAAGGCTGATACCATCATAGAATTTTCATACTATAGCAACACCTGGATAGAAGTGCTGTTTGACCAAAAAGTACCTGGATTTCAATAACCTGCCTTTGAAAGACAGTTGTGGCCCTGATGTGTTGAATTGCAAAGTAGAGATATTTGATATACTGGTTGAAACCAGTGACTAGGGCTGGGCCACCAGAAGCGGCAAGAGGCAAGGAAGGATCCTTCTGCAGATTTCAGAGGAAACGGGGCCCTGCCAACACCTTGATTGCAGACTTCTAGCTTCCATACTATGAGACAAGACATTTCTGTTGTTCTAAGCCGGTTTATGGCACAGCGTTTTCAATGGTGGCCCTGGGAGACTAATACACTGTTAGTTGGTTCGGGCTGCCATAACAAAATACTATAGATTGGGTAACTTACAAGCAACAGAAATTTATTTCTCACGGTTCTAGAGGCTGGGAAATCCGAGGTCAAGGGCAGATTCAGTGTCTGGTGAAGGCCCACTTCTAGTTTATATTTTTTTGCTATGTCCTCACATGGTGGGAGAGGTGAGGGATCTCTCTGGGGCCTCTCTTGTAAGGGCACTAAGCCCATTCAACTCATCCTAATACCATCATCTTGGGGGTTAGGTCTTTAACATATGAAATTAGGGGGGCATAAATATTCAGTCCATATTAGTAACTTTAAATCAGATAATCAGTCTCTCAGTGAGTCAGTAGTACTTCTTGACTATTCAGTGTATGAGTTATCTGTGTATGGGAGAGTGGAGGATGAAGGGCCCTGCATGAGACTCTCCAGGTAGTTCTAGGGTCTCTGCTTTTGAGACTTTGCCACCTAGCAACTCAAAATATCTCTAAGTAGAATGAGTATTGTTCTTGGCTGAACAAATATTTAGGGATCACCCACACTGAGGCATCTTTAAATATGAAGGCGTAAAATAAGGATTGACTAATGCAGATGAGACCGTGGAAGTTTCCTGGATACTGTGAGCCTTGGATTCCTTTCTGCATAGAGCCCAGTGGTTGGATGATTCCTTTCCCACTAATGAGGGCTCACGGGCTACGTCAGGGGAAGGGTGGGGTTGTGAAATGAAAGGCCCAATTCCCTATGTCCTGGGATTGGCTCTGCAGAGACTAAATATTGCTGAAGATTTGTGTGCACAGAAGGCACTGGTGGCAGAGATTCTATGCAAGGTAGTTTGCACAGGGATTTGATGAGAACAAAAACGTCAGACTTTCACATGTTCCTGTCTGTCTTCTCTGTTTCCAGGTGGCTTTCCTATTTCATTTTGACACCTGATCACTTAATGTATCTTTAATGTGATTTTGAATGTTTTTAATGAACCAGAAATATGAACAGAAAATGGAGGGAGACCTCATTAGGAAAAATCTCTTGGTAAGATTGCCATAAACTAGTTGAGTTTTTTTTTTTTTTCTTTTGTTTTATTTCATGATCTTTTAGGTCAACTTAGTAGACTTCCATCTGAGTAAAAATATAGCCATGGAAGTGACTCTTTCCAGTAGTGATAAAGTCTTCGTTCCGTTTCCCTGAGCACCATGGAAGTCTTTGTAACTTTCATTCACTTGGTGTTACCTGCAGCCTCCTTCTCTTTGATCGCTTGCTTGCTTTGGTCCTGGGTGTTGTTTTCTCTGGCTCTTACATACAGCACTTACCACTCTAGCTTAGGAGGATCGGGGCTGAAACAAACCATGGTAGAACTGCTTGACTAACCACAAGGAAGATGAGGCCAGGGGCCTTCAGAGCCATTACGGAGATGTTTGTAACTGGCGGTTCTCCACCTTCACTGAAGACAAAATAGAAGGGGATGTGTCATGTTGCAGCACAAGGGATTGAGATCGGCCATGGAAAGAGCTGCCAGGGGCGCCTGGGTGGCTTGGTCGGTTAAGCGTCCGGCTTCGGCTCAGGTCATGATCTCACGGTCCGTGAGTTCGAGCCCCGCGTCGGGCTCTGTACTGACAGCTCAGAGCCTGGAGCCTGTTTCAGATTCTGTGTCTCCCTCTCTCTCTGCTCCTCCCCCATTCATGCTCTGTCTCTCTCTGTCTCAAAAATAAATAAACGTTAAAAAAAAAAATTAAAAAAAAATAAAGAGCTGCCAGGGCAGAGTGTACTCAACCACTGAAGGGATATTTTGAGAAGAGAGCCCTTTGCTAGGTCAAAATCCTGTGTGCCATCTTTTAGGCCCATCCGTAGACAGCTACAAGGCTTTGACTGGCAGGGCTCACGGGGAAGCTGTGCTTCCCACACCAGACCTGTACACAAGGAGGGACTTGCAGCCAAGGATTCGGGTCCCCCTGGTACCAGCCGTGCCCATATGTGTTTCTGCATTCTCAGCCCCGGAGCCTCTATTGAGAGACCTCTAGTGGAGGTCCCTGGCACTTCCCAGGTGCCTCCACGGGGACTTCTCATGGGTGCTAGGGCTGAGGCAGTTTTCCCCACTCTGACTGTTTTTCTACTCCTGCTCTTCCCTTCTCCTCATTGTCAACCCTCTGGGCTCATAAAAAGGCAGGAGCCTTTGGACTTGGGTCCCTGGGGAGTGCGATACTTCTCCTGTCATCTGACCCCTGCCTGGTGCTGTACCATGGGGAAAAGTGGATCACTGGGACGCCGGCACCTTTTGTCTCTTGCCTTCACTATTACAGTAAGTGAATACAATTTTGATTACTACTTTCAGATTGGCTTGTTGTCCTCACTGATCATCTCAGCACCTGGAAGCTCAAAGGAGCTGGTAGAAGTTTTGTGGATGCTGCTGCTGCTGCTTCTTCTTCTTCTTCTTCTTCTTCTTCTTCTTTTTAATTTTTAATGTTTTTATTTACTTTTTTTTTTTTAAATTTTTTTTTTCAACGTTTTTTATTTTATTTTTGGGACAGAGAGAGACAGAGCATGAACAGGGGAGGGGCAGAGAGAGAGGGAGACACAGAATCGGAAACAGGCTCCAGGCTCCGAGCCATCAGCCCAGAGCCTGACGCGGGGCTCGAACTCACAGACCGCGAGATCGTGACCTGGCTGAAGTCGGACGCTTAACCGACTGCGCCACCCAGGCGCCCCTAATGTTTTTATTTACTTTTGAGGGAGAGAGAGAGAGAGAGAGAGAGAGAGTGAGCGGGAGCAGAGAGAGAGGGAGACACGGAATCCAAAGCAGGCTCCAGGCTCCGAACTGTCAGCACAGAGCCTGACGCGGGGCTCGAACTCACAAATGTGAGATTGTGACCTGAGCCAAAGTCGGATGCTTAACCGACTGAGCCACCCAGGTGCCCCACCCCGTGGATGCTTCTTAATGTAGATTCTTATCAATGAAGGAAAGAACTGCTACCTGGAGATGTGTGTGTACACACATTTGTGTGTAATATCATCTGTTCCTGTATTGAACAAATATAAATTGACATTTATGTGCCAGGCACAGAGGATGGAGATGCAGTGGGCCAAGAATACAAATCTGAACAAGGCAGGGAAAGTCCCTGCCTGCATGGAGGTGACATTCTAAGGAGAGACTGCAACCGATGAGTAAACAAATATAATTCTAGACTGCTATTGTGTCTTGGAGAGAGTTAACAGGATTTTGTCATAGTGATTAATGAAGGGAAACTTCTCTAGGTTGGGTAGATGGAGAGGCTTTCCTAAGGAGGTCTTATTGGTACAGAAACCCAAGGGTTGAGAAGAAATCAGCCCCATCAAGAGGGTGGGAAAATGTGTTCCATGCAGAGGGAACAGGTACGAGGGCTTGGAGGTAGGAATGTGCGTGTCATGTTCTAGGAATTCAGGAGGCCATGCTGCCCTAGTTATGTATTAAAATATTTTTTTATTTATTATTTTTGAGAGAGAGAAAGCATATGAGTGGGGAAGGAGCAGAGGGAGATTGGGAGAGAGGATCTGAAGCAGGCTCTGTGCTGACAGCAGGGAGTCTGATGCGGGGCTGGAACTTACGAACCTTGAGATCATGACCTGGGTGGAAGCCTGACACTTAACCCACTGAGCCATCCAGGCGCCCCATGTATTTTGAAGTTACGTCTGAAAGAGACTTCTGTGTCCTTTCCAGAATTTATAAATACTTCATTTTATTTTTGTATGTATTTATGCCCTTTCTGGTCCTCAAAAGAATTTAGGTGACTGATGAAATTCAAAAACGTTAGACATGGGGCACCCGGGTAGCTCAGTTGGTTGAGTGTCCAACTTTTGATTTCGGCTCAGGTTATGATCTGACATTTGTGGGATTGAGCCCCACTGTGAGTGCAGAGCCTGCTTGGGATTCTCTCTCCCTCTCTCTCTGCCTCTCTGAAAATAAATAAATTAACTTGAAATTGTAAAAAAAATTAAAACATTGTACAAAAGAGTTGGGGGAACGGGACAGTGGGAAAATAGAAGTGATGGGTATAACTACTTTGTAAGGAGATCAATAACTGAAATGGAATTGAAAGAGAAAGGCTTGGCTTGAGGAATGAATCAGATCAGGGTCAGACTATCTCCCTAAGGGCAGTGTCTCACTTTTAGCAGGTCAGTAGCTGATGGTTGAATGAATGTACAATTAGGGCAGACCTGTTCTCACAAATCTAGGCTTTGGCATGAAACTCTTAGGAGGAAGTACTTTGGGTTTGGGGCACTGAGTGGGCAAGCAAAAATGTGACATGGCTCACTTCGTAAACCTGAGCTTGTGTTAGAGCAGGTGACCTACATGCGAGTACAAGTTCAGGTGACCCCTTATTGCCAGTGAAATGCCAACACGAACGACATGGAACGAGAATAGAGGGAGAAGTGGAAGGAAGAGGAATCTATGGAGATCATTAAAATAGGAGTTTAAAAACTTGCAGAAAGAACTTCTGGGGCTCTTTCAAGAAGGAACCGGTTGGTCCTGGAACGCCCAAAAGTAGATTGTATAGTGTCAGAATTAAGAACATGGGCTTTGGAATTAATCGAGCTCGCTCTGAAAGCAACTCTTCCTAAGGATGTGATCCTGGGTGAGTCAGATAACCTCTGTGAGCCTTGGTTTCATCTTTTGTAAAATGGGGATACAATAAATACCATTTAGTTCATAAGGTTATTCTGAAGATTACGTGAAGAAAACCATGTGCATCTGGGACATAGTATTTAATAAGTGGTAACTCTAATTAAAGTTATTGAAAAAGTAGAGATATCAAGGCCTTGATAAAGAGGCCAGATGGGATAGCTGGGGTAGATTGGGAGAGGGAAACCTCTTGAATGGAAAGAAATCACAGGGGAGAAACATGTTATGGCCAACAGAATGACCAGCATTTTCTTTCTTTGCTCTCTGATTTGGCCACGACGGGAAGGTAAGCAAGGAGGGTCGGTAGCTGAGAAGTCTCTGAAACAGGAGAGGTACCAGCTAAAGATGGGAGAGCTGAGTTGAGCACGAGTAGCGCTTCCTGGCCAGAGCAGGCAGGTGGTCAGAAGTTAGGAGCTGAGGATGGGCCCTGGGAGTCCCTGAGGGAATGAGCAAGTTGATTTCCATTAGAGGAGAAAAAGCAGGATTGGATTTAATTACACTGTGTTTTCTAGTGAGTTTAGTGACAAGGGTGTAAGTCTATAATTTCCTGTTGTTTTTTTTAACATCAGGAGTTTAGCTTCTGACATTAAAGGTCAAATCTCTCTCTCTCTCACACACACACAAACACACACACACACACACACACACACACACACACACACACATTTCTTTTACCCATCTGCTCCTCTTCATCACTGATTAACTCATTTATCAATTTCTAGTATATTTCCTGAAGTAACAAAATAGCTTATGCCATTTTAATTGACCGACTAAATGAACAAATGTTAAGTGCCTACTTTCTGCCAGATGCTGTTCTGGGTAGTGAACAAGTCTCTGCTACCAAGGCACTTACAGTGCATTAAAGATGATGGCAAAATTAGCAAATGGTAAGTGCTTCCTGCTCAGAAGAAAGAGAAAGCAGATAAGACAATGGAAGTGTACTTGATCTTAGCCAGAAGGCAGAGAAGCGGTTGGGACAATAGAAGCAGATGGCAGAGTACAGCATTGCTTTTGATGGAGTGGACAAGGAGGACTTCTCAGAGAAGGGATTTAAGTCTGGGAAAAGCATGTTTTCCAGAGAGGGAACAGTAAATGCAAAGACGCTGAGGCAGGAACATACTTGTGTCAGCGTGGGTTGAATAGAGTGATTGAGGAGAAGAAAGCGGGAAGTGGGGGGTTGTGTGTTTGTCTCCTGATAGGAATGATCCAGTAGAGTGCTAAATTGAGATGCAGGAGAGTGTGTGTGTTTAGAGGGTATAATTGCAGATGCAAAGCCCTTGAGCCCTTGGGCAGGAGGGACAGATTCAGTCTTTGTGGGAGATGGGGCAACTTTGGAGCACAGACAGCTTCTCTGCAGCAGTGGGAGGCAAGGAGGGTGTGTGGGCACAAATGCAGGGAAATTTGTGGGTTAGGAAGATGAGCAAATTCAGTAAATTCATCAGGAGAAGGGAAGAGGGAAGAGGAAGGAGGAGGTATCGAGAATGTGTGAATTAATTTCTAGGAGAGTAAAAGAGAATAGAGTGAAACACTGTATCTGAGCATCCTTTCCTGGGTTCCTGTCTCGGCTGCACCACTTGGGCAAGTTGCTCAACCTCTTTGAGCCTCTGTCTCCTTATCTGCAAAAGGGCCTAATGATTGCACTCACCTTGATAGATTTATCGTGCAAATCAAGTCACCATGTGCAAAGTGCAAGGTGTCCTGCCTAGCATGTAGATGTTCCCTTTGGTCATCACTACCATCCATGCAGCTACTTCTGTGGCTGCTGCTGAGAGGGTCACTAGTGACTAGTGGTCACTCATCCTGTGCCTGTCACCGCTGCTTCTGTGGTCCCAGACTGCAGTGTGTGGAAGATTCAGCTGAGGCACTTGCTAAAAATTCTGATTCTTGGGGCACCTGGGTGGCTCGGTCGGTTAAGCGTCTGACTTCAGCTCAGGTCATGATCTCATGGTTCCTGAGTTCGAGCCCCACATCAGGCTCTGTGCTGACAGCTCAGAGCCTGGAGCCTGCTTCGGATTCTGTGTCTCCCTCTCTCTGCCTCTCCCCGGCTCGCACTCTGTCTGTTTCTCTCTCTCTCTCTCTCTCTCAAAAATAAATAAACACTAAAAAAAAAAAAAATAATAATACCTATGGAAAAAAATTCTGATTCTTGGTCTGCCCCTCCCCAGAGACACAGCCTCCAGACAGGGGTGCAGGACCTGAGATCTGAATTTTAAACAAACACCCCAGTGGCCTGCTGGCAATCCTGATGGTGAGGGATCACTTTATGAATGACATCTCATTGACTCTTTACAACCACTGCATATGAATGGAGGTTTAGCCCATTTTAACAAAGGAAAACAAGGCTCAAGGGAGGCTAAATAATTCAGCGAACATGTAACTTGTGGAGGCAGGATTTAAACCTCCATCGTTCTACTCTGAAACGCACCTTTTTGAAATGAGTTGAAAAAAGAAAACCTCCAGAATTTGGCTTGTAGGGACACCATTTCTGAGTAATAAGTGTAAATTTTGTAGCCATTTTCTTCTCTGCAAAAATTTTTCTTATCTTTAAAAAAATACCTGGAATTGGGGTGCCTGGGTGGCTCTGTCAGTTGAGCATCTGACTTCAGCTCAGGTCATGATTTCGTGGTTGGTGAGTTCCAGCCCTGCGTTGGGCTCTGTGCTGACAGCTCAGAACCTGGAGCTTCAGATTCTGTGTCTCCTTCTCTCTCTGCCCCTTCCCCACTCACGCTATGTCTCTGTCTCTGTCTCTCTCAAAAATAAATAAACATTAAAAAAAAAATACCTGGAACCAACCTTGAGCCCTTTGCTTTAAAGATTTCTCAAATCCTTACCTCTGGGACCTCAGCACACTACATGTGTATGCTGCACTTGTGGGGTGAAATCTGTGGGGTGCAGAGCTGGGCGCTCTCTTGTGCTGTGTAATTACCCTTCATCCACCCTGTGCAGACATATGGGTCTGCAGGAAATAGGCAAACTGCTTGTCTTAATCATCAGTAACCACGCTGATGTGCTTTTGTGCCTTTCAGAAGGGGGAATTCTGAAGAAGGTCTGGGAAGGAGCAATCTGGTTTTTAAGTTTATTTATTTTATTATTTTGAGAGAGAGAGAGGAGAGAGAGAGGAGAGAGAGAGGGAGAGAGAGAACAAGCAGGGGAGGGATAGAGAGAGAGAGAGAGAGAGAGAGAGAGAGAGGGAGAGAGAGAATCCCAAGCAGGCTTCCTGGTGTCAGCTCAGAGCCCAACTCTGGGCTCAATCTCATGAACCCTGAGAGCATGACCTGAGCCAAAACCAAGAGTCAGGACACTTAACTGACTGAACCACCCAGGCCCCCCTGGGAAGAGCAATCTTATGTTTGGAATGGGCACACTCCAGAATGTTCTGCACATCAGGGCTCCGGCTGGCTTGGGTTGAGGACTTGAGATAGTGCCTTTAAGGCATGTGGCTTGGGGACCTTTGTGAGTGATGGCTAGGAGAAGGTTGTGGTGGCATGAACGAGCTGATATGTAATTTGGCTGTTGACGGCCAAGTGTGGCTAAGTGCTCCTGTTGCTGGGTTTGCCGAGCCTGCCATGAGGGCATTCATCCACACTTCTGTGGGACAGGGTACTTTCCGGAACCGGGTCTCTGTCCCAGGTTGGGGGCAGGTGTGTGGAAAGTTGCATAACTGCTGTTTCAGTCCGTCCAAATGTAAGACAGGGCTAGTTGATGGAGCTCCCAGAGCAGCTAGATCAGCATGGAAGGCATCTGGCTGTGAGTAACATTACCAGACCCACACACAGGGCCTGGTTCCTACACATCCTGGCTGTGTGGTTTGAGGTAAGGCACTTCACCTCTCTGAGCCTTCTCTTCCTCAAACCTTTGAGTTCTCAATACCTCGATATAAGCCTGGGAATGTTGTGAAGATAAAGCAAAATCAAGCATGGCATGCCTCTCTTGCTTTCCCACATCCCTGTGCCAGCTCGATTCCAACACCTTTCAGTAATACGTGGTGTTTCAGTCACTTCTCTTCTCGCTAAATCTTTAGGGACAGGGGTCAACTCTTAGTGTTTGTGTGTTTGTTTTTAATCCCTGCCATCCAACTCAGTGCTCTACATGTGTAGACAGTTCTGAAACGGCAAATAAAGGAATGAGTGTTCAAACAATAAAATTATATTAGGGAGCACTGCTGTAATATCGGCCTCTAGTTTCTTAGAACCTTACAGTGTTATACAGTGAATTTAGATGGGAAGCATTGTATAGGAGAGGATTTTAGCTGAGGACAATCATCAAAAATGTTAGGAACTAGGAAAGACTTTTTTCCTGTGCTTCTGAAAAAGCCACTTGGTGGGTCTCTGAAACATTGGGCTTCTCTTCTGGGACCTTCCAACCTTAGATCTCAACTCTGTTTCATTGTTTATTTGAACAATTCTGTCCCCTTTCCTTCTAGCCCCTTCTGTTATATTTGCTGTTTTCCATACGGCTAAGCTAATAATAGCCTTGACACAATTCAGAGCATGCATCCCTTGTCCCTATTCCCAAGAGAAGTCCCTTGTCCTTGTCTTTTAGTGTCCTCCTCTCTGGAATACAGAGGAATACCCGCACAGGTTTGTCACATGGATGGATGAATAATCGAACACAAGAGTGAAAGAATCCTCCTCTTCTCTTTGTCCCCCTCTTCTCTGACTTCTCTCAGTTTTGGTCTTGCTTTCATTTACTCCTAAGGTTGTTTTTTTTAAGTTTATTTATTTTGAGAGAGAGAGAGGGAGAGAAAGAGAGAGAGAGAGAGAAGGGGGAGAGAGAGAGAGAGACAGACAGACAGACAGACAGACCCAGAATCCAAAGTAGGCTCCACGCTGTCTGCACAAAGCCTGATGCGGGGCTCCAACCCACAAACTGTGAGATCATGACTTGAGCTGAGATCAAGAGTCAGATGCTTAAACGACTGAGCCACCCCGGCGCCCCTATTTATGGATATTTAAAAAATATTGGACCTCAGAGGCAGAGTTGGATTATGGGTTATTCATAACCCTCTGTTTAATGACATGCTTTCATCATTGGTCCTTGCATGGTCTGACTTAATGTATATGTGGATGGATGGATGGATGGATTTTAAATAGTATAACAAGCATCCAAGTATCTGCTACCAAAACCAAAAACAATGCCTTGATAATAACATCTATCTAACCATACAGTTTCCTCACCTCCTGTCTCTCTGTTTCCCACAGTCTGGGGTAACCATCATTCTGAATCCTTTATTAATTTTTCTTTTGTATACAGTTTTCATTACAACTCTGTATATTCCTAAATAGTAAGTCCTTCTCATTTGGGTTGCTCGTGTTGTCAAATATATTCATTTATTCATTGTTGGTCATTTATTAATTCCTTGTGTAAATACACTGCTGTGATTCATTGTCACTCCTGTGGCTGGGTAATTAGGTTATTCCCAGGATTTTGACCTTGTGAACAGTGCTTCTGTGAATATTCTTGAACATGATGTCATCAAGATTGTGCAAGAATTTATGGGTTATGAGCTTGCGAGTAGAATTCCTGGGTCACAAGAAATGTGAATTTTCGACATTATGAGATAATGCCAAAACAGTTTCCAAAGTCTTTGTGCCGATTCATACTCATACCATATCCTTTCCAATCCTGGTTATCCTCACATTTTGTTTTTTGTTTTTGTTTTGTTTTTTTTAATATATGAAATTTATTGTCAAATTGGTTTCCATACAACACCCAGTGCTCATCCCAAAAGATGCCCTCTTCGATGCCCATCACCTACCCTTCCCTCCCTCCCACCCCCCCATCAACCCTCAGTTTGTTCTTAGTTTTTAAGAGTCTCTTATGCTTTGGCTCTCTCCCACTCTAACCTCATTTTTTTTCCCCTTCCCCTCCCCCATGGGTTTCTGTTAAGTTTCTCAGGATCCACATGAGAGTGAAAACATATGGTATCTGTCTTTCTCTCTATGGCTTATTTCACTTAGCATTACACTCTCCAGTTCCATCCATGTTGCTACAAAGGGCCATATTTCATTCTTTCTCATTGCCACGTAGTACTCCATTGTGTATATAAACCATAATTTCTTCATCCATTCATCAGTTGATGGACATTTAGGCTCTTTCCATAATTTGGCTATTGTTGAGAGTGCTGCTATAAACATTGGGGTACAAATGCCCCTATGCATCAGTACTCCTGTATCCCTTGGGTAAATTCCTAGCAGTGCTACTGCTGGGTCATAGGGTAGGTCTGTTTTTAATTTTTTGAGGAACCTCCACACTTTTCCAGAGTGGCTGCACCAATTTGCATTCCTACCAACAGTGCAAGAGGGTTCCCATTTCTCCACATCCTCTCCAGCATCTATAGTCTCCTGATTTGTTCATTTTGGCCAGTCTGACTGGCGTGAGGTGATATCTGAGTGTGGTTTTGATTTGTATTTCCCTGATGAGGAGCGATGTTGAGCATCTTTTCATGTGCCTGTTGGCCATCTAGATGTCTTCTTTAGAGAAGTGTCTATTCATGTCTTCTGCCCATTTCTTCACTGGATTATTTGTTTTTCGGGTGTGGAGTTTGGTGAGCTCTTTATAGATTTTGGATACTAGCCCTTTGTCCGATATGTCATTTGCAAATATCTTTTCCCATTCTGTTGGTTGCCTTTTAGTTTTGTTGATTGTTTCCTTTGCTGTGCAGAAGCTTTTTATCTTGATGAGGTCCCAATAGTTCATTTTTGCTTTTAATTCCCTTGCCTTTGGGGAATGTGTCAAGTAAGAAATTGCTGTAGCTGAGGTCAGAGAGGTCTTTTCCTGCTTTCTCCTCTAGTGTTTTGATGGTTTCCTGTCTCACATTCAGGTCCTTTATCCATTTTGAGTTTATTTTCGTGAATGGTGTCAGAAAGTGGTCTAGTTTCATTCTTCTGCATGTTGCTATCCTGTTCTCCCAGCACCATTTGTTAAAGAGACTGTCTTTTTTCCATTGGATATTCTTTCCTGCTTTGTCAAAGATTAGTTGACCATACTTTTGTGGGTCTAGTTCTGGGGTTTCTATTCTATTCCATTGGTCTATGTGTCTTTTTTTGTGCCAATACCATGCTGTCTTGATGATGACAGCTTTGTAGTAGAGGCTAAAGTCTGGGATTGTGATGCCTCCTGCTTTGGTCTTCCTCTTCAAAATTACTTTGGCTATTCGGGGCCTTTTGTGGTTCCATATGAATTTTAGGATTGCTTTTTCTAGCTTCAAGAAGAATGCTGGTGCAATTTTGATTGGAATTGTATTGAATGTGTAGATAGCTTTGGGTATTATTGACATTTTAACAATATTTATTCTTCCAACCCATGAGCACGGAATGTTTTTCCATTTCTTTATATCTTCTTCAATTTCCTTCATAAGCTTTCTGTAGTTTTCAGCATACAGATCTTGTACATCTTTGATTAGATTTATTCCTAGGTATTTTATGCTTCTTGGTGCAATTGTGAATGGGATCAGTTTCTTTGTCTTCCTGTTGCTTCATTATTAGTGTATAAGAATGCAACTGATTTCTGTACACTGATTTTGTATCCTGCAACTTTGCTGAATTCATGTATCAGTTCTAGCAGACTTTTGGTGGAGTCTATCGGATTTTCCATGTATAATATCATGTCATCTGCAAAAAGTGAAAGCTTGACTTCATCTTTGCCAATTTTGATGCCTTCGATTTCCTTTTGTTGTCTGATTGCTGATGCTAGCACTTCCAACACTGTGTTAAACAACAGCGGTGAGAGTGGACATCCCTGTCGTGTTCCTGATCTCAGGGGCAAAGCTCTCAGTTTTTCCCCATTGAGGATGATATTAGCTGTGGGCTTTTCATAAATGGCTTTTATGATGTTTAAGTATGTTCCTTCTATCCCGACTTTCTCGAGGGTTTTTATTAAGAAAGGATGCTGAATTTTGTTAAATGCTTTTTCTGCATCGATTGACAGGATCATATGGTTCTTATCTTTTCTTTTATTAATGTGATGTATCATGTTGATTGATTTGCGAATGTTGAACCAGCCCTGCATCCCAGGAATGAATCCCACTTGATCATGGTGAATAATTCTTTTTATAAACTGTTGAATTCAATTTGCTAGTATCTTATTGAGAATTTTTTCATCCATATTCATCAGGGATATTGGCCTGTGGTTCTCTTTTTTTACTGGGTCTCTGTCTGGTTTAGGAATCAAAGTAATGCTGGCTTCATAGAATGAGTCTGGAAGTTTTCCTTCCCTTTCTATTTTTGGAATAGCTGGAGAAGGATAGGTATTATCTCTGCTTTAAATGTCCGGTAGAATTCCCCAGGGAAGTCATCTGGTCCTGGACTCTTATTTGTTGGGAGATTTTTGATAACTGATTCAATGTCTTCGCTGGTTATGGGTCTGTTCAAGCTTTCTATTTCCTCCTGTTTGAGTTTTAGAAGTGTGTGGGTGTTTAGGAATTTGTCCATTTCTTCTAGGTTGTCCAGTTTGTTGGCATGTAATTTTTCATAGTATTCCTTGATAATTGCTTGTATTTCTGAGGGATTGTTTGTAATAATTCCATTTTCATTCATGATTTTATCTATTTGGGTCATCTCCCTTTTCTTTTTGAGAAGCCTGGCTAGGTTTATCAATTTTGTTTATTTTTTCAAAAAACCAACTCTTGGTTTCGTTGATCTGCTCTACAGTTTTTTTAGATTCTATATTGTTTATTTCTGCTCTGATCTTTATTATTTCTCTTCTTCTGCTGGGTTTAGGCTGTCTTTGCTGCTCTACTTCTATTTCCTTTAGGTGTGCTGTTAGATTTTGTATTTGGGATTTTTCTTGTTTCTTGAGATAGGCCTGGATTGCAATGTATTTTCCTCTCAGGACTGCCTTCGCTGCATCCCAAAGCATTTGGATTGTTGTATTTTCATTTTCGTTTGTTTCCATATATTTTTAAATTTCTTCTCTAATTGCCTGGTTGACCCACTCATTCTTTAGTAGGGTGTTCTTTAACCTCCATGCTTTTGGAGGTTTTCCAGACTTTTTCCTGTGGTTGATTTCAAGCTTCATAGCATTGTGGTCCAAAAGTACGCATGGTATGATCTCAATTCTTGTATACTTATGAAGGGCTGTTTTGTGACCCAGTATGTGATCTATCTTGGAGAATGTTCCATGTGCACTCGAGAAGAAAGTATATTCTGTTGCTTTGGGATGCAGAGTTCTAAATATATCTGTCAAGTCCATCTGATCCAATGTATCATTCAGGGCCCTTGTTTCTTTATTGACCATGTGTCTAGATGATCTATCCATTGTAAGTGGGGTATTAAAGTCCCCTGCGATTACCACATTCTTGTCAATAGGGTTGCTTATGTTTGTGAGTAATTGTTTTATATATTTGGGGGCTACCGTATGCAGTGCATAGACATTTATAATTGTTAGCACTTCTTGATGGATAGACCCTGTAATTATTATATAATGCCCTTCTTTATCTCTTGTTACAGCCTTTAATTTAAAGTCTAGTTTGTCTGATACAAGTATGGCTACTCCAGCTCTCTTTTGACTTCCAGTGGCATGATAAATAGTTCTCCATCCCCTCACTTTCAATCTGAAAGTGTCCTCAGGTCTAAAAGGAGTCTCTTGTAGACAGCAAATAGATGGGTCTTGTTTTTTTTATCCATTCTGATACCCTATGTCTTTTGGTTGGCGCATTTAGTCCATTTACATTCATTGTTATTATAGAAAGATACGGGTTTAGAGTCATTGTGATGTCCGTAGGTTTCATGCTTGTAGCGATGTCTCTGGTACTTTGTCTCACAGGATCCCCCTTAGGATCTCTTGTAGGGCTGGTTTAGTGGTGATGAATTCCTTCAGTTTTTGTTTGTTTGTGAAGACCTTTATCTCTCCTTCTATTCTAAATGACAGATTTGCTGGATAGAGGATTCTCGGCTGCATATTTTTTCTGTTCATCACATTGAAGGTTTCCTGCCATTCCTTTATGGCCTGCCAAGTTTCAGTAGAGAGATCCGTCACGAGTCTTATCGGTCTCCCTTTAAATTTTTTTTTTAATGTTTATTTATTTTTGAGACAGAGAGAGACAGAGCATGAATGGGGGAGGGGCAGAGAGAGAGGGAGACACAGAATCGGAAGCAGGCTCCAGGCTCTGAGCCATCAGCTCAGAGCCTGATGCGGGGCTCGAACTCACGAACCGTGAGATCGTGACCTGAGCTGAAGTCGGACGCTCAACTGACTGAGCCACCCAGGCGCTCCTATCGGTCTCCTTTTATATGTTAGAGCACGTTTATCCCTAGCTGCTTTCAGAATTTTCTCTTTATCCTTGTATTTTGCCAGTTTCACTATGATATGTCGTGCAGAAGATTGATTCAAGTTACGTCTGAAGGGAGTTCTCTGTGCCTCTTGGATTTCAATGCCTTTTTCCTTCCCCAGATCCGGGAAGTTCTCAGCTATGATTTCTTCAAGTACACCTTCAGCACCTTTCCCTCTCTCTTCCTCCTCTGGAATACCAATTATGCATATGTTATTTCTCTTTAGTGCATCACTTAGTTCTCTAATTTTCCCCTCATACTCCTGGATTTTTTTTTATCTCTCTTTTTCTCAGCTTCTTCTTTTTCCATAATTTTATCTTCTAGTTCACTTATTCTCTCCTCTGCCTCTTCAATCCGAGCCGTAGTTGTCTCCATTTTATTTTGCAGTTCATTGATAGCATTTTTTTAGCTCCTCCTGGCTGTTCCTTAGTCCCTTGATCTCTGTAGCAAGAGATTCTCTGCTGTCCTTTATACTGTTTTCAAGCCCAGCGATTAATTTTATGACTATTATTCTAAATTCACTTTCTGTTATATTGTTTAAATCATTTTTGATCAGTTCGTTAGCTGTTGTTATTTCCTGGATGTTTTTCTGAGGGGAATTCTTCCGTTTCATCATTTTGGCTAGTCCCTGGAGTGGTGCGGGACTGCAGGGCACTTCCCCTGTGCTGTCTTGAATAACTTGCATTGGTAGGCGGGGCCGCAGTCAGACCTGATGTCTGCCCAGCCCACCGCTGGGTCCACAGTCAGACTGGTGTGTACC
The DNA here is from genome assembly GCF_018350195.1 of Panthera tigris. Classification (NCBI taxonomy): domain Eukaryota; kingdom Metazoa; phylum Chordata; class Mammalia; order Carnivora; family Felidae; genus Panthera; species Panthera tigris. Next base: position 46,110,446 of record NC_056671.1, read on the forward strand.
TTCTCTTTCCCTCTCCTAGGGGCGGGATTCACTGTGGGGTGGCATGGCCCGTCTGGGCTACTTGCACACTGCCAGGCTTGTGGTGCTGGGGATGTGGCGTATTAGCTGGGGTGGATCAGCAAGGTGCACAGGGGTGGGAGGGGCAGGCTCAGCTCACTTTTCCTTCGGAGATCAGCTTTGGGAGGGGCCCTGTGGCACCAGGAGGGAGTCAGACCTGCCGGAGGGATGGATCTGCAGAAGCACAATGTTGGGTGTTTGCCCGGTGCAAGCCAGTTCCCTGACAGGAACTGGTTTCCTTTGGAATTTTCGCTGCGGATGGGCGAGGGAGATGGCGCTGGCCAGTGCCTTTGTTCCCCGCCAAGCTGAGCTCTGTCGTCCGGGGCTCAACAACTCTCCCTCCCGTTGTCCTCCAGCCCTCCCGTTCTCTGAGCAGATCTGTTAACTTGTAACCTTCCAGATGTTAAGTCCCACTTGCTGTCCGAACACACTCCGTCCGGCCCCTCCGCTTTTGCCAGCCAGACTCGGGGGGCTCTGCTTGGCCGGCGGGCTGCCCCTTCTCCCGGGCTCCCTCCCGCCAGTCCGTGTAGTGCGCACTGCCTCGCCGCCCTTCCTACCCTCTTCCGTGGGCCTCTCGTCTGCGCTTGGCTCCAGAGACTCCGTTTCTGCTAGTCTCCTGGTGGTTTTCTGGGTTATTTAGGCAGGTGTGGGTGGAATCTAAGTGATCTGCAGGACGCAGTGAGCCCAGTGTCCTCCTACGCTGCCATCTTCCCAGAAGCCCCCTTATCCTCACATTTTGAACAGTATTACCCTGTGGTCTGCCTTGATCACTAACGGTGGTGAGAGTGAACATTTCTTTGAATGCTTCCTGATGTATGTGTTTCCTCTCTGTAAAATACCTATTCCTACTTTTGCCCTTCTTTTTAGTGATCTGTTTATACTTTCCTTATTGATTGGCAGAAGTTTGGCGTATATTTCTGATGAGAATTCTTTGTTGATTTTATGTTTTTGGTTCAGGTATTGATTCTTGTGTAAGACAGCACCCCAAAACTTAATGGCTTAAAACGATAATTTTTTTTCTCGTTATTCTGTGGGGTGACGGGGCTCAGCTAGATGGTTCTTCTGCTCCATGCGGTGTCACCTGGAATAGCTCAGGTGTATTCAGTAGCTGCCTAGGCAGGACTGGACGGTCCCAGAGGCTTTATGAACATGTCAGATGTCTCTGTGGTCTTCCGTGTGTCCTCTCCATTTGCTTAGCGGGGGCTTTCTCATAGCATGGTGATCTGGGGGTAGTTGGCCTTCTTACCTGGAGGTTGGCTTGCAAGAGGAGGAAGGCAGAATCCGCTAGTCCTTTGAAGGCCTTTGCTCAAAAATCCCAGAATGTTGCTTCTGCAAATAATGAAGTCAGTCTGGATTCGAGAGGAGAGAATAATCTCCAGGGAAGATAGCCTCTACCTCTTGATGTGTGAAGTGACAGCCACACACACACTCACACACACACACACAGAAGGAATTGATGTCAGCTGTCATGAAAGACTGTCTGCCACTTGTATACTGTGAATGTCTTTCAGTTTGTAACTCTTCTTTCTACTTCTTTAAGGTGAACCAATATTCTTAATTTTAGTACCATAGTCAAGTCCCTCTCTTCTTTTGTAGTCAATGTTTTTTGAATCTTGTTTAAGAAATCATTCCTTCCTCCAAATTCTGAAAGATATTCTCTGGTATTTTTCACTAATTGGCTTTAAAGTTTATTTTTGACATGAAGTCCTTAATTCATCTGAAGCTGATTTTCATTTGTGGCTTGTGTAGGAATTTGATTTTATTGTTTTCCATTGGATATGGATTAGCTCACTGATCTGATGTAGTGCCTCTGTATATAAACTAAGGTTTTAAAAATGCACGGTCTGTTTTGGGCTCTTTTCTGTCCTGGAGAACCGTTTCTCTCATCTTGCTCTGTTTTAATTATAACAGCTTCATAGTAAGCCCTGATACTCGAAGGGCAGGCTTCCTTCTCCCTGCTCTCTTTGTTCAGCAATATCCTGGCTTTTCTTAGTCTTTTACTCTTCCATATAAATTTTAGAATTATCTTACTGTGCTCCAAGAGAATCTCTATTGAGTTTTCGTTGGACTTGTATCGACTTTTAGATCAACTTTGGGGAATTGTAAGTTTTTGATATTACCCTATCCAAGAAAATAGTTGTTTCATTTATTTAGATTTTAGAAATTCTTTTAATAAATTTTGTTTGTTTCTTGAATTCCACATATGAGTGAAATCATATGCTATTTGTCTTTCTCTGTCTGACTTATTTCACTTAGCATAATACCCTGTGGGTCCATCCATGCTGTTGCAAATGATGAGATCTCACTTTTTTTTTTTTAATGTTCATTTATTTATTTTTGAGACAGAGAGCAAGGGACGGGCAGAGAGAGAGGGGGTAGGGGGATAGAGGATCCCAAGCAGGCTCTGTGCTGACAGCAGAGAGCCCGATGTGGGGCTCGAACTCACAAACCATGAGATCATGACCTGAGCCAAAGTCGGACACTCAACTGACTGAGCCACCCAGGCACCTCAGAGATCTCATTCTTTTTTACGGCTGAGTAACATTCTGTTGTATATACACACTGCTGTTCTCTATCCATTCGTCTACCAATGGACACTTGAGTTGATTCCATACGTAGGCTGTTGTAAATAATGCTGCTATAAACTTAGGGATGCATATATCTTTTCAAATTAGTGTTTTTGTTTTCTTTGGGTAGATACCCAGTAGTGGAATTAGTGAATCATATGGTAATCCTATTTTTATTTTTTTGAGGAACCTCTATACTGTTTTCCAAAGCGACTGCACCAATTTGCATTCCCACCAACGGCACACAAGAATACCTTTTTCTCCACATCCTTGCCAACACTTGAATTTCTTGTCTTTTTGGTTCTAGCCACTCTGACAGGGGTGCTGGTGGTGACATTTCTCTTCAGCCCCCTCCCTTCCCAGGGTAGATAGTGAGACAGTTTTGGGAACCAGTGTGAGTACTCTCCACTTATCCTGCTAGCACCCGTGTATTCCCCAGCAGACCTGCCCCATCCACCACTGCCCCATTTGGCATGTGTCCCTCCAAAGCCGCTTTTGCCCCAACGCGCCCTGCAAACCACCCCAGGAGGGATCGGCGCCACTCCAAAGTGACTCCTGCTCTGGGAAGAGGGGAAGATAACCACACACACCAGTGTTCTGCATCCCCAGCGGCCGTTCCTTATAGCCAGAGGCACAGAGTGAGTGTCCTGGTGATCGGCATGGCTACAGACCCAGCAGGCAGACGGGGGGCAGGCAGCTGGTCTGACCGCCTGCCCTGCCCGCCAACAAAAACCTCTCATGGGGCATCACAGGAAGAGTGCCCTGCAGTCCGGTGTGATGGTAGATGGACTGAGGACAGACATCTGGACTGACCGCTGACCCTGCCCAGCTACCAGCCCGCAGCACCCCCAGCAGGTCCACCAGCCTCTACGTTGCAGAGGAGGCTCCCAACATTGACATTGGCCAAGGCCTTTGCAAACAAGCCTGGCCAGACAAGTTCAACATTCATGCCCACTACTTTAGTGAGGACACTGATCTCCTCCGGGACTGTCACTCCATTGTTGTGCAGGGTGAAGGCCTGGCAGACACAGGCAAGCTCCAAGACAGAAGCCATGGTGCGGGCGAGCGCTGGGTGCGGAGCTAGTCATTGGATGAAGTGAGAGCCCCCCTGACCCCACATGGCCTTAGCTTTCTCAAAAGGACCAAGCACCTTAACAGCAGCTGAAGAACGCCAGGGGTTTTACTAATGACACATGTAGACATGTAGAGATGAACAGAAGGGTTTGGCTTATTTTTGTCACCTAGGCAAAGTTCACTACTAGAAATTCATCTTTTTTATAATTTTTAATTTTTAATTATATTTTATTTTAGAGAGAGAGAGAGAGCACAAGTGGGGGAGGAGGACAGAGGGAGTGAGAGAATCTTAAGCACCTGAGTGTGGAGCCCAACATGGGGCTTGATCCCATGACCCTGGGGTCATGACCTGAGCCAAAATCAAGACTTGGATGCTCAAATGACTGAGCCACTCAGGCGCCCCAGAAATCCATCTTTAACTTATGTATCTGTTATATTAGTTAGCTTGCCAAATATCAGTGTTGACACTAACTTGGATAACTGCAGTGCTCTCTTGCTCAAGAAATTATAATTTTTTGAATACGTACATTCAAATTATTTGTTGTTCACACACTCAAAATTCATATTTTAGTAATTAGCCCTTGATCAGACAATTAGTAGTGCTAAAGCTCTGGAGCCAGTGTTCCTATCCATAATATAACAGGTCACAGTTTGATTTGGGGTAGCAGAAGGAGTAGGGTATCAGCAGAAACAATATGATTCTGAATGAGAGAGACCTTGGAACAGGAACTCTTAGGTTATTGTGAAGGCTATCTTTAAGACCAGTTACAGGAGGGAATGTATGTTACAGACTATCCACAATGTCTAATAAACCAGAGTTGTAGCCCCTCGATGGGGAAGAGAGGTACAGGGTGGTGGACCACATATTTCTGGGGCCCTAGGCTTAAGCTTTGCTTCTACCATTTTACCAGTTGTGTGATTCTTGTGGAAATTACTTAACGTAATTCACTGTGTTTCCTCAACTGTAAAATAGAAGTTATAATCTTAGGGTGCAAATAGGAACTGCATGATGCCCGGTGCATTAAAGGTGCTCTGTAAATGTTCACTTTAATTGTTAACATAATTATTTGAAAATTGAGAATCACCGAAAAAACAAAAAGAATAATCTCCATTCCTTACATCTACGTTATGGAGATGGAGATAAATAGAGGTCATAGGCATCCACATCCTTGGAAGAGATTTGCTTCTAACTGTATATAAATCTTGTAAACTTTGAGGAGTCATAATTTAATTCCCTTATAAATAACTAAATTGGTAAAATTCTCTCTGGAAAAGAATGGGAAAAATAAAGACCATCGAAAGGAAAAATATTGACAGATGTTTAGATGTCTTAGCTTAAATAGTTTTTAATTACACTTTTTATTATAATAGCAACATTTTGTAGAAAGAACCCCCATTTATTCATTTTTTAAATTTTTTTTAATGTTTATTTATTTTTGAGACAGAGAGAGACAGAGCATGAACAGGGGAGGGGCAGAGAGAGAGGGAGACACAGAATCTGAAATGGGTACCAGGCTCTGAGCTGTCAGCACAGAGCCCGACGCGGGGCTCGAGCTCAGAAACTGCGAGATCATGACCTGAGCTGAAGTTGGCCGCTTAACAGACTGAGCCACCCAGGCACTCCTAACCCCCATTTATTTTTAAGAATTGCTGATGGTGGAGCGCCTGGGCGGCTCAGTCCGTTAAGCGCCTTGATTCTTGATTTCGGCTCAGGTCATGATCTCGCAGATTTTGAGTTCAAGTCTCGTGTTGGGTTCTATGCTGATGGTGTGGAGCCTGCATGGGATTCTCTCTCTCTTAAAATAAAGAAATAAACTTAAAAAAAAATCTCTGAAGGGATCTTTCCCGTATTGGGCTTCTGTGATGTGCAGGGCAATGTGCTGGCTGAAGTGTGGTGACAAGGAAGACGCACATGGTCTCTGATCACACGAACTGATGGGGCTGCGTATCCCAGGGTGCTGCTTCTGAGTTCCACAAGTGTCTTCACATAATATCAAAAGATAAAGTTGTATATAAATATATCACCACATATGGGAGAATCCTCAGTTACCCACTAGATGAAAACATTTGGTAGCACATTTTGTTCCACACCAGGATCAAATTTATCTTTGAACACTTAAGAATGAACTTTAGGGGCGCCTGGGTGGCTCAGTTGGTTAAGCGTCTGACTTTGGCTCAGGTCATGATCTTGTGGTTCACGATTTTGAACCCGCGTCGGGCTCTGTGCTGACAGCTCAGAGCCTGGAGCCTGCTTTGGATTCTGTGTCTTCTTCTCTCTCTGCCCCTCCCCTGCTTGCGCCCTGTCTCTCTTTCTCAAAAACCAAACAAAAACATTTACAAAAATTAAAAAAGAATGAACTTTAAAGATGCTTGTCAGGGGGCAGAGCTGCCATTTTGTCGCAGAACATTCTGGAAAGGCTGTGGGTGTAAATTTACTTCTTTATCCCCCTCCTGTATGGTAGTTATGCTCTCAGGTAATTTCACTGGGGAGCAAAGCAGTTTAGTGTGTGAAGCTCACCACTGGATAAGCATGATCCTTGGACCCAGTTAAAATGTATTCAGTATATAAGAAAGGGCCATATATCAGCTTTTCAGGTGGTAATGTCTGTAAAATTCTGCATCACAAACAAAACAAAACAAAACAGAATCAAGAGTTTGCCTCCCCCAAAAGAGTAATTCAGTAAGAAGATGAGATGAAAAAAAATGAAAAAAAAAAAAAGATGAGTTGATATCAGCAGAATCAGAATTCAGTAAAGATGATAATACCAAATAGATATCACTTCAGGTAAGAATGGATTCTCATTTATCTATGGAGTTAACTATCAGCTTCTCACTTTGGTATCCACAGACCAGCTTTTATCTTCCCATTTATCTTTCAGGTCTTGTCTTTGATTACTCACGCTGTTGTTAAACTGGACCTGCTGGCCTCTGTGCCTTTGCTGGTGCTGGTTCCTCTACCTGGAGCACCTTCCCTGTTTGCCGTTCACTGATACTCACCAAAGTCACGTCTACCCTCACCAGCAACTTAATTCTGCCTCTTCCACCTTGTTTTCCGAGCCCATGGAATATGTATCACCTTTGACCCAGAATTCTATTATACTCTTGCTATATCCTTGCCTTACAGTTGTTTGTGTACTTATCGCCTCCACTGAGACTGCAAACGGGGGTTCTCTTTGTATCCTCGTGCCTGACATGGAGATTGCAGAGTAGGACATAAAGAGACATGCAGATAATCTTTGCATGTCAGGTACAACAGATTCGTCTTAAAGTGTCGTCTGGTACAAGAAAAACATAGCTGTAAAAGATGGGAAGATAAGATAAGTATAATATATATCCTAGAATCATGATAAACAGAGGTATAAATGGGTGATATGCTTTAAGATTAAATGAAGACGAAAAAGCCTCACTACTGTCTGCAGAATACATGATGACGAATCTCAACAGCTGACATCTCTGAGCCGTGTGAAGTGGTCTTTGTTTTAGTTGCCTCTTTACTAAATTGATAAGAAAAAATTACTTGAAAATCAAAAAAAGAGCTTTCCTTTTTTCCCCCCAGGGCCAGTTCTGTGACTATTGCAATTCTGAGGACCCCAGGAAAGCACATCCAGTCACCAATGCAATTGACGGATCTGAGCGCTGGTGGCAAAGCCCTCCTCTCTCCTCAGGCACACAGTACAACAAAGTCAATGTCACCTTGGATCTAGGGCAGGTAAGCTACGCTTCCAGCTGGAATGGGGAAAGTTAGTTTGGATCATTGTTTCTGTGGTTATTTCTGATACAATAGTAGTTGTATTTAAAAAATAAGCATCAGTTTTAAGTCATTAATCATTGTGAAGACTGTTATGTGAATATTTGCATCCCTTAACATCCAGTCTGTCACAGTGCAGACTCCCATACCTGTCTATCAAAAGAGTTAAAAACAGTAAAAAATAGTTTTATTGGCAAATATATTTATTATTATTACTTTTTTAATGTTTATTTATTTTTGAGAGAGAGAGAGACAGACACAGAGCATAAGCAGGGGAGGGGCAGAGAGAGACTGTTATTACTTTTGATTATGGTACAGTTCTCACAATATAAAATGCACCATCTTAGTCATTTTTTTAATGTTCATTTTCTGAGAGAGAGAGACAGAGACAGAGACAGAGCACGAGCAGGGGAGGGGAAGAGAGAGAGGGAGACACAGAACCCGAAGCAGGCTCCAGGCTCTGAGCTGTCAGCACAGAGCCCAACGTGGGGCTCGAACTCATGAACTGCGAGATCATGACCTGAGCTGAACTCTGACGTTTAACCAACCGAGCCACCCAGGCACCCCATCTTAGACATTTTTTTAAGTGTACAGTTCAGTTGTGTTAAATTCACATTGCTGTGCAACCAGTCACCAGAATTCTTTTTCATCTTGCAAAACTGGCACTCTGTACCCATAAACAACAACAACTCCCCATTCTCCTTTTTCCCTAGCGCCTGGCAACTACCATTCTACCTTCTCTCTGTGTGAATTTAGCGACCCTGGGTATCTTATGTAAGTGGAATCCTACAGTATTCGTCCTTTGTGACCAGCTTATTTCACATGGCATAATGTCTCCAAGGTTCCTCTGTACTGTAGCAGGTGTCAGTTTCCTTCTTTTTTTTTAGGGTTGAATAATATTCTGTTGTATGTGTGCACCACATTTGTTTATACATTCATCTGTCCGTGGACACTTGAGTTGCTTCCACCTTTTGGCTATTGTGAGTAATGCTGCTATGAACATGGGTGTGGCTAAGATTTAAAAAAAAAAATTTTTTTTAACGTTTATTTATTTTTGAGACAGAGAGAGACAGAGCATGAGTGGGGATGGGGCAGAGAGAGAGGGAGACACAGAATCTGAAACAGGCTCCAGGCTCCGAGTGGTCAGCACAGAGCCCGACGCGGGGCTCGAACTCATGGACCGTGAGATCATGACCTGAGCCGAAGTCGGATGCTTAACCGACCAAGCCACCCAGGCACCCCAAGATATTTTTATAGCATTTCCCAGAAATCTTGATTCTGTGGACATCGACTACCATAGTTTTTGGCTTTGTTTGGCCAGCTGGTCCACAAGAAAACCTGGTTTCAGTCTTCTCCAGTGGTATGGTAAGATGGCCCTGAGGATGCCTTCCTCTTGGCACACATGGCCAGTGTAATCCCCTCTCTTTTGAGTGTGGCAGCACTATAATGGAAGTCACTCCTGTGGTAAAGTGGCATTATATGGCAAAAATGAAGGGATTTTGCACATATGTTTAAGGTCCCAAGTCAGTTGATCAAAAGGGAGATTATCTTTGAGGATTTCTCCTAATGAGGGGAGCTCTTAAAAGGGACTGGGACCTACCCGAATGAAGAGATTTGAAGCATGAGAAAATTTCCTGCTGACCTTGAACAGGAAAACTGCTATGTTATAAACTACCTGTGGAGAGGGCCACGTGGCAAGGATCTAAGAATGTTCCAGAAGCTGGGAGCAGCCCCATCCAACTGCTAGGAAAAAAGCGGGAACCTCAATCCTACAACTGTAAGAAACTGGATTCTGCCAACAACATGTACAAACTTGGGAGTGGGTCTTTCCAGGCATCTGGTGAATGCTTTGAATGCAGCTGCCATGCCCGGACTCCTGAAATACAGAACTGAAAGATAGTAAGTGGCTTTGGCTTAAGCCACTAAATTTGTGTTCATTTGTTAAGCAGCAATAGAAAAACGGATGCACCTTCTTCTTTCCCCTTTCAGACTAGAGGGTGCCTTCTGTCTATTTCATTCTGTTCCTTCAACAAATATTTATGTCAGGCCCTGGTCTAGGTATTTGTGTTACATAAAAGAACCAAAGAGATGGAGATTCATTTCCTCATATAACACACTGACATTTAGTTGTGGGAGACAGCCAACAAAAATATACATTAGTAAGTACAATATGTTAGAAGCTGATGAGAGCTATGGAAAAAGTGAAAAAGTAGATTGGGGTAAGATCATGAGGGCCAGGGACAAGGGTGGTTTGCAGTTTTAATTAGGATGTTCAGGAGAGGGTTTGTTGAACAAAGACTGGAAGCAGGTGAAGGTATTCATCATGCAGCTATCAGTCACCCAGACAAAGGGAACAGCCCTGCAGAGTCCCTAAGGTGGGAGCTTGTCTGGAAAGTATCAGGACAGCATGGAGGCCAGGGTGGCTGGAGCAGAGTCAGGGAGGGGGAAGTGGTGAGAGAAAAGGCCAGAAAGAGAACAGACAGGGCCAGATCAAGTAGGGCCCCTAGGCCACAATAAGGACTTGGACTCTTCATGTGAAACGAGAGCCATTACAGAGTTTCAAGCAGAGGAATGATCTCATCTGATTTATATTTAAAAAGGATTTCTGTGGCTGTTCTGTTGAGGATTATCAGGGAGCAAGAGTAGAAGCCAGTCAGGAGAGTGTCCTCATAATCCACAAGAAAGATGCCAGTAGTGGCAGTGAAAGTGGGTGATTGTGTCCCAGATACATTTTGATACTAGAGCTTCCATGCTTTCCTAATGAATTGAATGTGGAGACAGAAGAGAGGATTCAGGGATGATTCCTAAGACTTTTGGTCTGAGCAACTGGAACTGCTGTTTGCAGAGATGTTGGAGACTCAGGGACAGTTTTGTGGACATGTGGACACTGAAATACTCTTTGGATGTGCAAGTGGAGGTGTGGACTAAGCACACCTTAGTGTGAATATGAATCTGGGAAGATATGAATCTGGGAAGCTGGCTGGGCTGGAAGAGACATTTGTTATGGATTTCACTAGATTTTATTATATTCGGGATCTCTTAGCTTATTGAATCTGTATATTTATACCTTTCATCATCTTTGGGCTATTTTCAAAAAACCTTTATTCCTTCCTTCCTTTTCCAGCTTTATTGAGGTATCATTGACAAATAAAATTTTATGTGTTTTTTAAAAATATTTATTTGTTTATTTTGAGAGAGAGAGAGAGCACAAGTACAGGAGGGGCAGAGAGAGGAAGTCCCAAGCAGGCTCTCACGACTGTGAGATCATGACCTGAGCTGAGATAAAGAGTTAGATGGTTAACCGACTGAACCACCCAGGTATTCCAGTAAAATTGTGTGTGTTTTAAAGTGTAAAATGTGATGATTTAATAACCATATACTTTGTGAAATGATTACCATGATGAAGTTGATTAACACATTCATCACCTCACATACTTATCTTTTTGTGTGTGCATGTGTTGAGAACACTTAAGATCTGCCCTTTTAATAAATTTCGGATATACAATACCATATTATTAACTATAGATACCATGTTGTACATTAGACTCCTTAGTTCTGGGAACTAAGACTGGTACCCTTTGAACAACATCTCCTGACTTCTCCCATCCCCCAGCCCCTGGTAACTACCATTCTACTCTCTGTTTCTATGAGTTCAACTTCTCTCTTTTTGGGATTCTGATGATATTAATGTCAGATATTTTATTATTGTTCCATAGGTCCCTGAAGCTCTTTTCATTTATTTTTTCAGTTGGTTTTCTCTCTTGTTTTTCAGATTAGGTCGTTGTATTGCTTTCCCTTCAAATTCCCTGATTCCATTCTCTTTCATATTTGTTCTCCTATCTAGCCCATTTAGTGTGTTTTTAGTTTTAGTTATTGTATTTTTTCAGTTATATAATTTCCATTTGTTTTTTTTTATGTCTTCTATTCCTTGGCTGAGATTTTAGTAAAACCTTGGTTTGTGAGCATAATTCATTCTGGAAACATGCTTGTAATCCATAATCACAAGTACGTGTACATCAAAGAGAATTTCAAGAACCATTGGCTTATTTGTGATCATGTGACACGTGACATCATGTAATACTTGTATTGCAGGACATTGCTTGTTTATCAAGTTAAATGTATTATAAATGTTGTTCTTCTTGTGGAACACTTGCAGAACAAGTTACTTGCAATCCAAGGTTTTACTGTATTTTCATTTACTTCAAGAATATTTGTACTCTCTCACTGAAGCATTTTTATGATCGCTACTTTGAAGTTTTTGTTGGGTAATTCTGTCATCTGTTTTCTCATCTCTTCTTGGGGTCTGTTGATTGTTTTTTCTCATTCAAATTGTTATTTTCCCCTGGTTTTTGGTATGATGGTTTTGGTATGATTTTCAGTTGTATTCTGGACATTTTAGATATTATATTAGGAGACTCTGAATCTGGGGCACTTGGCTGTTTCAGTTACTTAAATGTCTGACTCTTGGTTTTGGCTCAGGTCATAATCTCATGGTCGTAATATTAAACCCCGTGCCAGACTCTGCACTGAGCATGGAGCCTGCTTCAGATTCATTCTCTCTTTCTCTCTCTTTCTCCCTCCCTCCCCTGCTCATGTTCTCTCCGTCTCTCTCAAAATAAATAAATAAAATCTTTTTAAAAAGGAGACTCTGAATCTATTTAAATCTTTTGCCTTAGCAGATGGTCGCCCTGTTTAGGTTTGATATGTAGGTCCTGGCCTGTTTTTACAGGCTGTGGTTTCAATGACAATTTGGTTTTCAGAACTGGTGCATACTATTCGAGTCTGCTTTGTTCATCTGGTGCCTGGGTTCCTGCTTGGTTCCTATTACTGCTGCCTATGGAGCCAGAATGAACTTCTCCTGATCCAGTAACACTTAATAGGGGTTGAGACTGACCTTCAGGGCAGAGAATGCTTCCCCAGTGCACTGTCCAAGGATGCCTGGTGCTGAAATAGACATTTGGAAATTGATGGCATATAGATGGTGTTAACCTGTGAGCATGAGAGTGAGAAGAGGAGAGGATCTAGGGTTGAGCCCTGGGGTGCTCCAAGATTAAGAAGTCCTGGGAAAGAGAAGTAAGCAATACAGAAGACTGGTACGGAATGACAGATGGGAGGACAACCAAGAGAGTGTGGTGTCCTAAAGCCAGGTGAAGAAAGTATATCAAAAATGAGGGAGTCTTACAGCTCTATAATACAAAGACAGAGAGCCTAGTTTTGAAAAAATAGGCAAAGGATCTGAACAGACAGTTTTCCAAAGAAGATACACGAATGGTCAATAAACAGATGAAAAGACGCTCAGCATCATAAGCCATCAGGGAAATGTAAGTTAAAACCATAATGAGATACCACTTCACACTCAGCAGGTGGCTATAATCCAAAAGATAGATAATAGCAAGTACTGATGAGGCTCTGGAGAAATTGGAACTCTGATACATTGTTAGTGGCAAAATAAAATGGCACAGATGCTTTGGGAAACAGTTTGGTAATTCCTCAAAAAGTTAGACACAGAGTTACCATCTGACCCAGCAATTCCACTCCTAGTTATATACCCAAGGAAAATGAAAACATATATACACAGAGAAACTTGTTTCTAAATGTTTATTATAGCATTATTTGTAATAGCCAAAAAGTGGGAACAATTCAAATGTCAATCAGTTGGTGGATAAATAAACCAAATATTCATATCCATACAATGGAATATTATTCAACAATAAAAAGGAATGAATTTCTGATGGATGCTACAACACGGATGAACCTTGAAAACATTCTGCTTGACAGAAGCCAGTCACAAAAGACCATGCATCATATGATTCTATGTATATGAAATACACAGATAAGCAAGTAGCTTAGTGGCTGCCTATGGCTGGGGGTTTTGGAGGGAATTGAGAGATGACTCCAAGGAGGTATGGTTTGTTTTGGGGGAGACAGATGAAAATTGAATATGATTGATTGGACAACCCTGTGGACATACCAGAAACATTTGGACTTTATATTTTAGATGGGTGAATTGAATGGTATGTGAATTACACTTCAGTGAAACTGTGAAACAACAAGAAAGAGTTCATGAAAAGAGAGTATCAAGGAAAAAAAATAGACCGTGTCAAATACTACGTCAAGTAACATAGGACAGGTGATGACTGATAATTTGCCATTGGATTTGCTAATCTGGAGGTCATTGGTGGCTTTGATGATAGGATTGAAAACCTAACGGTAGGAAGATTGAGAGAGAATGTGAAAGGAAACGAAACTTGTACAGAAATCTTTTTTTTAAATGAAATTTATTGTCAAATTGGTTTCCATACAACACCCAGTGCTCATCCCAAAAGGTGCCCTCCTCAGTGCCCATCACCCACCTCCCCCCTCTCCCCCATCAACCCTCAGTTTATTCTCAGTATTTAAGAGTCTCTTATGGTTTGCCTCCTTCCTACTTTGAGGAGTTCTGAAACAATGAGGAGAAAGAAATGGGGGAAGAGCTATTGAAAGTCAGGCCAAGAAAAGACTGGTAACTGATTCATAATAGGAAATATACACAACACTAACACTGATACTAATGATAGTACTAATAATACTAATGTTAAACTAATCTTTCTGCTGGCCATAGTTGTACAGAGAATACAGTTCATCTAGGAAATACTGCCTTGACCAGATGCCTGCTCTCAGCGCTTCTGCTGGGGCTGTAGACCCATCGACCTGCAGGGTGCTTTCCTTGAGAGGCTTTCGTTGGTGGGTGAGGCTGCAGGAACCCTTGCACACTGCTGGTAGGAATGCAAACTGGTGCAGCCACTGTGGAAAACAGTATGGAGATACTCCCCAAAATTAAAAATAGAATTACCGTATGATCCAGTAATGCCACTATTGGGTATTTATCCACAGAATGAAAACACTAATTTGAAAACATACATGCACCCCTATGTTTATCGAAGCGTTATTTACAGTAGCCAAATTATGGAAGCAATCGATAAGTGTACATTGATAGATGATTAGATAAAGATGTGGTATATATACACAATGAAATATTATTTAGCCATAAAAATGAATGAAATCTTGGCATTTGCAACATTATGGATGGATCTAGGTAGAGAGTGTAATGTTAAGTGAAATAAGTCAGTCAGAGAAAGACAAATACTGTATGATATCACTCATATGTGGAATTTAAGAAACAAAACAAATAAAGAAAAAGACAAAACCAAATTCTTAACTATAGAGAACAAACAGATGGTTACAAGAGGGAAGGTGGTTGGGAGGATGGATGAAACGGGTGAAGGGGATTAAGAGTATACTTACCATGATGAGTAGTGAGTAATGTACAGAATTGTTGAATCACTATATTGTACACATGAAACTGATGTAACACTGTATGTTAACTATACTTCAGTTAAAAAGAAGGAAAACATTTATCCCAAAAAAAGCATTGCTTGAAAGCAGTCAAAAGGCAATGCATCCCACAGACTGGACCTTGAATGACACACTGAGATTTCTTGGAAGGAGTGTGTTATCTTCATTTTAGTTGGTGACAGTTTGGTGATAGAAGGGCTCTCCACCTCTTTAGACCATATGTTATGTTAAATTAGGCCTCTCCTAAGAGTATTTTCACCGACAATTTTCATCTTAGGTAATTCAGGAAGACCTTGGTTTGAAAGACTCTGTAAGCGCAATTTCAACTATGAATTAGTCTTATCCCTCTAATAACTCACCTCGGCCATGAATTCAGTAGAGATTTTACCTGTAATGACCAGAATTTACCTTAATTAGGCCAGTTATTTAATTGAAGATTTTTGTAGTTAACCGGGAATTTTAACCCATCAAAACGATGTGTACCTATCATTACCAATGCCTGCTGGATTTACTCTTTCTACCCTAAAGCTATTTTTAAAAACTTACCTTTTATTTTATTTTTTTAATGTTTATTTATTTTTGAGAGAGAGAGAGGGAGAGAGTGAGAGAGTAAGCAGGGGAGGGACAGAGAAAGAGGGAGACAGAATCTGAAGCAGGCTCCAGGCTCAGAACTGTCAGCACAGAGCCTGACGTGGGACTTGAACTCACAAACGGTGAGATCATGACCTGAGCCAAAGCCAGGTGCTTAACCGACTGAGCCACCCAGGCGCCCAAAAAACTTACCTTTTTTTTTTTTTTTAATTTTTTAACATTTATTTATTTTTGAGAGACAGAGACAGAGCATGAGCATGGGAGGGGCAGAGAGAGAGGGAGACAGAGAATCTGAAGCAGGCTTCAGGCTCCAAGCTGTCAGCACAGAGCCCGACCCGGGGCTCGAACTCCCAAACTGTGAGATCACGACCCGAGCCAAAGTCAGACGCTTTACTGACTGAGCCACCCAGGCGCCCCAAAAAACTTACCTTTTAAAAGCACCCTTTTGATGTACTGAAAAATCCCTAACTAAGACAGTTGGATTAAAGAACATATACCAGCATAGGAACAATTTAGCAGCTTGCTGGCTGCTGACAGACATTAGCCATGGCCTCCTTCTGCATGAAGATTGTGTTCACCCAGCCTCTGACCCACTGGGGAGGCTCTTCTGAAGGGGGGTTGATTGATGGTGGATTCTGGAGCTGGCTCACCTTGGTTTGCATCCTGGTGCACTGCTTACTCGCTGTGTGACCCTGAGCAATACACTTGACTGCTCTGTGCTACAGTTTCCTCATTTATAAAGGGAGCTAATAATCATCCTTATCTCGTAGGATTGCCGTGAGGTTTGAATGAGTTAACTGCTTCATTTTTAAACCTCTTGGACCAGTGGTTTCTAAATAAATTTTATTTAATAAAGTAAATTTCAATAGACGCTCATTATTAAACAGACTGAGTACTTCTGCTCCTCTAGAAAATACTGTATACGAAAATGCAGAGAATACTCTAGAAAAGCTACTAGAAACAGGAAAAGCAGCATAAATTATGTCAGGCTGAAGATGTTTCTTTCTGTTTGTGCTCAGTTAGTTTTTGTCTTGTAAGATTCGTATTGTATGCCTGGTTGGGGGATCCCTGTTTTCTTCTTTGTGCTGGAATTAACCATGAAAATGTCTCTGAGAGGTTAGATTTCAGAACCGAATAGTGACCTATAGACTTTAGATGGAGGGAAGTGTGAATTCTGATGCGTAGTTGGGAAATAAAACATAGACTCTAAACTTATTTTTACCACATCACTTTTTTTTCCAGTTACTGAGAAACAACATTTGATTTCGATGTGCTGTGGTCAGTTTGACAGCTTATGTTGTCATGAGGGAGGTCACTTTTCTCTGTCTCCTTTTGGAATGTTTGGTGGTTTTCATTGTTATTTTTCTTGGACAATGCAGTTTGACAAAAGCATCACCTTCAGGACTCGGTCTTTAGGGGCACTTTTCCCCTTACAAGGTGGCAAATGTATGAAGTTTCTGTGATTAACTAGAGGCAGGGCCACTTAACGAGGCTGTTCTAGTTCATCTGATGATACTGTATTCATCAGTTTTAGGCTATAGGATAAGAACACAATTACTTATAGGAAACTTTCATCTCATCTGGCCAAATAGAATGAGGTCAGCTTCTTAGCCTGTGTATAGACCAGCTGGGAAGTGTAGGATTTAATGTCCCCAGGGACATCCCTCAACCCAGCAGAAAAATTCCCCGTTTCTCTGCCTCTCCAAGGCAGGGTTCTTCAGAGTGTCTCCACCAGAATTGAGCCCCAGTTGGCCCTGGTAAGAATCTGCCATAGACATAGCAGCCACTGGCTTTTCTCCCTTTTCTGTGTCCCCCTCATTCCCAATTTATGCTTCTTGAGATCAACTCCCAAATAAACTGCCTGTACCCAGTCTTTGTCCTGGAGCTGGCTTTAGAGCGGACCCAAACAAAGACAAGGAAGAAAGGGGGCTTAGGCCGAGACCCTGAACACCCCACATGTGTCCACACAAGCAAACACTATTAAAAAGTTATTTAAAATGTCATAAGTCAGAAAATTCAGGAAATGTTTCTAACATTCTCAGGTTAAATAACAAAGGAAACAGCATTATAACTTTTAAAGAAAAGGAGAGGTCATAGAGAAATTTGTCATTACTCTACCTGTTCTTTCATGAACTCAGCATAGACAGTCAACTCCCCAGGGGCCAGATGCAACTATAGGATCCAACCATCCAGGAGTGAATATGTATGTAGAAGGCCTTCTAGAGTCTTTGTTGTGGTTGTTGTTGTTTCCTGGTCAACTTTTGTGAGAATTTGGTGGATAAACCCAAGACATTCTTTGTAGCCTTTGTTAGTTTGAACGCCGATGGGAGGAAGGCCTGGGCTGTTTTCTGGCTCTTCTTGGGCTAATGGGCTTTGGACGTTAAATCGATTCTAGGGATGCCAGGCAGATGAGGTCACTAAAAGTCTGACTCATTTGGGTTCCTGGTTGGATACGGTTCAATCCAGAAAGTAGATGACTCTAGGATTTGACCCAGTCTTTTAGATTCCTCAGGAATTGTCTAAGACTGTAAGCTTCAGAAAGACAGGGACTGTGCTTTCTTTTGTTCACTATGTGATGTTCTGCTCCCAACATCTTGCCCAGTTTTCAGCACATCGTAGATGTTCAGTAAATATACTGAGTGAGTGTAGAGTGAAACCAGGATGACTCAGGGTCAGTCTGGATTTCCCAGGGCATAGTACTAATGGAAGGATGTTGCTGTGAGACCAAATCTCTGGGCAAACCACTCTTGGCTCTGTAATTAATTAGATGGTTGGTTGCACTTATGACACTTGGGTCTCTTTGCAACATCATTTAAGTGTTCTAGACAATAACATAATTGGACGATCTAGATCTTATTCAGAACAAATTTGTAATTTGTAAATATTCTATTAACAAACATAAAATCATGGGACTCAACCTTTGGGAGCAAATAATTTGTTAGTGGATAAGAAAAGGGGCCAACTAAGCCTCCTGGGCTACTGGGGATGCAATTTTATTCTTTATGCTAATTCTTTATCCTTTATGTAGTAACCTAAAAATGTTAATTGCCTTTAAAGTGCCTTAAAATTATTTTTAATGTTTATTATTATTATTAATTTTTTTTTTGAGAGAGAGAGAGAGAGAGAGACAGAGCATGAGCAGGCAAGGGGCAGAGACAGAGGGAGACACAGAAACTGAAGCAGGCTCCAGGTTCTGAGCCGTCAGCACAGAGCCTGACATGGGGCTCAAACTCACAAAACATGAGATCATGACCCGAGCTGAGGTCGGACATTTTACTGGCTGAGCCACCCAAGTGCCCCCCTTTAAAATGCCTTTTAAGTAATGTATATGTTACAAAGAAGCTGGCACTATGGAATTTTCTTTTTACATGTGAAAAACTGCAAGGAAGCTGAGTGGATCCAGAGCAACAAGCAATCCCTGAGATGTCAACTTTGTTTAGTTCTGTGCATCACTCTTTCAAATAGCATTGATAATATATGTTAAGTAAATAGATTCCAAGCTCCTTAAACACTGTTAGAGGAAACAGTGTCTGGGAAATTATTATTTTTAAAAAATTTTAATGTTTGTTTATTTTTGAGAGAGCATGAGCAGGAGAGGGGCAGAGAGGGAGGGAGACACAGAATCTGAAGCAGGCTTCAGGCTCTGAGCTGTCAGCACAGAGCCCGACTCGGGCCTCAAACTCACAAACCACAAGATCATGACCTGAGCTGAAGTCGGAGGCTTAACAGACTGGGCGCCACCCAGGCGCCCCTGGGAAGCCATTTCTGAACTAAAACTAAATATTCTTTGGCCATACTGGCTACTTTTCAGTACCTTTTTTCCCCAGTTGATATAGTTTTCTTTTCAGTTGATGTTGAGAAGAATCTACTCACTTCCTCAAGCCATAAAATAAATCAACATTTACTCTGTGTATTACTTAAAGTTACTTAAGATTGAAACAGATAAATCCTGACTCTGGTAGCTAAATACAATGCAAGCTTATTTTTCATTCATGTGACCATTCAGGCATAACTGACCTTGGCCAGGTAGCTCCCCTGAAACAAGGGTTCAAAGACTCAGACTCCTTCCATGTTTGGTCTCCACCATCTTCAATATTCGTTTGCTAAGATTGCTCTGGAGGCTGTCTCCATTCTGGCCAGTGGGAATGAGAAAAGATGGTGGAAGATTATGTGTGGGAGGTTTTTATGGGCAAGGCTGGGGGTGGCATAGTCTTATTCTGGAAATTCTTTCTTTTCCTGAGTTTATTTATTTATTTTGAAAGAGAGAGAGTAGGAGAGGGACAGAGAGAGGAGGAGAGAGAATCCCAAGCAGGCTCCTTTGCTGTCAGTGCAGAGCCTGATGCTGGGCTCCATCCCACAAACTATGAGATCATGACTTGAGCCCAAACCAAGAGTTGGATGCTTAACTGAGCCACCCAGGCGCCCCTTATTCTGGAAATTCTTATTCCGTTGGTTAAAACTCAGTCACGTGGACCCACCTAATGGCACAGTAGGCCAGGAAAGTAGTCTAGCTGGTGCCCACAAAGAGGAAGTGAGCTTTCTAACCAGGGAAGCAGTCTCTTCCACGGTGTGCTGCAGGTGGCTCCAATCAGTTGGGTGAGCTGATTCTGTGAATCTTCCCAGCTCTGTACCCAGTGAGAGCACTTAGGCTACAGAAATGGCAACTGATAACAATCAGGGCTTTTCTTCCAAGAGCTAGTTCACAAGCACACCACTCGTTGAATCCTTTCTGCATCCCACCGTTTCCCCCTCCCGCCCTTCTTACCATCGGATTATTACATCTTGCTCCTTAATATGGCGGAGCCAGTTCCACTCCATCAATACCACGCTACCCTAGTTTGGTCCTTGCTCTTCCTGCAGTTAGCCCACGAGTCTTCTAACCAGATCCCAGCCTCAGGTAACTGAGGTATCACCTGCTGGAAACCTTCTCTTGCTTCCTGCTTCCCTCTGGGGCTGTCTCTGTGTACTCTGAGGTACTTGCTAGGCTGTATTGTGAAGGTGCAGAACACCATGAGCTCCTTGAGGTCATGGGCCATGAGTGTAGTAGTCTTCTTCTTATCCACAGGGTTTCAACGTCCTGGAATGTACTACGTCCTCAGGACATGCGAAATTACATGGGAAGAAAAATTCCAATACGGTTCTTTTTCACATTACCCATCTTGTTATATGTCTTGCTATAACTATGAACAGCTCTGTTTTATTTTTTAAAGATCCCCAACATTTACATTTGCTAGTTTCCATATAAACAGCACAAGGATAACAAACATAACAGAAAATGAGTTAAATATTTCCTTCCAAAATGCTCAGTAGGCTGTAGGCAGACAACATAAATCCAAGAGACAGAAGCAGGAATAGAAATGGTACTAGGAAGCAGCAACACTGTTCTTCTGGAATTTTCTCCCAAACTCTCTACAGATAGAAGTTAATATGATAAAGTGATAAACATAGGTCACTGTGACCTCCCCCCCCCCTTGGTGACTCTTGCCAGATAACCTTGTGTCATACACTGTTATGACTGTGACATTGGCTGTGTCCAAGGACCAAGGTCATTGTGCAGTTGACGGAGGGATCTTTCTTGTCAGGCAGAGTGATAAGCAGGATTGGGCATCCCTTGGGAAGGTGAAGCCTTCAGTGCAGGGACAGGTGCTAGAGCGGGCAGCCTCCCACCTGCTGAATCAGCCCACACTGTATTCTCTCATGAAGTTAGACCACAAACGTAACACTCGAGGTTGGTTTCTTGAGAACCCTCAGGATCATGGTTCATGCCAAGGAGAGAAAAAATAAACAGAAACAAAGTCCTCGGTGCCTTTTAGAAAAGGTTAATCCTGTTTCTCTGAGGGTTGGCCATGCAGTTAAGAAGACAGAAGGAAGACTGTGTGCCAGGCAGTGATAATGAGTAACGTGGAGCCAGGAACCAAACAGGAAGGAAAGTCACTTTGGCTCCTTGAGCAGAACTCAGGCCACTGTGCCAACCTTTGTGTGTATGGAGGTGGTCAGGGTGGGAAAGAGACCAAGGCGTGGGGCCCGGGAGGGCTGGGGCCAGGTATCTGAGCGTGGGGAGGGTTCACTGACTGTGGCTAGAGATGCTTGTGAACGATGCAGGTGATGTGCTTTGACCCTTTTGAAACATGAGACAGGTGTGGAATCTTATTATTATTACCCAGAGAGACCGTCACTGATGCCCTTCCTTCTCTCCTTTTTCTGCACTTCCCATAAGCCTACGCTGCTTTTATCTCTTCTAAGCGAGTAAAGTAGATACAGTGACACTAAAGTTCTGGAAGCTCTGTGCTGATATTGTATCATCCCAGAATGTTTTCATGAAAAAAATTACTATCTATTTTTGTCATAGAACTGCTACTTGTAAGAATTTATCCTAAGGAAATAATGAAATAAATGCTCAAAATGTTTGAGCAAGGGAGCATTTTTTGGTAATAACGTAGCTGGGAAACAATCTCGTGTCCAATAAGAGGGCATGGATTCATGCAGTGGGTCATCAAACGTTAGAATGATGCCATCGAGGGGGCCTTCACTGACAGGGCTGTCATGACATGACATGGCACGTCTGTCCTCAGTTGTGAAGAGATCAAACTGTATGTAAGCTGTATACATGGCACGGTATGTTTACCTTGTGTATGTAAGCCAAGAAAAAAGAAAAGAGAGAATCTAAAGTACTAAGAATGCTTCTCCTTGGATGGTGGGGTTCTTGGTGAGTTTTACTTTCTTCTGTAAATCCCATTTACACTGTACTTCATGTTGATGTTCTGGGTTATTTCCTACATATACAAATCTGGCTTCGTAGCTTTCTCTCTGTGTGACCCTGGACCCCCTAGTTAATGTCTCCAGGGAAGTTTCTTCATCTGAAATTTGGGGATGAACCTAGTACCACCCTCGTAGGGTTGTTGTGAGGAATTAAGAAAGTGATATTGAAAAAACTTCTAGAACTTTTAGCACTGTGAGAACTCAGCCCATGTCAGCTATTATGTCTGGTTTTTCTTTCCCCCCGATGGGCTTGTACATAAGGACAATAAAGCTGATTGGGAAAATATTTCCTTTTGGGAAAACAGAAGAGTTCAACACAGAAAAGACAAAAGGAACAATTATTCCTGGTAGGATCTGAGATCAAAAAGCTTACCTGACATTTTCCTGATGCCTTCCATCCCCCTCATGTAAGTTTCTGACCACTTTATCCCAAGTGAGGTCGCCCCGTGAGAGATCTTTAAATGGCAACAGAATCAGAAAAATGCCCAGTAAATGGAAATTGATGTGTTTTTTTTTTTTTTTTGAAAGAGCCTATTTTATTCCTTAGCTGATCTTGGAAACTATTTTATGTTTCTTCCCTTGTGAAACTTTTGTGATTTCAGGCATATTTTGGCTTGAAATCATGGCAGTTTTCCTCTTACTATTATTGGCAAGCATATATAAGGAAAAACTGAATTTCACAAATTCTTGATGTTTCCAATGAAAGCTCAAGTTAAATATAATGTCTCAGGGGAATCCGCAGGCCCGATGCCCCCTCTCCTCCGCAAGCTGTCTTCCAGGGCACCGGCCTCAGCCCCATGGAGTCCCGGCTCCTACCTAAACCCAGTGACCCTGGAGCCCCCCGCCACCCCCCCACCTGGCAAGCGACCAAACTACCTTCGTTTATTCTTTCTTCCTGATGCCTCTTCTTTCCCTATTCCAGTTTCTACGGTTCTCTTCACTTTTGCTTTTTCACTTTGCATTCTTCCATTACATTTCCTAACTTAAACCTAATCAGACTAGCACCTTTTCTTGTGGTCACTGCCAGCCTTCAGGAAAGAGCTGTGCGTGTGTGTCCCCAGCTGCCCTCCCAGCCCCACAGTGGGAAGGTCAGGGCTCCTCCCCCAAGAGGCTCAGCTCCACCAAGACCAAGCAGACCGCCTGGCTACAGCTGTGGCCACAGGTGGCCTCCTGGCACAGGTAGTGTGGGCAGCCCACCTCCCCAGGGCTCCTGCAGCTGCTTCCAGACCAAAGGGGCTGGGTCTCATTTCCCCCATGTCCTGCTGGTGTTGCAATTCCTACTGCTTTACACGGGCTGTTTTCTTGGCCGCGTAACCTACAGACAAGGCTGCTTCGGGCTCCTTTCTCTCTAACTCAACAGCAAGCTCCTGTGCTATTTGCACTTCTCTCTTGGACTCTCAAACCACCAAGGTAAACATTCTACAGCTGAGGAATTCCCGACTCGGTACACCGTGCATGATGTGCTCCGCTCTATATGCTTTAAGCTCCCTGAGCGATGAGATGGTATGTTTACCTTTGTAGGTTCTCAGCCTCACAGAATACTGGGGTGGAGTATTTGGTTCTTACCCCTGCCTTTCACAGTCATCCTAGCGCAACAGACTCTGGTCTCTGATCCTTCACACTGCCCCTTACAAGCAGTGTTGCGGAGCTCCCGGAGAGATGGAGGGGGCTGGGGCCGGGGAGCCTGGGGGCTGGGAGATGCAGGGCAATCTCTTTCCGCTCAGGGAAATCTGAGACCCGAATCCCCAGATCCACAGCAGCGTGAATTGAGGCTGGCGTCGGCCAGAGGGTGCGGGTGGGCAGGGCAGTGGGGCAGTTAGTGAGAGCGCGGGCCTGGGGCCCGGCGGGGGTGAGCTGGGGTGTGTGGAAGGCAGCGTCCAACCTCAGTGCTGGGGGAGCCAGGGCAGGGAGACTGGGTGGAGGGCAGCTGTTTTGCAAATGCCTGCATTTCAGGGGCAGGGCATCTCCCTCACGCTGCACAGGCCTGGGCAGGGCTGGACCCGAAAGGCCTAGCATTTAGGACAGGTGTGTCTGGCACCTTGCCCGGGCTGCCCCGACTTGCCCCTGTTCGCGGGCTGCTGTTTAAACTCATTTTTTCCTGCCTTCCTTTGTCCACTTCTGCCAGTCCGTGTGTGCCTCCCCACCCCCACTGTCCCCACAGCTACACAACCCACCACCCGTTCACATCCCCATCCCCCAAACCCTGCTCCTTTTCAGCCTGGGCAGCTCCCATCCTTCCTGCTCCAAGTGTAGTCTTTGCACCAGCTGCACTGGCATCCACTGGGAGCCGGCAAGAAATGCAGAGTCCTGGGCCCCTGAACGCGCACCTCTCGGACTGGAATCTTCATTTAAGTCTCCTCAGCTGGGTCACGAGCGCGCTAAGACTTAAGCAGTGCCGCTTGGAGCAGTGTTCCTCAAACCATCTGTGACAAAGGACGCGTTTTATTTATTAACATTTCGGATCTGTCACAGACCAGGAAACAATAAAAATGAATTCTTAGGAAAAAGGAAATGAAAAATAAAACCTAAAGACATACAAAATACAAGGCCCATTAAAGAAATTAGATAGAGGGATGCCCAGGTAGCTCAAGCGGTTGAGTGACTTGATTTCGGCTCAGGTCCTGATCTCACGGTTCATGGGATCCAGCCCTGCGTCAGGCTCTGCACTGTGTGTGCTCTCTCCTTAAAATAAATAAATAAACATTAAAAAAAAATTAGACACAAAAGACTCCACCTTATTCTTTCAAATTGTTACAAAGGTTTCAGAATGCTTCCTCTGCATTTCTCCCCTTGTTTACCAGACAGCCCAGGGGCCACGTTCTGAAGTGTTGCTCTAAACCACGCAGGGCAAATTTTCTTCCAAGGGACCAATGCCCATTGCGTCCCATCCTCAGAAGTCACCTTTCTGTGACCTTAAGACTCTTCTTTGGCTCAGATTTGGTCGTGCAGTTCCAGATACTTAATTATTTAAGACTATAGCCCTAGGCCTCTTGTGACCTAGATGGTCCCTTTACCCCCCCTCCCTCCGTCCCTCCACTCTCCCCACCCTGCTCCGTGCCTGGTGCAGTGAGCTTCGAGGACAGCCCCTGCCCTGGGGCTTCTGGCACAGTTGGCCAGTGGGAGGTACAGAAAAGTGCTCAGCTGAGAGAAGGGGAGGAGATTGAGACTGAGGCATTTTTCCCTCCCCCACGCCCCCACCCCCAGATTACAGGATCTCGGGTCTTCTATTGAGGCTCCTGGCCGACAACTTTCTCCTACAGCTACGGCCCTGTTTCAGCTCCAGGTTCTGCTTCCTCTCCTTGCCCTTCCGGCCCGTGGCAGGGAGAGCTCTCCGATGTCATCGCTCTGAGGTTCTTCACCATCGTGAAAAGGCCTCCCTCACCCCTCTCCACTCCTTTGCAAACAGCCAATTTATTAAACTCTCCCCAAGTACTTCATTCTAGTAGGCAGTCTGTCCCCCGCTGGGCTCTGAGTGACACTCAGCACTCTGACTTGTGAAGGAGGCTTTTCAAGGGATTGAAATGATCAGAATCCCTCAGTTGTCATCTCTGAAAGAATGAAAGGGAATTATTGAGGAGGTGACTAACGGCATTCTATAGAGAATGCCTGGTGCAGAGAAGGAATTCAGTGATTGTATGTTTACTATGTGAATGAAGGGTACAGAGCCCCTTACTTCTGTCTGCCCGTTTTACAGATGTCCCTCCCATACCTAAAGCAATACATACGGGATAGATAGACACTAAAATATTTATCAGTTGTAATTTGGAACATGCTGAAGACATAATGAAAAGTTGGGCTTTTGGTCATTTATTTGTAGGGTATTTAAACATTTAGAAAAATAGGTGGGAGGAGGAGTTGTTCTTTTCCTTGTGATAGATAAGCTCATGTGTCTTAGAAAATTCTTCAACATCTGCCTCACAAAATGCAGCAAGATGAATACTTTTCTTTTTTTTTATTAGAGAGAGCGAGAGAGAGAGAGAGAGCTTAGCAGGGGAGGAGCAGAGAGACAGAGATAGTATCTGAAGCAGGCTCCAGGCTCTGAGCTGTCAGCAAAGAGCCCGAAACAGGGCTCAAACTCATGAGCCGTGAGATCATGACCTGAGTTGAAGTTGGCCGCTTAAGTGACTAAGCCACCCAGGTGCCCCTAAGTGAATAATTTTCAATAATTTCACAAGATGAAGCAAGATGAAGAATATCTTTCTTCACAGGATGAAGAATATCTTGCTTCGCACTATGAAGAATATCTTGCTTCGCAAGATGAATAATTTAGAATCTAAATAAATTTAGAATTTAAAAACCTAAGTTTCACGGCAGCTATAGCATGAGTTTAGTGCCAACATACTTATGCTAGAAACTGTTCTAAGCTCTTTTCGAGTATTAACTCATTTGATCTTTGCAACAACCTTACAAGGTAGGTTCCTCGCTTCTAGAAAAGGAAACTGAAGCTCAGAGATATGCATCCCGATGGTGTTACATAAACTGTGGCTGTTGGTCACAGGTGAGCATGCGGTAGACTCAGGGTTTGCACCCTGCAGTCCAGCTGCAGGGTCATGCAGTAATGACACATGACACTTGGGTCTGTCTGTGCTCTGGCTCCATGAAATGCTCATGGCCCTGTGAGTGGTTATAACTGCTAGCCCTTGCTCAGAATGTTGTCCGTCACTTTCCACAGTTGTCCCTTGGAAGGTCCATTTGAGAAATCCCTTTGGTTCCCCAAACAGTTGCACTTCTGAGGGGCATTAAAGACCAAAACAAACATTTGGACACTGCGGTCTG